>NC_089839.1:272405759-273837009 GCF_035609145.1 Eleutherodactylus coqui | reverse complement strand
AGGCCCTGGTTTTTGAGGGAATGGGAAAGAGAACTGGGACTTACTCTCAGTCGAGAAGATACCCTAAAAGTTCTGAAAAATTCCCACGGGTTCTCAAAATGCGTTCGCACACAGGAAAATTCTTACAAGCTGTTGACCAGGTGGTATAGAACCCCGGTCACAATTTCCAAAACGAACCCGACATCCCCAGATGTCTGCTGGAGATGTGAGGAAGAAAAAGGGACAGCCCTCCATATTTGGTGGGAATGTTCAAAAATTAAGCCCTACTGGCGGTCAGTCACCAACATTATCAATAAAATATGCCATACCTCTTACTCCTTTAGACCGGAGGAGATACTTATCTGGCTCCCCACAAACCATTTCAAACCCTCAAAAAAAAGTCTGCCTACAATCCTTTTAACGGCAGCTAAGCTCCTGATACCCCTCTTCTGGAAAGAGAAGGAGATTCCACAAATCCGCCAGTGGTTAGACAGGATAGCGCAAATCTTCCGGTTTGAGGAAATCCTGGCATGGAAAGCCAACACCAGGGATGACTTCACGGCCCGTTGGACCCCATGGATTTGCTTCCAGGACAATCCAGATCTCGCCACAACCTAGAATTAATGATCTGCCTATGCCCACACCACAATATAAAGACAACATCTTGCTGTTTGTTCTCCCAAATTGTTTTTCCTAATTGTTTTTCCTAAATCTACCATACCTGATCACACCCGGTTCCCCCAGGTGTATTTCTCATACCCCCCCCCCCCCCCCCCCACCTATGCCCCTGATTGTCCTCCCCGTTACCTGGCCGGAAGTATGCTATACATGACAGAAGCGTTATATTTATTCTGAAGCGTTATATTTATTCTGTTGCCTGTAATTGAATGGTTACTTTCAAGCTGGCCCTGCGTGGCTGATATGCATGTTCTTATATCCGGCACTGTTATACCATTATTTCAATAAAAAGAAATTGTTTAAAAAAAATAACTCTCATAGTGTGAACATACTGTAGTTCATACTGTGAACTCTTATGACGTCACTTACTACAGCAATAACCTGGTACATTAACACTATGCCAAAATCCCTGTATAAACTCTGGGTCATAAATCCCTACAAATCTCAGTTCCTTTTTGGGGAGATACTCCCTCAGTCCGATCTTATCCATCTGTCTCCACAGTGTGTGCACACTAACTGTTGTGTTCGGCCGGTCTTACATTATTCCTGTAGCTGTTGTCGTCCCGCTGCCTTGGCAATGTCAATGTCTTCGGAGATTAAGTCTGCTGTGAAAAAAGAGACCTGCTCTCCTTCCACGTGGTCTGTCTTCGTTTCCAGCCCCGGGTCATCAGGTCCCTCATGTGCCACTCTCTTGTGCACTGCTCCCACAGCACGGGGACAATGTGCTTACCCTGCTTAGCTGCTGTGGGAAATGGCTACTGCTATGTCCTCTGCAACTCCCTCTGCTGCAGTCAAACATAGGCCTGGGGTATCTCTGCCTGCTCTGGCTCTCTCCTCTTACTCCTGCGCCACTGGTCTGACCAGTGACGCAGCTGTAAATCAATTTTATAGCAAGTGTCTTGTGCCAGAACCCTATTCCTGGACTCTGAAGATGGTCTTGGCCTATCCCATATTGTTCCCCCTGCTGGGGATATTCCTCTTAGCGTTGACGTGGCTAGCATTGCAGGGGTAGAGCCCTTTTCTAAAGCTCCTATGCGGCTACAAAACATCGCGCCATTCAACACTTGAACTCTCTCTCCATGGCTATTAACTGTGTCCTTCAGAGTGAAGCATATGCATAGTGCTATAAGCATTCTGCTGCCGGCGCCTGATCTTCTGGTGCTTCAGTGCACCTCTTCACCAGGTCTCCTGCTCCCGGTCTCCCTCTCAGTTGGGTACTGGACAGGAGGGAAGTGGGGCCTAACATCACACCTATCGATCATTGGTTGCAAGCGGCTCTCAGAGCCACCGGTAAGGGGGAGCTGGGCACCACTACCCCCTTATACTCCTTTTTATGAAATCCCTGTGATATTCATGCACAAATAACACAAATATCCTTAGTATATTATTACAATTTCAGTATGAGCCTACAGATGGCGAGACCATAATGCATATTCACAGGTTTTTTTTCCTGCCCACAATAGCAAACCGTCTAAACTTTAGATCAAACTGGCATGAATGCTTTGTAATGTGACAGCTGACTTTTCCTCCACAACAGGTTGCCCACTGTCTGCTCCATACATCAAAGAGCAACACTCTACATGGGGAGCTAATAAGTGGTTACATTATAAAATGCAGCATAGAAAGAGAGCCATACTCCAACGTGAAATTCAGGTATTTAAAAACTCTTCTGCGTTGTGCCTGCAAAAAAATTGGCCATCGGTCATATACCTCAATATATGTACTGTAGAGTCTGATGGAGGGGGTCATGGTATTTGTATGCAATCCAACAATTGATTTAAATGGACACTGTAATGCTTCATTTTCTCTACGGTGGAGCAGGCTAGCAAACTACTTATATTGACACAGATACTCATTTTTATGGGGTCAATGAATTCAGTCCCTATATCACTTCATACATACCCCGCCGCTCCATGACGTACCTATAGGGAAGGGGTTAAAGGAGTTTTGTCATTAAAAAAAAATCAATACTTGCCTATCCGTCCCATGTCAGTCTTCTTAAGGCATCTTCTCGCTGATCTTCTCCAGTCCCCCGGGTCACTTCACCGCAAGCCGGCCGGATCCTCTTCCTTTTGTTTTGGAGGGTCCATTCTCTGCATTCTTCATCCTGAAGGTCAGTGTAGGTTATGTCGCTAGTGCCGTAACATTCACTGCTAAGAAGGGAATGCTGATCTATTGACGAAACTGCACATGCGTACTGTCTTACCGCAAGTGTTCATATAATATTGCAAAGAGATAGCACACATGCGTAGTCTCAGCAATAGCTCGGCACTCCGTTAGGCTGTGAACACTACGTCACTATTGACATAGCGTACATTGCTCTGCAGGAAATGGATGCTTTGTCACCAGAAGAGGAAGAATCGGACGGCTAGAGGTGAGGAGACTGCAGGACCCAGGAGAAGATCAGCGGAGAGACAATGTGGTAAAGACTGACGGGGAAAGAATAGGTAAGTATTGAATTTTTGTTTTCTAATGACAGAACCCCTTTAAAGAGGATTTCCAAGCACATTGGGGTCTATGTTGGAGATGGTTAAATCCGACTCCCTATTATACAGTTTGTTCAAAAATTTACAGACAGTAATTGACCTTGATTACCCTAAAAATGTAACTAAAATTTAACTCTAGCTAATCCAAATATGTACCAAATTTTAAGTATTTTTTTTTTGCTACAGAGCTCTTAATCCCCTATTTGTCTTCAAACAGCTGTTGAATGGGTGGATGCGGATCTGCATTGCCACACACCATTTTGACTTAGGGCTATCGGAGGAAGCACCTGGAAACAAGTTTTTCTCTTTGGCCTCTCTGTGATATGGTCTTTGCCCAAGCCATTACTCATCCAGATAGTTAGGAGTCAAAAAGGAGTCAGAACCGGAATGGGCGTTAATAGGGATTTTGTCACAATGGCTGGTGCTGACCAATTGTTTAGGCATCCCCCAATGAGTCTCTCTGTCACCACATTAACCCTTTCCAATCCAATTTCTATCCTGTTTTCCTAGGGGGCTTACTCTTTTTCTGCTGTTATACAACGGCGCTATATGCTGGCTAAAGCTAGTAGTGCATGAGGTGACACGGTGGATAGGCTCCAACAGCAGAGAGGCTGGCAATATACAGTAAAAGAACCCCGACGGACGTCTTCCAACATCGAGCTGTACAGCCTTAAATCATAATGTCTTTAGAGGTCAGACAGTGGATTGGAAAGGGTAACTGCTTTTATCTGCTTTTAACAGAATTTTTTTTTTTCATATGGATTTTTAAAGCTTCTTATTTCAGTAGTTGAAATGCTTTCTGTTTTTTGTTTATTGCCCCCTTTACATCTTTATTGACCCACATTAGTTTTCTCCTATTCCTAACCCTTTTATTCATGTAAAGTGTGAACAGTAAGTATTTAAGATGGTTTTAAACATTTTCCATTTATGGTCTATACTCTTATTTTTGAGGACACAATCCCAGTCCATAAGGCTAAGGGCATCTCTAAGCCGATCAAACCTTGCCCTCCTAAAGTTTAATATTTCTGTAGCTCCTTTATAAAAGTGTAATTTTATTTATTATATCATGGTCACTATTTCCCATGTGCCCCCCAACCTGCACCCCTGGTATTTTATCAGGTCTGTTGGTTAATATGAAGTCCTTAATGACGGTCCCTCTAGTCGGGTCCTATAAAATTTGGGTAAGGCAACCTTTAGAAATTGACAGAAATGTGTTACCTTTATGAGATCTGCAGGTTTTGGCTTTCCAGTTTATATCCGGATAGTCAAAGTCCCCCATAATAATTACCTCGTTGTTTGCCACTTTATCTATTTGCCTCGATAATAGATTTTCAGTGGCTTCTGTTATATTTGATGGCCTATAAAAAACTCCTATGAGGATTTCTTTCTTGTTTTTCCCTCCATGTATTTCTACCCATAGAGACTCCACATGTTCATCTCCCTCACAAATATCTTCCAATAGTGTGGGCTTTAAACATGATTTTACAGTCTGTAACCTTGTAAGTTCACCACCCAGTCACAGTTTTCCTCCAACCAGGTTTCTGTTATTCTCATTATGACATCATTACTTTCAGTTCATCGATTTTATTGGTCAGATGTCTAGTATTAGTGACCATACAGTTTAGAGGTTTTTTTGTTATTTTTTATATTAAACGTATCCCTACTAACTGTTCTGCTAGTTCTAACTGTACTAACTCATCCCACCACTCCACGCCCATGTCCAATCTTTTTCTCAAATCTCTGTCTACACTATCTTCCCCTCTAGGTCTCTGCTTGCCCTCCCCCAGTCCCCAGTTTAAACACTCCTCTAACCTTCGAGCCATCTTCTCCCGCAGCACTGCTGCACCCTCCCAACTAAGGTGCAGGCCGTCCCTTCGGTAGAGCTTGTAGCCAACCACAAAGTCAGCCCAGTTCTCCAGGAACCCAAACCCTTCATTTCCACACCAACTCTGGAGCTACTAGTATACCTCCCTAATCTCCTGCTGCCTTTCTGGTGTGGATCGTGGTACAAGTAGTATTTCAGAAAATATTACTTTGGAGGTCCTTACCCTAAGCTTACATCGTAGTTCATTGAAATTGGTTTTAAGGGTCTTCCCACTACCTCTAACTTTGTCTTTGGTGCTAATGTGTACCATGACCATTGGGTCCTCACCGGCCTCACCCCGTAATCTGTCAACCCATCCACGATGTCAAGCCTAGAAAACACACTGTTTGATGATCCCGGTCCTTGTGGCAGATTTCTCTGTCTCTAAAAATTGAGTGTCCTTTCCTACCAGGGCCTTTTTATTCTGCCCTGAACTCCTATTCCCCTTCTTACTGGAGCAGAATTCCTCTGGCAGTCAGAGGCCATGTTGTGCTGCGGCAGTGCTAACCCTGTAGTAGCATTCCCCTCATCTGCCAACTTTACAAACTTGTTGGGGTATGCCAGTTCAGGACCAGCTGCCCTGGATCTCTTCCCTCTATCCCTCCTTCTGTCACCCATCTAGCTGCCTGATAATCCTGCTATCCTGAACTTCCATCCACCACCACATATGCCCCAGCGAGTGCCTACTCAGTGAGCAGCTAACCCCTTTCCAGGTTGCCAATGGATCTCAGTGTTGCAAGCCATGCATTTAGATCCAGAATCTGCGCTTCCAAATATGCAACACATTCACATTTTGTACAACAGTATGCACCCTCAAACGCCTGTTCAAGGACTACATACATGGCGCAAGATGTACACTGGATGGCAATGTCAATCATGGAGCACATTCTAAATGGGGATCATACAGACAGATTAAGTGAAAATAATATATGCAAAAATTAAAATAGATAAATAGTTAAAGGGGTTGTCCGGCCATAAACATTAGGTCTCATTACTTCTGTTTGCCCAATACAATGCACTTTGTAATATACATTGTGCATTGTAAATTAGGCAAACAGAAGTTATTCACTTACCTCTTGGCTGCACCCCCCCTGTGTTGCTCCTCGGTTGCCATGGTTCCTGGTTCCGACAAGTCTCTAGTCCTCTTCTTGTCGGGACGACCGGGGACGCGCCTCTCCAGCACAGCTCTGCGCATGTGCAGAAGAACTTCAGCCTGGGAAGCTCAGTTCTGCCTGAGGAGGCGTGTCTGCTGGCTCTTCAACTCCAAGGTAAGAATGAGAGGAGGGGCGGGCTCTCATGGGGGGGGAGGAGGGAGGGGGGAGGAGGGAGGATGGATGGATGGATGGATGGATGGATGTGTGCAAGTGGCTGTCAGAAGTCCCGGGGGGGGGGGGGCGGGAGCGAGTGGCAGTGATGTGTGTGTGTGTGTGTGTGCAATGTCAGGAGACCCGGCTGTCAGAAGTCCCGGGGGGGAGGGGGGGGGTGCTGCTAGTGTACGTGTGGGCACTGTAAAGGGGGACTCTGTGGGGGAGGTCACAGGGGGGGCACTGTATAGGGACGCTGTGGATGGGGGGCATGTGGAGGGGGGCTACTTTGGAGTGCAGTGGGGGGGACTCTGGGGGGGTGGCATGTGTAGGGGGGGTACTGCGGAGGGCACTGTGGGGGGGCACTGTTGAGGGGGGACTGTGGAGAATGCTGTGGTTGGGGGGAATGAGGGGGGCTACTTTGGAGGGCACTGTAGGGGTGACACTGGGGGGCATGTGTAAGGGGTACTGTAGAGGGCACTGTTTGTGGCACTGTGGGGGATCATTAGGGGGGCACTGTGGGAGAGTGCACTGTGGGGGGGGGGTCATTGTGAGGGGGGGTCACTGTGGGAGGGGCACTATGAGGGCATGTGAGTGTGGGGAAATGTTTTGTTTCACTTTAGCAGGGTGGGGGGGCAGTAGGTAGCCTTGCAGTGGGGGGCTGCAGGAGAGTTCTCTCTCGGCTCCCCAGCCCCTCTCCATTCACTATACATAGTGCTGCTGTTTACACTGATGGTACGATTTTATCGTGAACCATGAGTGTATACCGCAGTCTCCCCTGGCCACACCCCCTCTGGTTATAGTATGCAGCAGGGGGCGGGGCCTGGGCGGGGAGAGACTGTAGAGCAGTTCAATAGAGGTGGGCGTGTCGTGGGCGGGGCTAGGACGTGAGCTGAGGGAAATCCTGCCTTTTCATGCCTCTTACTACCATCGAGAGCGCGCACACAGAGGAGGGAGAGCGCAGAGCATGTGAGAAGGCAGCACAGAGGCGCCATCTTTGAAAGCTGCAGTGAAGATCAGAATCTAAGGTAAGAAACTGACATTGCAGCTGATCTGCCGGCCGGTTTGAGCCCCTGTATGCTGTCTGTTACTATCCTTACTGAAAGGAAAGCAGCAGCATTATAAAAATTTTTACCCTGTGTGGCCGGACAACCCCTTTAAGCAATACAAGTGACTCTTTCAAAGTCCCTGATCTCAAATCACACACTTAAGAAACTGCACTCACACTCATTTATGATTGCTTTATATATCTCTTATCTGTAATGCTCCTGTTTGGATGGGAATTTAGTGCAGTATTAAAGCACTTTGACTTCCCATAGTGTTGTATGGATCATCAGTGCACTTGTTTGATTGGAGTGCAGGACTCGAACCTGCAATCTCCTGCACTCTAAGCAGCAGCCCTTCATACTGAGCTATTCAGCATGCTGGATAGCTCCCCAGATTCCTAGTCTTGTGTTCCTAGTTCCTTGTCTCCTCTTCCATGTCCTGGCTCCGTGTTTCCCTGTGTAGTTCAACCCGTATCTTGTTCCCTCCCCAATTAGTCCCCTATATAACTGTGGCCCAGCCACTCCCTCTTTGCGTGTTTATTGTGCTTTGTGCCTTTACTCAAGCTTCTTCCCTGCATACCTGCCTCTTTTACCCACTGATCGTCCTCCAGTATTTCCAGACTTTGAATACCTCCTGACTATTCCTATGCCTGAACCCACTGTACTGCACCGCCGTCTGGTGAACCAGACCCCAGCTCCTCCTTGACCACGCTACCCTTCAGTAGTGGCTACAACACGAGATTCAGCCCTGCGCCAAATCCATGACATCTATACAATATCTCACCATAGACTTTCTGGTGGAGGTCCCATCAGTTCCGTTTTAACACTTTCCAATCCAATTTGTATCCTGGTTTTCCTAGGGGGCTTACTCTTTTTCTGCCGTTATACAATGACGCTATATGCTGGCTAAAGGCAGTACTGCATGAGGTGACACATTGGATAGGCTCCGACAGCAGAGAGGCTGGCAATATACAGTAAGAGAACCCCGACGGATGTCTTCCAACATTGGAGCTGTACAGCCTTAATTCATCATGTCTTCAGAGGTCAGACAGTGGATTGGAAAGGGTTAATCTATCATTTATCACCTATCTAGTAGAATACCCCTTTAAAAAAATCTAACAAGTCAACTATTCATTTCTTAATACATATAAATAAAACAAGAATCTCACTTTTAGTTAAGAGCTTGTTACATTTATCTGAATACATCCCTTTAATATGGATGAGGACAGTCTGAACATTCAGTATTTTGGCAAGTATCTTCTGGGTTAAGAGCACATCAATATTTTATTCACATTCTGTATGTTTATTTAAGTGGCCGGCTTTAAGCTGAGCTGGTTGTGGCCATAAGAAATGTCAATAAACACTATTTTATAGTCATTTGGATATAATTACATTAATAAAATGTAATTGATTTATCTCCACTTTAGAAAATGTTAATTGTGTCGTTTTAATGCAAAGAAAGCCTTAAAAACACATTTGTGATGCATCTTTCTGGGTCTTAATATGAATTGCTAATTCACAATATTCACAGCCTTGCCAATTAGCATCCAATAGCTATTTTCAACCTGTTTTAAAATTCACATAAGCATAGCTTCAGAAGCACATATGGCAAAAACAATATATTTCTCCTTAAAGATATATACCTTAAGATGGAAACAATTTAAAATTATAAATGGGCAAAACATTTCTTTTCACTTTAAAGTGGTTTTCCAAAGATTGCAGGTCCACAGGATAGGGGATAACTGTATGATCAGTGAAGGTCCAACCACTAAGACCCCAATCGATCATAAGAACAGGGGTCCCGTGTAGCTCAAATAAACGGAGCAGCAGTCAAGCATGTGCGACCCTGCTCCATTCCTTTTAATAGGACTATTGGAGATAGCAAAGTAAAAGTTTTTAATGGACACTAACTTTTTGAAATATAAGCCCTCCCCCGAAGATAAACCCTAGCTAGGCTCCATGTAGAAAAAGAACAATACTAACCTAGCAGCCGGCATTCGGGTCCTAACGATGGGCTGCAGCACTGCTGCAGGCTGCCGTGTCCTCCTTCCCACTGACAGAACAGTTCTTCCTGGTAGCAGGGACTGAATACCCCGCTTCCAGCAAGCTAATGCTCTGATTGTTTAATCGAGTGCTCCGTCAGCCAAGGAAAACAGGCACTCGATTAACCAATCACAGCCATTCAATGATGTCATTCAATGAATGGCTGTGATTGGTTATTCGAGTGCTGGCTCTCATTGGCTGATGTGGCACTCGATTAACCAATCAGAGCATTAGCTTGCTGGAGGTGGGGTATTCAAGCCCCGCTTCCAGGAAGAACCGCTCTGACGACGGGAAGGAGGACATGGAAGCCTGCAGCAGCGATGGAGACCAGCACAAGGGACTCGAATGCCGGCTGCTAGGTTAGTATTATTAGACAACCCCCAAAAATAAGACACTGTGCCTCTTTTGAGGCAAAAATTAATATAAGACAGTGTCTTATTTTCAGGGAAACACGGTACTACCTTGCTGTCCACTTTCTGCTTTCACATGATTGCCAGGGGATACTAGAATGGTTGAGATTTCTGTTGCCTATACACATGAAGGGCTTAGTCAGACGGGCGTTTTTAGCCGTGATTTGCGCATGCGCATGCGTCCGGCGATTTTTTAAAACCATTGCTGTGCAATGGTATCGGACACATGAGCGCTTTTTATGCGCTCGTCCGATAAATTATAGAACAAAAAATCGCAGATCGCACCTATCTGCGATCTGCGATTCCTGTTCTCTTCTGTATATGCGCTCAATGGGGCCGGCGGCAGCAGCGCCGACCCCATTGAGAACATATAGAAGACAAATCATTCTTCTCTGCCACAGCTGTAACAGCTGTGGCAGAGAAGAACGATGTTTGCCCATTGAATTCAATGGAGCGGCAATACAGCCGCTCCATTGAAAGCAATGGGCTGCCGGCGTGCGCGGGGTGAATTGTCGGGAAGGGGTTAAATATATAAGCCCTTCCCTGCAATTCATCCTAAAATGTGTTAAAATAAAAAAAAAATTGTGTACTCACCTTTCCGCTGCAGCCGGAGTCCAGCCGCAGCCGCTGTCAGTTCTCCTGAACTGCTTCTCGGCACTATTCAGCCGGCGGGGCTTTAAAATCCCCGCCTGCTGAATGATCTGCCTCTGATTGGTCACAGCCCTGACCAATCAGAGGCTGAAAACACTCACACACCCATTCATGAATTCATGAATGGGTGTGAGTGAGGCATGCCTCTGATTGGCTCAGCGCTGAGCCAATCAGGGGGCAGGTCTGACTCACACCCACTGCAGGACGGCCGCGTGGAGCTTCGGCTGCCGGCAGAAGGTGAGTATACAATTGTTTTTTATTTTAACACATTTTAGGATGAATTGCAGGTAAGGGCTTATATATTTAAGCCCTTCCCGACAATTCATCCCGGGCTCGCCCGCAGCGCATTGCTTTCAATGGAGACGGCTGTATTGCCGTCTCCATTGAATGCACTGCGCTGGACAGCTCCGGCCCGTTTCTAATGAAACGCGGCTAGGAGCAGATTTTCGGGCGATTTGCGGGCGACTTGCGCGCACTGGTCACGCGATTTGCGGATGCACATCCGTCATGCGATCCGCAAATCGCGCGAAAAAACGCCCGTCTGACTGAGCCCGTACACTGTTAAGTCGTGCTGTAAACTCTTGCATGATGAGGTTATGTCTATGTGTGTGTGTAACAGATAGAGACCAGAATCTTAACAGTTTTTTGTGTAAAGTCTATAGAACACAGCATAGCAACAGGCTGCACCCACCAGTCCTGAGAGGATGGAGAGTGGGATGTATACCTGCAGAAGGAAAATATGCAATAGTGCAGGATATAATCGGCACAAAAAGTGTTATCCCTCATGTACACACACAGCAAGTCATCTAAAAACTCAGGTAGGCTATCAGCTATCGCCAACAGTCCCATTGAAATAAATTGAGTGATTGTGCACATGCTCTACCACTGCTCCATTCATTTAGGGGTACAAGTGCTTGATTATCTCCAGCAGTTTCTCTGAAATGAATTGAGTGGCAGCAAACATGCTAGACCGCCGCTTCATTCATTGAGGGGAACATGGAACTTCCGCTCTTCTGATCCCAACGATCGGACTCCCAGTGGTCCACCAGATCCTGCAGATAGGGAATAATTTGTAATCTTGGGGAAACACCTAAAGAACAGAACTTAGAACCAAACAACAACCATTACATCATAAAAAGAGTTGGATGTGATTAGAAAATCATTGTTGCCTTCTTTAAAAAAACAGAGCCACTCACATGAATGGAGCTGAGTTGCAAAATGAGACAGAGCCTACGGACAAAAGTCTTGCTGTTTCTCAAAGAAACCATCTATGATTGTCTACTTGCATACACTCCCTCTAAGAACGGCATGCCATGTGTCACCAAAACTATATTTAAAAGTCACAATCATACAAAAAAAATATGTTAAAAAGCAACAGTATAAAAAATATATAATGTCTTACATCAATATTTCTAAGTGGCAGTCTGTCATTTTGGAGCTGGAAGGGAATGAGCACAGCATTTTGTCATGCAGGAGCTGTGGTTATAACATTTAGCATAGCCAGTCCTTATCACTAATGCTAGGATTTGGAAATACCGGACCGATACTTCTTCGGAATGAGGCATCCAACATTTATACTAGGACATGTTCACAAACTCCGGTGGCCACATGCAGATAAAACCATGTCCACATACGGCGAGTGTCTTCAAATAGTTTTCTAATTGGCCATATGATTTTGCCAGCAATACCAGAGGCATGCCAACAAAACTGCATGGCCATGAATAAACATGTTAATGGCCATGCAATTTGGGAACATACCCTACGAATAGAAGTATTGAGTGATCAAATATTCAAACATTCAGTTTTAATGTGGTCATCAGCTCTAGACGATTCCTTATTATTATAAGGGTCCCTTGAAAAAAAAGGGGAACACATGGTTTCCTGTTTTTTAGGCTTCCAGAAATCACCTGTATTCTGTGGGGAAAGTCAACAAGTGATCTGTTTCTCCGCGGCTCTACCACTGAAGAAATTAAGCATTACATGATTCCCATTGAAATGAATGGGCTATCCACGTAATGCAAGGATGTGATTGGTCTGTAGGCAGACAATCTTTATAGCCGCTAATTACACTAAGTAATTGAGTGACTACTCCCTGCTAACAGCATGTAGAAATCTGGTAGAACATGTAAAATGCTGATAAATACCTTGTTATAACTGACGATCACAGAACATTTTCCTTATTAGTAACAGCAATATGAATGCAATGGACACTAAATGATACAAATACAGTATAATAATGTTACTGTCATCAATCATTGCTATTAAGGCAACATTCATTCTAATGTCATAATCTCCTATACTTCCACTATTCTGAGGTCTTCTGTTTGGAAAAATATCTTTACTAAGCTTAGTAGTATTTCTATACATAATTATTACATGTCAACCAGGGTAAAAGAGTGGATGTGGATAAAGGAAAGATAAAAAGGGAGGGTGGAGCAAGACCCAGTAAAAGTGGTGAAACGATTCTGGAGTCAAAAGTGTTTCGAATGATGGAGGTGCTGCCAACCAGATAACTGAAGATGGCTAAGCACCTCTTTCCTCCCTGTCTCATACAGGACCTCTGCCACATCCAGAAAGCTTTGGAATTGTGTCACCCCTAGGCATTCTTTTGTGTTAAATCCATTCGAACTGACAAAGGGGCTCGACCCCGAAACACGTAATCGCTTGCTGCTTCTCTATGTTGTTAAATAAAAAAGAAGTGCTTTCACTATTGCATTTTTGACCTTTAGCTTTCAACTTGCTCAGAGTGTTGGGCCTTCACCACCAGTAGTTCACCACATTCTCTTTTGTGGATAAAGGAAAGGGAGAGAATTAAAGGAGTTTTCTTAGATTTTACTATTGATTGCCTATCCCCAGCAAAGGTCATCAACAGTTGATTGGTGGGGGTTCTACTACTTGAAATACCCATCAATCAGCTGATCGCCCAGCCCGCCTTCAGTGCAGTGAGGCTGGACATCATAATCTGGGTTGGAGATGGAAGTTTAATCATTAAAATCAGTAGAAGTCAAGATACCTATTAAATTTGCTGCTCCAATCCCAATGACTATATCTGGTCCAGCTGCACTGACAGGGGACTGAAGGTTCAGCTTATTGGCAGGGATCTCGAGTGGCTGATTCCCAATGATCAACTATTGATAACCTATCCTGAGGATAGATCATCAATAGTAAAAGCCTGGAAAACACCTTTAAATCTAAGAAATGTGTCTCCTGCTATTGAGCCAAAGAAGGGGGGAAAACATATGGCTTGAGCCAATTTGCCATAGAAGGAAAAACATTTTCTTCCTGATCATAAGAAAGTAATCCGGCTTATGTAAGAAGATGCTACAAGAAAAGCAGTAGTCCTTGAGGAGAACAGCTAAGCCCTGACAACCTAACTGCCTTGCACACATCCTTAGCCCTTGTAAACAGTTTGAGCTACGATTTACAAAAAAAAGGTTTTATGAAGATATTGTCAGTAAAGTAACTAATGATTGCTTTGGACAATACCATTTTTTTTAAAGCTCTCTCAATCAATAATCCAATAACAGGATGTCGCAATCAGCTGATTGGCTCTTTTCCCAATCAGTGGACCCAAGCCAATCAACTATTGATGACCTATCCTGATGATAGGTCATCCATAGAAGTTGCCTGGAAAACCTCTTTAACCCCTTGAGTGGCGGGTTTCCTACCACCCTGTCGTGCCCACCAGGGCAGGTTTTTTAAAATAGTCTAATCATTGAATTTCAACTAATTTTGCAGTTGCGTCTCAAGAGCCATAACTTTTTCATTTTTCCATTGACATGGCCATATAAGGGCTCATTTTTTGCGGGACAAGTTGTGATTTTTTAAACAGGGGGGAGGAAAAAAAGAAATGGGGAAAAAAGAAAAAAAGGGGCCATGTCATTAAGGGGTTAAATAATGTATTAACTTCCTTCTCCGGGTCATTACGACGCATGGATACCACATGTGTGATTGTATTTTTGATTTTTTACAAAGTAAAGGAAGACAAGTGTTTTTTTTATTTATTTTTTTATTTTTTACCTTTTTTTTGGTCCCTTTAGGGGACTTCCACAGGGACCCATCAGGACCCCCTGATCACATTCCGGGGGTCCGATGGTGACAGCCCTTTACATGCTGCAGTCACATAGACTGCAGCATGTAAAGGGTTAACACAGCAGAGATCGAAGGTTTTCTCTGATCTCTGCTGTAAGAGCTGGTACCTAGCTGTCCTCTGACAGCTAACAACCAGCTCTCCCTGCCACAGAGACCATCGGCTTGCTTCTGACAAGCCGATGGTCTCTATGGCAACCTGTAAACAAACCAGTGCAGGAGATTGCCGGCATATCGGCAATATCTTCTGCTGGTTTTTCAAAGCCCTTGCTTTGTTCTCTGTGGGTCTGTGCAGGCAGAGCACACTGTCACAGCTTGTGGCATTGTGCTCTGTAGCTCCCATAGTGATGCATAGCCCGGAAATCTTCCGGGCTATGTTGCTATGAGCAGTGGAGCTCGTCCCGGAAAATTTCCGGGCGTGCCACTCAAGGGGTTAAATCAGAGTTCCCTTATGGGGTATTCGGAATACGTTTGGTATATGGTACGTGTTATCTAAACCAAGCAATATGACGACTTCCGAATCCATTGTATGCTATGCATGTTTCATTGCAGGGCATACTTCAGTATACAGTAATCCATATTAATGGGACTCGTTATAAACCACTGATCAGTAGGGGTCCAAATACTTGGAATTTCATAAGCCCTGAGCATGGACAGGCTTTATGATCACTCTGCCATATGGCTGCTTGCTATTAAAATGAAAAGTGGTTATAGAAACTGTCAAATTAGTACACAGACCCTCTTCCTACAATCAATCTTATATGACATGTCTTCTTTGCATGTCATAAAACACAATCATGGAAAAAGCACATAAAGAAGTTAAGCCATGTTAAGATTTTAAACATATTCCGAAAAGAAAAAAAAATGTACTTATGTCACCCAAGTGATGACTCATGAACTTAATAGCCTTGGTATTATATCATGGAAACACTAAAAGAGACCCAATAAATGACAAAGAAAAGAATGACAGAGAAAAAGATATAACAGACAAATTAAATGAGCTAAATCCACTTAGATTATATGACCAAGGCCATTAGTACAAAAAAACCCTCAACACTGAAGCCATTACTACAGCATGAAATGTGTAAAGAACCTCTTGAGAGAATAACACATTGCTTACAATAATATACTACTATGCAAATATTTGCATTCTGTCCAGTACGGTGATTTATAGTACTTCCATCAATGAAATATTCCAAAGTAGCTAACCTACTACCAGTCATCGAAGTCAAAAGACACAGAGATTTGCCAGTGGAAATAGTTACAATTTTGAGGAATAAATGTCTAATTTCAATAATTTATGGTAGGTTTTCAATTAGAAACCTAATACATAGTGACTACTACAAACGAGTGTAATATCAGGCCAGAGTAGTCTTTGTGTATACAACCCTTGGATGTTGTAACAGTATTTTTGTGTCTGAACTGGAACTAAAGATGATTTTGTGAAAGCTATTCCTCACTACAAATATCAAAGAGAAGCTCCTAACCGGTGATGAGTGAACTTCTGATATGATTGGTTCAATCCAAACTAGTTCGAAACCCTAATTAGTTCAAAATCCCTAAAACTTATGTATAACACTGTCTAAGAGACATAAAAGCCCTATATAACACTCAGAGTATTATATAGGGCTTTTATAGTGTTCTACACCAGTGAGCAAACCAAACCAGTTGAACCCTGTTTCGGGCAGAACTTTGCTAAAAGCTCGATTCGGGCTTTTGCGAAATAGAACATTTAGAAAATTGTCAACCGAAAACAGGGTTCTACTGGTTTGACTCACTCAACCCTACTGGTAACTTTGCTGTGAACTTCCCATTTTTCTGATACTACCATACTTCAGGATGGCCATTAGGATTCAAGCTAATGGGTTGTAGCTGTTTTCAACCCAGATATATCAATAACATATTGCCATATGTTTATGGTCATTGAGGGTCTGGCCACTAAAATCTACAGCAGACACTAAAATGTAAAAGGTCTAGTGGTGGGGGAGCCCAAAATAAAATATTTATGACTTATAGGGTTTGTCCCAATAAATGTTTTTTTTGTGTGTTAAAACCTCATTCTCCATGCAGTAACATAGCTAACCTGCATATACTCACCTCTCCCCACTCCCTGCTGTGCTCCGCCCCACAGTATATGTCAGTTAGTCATGGGGAATGGAGTTTTAACAAAAAAAACACCTTGGACAACCCCTTTTAGTCTAATGCAATCTCTCTAACTAGTAGCAAATTATAGGGGCTACAGTGGTCATAATTGTAACTGAGCCACTAAGCCAGAGAATCCCACAGGCCTTCCTAACCTCACTAAGTCACTGTGCTCTTACTTCTTTCATGTTCTGTCTTCTTCAGAATAAGGCAGTCTGTGCATGCTGATACCTCCTCCCTTGTCTCCTCCTATCCGGTACTCCGAGGCATCCAAGTCGAGGAAACGGGAAAGAGGATTCAAGATGCAAAGGCTGCTATATGGCACGCTATGCAGGAAGTAAAGGATAAAAGTAAGGGTGCACTCAGTTTCTGTGTACCCTTACTAGTGGATGTACAGACTGCAGAATGTATTATTACCTTGGTGTGTACAGAGGTGACACTATTATTTTTGTCAGGGCGCAAAGATGTATTATTACATTCAATCTCCCTTATTTGCATATTACCTAGAGTAGCGTGCATGGCCATTTGAGTCTCCTCACTCACCGTCTAGGTTCTCTACATAAGGAGAAAAGATAACGTTTCTGACCCCCGTCCCAGGCCTCTCACTAGCAAAGCCAGACTCCTACTGTACACTGATGAATTGCAAATACCCTGAAACAGCTGTCTGTACATGGAGTCTGGCTTTGCTTTTAATTCCCAGCCATTGTTACAAGGCTTGTTTAAAAAGTCTTGACTTTGGCTTGTATAGGAATGCTGCCTTGCAATAGGTGGCGCTGTGGAGGTTTTATTCCATCTCCCTTATTTGCTTATTACTTTAAGGCGCAAGTGAGACTTATTACTTTGTGGGCACTATTACCTTGTGGGGAGCATAAAAGGGGATTGTTATTATGGGGGGTACAAAGAAAGACACAGTTATATTGGGGCACAAAATGGTAATTTTTACTGAATAAGAACACAAAGAGGGCAGCAATCTCTTTTTGGGGCACAGATGGGAACTATTACTGTTGGGCACATAGGAGGCATTATTATTTTGTGGTGGGGACAAGGGAATTAATACTCTGTATGTGCACTATTACTTGGTGGGTCAAAGGCAGAAGCACCGAGCGTAGCACTGAAAGTATCAGCAAGATGGGGAGACTGTGTGTCAAGCTGAGTGGTGAATGGAAGAAGTCATCATGGTGGTTTGAGCCCAGATAGAGAAGAGTTGTGAAAGTAAGCATGTAGACGCCATTACCTGTGAGTCACTGCATGTAACTGTATTATAATGATCATCAATCAGTGTGTAGTGCTGATATCTAACTATTATATAATGACTGCATTAGATAGAGATATACTATTATACAGAGCTGAGCTGCTGTATGTACTTAAGAGACTCAGCGATGTTGCTGAAGGCCACAGACGAGCCACAGCCATGAGCAGTAGTTGGAGGGTCCAACCTGAGCTCTTGAATCTGGACACATGAACCATTAGCTATACCCATCCATCCATCCATCCATCCATCAAATGCAGTTTATAATCAATATCACATTAGGTGTTCTCTTTGGCATGTTCTTTTTAGTGATACCTGGTGTGACTTGTTTCATAGAGCACCAATTAACTATCTAACCAATATGGTAATTGACATTTCTACTTCATGTTGTCTTGTTTGCTTTGCCTACAATATCTATCCTGCATTTATATCTGGCATTTCAGCAGATAATTCAGCATAAATTGTCGTATTTGGATGACATTTGCAAATATGCACTTACAGCATGGCTCAATCTATATTAAACAACACGTCCATCACACTTTATTATGGTTGTTCTAAGACATACAGTACAAGATAGATATTCACCGTCCCCCTAGATGGACCAAGAATTATACTAAAAGACACTTACCCACTGAGTACTACAATAAAGTCCATTACATTCCAGCCATTCCGGAGGTAAGAACCTTTGTGGAACACCAATCCCAGAGCCACAATTTTAATTCCAGCTTCAAAGCAAAATATCCCTATAAAATAGGGTTCTGTCTTTTCCTGCAAATAAAAAGGAAGATTTGTAAAAACAGGTACATATATATACTAATAGCTGTACGTGTCACACAATATGAACAATCAGAGAAGCTTGTGTAATCCTAAAAAAGGATGAGATGGCCCTACCAAAAAGCTTGCAATCTAGAATGGATGGGGGCCTTAATAAACTTGGATAGAAGCAGAGACTTTGGTCATGATATTATAAACTTCTATGAAAAAAATGGTGTTGATGCGCTATTTGCTAAACCTAGATAGAAATGATAAAAATATACAATAAACAAATTGGATGTGATGTCCTGACAGCATAGAAGTAGGAAGTGGAAGAGGGAAAAGGCTCTCCTTTTGATTCCAGTGGAAGTAAAGATGGCGCAGGCACCTCCTCCCCTGTCTGCTTATGAGAATATCCGGTGAGCTGTACTGGTTAGCGGGTCAGATGATCAGCTGATGGAGAGTGACCCCAAGTGGCGGAGTCTTGTCCATCAACTACTGGTGACCTATCAAAAGGATAGGTCTTCCATGAAAAAATGGGCAGACAACCCCATTAATGTTTCTTTAACCTCTCAATTACCTATTTTATTGGCCCAGCGCGTCCTACAGAACACTAGCAGCACACTTGTCCTGTCACACCTGTCTGCATGTCGTCCATGGATGTAGAAGGTGATGTCTGTGGGAGAGACCCTGTGTCTCCCCTTCTTTCTGAAGCCTAGAGCTCATCACTAATGTCAGCTAGTCTCTCATTGGCTGACAGTAAGGTTTAATTTCACTTGTGTAGAGCCCTAAGGGTGGGAAACAAACATACAAGTCCCCATGCAAGAGTGGGAGGAGCTGAGAAGTGTAGGAAGGAAATAGAGGTGATAAAGGAGAGTGACCGTGAGAAGTTAGGCAGACTCAGCCAGGTGTGAGAGAGAAAAGGTTGCAATTCAGTTGTCGGAGAGGAGGAGTCAGGCACAGCACGTTTGTTACCCAAGGTGGAGTGAGGTGAAAACCCACTCCCTTGGCACTGCAGTGGAGGAAAAAAAAGAACCTTTCTGAGGTCCATCTTCCACAAACAGTGAGTTATAGCTACTCAGTGAAGTCAAAGCCAGGATTAGAATTACAGCCACTTGTCCCTCTGCTTCATAAATCCTTCATTCAAATCTAACTCAATTATTCATCTAAATCCACTAGTGGGGAAATTGTCTAGTTAATCAATCTCCAGGAAAGGAAGTGAGAGAGCGTTGAAGTCAGAGTATCTTCAATTCAAAACTGCTGTACTTTCTTGTTGTACGCAAATTGCCTTATAGTGCTGCATTTTGGCGTTCTTTCTGCAAATACGTTTAGAGAGTATTCAAGTTATAATTGCAAATTTAAAAGTTAGTAAATCTGCACACTCTCAGATTACTAAACTAGACGGGACTCGACTCTGTTATTTCTGCGGCATATCACCCCGAGTGTCCATTTAGAGTGTTGACATCACGTGACAAGGACTAGGCCTCCAGCCACTCACAACAGTAAATTCATTGGGGCGTTACACTATTTGAATATTGACTAGATTTGTTATCTCTTCCTAATGTGTGTCCCCAGTGATTTGACCCATATCCTCAGACAGACCCCTGTTTCAATCAGAGAAGAGACAGAAAGTGACAAAAGTGAATGAATGGGAGATGCAGAACTAGTGAAAATAAAATTCCATAATAGGTAGACCTCTTAAGTATAATTATTATATGTGATTGTTTTCCTATATTAATTACTATTTTGCCACATTTTTTAATATGAAAAAAATGATACATTTTCTACATTTGAATATATATTAAATTACATTTAATAGCCCCTCCATTTGAATAAGGAAGAGCCTTTGCTCATTTAACCAGAAAAAGCATAGTTATATCTGGTTTCACAGTGCTAAAAGGGAGGGGATTTGATGGAAGAACACTGACTATCAATTTTAACTAAATAAAGATATGTAAGTTGAGCCATTCAGGTCACTGATTGAGGGAAAAATATCATACATTTTTAAATATACACACAAATGTACCCAAAGTGTCACAGTTTATAACTGACAGGCACAGTGAATGCAAGAGTCCTTGAGATATTGGTCACCAAATCAGCTAATCATATGGTGGAATTAATCCAGTTCTGAGACGAAAATGTTTTGTATACATAGTTATAAGGTAATAGTGTAACAGGGTGGAAGGCTGCCCCTGCTACAATTAGGAAAAAGCCAATAAAATTAAAGTCAATGGACAGTTATGCAGACTGTATTATTAATGTTGGCCACTAGAGGAGGCTCCAATACTGGCAGAGATTATTGCTTATAGAAGTGAATAGGAGCTATTATATTTTATGGACTTAACTGAGCATGCTCAACAGGAATGTGGGGGAAATCTCTAGAAAAGGGGTTCTGAGGAACTATATAAGGAGACTGAGCAGAGCAGTGGTGGTTTTGGCAGGTGAAGAGTTTGGTGCAGACAGTCCTGCTGCAATGACTGTTGAGTAAAAGAGCTGTTGCCAAGGATTGCTGGGCTGGGAACTGCTGGTGCAAAGGACCTCTGGTTCAGCAAGCTCCCGGGATGCTCAACTTCAAGAGCCACTTGCCTACCACAGACAAGGACTCCTGATGGCTATCACCCCACCCCACCCATCTTATTTCTGTCATGCTCTGGACTTCTTTTGTGTATACTGTACTCATTTCCTTGCAGTACAGTCTCCTGATACTTATCAAAAAAAAAATCTTCATTTTTAGATTCCTCCTTGCTTTCTCTTCCTCTGTGCTGTGCTTGCAATCTCATGAAGCATCAGCATAGCAACACATGACTGGTTAGAGCTAGTGCCATATCTGCCTGCTGGGAGGATAGTGTGATTATCATTACTCTCTATAGTCACTAAAAGATCACAAATATTGCACAGTCCATGCAGTTTCATTATAGGGGAAGTTCTGGAAACTCAGATTGTCACTGGGGATCACAATGAGATCACATGACCCACCTGAAGAAAAGGAAAACCTAACCAAGGTAATACTAGCCAACTTTTATATACTGTGGAAATACAGTAATTAAATAATTATTCAGTGAGAAAAAAAAATCCACCAGAGTGGCCTTTTAATTTTCTGCACACTGTCCTAAAATCCACACTCATTTTTTGTCCTCTACATGTGAAGTTTTCTAGCTTTTTTGTTTTTTAAACTCATTGACATACATTTTCCTGTTGTCTTAATGGACATGAGAAACATCAGGAAATGGTATTGGATAACAGTGACTTTCCAGAATTGATGGTTTGGCTCATTTAAGATCTAGACAATACAGCTTCCTGTAGCGGCCAAATCATATGGCAAAACAGATGGAACGATTCATCCAAATCTGATACTAGTTAACATGACTCTTGTGAATGTACTTTTCGTAAGTAAATTGGAAACGGTCTTAAATTGATTTATTACTACTGTATTTCCAATGATAAGGTAATTTATAATTTAACCCAGTAGGAGTTTGAGGGCATAGCTTGTGAATGAGAGCAAAAAAAAAAATCACATTGGTGAAAAATGCTACTCAAATACAACTCTGTGTGACCTTATGTATTCATTAGTTGAAGATAACCACTCATATTTAGGCCCAATGCCTACGGATGGATTATCACTGCGGAAATCATGGCCAGACACCCGCCGTGAATTCCGCAGCAATGTCCATCCATAGGGATGCTGTGGTAAACGATTCTCCCCTGCCCACGAGTGGAAATCAACTGCGATTTTCCGCCCGCGGGGGAGAATCGCAGCATGTTCTATTTTATGTAGAAAAACACACAGAGGGCTTCCATTGCAGTCAATAGAAGCTGTCCGTTCCATGATACTTGCACTGTGCAAGCAGAAGTATAGCTGGATTCCACATAACAACCCAGTGCACTGCGCATGCGCACCAGCTTGCTGGACCAAACACTCACGGCGGATCCGGAGAGGTGAGTATAGGGTCTCTGAGGGGTGCCGGGTCTGATTCCGCTGCGATGGCAGAATCCGACCCGGCCGTCGGCATGAGGCCTAAGAGTTCATTCTACTCTAGGTACTTTTAGATTTCACACACGTATTGGTGAGGTTATAGCTCATCATATGTCAGCCAAATGCTCGTTAGGCCAACAGCTAAGCAATTCTTTCATATCCAAGCTCAGCAGAGGCTTATTTCCCATGAAAACAAGGGAACCTTCGTTCCCCCAAGATAAGCTCTTGTAGGAGAACCCCCATACACATTACACATACACCACCTGAAACACCTATTTTTTTCCATCATCATAGCTGTACAAGGGCTAGTTTTTTTTATCAGAAAATTTGTAATTTTAATAGGACCACATTCTTTTGGATTTACATGTTGTGTTAAAAATGACTTGTTAACTTTATTATATGGGTGAGCAGGATTCTGGGAACTTATGTAATTTTTTAAATTTTTACTACTTTTAATAACAAAATAAAACCTTTATTTAAAAATTAAAAAAAAAATATTTTCTACAGATGGGGCTGTGTGGGCTTTTTAGGAGATGAGTTATAGTTTATATTGGCATAATTTTGCAGTTAATAACAATTTTTGATCACTTTTCACTGAATTTGGGTAAGGGACATGGTGACCAGAAAAAGCACTGCAACTCCCAAGCTCATTCTATACTTTTCGGTGACTAACAATATAAGGGCATGCATGTGCACTACTGTTTGTGAAGTGCTTGTCCGCGTATGTGTATATGTATATATATACACACACACACACACACACACACACACATATATATTATCACAGGCCTCAGTGGTGTACATTGACTAGCTGCAGCCATCACACCTGTATAGTGGCATTGGAGCAGTGATCAGGAGCTGGACAGTATGTATAGCTCATTTTATTCTCTTATACAGTATACTACTCCTCCCCCTCCCCTTATTGATTAAAATTACTCAACCACATGGAATACTGTGCACAGGCCAAAAACCCAATCTTCAACAACTTTCCCATTACATCTATTCCCTATCACATCCTCTCCCTACTCAACCCCATGAAGAGAAGCAATGGACATGGAGATCAGACAAATTTGTACCCTAACTGTAATGGGCTACAGTTGCTGTTGCAACTATGCTCCATGCTCCACCAACCTCCAGACTCCAGACCAGAATATTAGGATGCTTCTTCTAAGCACTCATGACACCTGCTGCCCATGACCAGATGTGACAGTGCTCCTACCACCTGATTGGTGAAGCAGCATATTGAGTTGACTGCTGCTCCCCCAATCAGTGAAAGCGCTGCAGTCTCAGCTTCTAACAGGGAGGAAGAGAAGAAACACATGATTGTGCATCCTGTCAATATCCAGCTCCCTCTCTCTTGGTCTTGTGCATCAGTGAGTCATGTGGCAGATGGACAAATGGTTTGAATCCCCCCATCACCCACCTAAGTGGAAGACTGGAGTGTGGAGCTCAGAGGGGACAAAAAACATTAAAACAAAAACACTGACTGCTCTTGGGCCTCCTTCAACACCTGAATATCCTAGGACTTAGAACCTCCAATGCCTAGTCGGAAATATGGAAGTGCCCGTTCATACTACTGTTACTTCTTATGTTTTTCCTTTTTGTATTCTTTGTGTTTCTGATTCAAACTAATTGAAAAACTTATGAAAGGATATCCAGTGGTTCTTATTCTACTTTTAGAACTCATAAACACAACATGGATTCCGTCCATACTGGAGATTTTCTTTCTTTTGACTAATGTATTTTGTCCTTAGTTTAGGGTCTTGTGCTCACAAGTGTGTTATAACTGCATACACTATCGAAATTGTACATAGCCACAGCATAGTGCCCTTAGACTTTTCACATCCCCCGCTGGCATTGGGGCAAATTTTAATTAAGAGGGTTGTGAATGCGAATGTATACAGTTGCAGGAAAAAGTGAAATGTAAGTGACTTGTGGGTCTTTTACCCTTGAGTTCTTCCTTACCACTTTTAGCATTGACCCTTGTGCTCTAGGAGTGATGTTTCCTCAACTCCTAGAGAAAGTAACAACAGTCCTGAATTTTTTCTGTTTATAGACAATCTGTGTAACCAGGGATTAATTTAAGCCATATTCTTGTAACCATTTTCCATTTCATGTGTCTCTGTAACACATCTCTGAGGTCTTCTCAAAGTTGTTTACAATGAGGTATAGACAACACTAACTATTTTTTCTTGGGAAGAACAGATTACTCAGTAACCAGGCATTGTGTACCTTTATTTAATGGGCACATCACCTGTGAAACCCACACTTCTAATCTCGTCTCCTGAATTGCCACACCTTTTACCAATTAGCCTTTAGAGAAGTCATTGACACAGAAGTTCATTTAACCTTTCTTCTTGCACTCTGGATGGTTACCCAATTTGCTCATTAAAAAATGTGATCAGTACAACTGTTTGTGTGTTACTAGTTTAGTTGGATTGTATCTGTATATAATTGTGACTTAGATAACAATCAGATCACATTTTACTAGTATCAGTGCAGAAACTCAGGTGATTCTAGGAAGTTCACTTTCTTTTTCTTGAAACTGTGCATGGATGTTGACTGCACCCATGTGAAAACATATAAGAAATGTTCTATAATTCTTCCGATTAATTCATATTTCATAATAACCTCACCATGATGAAGCTTATTAGCATATTTGTTGTTTTAAAAGCAGTAAATCTTTTTATTTCTTAATATACATGTCGAGTCTTCAGGATAAGAATTAAATAGGAGACAGCAAAAAAGAAGGAGCTTGCAGAACTGTCAAGGAAGATATCATAAGATGTGGAAATTTATGGACGTTTCATCAGCCAATTACATAGATGACCAAGAGAAATATGATTGAATGGGAGACAGGGAATCAATTACTTTTTTTTATGAAAACTCCATTACAATGCATGGGGCCTGGGCCAAACGATTCATAGTCAATGATTCACTTTCAATAAGACAAAAATGTTTGTATGTATTGATCTGCTGTACAGTACGTCCTTGTTTGTGCCCTTTAAAAGTTGTCTTAGCCTTACTTGTAGAAGCCATATGTAAACGCTATTCCATTGTTGGGTGTTCACCTTTTAGAAATTAAAGTTTCTAACGCTACAATTATAGGAGTATTCTGGTTTCAGTAAAGGCCCATTTACATGGAGCAATGATTGCTTCAAATGAAAAAAAAACGCTAAAACGATCGTTTTAGCAATAATCGTTGAGTCTAAATGTGCGCCCATCGTGCACGTTTCGTGCACTGCTAACTGATCGTTAAATTCAGTCCAACCTAAAAATCGTCATTCAGCCTTATCAGCAGTTCTCGACGGGGAGTGCTGATAGCATTGTTTCCCATTAGAGAACAAAGGGACTGAAAGCAGATAAGAGCCCTCGGGCTGTTAACTGCTTTCAGCTAAAGGCTTCATTTGCATGCTAAATAAATATTAAGTAGCTGATTAGCTACTTAAAAGTTTATGCAAAATGATCGCTCAAAGCTGTCACTGAAACTGTCGTTTGAGCGATCATCGCCCTTGTAAATGGGCCTTAAATAAAACGAATGCTTTGTATAATGGAAAGCTATGCAAATTTCTAATATACAGGTTTATTCAAAAAGGTGGGACAGATTTGGGGATTTAGGTAAAAACAAACTACAAAAGACAGGGACACAATCCACACATCACTGAAAAGAGGAAGGTTCAAAGTTTTTTTTATACCATACCAGTAAGTTCAATTTTCTTAGACACTGCAGCGCCATTTCTTATAGTTTGTTTTAAATTAAATCCTCAAATCTGCTTCTTCTTCTTTCTGAATAACCCTGTACTTTATCTATGGATTATTTACGCTGTTCGCAGTCATCCAGAGGATAAAAGTCTGTACTGGTCATGCGATGATCACACAGATACATTTGTTACATTCAGAAATAGATGGATGTCAGTCCAGCATTCGATAAAATCATGGCTTTATTTCAGTTGAGAAAAATCCAATCAGGAAAGACAAACAGACGCAACTTCTGATTTGAAGCTCGAAACGCATCAGAAGTCACATTTGTTTGTCTCCCCTGATTTGATTTCATTCAACTGAAATTAAGCCGTGATTTTATTGGATGCTGGATTCCTTTCCTTTCGTTTGTGCCTGCCTGATTCTAATGATGTCTGTGTATCTTTGAAGGTGAGCTGATGTCTACTGTTTGTTCATTACATTCATGGTACAGTTAATAGAGATGAGCGAGCCTACTCTGTAAGACAGTTACTCCAGCGAGCATCGCTCTTCTCGAGTAACTGCTTAGTAGAGTTGAGCGAGAGAGAGAGAAAAAAAAAAAGCTCGGTACCCGGCGTCCCACATACAAAAATGCTCGAGTCTCCCATTGTAGTCAATGGGGTTCATTACTCGAGTAGAGCATTCGAATTTTACGAAAGCTCGACTCGAATAACGCGGGCCCGAGCATTTGGGTTCTCGCTCATCTCTACTGCTTAGTGATCCGAGTAAGCTCGGGTGGGCTGCGGGGGGGGGGGGGGGGGGGGGATCGGAGGAAAGAGAGAGAGATCTCTCTCACTCTTCCTCCTGTTCCGCTCCCCCCACCCCCGCAGCCCACCCGAGCTTGCTCAGATCACTAAGCAGTTACTCGAGAAGAGTGATGCTCACTCGAGTAACTATTAGAGATGAGCGAACGTACTCGTCCGAGCTTGATATTCGTGCGAATATTAGGGTGTTCGGGATGCTTGTTACTCGTAACGAGCACCACACGGTGTTCGGGTTACTTTCACTTTCCTCTGTGAGACGTTAGCGCGCTTTTCTGGCCAATTGAAAGACAGGGAAGGCATTACAACTTCCCCCTGCAACGTTTAAGCCCTATACCACCCCCCTGCTGTGAGTGGCTGGGGAGATAAGGTGTCACCCGAGTATTGAAATCTGCCCTTCCCGCGGCTCGCTACGGATGTATTCTGACATTAGTTCAGGGAAAGTGGTATCGTGTTGGAGCTGCTATAGGGAGAGTATTAGGTGTATTGTAGGCTTCAAGAACCCCAACGGTCCTTCTAAAGGCCATAAATCGTCTCTATATGCGCTCAGTGGGGCTGGCGGCAGCAGCGCCGACCCCATTGAGAACATATAGAAGACAAATCCTTCTTTTCTGCCACAGCTGTAACAGCTGTGGCAGAGAAGAACGATGTTTGCCCATTGAATTCAATGGAACTAGCAATACAGCAGGTTCCACTGAATGCAATGGGCTGCCGGCGATCGCAGGATGAATGGTCGGGAAGGGGTTAAATATATAACCCCTTCCCTGCAATTCATCCAGAAATGTGATACACTAAAAATATATACCGGCGTATAAGGCGACGGGGCGTATAAGACGACCCCCCAACTGTCACCTTATACGCCGGCAATACAGTGGAGCAAAGAATAAAAAGCATTACTTACTTCTTCAGACGATCTGCGCCGCTCCTGTAGACTGTCACTCCTTCCTGGTGTTCTGCGCTGCTCCTGCAGGCTGTCGCTCCCTCCTGGCTCCTGGCAGAGCATTGCTTTCTCTACGAAAGGCTTTAAATCCACGCCTCCAGAAACACACGTGCCTTCAGCCAATCACAGCCAATGACAGTGATGTCATTGAATTGCTGTGATTGGCTGTGTTTCTGGAGGCGGGGATTTCAAGCCTTTCATAGAGAAAGCTTTAGTCCGTGGACCAGGAAGGAGTGACAGTCTGCAGGAGCGGCGCAGATCGTCTGAAGAAGTAAGTAATGCTTTTTATTCTTTGCTCCACTGTATTGCCGGCGTATAAGGTGACAGTTGGGGGGTCGTCTTATACGCCCCATCGCCTTATACGCCGGTATATATTTTTAGTGTATCACATTTCTGGATGAATTGCAGGGAAGGGGTTATATATTTAACCCCTTCCCGACCATTCATCCTGCGATCGCCGGCAGCCCATTGCATTCAGTGGAACCTGCTGTATTGCTGGTTCCATTGAATTCAATGGGCTAACATCGTTCTTCTCTGCCACAGCTGTTACAGCTGTGCCAGAGGAGAACGATCTTTACGCTGACAGTGCGGGGGGGGGGGGGGGCCCACTCTTGCCGCTATTGTGGCTTAATAGTGGGACCTGTGAACTTGAGATGCAGCCCAACATGTAGCCCCTCGCCTGCCCTATCCGTTGCTGTGTCGTTCCCATCACTTTCTTGAATTGCCCAGATTTTCACACATGAAAACCTTAGCGAGCATCGGCAAAATACAAAAATGCTCCGGTCGCCCATTGACTTCAATGGGGTTCGTTACTCGAAACGAACCCTCGAGCATTGCGAAAATTTCGTGCCGAGTAACGAGCACCCGAGCATTTTGGTGTTCGCTCATCTCTAGTAAGTATCTTACCAAGTAGGCTCGCTCATCTCTAACAGTTAACAGATCATTGTCTTGTAGCGAGGCCTATGCCGGTGTGACTATCACATGGCCAGGAACATTTTTATTGCTGGATGGAAGCAATGAAGGTTCCCATTCAATGAGTGCAAGTAGAAATCCAAACATACTTGACGCTTTTCATAAATTCCACAGAGTTGTATGAAGAAAGGCACATATACAGGGGTAGGCAAAAATATGAAAACACCATATGAAATGCATGCCTTAAATTGCATGGGGTTATAAATCATATTTCAATAAGACATGTAGACACCAATTATAAGTGGAGGTAATATAACACAGATGCTGTCCACCCCTGTATATGTGACCACATCAAAGTTCAGTCTGACATTGGACACAACCACCTCATTTAGCGCACCTCATAAAATAAGGGGCAGGGATTGGACATTGGACACAACCACCTCACCTAGCTCACCTCGTGGAATAAGGGGCAGGGATCGGACTTTTATGGCATATTTGTGGTGGAGATTTTTAGGCTTTGCATGCTCAGAAGTAAGAAAATGTGATAAATCAAAAAGTAGGATAACTTACTCAAAGACCAAGTATAACTATGGATTTCTTGGATATACGAAGATGGATCATTGTATGGCACTGCGCTCATAAGTTTTTATGGGTTGTACAACTTTAAGCAAAACTTTTACATTATTTTTGGGTACAGTGTATTACAGAATAAACAGCAAAACATGTACATAAAGAGTTAATGACTCATTATAATAACTTACCAATCTACGAGACATTGGTGTCTTATCGTCTCCAGGAAGATGTTGCTCCAGTGCAAGGACTATGCAGTTTGCGATGATTGTGGCGAGGATCATATATTCAAATGGAGTAAAACAGTAGTTAAGGAAAATATAAAATACACAAATACGGTGTGCTAGAACTGCAGAGATTGTGTACCTTTACAGGAAATGTGCCAACAGAAAATAAATGACCCATTTAAATTGCGTCTTTGATAAACATATATATTTGTTTAATCTCCCATGTCATGATCAATACTTAAATCCTGAAATCCTGCAGTTTTTACTGTGACAATGCTGCCTGCTCCTCCAAGTCCAGGTTAACTGCTATTAATGAGCTTACCTGAGCAAAGTTCATCAAAAAGTTAGAAATGGGAGAAGCCCTTTAATTTAGCCCTTTGTCTCTGATTCCCCAACAATTCTGAATGTTCTTATTATACGTCACATTCACATTCCCTCCACCCTCATCATGTCCGAAGTTCAGTTATGTCTACACAAAACATTTAAGGCAGATCATCCTTTATGCCTAAAATATTTAATCCATAAATTCGGGGGGCAGCGGGGGAAGCGGGGGGGAGAGTGAGAGAGATCTCTCTCTCCCCACCTGCTCACCCCCCGCAATTTCCTGCTCACCCCTGGGGCCCCCCCTCCGAATTTTTTCGGACAAGTATGCAGTTACTCGAAAAGAGCGATGCTCGCTTGAATAATTGCCTTAACTGAGCGTGCTCGCTCATCTCTACTTACTCTAATAACCATTTTCGGACTATTGCCACTCTGTCAGCTGCACATCATTGTCTAAAATGTCAAGGCACACCTCCATGTTCATGGTTTTTGCCACTACAACTAATGGACCAAGACCATGCCAGCTAAAACATTCCCAGACCGTAACGGAATCATTGCCGTACTTAACTGTTGATACAACACACTATAGCAAAAGGTGTTCCCCAGGCATCAGCCATACCCAGGTACGGCGCTATGATTTGAAGATGGAGTAGCATGATTTGTCAATGTATAGAACGTTCTTCCATTGCTCAATTGTCCAATGACAATGCTCCTTGCACCATTGTAGACTGGCCAATGCATTGCACTTTGTGATGGATGACTAGTGTGCAGCGCCATAACCTGTATATCCAATAGTGTGAAGTTCCCATCACAAACTATGTCTGACATCTCCAACGGTCTGTATCCTATGTAGCATGGTTTAGGAAATGTGACATGCTAATAAGACTTAAACGATTCTACTGATAGGGGTGTCCAAATACTTCTGGTAGGGTAGTGTACTTCTTTCCCTCATCCAATAAAATTTCTTAACATATCAAAAAGCAAAAACAGAATTTTTGTAAATTTAATTAAATACATTAAAATGATTTTGACTATTTTTAGACTATAAGTTAGTTTTCTTGGTATTCACATTGAACTACTAGACACTTGTGAGTAACGATTTGCTCCGTACTTAGTTTCCTTTAATTGACTACTTGACAATTATTTTTTTTAATGATGTATTGTTTAACAAAGACCAGCCGGAGTTACATTTCTACCCAAGTATTTGTTGTTTTTAGGAAATGTGTGAAATGGTAGGTTAGTGAGGTGTCCCTGCCGTTCTATTTTAGTTAAATAGCACTACACACCATGGAGGTGTATAAAGAGGTCCTGATGTGTCTCTGCAGGTCTCCTCCTTCAACCTAAAGCTTGACGGAAGCAGACACAATGTCACTAACATCAAAGCAAGAAGGTAACATGAGGTAGATTCCTACTAGCAGAAGACCCAAAAAAGCTCCCTGACTATAAGTGGTAGTAATTATCTTCCTGCTTTTGTCAAAGTTCTCGCACAGTAATTAGATATTCTCCATTAAACACTGTAACAAAGTAGTCTTCAGTGTACCGTAGGTCTATTTGGTCATTGCTAATTTAGTTGTACGCTCGCAACAGGTAAAGAGTAATGCTGTAATAAATGTCAAGCAGTAACCACGATAAGAAACATTATGGCCATGTTCAGACAGGGTTTTTGCCATCAGTAAATGTGTAGCAGAAGCAGGGTTTTAAAGAAAAATGTAGAGTAGACTAACAAAACATATTCCAAAAATGCTTAGAATTGCCTATTCTGTACATTAAAACCATGTAATGATGATAATGTAAGGGGCTCAAATGATTTCCTTGAATTGTATAACCTCTATTGGCTGTCATACATTACTGCATTTGGTGTATTTCTCTCTGGAGTATTGCATACTGCTTCCCATTGATTGTAGAGATCAGGTGGGATGTCTGGAGGACTGGGGATTATAGAGAGGTGCATGGGCTCAGTGTGTTCAGGCAAGATCTGTAGGAGCTGGACACCGGGTCGGACAGTGATACGAGTAGTACTCAGAGTAAGCAGTCAGCTGAGGGAGCGTATGTGAATTGCACCCTGGATATTTTGTGCTTACTAGAGGGGGCAGTGGTATGAGAAAGGAGGGGACCTGTAATTGAGAAATATGGCCCTATAATGCTTCAGAAATAGAGACTGCTATGGAGAATCCACTTCATCCTACAGCATTGGGGTACCTAGAGACTGCTATGGAGAGTCCACTTCATCCTACAGCTCTGTGCATTGGGGTACCCCCAACAGACATCAAAAAATGCTTCACCTATGTTATGGTACCAAACACATTGGAGATATCCAAGTGGGATGGGCTCTCAGAGAAAAAAAACAGCGTGCACACACGGATAGTCACCTAAGCGTAGGCCTACCCGTTAAAAATATATGATCTGAAGCCAATGCCAGTGGAATACATATTAATCCACCAGTTGCATACAAGATATTAGACAACATTTTCATCACTCTTGGACTGTGTACAGGCGACCGCCACTACTGGGTTGAAATGTTAGGTGGGACTACCACGTGTTTTATAACTGAAGTGTATTGCTGATTTGTGTCATTTATAAAGGATTGCTATAATATTCTGTGCACATTAGATTGTGCGCATCTTTAGAGTTAGTAAAGTTATCCAACATTTCTGTAATAACTTCATATTCTCCAAGTCTGGTTTCTGTGCCTCCTGCCCCTACTGCAATAATTATTCTTTAATATTCATGCCATAAACAATCATTGAAAACTTATAATTCATAAAACCTTAACAACCCGCATGTGACTCATAAAAGCAAAACATTAATGCAGAATTAATGCTGAACATCAGCCATCTTTGTGATGAATCGGATATGAAAAAGATAATATTGTGAAACCTTTACGGGATATGTATCTTTTATTAAAGTAAGGGAAATTCTAGGCAATGTGTGAAGGGTATTTCTATGGGTGCAAAAGAGGATACAACTCCTCCTCAATGGGAAATGGAATGCAATGTACCATGCAAGCTTCTCGAAACTCCCCTCTGTAACTTTCATAGAATTAGGAACAACTGTCGGGTGCATTAGTGCCCATAGCCACACCATGGACTATTTCTCCTGTGCATGAAGATATGAAAGTTATGATACTGAAAGGCCATTTCAAGTCACAAAGTCATAGAAGAATTTGAGAATATAAATTCATAACAACTTTTGACACTTTTAATAGAGGGTTAAATTCTTCATGAGGATTTATGCGTGAATGGGAAGTATGAGAAATCTATAGCACAGATAACAGGTGAACCCCCCAACACTAATTCAGGGACCATAAAGTCTTTACTCCCTTGTGCAAATTGTTCATACCCATGTATGTGCCTTGTCATAAGTATCTGTGTATATATATGCTTGCCTCTGCAGATCTATTTCCTTTTGCTTTGATCAAGGACTCGGAGTAAGTCCTATAGCTTGCATTAACATCATGTATTTTTGTTAGCCATTAAAAGGTATCATATCTTCAAGATTACTTGGTTTCTCTTGCTGGGAACCATCACATTTTATGTAGGAGTGATAGTCATTCAGTGAATGGAGGCATAGTGTTCTGAAGGTGATTGGCTCTGCTAAAAACCAAACGGCTGTTAGCCCATGTAAACAGGCAGTCAAACATAGCTCTGGCAAGTTAGTGATTTGTCAACCGTCTGTGGCGGCTTGTGCAGAGGATGACCATTGCCCAAATCCACTGTTTCCAGTGATTATTAGGGTGATTGCATTTAATATGACTCTAGTGCAAAAAATAGAAACTATATGACCAGGGGCGTAACTATAGAGGATGCAGGGGATGCAGTTGCACCCGGGCCCAGGAGCCTTAGGGGGCCCATAAGGCCTCTCTTCTCCATATAGATAACCCAGTACTATGAGTAAAGCATTATAGTTGGGGGCACTGTTTCAAGTTTTGCATCAGGGCCCGGGAGCTTCAAGTTACGCCTCTGTATCTGACTTCTGCAGTGGTAGCTAGAGCTACGAAAAAGCAAATGAATCGGAATAGTAACATAATGGCATATATTACCAATTACACACAAAGCCATGATGAAATGTTTGTAGCAACAAGTACTACGAGAAATGTACATGAAACCTGCTCTTGCTGCCGCAACCTCAACACTCAAATATTGAATTACTGCTAGTTTTTTTCTTTTGCAAGTAGACTATAACATACTGTACGGATGCAGCAAACACTATCTTGACATTTAAGGTTTTATGATAACAACTACAATGTGCTACATTGCTGTAAATCAACTTGTCACGATGCGCTAGCCATGCTAACAATTGCTACATCTGTAGGACGTGGTAAAGCAGTGCTTCGTGGTCCCTCCAGCTAAAATGTACTGAGAGCATTTATTCAATTTGGTTGTTATTGATTAAGCCATGGCTAGTTTGTAGCATCACTGCTCTCTCTTAATCTTATTGGACAGCACAGTAACTTCATCGCCAGAAACAATTTAACACATCTGGTTTAGCTAGGATTATCACTCCTGTAAACTCACATACAGTATGAAGGGATGGAAAGGAGAACTTTGTAAATTCTGCATGACTTGAAGTAGCAAACTGAGCATCAAAGACGCCCAGTCACCTCTCCTGATTGGTCTGTTTTAGTAAATAATTGTATTTGCCTTACTATAATATAATTCTGGAGCATCTTTCCATGTCATAGAAATGTATGAAGAAATTGACAACTGGGCGTTACCTATTAGGGAGTGTCCCTATGTACCCAAAGAAACAGGACTCTTCTTCTGGTGGTGGGATATTACTAGTACAGGCTTCTGTTGGTAGGGGAATGTCTGCGGAACCCTTCTGAGGCGATATGCCAGCCGACGTTGTTGGGGAAGGTTGTGTTCGACTTCGGGGATTTTTTTTTTTCAACAAGTTGTTCAGTTTTTCGCCAATTTTGTAATCACTGATTAATACAAACGCTGTATGAACAGTGTTCATTTGTTTCTTTGATGTGAGAAGGTTAGTGCACTTAAAATAAAAACTTTGGTTGAAAAGTTTGTGGCACGATGTACAAAGAAAATGTCGCAAATTGTGGTAAACAGGAGATTGGTTCTTCCCTCGTGACAACGCATCTGCTCACACAGCTCTGAGTGTTAAGAAATTTTTGACAAAAAATGGCATGCCACCCTTGCCGGTGTCACCCAATCTCGCTCCGCGCGACTTTTTTTATAAAAAATTTCTTGGGTTAAAAGAGACCTCAAAGAAAAACGCTTTGCTGATGTTGAAGAGGTGAAAGAAAAAACGGCACAAGTACTAAAAGATATCGATAACAATGAGTTTAAAAAATGCTTTGAGCAGTAGAAAAACTTTTGGATAAATATGTTGCTTCAAAAGTTTCAAAATATAGCTTATTTTTAATAAATGAATTCCTGTGTCTTTAGGGTGTCCCTTGTATACTATCCTATTAGTGCTAACAGTATAAGGGCATTTTAGACATGTGGTAGATCCATAATGCCTCTGAAAAAACAAAAACCCTTCAGACAAGTCTAGTCAAAAGCAAAAGAAGTAAAATTACTGCAAGCGAATGAGACAAGTGAACAATGTGACCAACAACTTAAGAATGAGCAGGAAAAGCCAGGACATCAATGGCTGCAGAGACCACGGAATAGCATGAGGTGTGAATTCAAAAAGAGATGGGGGGGAAGAGCCAGGACATCAAGGGCGTCAGAGACCTTGGAAAAGCACAATGTCTGACTTCAAGTATTGCAGTAAAGAGCCAGGACATCAAGGGTTGCAGAGACCCCTGAACAGCATAAGGTTTGCATTGAAAAAGAGAAAGAGCCAGTGCATCAAGGATGGCAAAACTACCCAGGCAATGCTTTGCATGAAAAAAAGGGCTGGGAAATATAAATTGCTTTGGCTACAGTGAAATTTTTCACAATTTGATGTGAAAGCTGTATGGATTCTGCATCAAATCTGCATCAAATTTGTACCAGTAAAGTGTCCCATTTATTTAAATGGAAATTTGTGCCATAGCCTACACAGTGTGGATTCCAAATCATATCACTTCTTGATGGAAATTCTGTGGTGTAGCAATGCTGAATCCATTTTGGGAAATCGGCATGTAGACTTTCAGATTGAAAGGCCTAAATCTCCATTAGGATCTATAGTCATAGAAGCACATAGCGGCTCAGCTGTGGATTTCTGCCATGGTTTATGATATGGACTTTGCGTGGAAAAATTCAATGTGGTTTTCACCCATGTGTTTTGGGTAGAACTTTGCTAAATCCTGAACCAAGCTCTTAGCAAAGTTTGACCTGAAACAGGTTTCTACTGGTGTGGTTTCACTCAATACTAGTCCCAAGCCACCATCTAATGCAATATCATTTGAAATCATTATTCTCCTAAGGCAACAGTGGACCCACTGGCCTGCATGACTCCTGTGACGCAGCACAGGTTGCACATATAGTATATCCAGCTCTAGTCCAATTAATAGGGTTGAGCTTAAATACCAAAACACAGTAAATGTAAAAGACTAGTTCTACTTCTACAATTTCTTTAACCTTATGACTACATTACATTGACAAAACAAGGATTGCTACTCAGTCATTTTCTCATTGGCTGGGATCCCATTCATGTAGCTGAAAAAATATCCACATACAGTGGCCAAAGACCAGTAATACTCCCGAAAATTGTGGACCATTCACCATTACATGTGGAAGTGGCTTCAGATTCCATACCATAACCTACCATACCTTCTAAAGTAAGAAAATATGTACAATACTATATATCTCTGAATGTTTAAAGATTTCCCAGGCAAAATATATTGATGAACTATCCTCAGGATATGTCATCAGTAGTTAACCCTTTCCAATCCTCTGTCTGACGTCTGAAGACATTCTGATTGTAGCCTGTACAGCTCCAATGTCGGACGCCATCTGGCAGGGTATTCTTACTGTATATTACTGGCTGCTCTGTTGTCGGGGGCCTCTCCAGCATGTCCTATACCACAGTACTGGCTCTAGCCAGCAGATGGCACCATTGTATAGTGGCAAAAAGAGAAAGCCTCCTAGGAAGCCCTGAATCTAAAATTGGATTGCAAAGGGTTGAATCACCTGGGATCTGCTGCTTGAGATGCATAGCCTGCTGTCAGTTTAGCAGGGCCAGACATGGTCAGCGGGGACAGAAATGGAAGTGCCATAGCGGCCTTTACTCCCATTGAAATCAATCGGAGCTGAAGCTGCAACTACAATTTCTGCTTCTGAACTCTGTGTTGGAGGTGGAAGTGCTGGAAGTGTAATAGTCATTTTAGCTCCTATTGACTTCAATGGGAGTGAAGCCCACTATGACACTTTTGCCCCTGTCCCCAAGGACGATGTCTGGCGCCATGGACCCTGAGCTGCAAGTCCCGGGTAATTAACTATTGATGACCTATCCTGAGTATGTCAAATATTTTTGCTCAGAAAACCCCTTTAAGTGTCTCCCCAAGGTAGAGCATTTTGGCATTTCTAGTTCTGCTTGGAGGTGGAATGATATTTGTTGAACAGATGAAAGAGAATAAACTTTGAAAACATAATTGATAAATTGAATAGATAAAATATCAAAGGCCAAATCATCCAAATGCTAATCCCGACTCATTGTGAGGCTTAGCACTTTCTCTGGGTAAGAAATACTGACTCACCAGGTGGTGTCAAGGGCTGACATTTCTCATGCTAATTAGAAGCTGCACAGATCCATTTTATAATTAAGTGATAAGCAGCAAAGGGAGCATGTGATAGAGTGTAATTGTGAAATATATGTCACAGATAGAGATGCGGGAAGATGACCTGAATGTAAGGGAACAGATGCAGACCTCAAGCAATTTTAGGTCAAGTCACATGCTTGTAGTCAACTGAAAAGAACGCATACGAGAGCAGATTAACTTCTTACAAAGTGAAGGCCAGTGGTCTGCAATCCATAGCTATCGAGATGAAACTACGGCTACCTGTATATCCTGACAGTTCTTTGGACCACTAATATGGCCAGTAGGAGTCCATTGAGTCACACAATGTTTGACACTGATGTACGTATCGATCAGCTATTGTGTCCATGTGAACAGTGAAGGGGAAACTTGCAGGAGAGCCACAGCCCTATATTTTGCCGATCCAAGAGGCCAAACGCCATAGAACAAAAAACGATCGGTATTCCAGTTGGAAGCATTTATCACCTATCTACTGGATTGCTGCCAGATCAGTGGTGGGGCAACGGCTTGTGTCAGTTTCTATCATTGTCATGGCCTTTGAATGGATCGGCAAAGTACATGCTCAGCTTCTTTGAGACTTCTCTTAGCCATGGTCTTATGGCTGGCGAGAATGTGTAAAATGCAGGGTGGTGGTGTTAATATGGTGTGACAGTGACAGAATGGAGGTGGAGGCAACACACATTTTTGCTAAACGGACTATACTTAACATTAATGTAGTGGGGTTGTTCACTCCATTGGAGGGTGTATGATACTTGAACACTTCCTGGTAACAAACAAATGGCATTACATTGTATGCGTACTTTACGTGCACATCTTCTCCCACTGTGGACCACAACGAGTCACTTGACCTTCTAATTATGGCCGTTACAGACTCTGCTACACATAGGCCAGACCTGTATCACTCCATTACCCACAAGGTGAGATAGTGTCATAAATGCTGCTATTCAACATTCACACTGTGCATAACACTATTACAGGTCTCTCTCAAAAGTATGAACACCTACCCGTTGTACTTGCAATGTTGAGTGTCTCGCCGGAGCCCCACAAACATAACACAATATACCAAAATATTAATCTATGGTTTACCGCACAACCTAAACAACAAAATCCCCTCTGCATCCTGCAGATTCGTGAAAGGCTGCAATGCTCCTGAGCATTAGTCCTCTGTGTCTCGCGGTATCCGATCAGTTTAACAGTCTGTACCCAGTGATACAAGTTCCATAACATCATTCCCTATCAGCAGGCCTGCTTAGTCCAAAAAGTCCCAGTGTGCATACTTTTTCACTTACGTCTTGCTGCTGCATTAAATCCAGATGTCCGCCAGTGGCCCGATTGTTGTTTTTCGCAGGTCATCAGAACTCGGCCTGTCCTTCAGCCCCCAGTTATCTAGACTTTTCTCGATCATAATGAGGCCTCTTGAACCAGACATCTGTACAACTCAACTGTACGACAGTCTTGATTGTTTCTCCAGTAGAGGGTTTCGGGTGTACATGTGGCACGTGGTGCTCTTAGTCCCAGGCTACCGGGGACTATTTCCTGGTCACTCCCCATTTTTCACCTGCAGCAGCCATCACGTCAGTCCATTGGGTGCTGTTGAGCTCTCTCACAGGCTTACTGTCTGCTCACACTCTGGTTGCATCTCCTGCACGCCCCTGATGGTGCAGTAACATGAACCTCTATAGGCAATATGGCCGCCAGTATTCTCAGAATGAACATTTACTCTGGTGAATAAACATTTGTATTAAAGAATAAATATTCGCTCATGCCTTTGCATTAGCCCTCCTTACAAATGAGAGACAGCATCTCATGTTCTGGCACTCAGTGGGTATCCCAATAGTTGGACCCCCACCAATCTAGCATCTATCTCCTATCCAGTGAATAGGGAATACATGTATGTAGCTAGAATACCCCTTAAAAGTATTGGAAACGCCCTTAATTATTGTATAATGTGCTAGATGGCCTTAACAATTATGGATGCATTCATGTGACAGTAGCTCAACACAAATCAAAATTTTATCCTACAACTGTCTGGAACTATATATTGTAAATTCAATATAACTGGTCTTAAAGGTTATGGACACCTTTGGGGCACAAGTTTATTTTTTCACTTAAATGCATGTATTTTGGCCTAGCAATCATTTTTTTCAATAGGGTTAGTTAAAAAAATGCACTGTTTGTCTTCTGAGGCTTCTACATATCACTCTATATAGAAACTGTAGGCTTAATAAGACTTATGCCAGTGAAGTTGGACTGATTATTTTTTTCTCTCCTGCACTTTTTATCTGCTGATTTATGACTATAATGTCTTATTCACACAAGCATATATCGGCCACCATTTTTACGGCCAGACGATATATGATATGATCTGATGCACTGGATTCCAATGCATCAGATCAGATGGGCGTATTCTCACGGTGTAAAAGCGCCCGGATGGCTAATATAGCGCTGGGCACTTTTACACCAGGCAGCAAAGATGGAACTATCTTTCTGCCCGGAATACATCGGCCGCTGCATAGACCCCTATTGGAGCCAATGACAGCGGCCGGAGAAGGGAGGCGGGATGGAGTTTAGCAGCGTGACTGCTAAACTCCCTCCCCCTTCTCTCCTCCCTTCCCACTGTTTGCAATAATAGGGGGTGGGATGGGGGAGGAGCTAAGCTCCGCCCCCTCTCATTGCTGGCTGCGGACAAGGGGCGAGGAGGGGACAGGAGCTTAGCTCCGGACCCAACCCTCCCATTGCAAACAGCTGGAAGCGAGGAGCAAGGAGGTGAGTCGGCAAGGGGAAGGGAAGACACTTTGTATTTGAATATCACTAGGGCCCTAGGTTCCCACTCTATAGTAAAAGGAGGGTAGGGTCCCTATGAGCTTCTATCATTAAGGAACACCATTCATCCTGGTTTAGGTGGGCGATATCCACTTATCCTTGTGAAGCCCCACCACTAGGATATCTCCCTAGCACTACATGAAGTGATTTAGTTCCCTGAAGATCATACCTCAAATGAAACGCGTCAGACTATTAGTGTTAGTAGTCAATCTGGGTCTCCTAGTCCAAATACACAGTGGGCAATATTTGTAGACCTTATTGGCACAGATATTAAACCATATGAATAGATTCTTCAGGTATTGAATCGAATAGCCATAAGTCATTTATCCCTCTTCCTTAATCAGAACAGATAGGCCGTATTATTGTATCTTGTCACCACCAGAAGCTAGGGGTTTAACAGGCCTTGGATGGAGGAATGCCCCTGTTACACCCCTAGCTCCCTATTGGGTGACTTCTGTAAGGTCCTAGCAGCAGCGTGTGTATAGATTGTTGCCTGGGCTGGACGGTTAGGGTTTGTGTTCATGTTAAGCTTACATTATTAGCTGTAAATAGTTCCATGTTACAGGGGTAACATGGAAGCATTTACAGCTAATAATGTAAGCCTAACCTTCAGCCCAGGCAACAATCTATACACACGCTACTTGTAGGAGTTTCCCCGAAGCAGCCGTCCCTCTAGCACTCCCCTGGCCAAACATTAGCCAGAACCTCCGGCCTACTGCAATCCCCCTGCATTGCCGCAGGGGCTCCTCTGCCTCAGTGCTCCGGTGTCTCTAGGTGCCGCTGAAATCTCCCTGCACTGAAGCAGGGCCTCGGCTGCCTCACTGCTCTGGTGTCTCCCACCACCGCCGCATTCGCTCTGACCCTTGCCGCTGCTGTTGGGGGATTAGGGATGGCCTCTGCTGGCTCTGTGTGTTGTGCCTGGCCCCACCACCAGCATGTCCTCCCTGTGGATCTTCTGCAGGTGCTGCTGCCGTTATGGGAGAACCCTTAGTACCCTGCCAGGACCGGCATGCCAGCTTGCTCTGTAGCCAATCAGCTACAAGGGGCATCACTAGCCTGTCACTCTTATCTCCACCAGGACTTCCTTGTGGTGGCAAGATGCAATAATACCCAGATAGGCTGTATCGCTACACCGTAATTAGGGTTGAGTGTTCTTAACATTAGCCCCTTTGTATCATTTTTGGTTTGTTTGTGTTTGTTTGTCCATGAATGGATGGTTTTGCATAAATTCCCATATCTTGCTTTTAGTCAGTATCTAATAAAAACATTTTTTACGAGACAAGTTTATAATGGCATCATTTTGGGCTCATTTTTAATTACTTTTTTTAAGGGAATTGTGGAAAAAAAGAAAATTCTAAAATTTGTTTTATGAATTTCCTTTTTACAGTGTTCAGTGTGCAAGATAAATGTGGTAGCTTTAGTCTCTGGGTCAGCATGGTTCTGTTTATTTAGATACCAAGTTTATACAGTTTTTTATGTTTTGCTGTATTTGTACACAAATTTCTTTTTTTTTTTAAGGATTTACTTTTCTGTCGCCGCATTCCAAGAGCCATAGCATTATTATCTTTCCATCGATGGAGCTCTATAAGGGCTTGTTTTTTTGCAAGCAACTCAGCTCTCTACACATTCCCTGTGCTTCTCCTGTTTGACAGCTCAAATTGCCCCCTTTTATAAGAGGGCATCATTCTACCCGAAGGTTTAGAGTGAGCATGCTCAGTCCTGTATCTTTCTCCTTTTTAGGACCTTCCAATACATGACCTTCAGACAGCCAATCAAAGAACACCACATAGGAGGCAATATAAGGCTGCAGTTCTTCAAATTGGCCAATAGAGGTCCCTTCATAGCACTTACCCCTTTAGGGTAGCCCTTATATTTTCATGAATGGAAACACTCTTGTTTACTTCTAGAGGCTGAAAACCCATCTTCATTATATTCAAATGACACCGGCATAGGGCTATCATTTTTTTTGTATTTACTAAAAGGACCAAAAAGACCTGTTTGCAAGGTTCATTTTGTTTGTGTCCTCTATTTTTGAAATCTTTTCCCTATCGGTCTATATAAAAAACAGCCTACATGTTGGCATTGCACATTGTAGACATAAAAATGTGAAAAAAAAAAATAGAAAGCTCACTTACTCTTTATGTAGTTCGATTATAAGCTAGTGAATAATGAATAGCTACCACTATAAGATTACCCACTAGGGAACAATATCACAGATTCTGCTTAGTCTTTCACAGCAACTTCATCTGTGATCTTATGGGTCAATAAAACAGACAAGATGCCAATATTGCATAGTAAAAATCCCATGTGTGTACGACTTAAATATAATTTGTATGTACTTGAGCTAAACTCTAAGAGCAGTGTTGTCCAACCTTGTGGCATCTCTGGGCCACATTGGAAGAAGAAGAGTCGTCTTGGGCCATACATTAAATACACAAATACTAATAAAAGCTGATAAGCGGAAAAAAAAGATTTGTGCATACTTTTCATGATATCTACAGCCCTGCCAAGAGCTTCCCCTCACCAATCTGATATTGATCAACTATCCTACAGATAGAAGTTCGATATAAAAGTTCTGAATAACCCCTTTAATTAACCCCTTCACAACCAATGACGTACCGGTACGTCATGGCGCGGCGGGGTATGTATGAAGAGAGGTTGCGTGGCAACACCTGAACCGAGTACGCTCGCTCATCTCTAATTACCATGTATGGGTTTGACAAGTTGGTGATGTTCATGAGGGTTGAGGTACTTGCGCCCTGCAAGAACGGAACATAGACAAAGTAAACTACCTGCTCTCTTTGTATCCACATAGGAATTGTAGGGATATGAAAATTAGTACAACATTGCACTGTAATTTATGCCTTTCATATTGTTCCATAGCTGCCAGGATACAGTGAAGACCATTTCCGATTCCATGTCACTCAGCAGCACAGAAAACACATAACTTCATTACTCCCTAGAAGCAAGGACAATATCCCTTGACAGATGCAGAAATGCAGGCAGACATGCACACAGTGCTTAGAAATAATGAAAGGTTTTGATAAATTTAAAATAGACGTGAATAAGCAAAAACCAAAAGAACTAAAAGTAAGGTAGAGGATAATGTATGAAAACGCTGAACATTCTTCACCATAGTTTGCATGTAACACTACTGGCCATATACCAAAAATACAGGTCAGCTTGAGCAGTTCCAATTGCTATATATACTGATATGAGATATGAAGACATTGTGAGCGTGACTCCACTTACAGTAAATCTCCTAGGCCATAGTGCAAAATCTTTAACAAGATCCCCACCTACTATGTGTCACTTACAAGACTGGTGTCTCGAACAGGAATAAGAGATAAAAATAAATAAAATGAATGAAAAAACTTAAAACATGTGCAAGGAATGACATACGAGCGTGTATTCCCCTGACCAGAATGTGCTAGGCAGGCACAACGCTGGTAAAAGCTTGAATACAACTGCAACCCTTCTAGAGCAGATCAGCTCTAGATATTAGATGAGAAGAAAGCAGGAGATCTCTGCGCTACTGTACTAACCATCTTTAGGTGACAGGTTGAGGAGACAAGGTTTATGAGAAGGTAATGCGTTTTAGCGTCATAGACACCTTCATGAGGCCAATTACAACCACATCCCACACGAAGATGGACTGACCGCCAGCCAGGCACACCTTGAGGCCAATAGGGTTGCCTCTGAATCCATGTTACAGTTCACAGGATTCATCCTCACACAATTATTTCTCCTTTGGCAAAGAAATATTCCTGCAACTCACGGAAACCTCCATGGGCTGTAAAATGGCACCGCAATATGCCGTTTTCATGGCAAAACTGGAGAGTGACTTTCTGCCTCAGGAAATCATTGGCCTACTTCCAATACATTGATGACATCATAATTATCTGGACCAACAACGAACAAGAACTAATAAAATTCCATGAGAGATTCAATCCATTCCACCCCACCATAAACCCGACATTAAGCTACTCATATACAGAAATCAACTTTTTGGACACTACCATAAAAATTTCCAACAACTCAATACAGACATCCCTATACCGGAAAGCGATTGATCGGCCTACATACCTCAAATGGCATAGTTTCCACCCTAAACACATCAAAAAGTCCATTGTCTACAGCCAGGCCATCAGATACAGCCGGATCTGCTCCAACCCTACAGACAGAGAGGATACTATCTTAAAAGGACATTTTTAAATCAGGGCTGCCATCCCACCTCAATTGATGACCAAATCACCAGAGCCACCAGGATACCCAGGAATCAACTACTCCAATACACAGAGAAAGAATCGTATACCTCTAGTAGTAACTTATAATTCACAGCTATAGGTACTAAGGAAAACCGCAAAGAAACTCCATCATACTCTACACAAGGATGACCATCTGAAATCATATTCTTGGACCCTCCGCTTCTGTGTTACAGGCAACCTCCAAATTTGAGACACTTAATAGTCAGGAGTGCATTACCCTCAGACACATAAAAAGGAAATTATCCCTGTAATGTAAGCTGTAAGACCTGCTCACATGTATAGACCGCAGACAGGATACGGATCCCCAACACACACTAGGATTATAAGTTCCCAGGGACATTCCCATGTTCCATGTCTGATGTTGTGCACCTGATCCTGCGTAGTAAATGCCCTGTTGGGGGGGCTTTATATTGGAGAAACAGGACAAAAACGTAAAGCAAAGATGAGGTCTCATCGCCACACAATTAAACAGAGAAAGAGAGAATTATACGTGGCCAAGCACTTTTCTAGTCACGGACACAAGATAGAAGATATGAAAGTTATGATACTGAAAGGCAATTTGAAGTCACAAAGCCATAGAATAATTTGGGAATATAATTTTATAACAACGTTTGACACTTTTAGTAGAGGACTAAATTCTTCATGAGGATTCATGCGTGAGTGAGCAGGATGAGAAATCTATAGCACAGATAATACTGCTGGCTTCGTAAATCCCCCCCCCCCCCCCCCGCCCCCAAGACTAATTCACGAAGCATAAAACCTTCACTCCTTTATTAGTGACTATTTCAATGTGTTTTATTTCTGTTGTAGTATTCTTTTAAGTACATACCTCTTCAGATCTTTTTCATTTAAGCCTGAAGAAGAACCCTACATTGGTTCGAAAGATCATTATAACATCATGTATTTTTGTTAGCCATTAAAAGGTATCATATCTACAAGATTATGTGGTTTCTCTTCCTGGGGAAAAAAATCACATTTTGCTCTACTGCCTAACATGATACAAAACTTTTTTCATTTAACAAAAGAAACATTACAGCAATTTAAATGTAAGACGAGTTGAAGAAACAAAGACCGTCCGGTTCCGTCAGACAGAAAGTCATCTTCATAGTAATAGCAATAAGATACATATAGTACTTCAATAAAATGAGCGTAAATATTGTTTATTTGCATTTTTGTATGCTCTTGGACTTATCTGGCTATGGGGCATCGTCCGATGAATGGAGACTGGACCAGAGCTTCACATACCAAGGAATAACTGGTACCCTCTAAGATGAGTGGCTGAAATAAATACATTACAATAGTGGCTGATTGGCCAGTTGTGGACAACATATTCCCGTTGACCAATCAGGCCACAGACTGGGTTGGTGCCTGGACCAGGACTCCTGTCACATGGGCTGCACTCTGTGTAGCAAACACTGCACTGTAATATTGTAATGGCCAGCTCCCCATGATAGTATAGAGTTATGTCTAGCATGCATTGAAAGTAATAACAGCTGATAGGTGGGAGATAGATAGGTGCTGAGAGTCGGACCCTCAATGAATTTAATGACTTATCCTAAGGATAGGTGTGCCCCAGATAACCCCTTTAATAACACAGGAAGGGTCCATAGATGCCCTGCTGGCTTACATTCCTGTTACTCTAATGCAGTGGTCACATGCCGTATATACTGACATCATACCATAGCCAGTGACAAGAAAACCCTTTAAGAACAAACACCACTATTTCACTGATCAGGCAAGAAACCTTGATTTGATGAAAATAGGCATTGTTCACCACAGCAGTTTGTAGCAATCAACAGAAGACTCAAGAGAAATGAGATGATTGATATCTCCTGAGGTTGTCCATCAAGAACTGGGGCTTACAGACTTTGAATTGAAAACTCTTTCCACAGTTGACAGGTTGACAGGTTATTGTGATAAGTGAAGCATTATGAAGCTACAGGACAATACCGCAATGCCGCTGTGAGCTGTACAGCCTAGTAATAAAGGATACAGCTTCAAATATTATAGAATTCACAATCGCTAATAAAATGTACAGCAAGAAATGCACTTAGCAAATACATAAGTATATGCCAAACTATAGCATTGCCAAACTATGTTACCCCTACAGAACTTCCCCATATAACTCATCTCACTAATGTCATATATCTCACTGCTAGAGATGAGCGAGCATACTCGATAAGGCAAACTACTCGAGCAAGTAGTGCCTTATTCGAGTACCTGCCCGCTCGTCTCTAAAGATTCGGGTGCCGGTAGGGGGCGGGGAGAGCGGGGAGGAACGGAGGGAAGCTCTCTCTCCCTCTTTTCCCCCCGCTCGCCAATGCTCACCGCCGCGACTCACCTGTCACCCGCGCTGGCAGCCGAATCTTTAGAGACGAGCGGGCAGGTACTCGAATAAGGCACTACTCGCTCGAGTAGTTTGCCTTAGCGAGTACGCTCGCTCATCTCTACTCACTGCCATCTTTTGGAGTGGTCGCTCCTTTTTTTTAACATGCTTTTTTGTTGAAAGGGTCTACAAAAACCAATGATGAGAACCTCAGAAATAGATGGAGTGTAGCACTTAAAAGATGATCAAAATTGGGGTTATTTAGTCTAGAAAAAGACGTCTCAGGGGCGACCGAATAACTATGTATAGATATATCAGGGGACAATACAGAGATCTCTTCCATCATTTATTTATCCCCAGGACTGCGACAGTAACAAGGGGGCGTCCTCTACGTCTAGAGGAAAGAAGGTTTCTACACAGACATAGAAGGGGGTTCTTTACAGTAAGAGCAGTGAGACTGTGGAACTCTCTGCCTGAGGACGTGGTGATGATGAATTTGATAAAAGTGTTTAACAGGGGCCTGGACACCTTTCTTATAACAATATTACATGTTACAGCCACTAACTAATTCTTAAGGGTCGGGGATCTGGGGATTATTCTGATGGCCAGATTTGCAGTTAGAAAGGATTTTTTATTAAGATGAGGAAAATTGACTTCTGCCTCATTGTTTTTTTTTGTTTTTTTTTGTGCTTTTCTCTGGATCAACATGGCATGATAGTAAGCTGGATTGGATGGACATTCTTTTTTCAGCCTTACAAATTGTGTTACTATGTTAGTGATGAACTTGTGTCTTTGAAAGAGCATAGCAACAAGCATGTAATTCCACTGCAGTACCACCACATGGAAAATGAAGCAGTGCATGGTGACCATTGAAATCTCTAGGCTGTCCTTGTTCTGCACAGATGTCCTAGGTTCTCCAGGGACAGAGATACTTGTTGTAGCGGCAATGGAGCTGATGGAAGAAGAAACCCCCAGATCTCCATGGTCCTATCCACTTTCTTTAGCTCAGAACCTTCCTCCCCCTTAACTGATGCATCATTAGCAACACTGGAGTTTCCCCCTACCATTCACACAGCTAGCAGCAGTAAGAAATGGATGTTATATCAAAAGATGCAAAATGTAAACATGAACCAGTTCTTCCTCGTGTAGTTCATCCTCCTTTAACCCCTTAAGGACCAGGTTGTTTTGTACCTTAAGGACCAGACACTTTTTAGGGATTTTACCCATGTGGCGGTTTTACTGCTCTATTTTTTTCCTTTAGCTACCAAAATTATGTTTGCCACATTTTTTTTTCCGTGACATATTTTTTCTCTGACTGAGGACGTGGTGATGGCAAATTCGATAAGAGTTCAAGAGTGGCCTGGACGCCTTTCCTGAGTGTTTCAATATTAGAAGTGTTGGTGATCCGGGGATTATTTCACTGACTTTTTTTCCGTTTTTTAGTTTTATTGGGGGTAAAAAGCTAAAAAAAAAAGATTTTTTTTTTATAACATTTATAGTTTTTTTTAAAAAATTATTTTTATATTTCCACTAAAATAAAGTATGGGGATGGGTTCCTCTATTTGTTTCGGATGTTTTGATATATAATATGTATGGTTTTGGTTTACAGGGCGCTTATAGCAACGTTTTTGGTTGGTGTCGGTTTTGGGTTATTTTCTTTCTTATATATATTATTGTTTTATTGTGTAATTTTTTTTTACTTATGTATGCAATTGTGTTTTTTACTATCTATGTCCCACATGACGTCATGTAAGACCTCTGGGGGACATTCACATTTTTTTTTCTTTATTTGACATTTTCCGACTGTAGCTGGGGCATCCAAAGGAGCCCCAGTTACAGGGGAAAGCAACCCCTGTAGTGACATTAGTCACTTGCAGAACTGCCAGGGTCTAGTCTGACCCTCCAGCTCTGCAGTAGCAGGGAATCCCGGGAGGTCACATGACAGCTGATAACCCGTTCCTGTCTCTGATTGATTGCAGAGCAGGAGACTTAAAGCACCGCCGTAATTTTACTGTGGCTGGTCCTAAACTGGTTAAGATGAAGGAATGTGGTAGCATCAACCAACACTAGAGTTGGCCAACTAAGGTTGGCCAAAGCTACTGAATTTGTCACCCAAACAAGATGAATCCAGCAATCAACCAAGTATATTCATAACATTTCGATATGGGATGCTCACTCCACCTTATAACAACCCAACTTACAGACTGTGGAATATTTCATTAAGCACATTATTTTCCGGATCAGAATGGCATCAGCTTTATGTAAATCACAGGAGTCAGGTGAAGTGCTAGTCCATTGGGACTGTGAGCCCCCCAGTTATCTGACATACAGCACCAAGCCAGACAGCAAAAAAAATGGTGGCACGCTCGCTCTGCCTTGCCACTCTAGCAGAGCAAGTATACTTTAAGGGCACAAGTGACCCTACTGAAGATCCTCAATGTGCTTTACCACCATGCCTGCCCTGGATTACATTACCATTACTTATAGCTACTTCCAAAATGCAGCCTGTTCACAACTGCTAAGATTGAAAGTCACATCAATCTTCTCTCTTTCAGAAAATGGAGAGGGCCTTCTAGAGGAAAGAAGGTTTCTACACTGACATAGAAGAGGGTTCTTTACTGTAAGAGCAGTGACTATGGAACTCTCTGTCTGAGGACGTGGTGATGACAAATTCGATAAGAGTTCAAGAGTGGCCTGGACGCCTTTCCTGAGTGATTCAATATTAGAAGTGTTCCGGGGATTATTCCAATTGCCAGACTGGAGTCAGGAAGGAATTTTTTCCCTTAAATAGAAAAAAATTGGCTTCTACCCCATAGTTTTTTTTTTTGCCTTTCTCTGGATCAAAATTGGAGGTAATAGGCTGAACTGGATGGACAGATGTCTTTTTGGGGCTTTAAATACTATGTTACTATGTAACCTCCCTTTCCACCCAGATAATAGATACATTAATACAGGGGGATTCAAATGTCAAGGTCACCTGGAAGATCTTCTGAATAAGAAGATATTCAAATAGGAAACGTTGTAAAAGGCTTAAATGGGTTGGGGAATAGTTTTTGGCACTATGATGGTACCTGTTGGCCATCTTCATGACATCCATATTGGATTCAGACCAAAAAACTTCAAAGGCAAGAGGGTCATGGGCTACACAATTTAAAAGTAGAATTTCATCAGAAAATTGATGGTCCATCCTTGTAATCGTACATACATTCAGTCTTAATAAAAGTTCCTCTTCATCACATCCCCTCTGTGGTCTGTCTGACTTTGAAGTACCATCAATTTAATGTTGCAGTTAAAGGAATTCTGATCGCATGGAGGCAATCACCCGGTTTTCTCTGGTGTTTCATAAATGCTGACCTGCCTGATCTTACGCTGTGACCCATGTCATGCAATAAAAGTATAATGATGAAAAATACGACAGAATGGTTTAAAAAAGGAATGATGTAAATCTCAACCTTGTCAATGCATGCTTTAATGATGCAGGCTGATTCAAAAGTGAGGGCCACCCAGAACATCTTCTAAACGAGAAAAGATACAAGTGGGATATTTTTTTAAAACACTTAGATGGGTGGAGGAAAACTTTTGGCACCACGTTGGTGCCTGATGACCATTTTGGTGGCAACAAACGTGAATTCACCCCAAAAAATGTGAATGAAAACGGGGTCATGGATACAGAATTTGCAGAATCCTTTTTTTAAACCATTTTCAGATTTTTCATTAGTATACTTGTAGTAAATGACATGGATCGCAGCGAAGGAAGGCCAGCATTTATGAAACACCAGAGAAAACCGGGTGATTGCCTCTTGAAGATCAGAATGTCTTTAACTACAATGTTAACCCCTTAAAGACTGGCTTATTTTGAACCTTAAGGATAAAGCGATTTTCAAGCTGCATATTTTAATTGCACCCCTCCGGACTACATATGATGTGTTGTGTAACTTATTACATCTTTAGGTGAACGGAGAGGGAGGCTAAAGGAAAAACCTTCCAGAAATCCCGCCATTATTTATGGGTTTTGTTTTTAAGGCATTAACAATTTGGTAAAAATACCATGATCATTTTCTTATGTGGATCAGCGCAATTACTGCGATACCAAGTTTGTGTAGATTTCATTTTTTTTTTATTACTATTGCACAATAAAAGCACACTTTTAAAGAAAGACAATTTTATTTGCATCACCACATTTCAAGCCGCATAACATTTTTATTTTTCTGACAACAGAACTATTTGAGATCATGAAAAAAATTTGGGTTTTTTTCAACTATATTAAAAAAAAATCTTTCACGCTATTTTTTAGTCGCTAAAGGGGATTTGAAGAGGAGATCGTTTGATCGCTAGCATAGTACACTGCATTACTTATGTAGTGCATTCTACTAAGCCTATGAGAACAGCATATTATTCTCTTGTGAGAGGTAGGACCTAACAGGCTAAGTTACATAACCGATATGGAGCCCGTTATCAGGCTTCTGTCTGCCATGGAAACCCATCGGTACCCATCACACTGCAGTGATTAATATTACTCGCCCCGTAGTGGACTGGATCCAAATCCACGAATAGCATATGTAGAAATTAGAGATGAGCGAGCACCAAAATGCTCGGGTGCTCGTTACTCGGGACGAAATTATCGCGATGCTCGAGGGTTCGTTTTGAGTAACGAACCCCATTGAAGTCAATGGGCGACTCGAGCATTTTTGTATTTCGCTGATGCTCGCTAAGGTTTCCATTTGTGAAAATCTGGGAAAATTCAAGAAAGTGATGGGAACGACACAGCAACGGATAGGGCAGGCGAGGGGCTACATGTTGGGCTGCATCTCAAGTTCCCAGGTCCCACTATTAAGCCACAATAGCGGCAAGAGTGGGCCCCCCCCAACAACTTTTACTTCTGAAAAGCCCTAATTAGCAATGCATACCTTAGCTAAGCACCACACTACCTCCAACAAAGCACAATCACTGCCTGCATGACACTCCGCTGCCACTTCTCCTGGGTTACATGCTGACCAACCAACCCCCCCCCCCCCCGCACTGCATACCCCAGTCAGACTGGGGTTCTCTTTAGAAGTGGACACAGGCAGTTACAACTCCCTGTGGACCCACAGCATGGGTGGCTCCCTGGAACCCACCGGCGGTACATAAATATATCCCATTGCAGTGCCCAGCACGGCTGATGTAACGTCAGCTTTAATGCAGGTGGGCAAAAAATTAATTGGATTACACTGTAGGCGAGGGCCCCAAAAAATTGGTGTACCAACAGTACTAATGTACGTCAGAAAAATTGCCCATGCCCAACCAAGAGGGCAGGTGAAACCCATTAATCGCTTTGGTTAATGTGGCTTAATTTGTAACTAGACCTGGAGGCAGCCCAGTTAAAATAAAAATTGGTTCAGGTGCAAGTTTCAACGCTTTAATGAACATTGAAACATATAAAAATTGTTTACAAAAATTATATGACTGAGCCTTGTGGGGCTAAGAAAAATTGCCCGTTTGGCGTGATTACGTCAGGTTTCAGGAGGAGGAGCAGGAGGATGAATATTATACACAGATTGATGAAGCAAAAAAGGTCCACGTTTTTGATGGTGATAGAGAACAATGCTTCCATCCGCTGGTGCAGCCTACATATTGTTTAGGTATCGCTGCTGTCCGCTGGTGGAGAAGAGAAGTCTGAGGAAATCCAGGCTTTGTTCATCTTGATGAGTGTAAGCCTGTCGGCACTGTCAGTTGACAGGCGGGTACGCTTATCTGTGATGATTCCCCCACCCGCACTAAACACCCTCTCTGACAAGACGCTAGCCGCAGGACAAGCAAGCACCTCCAGGGCATACAGCGCGAGTTCAGGCCACGTGTCCAGCTTCGACACCCAGTAGTTGTAGGGGGCAGAGGCATCACGGAGGATGGTCGTGCGATCGGCTACGTACTCCCTCACCATCCTTTTACAGTGCTCCCGCCGACTCAGCCTTGACTGGGGAGCGGTGACACAGTCTTGCTGGGGAGCCAGAAAGCTGTCAAAGGCCTTAGAGAGTGTTCCCCTGCCTGTGCTGTACATGCTGCCTGATCTCTGCGCCTCCCCTGCTACCTGGCCCTCGGAACTGCGCCTTCGGCCGCTAGCGCTGTCGGATGGGAATTTTATCATCAGTTTGTCAGTCAGGGTCCTGTGGTATAGCATCACTCTCGAACCCCTTTCCTCTTCGGGTATGAGAGTGGAAAGGTTCTCCTTATACCGTGGGTCGAGCAGTGTGTACACCCAGTAATCCGTAGTGGCCAGAATGCGTGTAACGCGAGGGTCACGAGAAAGGCATCCTAACATGAAGTCAGCCATGTGTGCCAGGGTACCTGTACGCAACACATGGCTGTCCTCACTAGGAAGATCACTTTCAGGATCCTCCTCCTCCTCCTCCTCAGACCATACACGCTGAAAGGATGACAGGCAAGCAGCATGGGTACCCTCAGCAGTGGGCCAAGCTGTCTCCTCCCCCTCCTCCTCATCCTCCTCATGCTCCTCCTCCTCAATGCGCTGAGATATAGACAGGAGGGTGCTCTGACTATCCAGCGACATACTGTCTTCCCCCGCCTATGTTTCCGAGCGCAAATCGTCTGCCTTTATGCTTTGCAGGGAACTTCTCAAGAGGCATAGCAGAGGAATGGTGACGCTAATGATTGCAGCATCGCCGCTCACCATCTGGGTAGACTCCTCAAAGTTTCCAAGGACCTGGCAGATGTCTGCCAACCAGGCCCACTCTTCTGTAAAGAATTGAGGAGGCTGACTCCCACTGCGCCGCCCATGTTGGAGTTGGTATTCCACTATAGCTCTACGCTGCTCATAGAGCCTGGCCAACATGTGGAGCGTAGAGTTCCACCGTGTGGGCACGTCGCACAGCAGTCGGTGCACTGGCAGATGAAACCGATGTTGCAGGGTGCGCAGGGTGGCAGCGTCCGTGTGGGACTTGCGGAAATGTGCGCAGAGCTGGCGCACCTTTCCGAACAGGGTCTGAAAAGCGTGGGTAGCTTTTCAGAAAGCGCTGAACCACCAAATTAAAGATGTGGGCCAGGCATGGCACCTGTGTGAGGCTGCCGAGCTGCAGAGCCGCCACCAGGTTACGGCCGTTGTCACACACGACCATGCCCGGTTGGAGGCTCAGCGGCGCAAGCCAGTGGTCGGTCTGCTCTGTCAGACCCTGCAGCAGTTCGTGGGCCATGTGCCTCTTCTCTCCTAAGCTGAGTAGTTTTAGCACGGCCTGCTGACGCTTGCCCACCGCTGTGCTGCCGTGCCGCGCGACACCGACTGCTGGCGACGTGCTGCTGCTGACACATCTTGATTGCGAGACAGAGGTTGCGTAGGAGGAGGAGGGTGGTTTAGTGGAGGAAGCATACACCGCCGCAGATACCACCACCGAGCTGGGGCCCGCAATTCTGGGGGTGGGTAGGACGTGAACGGTCCCAGGCTCTGACTCTGTCCCAGCCTCCACTAAATTCACCCAATGTGCCGTCAGGGAGATATACTGGCCCTGCCCGCCTGTGCTTGTCCACGTGTCTGTTGTTAAGTGGACCTTGGCAGTAACCGCGTTGGTGAGGGCGCGTACAATGTTGCAGGAGACGTGGTCATGCAGGGCTGGGACGGCACATCGGGAAAAGTAGTGGCGACTGGGAACTGAGTAGCGCGGGGCCGCCGCCGCCATCATACGTTTGCAAGCCTCCGTTTTCACAACCCTATATGGCAGCATCTCCAGGGGGGGGGGGGGTCGGATCTCAGTGGCAGGTTGGGGCATAGGGGGAGAGGCAGCGGTGCAAACCGGAGGCGGTGAACGGCCTTCGTCCCACCTTGTGGGGTGCTTGGCCATCATATGTCTGCGCATGCTGGTGGTGGTGAGGCTGGTGGTGGTGGCCCCCCGGCTGATCTTGGCGCGACAAAGGTTGCACACCACTGTTCGTCGGTCATCTACACTCTCAGTGAAAAACTGCCAGACCTTTGAGCACCTCGGCCTCTGCAGGGTGGCATGGCGCGAGGGGGCGCTTTGGGAAACAGTTGGTGGATTATTCGGTCTGGCCCTGCCTCTACCCCTGGCCACCGCACTGCCTCTTCCAACCTGCCCTGCTGCTGCACTTGCCTCCCCCTCTGAAGACCTGTCCTCAGTAGGCGTAGCAAACCAGGTGGGGTCAGTCACCTCATCGTCCTGCTGCTCTTCCTCCGATTCCTCTGTGTGCTCCTCCCTCGTACTTACTCCAATTACTACTACCTGAGTGATAGACAACTATGTCTCATCGTCATCGTCCTCCTCACCCACTGAAAGCTCTTGAGACAGTTGCCGGAAGTCCCCAGCCTCATCCCCCGGACCCCGGGAACTTTCCAAAGGTTGGGCATCAGTCACGACAAACTCCTCCAGTGGGAGAGGATTCGGAACCATTGCTGCCCATTCTGGGCAGGGGCCCGAGAACAGTTCCTGGGAGTCTGCCTGCTCCTCAGAATGTGTCATTGTAATGGAGTTAAGAGGCTGGGAGGAAGGAAGAGCAGCAGCCAGAGGATTCAGAGTTGCAGCAGTGGACGGCGTAGAACTCTGGGTGGTCGATAGATTGCTGGATGCACTTTCTGCCATTCACGACAGGACCTGCTCACACTGCTCATTTTCTAATAAAGGTCTACCACGTGGACCCATTAATTGTGAGATGAATGTGGGGACGCCAGAAACGTGCCTCTCTCCTAATCCCGCAGCAGTCGGCTGCGATACACCTGGATCAGGAGCTCGGCCTGTGCCCACACTCTGACTTGGGCCTCCGTGTCCTCGCCCGCGTCCACGTCCTCTAGGCCTACCCCTACCCCTCAGCATGCTGTATTACCAGTAGTGCAGAAACAGAACGCTGTAATTAAATGTGCCGCTTATTGGCCTGTGGTTGGAGGCTGACTTCCCTTACGGAACGCACAGCAGAGCCAGGAAAGAATTTTGCGCACGCCTGTAGTGAGACGTAGGTGCGTATGACTGAGCTAGTGGAATTCACAGCTCAGAAGCAGTGAAGTGGCCAAAGACCACTAGTAGGCCTTGAGTATTTTGCTTCTATTTTTTTTAAATGCTGAGCTGATACAGCAGACAGATACTGTAGGCAGCGTATAATATTATGTATACTGTTTCCCTCTGGCGGGATGACAGCACTGATGTAACAGAGACAGCAGATCCAGGAAACAATTTTGCGCAAGCCTGCTGTAACGCTTAGCTGCGTATTAATTAGGACTACTACCCCCAGCAGATAGATACTGTAGGCAGCGTATAATATTATGTATACTGTTTCCCTCTGGCGGGATGACGGCGATCATGTAACAGAGACAGCAGATCCAGGAAACTATTTTGCGCAAGCTTGCTGTAACGCTTAGCTGCGTATTAATTAGGACTACTACCCCCAGCAGATAGATACTGTAGGCAGCGTATAATATTATGTATACTCTTTCCCTCTGGCGGGATGACGGCGATCATGTAACAGAGACAGCAGATCCAGGAAACAATTTTGCGCAAGCCTGCTGTAACGCTTAGCTGCGTATTAATTACGACTACTACCCCCAGCAGATAAATACTGTAGGCAGCGTATAATATTATGTATACTCTTTCCCTCTGGTGGGATGACGGCGATCATGTAACACAGACAGCAGATCCAGGAAACAATTTTGCGCAAGCCTGCTGTAACGCTTAGCTGCGTATTAATTAGGACTACTACCCCCAGCAGATAGATACTGTAGGCAGCGTATAATATTATGTATACTCTTTCCCTCTGGCGGGATGACGGCGATCATGTAACAGAGACAGCAGATCCAGGAAACAATTTTGCGCAAGCCTGCTGTAACGCTTAGCTGCGTATTAATTACGACTACTACCCCCAGCAGATAAATACTGTAGGCAGCGTATAATATTATGTATACTCTTTCCCTCTGGTGGGATGACGGCGATCATGTAACACAGACAGCAGATCCAGGAAACAATTTTGCGCAAGCCTGCTGTAATGCTTAGCTGCGTATTAATTAGGACTACTACCCCCAGCAGATAGATACTGTAGGCAGCGTATAATATTATGTATACTCTTTCCCTCTGGCGGGATGACGGCGATCATGTAACAGAGACAGCAGATCCAGGAAACAATTTTGCGCAAGCCTGCTGTAACGCTTAGCTGCGTATTAATTAGGACTACTACCCCCAGCAGATAGATACTGTAGGCAGCATATAATATTATGTATACTCTTTCCCTCTGGCGGGATGACAGCGCTGATGTAACAGAGACAGCAGATCCAGGAAACAATTTTGCGCAAGCCTGCTGTAACGCTTAGCTGCGTATTAATTAGGACTACTACCCCCAGCAGATAGATACTGTAGGCAGCATATAATATTATGTATACTCTTTCCCTCTGGCGGGATGACAGCGCTGATGTAACAGAGACAGCAGATCCAGGAAACAATTTTGCGCAAGCCTGCTGTAACGCTTAGCTGCGTATTAATTAAGACTACTACCCCCAGCAGACACGCAGTAAACTGAAGACGGTCACAGGCAGCCCAAATATAGTATTTTTCCCCAATTTTTTGGAAAAAGCCCACTGCCTATATAGCCTGTATATCTCTTTCCCTGCCTCTCCAGTACTGGCCCTATACTCTGTACAATGACTGCAGACTGCGGACGCAATGCTCTGCACGGCCGATATACAAAAAAAAAATTGTGCAAAACTGCTAAAAGCAGCCTCAACAGTACTGCACATGGTCAGATGTGGCCCTAAGAAGGACCGTTGGGGTTCTTGAAGCCTAAAATAACTCTTAACGCTCTCCCTATAGCAGCTCCGGCACCAGCAGCACTTTCCCTGATCTCTGTCAGAATGCATCTGTGGCGAGCCGCGGGAGGGGCCGATTTATATACTCGGGTGACACCTGATCTCGCCAGCCACTCACTGCAGGGGGGTGGTATAGGGCTTGAACGTCGCAGGGGGAAGTTGTAATGCCTTCCCTGTCTTTCTATTGGCCAGAAAAGCGCGCTAACGTCTCAGAGATGAAAGTGAAAGTAACCCGAACATCGCGTGGTGCTCGTTACGAGTAACGAGCATCTCGAACACGCTAATACTCGAACGAGTATCAAGCTCGGACGAGTACGTTCGCTCATCTCTAGTAGAAATCAGACCTCAGGACAGCAGGGTTTCACTGGTGCAAATATTTAAAACATCCCAAGAAATGTATATTTATTCCTTACGACCGGATAATACAGCGACGTTTCGACTGCTAGCTGCTAGACAAAGACTGCAGCTAGCAGTCGAAACCTCACATGCGGCAATTGCTGTTGATTGTGACATGTAAGGGGTTAAATTTCCAGCATCTGAGGTTTCCCCACATCTGGCGGTTAGAGCAGGAGCCTGGCTGTCAGAAGTCAGTGAAGCCAACGTCTTAGATCGCCTGCAGACGGCTGGGTCGGATCCGGCTGCGAGAATTCTCGCAGCGGGACTCGACCCGAGTGCCTGTGCGGCACTCACCTCTCTGCAGCTCCGGCTCTTTGATATGCCAGCTGCCGGGCAGCTGGCGCCTGTGCAGACCGGAGCCGGCAGCCGGGGAGTGACATTTCTGTGCGGGGCTCTGGGAGCCCTCCACAGAAATAGAGCTTGCCGCAATTTGTTTTCTGCACGCGATTTCGCGCAGACAGATCGCAGCCGTCTGCATAGGAATGCATTTTTTAACGCAATCCTATGGCAGCTTCCACAGGCGAAAAATACAGCGCAAAATCCCGCCGCAGAATTTTCGCCCCGTGTGCAGGGGGCCTTAAAAAGATGAATCTGCAGGTTTCAAGCTTATTAGTGAGGTCAATTAAAATGCGTATTGCGGTCTCTAAGGGGTTAAATTGATGATATTTCAAAGTCCGACAGAAGGGATATGATGAAGAGGAACTTTTATGAAGGATGAGTGTTCATACGTTTATAGGGGTGGAAGAAAACACAGAAGGAGCGAGAGGGGTGGCCTTCAGCTTCTGCGCTGTCAGATGGATGATACGACTCTCCAAGAAAGAAGTCTTAAATAAAAGAGGAGTGACAGAACGCTCGGAGGCTCGTTCATCATCAAACAGCCATTCTGCACATCTGGCGCCGCTGCATGTAAACATATCGGCAAAGCAAATGATCTTCACATAGTATCCAACGTGCAGTAATTCCGAAGTCCTCTCTGGATGCATTGTTGGGGTGCAAATACTATTCCCTATGGGACGTGCTATAAGTGGCATCTATTGCCGAAGTTACCGGTATCATGACTAAGGCAGAAATTTCCATCACGGGAAAAAAAAAAACATCCATCCAAGTTGCATAAATTTCTAACAAAGATATGAATTAGATATTTGCAAAATTTAACTCTGTGTATGCCCATAACACATGGAACTGGCACATCAATATGCTTTCCATATCTCCTTGTATTGGCTATGGCGTTAGTTACAGGTCTCCATAGCAACACACGTCTGCAGTATTTTCCCCGAACTCCACCTGCGTAATTTTTTTTTTTGCTTTTCTTTCACGTTCAATTGGTTCGTGGTGAAAGATGAGGCTTTGAAGCGAGGAGATCTCCGCTTATCAGGACCTTTCATAGCCCTTATACTACAGGACGTCAGCTGTGTGGAAATAATCTCCGACCTGCTTCTGTGCCGTATTGTTTGCCTACTGATGAAAGCTTTTCACATGCTGGGAGATGACACAGTGCTTGCACGTGGTGGTAGGTCATAGCCTACACGTAGATATTGGGTTATTGGCCTTAAAGGGATTAGCCTACCAACAATTTTATCTTCAAAGGCAAAGAACATGTTAGTTCAAGTAACTTTGCAATATACATGCTGTAAAAAGTTCTTCCTTGGATAAGTTAGGTTGACCATTTTTTTCTAATGATCCCCTAATGTTTCGTCCACCGCTGCACAAATGTAATGGTACTTTTAAACGGATTAAGTTCTTGGCCCGATGCAGCAAATAACGATCGTCATGCATGTCAATCTATGCTCGTTCACATGGGACATGGAGAAGCTTATGGTGACAAATGATCGCTATTCACGGTCAGTGGGCCGTGGTCAGGCGCTGACGGTTGCCCGTGTCCTGCATGCTGTGGTCTGTCAACTCCATCCCAAACATCCTCTGCTCATTGGAAGAACAATTAAGCAGAGAGCTTTGTGGTTTGTAGTAGCAATGGAACAGTCTCTCAAGGAGGGCACACAACATAGTGGTTACAGTTAGAGGTACCCCAAGCCTTTATGCTACCTGAGGCAAAGTGTGAAATTGAACACACACACCCCCGATCAAAAAAAGCCCACAATCATTTTACAGACACTGAAAGACCTGATACCAAACATATTTGAACCATTAAGACTTGTTTGAAGTGACAGAGAAATAGTGCCCGCAAAAGTAATATGGTAGGGACCCCATTAGTGATCCCAGTAGTAATAGTGACCCTATTTTTCATCTTAGTATTTATAGTGACCTCATAGTAGCACCAATAGTAATTGTGCACTGATAGTGGTTCCAGTAGTAACAGTGCCCCCCCATAGAAGCCCCAGTAGTAACAGTGTCTGCCATAGTGGCTCTAGTAGTAACAGTCGCCCCCCATAGTGGCCACAGTAGTAACAGTGACACCCTATAGTGGCCACAGTAGTAACAGTGAAACCCTATAGTGGGCACAGTAGTAACAGTGTCCCCCATAGTGGCCCCAGTAGTAATAGTGACCATATTTTTCACCTCAGTATTTATAGTGACCTCATAGTAGCCCCAGTAGTAATAGTGCACTGATAGTGGCTCCAGTAGTAACAGTCGCCCCCCATAGTGGCCGCAGTAATAACAGTGACCCCTATAGTGGCCACAGTAGTAACAGTGTCCACCATAGTGGTCCCAGTAGTAATAGTGATCTCCATAGTGGCCGCAATAGTAACAGTGATCCCCATAGTGACCCCAGTAGTAACAGTGATCCCCATAGTGGTTCCAGTAGTAACAGTGTCCTTATAGTGGCCCCAGTAGTAATAGTGTCCCCCATTGAGGCCCCAGTAGTAATAGTGACCTCCATAGTGGCCACAGTAGTAACAGCATTCCTTCTAGTGGCCTCAGTAGTAACGGTGTTCCCCATAGTGGCTTTAATAGTAACACCAATCCCTGCAGTAGCCTCAGTAGTAATACTGACCCTATATTGGCACCAGTCTTAATAGTGACCCCTATGGTGGTAGCGGTCACAATGAGATCAGAAATGCACACCAGGTGAGTTAAATGTTTGTCAGCTTGCTGCCCTGTCAGCTCACAGGTGTCAAAAAATTGTTACCGGTGTTTACCGGCTAAGGTGGATTCACAGGCTTTACCATCTCACAAGCAAGTCTAAAACAGGTACAGATCAATATAACAGCAATGGTTCTGGCTAGACTCAACTTTACTCTCCTAGACCATGCTGGTTGATGCTTGAGACTTTCAATCATCCTTACTTAACACTTGCTGTACTCTCTAATATAAGCTCATCACAAGTTCCTCAAAGCAGTCTCTTATATATAGTCTTTGACACATACACAACAAAACCAGCGAAGAACTGTTAAAAGAGCACAACACCTTATAACATGACGTTGTACAACCAGTCCCAGCTCAGACATGTACTTGGTAAGGGAGTGCATTTGCTGGCTGCAGGTGGTTCATCTTAGCCAATTCCTTACACAAGCATGCACCATTTATGAATGGTCATGGACTTGTCGGAAGAGAAGTTGAGCATGACAAGCAGAGAAGATCCTGTATAGGGAATTTATTTATTTAGAGCAGATAAGGGTGTAAGAAATTGTGAGAACAGGCTATTGTTTTTTTAAGCTTTGACTTCTGGGTGTGAGATTAGAAGTGCTGAACTGCAAGTAACTGCTGAGTGATAAGACAGTGAAGATGGTGAGGTGGCAGTGCACCTGCCCACAAGACAGCAACGGAGCACAGAAAGCAGAGGGGTAAGAAAAAAGTGAAAAAATAAGAAAAACTGCAATTCCCATTTATTTGTCATTATTAAAGGGGTTGTCTCATGAAAGCATGTGGGGTTATACACTTCTGTATGGCCATATTAATGCACTTTGTAATATACATTGTGCATTAATTATGAGCCATACAGAAGTTATTCACTTACCTGTTCCGTTGCTGGCGTCCTCGTCTCCATGGATCCGTCTAAAATCACCTCTTCTGGCGATTTTAGACGCGCTTGCGCTGTGCGGTCTTCTGCCTTCTGAATGGCGCCGCTCGTGCCGGAGAGCTGCTCCTCGTAGCTCCGCCCCGTCATGTGTGCCGATTCCAGCCAATCAGGAGGCTGGAATCGGCAATGGACCTCACAGTGAAGATCCCGGCGGCCATCTTACTAAGGTAAGTAAGAAGAAGGAAGAAGTCGCCGCAGCGCGGGGATTCGGGTAAGTACTACCTGGTTTTTTTTTTTAACACATGCATCGGGTTTGTCTCGCGCCGAACAGGGGGCCTATTAAATAAAAAAAAAACCCGTTTCGGCGTGAGACAACCCCTTTAATTCCATAACAGAGCTAGGTTTAGTTTGTATTTTAAATGGGTTCGTAAGATAACCCCTTTAATCAGATTCTCCATGCACCAGTTTATTACCCCACGTGATATTAATTATCAGAGTCTTTATTGGTTTACTAGAGCATAATATTTTTCCTTATGGTATTTGAAGATGTGAATCACTGTTTGGAGAAACTTATTTCTAGGGGTACATACCATAGATGCTGGCTCATGCAAGAACTATAAGACCCAAAGGGGCAATTCAAGCCTTACTGCCCTTTCCTATTGGTTCTATGAGCTTGCATAAAGCTTCTTAATCACAACAACTTTTTTTTTACAGAGTATAATGTCACCATTCTCTTCTCCAAGGGATAAGAAAAGGGTGGGGAATTAAAAGGGTTCCCTAATGTATACAATCCATGTCCATATAGTCTGGTAGGGGCATATGGACATTGTAGAGGCAGTAACCCATTCAAGTCCTTCTGTATGAGCCAGAACAGAGATCCTCTCTGTACAAATAGCTCCACCTCTGGTGGACTATAACCATGTTTTACAAGGAAAGCCATTCATCTGAATGGCTGCTATGTATATACCTGACCATAGCTTCCCCCAACAAAATCAGCAGTTTGACAGGGCTTCCAGGAGCAGGACCTGGGGCAATTACCCTGTAACGGGGTGTACCTACTTCTGTAAAACTTTTTAAATGCTTTTGTATGTTTTATGCTGGTTTGAGTATTCTTGCTTTAAAAGGGTGAGGAATCTCTGGGGTACCAGAAGCAGAAGTAGCAGCAGCGCCATTTTTGCAGTGGCAGAGTGTGAAGTAAGCTGTTGTGTAAAGCAGCTGTATTCGTGGCATGCTCCTTACTGTTGCGCCAAAGAGGCCTGAGTCTGACGCCTCTTGAGTTGCAATGATGTCATGCGGCATTGGTCCACCAAAATGAACCAGAGAAGTGTACCTGGGTTTGAAAAAGCTTTTGAGTCTCCTGTGCCACAGGTATCCGACTTTTGCTGTTGAGCGTGCTACTAGACTGGGACAAGTTAGAAGGGTCCCAGTCTGCTATCAAACTGTTTCATATAAGCTACTCAGTATCAGAGACGGTTCCTGTTCTGTTTAATAAAACACTTTTTCTTATTAGCACCATGTTGAATTGATGAGCATTCCTTGCCGTCTTGGTCCAGGCCAAGCATAACTGATGTAATTAGGCGTTCTTCAATAGCCTGCCAACTGCCCACCAGACCTGGGCTTGTGTAGAGTGGAGATGTCCTCCTCCCACTCCAATGGTAAGACCTCAGTCTGTGGATCCTCAGTGACTGATGCCCCAAGACATTGGGTTAGAGATGGCCCTAAACCTACTACAGCTTTGGGGGCCACATGCTGAAAAGTGATGTCTCTAATAAAACCCCTCTAAAGCTGGGTCACAACATGTTATGTCTTTACTCCTCAACACATTTGACTATATACAGCCACACATTCCAATTTAGAATGATGACAGAAATATGTCAGCAAAGTGTTTCATTCAAGTCGTAAAACCGCTGTAGGTATATACATATTGGCTTGGTATTTTAATATAATCACATCAGATAAAACACTTAAAATGATCCTCACCGAAGCACGGTTATTGCAAAGTACTAGTGTTTATAGAGCTCTTAGATCTCCATTTCAAAACCCATAATTTATTGAACTTGTCGCCTAATTAGCTGACTTGTAATTAATTTCCCTCTTCAATGCATGAGATTAAAATATAAATCATATAGCAATCTCTTCTCTCACTGACAGCAGATGTAAGAGAAAACTCCTTTTGTTCCCAGCTACATGAATTCATTTTCTGGTACAGCTGGTCTTAGGCTGTAGATCCCCCATAGCAAGAGAAGTGTTGTGTCTTCTACAAGCCCATCACTCTAATGGTGCTTGTTGGTTGTATGGACATGGCTTGCATATAGTTCCCAGGAATTATATCTTGGTGGCATTCTATGACCGTGACATTTTTATAGTCAACTAAGACTAGAGATGAGCAAACATGCTCGTTTAGAGCAATTACTCGAAGGAGCATCGCTTTTTTCGAGTAACTGCCTACTCATGAGAAACGATTCTGGGGGCGGGGAATAGCGGGGAGGGGAACAGGGGGGAGCTCTCCCCCCCCCCCCAGCAACCTCCCACTCACCCCTGCCGCCCCCAAATCTTTTCGCACGAGAAGGTTACTCGAAAAAAGCGATGCTCTTTCTCTTTCGAGTAATTGCTCTAAACGAGCATGCTCGCTCATCTCTAACTGGGACCCATACTACTATCAGCAATGTTTATCTATACACTGAACAATCACTGCATTAGGGACAGCGGGTGCGGGATATCTTGTGATCAGTAACATGGTACCATGCTATGGCTGCGCCAAGATCTGCTCTCAGATAATTTGTTAACCTCTCCTCTATTCAGCAAAAGGCAACATTTGGCAGTCATGGGTAAACGTGGTGACGAGTGACTTTGACTGCTGATGGATTGTTCTTGCCCGGAGGTGTGGTACCAGTATTTCTGAAACAGTTGTACTTGTTGACCTCTCCTAAGCCACAAGACCGAGTGTACCATGACTGATGGACAGATATCTGACAGACGATCACACAGTGGCAGCCTACATATGGTTTATCCTAAAGGTGAGCGTTGGTTTGCGTATCTGGTATCTCATCAATGCCAACGTGCAATCTCAAACGTGCCACAGTCAACCAACTGACCCAGCAGTACAACAGTAAGGAAGTTAGATAAACGTCCACAATGACCATACCAAGTGACGTACCTTGTGTTGACTGGGGTTCAATAGCCGAAGACCGACAAGGGTATCTCTGATTATTCTGCATGCTCTGGGGAGCATTTTACGGGCATGACCTAGGACTGTTGGTCATCATGCCATAATCCTTGAATGGTGAAAGCTAGAGGGACCTATTAGCTGACCATCTGCACTCAGATCTTCAGGAAGTCTAACTACAGTGCCCTCTTTCAACAGGACAATTCTCCTTATCATTGAGCTTTGATTACTAATGAGTGGTTGTAGAAACATGACAATAAATTCTCCACACTGCCTTGCTCACCAAACTCACCGGACTGTAACCTTATTGAACATGTTTAGGATATGCTGGAAATGTCAGTGAGATCTGCTACTACTTATCTGCAAATGTCCATTAACTAACGGAGATGCTGCAAAGGGCATTGGCCGAGTTGAGTATGTAAGACATTCACCACCTTGTGGAATCTATTCCCTGACGTCTGAGAGCCATGATCACCCAAAAAGGTGGATCAACTCGTTATTGAATAAGTGTTTCTAATGCAGTGATCGGTCAATGTAGAGACTACATGGCTGTGTGCTTGATTGCATGCAGATGTTTGCAATGGGTTTGGCAAAAACATCTGAACTCCAAATACCGTTGGCCATATAGTGCACCCAACTTGACAGGCAATATTAACATTTTTTCAACATAATACTAAAGAGGATATGGAAGAAAAATAGTTATTTTTTCCCCTCCTTTGCTCCTTTTCCCACCCAGTGGCATTGCATTGTTTGAAATTAGTCATAGCACTCATAGAAATTCAGCAAAATCTCTATTTACAACATTTAAGGGTTTCTAGACTTTTTCATTTTATATTTCAGATATTACAGCAGAATCTAACTATATCATTATGTCATTATCTCTCCCAGCTAAATTATTCATATAAATATTTATTCAATAAAGCTACTTCCATTACATGCTCAAAAAAATTGCCCTGAAAGCCATTCAATACAATCACAAAAGGAGCAATTTACCAAGCCCTTATATGTATTGTACAATAACTCTGGTCATATGAACTCTAGTATAAGTAACTTTAAATATTAAAATACCACAGCCACAATGTAACATACACAATACATTGTGTATATTCATATTGGAAACATTTTCCAGAAGTGTAAATACTCCTTAATGGGGGAATACCTAAAGAAGAATATAATGCAGTCTGCAAAAACTGTAGGGCAAGTGTCAGAAAAGCTAAAGCAAATAATGAATTGAGGCTTGCAACAGAGGACAAAAACAATAAAAAAGGATTTTGGGGCTATGTCAAAAGCAAAAGAAAAGTCGAAGATGCTATTGGATGCTTACAAGAGGAAAATGGTCAATTGATTAAAAATGATGTTGAGAAGGCTGAACCTTTAAATTCCTATTTTGTATTTGTAACATCAACTTATCTTCCCTGTGCTTTTGGGGGAATAAAACAATGCAAGCTATCTATGAGCAGAAAAATAGAAGTGGAGAGTAGCTGCTACCGTTTAAAAAATTTCATTCTTCATTGAGTAAAAAGCATACAGCTCACAGGTCCGCACTGAACGCGTTTCGGCTGCAGTAGCCTTTGTCAACAGCCCTATCTATCTATCTATCTATCTATCTATCTATCTATCTATCTATCTATCTATCTATCTATCTATCTATCTATCTATCTATCTATAAGCAGAGAGATGGTGAGGGAACACTTAGCTAACTTAAATGAATTCAAGTTTCAAGGTCCAGATGAATTACATCCTAGGATACTAAAGAAAGCAGCGGAGGTAACTGCTGAACCACTCGCCATAATCTTTGAAAATTCCTGGAGAACAGAGTCCCAGAAGATTGGAAAAGGGCAAATGTTGTCCCTATCTTCAACGAAGGGAAGAAGGTGGATCCAGGAAACTACAGGCCTGTGAGCCTGACTTCTATACCGGGAAAGATCTTTGAACAAGCTATTAAACAGCATGTATGCAAGTACTTGGATAAAAATGGAGTAATTAATCAGAGCCAGCATGCGTTTGTAACAAACAAGTCAATCCAGACAAATCTAATTTCCTTCTATGAAAGAATCACCGACTGGGTTGATCAGGAAAATGCAGTGGATATAGTATATCTTGACTTTAGTAAAGCATTTGACAAAGTACCATGAGTACTATGCCATACGTATTGAAAACATGACAAAATATGGGATTGACAAGGCAACTGTTAGGTGGATTCACAACTGGCTGAGTGATAGTACTCAAAGAGTGGTCATAAATGGCTGCACATCCAAGTGGAAGAATGTATCAAGTGGGGTACCACAAGGCTCTGTCCTAGGCCCAGTGTTGTTCAATATTGTTATAAATGATCTGGAGGAGAGAATTGATTGGAAACTAATCAAGTTTTCCGACGACACAAAGCTAGGAGGATTAGCTAACACTAGGGAAGAGAGATAGAGTATTCAAAAAGATCTAGAAAAGCTTGAACAGAGGGCAGCGAGTAACAAAATGGTATTTAACAAGGAGAAATGCAAAGTCCTATATCTGGGCAAGAAAAATGAAAAAAGCACATACTGCAACACATGTGAAAAAGACTTGGGTATACCAATAGATTATAGACCGAGTCAACAATGTGATGCAGCAGCCAAAAAGGCAAACACAATTCTGGGATGTATTAAGAGAAGCATAGAGTCTAGATCACGTGAGGTAATTATCCCCCTCTACTCTTCCTTAGTCAGACCTCATCTGGAATACTGTGTCCAGTTCTGGGCACCCCACTTTAAAAAAGACATAGACAAACTGGAGCAAGTTCAGAGAAGAGTTACCAAGATTGTTAGCGGTCTACAAATCACGTCCTATGCAGAAAGGTTAAAGAATCTGGGAATGTCTAGCTTGCAAAAAAAAAAAGGCTGAGAGGAGACTTAATAGCTGCCTACAAATATCTGAAGGGCTGTCACAGTGCAGAGGGATCAGCCCTATTCTCATTTGCACAAGGAAAGACTAGAAGCAATGGGATTAAACTGAAAGGGAGGGGACACAAATTAGATATTAGAAAAAACTTTCTGACAGTGAGGATGATCAATGAGTGGAACAGGTTACCACGGGAGGTGGTGAGTTTTCCTTCAATGGAAGTGTTCAAACAAAGGCTGGACAAATATCTGTCTCGGATGACAATGAATCCTCTACCATTCTATGATTCTAACAGTCGATACCAGGTCTAAGGTTCAGAAGCAGTGTAGTCTGACTTTCCTCAACCTGGGACAATGATTATAGCTTCTATTCTAACTCTGAGATTGTCCAAGATTTTTGAGCATTTTCCAGAAGGCCAATAACTGTAAAAGAAATATTGCTGACATTTTAATTGCTCCACTTCTCCAGCACAGTCACTCCAGTCCTGGAAGTTATTGCAGTGGTCGTCATTTACACTAAACATGACATCACCAATAAGGCCAATGACTAGCTAAAACAGTATGAATAAAAAATGGCATGTGACCGCTATGGCCTCCAACACGTTTCTAAGAACACATTCTCGTTCCTTGAGGAAGGAGAACATATACTTTTAAATGCGTTAGAGGGTTGTTTTTTTTAGTTTATTCTACTTTTTGTGCTATGGTTACAGGAATACTTTCACTTTTAGATGAGTAGAGCTACTGGTTGGAGCTACATGTCGCAAAGATACCTGTGGACTACATCTGAATCTGGATAAGATTAAACCACTCATAGTCTTTACAGAAAAATGCAATGTCATAGTGTGGAAAGCCATATATGTGATAGTGGTGAGTGTCCATGATTAGGGATCAGCAAACTATTCAAAAATTTAGTTCAGCAGCTTTGACAAACTTTTGCAGAAAGTTTACTTTGGTCCAAATTAGTTCACCAAAAACCCTAATACGGGTTCATAATACCGTCTAACAGCCATAAAAGCTTTCATAGCTCTTAGACAATGTTACACACCAGCATTCAGCAGTGGTGTTGAGCAAACCAGACCACTAGAACCTGTTTAGAGTAGAGCTTTGGTAATAACTAGAGATGAGCGAGCATGCTCGTCCGAGCTTGATCGAGTATTAGTATACAGATAGTCCCCGACTTGCGAACATTCGACTTACGAATTTCGCTAGATACAAACTATCTGTACAGCACAGTATGATGTAATGCTATGGCATTACATCATGCTGTGCAGGGACCGGACAAGCTTCTATCAAGCCTGATAGAAGCCTGTCTGGTCAGATCGCGGTTGCTAGGCAGCTGGGGGCCTTCTGAAAGGCCCTAGGGCTGTCTATGCAGAGCGCCTATCAAGCCGTGCGCTTGATGGGCACTCTGCATAGACAGCCCTGGGGCCTTTCAGGAGCTCCCCGGCTGCCTAGCAACCGCACAGCGTCCCGCGATCTCATCGTGGGACGCTGTACGGGACCCCTGAACGTCGGGTGCCGGCTGTTCTTACAGCGGGCACCCGCCGGCAGCAGTTCCGACGAGCCGCGCCGCTCGGCGGAACTGTTAACACTCTAAATACCGCTGTCAGAGCGGTATTTACAGTGTTAACAGTTCTGACAAGCGGCGCGGCTCGTCGGAACTGCTGCCGGCGGGTGCCCGCTGTAAGAACAGCCGGCAACCGACGTTGTATGGAGCGGGATCCACCGGCTCCATACCATTTGTTCGACTTGCGAACAAAACGGACTTGCGAACGGGCTCCCGGAACGGAACCTGTTCGCAAGTTGGGGACCACCTGTACTCGAAAGTACTCGTCACTCGAGTAAGCACCACGAGGTGCTCAGGTAAATTTCAAGAGAGAGAGAGAGACACCTTGAAAAATGTTTGCGTCGCCCATTGACTTCAATGGGGTTTGTTACTCGAACCGAGCTCTCGAGTATTAGAAAAAGCTTGGCTCAAGTAACAAGCACTCGAGTATTTTGGTGCTCGCTCATCTCTACTAATAACATGGTCTGGGTTCACCCCAAACCGAACTTTTGACAAAGTTCGACCCCAAATAGGGTTGTACTGGTCCATTTCGCTCAACAGCATCCATGATGTACCAGTTTCCTGGTATATCACAACTACCTATGGTTATATACACACATTGTATATCTAAGCTGGATGTCACAGGGTGCAGCTGATATCGGGTACTGTATGCCCAAATACCAAATATAAGTAACCAAATGAATGGCTCAAGATATCTGTGCTTTCTTAGATATACTGTACAATGTCTTGAGCCATTCATTTGGTTACTTATATTTGGTATTTGGGCATACAGTACCCGATATCAGCTGCACCCTGTGACATCCAGCTAATCCTGGTGTATTGGAATATTAGCGTCTAGAGTTGAGTGAACATACTCTGCCGAGCTTGATGCTCGTTCGAGTATTATCGTACTCGATGGTGCTCGTGACTTTAATGAGCATCAAGCCGTGTTCGACCCCGCCCCAGTTTTTGGCCCCTTTCCGCTGTGACATGCCTGTTTTGGCCCCTCCCCACCACGACTCAGCGCACGTCAATGGCAAATTTTTTGTCTGGCAGGCAGGAGAGAAAAGAGAGAGAGACCTAGGGAAAAAAAAAAGCTCAGTACCCGGCGTCCCGCATACAAAAATGCTCAAGTCTCCCATTGTAGTCAATGGGGTTCGTTACTTGAGTAGAGCTCTCAAATTTTACAAAAAGCTCGACTCGAATAACGCGGACCCGAGCATTTGGGTTCTTGCTCATCTCTATTGGAGTCATCTTTATGTTTTCTGTCGTTATTAGAGATGAGCGAGCACCAAAATGCTCGGGTGCTCGTTACTCGGGACGAACTTTTCGCGATGCTCGAGGGTTCGTTTCGAGTAACGAACCCCATTGAAGTCAATGGGCGACCCGAGCATTTTTGTATTTCGCCGATGCTCGCTAAGGTTTCCTTGTGTGAAAATCTGGGCAATTCAAGAAAGTGATGGGAACGACACAGCAACGGATAGGGCAGGCGAGGGGCTACATGTTGGGCTGCATCTCAAGTTCACAGGTCCCACTATTAAGCCACAATAGCGGCAAGAGTGGGGCCCCCCCCTCCCAACAACTTTTACTTCTGAAAAGCCCTCATTAGCATGGCATACCTTTGCTAAGCACCACACTACCTCCAACAAAGCACAATCACTGCCTGCATGACACTCCACTGCCACTTCTCCTGGGTTACATGCTGCCCAACCTCCCACCCTCCCCCCCACAGCGCACACCAAAGTGTCCCTGCGCAGCCTTCAGCTGCCCTCATACCACACCGCCCTCATGTCTATTTAGAAGTGCGTCTGCCATGAGGAGGAACCGCAGGCACACACTGCAGAGGGATGGCACGGCTAGGCAGCGACCCTCTTTAAAAGGGGTGGGGCGATAGCCCACAATGCTGTACAGAAGCAATGAGAAATAGAATCCTGTGCCACCGCCATCAGGAGCTGCACACGTGGGCATAGCAATGGGGAACCTATGTGCCACACACTATTCATTCTGTCAAGGTGTCTCTGCATGCCCCAGTCAGACCGGGCTTTTTAATTCATAGACACAGGCAGGTACAACTCCCTATTGTGAAGTCCCTGTGGACCCACAGCATGGGTGGCTCCCTGGAACCCACCGGCGATACACAAAAATATCCCATTGCATTGCCCAACACAGCTGAGGTAGTAATGTCGTGCTTAATGCAGGTGGGCTTCGGCCCACACTGCATGCCCCAGTCAGACTGGGGTTCTTTACAAGTGGACACATGCAGTTACAACTCCGTGTGGACCCACAGCATGGGTGGGTGCCAGGAAGCCACCGGCGGTACATAAATATATCCCATTGCATTGCCCATCACAGCTGAGGTAATGTCATGTTTAATGCAAGTGGGCTTCGGCCCACACTGCATGCCCCAGTCAGACTGGGGCTCTTTAGAAGTGGACACATGTAGTTACAACTCCGTGTGGACCCACGGCATGGGTGGCTCCCTGGAACCCACCGGCGGTACATAAATATATCCCATTGCAGTGCCCAACACAGCTGATGTAACGTCAGCTGTAATGCAGGTGGGCAAAAAATTTATTGGATTACACTGTAGGTGAGGGCCCACAAAAATTGGTGTACCAACAGTACTAATGTACCTCAGAAAAATTGCCCATGCCCAACCAAGAGGGCAGGTGAAACCTATTAATCGCTTTGGTTAATGTGGCTTAAGTGGTAACTAGGCCTGGAGGCAGCCCAGTTTAACGAAAAATTGGTTCAAGTTAAAGTTTCAACGCTTTTAAGAGCATTGAAACGTATAAAAATTGTTTAGAAAAATTATATGAGTGAGCCTTGTGGGCCTAAGAAAAATTGCCCGTTCGGCGTGATTACGTGAGGTTTCAGGAGGAGGAGCAGGAGGAGGAGGAGGAATATTATACACAGATTGATGAAGCAGAAATGTCCCCGTTTTGGATGGTGAGAGAGAACGATGCTTCCATCCGCGGGTGCATAATACGTATTGCTTAGGTATCGCTGCTGTCCGCTGGTGCAGAAGAGAAGTCTGGGGAAATCCAGGCTTTGTTCATCTTGATGAGTGTAAGCCTGTCGGCACTGTCGGTTGACAGGTGGGTACGCTTATCCGTGATGATTCCCCCAGCCACACTAAACACACTCTCTGACAAGATGCTAGCCGCAGGACAAGCAAGCACCTCCAGGGCATACAGCGCGAGTTCAGGCCACGTGTCCAGCTTCGACACCCAGTAGTTGTAGGGGGCAGAGGTGTCACGGAGGACGGTCGTGCGATCGGCTACGTACTCCCTCACCATCCTTTTACAGTGCTCCCGCCGACTCAGCCGTGACTGGGGAGCGGTGACACAGTCTTGCTGGGGAGCCATAAAGCTGGCAAAGGCCTTGGAGAATGTTCCCCTGCCTGCGCTGTACATGCTGCATGATCTCTGCGCCTCCCCTGCTACCTGGCCCTCGGAACTGCGCCTTCTGCCACTAGCGCTGTCGGATGGGAAGTTTACTATCAGTTTGTCCACCAGCGCCCTGTGGTATTGCATCATTCTCGAACCCCTTTCCTCTTCGGGAATGAGAGTGCAAAGGCTCTCCTTATACCGTGGGTCGAGCAGTGTGTACACCCAGTAATCCGTAGTGGCCAGAATGCGTGTAACGCGAGGGTCACGAGAAAGGCATCCTAACATGAAGTCAGCCATGTGTGCCAGGGTACCTGTACGCAACACATGGCTGTCTTCACTAGGAAGATCACTTTCAGGATCTTCCTCCTCCTCCTCTTCCTCCTCCTCAGCCCATACACGCTGAAAGGATGACAGGCAAGCAGCATGGGGTACCGTCAGCAGTGGGCCATGCTGTCTCTTCCCCCTCCTCCTCATCCTCCTCATGCTCCTCCTCCTCCTCCTGAACGCGCTGAGATATAGACAGGAGGGTGCTCTGACTATCCAGTGACATACTGTCTTCCCCCAGCTCTGTTTCCGAGCGCAAAGCGTCTGCCTTTATGGTTTGCAGGGAACTTCTCAAGATGCATAGCAGAGGAATGGTGATACTAATGATTGCAGCATCGCCGCTCACCACCTGGGTAGACTCCTCAAATTTTCCAAGGACCTGGCAGATGGCTGCCATCCAGGGCCACTCTTCTGTAAATAATTGAGGAGGCTGACTCACACTGCACCGCGCAAGTTGGAGTTGGTATTCCACTATAGCTCTACACTGCTCATAGAGTCTGGCCAACATGTGGAGCGTAGAGTTCCACTGTGTGGGCACGTCGCACAGCAGTCGGTGCACTGGCAGATTAAACCGATGTTGCAGTGTCCGCAGGGTGGCCGCGTGCGTGTGGGATTTGCGGAAATGTGCGCAGAGCTGGCGCACCTTTCCGAGCAGGTATGACAAGTGGGGGTAGCTTTTCAGAAAGCGCTGAACCACCAAATTAAAGACGTGGGCCAGGCATGGCACGTGCGTGAGGCTGCCGAGCTGCAGAGCCGCCACCAGCTTACGGCCGTTGTCACACACGACCATGCCCGGTTGAAGGCTCAGCGGCGCAAGCCAGCGGTCGGTCTGCTCTGTCAGACCCTGCAGCAGTTCGTGGGCCGTGTGCCTCTTCTCTCCTAAGCTGAGTAGTTTCAGCACGGCCTGCTGACGCTTGCCCACCGCTGTGCTGCCACGCCGCGTGACACCGACTGCTGGCGACGTGCTGCTGACACATCTTGATTGCGAGACAGAGGTTGCGTTGGAGGAGGAGGAGGAGGAAGGTGCTTTAGTGGAGGAAGCATACACCGCCGCAGATACCACCACCGAGCTGTGGCCCGCAATTCTGGGGGTGGGTAGGACGTGAGCGGTCCCAGGCTCTGACTCTGTCCCAGCCTCCACTAAATTCACCCAATGTGCCGTCAGGGAGATATAGTGGCCCTGCCCGCCTGTGCTTGTCCACGTGTCTGTTGTTAAGTGGACCTTGGCAGTAAACGCGTTGGTGAGGGCGCGTATAATGTTGCGGGAGACGTGGTCGTGCAGGCCTGGGACGGCACATCGGGAAAAGTAGTGGCGACTGGGAACTGAGTAGCGCGGGGCCGCCACCGCTATCATGCTTTTGAAAGCCTCCGTTTCCACAAGCCTATACGGCAGCATCTCTAGGCTGATCAATTTTGCAATGTGCACGTTTAACGCTTGAGCGTGCGGGTGCGTGGCGTCGTACTTGCGCTTGCGCTTAAACTGTGGCGCTAGCGACGTCTGGACGCTACGCTGAGAGACATTGCTGGATGGGGCCGAGGACAGCGGAGGTGAGGGTGTGGGTGCAGGCCAGGAGACGGTGGTGCCTGTGTCCTCAGAGGGGGGTTGGATCTCAGTGGCAGGTTGGGGCACAGGGGGAGAGGCAGTGGTGCAAACCGGAGGCGGTGAACGGGCATCGTCCCACCTTGTGGGGTGCTTGGCCATCATATGCTTGCGCATGCTGTTGGTGGTGCCTCCCTAGCTGATCTTGGCGCGACAAAGGTTGCACACCACTGTTCGTCGGTCGTCAGGCGTCTCTGTGAAAAACTGCCACACCGTAGAGCACCTTGACCTGTGCAGGGTGGCATGGCGCGAGGGGGCGCTTTGGGAAACAGTTGGTGGATTATTCGGTCTGGCCCTGCCTCTACCCCTGGCCACCACACTGGCTCGGCCTGTGCCCACACCCTGACTTGGGCCTCCGCGTCCTCGCCCGCGTCCACGTCCTATAGGCCCACCCCTACCCCTCAGCATGGTGTATTACCAGTGCTTTGATTTCCCAGGCAGGAAAGAAAGTGGCGCAAGCCTGCAGCCAAAATACAATTTTTTCCCTTGTTTTTCAAAGGACAAGCCACACTGCGTGTATTCAATGAATACTACTAAGTTTAATAACTGTGTTGCGGCCCTGCAAAAGTGTCACAGAACTTTACTGTTGCAGAGTTATTAACTGTGGCAGAGCAGGTATTTCCCAGGCAGGAAAGAAATTGGCGCAAGGCTGCACTCAACCGTAGCTGGTTGCGTCTGATTTTTTTACGTTCTCCACGCAGCACACACGTACCCAGAGCCCTTAGGACTGACAGAGGCAGGGCAAATATAATTTTTTCCCTTTTGTTTAAAAGGAAAGGCCCACTGTGCCTATTCAATGACTAATAACTGTGTTGTGGCCCTGCCTACACAATTCTGTGCCTGTAGTATCAATGCAGGGTGCAATGCTCTGCACCGCCGATTTTGAGAAGAAAAAAAAAAAGCAACACAGCTAACAGCAGCCTGGACAGTACTCCACACAGTTAAATGTGGCCCTAGAAAGGACCGTTGAGGTTCTTGAAGGCCACACTCACTCCTAACACTCTCCCTGCCTAAGCACCACTTCTGTCCCTAATGCCGGGTGCAATGCTCTGCACTGCCGATTTTGAGGAAAAAAAAAATTTCTCCACTGCTAACAGCAGCCTGCACACACGTAGATGTGGCCCTAAGAAGGACCGTTGAGGTTCTTGAAGCCTACACTCACTACAAACACTCTCCCTACAGCAACTCCAATAGAACAGCACTTTCCCTCAGCTAACTCACAAGGCATGTGTGGCGAGCCGCGGGAGGGGCCGACTTTTATACTCGGGTGACATCTGATCGCCCCAGCCACTCACAGCAGGGGGGTGGTATAGGGCTTGAACGTCACAGGGGGAAGTTGTAATGCCTTCCCTGTCTTTCAATTGGCCAGAAAAGCGCGCTAACGTCTCAGAGAGGAAACTGAAAGTAACCGGAACACCGCGTGGTACTCGTTACGAGTAACGAGCATCCCAAACACCCTAATATTCGCACGAATATCAAGCTCGGACGAGTACGTTCGCTCATCTCTAGTCGTTATGTGCCCTTTGGCTGATTCTCAAAAGTCTCAGAAAACACTTTCTCTATAGCTTATTATCACTTGTCTTTTGATGTTAAAAAAGTGATGATTTATAGAGTGGAAGGCACAGAGAACACAACCCAACAATCAGGTAACATCATTGCACAGAATTGGCCACTTCCAGAAGAATTTGAGCTGATTTGCAGAAGTGCTTGTAATTCAGTTACAGGTTCTACGTTAATTTACTGTATATAGATTGATTACGCAACATTAATGAGGCTGATTGTACAATGGGATGTTTAAACGTGCTGTAGTGATTAAGGATGTATACATTCTTTTATAGTGGAAAGTCGAAGAAATCACCAGTTCAGCAAAAAACATCTAACCTTGTCTTTTCAGCAGATTGATGATCAGAAGATTCGCCTCATTAAATCTACACGAATGTATTGTTCTAATTAGGACTCATGCACACAACCATATTAGGGCTCCACACAACCTCTAGTAGAACTCCTGGGAAATTTTTTGATTTACATCCCCTTTTTTAACAGTCCAACTACCCTCTAAATTTCAGTTAGATCAACTTTTTAGTACTTTAGTAATTGTATTTGAAAAATAATACAATTAAAAAGAAATAAAGCTTGTTAAATAAAGAAACATTTATTTATGCGCAAGAAAATGTGTTAAGAAATCTTTTTCTTTCTAGTAGCTGAATATTTTGTATGTTAACCCCTTAGTGACCAAGCCTGTTTGCGCCATAATGACCAAGCTAAATTTTGGAAATCTGACATGTGTCACTTTAACATAGAATAACTCCATAAAGGGTTTTGCATATCCAAGTGATTCTGACATTGTTTTTTCGCCACATATTGTACTTCATTTAGGTGGTAAAAATAGACCAATAGAATTTGTGTATATTCATTAAAAGCTCCAGAATTGGGAAACGTTTTTTTAAAAATTGTAATTTTTTCACATTTTCAACTGCAATATCTCAAATATATCTCAAATATGTGCAACTATACTGTACAAATTTTTGATAAATATATATTTCCATATGTTATTAGCTTTTGTTTTACCATTTAGGAGGTGTACAAATTTTTTTCACTTTTCCATGATCACGGTTATCCATTGCATAACGGCGATCACAGATGAGGGTATCGGTCACTGTGGTCTCTGGTGAGATCTCCAGCCTCTTGGCTACCTTCAGTAGCCAGGAGATTTCAAATTTGCTGGGGCTCCTGGCCTTCTGCACATGCGTCTGATGTAATGACACCTGGCACGCGTGTGCAGAAGACCGGCGTCAGGTCCTGGAGGACTAGATCACCGCGGGACATCTCACAGGATGGGGGTGAGTATGCTCAGCTGCCCTAATGGATCTGATCCATGGGGCAGCATGAGCGGGGAGGGGCTTCCCGCGGCTCCCCATGACAGCTCCAGTTTGACGGCTACCTCCTGGCGTGCAGGGCTTTAATCCCCAGGGGAAGCATGTTTTTACATCCCTGGGGATTGAAGCCCACTAAAGCAGGATGTAAAAAGGTTGTTCACTAAGGGGTTAAAACACAGCCTGCAATGTCATAACAGTCCAACTATAAGCAGACATGTATCAAAATAGTCCAACTAGTCCAGCAAAAAACAATAAAAAGTTTATATAAAACTTTGTTGCATCTTCTTTACATAGAATAACTTATTCTAGTCTAGAAGGTATTGAGTTTACTAGTGCTTGGCACTCCTTTGGTATACATGAATTTTTATTTAGCTCCTGCGCCATCTTTCCCCATACGGATACAATTGGCGACAAATCAGAGCTGCTTCCAGACCAGCAAAGTGTGGGGATCTTATTTTGAGCAAGCCAGGGGTTAGTTAGCTCAGCTGTATGACAGAGCTCTCCATCTTGTTGGAAGATGATTTCTCTATCATTAGTTTGAAGCTTTGGAAAAGAGGGCAAAAATGTTCAGCCAAAGTTTTTTGGTACGTAGGAAAACTGATAGTATTCACTATGAATACTTTAGCTGACATACATCCCAAGACCATTACAGAAGCTGGAAATGTCATTGTCTGAGTTAGTCTGTGTATAGCTCTATTGCATTTTATGTTGCCTAAATTGTTTCCGTTAATGGAATTTTACTCCATTGAAATTACAACAACTAATTCTTGCCGATTCTTCTTGAATAGGGAAACACAATTCTGTCTTGAAAGAAATTTTTGACGTGGAGCCCGTTTTTTTCTGAGCAGGAGCTGAGCCTGTTTTTGTATATTTCGAAACAATACCTTGAGTTGCTGAGTGAGGCGTATCCCATGTTTTGGAAATCACATATTGAGATTTTCCCTCTTTCTGCAATTTTATAACAGCTTCCCTCAGTTGATGGTATACTGGTTTGCCAAAACAGTATTTTTTATAAATTTTATGGAAATGTTTTGTGACCGCTGCTTAAATACTTTGTACTGTGTGCTTCACCTGGCTTACACAGGAAGCCAAAGTGTGAAGTTATTCAAATTTATTTAGCTTTATTAATCAATCCTGAAACAATAGTTGGAATTTTATGATGGCTTTCTGGGGATTAGATGGACTATTATGCAACATAGGTTCATGTTGAAGTGATGTGTAGAGATGAGCGAACGTACTCGTCCGAGCTTGATACTCGTTCGAGTATTAGCGTGTTCGAGATGCTCGTTACTAGAGGCGAGCACCATGCGATGTTCGAGTTACTTTCACTTTCATCTCTGAGACGTTAGCGCGCTTTTCTGGCCAATAGAAAGACAGGGAAGGCATTACAACTTCCCCCTGTGACGTTCAAGCCCTATACCACCCCCCTGCAGTGAGTGGCTGGCGAGATCAGGTGTCACCCGAGTATATAAATCGGCCCCTCCCGCGGCTCGCCACAGATGCATTCTGACATAGCTCAGGCAAAGTGCTGCCGATGCTGGAGCTGCTATAGGGAGAGTGTTAGGAGTGATTTTAGCCTTCAAGAACCCCAATGGTCCTTCTTAGGGCCACATCTGACCGTGTGCAGTACTGTTGAGCCTGCTTTTTGCAGTGTTGCACTTTTTTTTTTTTTTTGTATATCGGCCGTGCAGAGCATTGCGTCCAGAGCATTGCGTCCTGCAGTAATTTTACATAGTCCACGGCCAGTAGTGGTGGTGAGGCAGGGACAGTGAAAGACATATCCAGTCTATATAGGCAGTGGGCTTTTCCAAAAAAATTTGGGAAAAAAAATCTATTTGGGCTGCCTGTGACCGTCCTGACTGTACTGTGTCTCTGCTGGGGGTAGTTGTCCTAATTCATACACAGCCAGCTAAGTGTTACAGCAGGTTTGCGCAAAATTCTTTCCTGGCTCTGCGTTGCCTCTTACATCACCGCTGTCATCCTGTCCAGAGTGAAACAGTCTGCAGTAATTTTACATAGTCCACGGCCAGTAGTGGTGGTGAGGCAGGGACAGTAAAAGACATATCCAGTCTATATAGGCAGTGGGCTTTTCCCAAAAAATTTGGGAAAAAAAATCTATTTGGGCTGCCTGTGACCGTCCTGACTGTACTGCGTCTCTGCTGGGGGTAGTTGTCCTAATTCATACGCAGCCAGCTAAGTGTTACAGCAGGCTTGCGCAAAATTCTTTCCTGCCTCTGCTGTGTGTTCCGTAAGTGAAGTCAGCCTCCAACCACAGGCCAATAAGCGGCACATTTAATTACAGCGTTCTGTTTCTGCACTACTGGTAATACAGCATGCTGAGGGGTAGGGGTAGGCCTAGAGGACGTGGACGCGGGTGAGGACGCGGAGGCCCAAGTCAGGGTGTGGGCACAGGCCGAGCTCCTGATCCAGGTGTATCGCAGCCAACTGCTGCGGGATTAGGAGAGAGGCACGGTTCTGGTGTCCCCACATTCATCTCACAATTAATGGGTCCACGCGGTAGACCTTTATTAGAAAATGAGCAGTGTGAGCAGGTCCTGTCGTGGATGGCAGAAAGTGCATCCAGCAATCTATCGACCACGCAAAATTCTGCGCCGTCCACTGCTGCAACTCTGAATCCTCTGGCTGCTGCTCCTCCTTCCTCCCAGCCTCCTCACTCCATTACAATGACACATTCTGAGGAGCAGGCAGACTCCCAGGAACTGTTCTCGGGCCCCTGCCCAGAATGGGCAGCAATGGTTCCGAATCCTCTACCGCTGGAGGAGTTTCTCGTGACCGATGCCCAACCTTTGGAAAGTTCCCGGGGTCCGGGGGATGAGGCTGGGGACATCCGGCAACTGTCTCAAGACCTTTCAGTGGGTGAGGAGGACGATGACGATGAGACACAGTTGTCTATCACTCAGGTAGTAGTAATTGGAGTAAGTCCGAGGGAGGAGCGCACAGAGGATTCGGAGGAAGAGCAGCAGGACGATGAGGTGACTGACCCCACCTGGTTTGCTACGCCTACTGAGGACAGGTCTTCAGAGGGGGAGGCAAGTGCAGCAGCAGGGCAGGTTGGAAGAGGCAGTGCGGTGGCCAGGGGTAGAGGCAGGGCCAGACCGAATAATCCACCAACTGTTTCCCAAAGCGCCCCCTCGCGCCATGCCACCCTGCAGAGGCCGTGGTGCTCAAAGGTCTGGCAGTTTTTCACTGAGAGTGCAGACGACCGACGAACAGTGGTGTGCAACCTTTGTCGCACCAAGATCAGCCGGGGAGCCACCACCACCAGCCTCACCACCACCAGCATGTGCAGACATATGATGGCCAAGCACCCCACAAGGTGGGACGATGGCCGTTCAACCCCTCCGGTTTGCACCGCTGCCTCTCCCCCTGTGCCCCAACCTGCCACTGAGATCCAACCCCCCTCTCAGGACACAGGTACTATCGTCTCCTGGCCTGCACCTACACCCTCACCTCCGCTGTCCTCGGCCCCATCCACCAATGTCTGTCAGCGCACCGTCCAGCCGTCGCTAGCGCAAGTGTTGAAGCGCAAGCGCAAGTACGCCGCCACGCACCCGCACGCTCAAGCGTTAAACGTGCACATAGCTAAATTTATCAGCCTGGAGATGCTGCCGTATAGGGTTGTGGAAACGGAGTCCTTCAAAAGTATGATGGCGGCGGCAGCCCCACGCTACTCAGTTCCCAGTCGCCACTACTTTTCCCGATGTGCCGTCCCAGCCCTGCACGACCACGTCTCCCGCAACATTGTACGTGCCCTCACCAACGCGGTTACTGCCAAGGTCCACTTAACAACGGACACGTGGACAAGCACAAGCGGGCAGGGCCACTACATCTCCCTGACGGCACATTGGGTGAATTTAGTGGAGGCTGGGACAGAGTCAGAGCCTGGGACCGCTCACGTCCTACCCACCCCCAGAATTGCGGGCCCCAGCTCGGTGGTGGTATCTGCGGCGGTGTATGCTTCCTCCACTAAACCACCCTCCTCCTCCTCCTACGCAACCTCTGTCTCGCAATCAAGATGTGTCAGCAGCAGCACGTCGCCAGCAGTCGGTGTCGTGCGGCGTGGCAGCACAGCGGTGGGCAAGCGTCAGCAGGCCGTGCTGAAACTACTCAGCTTAGGAGAGAAGAGGCACACGGCCCACGAACTGCTGCAGGGTCTGACAGAGCAGACCGACCGCTGGCTTGCGCCGCTGAGCCTCCAACCGGGCATGGTCGTGTGTGACAACGGCCGTAACCTGGTGGCGGCTCTGCAGCTCGGCAGCCTCACGCACGTGCCATGCCTGGCCCACGTCTTTAATTTGTTGGTTCAGCGCTTTCTGAAAAGCTACCCACGCTTGTCAGACCTGCTCGGAAAGGTGCGCCGGCTCTGCGCACATTTCCTCAAGTCCCACACGGACGCTGCCACCCTGCGCACCCTGCAACATCGGTTTCATCTGCCAGTGCACCGACTGCTGTGCGACGTGCCCACACGGTGAAACTCTACGCTCCACATGTTGGCCAGGCTCTATGAGCAGCGTAGAGCTATAGTGGAATACCAACTCCAATATGGGCGGCGCAGTGGGAGTCAGTATGTCGCTGGATAGTCAGAGCACCCTCCTGTTTATATCTCAGCGCGTTGAGGAGGAGGAGGAGGAGCATGAGGAGGATGAGGAGGAGGGGGAAGAGACAGCTTGGCCCACTGCTGAGGGTACCCATGCTGCTTGCCTGTCATCCTTTCAGCATGTATGGCCTGAGGAGGAGGAGGAGGAGGAGGAGGATCCTGAGAGTGATCTTCCTAGTGAGGACAGCCATGTGTTGCATACAGGTACCCTGGCACACATGGCTGACTTCATGTTAGGATGCCTTTCTCGTGACCCTCGCGTTACAGGCATTCTGGCCACTACGGATTACTGGGTGTACACACTGCTCGACCCACGGTATAAGGAGAACCTTTCCACTCTCATACCCGAAGAGGAAAGGGGTTCGAGAGTGATGCTATACCACAGGACCCTGGCGGACAAACTGATGGTAAAATTCCCATCCGACAGCGCTAGTGGCCGAAGGCGCAGTTCCGAGGACCAGGTAGCAGGGGAGGCGCGGAGATCAGGCAGCACAGGCAGGGGAACACTCTCTAAGGCCTTTGACAGCTTTCTGGCTCCCCAGCAAGACTGTGTCACTGCTCCCCAGTCAAGGCTGAGTCGGCAGGAGCACTGTAAAAGGATGGTGAGGGAGTACGTAGCCGATCGCACGACCGTCCTCCGTGACGCCTCTGCCCCCTACAACTACTGGGTGTCGAAGCTGGACACGTGGCCTGAACTCGCGCTGTATGCCCTGGAGGTGCTTGCTTGTCCTGCGGCTAGCGTCTTGTCAGAGAGGGTGTTTAGTGCGGCTGGGGGAATCATCACAGATAAGCGTACCCGCCTGTCAACCGACAGTGCCGACAGGCTTACACTCATCAAGATGAACAAAGCCTGGATTTCCCCAGACTTCTCTTCTCCACCAGCGGACAGCAGCGAAACCTAAACAATACGTAGGCTGCACCCGCGGATAGAAGCATTGTTCTCTATCACCATCCAAAACGTGGACCTTTTAGCTTCATCAATCTGTGTATAATATTCATCCTCCTCCTCCTGCTCCTCCTCCTGAAACCTGACGTAATCACGCCGAACGGGCAATTTTTCTTAGACCCACAAGTCTCAGTCATATAATTTTTGTAAACAATTTTTAGACGTTTCAATGCTCATTAAAGTATTGAAACTTGCACCTGAACCAATTTTTATTTTAACTGGGCTGCCTCCAGGCCTAGTTACAAATTAAGCCACATTAACCAAAGCGATTAATGGGTTTCACCTGCCCTCTTGGTTGGGCATGGGCAATTTTTCTGACGTACATTAGTACTGTTGGTACACCAATTTTTTGGGGACCTCGCCTACAGTGTAATCCAATTAATTTTTGGCCCACCTGCATTAAAGCTGACGTTACATCAGCTGTGCTGGGCACTGCAATGGGATATATTTATGTACCGCCGGTGGCTTCCTGGCACCCACCCATGCTGTCGGTCCACACAGAGTTGTAACTGCATGTGTCCACTTCTAAAGAACCCCAGTCTGACTGGGGCATGCAGTGTGGGCCGAAGCCCACCTGCATTAAACATGACATTACCTCAGCTGTGCTGGGCACTGCAATGGGATATATTTATGTACCGTCGGTGGGTTCCAGGGAGCCACCCATGCTGTCGGTCCACACGGAGTTGTAACTGCATGTGTCCACTTCTAAAGAACCCCAGTCTGACTGGGGCATGCAGTGTTGGCCCGAAGCCCACCTGCATTAAACATGACATTACCTCAGCCGTGCTGGGCAATGCAATGGGATTTATTTATGTACCGCCTGTGGCTTCCTGGGACCCTCCCATGCTGTTGGTCCACACGGACTTCACAATAGGGAGTTGTACCTGCCTATGTCTACTTATAAAGAACCCCAGTCTGACTGGGGCATGCAGTGTGGGCCGAAACCCACCTGCATTAAACATGACATTACCTCAGCTGTGATGGGCAATGCAATGGGATATATTTATGTACCGCCGGTGGCTTCCTGGCACCCACCCATGCTGTCGGTCCACAGGGACTTCACAATAGGGAGTTGTACCTGCCTGTGTCTATGAATTAACACCCCCGGTCAGGTTGGGGCATGCAGTGTGGGCCGAAGCCCACCTACATTTAATCTGACGTTAGCTCTGCTGTCCAGGGCGCTGCAATGGGATACATTTATGTACAGCCGGTGGGTTCCAGGGAGCCACCCATGCTGTGGGTGCACACGGAATTCCCATTGCGGAGTTGTACCTGCCTGTGACTATTTATAAAAAACGTGGTCTGACTGGGGCATGCAGACACCTTGACAGAATGAATAGTGTGTGGCACATAGGTTCCCCATTGCTATGCCCACGTGTACAGCTCCTGATGGCGGTGGCACAGGATTATATTTCTCATTGCTTAAGTACAGCATTGTGGGCTATCGCCCCGCCCCTTTTAAAGAGGGTCGCTGCCTAGCCGTGCCAACCCTCTGCAGTGTGTGCCTGCAGTTCCTCCTCATGGCAGACGCAACTATAAATAGACATGAGGGTGGTGTGGCATGAGGGCAGCTGAAGGCTGCGCAGGGACACTTTGGTGTGCGCTGTGGACACTGGGTCGTGCGGGGGGGGGGGGGTCGGGCAGCATGTAACCCAGGAGAAGTGGCAGCGGAGTGTCATGCAGGCAGTGATTGTGCTTTTTTGGAGGTAGTGTGGTGCTTAGCTAAGGTATGCATTGCTAATGAGGGCTTTTCAGAAGTAAAAATTATTGGAAGGGGGGGCCCACTCTTGCCGCTATTGTGGCTTAATAGTGGGACCTGGGAACTTGAGATGCAGCCCAACATGTAGCCCCTCGCCTGCCCTATCCGTTGCTGTGTCGTTCCCATCACTTTCTTGAATTGCCCAGATTTTCACAAATGGAAACCTTAGCGAGCATCGGCGATATACAAAAATGCTCGGGTCGCCCAGTGACTTCAATGGGGTTCGTTACTCGAAACGAACCCTCGAGCATCGCGAAAATTTCATCCCGAGTAACGAGCACCCAAGCATTTTGGTGCTCGCTCATCTCTAGTGATGTGCAGAAAAGTTACACATTGAAGTTTTGAATCTAGTTTAAGAAAATATAAAGTTTGGCTAACTGACTAACAGGATTTAAAATTAACTACAAATTTACAAAAATGCATGCATTCAAAACAAAAGGCAGCTGGACTAATATGAAATGGGGTAGTAGTTTCCTAAATGTAGAACTGACATAGCAGGGCATGGCTACACACTTTATGTGGCTCTCATAGAAGTAAATAGAGTAAAGGACTTTTGACACAGTAGGCTCTGTAGGATTTGGTTAGTCACAGCAGGGTGTGGATAGGCTCCACACAAACCCCATACCTGGAAGGCATACATCTAGGCCCTTTAGGCTTAAGGGGTTAAGGGTAGAGATGAGCGAGCACCCAAATGCTCGAGACCGCGTTATTTGAGTCGAGCTTTTCGTAAAATTCGAGAGCTCTACTTGAATAACGGACCCCATTGACTACAATGGGAGACTCGAGCATTTCTGTATGTGGGACGCCGGGTGCCGAGCTTTTTTTTTTTTTTTTTCTAGGTTCGTTTTCTCTCTCTCTCTCTCTCTCTCTCTCTCTCTCTTTCGCTCTCTTGCCAGCCTGACAAAAAATTTGCCAATGACGTGCACTGGGACCGAAACAGGCACGTCACAGCGGGGAGGAGCCAAAAACTGGGGCGGGGTCGAACACAGCTTGATGCTCGTTCGAGTAACGAGCACCATCGAGTACGCTAATACTCGAACGAGCATCAAGCTCGGCAGAGTATGTTCGCTTAACTCTAGTTAAGGGAGATAAACTGCTTCCAGAGGTGTTTGACAGCAGCTTATGGTGCGAGGAGCAACAATTGTTCACGCAGTCACTCAGAAAATTGATTGAAACATATGAACAGTAGTCATTCATTGGCTTTCACACAGAGCGATGGTTGTTCATTAGTTTTTTGCCGATATATGGTTCATAGAGGGGATCTCCATGGAAATTTGTTTGCAAGTCGCTCAAAAATGAATAACTGTGACTTTACACCAGACGACTTTTGATCAATCTGTGATTATTTTTCTGATAAGCTGAAATGAAACAACTAGTAACAGTCAAACCTCTAGTTTCGTAGGTAATCCATCCGAAAGCAATCAGCCAAACTTCAAACCAATGAAAGCGGTGCTAAATGCTGTACAACAATTCCATTCATTTCAATCGGGCTGTTCACACAAGCGTTTTCGGCCCTGCATCACCCATTGAAATGAATGACCAGTGGTTTCAGCGCAACTTGGTATCGCATTTTTGACAGCGCTGAACACCATAGCTACAACCAGGGGAGGAAAAAAAAAAATCAATACTCACCTTCTGGTCAGTTGCTGGGTGCTTGTCAAGCAAGCAAAGCATCTATTGCTAGTGATGGGGACTGAATTCCCTGCCTTCCAGCAAGAGATTGCTCTGATTGGCTGAGTCGGCTGAGTGACAGCCCGCTCAGCCAATCAGAGCCAGTGCTGGATGCTCCAATCATGGCCCTTCGTCCATGAATGGCTGTGATTGGAGCTATCCATGAATGATGAATGGCTGCGATTAGAGCAATCCATGAATGGCTGTGATTGGACAGCAAGGGCACGCGGGCCGCTGGTGAAACCAGAAGCATGCAACATTAGTAAAGGCGCAATTTAGCGCTGAAGAATCAGTGAAACTGAAGGCGACGAAAGTAGAGGTATGACTGTACTTCTTGCTCGTCACCCTGGTGGTGGCCACGTTTACACGGACCTATTGTTTGAATTCACTCTTTTGAGTTATTATTCGGCTAAGAGTCGTCCGGTGTAAAGGTACATTAACTCCCCCTCAAAACACCTATGTGTTCAGCCAAGCCGCAGTGCGCAAATTAAAGCAAGGTCAGTATACCTCAATTCACAGTACACGTCTATATGCCAGTGGAGGTGACTTGTATTACTAGGACTGCATGACACCAAGACCAACCCCACGGCTCCTCAGGGGTAGTACATGCTACTTTACAACTTTATTCTTTCACTTTACTCTCCAAAGCCCATTTCATAGGGTCGACTCTTTAGACGGTTACTACCACCCTGTATAACACTATGGTAGCAGTCTAGCACCGGTATATTTGATATCTGGTTCACTTTAAATACTACAATCTTTTTATAGGAGCATAAAACAAAATTAACTAAGAAGCAACTTTATCCAAATGCGTCTACTTATATTTCAGGCTCATGTCTTACCAAGATGGCCGGCGATAGAAGCTTCAATGTCTGAGTTTAAAATACGATCTATACTTTATAATAAATGTCTCAGAGAATTAATCCAATTGTCTTCCAAAGTGCCAGAAAGTATTTTTTTCTCCTTCCATGAAGCTGAATTGGCAGCTACTACAACTGGATTTATTGTCCTCTACAATCAATATAGAGTTAAGCTACATTGAAGATGAGGAATCCCTCTGTCAGACTTTCCAAATTTGTAACCATATCAATGAAAAAATAACTATTTTGTCCTCTGAATAGACAGATGGAAATTGCCATTAAACACTCGAGTAGTTCTACTCCTTACACAGCATGGGAAGGAGCTGATTACAATGTACTCCACTATAAAGGCAAAGTCCACCGAGTCTCCAAAATGCAGATTATTGGGATTTTCTAGAAATCTCATACTTGGAGACTGAATTCTATCATCTGTAGCTGCAAGCAAATCCAGTAAAGGCAAATTATGTTATGTCCCAGGCAAAAAATTCAATACAAGTGTACAATTCAGTCTGGCTTCACATGACGGTACCCATATTTGTGAGCCTGGGCATATTTTACTGTACTTTTTCACACCGGAAATGAACTCATCTTGAACTCGTTAAACTAAATGGTCATTTCAATGGCTTAGAGCATCAGTGAGTGTTTTTTTGCATAACGCAATTGCGCACGACTTGCAGGTGGAAAAAGTACAGTAAAAATGCTGTTTTGCACTCAAGTATGCAAAGCTTGATGCGCAAAAACATGGTGCAAAGGCACACAAAAATATGCTTGTGCTACATAGACCTGGTACTGGTGTACTTTGACGCCACCGAAAGTGGTGGGTGTACACCACTGTAAGGCTGATTGACAGCGAGGTGATGCCCCTACTTCCTGATTGCCTGGGCGCCAGCCACATTGAGAGGGGGGAACATAGAGGCACAGGGGGAAAGGCATCGCAGTGACGGCACCAGGGACCTTGAAAGAGGGGCAAAAACAGCACCGGAGCAGCAGGGCAGAAGCCACAGCAGCAGCCCAACATTGGAGACTGCAGCGGCGCAGGGGATCATCACAGTAGGGGACGGAGAGCAACGCCGAAGAGTGGAGGCATCGCCATGGGGATTGGCGCTGCCAGCAGGATGAGGGCTTCACACATGGGCATCGGGATTGATGGCGTGGGCCGCGGCACTGCTGGCAGGACGGGGGGGTTCACATACGGGCGTAGCTTCGTGCCTAAGGAGCGTGGAGAGAGGTTTATAATGGATGGAAGGTTAGGGTTAAGGGTTGTTTCACTGTTAGGCGTAGATTATGACCTGTTCATGCGAATACTCTATGCCTAACTGTGAGAGGACGCCTTAACCCTCCATCCCTTACAAAACTCCTTCCATACTCCTAGCACCTTGGAGCTTTTCAGGCAATCACAAAGTGGGGGCTTCACCTGGCTGTCAAGCAGCCTAGCAGTGGTGTACACCCACCTTCCGGTGGCGTCAAGGTACACCAGTACCCACAGACCTTACTGTATGTTTCAGATATATTGGGTTGAACATGGTAGTCAAATAGTTAAAGTGTAACAGCACTTTCTAAAAACTTTTGTCATGTGAATAGTTTTGATCGCTGAGGGTACGGCTAAGACCGCAAACAATGACTGGAATAAGCCAGCTGAAGCGCTCGTCCGAGTGTGGTCACTGCTCGCCAGCTACAGACAGGCTTAATATTACGCCTATGGGCCCATTTTCAGCAAGCGAGCCGTAACAGTGCCTGGGTAAGAGCTTTAGCTGGGTCATTTTAGCGATCAATGGGCTCTCAGCAGCCAGACTCTAACAATCAAAAGTTTTGACATGTCCCCATGACATTTCAAAAGTTTTTAGGATGTTTTGTTATGATAAAAGCTATAAGATGACTGCAAAGTCTATTCCACTGCTTTTCCGTTTTCCTCCAGGCTTTACCACCTAAAGCATGGTGATATCTGCGGCTTATCACTGGTTAAATAGTCTTTGCCAAAATTACAACTAGTTGGTCATGCTTCTCCTAAGCAACTAGAATATGATGATTAACCAGATTCTGCTGCAGCATTTGCAGTAGGACAGATCTGCTTATGAGTCAATCTCTAGTAATGCTTTACCAATAGCTGGGCTACAGGACGTCTCACCAGTAAGGACCACCACCTCGCAGTATAAGGAGGACAGGTCTAATCAGATGGCGCTTGTTTAACCTGAGGTGCATTTATGTGCTGCTATAGTACATCTGCTGTCAGAAACCAATGCTTGTCAGACGTCAGATCCTTCTCCAGCCTACTGTAGATATCTGTGGTGTTAGATCAGAGACCTGAAATACCTGCAAAGGGTTCGACTGAAAATACTTCCATGGAGGCCTGTAAAATTATGAAAATCTTGTGGATAGAGATGAGCGAGCGTACTCGCTAAGGCAAATTACTCAAATGAGTATTGCCCCTTTTGAGTACATGCCCGCTCATCTCAAAAGATTCGGGGGTGGCCGGGGGTGAGTGGTGAGTTGCGGGAGTGAGCATGGGGGAGCGGGAGGGAGAGAGAGATCTCCCCCCCCCATTTCTCCCCGCTCTCCCCCGCCGGCCCCCGAATCTTTGGAGACGAGTGAGCATGTACTTGAAAATGGCAATACTCCCTCCAGTAATTTACCTTAGTGAGTACGCTCGCTCATCTCTAATTGTGGATATTGTATACAATTGAATTTTTTGCTCAGCCTATCTCTGTAGTGTGTAATTTGGTACTAGGTATTATTTATAATTTGTGAGATATATATATATATATATATATATATATATATATATATGTAATCATAAATGACAGATTGATAGCATTAAGGGAGAAGCATAGAATAGCCTCTTGTGACTGCACCATCTGCACTCCCGGCTGGTGAGGAAAGATCCAGCGTTCACAGCCTTTATTATGTTTTCAAGTGAATACGCTGCACTAGTTATTGGAAAACTCCCAGTGTGATTATTTTCTCCAATGAATACAGGTAAAGCCTGTATCTAAATTAATCAACCAAAAGGAGGAAATTAGGGACAAGAAATATTTTGGATGAACTTAGTTCACGAGTTTTTAGCTTTCGCAGAATGCTAAATAAAGAAAGTTGAAGAAAATACAGTGGCAGTCTGGGGCTCAACTATAGAGGACAGGTAGAACCGAGTTCACACTGTGCTCTGCAGGGTCCACTTGCCGTATACACCAGAAAGCTTAGGGCACATACAATTCATCAAACATATCAACATGCCTCCATTCACCCAATGGAGCTGGTATATATTGGCATACCTGTTTTCTCCAATGTGTTGCAATATTCCATACAGAGGCACCCAGTAAAAAAGTAGACCATACAGTATACTTTTATGTCATGGGATCCTATTGGAGATGGATGCCACTGTAGGCCTGTACAATGGCACCAGTCTAAGGAATCTGTCATATGGATATGTTTGTCAATCCGCTCAATATATACCTCTAATGGACATTATAAAATGCAGTGTGAAACTACCCTAAAAGTCACATATGGGACACATTAGTTGGAGCTTCATCCGGCTTCAACTGACTTGACTGAGCACAACATGTTCGTTAAATCTATTCTTGATATCTTCATCTAATTTCTTTTGTCACCAAGTTGTCTATGTCCACAGGATCCCCTTTCACTGGATGATTTTCCTCAATCACACTATTCTTTGTATATGCTTGACACCCACCTCATGAGAAAAAACCCCAACAGGTTGGCAGTTTTGAAATAATGGCCCCAGCTAGTCGAGAACCAGTGGAACCATCAAAGTGGAAAAAATACTGGGAATAAGGCGCAACCTCATATAGTAAATCGGGGAGATATAAGTATGCTGGATAACTGGTTCAACTTCTCTGTTTATTACTAGTAGCAGCACAAAAGACGTGTTTCGACACAATAACATCTCTTCTTCAGTATTGTTGGGGACACACACCAGGTGGTGATGGAAATGCTTGAACGTGCATCCTAGTTTAGAGAAGCCAGTGACATGGATTAGGATCCCAATACAAACTAGTTAGACCATTCAAAATATTCTCCTCCCCGCGACCTCCAGGAATTCTAACTTATTATATCCATTTATCATTGGGGACGCTCCACTACTTTATTCCATGCTATCATTACTTCATCCAGCACCGATGACCAGGCCTTGTTCAAAGTCTCTCAGATTGTTCTTTTTTCCTATCCTAATGTGGTTTTACATTGAAACTGATCCCCTGAAAAATTGCTTGATTTGATGTTGCACTCTGGGGTCACTAATCTAATTTCCATACAGGGAATGTCCCATTGTAGAAAGGCCAGGTGCTGCTAATAAAGTGGCCATTCTATGTATTACTCCAGGCTGAAGCATCTTTGTGAAAACGATCGACTTTTTCATGTATGTTGTTAATCTTCAAAGATATTTCATTTACCGTTACTATATAAATCAACCAACTACAACTAGGATTTCATCAAATAATAAGTTGTCAAATAGCATGAATACGTTTGACCTGCAATGAAAAACTAGTCTAACATTTTCTGCACTGACACAGAAAAATTAGCTGTACAAATCTATAAAGTTAATCCAAAAGAGTTGAGATGAGATAACTTTTGAAAAGTTCAGTTCTGCCGTTTCACTAAGCATTTGTAAAAAGTCCGGTTCGGTCCAAGCTAGTTTGAACATTACTGGAAATTCAACCAATCCCCTAAAACTAGTTTATAACACTGTCTAAGAGCCATAGAAGCCCTGTATAATACTCAGGGTGTTATATAGGGCTTTATGGCTCTTAGACAGTGTTATACACCAGTGTTCATGACTAGCGTTGAGCAAACCAAACCAGTAGAACCCTTTTTTGGGTAGAACGTTGCTAAAAACTCGGTTCAGGATTGTGCCAAACCAGGTTTGGTTTACTCAACACTACAAAAGAGGGACATTATAGTTGCAAAGAGGTAGAGAATTTATGAATGCATATGGACTGTTGCTGCAAAAGAAGGGCATTTGGGAGGAGCAGTACTGCATGAAATTTACAGTAATAGAGTCCACTAAGAGCTAATGTTTCATAGCTGAAGGATGACATCTGCATGGAGTAGATGAAGGGTCTCCAAAACTTTTTAGGCACTACCTTAATGCCTAAGTCTTCACTCTACGCCTACTCTGATGTAAAACTACTGGACTGTAGAGATATACTATATATTGATGAATTTTCCCCATTTCCTGCAAAGAATAGCCAGCATGATACATTATGATATGAGATGTGCAGATATTCATATGAGATGCTTCTCTGATGAGTCTACTACAAAGCTTCTAAATCGCAAGGGGGATAATGGGACTTGTTGCTGTTACTTCACCTCCAGAGACGAATGTTTTCATTTTCACCTTAACTGATGTTGACATTAAAGTTGAATCATTTCTGTTCTGTGTACATTAATGACTTTTTAATGTCATACCTATCAGGGGTAAATTAGAAAACATGGCAAAACTCTAAAAACATGATGCAATTTATATACTGTAAAATTAAGTTTTTAAACTCTTTGGCCTTAATAGAAGTCAACGTAAATGTTGAGATCCTGCAATTCAATGGTGTCAGCTCTTCTTGGCTTCTTTAGAGGAGGACTAATTAACCCCTGATAGGTATGACAGCAAAACGTCATTTGTTAGTATGCTTCCATAGATTTAATATGGAAAGAAGCTATTTTGAATTTTTAATGATGTTTTTCTTGAACTCGCTGACAGATGACTGACATCTGGACCTGTCTGTAAGCTGCCCGGCTTATTGACTGAAGACGCACCTGGTGCATTATACAAAAAAACACAGACTCCCATAGTCTTGCTGTTGTGAATGTACACAGAACAGAAATTATTCATGGCAAGGTCAATGTCAACATCAGTTAGGATGTGCCTCCCAAATGTCCTTCTTTTTGCAGGAACAGTTTGGTTCAAACTAACTCGGACCAAACAAGACAAACCCGGTTTTCTTAGGGACAGTTTGCTGTTGAAATGTTCAGTAAAGTTGATCAACAAAGCACACTTTATGTAGTCTACAGACTTCTCGAGGTCGTTGTGTTTTCTGCAAATCTGGTGCCATCTCGAGTTCAGCCCAGTAACTGCCTTACCCCTGGTTTACCTTGTATACGGTAGATATCTGATGGCTTCCCTGATACCTACGGCCCTCCTGAGGAAGTGATGGACTCCTCCATGCCCAACTCCATCACAGTGGACCAAGTTATTGAGCCTGAGGGATGTAAGTCCACCAGAATGAGAGACTATCTTACAGGGCAGCTCTTCATTCTGCCTCATAGAAGGTTGACCTATGCAGAGGGATCCTGTTCTATGATGCCTAAAAGTCCTAATAGGGCATATGAACAGGGGTTAACCCAAGGTTACATCACTTGTGGTAGGAATACTGTCACAAAATACAGAGTTCTGGAATTCTGATAGGTTCAACTGTCAATTATGCCACAGTGCACCATAATAGTAAAAGGGTCTCCACTTTGAACAATCCCTTCTTCATAGAAGAGTCCTTGACCATAAGCTGATCACAAAGTATCCTCCAGAGATTGTCTGCAATCTGTTGAGAAAACTGGCAGTAAGTGTTCAGTTCCCCCGCAGGGTAAGGGCTTATTCAGACGACCATATTTATGCAGGTATTTCGTCATGTCACGTCACCGAGAAAAACACAACCATGCGATGCATTGGATTCTAATGGGTTAATTCAGAAAACCAATTTTTTTTTGCCACGTAAAATGATCACTCCGGCAAAAAAATAGCACACACCTGCCAGTTTTCGGTTGCCGGTTTTATACCTCATGTGAAAAGATATGTCTTGCCCTATCTTTTGACATGATACTCAGCAAGCTACCATAGACTTCTATAGAAGCAGGAAAGAAAGGAAGTGAAGGGAGTTACCCGGGGTACAACACTGGGAAAAGAAGACAGCTTGCTCTATTAAAGCATTATAGGTTTTCTGCCAATCGTTGCTTTCCATCGCTTCAGCGTATTATTTAACATCCGCGCAGCAGCGCCCGTGTGAATGGCATGAAATACGCGAATAAAGAGCGGGACTCGATCACGTTAAAGGGGTGGTCTCGCGAAAGCAAGTGGGTCTATACACTTCTGTATGGCCATATTAATGCACTTTGTAATATACATCGTGCATTAAATATGAGCCATACAGAAGTTATTCACTTACCTGCTCCGTTGCTAGCGTCCCCGTTGCCATGGTTCCGTCTAACTTCGGTGTCTTCTTGCTTTTTTAGACGCGCTTGCGCAGATGCATCTTCTCCCTTCGGCTGGTCTTGGAAGCATCGGCGTTTTGGCTCCGCCCCCTTTTCGCGTCATCGCGTAGCTCCGCCCCCGTCATGTGCCGATTCCAGCCAATCAGGAGGCTGGAACCGGCACACGTCATGGGGCGGAGCTACGCGATGATGCGTACAAGGGGGCGGAGCCAAAATGCCGATGCTGCCGAGCGGAGCCGAAGGGAGAAGAAGGGAGAAGACGGATCTGCGCAAGCGCGTCTAAAAAGGCAAGAAGACACCGAAATTAGACGGAACCATGGCGACGGGGACGCTAGCAACGGAGCAGGTAAGTGAATAACTTCTGTATGGCTCATATTTAATGCACAATGTACATTACAAAGTGCATTAATATGGCCATACAGAAGTGTATAACCCCACTTGCTGCTGCGAGACAACCCCTTTAAATCTTAATCCATGCGATTATACGGTGCGTACGGGCAAATGTAAAAACGCATACGTTCGTGAGAAGGAGGCCTAAATGAAGCATTACACAGAGTCCATTCAAATCAATAGGCTGTCTGTGTAATACAGAATAGAAGAGGTTCTCCAGACCGAGAGATACTATTTGCAATCACTCTGGCTAACATGATGATCCTGAAGAGGGGCCAGCACTCTTTAACAGGGTATGAAAACAAATGTTCTAAACTAGACAGCCCCATTAATGATCTCGGATAACTCATGATTACATCATTCTGCAAGAAGTAGGCTATGTCATTGCATCTCGCAATCTTCCATTCATAGCGATTTTGTCTTACAGAAGAAACTCTAGGTTCCTTAGTCTTATGGGGCCACAGATAGCTGTGACTTCTACATCCTCTATCGCAATGCCACTACTATGGAGGGCAGAGGCGTAACTTGAAGCTCCCAGGCCCCAATGCAAAATCTGTAACAGGGCCCCCAACTATAATGCTTTATTCATAGTACTGGGCTCCCTATATGGAAAAGAGAGGCCTTATGGGCCCCTGAGGCTCCTGGGCCCGGGTGCAACCGCATCCCCTGCATCCTCTATAGTTACGCCCCTGATGGGGGGCATCATCTTGTGAAATCGTAAGGGGTGTCTGCGGTCCACTGTTACCAGTCTAACTCTTGTAAATGTCATTCATATCATTTTGATCCATCGCTTGTAGAAAGTAGTGGACACAGAACTGAGTTAAGACTCCTTCAGATGGACGTATGCGCAATTGCACACACTTCAGCGCAACATATTCCCACAGTAAACAGGGTACTTTTTGCGCACATATTGGCACTTTTTACTGCATTTTTTGGCGCATGTAGGGCATGTCCACATGGGTGTGGGACACCTCCCCTGCCGTGATTTAAAAGGCTATTTATGCTAATGAGGTCCAGATGTGTTCTTTTTTTCATGGAATTACGTAGCGCATTGTGCATTTGCACACGAATCTGCACACCTCCCATAAACGTCTATGGGGACCCTTGTTGAGAAAATGCACACAAAAATAAAGCAAAAAAAAGGTAAGGAGAACTAACCCATTGAAATCAATGGGTTCTATTCTCTGCAAATTGTGCGCACAAATGTTGCACACGTAAATGCGTCCTTTTGAAGGAGCCCTTTGTGCGCACTGGGTTAGTGAAACCCCCATTATTTGTTTATTACTAGTTACTTTTGTTGCTACTTACGATCATACCGGTATAATCATCATTTCTGTATTCTTAAATAAAGCATTATATTTTTTTGTTAACCCCGTGACTCCATCGTATCCTTAAACTTGCGTCACGCACCATCTTCCCACTAACAAAATACGCAGCAAACTTTTTGTACTTCATTCAAAATTTACGACTCAGTGCTGCAACACAGAAATACATAGAACGGATCCTGAAGTCACATTGTATTGTATCGCTGGTGAAATACAGGATCACAAACCTGAAATGGGTCAGGAGGATGTTGTGTCTCCTTAAGGAGAGCACCCAAAAAGTGTGTTGAGACACCTAGGGGGTGAGTGGATCAGGGAATGGTATAGTCTCTCCCCAAGGAGAGCACCCAGAAGGGGTGTGGGAACACCTAGAAGGTGAGTGAGGAAACATAAGGCCATGCATGTTCCTCTGGGTAATTTATGCAAATAAGGAAGATGGAAAAATACCTCTGCAGGACCACCTATTGGATGGCAGCATTCCTTCAATACAATGTGACTTTTTAACACGTCTTAACAATAGTTGGGAATAGGAAACCATGCTAGAATCCATACGCAGACAGCTGTTTTGGGGTGTTTGCCCCTCATCAGTTTACAGTAGGTTTCTGGCTTAGCTGGTGAGCGTCCTGGGATAAGGGTCAGGAGGAGTGTTGTTTCCCCTTAAGGAGAGCACCCAAAAAGTGTGTGGAGACACCTAGGGGGTGAGTGGGTCGGTGAATATAGTCTCTCCCCAAGGAGAGCACCCAAAAGGGGTGCGGGGACACCTAGAAGGTGAATGAGGAGACTTATAAGGCAATGCAAGCTCCTCTGGGTAATTTATGCAAAGTAAGAAGCACTGTGTGGTTACATACATGCATAAACACCTTCTTCGTAAGCAGCAGATTTGTGTATCCAGCAATGTATTCACACGACAAAAAACAGTTGCCGTTTTAGTTTTTCACGATTCCCAAAGTGCGAAGAAAAAGTTTGATTAGACACCTTACTTAGTGCTGAGGTCTGCATTCTGACGTCGTAATACAGGGATGAAATAAGAGGTAAGAAATGCAGAAAGTGTTAGAATATGTGAATAAACGCTCTATCAGTAATTAATTGGTTAGATCCTTTCCAAGCAGCAGCGTACCGTCAATACAAGCTCCCCACTATGTGAGGTCTTCTTCAGACTATAGATTAGCGCAGCTCAGGTTCCTATGGAGCACCAGACTGCTGGCGGATGATGGGAACACTACTACACATGCATACATTATCTACCAAAAGTATTTGGACTCCCCTATCTATAGCATGGTTTGTGTGTTATTAGCATGTCACGTGTCCTAAACCATGCTACATAAGATGTAGACCCTTGGAGGTGTCAGCCATAGTCTGTGATTGGAACTGCGTACTATTAGATACAAGGGTGATTCTGCTGCACACAAGCCATCCATCACAAAGCTCAATGCAGAAGCCCGTCTACAATGGTGCAAGGAGCATCATCATTGGACAGTTGACCAATGGAAGAACGTTCTATGGAGTGACAAATCGCATTACTCCATCTTCAAATCAGATGGATGTACCTGGGTGTGGAGGATGCTGGGGAATGCTTTTTGCCAGAGTGTATTGTGTCAACAGTTAAGTACGACGGAGGTTCTTTTAGGATGTGGGGATGTTTTAAGTGGCACAGTCTTGGTCCATTGGTTGTAAAACTATGAAGATGGGGAAGTACCTTGATATTCTAGAAAATGTAGCAATACTCTGGGAATGGTCAACAAAACTGCCAACAAGACAACGTGCCTGGTCACAAATCCAACACTGTTAAATGTTGGTTTGAAGAAGTGGATGCTCTTCAATTTATCTGGCTGCACAACGTCCGGACCTGTACCCTACTGAATATCTTTGGGATAAACTGAAACATCGGGTCAGGAAATATGAACTGCCTTCATCTTCTTTGAGAGGACTCTCCAGATGTTTGCAGGATGAATGGAGGGAAATACTAGCTAAAGAGTATCAAACAGTAGAAAGTATGCCACAGAGGGTATCTGAAGTCATTAGGCCTATAGGAGCCCCACTAAGTACTAACATATGTAAATAAATACTACTTTTGATTCTTGCCCAGGTGTCCAATTACTTTTGGTAGGACAGTGTATGTTATGTATATTAGGGTAAGTAAGGGTGACGTTACCTTATCCAAATAGTCGCTCATTAGGGTGAATGTAAGTCCCACTTGTTCCATATAAACATGGCCAGCAACCAGGTGGCGAGTGACGAGATCACTTAAAAATAGTTGCTGGTTATGGTGTAAGCAAGCAATCGTTTGTTTTTTAATAAATAGCCAACAACTTTGTAGGGAGGCGTGCGATTCAGCGACCTTGAAATTGAACACGAATTGAACAACAATCCTTCTGTGTAAATACACAAAACAACAACAATCGTTCGCTGTAGCAAGTATTTCGAGTGACTATTTGGATGATAGACGTTCCATGTAAACCAAACCTCGCCTAGGGCTCCTTCACACCGGCCATCGCCATATCGCTGTGACTTTTTCGCGCAATTTTCTCTTGTGTTTTTTTTGTGCGATTTTTTTTTTTTAGCGTGAAAGTTAATAGAACTTTTTAATGTTAAAACCGCAGACCAATTGGTTTCAGTGAGTGGCAAAAAATCTGTACTTTCCTCAGTTGTCATCCATATTTTGATTACTTCCAATTATATTGTAGCTAATGGGATGAGAGAAGACGAAGGCACCTTCAGTTATCGGGGCGATGCGTTATTTCATCTAGTTGCTCTTTGCCGTTCTTTTCACAGCACTGGAGAACATTGCGTGTCATTTCGCAGCACTTGTCCTTACACAGATGTGGATAATTGTAGGGTATGTTCACATGGGGCAGATATTACAAAGCAAACAATGTGATAAGATTACAAGTAATCTCACTGACAAGCCGCAGACTAGATCTGCAGTGTAAACTGAACAGCATTTCAGGTTGGTTGCGGATTGGTTGCAGATTTTCCCTTTTGATTTCAATGGGAAAGTCAACAACTGCAGCAAATCCAAGTTGGGAAATAATAATTAAAAAAAACATTATGTCCGCTTTCACAGGGGTGACAAAATTGCGCAATCTTCTTGCGATGCGACAGTGCTGCTAATCGCATGTATATGGATCCAATGCTTTCCAATCGGTTCCTTCACATTAGCGATGTTTTGTAGGCTGCTACATTGTGAGAAAAAAAATCATGGCATGCTCTCTACAGCCGCGGTTTGCAATGTTTTGTAGGCCATGTTTCCCTATGGAGCCTTACTTTGTGTTGCATTGTGGTTTTCGTGCGGTGCGACTTCCAACTTTTGCAGTAGGTAGTCCTACTGCTCTAAAATAACCCCTGGCTACATTAAAAAAAACAAAACAAACCAATAAATCACCTAACAGGCGCAGTCCACTCTGCCGCACCTCTCCTCTGCAGCTTCGGCACACTTGTTTCTAATCTTCAGCCAGAACTTCCTGATAACGAGTTTTAAAAACCCCGCCTCCAGGAAGCACTGGCTCTGATTGGTTGTCAATTGGCCAATCACTGCAGTGCTTGATGAACCAATCACAGTCATTGCATTGAATGGTTGTGATTGGTTCATCAAGTGCTGCAATGATTGTCTGAGCTGTGCTGCTCAAGAAGCTATCAGAGCCAGTGCTTCCTGGAGGTGGGATTTTTGAAACCCCAGACCAGGAAGTGCTGGCTGAAGACTGCAAACAAGTGTCAGGGAGGATAAGTGCAAAGCGGACAGCGCCTGTTAGGTGATGTATTGTTTGCTTTTTTAATGCAGCTATAGTTTAATTTTGGGGTGGTGCTTATATTTCAAGCCCCCCCAAAATCCTGGCAAAAGTGCGCTGCAAAGTCGCACAACTTTGTAGCACCACAATATTAGCACCACTAATTGTTTTTCTTAAATTTTTAGGAGGAACAACAAGGAAATGGCAGAAGAAAACATTCTCCAGAATTGTAATTTCACGCAGAATGCAATAAAAGAGACATGTCAGAAAATTAGCTAGAGACTGTACCATTTTTGCCTGCTGAGTCAACAGTTCAATCATCATTACCTTCTATATTCTTCTAAATAAGTACAGACCAGAAGTATACAGTCAGGAGGATGAGCTGTGATCTCCTCTATTTTAACTGTGTGACTGGAGCTGTGTGATCATGAACAGTAACTGAGCAGTTTCTGTGGTAGATCCATGGAACAGCATCACACAGACTGAGAATTGACTAGAAACTGAATACAGAAACCAAAAGTAAATCTAAGTAGTTCAGAATTGAGATCACATGACCATCTGAGGAGAAAAAGGCCGGGAAGTTTCAGATAAAAAATGAGTAAATTAAAGCAGTATTTCAGAGACTGGGCAAAGTTTTAAAAGTTTCCCTAACATTTCCACTTCTTGCCATTATTCCAAATGTCCACCTAAATCATCAAACTGAACTGCAGTACATTTTATTGCTGACCTGCACCACCGCTGCATTCCTGCCAGCTTCAGATTTCCACGTTGTTGATTCAATGACAGCTGGGGAGTGCAAAAACTACATCTCCCACAATGCCCCACTGCCAGTTACTGACAAGTGTGCATTCACAACTGTACAAGCTATGGCATTACATCACTGCAGAATATGAAGGCACTGAGCATGCCCCACCAGTAAACCAGTAGAGTAGAGATGAGCGAGCATACTCGCTAAGGACAATGCTGGCTCGAGTAATTGTCCTTAGCCAGTACCTGCCCGCTCGGAAGAAAAGGTTCGGGTGCCGGCAGGGGGCAGGGAGCGGTGGGGAAGAGCAGGGGGGAACAGAGGGGAGATCTCTCTCTCCCTCTCCACCCCGCTTCCCCCTGCTCACTCCCGTAACTCACTGCTCACCCGCGCCGGCAGCCGAACCTTTTCTCCCGAGCGGGCAGGTACTCGCTAAGGACAATGCTCGCTCGGGCAATTGTCCTTAGCGAGTATGCTCGCTCATCTCTACAGTGGAGCAAACCGGTCGTAACCTGCGGGGCGACCGCAGGTAAAGAGATCTCTGTAACTTGGTAAAACAAGTTATAACATTATATTACAAAATAACCTGTACGTCTTAGGAAATATAGAACTTTCACTTTGAATCTCCGGAATACCCCTTTAACCAAGGTAAGACTAGCCAACTCATATATACTGGGGGGATAGCTACATCAGGGCTCCTCTACACGGACATATGCGTTTTTCCCCTCTACTCAATGCAATGTATTTGTGCCATGTACGAGGCTCTTTTTCGCAGGCAGTGCATGTTCATTTGCGCACAGTCCTATTCAAATGGCCATTTAGCTTAAAGGGGTTGTCCCGCGGCAGCAAGTGGGTCTATACACTTCTGTATGGCCATATTAATGCACTTTGTAATGTACATTGTGCATTAATTATGAGCCATACAGAAGTTATAAAAAGTTTTTCACTTACCTGCTCCGTTGCTAGCGTCCTCGTCTCCATGGAGCCGACTAATTTTCGCCCTCCGATGGCCAAATTAGCCGCGCTTGCGCAGTCCGGGTCTTCTGCTCTCTTCAATGGAGCCGCTCGTGCAGAATGCCGGCTCCGTGTAGCTCCGCCCCGTCACGTGACGATTCCAGCCAATCAGGAGGCTGGAATCGGCAATGGACCGCACAGAAGAGCTGCGGTCCACGGAGGGAGCAGACCCCGGCGGCCATCTTCAGCAGGTAAGTATGAAGACGCCGGACCGCCGGGATTCAGGTAAGCGCTGAGCGGTTTGTTTTTTTAACCCCTGCATCGGGGTTGTCTCGCGCCGAACGGGAAGGGGGGGTTAAAAAAAAAAAAATCCGTTTCGGCGCGGGACAACCCCTTTAATAAGTTCCAGATGTGTCCTTTAATCACAGAATTGCACACCTCTCATAGACGTCTATAGGGATCTTTGTTGCGCCGAATCGCACAAATAGAGCAGGTCCTATTTTTTGGCATTTGCAAGAAATGTGCGCGCAAAAACTGAAAATGCGTGTGAACCAATTGATATCAATGAGTCCTATTCTCTGCGCATTGTGAAATCTAAACAACAAAAAAAAGGCAGACGCGTATGATGTGTGCGAGGTAAGCTGTCATGCGTAGTACAATATCATTGGCATACGTGGCGATAGGCCGGCTCGTTGACGGCCCCACAGCTGTAAAACCCTATATGACGCACGCAGGGTTTTACACGTACATCCGCGTGAGCCTGGCCTGCGTCGCTGCACCGTCTGTCGGGCTCTTATGTGCCCAACAGTGATAACTTTAGTCAGAGCAGTGGGCAGCCGTGCCGGGTTGGTACACCACGAAAGTCCTTTTTTCCATATCATTAGTTAACAAATGACTGATTTATAATTCCGCTGAAGTCCGCGCCATTTATAGCTTTACTGGTTATTAAAGATTTCCACATTAAGCTTGGAAACGAAAGAATATTTTATCTCCTGATTATATTAGCCGCACAAGATTTCTAAATTCTAGACCAATAAAATGATGCCATTATACAAATGAAACAGAAATGTCATATTTTCAATGTAGATTATGTAGCAAAGTGCCTGGAAACAAGAATTAACCCTTTGCATTCCTATATAAGGCATTAGAGAGAATTTACAAAAAAGTGTGTCCAATCAGGGGCTTTAGGGGTTCAAACGCCCATCGGCTGTTACAGGCAGAGAATAGAGCCCGTTGTTATCAATGCGTTCATTAGCATATTTTATTTATTCGCACTCTAGAAAAAAAAAGCGCAGCATGTTTTAGTGTGCATATGTGCGCCAAAGGTCCTCATAGGGGTCTATGGGGATGCGAAAATATGCACATATGTACGTGCGGGTATGCGCATATCTGCAAACACCAGCACCTCGTTTGGTTTAACAGCCATCTTATCCGGGGCGGGGTGATTCTCCCGGCCATGTGGACTAGAGATGCTTGCGCACATTTTCAGGAAAATACAGCATGAAAATGGAAAATGCGTACAAACCCATTTACATCAATGGGCTCTATTCCCTGCGTATTGAGCCCGCAAATTTTAAATGTGCATTTAAGTGCGCAAATGCGACCAGGTGAAGGAGCCCTAAAAACTATGTGGATAAAGTAGGCACCAAGGCCGGCTTCACACGAGCGCATGCGTATTAACATGAGCGCCACGTTTTTGCAGGATGAAAGTTGACTTTTTTTTTTCCACACGTTTTTTGGCATATTTAATTGTATTATTTGTGCAGGCCAAAAAAAAGCACTAATGCTCTCGGCCACTGGCGTAACTATAGGGGGTGCAGGGGAAGCGGTTGCACCCGGGCCCAGGAGCCTTAGGGGACCCATAAGGCCTTTATTCTCCATATAGGAAGCCCAGTACTATGAATAAAGCATTATAGTTGGGGACCCTGTTACAGGTTGTGCATTGGGGCTCAGAAGCTTCAAGTTACGCCTCTGTGTTAAGGGGATAAGAGAAGTTGGAGGCCCCAAGATAAAACTTTTGCACCCGGGTCCATGAGCCTTTAGCTACACCCCTGCTCCCAGCCAATGAAATGGCTATTAAGGCTAACTTCACGTGGGCGAACGTGATAGGGGGCTGTAAATCCCTGCCCCATATATCGCACTGACCCGCCCAGTAAAAGCATTCCCAGGGATGTTAAGTGTTTTCATGCAAAAAATAGCATGGCATCGCTGTGAGGATGAGGGGCTCCTCTGCTTGTCAGCTGCGGCAGTGGATTGCAGAGTTTCTTCCATTGCTTTCAATGGGGCCTGCGATGCCACCACGGGTCCAATTGAATACAATAGGGCTGCGATGCGAGATCTCGCAGCCAGATAGAACATGCCGCGATTTGTTTTCTGCATCACATTGTGGTGCCGTGCAGGAAAACATCACTAATGTGTATGACCCCATTCAGAAGAGTAGGGTTCATATTTGTGAGAGATTCGTATGTCTCTCACAACGCTGAAAACTTGCACGGTTTTCTTACCTGTGTGAAGCCAGCCTCAGTTCAAGATGTGTTCTTTATCCTGTGAAATTGCGCAGTGTTTTATGCATCTCCCAGCGTATTTTGCATGGACATTTACGCATCCCCATTGACTTCTACAGGGACTTTTGGTGTGTAAATGTGCTGAAAAATTGAGCATGTGGTGTGGTTTTTTTTGGCGCGTCTGAAAATTGCAGAAAAATACGCGCATGTAAACACACCCATTGAAATCAATGGGTTCTATTTACTGCATATTGCGCACGCAAATACGTTAGTGTTGGGTCGGCTTAAATGGGAATAAATTGGCAGTATATGGCCCTTGATAAGAACTCTATGGTACTATGTATGTACTATTAGGTTTTATATAGGCACAGGATAGCAGCGTACAACTACAGTTTGGCTTTCTATGGCCAGAAGTGTCTTTATATACTGTAGACACTGTATGATACTACCTGGGCAAAGTAGTATCTACCATTTATTAGTAAAATGCATGGCACTCTCTTGGCAGTCAGCACACATAGCATTATGCCAGTATATTCTTTAAACGAAAAAGGTTTAGTACGGTGTTAGCCAGTAGAGCAATGTGTGATTGTTCCCAGCAAGAGAAACCAAGTAATCTTGTAGATACTTTTTAATGACTAACAAAAATACATGATGTTATAGGGAGCTTTCCAACCTACTTAGAGTTCTTCCTCTGGCATAATGGAAAAGGATCTAAGGACGAATTTATATTAACCCTTTGCAATCTAGTTTTGGATTCAGGGTTTCCTAGGGGGCTTTCTCTTTCTGCCATTATACAATGGCACCATCTGCTGGCTAGAGCCAGTACTGCGGTATGGGACATGCTGGAGAGGCCCCTGACAACAGAGCGGCCAGTAATATATAGTAAGAATGCCATGCCGGACCTCTACCAACATCCGAGCTGTACAGCCTTCAATCAGAATGTCTTCAGACGTCAGACAGTGGATTGGAAAGGGTTAAAACATATACACATGATCACATGGGAGGGCAGGGACATGGTGAACTTAATTTGCACTAAATAAATACCATAGACAGAGGGTAAGAGGGCACAGGCAGGTTGGGATTAATAGCACTTAGATACATTCCAGGGAGGGATGACCATAACAGTAAATAATTAGTCCAATGTCAGGGAAGGTCCCTGATGTTAGGGGGTCACCACCAGGCCAGTATGTTACCTCTGCTCTGGGTTTCTCATATTTCATAATCTCCACTGATGTAGGAAATTCTTATTTACATACTTAGAGAAAAACTGCCGTCTGCCTATGGCACCATAAACTATGGCACTTATGGTGGGACGGATGAAAATCTGACTCTTTACACAGTCCCATGAGTGTGCTCTTCCATAGACTTGTATAGGAGAGCGCGCACACAGGCAGGGACCAGGAAGCAGGGGAGTGTGAAAAGTACATCACCCGACTCCCTGCCACATGTCCTATCAGCAGCATGTTAGTTTTCTGTTGCCATAGGCAGACAGCAGGTTCCCTTGGCAGTAAGATAGTTATTAGGAAAGAGACGAAGTACAAAAAGTTTGCCATGTTTAGGCTAGGTTTACATCTGCATTGGAGGTTCCCAATGGGTAGAGCCCATCAGCAGACACAACATCTTCAAAGGTCTGGGGGCCACTCACAGACTACAGGCTTTTATTATCCGAGTTCTGCTGACAGATTTGCATTGTAATAATTTGCTTCTGTAGGGCTACTCTACCTGGAAAAGGGTCTATTCTGATATTAACATCATATTATGGAGTTGCGATTGGGGCTTCATTTTGTGTTTTTTTTTTTATACCAAAAAGGCCTTTTTTAAAAGGGGTTATCAAGGAAGATTTAGACCCTTGGATGTGTCAGCCATAGTTTGTATCAGGGACTGCATGCTATTAGATATAAGGGTTATGCTGCTGCACACAAACCATCCATCATGAAGCTCAACGCATCGACCCGTCTACAATGGTGCACAAAGCATTGTCATTGGACGGGTAAACAATGGAGGAACATTCTATAGAGTGACAAATCACACTACTCCATCTTCAAAGCAGATAGCCATACCTGGGTGTTGAGCCTGGGGAGCATTTTTGGAGTTTGTTGTGCCAACAGTTAAGTATGACGGAGGTTCTGTTATGGTCTGGGGATGTTTTACATGGCATGGTCTCAGTCTGTTGCTTGTAGTGGCAAAAACCATGGAGGTGTACCCCGACATTCTAGACAATAATGTGCTGCCTACAATGTAGAATACTCTGGGAACGGTCAACAAGACTTCCAACAAGACAACGTCCCTAGTCACAAATCCAACACTGTTTTACATCGGTTTGATGATAATAGATGTTCCATAATTGGACAGGGCTTCAGAGTCCTGAGCTGAACCCTACTGAACATCTTTGGGACAAGCTATAATGTCAGGTCAGAAAATATGAAAAGCATCCATCTTCTTTAAGAGAACTCGACAGATGTTTGCAGGATGAATGGAGGGAAATACCAGCTGAAGTATATCAGACGTTAGTAAAAAGTATACCACGGAGCATATCCAATATCGTTGGGGTCAAAGAAACCCCACTATGTATTACCATATGGGAAAAGATGCCAATGACTTTTGGTAGGAAAGTGTAATAATATGCCATATCTTACGATTGTGGGTTAACCAATTGTAGAATACAAGAACAATGCTAAAATACAAGATTGCCATTGTTTAACCACTGGGAATACAACAATTACCGTGTTTTGCCCAAAAATATGACACTGCCTTATGTTAATTTTTTCCCCAAAAGAGGCACAGTGTCTTATTTCAGGGTAAGGGAGGGTGGGGGGGGGGGGTTATACACCTGGTCCGCGGCGTCACAGTGCCTCACACTGCTGGTCTCCGGCAGTGATGCAGCAGTCTGCAGTGTCCTCTGCTCTGAGATATCCCTTTCTTTCTGGTGACAGGGCTTTGAATACCCCGCCTCCAGCAAAGCGAGCGCTGTGATTGGATCGAGCGCCAGCTAATCACAGCCGGCCCTCGATGAGCCTATCATAGGCATTCAGTGAGGTCATTCACTAAATGGCTGTAAATGATCGAGCGCCGGCTCTAATTGGCCGGCGCTTGAATCAATCACAGTGCTCGCTTCGCTGGAGGCAGGGTATTCAAAGCCCTGTCACCAGAAAGAAAGGGATATCTCAGTGCAGAGGACACGGCAGCTTGCCGTAGCGCCTGAGACCATCGCGAGGGACTCAGATGCCGCGGGCCAGGTGAGTATTGATGTTTTTTTCTTTTTTCAAGTACTTCAGCTAGGGCTTATTTTTAGGGGAGGGCTTATATTTCAAGTCTCCCCGAAAACCGGGGTAGGGCTTAATTTCAGGGAAACACGGTAGTAAATATATTCTTGTAACATATTCCTTATTCTTAAGAACAATAGTATTCCTAATGTCAGCCTAATACTTTAATTAATAAATCCATAGAGCTAAAGCTGCACCTGAGGAGGTAGTCTGTAATCCGCGCCTCCAGTGAAGATGGTTAAGAACAATTTAGAAGCATTTTTTTTGTATTACCGATTATTCTGAAGCTTTATTATAATTCTCTTACGATGCAAATCTGAATGTATATAAGATTATCCGGATGCCTACTGACATAAGCCGCTGCTCAGCGGATTTCTAAGTCAATAATGAATGCAGATTATTACAATTGGAATGATACTCTGATTTATTACCAGAAACAGAGGAAGGGAAATCGAGATGATTGGAGAGAAGCTGCTTTCTAGACGGACTCAGGAGGAATTGGAAATGCAGCATCTATACTCAGACAATTTGCAAAGCTTACATCACATTGCTGTCACATCCCAGATAAAGTGAGGTAAATCAGGGAGAACATCCAGCCAGGATTGCAGGGTAATAGCCCAGCCCCGTCAGACTTCCTCCGTCTTGGCTTCTGCTGATGCTCCTCTCAATGACAGGAACCCAACAACATTAACTGTTGCTGTTTATTAAGAGCAGAAACATTCCTGACAGCAGGGCACAGATGGAGAAATTGAGAGGACTACACAGGGGTGGGCAAAAATATGGAAACGAAATGCATTGGGATTTTAATCATTAGCACTGGGCTGCTTTTTGACCCCTGCTTGGCTGAGAGCTTTCCTGCCAAATTTGTGCTTACTTCACCTCTTGCCCTGCTCTGGGTGGTTTTGGGAGCAGCAGGTAACAGCAGCTCAAATCCCCTGACCAATGGAACTTTGTTGCTCGGTTAGATGTTCACTTCTACCCGGCAGCATGTGTGTCATATTACCTCAACTTACAATTGGTCTCTGCATGTTTTATTTAAATAGGATTTATAACTCCATGTAATTTAAGACATGCATGTTGCAAGGTGTTTCCATATTTTTGTCCACCCCCTGTATTAAAGGGCCACTAATCCTAAATATGGCAGTTTACTATAATGTGGATAGTAGATATGGATTCTCAGGTCTGAACAAAGGGTACAGCTGCAGGGGAATCGGGCGATCACTGGGTGCTAAGGGGAGGCCAATAAGCCACTCTGCCTGGTATTTGCATTGAATGGCCACTTTATTATAGCCCCCCGCCCTTTCAGTATTCAAGTATCCCTGTATGGAAATTAGACCAAGACCCCTGTGTGCAGCATAAAATAACATTACGTTTTGCATGCATCAGTTTCAGGGTGAATCCACATTAGATGGGAAAATCTGGCAACTTCCCACAAGGCCTGGTCATCAGTGCTAGACTAGCCGGGGCCAGAATATCATACACTGACAATCTTGGGGGTTTTCTCATGCAATGGTGTACAGAGAGTGGTGTGATTGAGGCAATCAAAGGGATCCTGTGGATGTAACAACTTATTGATGAAAGGGGTCAGAGGAGGGTGTCAAGAATCGTTTTGACAAGCTAGAGATGAACAGTCAAGGAAACTGGAGATGAATACAATACTGGAGCTCCTACTAATGTTTCCAAACCACAACTCATCAATCCTCATGGGCTGTAACAACTGACAACCATTTCCAGCAAAATTGCTGTCTAAGAGAAACAGAAAGACAAGACTCCAGTGGGCAAAAGAGCACAAAAATCGCACCACTGACCAGTGGAGAAACATCACCTGGTCCGATGGATCCAGATTTCTGTTGCACCGCGCTGACGGGAGGGTCAGAATTTGGCGCAAGCAGCATGAAGCGATGAACCCTACCTGTTAGCTTCTCAGGAAATGTCAGGACCTCCACCTAATCTGCGGCAACTGCAAGAGGTTTCCTGTCCACATGGGCCAATCTTTTGAGTGATTCCACCACCTAATGGTTTTTGCAGGTCATGATGAATTGCTGTGGTTCTCAAAGCCAACAGAAAGTCCAATTTGCTACTAGATGGTGTATTTAATATATTGGCCATTCAGTGTACATCCAAAGCTAAGGCAGCAAGCTGAATCTTTACCCGGGGCAAGGAAAACCCAGGTCTGGATCTAGAGAAATGGGACTGTGGGGACGGGGATTCTTCTGCCTGTGAGCCACTAAAGAACAGTTTAGTCATCTTCTCCCCAGACTGAGATGGCTGCTTATAGGGAACAATAGATTAAATTCACCTACACATTAAATGGATTACTGAATAGGGCACTAATGGATCTGTAGTCTATGAATTATCCCCTGGGGCTGCTGAAACATACGGTAAACACTTGCCAAAGTGTTAGGAAAAGTCACAGCGATGCGGAGAAAACACAACAGGCAAATGGAGTTTCAGAACAAAACTTTTATAGTGGAAATTGGAGTTTATAGGAATTGCAATCACATCTTGTACCATTAATATGGGAGCTTCATCGGCTCTACGGTAACGTAATAGAGGTCTCCGGCATAAGCGCATTCACATGGTGCATTTATGCAATGGGCGTTGCGTATGTGCGTGTTTTACTCTACTTTTTTGCATGCACAAAAAGGTGCATCCTTGCTCCGGTTCATTTAAATGGGCAATTAGTGTAATTAGTTCAAAATGTGCTCTGTTTCTGACCACCTGTTGGAACCTACAGTGCATTGCGCTGTTTCCGTAACTCCCTGAGTTATGGAAGCCGAGTAGCGTTCTGTAATACGCTATTTTTGTAGCTCCCATTTACTTCAATGGGAGCTTTGGAAACAGCGCAGCGCCGAGGCACCCGACTATTTTCATAGTTACCAACAGGGTAGCCAGTAACTATAGTAGTGGTTTTTCACCTTGGCTATGAAAGGACAGATCCGCAATGTAGTTCTTTGAGGCTTCTCTCTATGCTTTTTGGTTTTGAGAATGAAAATGAGCAATATAAGTTCATAGATAGTACACAATTGTATATATCACAATACTCTAGAACCAAGCTATTAACTAATACAGTACCAGAACCAAGTTTAGTTCATAAGTACAGCCCCAGAACCAAGCTCAGTACATAGATACAATACTAGAATAGAACTCATAATATAAATTATCCCCAGAAGCAAGTTCATAACATAAAAACGGTATCATGCCTAAAAAAATTGTATTGTGAGGGGCGCGGATGGGTTACCAATGGCGCCTTGGAGTATCAAAGGGGAGGAGACAGAGCCAGGAGGAGGAGGATTCATGCAGCTCCACCAGACACAGCAGCACATAGGAAGAAGATCACCTGGCTTGCCAGAGTGGGGAGATCACCACCAGCCTACATCTGCTTGGTGCCCCCTACTTTAATACATGGGGTCACTGTTTAGAATGGATTCACAGGTAAGAATAAGCCACGGCGCAGTTTGGAAAGTGAGAGAGATCTCTCTCTCCCTCCCGATCCCCTCTGCAACACCCCCACGCCCCCCCCCCCCCCCGAATCTTCAGGGACGAGCCAGTAGTTATTCGAAAAAGGCAATCCTCTTTCGAGTAAATCGCCTTACCAAATATGCTCACTCATCTCTAGTCATTAATAGTTGATCAGCCGGGCTCCACTGCTCAAGAACCTGGCCGATCACCTGAGTGTACACTTGTTCTCAACACCGCAAATACACGGGGATCGGAGCGTAACCTGCTGCTCCAACCCCTGTGCAGTGGCCAGTGCTTGTAACTGCAGGTGCAGCTCCCATTAATTTCAATGAGACCGAAGCCTGTAAACAAGCGCCGGCCACTACACATTTACTAGGTGCCAAAATGTTCTTAATGGACTGTGTTCGTCTGAATGTGATCAATGGTTTGGGCGGAATGATTTTTGCAAGAAGATCCACCCAACCAATAATTTAATCTTAACTTCATAACCTCATATAACTCCTCACACTCCATCATTAGCTCCACCCTTAAAAAATATTGGTCCATCCCTCAGCAAGACCACTATCTTGCGAATAAAATTCTGCCCAAAACCACTGATCACATTCCGACGGGCATGGCCCCTTAAGAACATTTTGGCAGTTAGTCACCTAAAGAGCCACACAAAAACCTCAAAAGTTTGTGATCATTTTCTATCCAAAATTCGGGGAAGTTTCAGATGTAAGAAGCCAAAATGTAAATGGTATTTGAACATGGAGAATAAGAAAACAGAATCGGTAAGCTCTGTCACAAAAGAAACCTTCAATATTTGCTGACACATTGATTGTTCCTCAGCCTTCGTTATATGCCTTCTTCAATGTACATATGGCCCCCAATATGTTGGCCGCACGACACAAGAACTAAGGCGTCGGATCAACAGCCACAGATATAATACCATCCGTGGCTTTCTCAAGCACAGCGTATCCCGCCATGCGAGTATTACCCACAACAAAGATATCAGATTCTTTTCGGTTACAGCTTTGGAACAAATCCCACTGAATAATCCGGACAGATTCTGGACACCGAGGAAGCGAGATATTCTGGATCTTCAATCAGCTGTTTAATAAAGCAACACTATCTTCTAAATATCCAAGCATGTGCACAATTTTCTAAAAGAGGTCCCGCCACTCAATCAGAGGCTTTTTCTTCTCTACCCTTCATCTCACTGGCCAACCAATCTAGTTGTTGATTTGGCAGCACCTGGAACTTGTTGCACCTGTTCCTCTTCACCGCATACGTTAAGAAGAAACTATATATTGGAACAATTACTCCACCAATCCCCTCACTGGATCTTCTTCCTTTTTTCTTCTATGCCACCACTATCTCCAACAGAATTTTCTTGGCACATTGTCATGTAGTTAATGTGGGAGAGGCAAAATACTGTTCACGCCTCTGGTGCTGCTGGATGCCATTTTAGTAGACCATTAGAGCAAACCGTAATCCTCACTCCAGGCTCCCTTTCATAGTGGAGATCCTACATCATCCTTCCTACCCCTCCAAGACCCAGACTTTCCTACCTCTTCAAGACCCCACAACAGCAAAGAGACTGTGTTGCAGTAACTGAACTTTTCACAAAGACTTACGTACCGGTTTATCGTTGATCAACTATGTTTTACCCAGAAGCTGGATTGTGCTATAATGTTGTAATAAAGCACATTTAGTTAACCAGCATGAGGAATAAACAAGAGTTTCCGTATTCTTTGGCTCGGCCAGATGGTAAGGAGTGGATTGGGAAGGGGAGTAACACCGTTCCCCGCTGACTGCAACTGGGCGTCTGTTGGGCTTAACCCTCAGCTTGAGGCCCAGAGGCTTAACCGTATCTGTCCGGACAGAATGGCCTCTACCCTTTCATTGCAATGGAGGTTGAATACCTATGATTGCAACTGTATCACATTCTCAAGCACTTTAGATTCTGCAGGCTACTAGCAATAGTAACTCCTGGATAAACTAACATGCATTTCACAAACAAATCCACTGCAAAATCCACATGTCCTACCCCCAATCCTATGGAAAATCACAAACACTTTGATATCATGCTGGCTTATGCTAAATGACAGACTCGGCTCAAACCTGTGCTGTATCTTTTTTAAGGATACTGAGATAGTATCACATTAGACAGTAACTAAGTAGATCAGATCTCTTGTAGTTTAGTCAACAGCTACATGAGGTGGATCTACATGAGGTGTAAAAATACGCAACAAATCAATCTGTCTGCTTGTCTTACAAGTGAATTTTGATGCCGATTTGCCATGGAAATGGTGTGAAAATTCTACATGTTCTGCTCTTTGCAATGCACCCACCCACAGGCCATATGTAAATGTGAGAGCGGAGTGCGGTACTCCACTCCAATCTTACCAAATGACACAATGCCGGCAACATTAAGTTGATTTCCCCATCGGACAGGGCAGTGGGAAGCAGAGAGGAGAGGACTGAACATACACCAGATGCAAAACAAATCAGGTGCATGAAGAACCAAAAAGTTGCAGAACTGTAGCTGAACCCCCTTCCCCCTCCAAAGAATGAGCCCAAGTGTTCTTGGTGCTCTGCAAATGCCATATAAAAGGGAAATTCTTGCTGCACCATCAGAGAAGGCAAGAACCGTTAGGGAGAGAGTGCAGAAACGGGGAAGGTACCTCTGTGGAGTGCCACTGAACATGCGTGCAATAACTTGCAGGAAGTAGCTGCTGAGAGAGTGACCAGCGACTGCCTTTTCCCTAGAGCCAAAAGGGAGACAGGGTTAGTGTTACGTCCCTAACCCAGTGGGACATCTGGACAGTGCAAAGAAGTTACAAAAACTGTGGTAGAGGAGCGCTTCTGACCCTGGCCTAGCCTGTCCTAGTCAAAGTGAGTATTTCCTCGCAACCTACTGTAAGTGAGGCCGGTCTCAATAAAACCGCTAGGTTGCACCGTTGAGACTTTGCAATCCAACGGATCTGAATCTGCATCACAACAACCATTCAGAACATAAATACACCCTGGACTCGTACAGCATACAGTAGCTGCTGACTAAACTATGAGAGACCTGATCTCTCTAGTTTCAACCTCAGCACAGGTACGGTAGAGCTGAGTTTGATATTATGCTGGATTATGCTAAATGACAAACGGCATTTGTCATTAATGATTCTTTTTTACAGGAACGCAGGCAAACAGGTATCATTTTAGCAATGCACAACCATCCTATTACCAATCAGCACTGCTACATCTGCGCACCTTTAAGAAATAACAATGCACTCTCACACATCCTTTGATACTGCATACATAGAATAGCTCTGATTTTCGTAGCAGTATAAAAGTTCTTATTTCTGGGAAGGAGAAGAAAAAAAAAAAAAAAGAATCAGATCGTGCAGTTTTAGATGCATTTAGTTTTTTAACTTTGGTCTCCATGGCAACGAGATGCAACACATAGTTGCTATGACAACACCTGACTGTTTAAATTCAGCACCTGACTGTTAAGACGCTCTACAGCCGTCAAGCATGTGAACAAGGATGAGAATGCCCTCCAGTCAAAATGCAAAGATGCAACATGACGTGGGGGGAAGAGACAATGCGAAGAGTGCGATGAATCCACATGAGTGCCCAGCGGTGAATAGGATGAGCGCGGCACAAAGCGCTCGCTGTAATCATTGCTTTCTGATGCATTGTCTTCAGACGTCGGCTACAATAAATGACAGGCGGCTCTCTCCGCTTTCATAAAGCCTTTTAAAAATATCTTGCATCATTAATAATTAAAAAATGAACTCTTTCGATACAATATTTATTCCTGCTTCCACCTCTGTTCCTGCAACCGAAACAGAAATCCCAACAGGACACACAATTCTACATAGAAAAACAGAAACGATCATAAACCCAGAACCATTTACCACATCTTACTGCTCAGTATTTATTATGCAGCCCCTTAGAGACGCCTTTTTATGGCGGTCACTAATGGGCTTTAAACCTACCCATACATCTTTGTAAGACGGTGGCTTAGCTGACTACTGACAACCAAGCTGCTGCAGTAACTGCCCGGAACGGAGAAACCTCAGATCCTGGAAGTTTAGCCCATTACATGCCACAATCGCTAGCAACTGTAGCATGTAAGCAGATGTCAGGGAGAGGCACCTATCGGCACCATGCAGCGCGATCATAAGGTACCAATGGGTTCCGATCGCAGCTGGGAGCCTGACAAAGGCCTCCATATCTGCCAGGGATCTCAGCCTACTAGACCGGCTGAGACTAATAGACTGCTGTCATAGGTGTTGTAGAATGCACTGCATAAGTAATGCAGTGTACTATTCTAGCTAGAGATGAGCGAACTTGCTCGTTTAGAGCAATTACTCGATCGAGCATTGCTTTTTTCGAGTAACTGCCTAATCGGACGAAAAGATTTGGGGTGAGCTGGGGCTTGCGGTGGGGAGTGGGGAAGAGAGAGAGAGCTCCCCCTGTTCCCCCTTGCTACCCCCGCTCCACCCCACCGCCCCGGCACCCCACGAATCTTTTCACCCGAGCAGGCAGTTACTCAAAAAAAAGCGATGCTCGATCGAGTAATCGTCCTAAACGAGCACGTTCGCTCATCTCTAATCCTAGTGATCGAACAATTGGATCTTTAAAGGGGTTGTCTCGCGAAAGCAAGTGGGGTTAAGCACTTCTGTATGGCCATATTAATGCACTTTGTAATATACATCGTGCATTAAATATGAGCCATACAGAAGTTATTCACTTACCTGCTCCGTTGCTGGCGTCCCCGTTGCCATGGCTCCGTCTAACTTCGGTGTCTTCTTGCTTTTTTAGACGCGCTTGCGCAGATCTATCTTCTCCATTCGGCTCGTCTCGGCATCACCGGCATTTTGGCTCCGCCCCCTTGTACGCATCATCGCGAAGCTCCGCCCCCGTCACATGTGCCGATTCCAGCCTCTGATTGGCTGGAATCGGCACATGTGATGGGGGCGGAGCTTCGCGATGACGCGTAGAAGGGGGCGGAGCCAAAATGCCGGTGATGCCGAGCCAAGCCGAATGGAGAAGATAGATCTGCGCAAGCGCGTCTAAAAAAGCAAGAAGACACCGAAGTTAGACGGAGCCATGGCAACGGGGACGCCAGCAACGGAGCAGGTAAGTGAATAACTTCTGTATGGCTCATATTTAATGCACGATGTATATTACAAAGTGCATTAATATGGCCATACAGAAGTGCTTAACCCCACTTGCTTTCGCGAGACAACCCCTTTAAGTCCCCTTCAGGGACTAAGAAAAAGCATCCACAAAAGTTTACTAATAGAGATGAGCGAACGTGTTCGTCCGAACTTGATATCCGTGCAGATATTAGGGTGTTCGGGATGTTCGTTACTCGTAACGAGCACCACGCGGTGTTCGGGTTACTTTCAGTTTCCTCTCTGAGACGTTAGCGCGCTTTTCTGGCCAATTGAAAGACAGGGAAGGCATTACAACTTCCCCCTGCGTCGTTCAAGCCCTATACCACCCCCCTGCAGTGAGTGGCTGGGGAGATCAGGTGTCCGCCTAATATAAAAGTCGGCCCCTGCCGCGGCTCGCCTCAGATGCCTTGTGAGTTAGTGAGGGACAGTGCTGTTTGTACCGGAGCTGCTGTAGGGAAAGAATTGGTAGTTAGTGTAGGCTTCAAGACCCCCAAAGGTCCTTATTAGGGCCACTGATAGCTGTGTGTTGGCTGCTGTTAGCAGTGGCAATTTTTTTTTTTCTCAAAATCGCCTCTGCAGAGCGTTGCACCTGGCATTAGGGACAGAAGTGCTGCATAGGCAGGGAGAGTGTTAGGAGTGAGTGTAGCCTTCAAGAACCTCAACGGTCCTTTCTAGGGCCATATTTAACCGTGTGCAGTACTGTCCAGGCTGCTGTTAGCTGTGCTGCATATTTTTTTTCTTCTCAAAATCGCCTCTGCAGAGCATTGCACCCTCCATTGATACTGCAGGGAAAGAATTGTGTAGGCAGGGCCACAACACAGTTATTATTCATTGAATATACGCAGTGCGGCCTTTTGCTTGTAAAAAAACTGAAAATAATTGTATTTGTCCTGCCTCTGTCCGTCCTAAGGGCGGTGGACACGTGTCGGCTGCGTGTGCAACGTTTAAAAATCAGACGCACCCAGCTACGTTTTACTCCTGGCTTCGCCATTTGCTTTCCTTAATTTGGAAAAAAAATACCTGCTCTGCCAGAGTTATAATAACTCTGCTACCCTCAAGTTCTGTGCCACATTAGCAGGGCCACAGCACAGTTATTAAACTTCTCATGTTCATTGAATATACGCAGTGCTGCCTTTTGGTGGAAAAAAACTGAAAATAATTCTATTTGTCCTGCCTCTGTCCGTCCTAAGGGCGGTGGACACGTGTCGGCTGCGTGTGCAACGTTTAAAAATCAGACGCACCCAGCTACGGTTTACTGCTGGCTTCGCCATTTGCTTTCCTTAATTGGAAAAAAAAATACCTGCTCTGCCAGAGTTAATAACTCTGCTACCCTCAAGTTCTGTGCCACATTAGCAGGGCCACAGCACAGTTATTAAACTTCTCATGTTCATTGAATATACGCAGTGCTGCCTTTTGGTGGAAAAAAACTGAAAATAATTCTATTTGTCCTGCCTCTGTCCGTCCTAAGGGCGGTGGACACGTGTCGGCTGCGTGTGCAACGTTTAAAAATCAGACGCACCCAGCTACGGTTTACTGCTGGCTTCGCCATTTGCTTTCCTTAATTGGAAAAAAAAATACCTGCTCTGCCAGAGTTAATAACTCTGCTACCCTCAAGTTCTGTGCCACATTAGCAGGGCCACAGCACAGTTATTAAACTTCTCATGTTCATTGAATATACGCAGTGCTGCCTTTTGGTGGAAAAAAACTGAAAATAATTCTATTTGTCCTGCCTCTGTCCGTCCTAAGGGCGGTGGACACGTGTCGGCTGCGGGTGCAACGTTTAAAAATCAGACGCACCCAGCTACGGTTTACTGCTGGCTTCGCCATTTGCTTTCCTTAATTGGAAAAAAAAATACCTGCTCTGCCAGAGGTAATAACTCTGCTACCCTCACGTTCTGTGCCACATTAGCAGGGCCACAGCACAGTTATTAAACTTCTCATGTTCATTGAATATACGCAGTGCTGCCTTTTGGTGGAAAAAACTGAAAATAATTCTATTTGTCCTGCCTCTGTCCGTCCTAAGGGCGGTGGACACGTGTCGGCTGCGTGTGCAACGTTTAAAAATCAGACGCACCCAGCTACGGTTTACTGCTGGCTTCGCCATTTGCTTTCCTTAATTGGAAAAAAAAATACCTGCTCTGCCAGAGTTAATAACTCTGCTACCCTCAAGTTCTGTGCCACATTAGCAGGGCCACAGCACAGTTATTAAACTTCTCATGTTCATTGAATATACGCAGTGCTGCCTTTTGGTGGAAAAAAACTGAAAATAATTCTATTTGTCCTGCCTCTGTCCGTCCTAAGGGCGGTGGACACGTGTCGGCTGCGGGTGCAACGTTTAAAAATCAGACGCACCCAGCTACGGTTTACTGCTGGCTTCGCCATTTGCTTTCCTTAATTGGAAAAAAAAATACCTGCTCTGCCAGAGGTAATAACTCTGCTACCCTCACGTTCTGTGACACATTAGCAGGGCCACAGCACAGTTATTAAACTTAGATTATTCATTCACTAGAGGCAGTGGGGCCTTTCGTTTTCAAAAAAGGGAAAAAATTATATTTGGCCTGCAGTCTTGCGCCAATTTATTTCCTGCCTGTGAAATCAAAGCACTGGTAATACAGCATGCTGAGGGGTAGGGGTAGGCCTAGAGGACGTGGACGCGGCCAAGGACGCGGAGGGCCAAGTCAGGGTGTGGGCACAGGCTGAGCTCCTGATCCAGGTGTGTCGCAGCCGACTGCTGCGCGATTAGGAGAGAGGCACGTTTCTGGCGTCCCCACATTCATCGCCTAATTAATGGGTCCACGCGGGAGACGGTTATTAGAAAATGAGCAGTGTGAGCAGGTCCTGTCCTGGATGGCAGAAAGTGCTTCGAGCAACCTATCGTCAACACGCAGTTCTGCGCCGTCCACTGCTGCAAATCCGAATCCTCTGTCTGCTGCTCCTCCTTCCTCCCAGCCTCCTCACTCCACTACAATGACACCTGCTCAGGAGCGGGAACACTCCCAGGAACTGTTCTCGGGCCCCTGCTTAGATTGGGCAGCAGCGGTTCCTCTCCCACCAGAGGAGTTTATCGTCACTGATGCCCAACCATTGGAAAGTTCCCGGGGTCCGGGGGAAGAGGCTGGGGACTTCCGCCAACTGTCTCAACAACTTTCTGTGGGTGAGGAGGACGATGACGATCAGACACAGTTGTCTTGCAGTGAGGTAGTAGTAAGGGCAGTAAGTCCGAGGGAGGAGCGCACAGAGGATTCGGAGGAAGAGCAGCAGGACGATGAGGTGACTGACCCCACCTGGTGTGCAACGCTTACTCAGGAGGACAGGTCTTCAGAGGGGGAGTCAAGGGCATCAGCAGGGCAGGTTGCAAGAGGCAGTGCGGTGGCCAGGGGTAGAGGCAGGGCCAGACCGAATAATCCACCAACTGTTTCCCAAAGTGCCCCCTCGCGCCATGCCACCCTGCAGAGGCCGAGGTGCTCTAAGGTCTGGCAGTTTTTCACAGAGACGCCTGACGACCGACGAACAGTGGTGTGCAACCTTTGTCGCGCAAAGCTCAGCCGGGGAGCCAACACCAACAGCCTCACCACCACCACCATGCGCAGACATATGATGGCCAAGCACCCCACAAGGTGGGACGAAGGCCGTTCAGCGCCTCCGGTTTGCACCCCTGCCTCTCCCCCTGTGCCCCAACCTGCCACTGAGATCCAACCCCCCTCTCAGGACACGGGCACTACCGCCTCATGGCCTGCACCCACACCCTCATCTCCGCTGTCCTCGGCCCCATCCAGCAGTGTAGTTCAGCGCACCGTCCAGCTGTCGCTTGCGCAACTGTTGGAGCGCAAGCGCAAGTACGCCGCCACGCACCCGCACGCTCAAACGTTAACCGTCCGCATAGCAAAATTCATCAGCCTTGAGATGCTGCCGTATAGGGTTGTGGAAACTGAGTCCTTCAAAAGTATCATGGAGGCGGCGGCCCCGCGCTACTCAGTTCCCAGTCGCCACTAATTTTCCCGATGTGCCGTCCCAGCCCTGCACGACCACGTCTCCCGCAACATTGTACGCGCCCTCACCAACGCGGTTACTGCCACGGTCCACTTAACAACGGACACGTGGACAAGCACAGGCGGGCAGGGCCACTACATCTCCCTGACGGCACATTGGGTGAATTTAGTGGAGGCTGGGACAGAGTCAGAGCCTGGGACCGCTCACGTCCTACCCACCCCCAGAATTGCGGGCCCCATCTCGGTGGTGGTATCTGCGGAGGTGTATGCTTCCTCCACTAAAGCACCCTCCTCCTCCTCCTCTGTCTCGCAATCAAGATGTGTTAGCAGCAGCATGTCGCCAGCAGTCGGTGTCGCGCGGTGTGGCAGCACAGCGGTGGGCAAGCGTCAGCAGGCCGTGCTGAAACTACTCAGCTTAGGCGATAAGAGGCACACGGCCCACGAACTGCTGCAGGGTCTGACACAGCAGACCGACCGCTAGCTTGCGCCGCTGAGCCTCCAACCGGGCATGGTCGTGTGTGACAACGGCCGTAACCTGGTGGCGGCTCTGCAGCTCGGCAGCCTCACGCACGTGCCATGCCTGGCCCACGTCTTTAATTTGGTGGTTCAGCGCTTTCTGAAAAGCTACCCACGCTTGTCAGACCTGCTCGTAAAGGCGCGCCGGCTCTGCGCACATTTCCGCAAGTCCCACACGGACACTGCCACCCTGCGCACCCTGCAACATCACTTTAAGCTGCCAGTGCACCGACTGCTGTGCGACGTGCCCACACGGTGGAACTCTACGCTCCACATGTTGGCCAGGCTCTATGAACAGCGTAGAGCTATAGTCGAATACCAACTCCAACATGGGCGGCGCAGTGGGAGTCAGCCTCCTCAATTCCTTTCAGAAGAGTGGGCCTGGTTGGCAGACATCTGCCATGTCCTTAGTAATTTTGAGGAGTCTACCCAGGTGGTGAGCGGCGATGCTACAATCATTAGCGTCACCATTCCTCTGCTATGCATCTTGAGAAATTCCCTGCAAACCATAAAGGCAGCTGCTTTGCGCTCGGAAATGGGGGCGGTGGAAGACAGTATGCCGCTGGATAGTCAGGGCACCCTCCTGTCTATTTCTCAGCGCGTACAGGAGGAGGAGGAGGAGCATGAGGAGGATGAGGAGGAGGGGGAAGAGACAGCTTGGCCCGCTGCTGACGGTACACCGGCTGATTGCCTGTCATCCTTTCAGCGTGTATGGCCTGAGGAGGAGGAGGAGGAGGAGGAGGAGGAGGATCCTGAAAGTGATCTTCCTAGTGAAGACAGCCATGTGTTGCGTACTGGTACCCTGGCACACATGGCTGACTTCATGTTAGGATGCCTTTCTCGTGACCCTCGCGTTGCACGCATTCTGGCCACAACGGATTACTGGGTGTACACACTGCTCGACCCACGCTATAAGGAGAACCTGCCCACTCTCATTCCCGAAGAGGAAAGGGGTTCGAGAGTGTTGCTATACCACAGGACCCTTGCGGACAAGCTGATGGTAAAATTCCCAGCCGACAGCGCTAGTGGCAGAAGGCGCAGTACCGAGGGCAAGGTAGCAGGGGAGGTGCGGAGATCGAGCAGCATGTACATCCCAGGCAGTGCAACAGTCTTTAAGGGCCTGGCCAGCTTTATGGCTCCCCACCAAGACTGTGTCACCGCTCCCCAGTCAAGGCTGAGTCGGCGGGAGCACTGTAAAAGGATGGTGAGGGAGTACGTAGCCGATCGCACGACCATCCTCGGTGACGCCTCTGCCCCCTACAACTACTGGGTGTCGAACCTGGACACGTGGCCTGAACTCGCGCTGTATGCCCTGGAGGTGCTTGCTTGTCCTGCGGCTAGCGTCTTGTCGGAGAGGGTGTTTAGTGCGGCTGGGGGAATCATCACAGATAAGCGTAGCCGCTTGTCAACCGACAGTGCCGACAGGCTAACACTCATCAAGATGAACAAAGGCTGGATTTCCCCAGACTTCTGTTCTCCACCAGCGGACAGCAGCGATACGTAAGCAATACGTAGGCTGCACCCGCGGATGGAAGCTACGTTCTCTCTCACCATCCAAAACGGGGACATTTCTGCTTCATCAATCTGTGTCTGATATTCCTCCTCCTCCTCCTGAAACCTCACGTAATCACGCTGAACGGGCAATTTTTCTTAGGGCCACAAGGCTCACTCAAATAATTTTTCTGAACAATTTTTATAAGTTTCAATGCGCTTAAAAGCGTTGGAACTTTAACTTGAACCAATTTTTCGTTACACTGGGCTGCCTCCAGGCCTAGTTACCACTTAAGCCACATTAACCAAAGCGATTCACCTGCCATCTTGGTTGGGCATGGCCAATTTTTACTGAGGTACATTAGTACTGTTGGTACACCAATTTTTTGGGGCCCTCACCTACAGTGTAATCATTGCAATTTCTATGTTCTTCGCCTGCACTCATGGTACAGAAAGGTGTGTGGGGTTGGCCTACACTTTAGCTACATAAATGTAACTTGGGCCTTGGCTATACTAAGGCTACTGAAATGGAACTAAGACTGCGCTCCCACTATACTGCTGCTTCAGAATTGTTACTGGGGCCTGTCTTGAGTGCTACTATTGCTGACATGGAACGAAGACTGCGCTCCCGCTATACTGCTGCTTCGGAATTGTTACTGGGGCCTGTCTTGAGTGCTACTATTGCTGACATGGAACGAAGACTGCGCTCCCGCTATACTGCTGCTTCGGAATTGTTACTGGGGCCTGTCTTGAGTGCTACTATTGCTGACATGGAACGAAGACTGCGCTCCCGCTATACTGCTGCTTCGGAATTGTTACTGGGGCCTGTCTTGAGTGCTACTATTGCTGACATGGAACGAAGACTGCGCTCCCGCTATACTGCTGCTTCGGAATTGTTACTGGGGCCTGTCTTGAGTGCTACTATTGCTGACATGGAACGAAGACTGCGCTCCCGCTATACTGCTGCTTCGGAATTGTTACTGGGGCCTGTCTTGAGTGCTACTATTGCTGACATGGAACGAAGACTGCGCTCCCGCTATACTGCTGCTTCGGAATTGTTACTGGGGCCTGTCTTGAGTGCTACTATTGCTGACATGGAACGAAGACTGCGCTCCTCCTATAATGTTGCTACTGATATGTTAGTGGGGCCTGTCCTAATGCTACGGCTGAAATGTTACGAATTCTGGGCTCTGCCTATACCGCTGCTAATGGTATGTCTCTGGGGTGTGGAAACAGAGGCTTCCCAAAGACATGATGGCGGCGAGGCCATTTCCCACCAACGCGGTTACGTTAAGGTGCATATAACCACGGACACGTGGAGAGGACACGTAGTGCCTCAAAAACATCCCCCTCCTCCTCCAACAATGAAAACATTCTTGGCAAATGCCTTTGCATTGGTTCGTCTGGTGGCAGTCCAAGAATTTCACCTTTACCGACACAACAAGAGAGCCCCCACACCATCCCCCCGCCACGGCCCACTTAATCCTGGCCGCATTCCGAAAACCAACAAAATACAACCGTGCTTTTAGGTCCGCAGTCACCACCACATTACCACCAACGCGGTTACTGTTAAGGTGCATATAACCACGGACACGTGGAGAGGACACGTAGTGCCTCAAAAACATCCCCCTCCTCCTCCAACAGGGAAAACATTCTTGGCAAATGCCTTTGCATTGGTTCGTCTGGTGGCAGTCCAAGAATTTCACCTTTACCGACACAACAAGAGAGCCCCCCCACCATCCCCCCGCCACGGCCCACTTAATCCTGGCCGCATTCCGAAAACCAACAAAATACAACCGTGCTACTAGGTCCGCAGTCACCACCACATTACCACCAACGCGGTTACTGTTAAGGTACATATTACCAGTCTGACTGGGGCATGCAGACACCTTGACAGAATGAATAGTGTGTGGCACATAGGTTCCCCATTGCTATGCCCACGTGTGCAGCTCCTGATGGCGGTGGCACAGGATTATATTTCTCATTGCTTCTGTACAGCATTGTGGGCTATCGCCCCGCCCCTTTTAAAGAGGGTCGCTGCCTAGCCGTGCCAACCCTCTGCAGTGTGTGCCTGCGGTTCCTCCTCATGGCAGACGCACTTCTAAATAGACATGAGGGTGGTGTGGCATGAGGGCAGCTGAAGGCTGCGCAGGGACACTTTGGTGTGCGCTGTGGGGGGGAGGGGGGGCGGTTGGTCAGCATGTAACCCAGGAGAAGTGGCAGCGGAGTGTCATCCAGGCAGTGATTGTGCTTTGTTGTAGCTAGTGTGGTGCTTAGCAAAGGTATGCCATGCTAATGAGGGCTTTTCAGAAGTAAAAGTTGTTGGGAGGGGGGGGGGGCCCACTGTTGCCGGTATTGTGGCTTAATAGTGGGACCTGTGAACTTGAGATGCAGCCCAACATGTAGCCCCTCGCCTGCCCTATCCGTTTCTGTGTCATTCCCATCACTTTCTTGAATTGCCCAGATTTTCACACATGAAAACCTTAGCGAGCATCGGCGAAATACAAAAATGCTCTGGTCGCCCATTGACTTCAATGGGGTTCGTTATTCGAAACGAACCCTCGAACATCGCGGGAAGTTCGTTTCGAATAACGAACACCCGAACATTTTGGTGTTCGCTCATCTCTATTTACTAACATTTAAATTTAACGAAGAAAAAATCCAGTTATAAAAAAATATATACAAAAAACTTTTTAAAATAGCTAAAAATCTCAAAAACATGTTTAAACCCTTAAAAAATGAGACAGGACGCTCAGAGAAAAAAAAAACAATAGTAGAATTAATGTGTTTTTTTTTCTCCCTGCCCTCCCCCCAAAAAATGAATAGAAGTTTTACAGTACAATGTTTGTATCCAAAAATGGTACCAATAAAAATTACAGCTATATCAACCCAAAAAATAAGTCTCCATATGGCCGCGTTGATGGGAAAATTAAAAAAGTTATGGCTTTTGAAAAGTGGAGATAAAATCCCCAAATAATTGGCACGTCCTAGTGCAAAAGTAGTAAAAAAAAAGTTTAAAAAGGTCTATAGAAATGTGCTATTGCAGTAATCATGCTGTTAACATGTTATTTTTACCTAATGGTGGATGCTGCAAAAACAAAATCCAAAAACAATGTAAGTATTTCTGAAAGTTTTTTCCATCCTCCCCCACAAAAATGTAACAAAAAACTTCTACACCACATTAGATGTACCCCAGAGTGGTGCCATTAAAAAATACATCTAATCCCACAAACAGGCCTTTATACGGCTATGTCAACGAGTTATGGCTCTTGCAACAATGAAAATCATTTGGTCCTTAAGGCACAAAATAGGCCGGTCGCTAAGGGGTTAAAGGGGAATGCATATACTAAATATCTGCCATTTGGTCCGATTTGGATTTGGACCTATATTTCAACAATGGATTAAAATCATATATAAATCCCCGTGCGCAAATGTAATCGTAAATGGCATCCCATCGACTGAATTTCAACTGGCAAGAGGCACCCGACAGGGATGTCCCCTGTCCCCGGCCCTGTTCGCCATAGCCATTGAAGCTATAGCGATCCGCCTGAGAAGCACCCCCGAAGTGAAGGGCATTAAATGGGCAGACCTCGAGAGTAAAGTGGGAATGTATGCGGATGACACAATACTCTTCCTATCGGACCCAATACACTCCTTCTCCCAAGCTATGGTTCACATAGACAGATTCTCCTACTTTTCGGGACTGTATGTCAATTGGTCCAAATCAACACTCCTCTACACCGACCTCAACCCAAAAAATGACCCCTGTGTCACCAGGTACGGACTAAAACCGGTCTCATCATTTAAATACCTAGGGATATTCATGACACACGACCATAACAACGCCATAGCAGAAAACATAACCCCACTTCTAGACAATGTCAAACACAAACTGAAGAGATGGGCCAAGCTACCGCTCTCTGTAGCCGGACGCATAAATCTTATTAAAATGACTATCCAGCCCAAATGTTTATACACACTGCAACACATGCCGGTACGAGTCCTCAAACGCTATTTCCAATCCTTAAATTCTCTTATCATCACATTTATATGGAACTCCTCCCGCTCCAAGCTAGGCTTGACCACATTACAAAGGCCCAAAGAACAAGCAGGAATGGCCCTCCCGGACCTTCGACTCTACTATCTGGCAGGACAACTGAGAAACATACGAGCTTGGGTACTGGACAAGGAACTGCCCATAGCAGATAAACAACTTGCAAAACAAGTAAAAGGCAATAATCTTCTAAATTTTTTAGAATTTCCAGAGTGCACCAACTCCGCCGACACAGTACCGCTCCATAAATTAGCTCTTGGCATATGGAGGGAAGTAAAGATGCTACAGCAATACAAAAACATAATACCCGAGCTCCCTCTTTGGGATAACCCGGGTCTTACTGCACTACACTCAGTCCCAGACCCACAATACTGGATGGCCCAGGGAGTACACACACTGGGCGACATATACACAGAAGAAACACTCCCTACATTCACACAATTACGCGACAGGCTACAATCTCCGCGGCTTCAGCTATTCCGATATTTCCAGCTAAGACACGCATTAAATTCCCAATTCCCGCCCACTTCAACCCGCATATCCAAATTCCCCACAATCGGTATTCTCAAGTCCCAAGGACCTAAGGGACTAATCTCTGCCCTATACACGCACCTTCTCTCAGCCAAAATAGACCCCAACCCACCTCCAGTGTACGACAGATGGAAACAAGCCATCCCATCTCTTACACCTGAGGAATGGCAGGACATCTCTAAATCCCACCTGTCAGTCTCCCCGGCTATAAACAATAAATTAATTCAGCTATACATAATCCACCAAGCCTACCTCACCCCCAGTCGTCTACACCAAATGGGTAATACACCCTCAAGCTCCTGTCACAGATGCCGCCAACCAGAGGCGAACTTCTGGCATTTAATTTGGGAATGCCCACCAGTCAACGACTATTGGTCAAAAATAACCGACCTTATAAATTCACTATTACCATCTCCATTAGCTGTTGACCTAGACCCCAAAGTCGCATTGTTCGGCCTGCTGGAAGAGGAGATGTGGCCACACTACACCCGCATCTTTCTTGAAAAAGCATTATTCCTGGCACGAAAAGTAATAGCTATGAGATGGATGGCCATTGAGGTCCCTTCGGTCCCACACTGGATCCAGCTGGTGAACACCGTCATCTCCTACGAAAAAATAATTTACCAAAACCGAGGCTGCCCAGCCAAATTTCACAAAATATGGGGGAACTGGTTGGACGCCCACTCTACCCTGTTAATAGAGTGAACCCTGAGCCCCCACCACACAAACCACTCCCTGCCACCCCTTAACCAACCATAAGCCCTCCCTACCCCCCCCCCTCTTCCCCCTCTTTCTCCTTTCCCTTTCCTACACTCCTCTTCCTTAATAAGAAGCGCCTACAGTCCTGCACTCTACCCCTATCGAAACAAGAACAAAACAGAGCAAAGTTGTTTAAAAAGTTAAAAGTTTACCGTTGAAATTGTCTATATAACTTAAGAAATACAGCAGCAAGGCAGTATTGATTTATTCACAGCAAATTACATATGTATACCATATATCTAACACTGCTCGTATTATTTATCTGTAATCTGTATTTTGCAATGCGCATGTTAATAAAAAAAACCGAATTTAAAAAAAATATCTGCCATTGGTTATGATTAGTGTTTAGCGAACGAAACCAGCAAACTCTGTTTCAGGTCAAACTTTGCTAAGCATTTAGTTCTCAGGTGTTTCGTCCTGGCCCAACCTAGTAATGGTTCTCTTGTGACTCAGTTGTTAGCACAATTGCCTTGCAGTGCTGGGGTCTTAGGTTCAAATCTGACAAGATCGGCATGCAGTTTATATGTTTCCCATGTGTTTCATAATAATCACCATTATAGAGGACATAAATATTACACAGTGCTCTACATGGGGGCTTACAATCTATATCGACCTATTAGTATGTTTTTGGAGTGTGGGAGGAAATCCACACAAACACAGGGAGAACATATAAACTACATGCAGTTTTGAACTTGGGACCCCAGCTCAGCAAGGCAACAGGGCTAACTGCTGACAGGACCACCACCACTCATGAAGTTCTGGTTCGGACCAAAGCTTTTTCTGGTATTTAGCAAATTGGCCAAACCAAACTTTTCAAAAGTTCATTCATGATTAGTTGTGGCCCATAAACTGGTGAACCCACACACTGGGATAATAGTGGGCCCCACAGGTGCCAGAAGAAAACCCGATTTGGAGTTAAACTTGGATACCACAAACCACTCGGGTTAATTAAAAAATGATCTATTTGACTTTATTGATGATATAACTTGCAGTTTATGATACTGTTCGAGCAGTTTTACCATTAAAAATATTTATCTTCTACCCACAGGACAAGGAATAAATGGAAGTTGCGTGTCCGACTGCTGTAACCCCCAGAAATTTTGAGAACGGCACACCTGAAATGCGCTATGTGCGTGGAGTGGCAATGTGTGACCACTGCTCAATTTACTTTTGTGGGATCATAGAATGGTAAAGTTGGAAGGGACCTACAGGGTCATTGGGTCCAACCCCCTGCTCAATGGAGGAAGATAGGTGAGTGCGTCCCTCTGTCCCATACATATCAGTGAACCAGTAAGTAGTCAAAAATGGGCATCACAGCCCCATTGAAATAGAGCATCCAGGGTGTGCCAGTACATATTTTCCAGAATAGTAAGAATACTCCTTGCAGCATTTTTGAGGAGCATTTTCGGAAGGAGTATGCAATCTGCAGTAATTAAAAACAACAATACACAGGTTCACATTGTAGCGGCTTGTTGGACGCAACAGCGTCATGGCATGTTGGCCACGATGCAGTGACAGACCAGTCACTCTGCTACTATGCAGGTCACTAGTTGACACACGTTGCGTGGGGGGCCTGCTGGCTGCTATCAGCACCCGCATGCTACTTGCTGTAGTCTTTCTGAGAGTCCTCCTTTGAGAGAGGGTTTGGGGTGTGGCTCCTTCTTTGTGCTACCTATCAGCAGGTGAGGATACGCTTATATTCCTATCCCTCCCCTTGTCCATTGCTGTTTATTTCAGTTCAGTTGTTGGTGGTGATGGTTGGAGCAGGTTGGAGCCTTTACTCTGGGTGAAAGCCGTCTACTGTCAGTTAAGTACTGCTTTCTTTCCTTTATGTGTTGGTTTTTACACTAGTTGCTTTGCTGTGTGCAAGTGTTTTCTTCCAGGGTATTATCATAGGGATAACCAGTGCTAGAAAGAAGACCGTTGGGCCGTCCTTTCCAGGGCGCTAACTCAGCATTTAGGCAGAGATTCTCTGTCTTCTTGACTAGTACGGAACAAGTTATTTCCATCCTCTGTTGTCTGGTGTGGTGTAGTATAAATCAGCAAATACGTTTACGGTTCTGTGTGAACGTCGCCCAGCATCAATGCTGGGCGTGGTGTCTAGCACCACGAGGACAGGACACACATGGTGTTAAAAATTTGCCATTTATGGAAGGACACATTTCTATAACTTCTGACATCACTTTCTTCAGAAATAGAGAATTTCCGGAATTCTAATCCTACTTCAGTTATATACTGAACACAAGGCTGTGGCGTCGTGCGACTTATCAAAAGGATACCTGGAGCCACATACAGTAGGTGACTGTAGCCTGAAACACTACCGCGATTCGTTGTACATAACCATCAGATAACTGCTTTACTTTTGGAACCTGCATTAGAGAACCAAGAACAGCAATCTAATTGGTTTCCATGGATACCTTTTATATTATATGTACTTTATACATTCATTGTATAAAAAAAAAATCAAGCCCCTAGAAGGAGTTGTTTGTCGTTTTGCTTCAAGACTCGGCATGCAGTTATATCTCAGGCTACTGGTGTATTGCTAGGGGTCGCAAGAGTTGCAATTGCGACCCAGCCCCTCAGCGAAAGGGGGTCCGTGGGCACCCTGCCATATGCAGTCTCACTGCCGCGGGCCGACTATGGGTGGAACTGAAGGGCTGTTGTTGGGGAGCCAGCAGCGAATTACAGGCTGCAGACTCCCCGGGCATGAGCTCCTCCCTTCCACTGAGAGACTGCAGTTGTAATTGGTCACAACTGCAGCTTATCAGTGCACGGCTGGCCGTGTGATTGGTCCTGCCACCGGTGCACTAACAGTGTTGAGGAGTGGGGCAGCAGAGCGCAGGAGCAGTACATACGGTGCTAAGTACTGTATGTACTCAAATATGTATAGCTGGTATAAGTTATACCAGCTGTACATATATAATTATATACAGGAGATATGCAGATCACACCAGCATGCTTCATATCATTGTACATCTACTGTATACACTGCTATAGACCATGCTGTCCATAAGTCTAACTTCACACGGGCGAGCGCGATAGTGGGATGTAAGTCATGGCCCAATATTGCGCTCACCAACATGTGATTTCCCCATGAATGCAAGGATTTTTATATAAAAAATGCCTTGCATCACTTCGGGGAGGTAGTGATCCTCTACTGTGGCTGACAGTCACGGTGAAGGATTGCAGAGTTTCTCCTATTGCTTTCAATGTGGAAACCTCGCACGGTGTGCACCTAGCACGTGGAGCGATGCTGCTGCCAGCCCCATTGAAAACAATGGGCGAGGTGAGGGCATGCCCAAAAATCATTCATGAGTATGACCCATTGCTTCACTGAGGCACTGGAATCAAAATATACTAAAAAATGCCAGGGAGGGTCACAGCTCAGCATATCAAGTCCGTTCAACATTACATGGACTCGAAGGAATGCTGCCTTTCAATAGGTGGCACTGTGGAGGATTTATTCCATCTCCCTTATTTGCATATTACCCAGAGGAGCGTGCGTGGCCATTTGAGTCTCCTCACTTAGTTTATAGTATATAGTTGCTCTCCCTAAGGAGAAAAGAGCGTTTCTGACCCCTGTCCCAGGCCTCTCACTAGCAAAAGCCAGACTCCTACTGTACACTGATGATGGGCAATAACCCGGAAACAGCTGTATGTACATGGAGTCTGGCTTTGCTTTTGATTCCCAGTCATTGTAACAAGACTTGTATAAAAAGTCCCACTTTGACTCGAAGGAATGCTGCCTTTCAATAGGTGGCACTGTGGAGGATTTATTCCATCTCCCTTATTTGCATGTACTCCCAGTGACACCTGCCAATGCAAACTGTAGATCGCGATCGCGGCCACTAATCACAGTGATAACACCCCGATATATATAGAGATAGCGTCAGCAGGTTGACTAGCAAGGTGCATAAACAAAGCTTTTGACAGTATATCTATTTTGAATGTTCCAGTCTTCAAAGCAACGCTCCTCAGTGCGGGGTACACCCGGAAAAGGGGTACAGCCCTCAACGAACCTTCTGTAGAGAGGATTGTCTGGCATGCACAAGTAGCTCCAACTATTTCATTGTCCATAGTTACAGGCCATTGTGTGTGTCAGAATCATTTCCAGGCTCTTGGCTGAAGAAGATTTGGTCTCACGGTGCTCATTAGCTGTACTGCCTTTGATACCCACCCAGTGTTGCCTCCATTTGCAGTGGTATCATGAAAGTTGAAACTGGGTTGTCTTCAGCAACGAATCTAGCTTTAGCTTAAGCATTGATAACGGCAATGTTCATATCTGGAGATCCAGGAGTTAGCACCTCAATCCTACCTTTGCTGTAGAGTGACACACTGCCCCCACTGCTGGTGTGATGGTCTTGGGGGACATAACATACAAGAGTTGGTCATTACTAGCAGCACAATGACAACTCAGGGACAATGACATCTCAGCGATATGTTCAGGACATCCTGCAACCACATGTGTTGCCTCTCATGGCAGGGCTTCCAAGAAGCATTGTTGAACAGGTGTTGTCATAGGAATGCCTCCACAACAATGGTACACTTCCGTGGTTGCCCGGACACCATATTTATTGCCAATAAAAGATGTATGGGACCATCTCGGATGCAAACTTCAGCTACACATTTACACAATCTAGAGGCTCAATTACAGCAAATGTGGAGCAATATGCCACAGGATACCATACAGAACAAATATATCTCCATGCCCACCCATATCACATCTTGTATCCAAGTTAGAGACGGTACAACATAGTACTAGAGCCTCCATGCCCATCCGTATCACATCTTATATCCAAGCTGGAGGCGGTACAACAGGGTATTAGAGCCTTCGACCTGGCCGTCTGCAGGCGGCCATAATAAAAGAAACACTAGCGACATTTCGACCCGTCAATGGATCTTAATCATGCAAGCATATACCCCTACAATTAAACCCCCAAGCTTTCCACTGCCAGACCCAAACTGGCTACAAAGTGTTACGTCATTAATGAATTGATAAGCTAACCATGCTTTATCATGATGGACAGATCATTGCATCCTGTCTATCAAGAGAAAAGGGGCTTAGTTAAGTCGGCAACTCATAAATGAGCATGATTCTTCTTGAACAAATGACTCTTTCCTGCTGATTTGAATAAAGCGCAAGATAACTTTTGAAAATAATGATGGGCACATTAGGAAAAGTGAGGACAGTGAGGGTGATCAATGAGTGGAACAGGTTACCACGGAAAGTGGTGAGTTCTCCTTCAATAAAAGTCTTCAAACAAAGGCTGAACAAATATCTGTCTGGGATAACTTACTGAATCCTGCACTGAGCAGGGGGTTGGACCCGATGACCCTGGAGGTCCCTTTCAACTCTACCATTCTATGATTCTATGATTAGAAGTGATTGATTTTTCATTCTCTACCAGTGAGGTTGGTTGCAGGGGTCAGATGGTAATGACAAATTCACTTTCAGGGGACTAGATGTCTTTCTAAAGCACGACAACATTACAGGATCTAGACAATAAATAACCAGAAGGCTTGTTGATCCAGGTATCTTCCCACTGCCGGTCTTGGAGTCAGGTAGGAACTTTTCAAATGTTGATCCAGGCATTATTTTGACTGCCATTATAAACGGGTGGTCGCCCATGCACTTTGATGCTCTATTCACCTTCAATGGGACTTAGGGAATACCCGATCAAGCGCTTGGGTATTTTCGTCAGCCCCACTGAAATGACTGCAGTGCCTACTGCGCATGCTCTTCCAGTGCTCCATTCATTTTGATGTCACTGTGGGGAAAAAAGTGACTCCTACGGTGACATATAGAGAGGGACACGGGACCCCTGTTCATGAGATTGGTATGTGTCTCAGTGGTGTGATCCCCTGTGGATAGGGGATAACTTGTAATCTTGGTACAACTGCTTTAAAGGACAGAACAGAGAGGGCAAAGCTTCTGCCTTCACATCTAGTATTCAATAGTACATGATGTGGTGCTTCTATAAAATATTACAATTAGAGATGAGCGAGTATACTCGCTAAAAGCAATTGCTCGAGCGAGCATTGCCTTTAGCGAGTACCTGCCCGCTCGAGACTGAAGGTTCGGGTGCCGGCGGCGGGCAGGGAGCTGCGGGGGAGAGCGGGGAGGAACGGAGAGGAGATCTCTCTCTCCCTCTCTCCCCCCCCCCCCCCCCCCCCGCTCCCTCCTGCTGACAGCCGCTACTCACCGCTCCCCCGCGCCGGCACCCGAACCTTCAGTCTCGAGCGGGCAGGTACTCGCTAAAGGCAATGCTCGCTCAAGCAATTGCTTTTAGCGAGTATACTCGCTCATCTCTAATTACAATCCATCACATCCATAATTCTAGAATGTCCTATTTGATCAGAAATATTTCTTAAAAACTTGAAATCGCTTCGTATAAGAAAACATGCTCTATGTCTCAAGTATTAGCCCCATCACACCACTGAGCTAATGGGCATGACAGATAGCTAATAAACTTTAATTAACTGTAACAATCCCTTCCACTCTTAATTACTGACAAATCTAAACTTGCATTTTGGTTAGCATGACAATATTTTACCACCCACAAGAACAAGTCACGAGAAAACTGCCATGTGTCAATTTGTTTCAAATGTCACATTTGTGGGAATATTGGGAGATCTATGACTGCACTCAACTGTAAACATCTACGAGAGCGGGATACATCATGGTATGATGGCTCAGTTGGATGCATCCGGCGTCCGGTAGGGCAGTAAACTTTCCATCATCTCCGTCTCCGATGTGATAAGATTATGACCGTTTTGTTAAGAGGACAAAGTATCACATTTCGGAGATGCTCAAAGTATTTCCTGACAAATATGAGACAGATGTAAACGATTCTGGATGTTGTTGTTCACGATCTAAAGTAGAGTGTTCTCTACAAAGACGATGTGCCTTCATGCATATGATTAAAATTACACATTATGTTCTAGTGGTGCATGCTTCGGAGCATGGGGGGGGGGGGGGGATTTGTTGGTCGAGTACTGCCTATCATTTTCTTATTACAATGCTTTTAGGTGACACGGTTCCACATTTGGATCCCATTATTTGCATAAGACGACTCCACAGGATAACAACATTAAAGCTTATTTGCTTATAAGAGTTTAACTCCTATCTGCCGAGTTACATTTATACTTCATACTGGTAATCAGCTTTTAACAGCAAACCATAGCAAATGAAGGGTGCGGGGAATCGAGTATATTTTCAGAAAATTTCTACTACATGCTTTACCTAATCGGAGGGGTGATTTTACACTTTATTGCTAGGGCACAATATGAAATGGAAAATGGTATAGCTCATATGGTGGGTGTATGCCATGACAACTCTTTTCAGTTATGTCAGGACTAGAGATGAGCGAGCACGTTCAGTTAAGGCAGGCAGGGGATTGCCGGGGGGGAGAGAGATCTCTCTCACTCCCCCCCCCCCCCCCAAATCTGCTCTTCTCGGACCAGTATGCAGTTACTCGAGAAGAGGGATGCTCGCTCATCTCTAGTCAGGACACTATAGTGCTAGGAAGGATGGCATATCTTCTGTGCAGCTGCCCTCTTATAGATGGGTGCCATAGGGGGACCACACACTTTTATTAATAAGGTACCTGTTAAATATCTAAAGTTGGCCATAAACATTTCAATTTAGTGAACTGTTTATGGGCTGTTTTGTCTATCAGATTGCTAACTAGACTATCTAACATCTGTTTTTGGGGATGTTGTTTATCCAATGCTATGCAATACATTTGGAAAGTCTTCAAATCTTTTCTATTTTTTACATTTTGTTCTGGCCTTGTGCAACTAAAAAAAAAATCAAGTTTTCCTGCATCATTCTGAATTCAGTACACCATAATGACAAAGTAAAAACAAAATATTAGAAATCCTAATTTTAAAAAAATATGAAAAACATTCTACATTGACACTGTATTCAGATTCTTTGGTATAACACTTGTAATTTAGTTCTGGGGCCTGCCATTTCTCTTGATCATCTTGGAAATAACTTTAATATGCCTGTCTCTTTAAGGTCTCACAGCTCACAATGCATATCAGAGCTAAAACCAAGCAATGAGGAGGAAAGAACCGCATGTGGAGATCAGAGACAGGATGATGTGGAGGCACAGATGTGGAGAAAGCTACATAAAAATGTCTGCTGCACTGAAGGTTTCCAAGAACGAAAGTTGCCTCCATAAATCTTCAATGGAAAAAGTTTAGAACAACCAGAAGTCTTCCTAAAGCTGGCCAACCCATCAAACTAAGTAATTTGGGAATTAGAGCCTTGGTAAGAGAGGTGGCCATAAACCATAAACATGGTCACGCCAGCTGAGCTCCTAAAATCCTATTTGCAGATAGGAAAAACTTCCAGGAGGTCAATCATCACTTCAGCACTCTGCCAATCTGGGCTTTATAGAAGAGTGGCCAGAAAGAAGCCTCTCCACAGTAAAATGCACATGAAAGCCCATCTGGAGTTTTCCAAAAAGCAGCTAAAGGACTCCCAGACTGTGAGAAACAAGATTCTCTGGTCTGATGAAACCAAGATTGAACTTTTGGCCCCAATTCTAAGCATTATGTATGAAAGAAACAGGCACTGCTTACCACCTGCCCAACACCATCCCTACAGTGAAGCATGGTGGGGGCAGCATTATGCTGCGGGGTGTTTTTCAGCAGCTGGGACAGGAAGATTGGTCAGGGTTGATGAAAGCTGAAGGGAGAAAAGTGCAGAGATATTCTTAATAAAAACCTGATCCACAGTGCAGGGGACATCACAATGGGTAGGAGGTTTACCTTCCAACAAGACAATGACCCTAAACCCTGGCTTTGAGGCAACCCTATGAATGTCTTTGAATGGCCAAGCCAAAGCCATGAATTGAACCCAATCGAACATCTCTGGAGAGATCTGAAAATAGCTGTCCACAGATGGTCCCTATCCCACTTAACAGAACTTAATAGGACCTCCAGAGAAAAGAGGCAGAAAATCCCCAAATCCAGATACGTAAACCTTATGGCATGACACCCAAGAAGACTGTAGGCTGTAATCGCTGCCAGAGGTGCTTCAACTAAGTACGGAGTACAGGGTGTGAATACTTATGTAAGTGCAAAATGTTAACTAAAAAGTGGAAGGGTCTGAGGACTTTCTGAATGCATTGTAGATATCATTATAGACAAGTGGCACTAGTATTGTTTTGCAGCCATTCACCTCTCTGTTTTCTATTGAAATAGAGATGTGTTCACTATTTGTATACCTAGAGTGGCCAATCTCAAAATGCCAAAATAGTCAACTTACTAATACATTTGTTCCAGAAGTTCTCTGCCATTTTCCTTATCTCTGAAACCACGCCCACTGATTTACGAGTCCTTCTCCTCCTGACAAATTTTTTTTAACATGGGAGTCTATGCATGATGAAAGCCTCAGGGACAAGATGCATTAGTATATCCATTGGACAACGTTTTTTTTTCATGTTTGTTTGACATCTCAGACCGTACATCTCAGGATATGTTGTGTAAGAGGCAAGTTAAATAAAAAGTATGAAATTAACACTTGCAAGAGCGGAGAAGGGTAATAGTGATCTCACTAAAAGCTGTAGAAGTAGTGTTAGAATGGACAGTGAGGAAGGTGCAGAAATCTAAAAAATGTTGATGCATCATTGGAAGTATTGAAATTCATCAGATTCCAGAAAGTGGGAATATGAAGGGGAATCAGCAAAATAAAAAACAAGAGCTACCTTTGGGTTATGTTAGGTGCAACTTCCTGTCCTTTTGTATTTACCTCCATATCATTTTTTAGAAATAAGTGCACACAGAAGTGGGACTAAGAAGAGTCCAAAAAGCTGAGAGGGATCTGATCACCAATTCAATCCAAAAAATGAACACAGTCTTGTTTACAAATAAGCAATGGGGTAACTCCACCTTCTACTTATAGACACCCCAATATGTCACCTTTTAGACCACATGAATATAAATAATTAAAAGCTTTCATCCACAGTTCTTCTCCCAATAGTACCAGAATGACACAAATTTGTATCCACAGTGGTTGAATAGTAAGTGACAATAACGTTCTTTAAGATTTAGATTATTCAGCTGTCATATTTTATGGGAAACGTATCAAACACATTCTTTAAAATGACCTGTGTACTTGCTGGTGGAAAATGGGTGTTTCTTTCATACCTTTCATCAAGGTAGGCTTAGCTTCATTAGTACTGTAAGGGGCTACATTAGGACTGTGATAAAGATTGCTAGAATCTATGGTCAAGGAGCACTCTTGATACCGGATTAGCTTGGGTCGGTGGAAGTGAGTACTTCCATGTGACACATTGTAAGTGAGGCCTACCTCAAATTGACTGTAAGTGTGCACACTGTTAGAGATGCAAACAACTCATTAACAGAACTGTTGCTTGTATCTATGATAGGCTCACAAGTGCATTGGCAGCTACGATAGTGGGACATCAGTTATCATTTAAATGCTGCCTTTAAACTAGATTGAGTGGCCAGGACTACAGCGTTGACCCCCAAAAGAATGGATTGTGCTTGTTTAAATAGGATGGATGGCCTTATAGCAATATTGATATTGTTTTATGCCTAGCTGTTGGGACTTACTGTATGTAAAAGTGTTACTGTTTTCTTACAGTGCATAAAGTATTACTGATCCCAAGATTTAGATAGCCATAGCTAACAATAGGTGATTCTGTGGTAAAGGTTAACTGAGTGCTTTTAATTATAATGTTTCTCATTTCCATTTTGTTTGTTAGCAAATAAATCTTATATTGTTTTGTAACTCCTTCTGCTACATCATATCCTAATACCAATACTGCAGTTATGTCTCTTAAGCTTGGTTTAGACACAACAATTATCACTCAAAAGATGTCTTTTGAGCGATAATTGTTGTGCGCATTTTCAGGGCAAGGTAATCGCTCAAACGTTGAGCGATCACTTTGCATTCCGAGCGGAGAATGCAGAAGACAAGCGTGGCTGCTTGTCTTCTGCATCTTGCTGTTTTCTGCTTGGAGCGCCCAGCTGTTATACAGCTGAGCGCTCCGAGCGGGGGATGAAGAAAACAAGCAGGGCCGCTTGTCTTCTGCATCCAGCTCTTCTTTCCTCGGAGCTCTGGCTATTATATAGCTAAGCGCTCCGAGTGGGGTATGCAGAACCCAGCTGGAGTGCTGTGTTCTTCATACCCTGCCTGTGTTCATGGAGCGGGATACAGATGAAACAATAGTATCAGCTGTATCCCTCTGTGAATTCCTGATAAGGCTGATTGTTCTCTTTTAGCATGCTGAAAGAGAATGATCAGCGATTCCTTAACGAAAACTGCACGATGTCAGTGCAGGTAGGCACAACGATTATCGCTCAAAAGACGGATTTGAGCGATTTTTGAGCGAAAATTGTTGTCTAAATCAGCCTTTAGGCTCTGACTGATCTGCATAGAAGCCATTTTTGGCTATACCGAAATCTAACTCTCTAGTAGTGATAGGAGGGCGCCAGCAGTTTTACAAGTCATACTGTTAGGCTAGGACCACCCATCCCAGTCTGAGCTATAATTCTCAGTTTATCTGTAGTTTAGAAGAATGTATCACTTTCCTCATAAACAAAATGCAATGGGAGTTGAACTTAATCTCATTCTTAGTCCCCGATCCTGAACCTGAAACAATTGCAGCATCTACTGAGGATTCATTAGACAGGTGCTTATCATATTTACACAAGCTGCTTTTTCATTACATGGAATCTGTTAATCATGAAGACATTACTTAAATTTTATAAAAGTGAAAGGATGAATCATTCACTGTCAGAGGGAGTTCACCTGAAAGAAGGTCACGAGAAACTCAATGGAAGAAGCTGCTGCCAGTCTACGGCTTTACTAATGATATCTGGGTCAATAAATGTCTCCAACTAAGAGAAGTGTGTCAGAGCCGGTGAGAACAATGTAACAATCTGAGACTAATCCCAAACTATTCTGGAGCAGACTGAAAACAATGATGAAAGTTCCCTTGTTAGGGTGCATTTACACGTTGTGTAAACGCTGCGGTTTTCTTGCAGAATAAAATGGGAAGGAAAGTGGGTGGGGCTTAGTGGGAGGGGGCTGGCCTTCCATGGCTCAATAGGTTTACTCTAATTTAAGCCAGAAACTGATAAATTATAGAGCAAATCACTAACAGTGTATAGCGGACACATTCAACATTTTGGTGCATGGACAGCAAAAAAGGCGTGCATGCACCTCTTAATAAATTTTATACATTTTTTTTTCAGCATGGTCTAGATTGAGATTATAGTCTAAGTGTAAGGGAAGTTTCAGGACATTCTGATTCTCAACTATTCTGGGTTCTAATTGGCACTCTCTACATCACTTAGCACTCAGGTCCAACCAAACAGATATGTACCTGAATTGTTGGAGACCCATGCTTTCCGATAGCGTTAGGTATTTTTACCTTACACCTCATGGTGTACTACAGTAACTGTAATTATTATAGGATATATTGGAATACTAATTTCTTCTTGTTTGTAGTCATGGGAACTCAACCTAATTGTTACTATAAAACCATTTTTAAAAAGTTTTTAAATATGTAAATATGGGTGATTATTATGAGAATTAAACCCACACAAATACGGAGCGCATGCAAACTCCACGCAGATGTGGTCCTTGGTCAGATTTAAATTTAGGACTTAGCATTGCAAGTCAACAGTGCTACCTGCTGAGCCAACCCCAATTTTTATGGGTACGGGTGAAGTTCCGGTTTAGTTAAAACTAATTTGGACCAAAATGAACTTTTTGCCGAATTTTGGTGAGCTAGCCAAACTGAACTTTTCAGCGCTAACTGAGATCAACTAGATAGATACATAAATCGATTTGTTCTATCTGTCTATCCCCTATCTATCTCATATCCATCCATCTATCTCATATCCATCCATCTATCCCATATCCATCCATCTATCCCATATCCATCCATCTATCCCATATCCATCCATCCAGTTAGACTGGTCCATCATGGATTCCTCCAAAAGAGAGCCAGGTTTTGTTGTGACCAAAAATAAGGCCAGTAGAAGAAGCTCTTCTGTGGTGACCGACGTACTCCAACCTCACATTGTCTGACTCAAATTTATCTATACTATCTACTTCAAATAAATGTATCTAGACAAGTGAACCAAGCCACTAAAGTATTTGACTTTCTTCTTGTCTCCAATATTTCCTTTATGTCATGACTTGCACATTTTCTGCAACCTCCTCCTCATTGCAAAAAGCTTTTCCGGGACTTTTAAGATTGATGGCTTATCCTTAGGATAGACTATCTAAACGTAATTGTGGGGTCTGGAACCCTGCTGGGCAACATAATGAAGGGATGATCCTTCCATTTTTTATACAAGCTCTGTTCCATTCATATAATTGTTGCTGCCTCTGGTACTGCAGCATAGTCCGACTCAAGGGAATGGAAATAAGCTGCACAACTTGGGCATACATATATACTTATCCAGTGAGATAGCCTGCAGTTAATTAAAACCTTGTCAGTCCTTTGATTGTTCTGTAATAGGTACAGTAATTGTTAGATAGATCTTGGTGGTACTGTTTCTCCTTATGGAGGGTACCAGTTGGCGTAGGGAGTCTTATAGACTAGGCAATGCTCCCTGGGATTAGGGGTTTGGAAATTAAATCTCATTGAGGAGTAAAAAATCTGGTTCTTTAGTACCACATATTGGATAACAACCCCATGCACGCTGGCTTGCCAGATGGGACTCTCACGGTGGATTTGGAGTGGTGAGTATGTGATCTCTGGGGGGCGCTGTGTCGGACTTCGCTGCGATATTTCACTGGTTGAGTCCGACACGGCTGTGGGCATGAGGCCTATTTAAGTCAATGCTAACCTATTATCTGGCCTTACAATATAACCAAAGATATAGGCCCAATCAGAATCTTCTCCCGTGAGGAAAAGACACCCATCTGCAGACCTCTGTTTTGGGGTTCTAACTTCCTGTCAGTGCAGAGCAGGGTAATGTGGTTTGCAGATGGGTGACCTGTTTTCCCTAAGGAGCAAATTCTGTTTTAATGTATATAATTAGTTATGTTGAAAAGCCTGAAATGGGTTGAAAAGCCACAGTTATTAGGTTAGTACATCAATATGAATGTACTATGTATATAAGATGAAGACAAAGAAGTTTCCTCAACTTCAAATGAAAAGGTTCAAAAAGATGTTGAATTCAACAAAGGAAAAAAAGACAAGGATGAATAATAACTAGATAGCAAGAGATAGATAGATATGAGAGAGATATGAGATAGAGAGATAGATATGAGATCGATCGATAGATAGATGAGATTGATAGATATGAGAGAGATAGATAGATATGAGAGAGATATATAGATATCAGAGAGATAGATAGATATCAGAGAGATATGAGATAGAGAGATATGAGATAGAGAGATAGATATGAGAGAGATATGAGATAGATATGAGATAGAGAGATAGATATGAGAGAGATAGATAGATATGAGAGAGATAGATAGATATCAGAGAGATATGAGATCGATAGATGAGATAGATCGATATGAGATAGATCGATAGATAGATATGGGAGAGATAGTTAGATATGAGAGAGATAGATAGATAGATATGAGATAGATAGATAGATATCAGAGAGATAGATAGATATCAGAGAGATATGAGATAGAGAGATAGATATGAGATTGATCGATAGATGAGATAGATCGATATGAGATCGATCGATAGATAGATATGGGAGAGAGAGATAGATATGAGAGAGATAGATAGATAGATAGATATGAGAGAGATAGATAGAGAGATATGAGATAGAGAGATATGAGATCGATCGATAGATAGATGAGATAGATAGATATGAGAGAGATAGATAGATAGACAGATAGATATGGGATAGATAGATAGATAGAAGAATGATAGATAGATAGATACCCTGTTTCCCTGAAAGTAAGACCTACCCCAAAAATAATTTTTCAGAATTTTTGAAGATGCAGAATGATTTTTCTGGATTTTTGAGGATGCTTAAACTATAAGCCCTACTCCAAAATTAGGCCCTAGTTACAGCCAATAAAAAAGTCAACTTAAAGAAAGTCCAGGCAGCTATACATGTAAAAAAGCTAAATCTTTTGGAGCAAAAATCAATATAAGACCCTGTCCTATTTTCTGGGACAGGATAGATAGATATGGGATAGATATGAGATAGATAGATAGAATATTCTGGAGAAACTATTTCAATGAGTGACACGACTTGTTTACTTGACAGCAACAGATAATTGCTGTAGCTATTTGATGACCTCAGTAATTACATGTTTAGAAGACAGATCTATACATAGACAGCACACTAATACACGCTTAGGCTCTATAGCACATATACAAAATAGCTTTCCAGCAAATGTCCCAAATTAATTGGATTTGGAAAGGACACTAGCATCTATTAAAAAGCATCAATCATTACTGTATTAAAGCTTCCAAATTGGCCGAAATATTAATTGTACATGTAAAATGCATGTTGTGCCTCTGATACCTGCTATTAATAGCCATCTGTAATTGAGAAGAACAGAAAATACTTTGCACGGCGGGGAGGAAGAACTCCGTGTGACAGGGCGCTGCAGGGAAGGAAAAAAACACTGAAATGCGCCAACTTAGGAGTACAAGCTGTGTCAGCGCACTGGGATTTACAGAGCATTTGGCAGGGATCTTTAACCCCTTAAGGGCGCGACCCCTTTTTTGTTGTTTTTTTCTTCCCCCACTTTTAAAACCTCCTAATTCTTATTTAGCCATCATCATAGTTGCCTGTCTTGTTTTTGGCGGGTCGAGTTTTCAGTGGTATTACTTAATATACCATATAATACACTGAAAAACTTTTTAAAAATGCTTAAATGGAGTGAAATGGAAACAAAAGTGCAATTCCGCGATCTTTGGGGGCAGTCTTGTTTCTACAGGTGTACACACTGCAGCAGGAATAACATTGTACTACTTTTAAAGAAAGTTTTGGAAAAAAATAAAATTACTTTCTGCCGCCATCTTCTGACAGCCAGAACTTTATTTTTTCGTCGGCAGGGTTGTGCGGGGGCTAATTTTTTTTGGAGCATCCTGTAGTTTCTATTGGTACCATTTTGGAGTTAATATGACTTTCTGATCGCAAGGTAAATGATGCGTTACTTTGATAGATCAGAGTTTTATGGTTGCAGTGGTATCAAGTGTGAATATTTTTTATTATAAATATGTGGAAAGTTTTTTTTTTTTTACTTTTCAATAATTAATTAAAAAGTTTTGAAACTAATTTTTCCTTTTTTTTTCCAGTCCCAATAGGGAATTTGAACTTGCGGTAGTTTGATCATTCCTGTAGTTTGAGGTAAAACCATAATATGTGACCATTTGTGGCCCTCAAACTCCAAACGGGGCATTTAATCGATGGCGGCATTTAAAGGGTTAACAGCTGCGCTCGGTGGGAGTACTAATCGTAGCTGTTGTGGATGGGTGTCAGCTGTAAGAAACAGCTGGCACCCGCATTGTATGCAGCGGGGTCGACCCACTGATCCCTCACCATACAACCCCCAAACCTCCATGATGTAACTGTACATCATGGAGGGTCAGGTGATTAAAAGTCTTGTGGGATAATTGGGCAAGTTTTTATGTATGATTGGGCAGTATATTCAGCTTCAGCCGGTCTGACAATTCTCTGACTACAATGTTTTCACATTGAATTCTCATTATCACTATGATAATAGCATGTCGATGGTGGAAACCAGTAAGGGAAGACAGGATAACCATTCTAGTATATCCATGTGTCTAATGGTAACTCAGAGACAAATGCCTTGATCATAGATCTGTAGAGCAGCGAAATGTCTAATGAAGCTGCTAAGGACTGGGGGGGGGGGGGCATGGTTAGGAAAGTTAGGAGATGCAACCGGGAGGTAGGGAAATGGGGGTAGAGAGAAGGGGAATAGGGAAAGAAAGGAAGAGGAGGAGCATCTTCAGTCAGGAGCCAGCAGCAGAAGGAAGAAGACACCCCCTCACACGGGAGTTTGGAGTGAAGAGCAATGTTTTTCCCAGACCTATGAGTCTTAGGAGATCGGGATTTCGGAAGTCAGCCCAGCTGTATGTGTAAGCGGAGAGTTGCTTTCCATGCTAGCAGGTATTAGGAGAAGGGCGGTTCTTCAAGCCCGCTTATGTTTTGAGACGCCTATCAGACTTATGGAAGTGTTGGGAGGTTGAAAGCATGGAAAGGTTTAAAGGTTTAAGTTTTTTATAAAGAGTTGTAAAGGAATGTTAAAGGTTAAATAATATAATGAAGCTGAGGCCTCCCCCACTTTAAAAGCCCAAGATAGACATGAAAGCCTAAATCTGAAGGTGTACACCCGCCCCTTTTAGCAGTATCCTACAGGTTGGTGCTCATTTACTTTACCTTTAACACAGGTCGATCAGACTCTATGGGGATGAACGATCGTTCATATGACTGTTTGTCCCCAATGGAGAAATTTGCTGTAGAGAATCATGAATTTTTCTGACTACACAAAAAATTTAAAAAAAAATAAATAAAGTTAAAAAAAAAAATAAAAAAAATCGGCCAAAGAAGGAACAATTACTTGTTCGTTAGCTGAATGTTACCCTATTCACACAAGGCAATGATTGGGTGAATGAGCATTCATAATATGAATTTGATGCCTAGTTGGTGAGCATCATGGTCTTATCCCCTGTGGAGTATACTGGTGACTATTGTACTGCCGAGCACCACCATTGGTATGTGAATCGATGATTCTATATTGTGTTCCACATGGCAAAACACCCCAAAGTAATGCCAGTTCCAGTTGACTTTTGCTAGGACTTTTGTAGATAATTGATTTTTTTTCTGTGGTCCTTAGACCAGAAATTTTGTTTATAAAATGTATTGTTCATTTATATCAATTTTTTTTAAATTGTGTCTATTAAAGACCTACAGAATTGCTCTATACGCTATTTACACATTAGTTGTTTCTAGTGCACATCTGCTGAACAGATTGCACATAATATCAGACATTACTGCCTCTGAGAGGGCTTGACTCAAGACCTAGATACGCTTCAGGAGGGAGGGGGGGGGGGCGGGTGCAGGTGTTCCACATTGAATAGTCAAGTGGATACATGTCCCTATATTCATTGACATGCTGCATTACCATTCACTTCATTTAGAGATATGCCTTGAAGCTCCTAGGCCCTAATGCAAAATCAGTAGCAACCCCCTCTTTCCAACTATCAGTATTTATTTAACACACTGGTGACTTCATACGTGGCATAACATCTTAGAACCCCTCAGACTCCGACTACAATTGCAACCAGCACCAGCCTTAGATTAAATTGCACCCTGTGTGGATTATTTTTCTTGCCGCTGCCCCCCCCCCCCTCCGAAGAATAAAACATTATATATTGCACTAATATAATGGGTGATCTGCATGTTTTCTACTTGTACAGAAAGCAGCAAGATAACAGTATACCCACAGCAGAACAGCTCAGTGAATAAATATTGTACCAGAGCCAAGCACATCACATAAATACAGCACCAGAACCAAGGTTATTACATAAATACAGTGACTTTGTCGCTGGGGGATGACAGCAACGCCTTGGAACATCAAAACATCAGAGGGGTGGAGACATATATTACAATGCAAAGGTCATATGACAGAGACATTTGACAGCAAATACTTTTGGTATATAGCATTGACCTATAGACCAAAGATGGCATGAGCTGTAACAAGACACTACATCTAAGAAGAACAGAGGAACATGCACTAGCAGGTCTTGTCGAATCCCAGCCTACAAAGTAACTCGGCATTGCTGGAGAATGCCCCTTTCTGTGACGGCACTGCTTAGAAAATGTTCACGTTAATGGATTGTCTCTTAGGCTTTGTCTGGCACTGTTCAGCTGCCAAGAGAACAATTTGCCATTTGGAGCTAGCACTGCAGCCAGCCTACTGGAAATGACAATGTTCAAGTCTCACGAGATGCCTGCTCCTGCCTCACATCTGCAAATCAGTCATTGCAGGACATGAATATTCTGACATCACCTACCAGTCCTACTTTCCTCTGGAGACCAGCACTTCTTTTTCCAGCAAAACAACACTCATTGCTTTACCTAGGGATTAAAGGACTGTATAAACTTTACTAGCGCTGCTTGGAAACACACATTCTATGAATACCAATTAAGATAATATATGCAAGTTAATAATAATAATGTATCATTCTTGTTTGTAAATAATTCTTCTTCTTCGTCAGCTACTTAAATGATGGAATACAGATGGAAATTCTGGTTTTTAGGATTCTGTCAGCATGAAACATGTGAGTGGATGAAGGAATACTTGTAAAAGAATGTTACACAACTATTACTATCTGTCATGGTGTCGCTGGTGCCGATGAGGTTTGGATGCATGCATCTAGACCGCATCAGCGTAGGACCATGTGATGTGCTTGACTCTTACATGCGCAGTGGCATTCAATGATGAATGCCAAGGGCGAAATATCTCCTTTATGTTATAGTGCTGATAGGCTGGTAGAGCTGTCTATCGTCTCAGTCAGCCTATCTGAGCTTTTAGAGTATTTAGAGTCAGCCTTTAGAGTATTTATTCTGGCTTCTCTTTGCAAAGAATGCCGGTAATACATTTGTATACTGGTCTTACTCGGGGGGTTTCCCCTTGGAGCTTCTGAGTGTTTTTGTGCCTTTCTTTCACAGACTTTAGCCTTTGGACTGTGACTGTTCAAACTAAAATTGCCCTGAACTCTGACCTCATCTGCTCTTTTCTGTCCAGCTCAGTCTTCTCATATTCTTTATCCTTCATTTTACACCCAGTAATATATAGATAATCCATTGAGCTTCCTGAAGTGGGGTTGCTCTTTTCGGGGTGGGTGCTCTGCTTTTTTGGCAGGTCCAGTCGGGGCAGATCAGCAAAAGATCTTAGATCTAAGCTGTTTCTACCACCCTCCGTTATATTGTCTTGCACATTTTATAACCCTATGATCCCCTGTGTTCTACACATCATTCAGTCTGTCCCTATTTCCTGTCCTAGAATCAATTGATCAGTTTCCTCAACAGGCCTTGACGGATGAGACAATGACATTACAACAATGTAGTATAAAACTGCCATCTGTGTTGGCTAGTGTACCGCACTGTTGAGATCTTAAGGGCTCATTCACACAGATGTATGCAAATTTGGTTCTAGAAATATGCAATATTTGTACTCCATGCATATATGAGTTTTTGGTGCATATGCTTGTTTTGCACACCTGTTACATCTGTATTCATTGGGTTTTTCATGTGCGCAAAAAGAAAAAAGTGCAAGACGACGAAATTGATGTTACTGATTTTTTTACCGACTGCCTTCTACCAACATGCATAAAAACTCAATGTCCCAATCTGCTTGAGGCCTCACCAGTACCTGAGGTCTCCTTTCATATAAACCTATGGAAAAAGTTTAGCTCAGGATGTGGCTACATACCCTAATGCATTAAATGCACATTGTTATACGAGTTGGCAATAGAAAGTACTGCATAAGTTGCCAACCCAAGCAACCTAAGGCAGGGCTTGTTCTAGAGCGATGGTCCTGTCAAAGAAGAAGGTCAATACACAAAGACTACAAGGGACTTGAAAATCTTGTCTAGCACAAGGACGGTCTTCTAAAAGAGGTGATCTTCTGAGGTTTTACTGTATCATCAGTAATCTATCTGGCATGGAAGCAGGACCGATACATTTTGAAACAAAATTATAAGTGTCTCCTCGGGGAGATGTCCTTCTGAGTCAATATTAGAGGACTTTCTGGAAGATTTCATGCAGTAGACTACTATTTTCTTTACAAGCTCAGGAACTGTAGCTGCCACATATCAGTAATACTCCAAGGGATCATAAAACAGCTTCATTTCGTTCATAACACCAATGATTGCACTAAGTCCGCTCATTTCTTATTAGTGTTCTCATATCAGATCCCTTTCTTAACTTGTAAGGATAATAACTGCACAGTTTGTCTTGCTTGAATTCCTGAGTGTATGAATGTAATAGCCGGACGAGAGATGGGATTTAGAGCAATGAATATCAATTGAGTGTATCTGTGTCAAGCATTCAACATGTGACAACGGCAAACAAAAAGGAGTCCTGTCTGAAGACTGACACAGATTCACATGTGGGAAAAAACATTTACAAAATAACGCAAAGCTAACTCTTGGCGCTTTACGTATCTTTACTATAATAATACTAAAACGTTGTAACATACAGCAAGACAGTGCGCAAAGGCATATATTTATTGGGGGGACTTGTTATTTGTATAGCACCAACTTATTCCGCAGTGCTTTTAGGTAATTTATTAATTACCCCCTACCAAGCTGGGTACTTATTTTACCAACCTCGGATGGATGAGTCAACCTGAACCACGGGGGGATTGAACTCACAACCTTCAAGCTGTGAGCGAGTGCTTAGGACTACATACTGCTGGCTTAACACTCTGCACCACAGAGTGCCTTGTGTGTTGTATTTTATGGATTCCTGTGTCAAAATGTTTCCAATTCCTAACTATGAAAGTTATCAAATTTTTTATGCATATAGAGTAGAAAAATGTGAAATAATTGGGTTGTCTTATTTAGGGTAGCCCCCCCCCCCCCCCTCCACTCTGGAATCCATTGTATTAGGCAGAGCACTCCTGCTCTGGAGGACTCCGCTCATGGCTATGTATACTACATTTGCAGCTTTCACCAGCAAAAACAGTTGATCTGTAGGGGTTTCAAGTGATGGACTCTGGACAGCTGATGGTCAATGGGTCCTGGCTTAAAGGAGGGGTTTGAAGAGGTCTTGTGATATTGTTTTTTCAGTATAGCTTTACAGCTGCAGCCTTGCTGACTCCAACATGTCTTTCTTCTTCTTCTACTCAATCCCATTTCCACATATGTACTCTTCTTAGTTTTGGTGCAAGCGTGACAAGTGGGCGGTTTCCACTGCTGTCAAGTCTGACATCATCTACTAATAGTGAATGCTGGGAACTCCTGACTCAATCATAGCACTGACAACTGAAACTTAGGGTGGCTTTACACAGGACAACCGGGATAGTCGCTAAAGCGTCCAAACCATTTATTTTTCTGTGCTTTTACACAGAGTGATTGTTAACCATTTGTTCAATTTTGCAATTGCTGAACAAATTGTTGAGAGCATTCACACAGGCTGAAATATTGTTCAGCTAGCTCAGGGCCTGAGGTTCATTGGCAGGCCTAATGTATGCTCATCGGTTGCCAATTTCACTGAATGTTAGCATTAAGTGGGAGGGCAAAATGTTCAAAAAAAGGCAAAAACCAATCAGCATTCGATGGAAGGTGCACGCCGAACAATCGCAGACCTCCCTGCAAAATTGTTGGCTTATTGTTGAAAGACCTCTTAGAGAAAATCAATCATCAAGAGTCTAATTTTAGGTGAGCTAAATGGAAGCGACTAGTGACTGAATTCTTGCTCGTCACCCGGTTGGTGGTCATGTCTACACAGAACAATTGGGGTTTATATTCACTCTATTGAGCGACTATTAAGATAATAGTTGTCCCATCTAAATTCACCCTAGGATGACCATTCTTGGGGGAATGAGAGGGTGCAGAGGGGAAAAATAGAGACATTGGTGGAGTCAGCAGGGCCACAGCTGCAAAGCTTTGCATTCGGCTCTGCTAATATAAGGATATGCAGGTCATCTTTAGGTTGTATATCAAGATATATATCTGCATAGCTTAAAGGCCCCTTAGTATAAGAATCCTTATGAGATTACAACCACTGCACCTCTAAGGTAACTTTAGTATTGGGCTAGCCATCCACATTACATAGCTTTTGGCCAAACGCTTATACGGCCAACAGCTATCTTTTGGCCAACACCCCAATACACATGAATGCACGGCCGAGCATTTACATGTTCTGAATGAAGAGGTCAGAGTAATCTGCTGCTAGGCACTTCTTGTGGTGGCTTCTCTCATCAAGAACAAAAGAATTGGGCACGTTGATAACCAACTACCTGATCGTTATCTCCTGACACTTGTCATTGGGGAAGAGAGTCGAGAGGCCCCATACACATTAGATGGATGGCTGGTCCCATTGAAATAGACAGGTTCAACTGATTTCTATTAAATATGTATGACGTTCTTTACTATGGCTATTATTCTATTTTATGGGAACATATCAGGAAAAAAATTTATAAATAAGGAGTAGTCCTCAAATTGCTCTCTTTTTAGTTATACCCGTTCCGTTTTTGGCACAGCCAGGCAGGCAGTATGTCTACTAGCAGTGTGGCTAGAAAAATCTGTAATACTTGAACAGATCCATGGCAAAAGAAGACCTGGCCACCAAAAGACACGATGGCGGATACTGTCAGAGCGGATACTGGCATGGATATCACACAACTGAAAAAAGCAGTGCAAAACCGAACAACCTGGAGGGTGCTCGCCTTTAGGGTCGCCGAGGGTCATGAACGACTAAACGACTAACAACAACAACATGTCTACTAGGCACTACTACATTATATCGTAATCCAGTTTTGCGGACTACTGAGTGGAAAATCTCTCTAGCTATATGATGGTAGCAGGCAATGTACAACTAAACTTGTTTACGATTCAAGACTGAAAAATGTGGGAGATGTAATAGCAGCCTTTATGGTTGCTGGCCGATTTTACAGAAACGGATACATTCTTCAAGGAGAATGAGATGTTTTAGCCATTTTTATATACTGGACTTTAAAAAAATCAGCACAACACCATTGTAGCTACATTATATTGGATATTGTTTCTTCCTTTACCTACAGAGTCTCTGTAGATTAATATAGAAGATATCATTTTAGTAGTACGCAGAAATATATTTGTAGTACTGTACATCCCTGGACCTCTGTATGCAAGTAAATAGCAAACGCTTATTGCAGTCCTTACTTGTCTATGTATTTTATGGGCATCTGGGCTTTATAAAATGCCTTAAGAATAAAGCACCCATTCCATTAGCGATCTTAAGCAATCCAGACCTTTCTTAGTGCATCTTCTTCTCTGTCTTTAAATTCTTAAGAAATAGCTTAAAAAAAAAGCTAAAGTGCAAAAGCACAAGTTAGTATTATATGTCCGTTGACATAATTGCCGACACCTCTAGATCACCGGCTAATGCTCTAAGTCTCCATAGTTACTGCTTGAAACAAGAATGTGACCATGGAAACTAAACCTGTTCTATCTGTAGCTTTTCAATTTACATACAATTCTTAATGTCTCTGCATAAATCTTTAAAGAGAAAAGAAGAAGCGGTGTAGTTGTCTGCAAAGCCATGAAAAAATTACCCAAAGAGGTTGTGAACACAAAAAAACCCGGACCCTTCAAAAAAAGGAAAAAACTGTGAAATACAATCCGTATCGGCATGCAGAAATGTTGTTACATGTAATAATTAAAGAGAGGATCAATTGAAAGGTTTCAACATTGATTTTTTTTAGGCTAAAAGCATATTTTAGCAAAATTTCTATTACTGCCATCATTGGACATGGTCATCTTTCTAAATAATCCTATTAGCTAAATGGATAGTGCAAGTTATAGATGAATTTGAAATACAACCCTTCTTGTGAGTAACCCAAGGGGTGCGAAAAAAATGGAAGAGGACAAAGAATAAAGTAAGAGGTGAAGAATATCTGACTGAGTTGGTTTCTAGAATGGCATCGGAGTAGGCAAGGGATGAGGGCAAAATTATAAATTATTTTCCATTGGCCAATTATAAAAAGTTGGAGTATTAATATAGAGGGGATACTTTTATTGGCTAACTAGAAAAATGATATATGGAAGCATTCAAGACTACTAGGGCTCTTCATCAGGCTGGAATAACAACATGTATCATTCAGCCAGATGAAGAGGCCAAGTAGCCTCATATGTAATTTTTCCGGTTATCCAATAAAGGTATCTCCCTCTGGCTATCACACTACCATACTATTTTTATCCTATTTGAAGTAGAGAAGAAGTCAGATTTTCGAGCTGAATCGACCATCAACTCATTCTCAATGCACAGCAGTGCCAGAGTAACACCATTAAAACAGATGAGAAGTTTGTTTGTTCCAGCACACAAGAAAGCCTCCTTAAACTTCATTTCTTTATAAATAGGGTTTAAAAAAATAGTAAAACCCATCCATATAGTTGCTTGTGCATTTCAGGCCTAATAACCTTTAGCCATACTGCATAGTGCTATTTTTTCAGAAATTCTGCCATATACGATGTGACACCCATACACCTTGTTGGACCCTACCTTACGCATGTATGCCTCTGATTTCATACAGGAAGATGCTGAGATGTTCTTTCTGTTGATCCTATATGGAATTCAGCAGGAAACGAACTGTACCATGTCATATTAGAGAGACTCTAGAGCAGTGGTGCCCAATCTGCAGTAAGTGTACTCAAGGGGGTACACACCGCAGACTCAACAGGTATGTGAGGAGTCATTATAAAGTAATCATGTCAGCCCTTAAAGACCACCCAGCTCAGAAAGTCTGCTGTCCTCAATACCTTCCATGCTGTGAGTGTCCCATGCTACTGTCATCATGATTTTTCTCCATATCCTCCAATACTGGTTTATCTAGGGAAATTGGAGAACATGGTGGTCTGTCTTTGCTATAGCTATCTATTATTTCTTCTTAAATGGTGAGTACTGCTATAGGGGTCTATAAACAAGAAGGAGCATCTGATCTGAGGTGTATAATTTTAGGGGTTCTGAATTGTGGTCTGTAGCTTTAAAGGATCTGATCTACAGTCTGTAAACAGAGGAAGGCTGATGTATAGTCTGATTATACAGAGGATTCTGGCAGGGTGGGCTCCATGTTTACATGGGGCCCCTCAGTAATTTATAGGCCCTTCTCTGTCACCTTAGTAATTTATAGGCCCCACTCTGTCGCCTTAGTAATTTATAGGCCCCAGTCTGCCCTCTTAGTAATGTATAGGTCCAATCATGCCGCCTGAGTAATTAATACGTCTCCACTGTAACCTCTGAGTCATTTATAGACTTCACTTTGTCCCCCGAGTAATTAATAAGACCCCACTATGCACCAGTAAATTAATAAACTCACTCACCTCCATCAGGCTCCCACACTCTACCTTGTCTTCAGAACAGTGTTGCTGTCATAGTCAATTGTACATGCGTCTTAGTATTGGGATACATTTCAAAGACCAGTCTAGGTTTGCCGGATGCCAGCCCAAGACTGTGGACTTGAATTTATATATAGGACTGGACCAGACTCTACAGAATATGGGATCTGGTCTGAGGTCTGTATTGTTATTTAACAGGTCTGGTGTACAGCCTTTATTTAGTTTAGGGTATGCTAAAGGGGGTTATGTACTATTTCTAAATCAAATGAAATAATGGGTACAGATAGTCCCAGTCTTGCGAACGTCCGATTTACGAACTTGGCAAGATGCGAACAATCTGTTCTGCATAGTATGATGGAACGGAACCTGTTCGCAAGTAGGGGAGCATCAGTATATCCAATGTACATAGGAAGACCAGTTATCATTCCCACTTTGATATTAGAAAGTAAAAATTGATCATTAGGGAACAAAGAAAGGGCAAATCCATGGAAAAGTCCACTGAGCAGGATCAAACTGTTCTCCAGCTGTGAGAATCAATATTGGAATAGCAAGGGGCCTCGTAGTACTCATATTACCAAATCTGGCACACCCCAGGAACAAACGGCACCCCTATTGGCCCAACTAACTTACAATGAAGACTGGTCATGGTTCCGTTGTGATATCTTTCATTTTGATGGGAAGAATAGTGCTGGATGCTGCAGTATTCAAGTCGGCAAATCAGACAATCTGTGACTGCGGCGTCTTTGACCGTATTTGAAGAGAGACTTTTAACCAATTGCTTCCTTGCCGGTACTCAACTTGAACATTTCTTAACTAAGGAGTACTTGGTTTGAAAAGGTTAGGAAACACTGATCTAAAGCCGTACTCTTATGGAGGAATGAATCTATGATATGACACTATACACGGCACCAAGGGGCAGCACCATAATGCCTACAGCACCCTATTATGGAGCCATAGAGCCTCGGTGCACAAAGTCTTATCTTTCTTGGTCTTCAATTTATTCTTTTATCTTTTTCACCTTTATTCCAAAGCAAAGTCATATATGAAGCCGAGGCTCTAATTGGTCAACAATTTAATAAAACTATGAATCCATAACCCCCTTGGCAATTACACAAGGTTAGAAGGAACAGAGGTGGGCCGAGGACAGTTCTGAGCAGTTTGTAGACTATACATTGTAAATAACAGGAGAGATGTGACTTGTCTAATGAGTTTAAGATATATTTCTGACTTAAGCCTCCTCCACAATGAGCTCAGGGAACAGCACTCAGCTCACAATCTGCTCGAGATTAACAGGCTGCTGAAGTTGTGTCACTCAACGCAACATATGGGCTGAGAGAGCAGGTGAAATCATTCAGAAAGAGCATAGACGTAGCTCACACTTCCAGCTCCGCTAAGTTACCCAAATCCTCATCAAACACAGTTTTAGACGAGCGCCCGTCAGTCTAACAGGCTTTCTGAAATTTATTGGTACAGACAACATATTACCAGCTGGCTGTCAGTTAAAGTTCTGCTGTTTTTCGCAATCCTATTCAATCTTATATTATTTCTGTGTCTATGAAACACGACGGGGGCTTTATCCATATTTTCATCAGATGAATCATTTTACAAGACGAAGAAAACGGAAAAAAAAAAATTTGTAAACTATCAAAATGTAGGACACAGTAGACATGTTAGACCTACGTCGTAGGCCTCTCACCAGCCAAGCCCGGAAACTACTGCACACTGATGAGGGGCACACACCCCGAAACAGCTGTCTGTGTATGGTTTTCTGGTTTGTTTACCTATTCCCAATCATTGTTTCACAGGCTTCTTAAAAAGAGTCGTACATTGACTTGAAGGAATGCTGCCATCCAATAGGTGGCGCTGCAGAGGTATTGTTCCATCTTCCTTATTTGCATAAATTAGCCAGAGGAGCATGTACGGACTTATAAGTTTCGTCATTCACCTCTCAGGTGTCTTCTCACACCCCTTCTGGCTGCTCTCCTTGGGGAGAGACAATGGCTTCCCCCTAACCCACTCACCCCCCTAGGTGTCTCCACACACTTTTTGGGTGCTCTTTTTAAGGAGAGACAATACCCCTCTTGACCCACGTCGGAGGCCTCTCAGCAGCCAAGACAGAAACCTACTGCACACTGATGAGGGGCAAACACCCAGAAACAGCTGTCTGTGTATGGTTTTCTGGCTTGTTTTCCTATTCTCAATCATTGTTTTACAATCATTGTTATAGAGTCGTATTTTGATTTGAAGGAATGCTGCCATCCAATAGGTGGCGCTGCAGAGGTATTGTTTCACCTTCCATATTTGCATACACGACTTCATGATGATATTTTTTGCAAAAATGAATGCACATTGTTAATAAATTTGGTGCACATTATGATTTCCATTACATAGTAACATAGTTCATAAGGCTGAATGAAGACAATGTCCATCTAGTCCAGCCTGTCTCTCCTATGTTATTGATCCAGAGGAAGGCAAAAAACCCCAAGAGCAGGAGCCAATTAGCCCTTTTGGGGAAAAAAAATGCATTCCCGACTCCCTAATGGCAATCAGACTAATCCCTGGATCAACCCCTAATAGTTCCTACCTGCCTGTATACCCGGATTAACAATTAAAGGGGTTGTCCCGCGAAAGCAAGTGGGGTTATACACTTCTGTATGGCCATATTAATGCACTTTGTAATGTACATCGTGCATTAAATATGAGCCATACAGAAGTTATTCACTTACCTGTTCCGTTGCTAGCGTCCTCGTCTCCATGGTGCCGTCTAATTTCAGCGTCTAGTTGCCCGATTAGAAGCGCTTGCGCAGTCCGGTCTTCTCCCTGGTGAATGGGGCCGCTCGTGCCGGAGAGCTGGTCCCGCGTCGTCATCGTAGCTCCACCCCATCACGTGTGCCGATTCCAGCCAATCAGGAGGCTGGAATCGGCAATGGACCGCACAGAGCCCACGGTGCACCATGGGAGAAGACCCGCGGTGCATCGTGGGTGAAGATCCCGGCGGCCATCTTAGTAAGGTAAGGAAGAAGTCGCCGCAGCGCGGAGATTCGGGTAAGTACTAAACGTTTTTTTTTTTTTTAACACATGCATTGGGTTTGTCTCGCACCGAACGGGGGCCTATTGAATAAAAAAAAAAAACGTTTCGGCGCGGGACAACCCCTTTAACCTAAGATTTATACCCTATAATATCCTCCCTCTTCAGAAAGACGTCTAGTCCCCTTTTAAACCCCTCTATGGATTTTGCCATCACCACTTCCTCAGGCAGAGAGCTTTGCCCTGTTTTTCTGCTATCAAAACTGTAAAGCAATAGTAGGGGCAAAAGGTGGCTGCAACACATAATAGTGCGAGGCACAAAAATCTTCCCTGCTAGGAAAGCATACCTTTATAATGAGGTCTGCCTTAGGGCATGGCATTTTATTTTCATGGTCTATGTGAGTGAAAAAAACAAAAACTTCTGTGTTCCTCTGCATAATGTGTGCCATATCATGAATCCATACAACATGAAGCCTGAATACAACCACGTACACGAGACCTCAAGGAGAACTGAATGGTGAAATCACCAGCTAGATTTCATTTTTTTAAGGCAAAACGTTGAGAATCTCTGCTGTACATTGTCACGTATCTTCACAAGAACTAATTCCCAAAAGCTGCAGCTACATAAATATGTGGATGATGATACACAGATGGAATAATGTGTGTCATCATCCCCCTCTCCGCAGTTTGTAAATGCCACCCCCCAACTTAGAAGCCATACGCTACATCACATCTGAATGTCATCCATCCATCAATATAATTTTTTTGCTTGTAATTGCATTTTCAGGCTTAAAATAGAAGAACACACAAAATTGTGGCTATATGGAGGACTTTGACATTAGAAAGTAAAAATGGATAATAGAGAACAAAGAAAGGGCAAGTCCATGGAAAAGTCTACTGAGCAGGGTCAAACTGTTCTCCAGCCGTGAGAATCAATATTGGAATAGCAGGGGGCTTTGTAATACTTATGGCTTAAGGTGAAGTCAAGGTTTACAAAACTGGGAGGTACATGAATCACATAACCATTAAAGGTTAGACCTGGTAGGTAGGTTATCATTCTTCATTCTCCTGAGGCAACGCACATTAAAATTAATTTGAGTACACGTCAAACCAGTGTTAAGATGGAGGAAAGCAAAAAGTAGCAATCATGGCCCAAAAGCAAAAATACTCCAAAGGAACCGTAACTACCAATGAGCGCAATTGCAAATCATAATGGCCTGCACACAGTAAAAACACAGTAAACAGGCTGCAAAGACAAAGACTTATCTGAAATTCATCATACAGAATGGCTCATTTTCTCACTTACTCCCACACACGCATCCATATATTCACAGGCCAATTATCCTTCATTGCAGGAAAAGAAGACGGATAACAGTGATTTACTCTATACCTACCATAGTGAGACAGTGGCAAGGACATAAACTGGCACTGCCAATAAGGAAGCAGGAAACCTACTAACAGGGAACACACTCCTTGCCTCTCTGAGCACTAAATCTGGCTCTATGGTACTAGACAGATGGCAAGCTATTCCATGATGATTTAGCTTCTTAGTCTATATTGCATTTGCTTACCTTAGTGTATCTGATAGCATGTGCTAGATAACCCTTTTGGATCTTGCATAAAAACGTACACTGCTTGAGAAGCAGATTAGAAAGGCATTAGACGTAGAGGACTGGATAGGTTAAGGTGTTAAATTCCTAATATTAAAGAGGCATTTACTGTTGATGACCTAGCTTTGGGGTTCACCGCTCAGAATCCTTGCTGATCAGCTGATCCTCCCGCTAGTGTCAGAAGTGTGATAGATGGCATCACTCGCATTAAAATCAATGCAAGCAATGCCTTCTATTACACTTTTGGCCCTGAGCACTGATGTAGACATCCAGTCCCACTGCACATACAGTAGGCCAGAGGACCACTTGACTTGATGGTAACCCTCGTCAATCAACTATTGATATCGATCTTGAGTATAGGTCATCAGTAGTAAATGCTTGGAATACTCTTTTAAGTCAATGTGTGTTCCTTGTGTTGTATGTTTTCTTTCAATCAATAAGAATATACCACTGTAAGGTAGTGGAGGAGCTCACTTCTTCTGAAAATGATGCTCCTCTTCTTGGAATGAGTGACTAATGCTCCTCTGACAAAAATGGACTAATCCTGCCCCCTTGAGGACACGCCAGGAGAAGAAAGTGCTGCCCCCTTCAATTACAAGCCAGTGATGCGCTACTTCTTCACCCACTCAGGACTGAAGGTTCTTGTATAAAAAAAAACTGTTTGGTACAATTTTAGGAGACTACCGTAGTGGGGGTGAGGTGACCCGGATTGCTTTCATATGTGAATATTGTTAAAATAACATGTACTGATGATCATATAATATACATATGCTATGTTTCTTTAAATTCGGCAGCGCTGTTTTACAAACCGAAAAGAGACGAGTCATGAGACATGGATTATGCGACGCCACAGGCATAAATAAAAATCGATGTTAGGCCTGTGTTTTATAGTAGTAGACTTCAGGATATAAGAAGCAATAACAAGTTAAGTGTAGAACCGTAGGGTGAAGGAGGCGCCTCAAGATGCATGTTAGAAGGCCACATGAACCCTGGAGATGTAGGTTAAGTAACAGTGCTGGGAGACTGGCTACACTACCCTGCAAGATAATGAGTTTTAACCGGATCTTCGGTGATAGGGACTGTACAACCCTTGGCTCTATTCAGCGGTGGATAGCACTGACTGGTGAAGCAGTGGTTGACCAGTAAAGTTGAGTTCTAAGAGCAATGTGGTCGAGTAAACACTGGCAAAAATTAAACACTGCTGTGATGGACGCCAAGCCTGTAACTTCTTGCCCATCAGAAGACCCCTTAGAGCAGAGGTATGTGATGTCCTCCCTACCTCAATACCTAGGGTTGGGAGCTGATCCTATTAGCCTGGGCAACCAGATCACTACTGGGGTGTATACCACATGAGTAGTTGCATTCATGTGTGGAGGTGAGGATTGGGCCCCTTGCATGTGACAGACAGAGGTTCCCTGTTTCAGTAACTACCACAGCAGGTGAAATTAAATGTCCCAGTAGTTAAAATGGCTATGGAAGGCCTAGTAAGGGAGACCCAGTGTACAGCAGAGCAGGCAGGAAGGGCCAGTGGGAATAGGCCCAAGAACCACAGCATGTGCAGAAGAAAAGGGATCTCTATCCTGCTAAGTATGTGCCTAGGGAGTCTGGAGGACAGCATCACAGAGACTGTGGTGAGCTGTGTATGGACACCATGAATGCAACCCAGCTGAGTGCCCACATAGGGTATTGCCTTGACCCAATGGTGACGGAAGCTGCATTGATGACTAGTCTGCAGACTAAGACCGTGTGACCAGATGAACAGGCTGTAGACCACAACTATGTATCAGATGAGTTAGGAAAGGAGGTGGCAGTAAGCAGGGTTAGTGCCATCGGGCCTGAAGAGCAACCAAGGTCCTGACATGTGTGTGAGCCCATGGCAGTACTGATCAGTGGCGAGAGTGCATGCCTCAGCTTAGTTAGCTGCAGGAGATCCTGAGCTAAGGCTGCAGTTTGAAGAGGTACTTATATGAATGCCCATGTATCAGGCAGATCTGTCTTGGGACTAGATACTGCATTAATGACTGTTACTGGAATGTCATCAGTGATAATGAGCCTGCTGTTGGTCTAGAAGACCAAGGGCACCTGGTGTAATACTGATTTTGTATCTAGATACTGTTACCCTTTGTGGTCATAAAGCCTGGCTAAACCAATTTGCCAAGTAACATTCAAATATCTGTGCCTTCCCACGGAGTGGACACCTGTATATAGTGTGCACAGTAAAGTACATCATCATTGATCTCCAACTACTGTTTATTACTGAGCCATCGAAAAGAACCTGCTGTTCTCCACATCACAAAATACTTCTTTCATTGATATATCAACCATGCAATAATAAGGTTTGGGTTGCTAGGAAAAGATAGCCTAAGGCTTTCAAACCACACTGGGAGTTACAGTTTCACAACAGATGGAGTGCCACAGGTTGTCTTAATAGGTAATCAAAGAACTAAATGCTTATTAGTGACATTGTGAATAACAAATTAAAGTTTTAAAGAGTACCTGCATGTTCACTTCGGAGCGCTCCTGCTCCATCGGCCATTTTTGGCTCCTTCCGGCAGCTGAAAACAGCGTTATATAAGCCAGAAGTAAGGAGCCGGAAATGGTCGATGGAGCAGAAGTGCTCCGAAGTGAAAGGGCTATATGGGCCGTCTTCAGCTGCCAGAAGGAGCTGAAAATGACTGATGGAGCAGAAGTGCTCCGAAGTGAAAGTTCAGGTACTCTTTAACTTCCTTTACATGGGAATTCCATACTAAGATTTCCCATAGTTCAAGATTCTTAATATGGTAAACTGTCAAAAGAAATATTTGATTATTGACCCCTATTAAAACCATTGTTTCTTCTCAACAAATCCAAAGTTCTAGATTTAAAAAAAATGAAATAAAGCATTTAACCCAAGATGAATCTTGGCATCGATGGACAATATAGACAACTGCCACAAAATCAACACCTAATCCAATAATGTAGACAATGCCCAAGAAGAAAATTTGTGATATCAAAGAATGCCAAATAAACCAGTAACTTCTGTGTTTGTATCTTGTTGTAATTGTTTGAAGACCCATTAATTTGGTAAATATCTCTTTGTAAGTCACTGCTTTGTACATATGTAAGGAGTGAAAAAAGAAGCCCAAAGTTGCTTTTGATAAATGTACCTATTGCACTTGTTTTGCCCCCATAGTAGTCAACAACTACCTTCCAAAGCAGATAATCAACATAATTGTGACTTTTATCCACGAAGTGTTGACTGAATTCCATATTCTGATGTCTCTGAAGCTGTAAGAGTGCGCTGGATGTGAGATGGATATTCAATTTTCTAAGAGCCTGGGCATAGCACACTATTAATCTCTTTAATGCATTATTGAAGAGGGCAGACTATCTAGTGCATTCAGACAACAATACCCACTGATGAACACCAATGGGAATATCCATGTGTTCTCCGATCAGTCCTATCTCTCAATCCCCTCGGTGGCATTAATTCAATGTAAGGCTGGTGTGATTTCACTGCTGTTATACAATTCACACCATTCTTGAGCTGTAAAGTCTTTAGTTGAGAAGAAAGACTGCTAACCTGCAAAGAGCCCGGTGTCTTGTCTTTTAGCAACAAGAAAATTATAGTATCTGTCATTATGTCAATCATTAAATTTCACATGTATTATTATCATTGATTTGATTTATATACATTATCATTGAATGACATTGTAAAGCACTCGGTTCTCGTGATACCCGGAGAAGAACCTAACTGGATTATACAATTTACTTGTCTAACCTCTTTTCCCATGACTTCGGCATGGGTCATAAGGTGCCTATACACCTTCAATAGCTACCAGCTGAATGCTCATTTAGCCAGCCACTACTTCTTATGAACGCTATGTTCAGTTGAGTGTTCATGTGTTTTGCCTGGGGACAATGAGAAAGTTGCAGCCAAACTTCTCTGGCGGTGGCGTATCTCCAGTGGGGACAAAAGGATGGGGGGAAGAGATGAGCGAGCGTACTCATTAAGGACAAATACTTGAGCGAGTATCGTGCTTTTTGAGTATCTGCCTGCTCGTCTGCAAAGATTCGGGTGCCGGCGGGATTAGCGGTGGGTTGCGGGAGTGAGCAGGAGGGACCGGGGGAAGGGATGGGGGGGTGGGGGAAGGACAATACTTGCTTGAGTATCTGTCCTTAACGAGCATGCTCGCTCATCTCTAATCGGGTGCTGAAATTTAATGTGCCTCATCCTTCTCTCCCACAACATCATCTCTCAGGGTAAAGTCAAGAGGCCCTCATACAAATCTGGTAGTCATCTTGCGCCACCAAAAAATTGCCATGGTTGACCAACTTTTGTCTACTGTGTTCAGGGTCCTTTAGAACTTTGCAGGTTCTAGGACTCAGGCTGCTTCTATGCAGCTTGATGTGAGTCAGATGATGAGTGCCGACAAGATCAGTGCTTGTTTTAATGATCTTTAAAGCAGGCTGATGCCATCTGTATGCGGGAAGAACAATCGTTAATACAATCATTCATTCCCAACACACTTTAATCACTGCCAGCAGCACATCCCCAGTTTATACAGGAAAAACATTTTGCTGACAATTATCATTTTTTTCAGCAGCACAAAAAATCCAACAAACGAGTTTTTGTTCTCTGATCGCTGCCCTGTTTACATGGAGCAATGATTTGGTGATCAAATGTTCTAAAGACCTTAAAGTGCAAAGTGAGATTAAATCTCAAGATAAGGTTGGAAATGAAGCAAATGAACACTCACTAGTACTAATGGTTCCTCATGGCCATGAGACAAGACAGTTCTAGCCATCTAGGCTAGTTTCCAATGGCAGGTTAAGTAGGAATTGGACAACAGAAATATAGCACAGGTAATAGGGAGATGGTAAAATAAGCAATGGTCATACAGAGGTAAGGAGCAAATTTAGCTATTGGGGAGATGATCAGCAAGAGTTTAGCACACGCAGTAAGAGAGGAAAAAGGAGAAATATGGTCAGGAACAGTCCAAGTCAAATCAGAAATAGAACTTAACCACCATGACTGCTACCAGAAAGTTTCTGGATTTAGATATGTCTGGCATGTATGGTGCACACACCACTCGGCATCCCTGCTATCCCCACTCTATTAGCATAAGGTCCAGAGTCCTGTCAATCGCTGGTAGTGCCCGAAGTTGCAAAAGTGCGGCCAGTTAAGTTTTCAACTAGGTCATTTACTCGGCAAATATTCTCAGCACCAAGAGCATTGCTCCAGTTAGCCAATCCCCTAGGTTTTGATGCTCATATATATCAGCTCCTCTGCCATAGGCTGCTGGCCTTTCCCCTGTTTGTTCATGCGTATCTGTGTAGGTTGCCTTAGGAGTGATGTGAACTGTGTCTTGCTGTAGATCATTTATCATCTAGGTAGAGGTAGGTCCCTAGGTTCCATTGCAGAGTTGTCCCTGTCAAGACAGGCAGGTTTCCTGGGGTTAGTTGTATCGTTAGAGTAGGGACCCACAAGACAATGAGGACCCATGAAGTGGGCTTGTGGGCTTAAGTATCTTGGCCAAAATATGAATGAATACCTCGTACATCCTATAGTTATTTAATCTGGCTACATGTGCAGGTATGCAGGTGAGTGTTTTAAGCATTTGTCAGTGTTTGATTTATGTCTGTTTCTCAGTTATGTCAGTGAGTATGAAGTCAGTTTCGCAGTTCTGCGTTTCTGTCTGAGATTGCCTGTTCAAGGATGTGAATGACGGAACACATACACATGACAGTGACTCTACTATTTAGTCAGAAACACGGTTGTACTGAGCAAGTTGGTAGCATTTTATAACTATGTCCTGCTCACTAAACAAGCTTTGAAGAGTTCTATGGGTAAAGATAGAGGTACCGCATGGGTGGGGCATAGTAAAGAAAATAAAGTACATAAGCAGCTTTTAAAACTTGTACGTTGGGGCTTGTCTTATAATATGTATAGTCCTGATCTATTATGTTCTTACTATATAGTGTAAGAGGATATGTCACTGAAATGTTATGTAACTTTGTTTAGGTCAAATACTCTGTACTTGTAAATCTAATAAGTTTGAAAACTTTGCTGAAATTTTGTGGAAAGTGCAAAATGGTCTGGTCAGCTGGAATGCTAAAATACATTTCTGTATATAACAACGCTTTCATTATCTATAGATGTGACATGCAAATATTAAAATCATGCCTCAATATCTGACAGTTAGTACGTGATGAAAATACGGAACAAGTGCTATGTCCACTTTGCAACCATTTTTGCAATTGCTCCACAGCATCTTAAAATTGAAGAAACAAAGAAAATTTGCTATTAGCTTTGCATTTATAGCTCCTTTAAGGACCAAAATACCTCTATAGTTGTAGGCTGCAACTATGTGGACAGATCCCATAGTCGTAATTGCATTCGGTTCCATCTCTCCTCCACTTCTAGCTAACGTACATGTGACAAGTTATCAGGAAGTAAGAAGTTTGACTGCAGGATTAGACTACAAAGGGATTTTTATTCTTTAACCATTGAGACCCTCAGCTCTGCATAGGAGCTGTAGGCACAAAATGGAAAATGATTAATCAAGACTATTAATAAGACTTTTGATTAGAGTTGAGAGAACCAAACCAGTAAAACAGCAGAATATTGCTAGGAGTTCAATTTGGCACGAACCCATGGAGCTTTTAGCAAAGTTCTACTCAAAACAGGGCTCTAATGGTTCAGTTTGTGCAACACTAGTCATAAACGTTGGTGTATAACACTATCTAAGGCCATAAAAACCCTATATAACACTCTTAGAGTATTAACCAGGGCTTTAAGGGTTTTTAGACAGTGTTCTACACCAGTTTTAGGGGTTTAAGTGAACTTCCAGTTCGGTTCAAAGTAGTTCAAACACAGCCAAACTTTTCAAAAGTTTGCTCATCACTACTTTTGAAAATAATAGGTACATGAATATACAGTATTACTAGAATGTTTAGCAGAATGGCTTTGGCTGAAAATGTCTTCTATAAAGATCCTTTATTTTCCATCAGTCTTTAGTCTGGAGCCCATAAATCTGGTGTAGGGCAACAACGCAGAATGCAAAAGTGGCCGTTACACCTCACATTATTGCAGATCTCTGTGTGCCATGGAGTGCAATCCAAGCCCCTTTCTTTTCATCACAACTTACTCTCACATACCTCCAATGCCAAGAAGCTACTATAACCATTCCAAAAGCATCAGTGGCATCAGATCTTTTTACAAGCCGGGCTTTTAAATAATTCCACCACTTAAGATCTTGTTCTCCTTTAATGCAAGTAGAAGATCAGTTTTAAAATGCCTGTGGAACAAGTGATGCTATACTAAATGACAAAACAATTGATTCATTCGTGCAATAGCATTTTGATAGAGATGAGTACAGAGGAAAGAACATGGGAACAGATGGTGCGTTTTTGTAAGATTAAGTTGAAGTAGAAGATTAAATGTTAACACACAATCTATTTAACTACTTTAGAACTTTTCCGTACTTTATTGTTCTTGGAAATCAGCACTTGGAGTATTAATCATCACATCGCACGGAGTAGAAGAGCAGAAATCCACATTTTTAGTAGCCTTTTTGTGTTTTATAAAGGAGTGGTATTTAAAAATTGTCCCATTACGGCACCCCCCCTGATCATATGCATAGGGGTACAGGGACATCATAGAAGGGTCCTCTGCTTAACACTATGCACACAGGGAAGATTGCTGCAAAGAGTGGTGCTTGCTCTAAGAACACAACCTCCCTATGCATTATATGGTTGTCTATTGATATCAAATGTGTGGCTACCGGCAGCGTTCCCAGGATCAGCTATTCATACGAAAAAAAAAATGCTATAGGCCGGGCTCACACATCTGTAATTAGTTGCGTGCGAGCATGCAACAAGTCGGCAATGACAATGCATACTTGCTGTGTGCTGCCAATACCCATGCACTATTTTGGCATGTATACGCACTTAACATGCGGCAAGATAGAACATGCTGTGATTTAAAATTTATTTTTTTTTACGCATAATACATGCAACTCCTGTGAGTGGCAACATGGGAGTGTAGAGGAAATGGGTACTGCGTATTATGGGGGAAAAAACTGTGCGCGAAATACACAGTTACCATATATGCTCATGTGAGACAGTCCATATAATGCACTGATGAGTGAGCTGCCTGTATTTTGCTTTACAGAAAGCAACAAGATACCAGCATATCCACATCCATACAGCTCAGTGAATAAATGCTATGCCAGGACCAAGCTCATAATATAAATACAGTAGCAGAACCAACCTCATACAGCACGAGAAGCAAGTTTATAATGTACACCATTAGAACCAAGTTCATAATGTGAATATAGCATCAGAACCAAACTCTTGGGCCTCCTTCACACAGGCGACAAAGTCGCATGATTTTCACATGTTGCGACAATGCTACAAATGTGAGGCACATGCTTTCCAGTGGGTTCCTTCACATTTGTGAAGTTTTGTAGCATGCAACATTGCAAGTCAAAAACATTGCAGGTATTGCGAGGTTTTGTAGCCAATGTTTCCCTATGGAGCCTTCCTCTCTGTTGCATCACGTAGTACGAAAACGCAAATTTTGTGCTGTGCGATGCAACTTTGACAATAGGAAATCCTACTGTCAAAGCCCTAAACTAAGCCTTAAGTGCAGGGAAAGAAAAAAAAAGAATACATCACCTTAGAAGAGCTGTAAGCCTAACCGCATCGTCTTTCCGGTCCCTGGCACTGGTCTTCATCATCTCTTCTGGCTGGGGTTTGAAAGTTCAGCCTTCTGGAAGTGCTGCGCCTGATTGGTTGAGTGCTGTGACAGAATAAATGATGTAGATGGGAAAGAAGATGTAGTAGAGCTGACAGCGCTTCTAAGGTGATGTATTCTTAATTTTTTCCTGCAGCTAGGGCTTATTTTCAGGGTAGGGCCTATATTTCCAAATCACCCTCCCCCCTCCCCCCAAAAAATCCTTGCAAGTGGTGCTACAAAGTCACGTAACTTTGTAGCACCACTTGCTACTTTGTAGCTCCACAAAATCACAGTATTGCCATGAGAAAACGCAGCGATATCGCATGGACCACCAATGTGATATCGCTGCGATTTTCTCATAGTGATATCATGTCGAACGTGTGAAGAAGGCCTTAAACTTACAGTTTCAGTACCTAGATACAATGCCAGAATTAAGCTCAGGGCATAAACACAGCACCAGAACCAAGCTCATAACATATTGATGTCAATGGGTTCTTTCACATTAATGATTTTTTATGCGCATTTCTGTTGCGCACAAAAAAAAAAAAAAATAGGACCTGCTCTATCTTTCTGCATAATTGCACAGCACAGGTCCCTAAAGAAGTCTGTTGGAAGTGCAACTACACTGCACAATTCCGTGCAAAATAGAACACATCTGGACCTCATAAGGCTAAATAGTAGAGATGAGTGAGTATACTCGCTAAAGGCAATTGCTCGAGCGAGCATTGCCCTTAGCGAGTACCTGTCCACTCGAGACTGAAGGTTCGTGTGCCGGCGCGGGGGAGCGGTGAGTAGCGGCTGTCAGTAGGAGGGAACGGGGGGGGGGGGGGGGAGAGAGGGAGAGAGAGATCTCCCCTCCTTTCCTCCTCGCTCTCCCCGGCAGCTCCCTGCCCGCCGCCGGCACCTGAACCTTCAGTCTCGAGCGGGCAGGTACTCGCTAAAGGCATGCTCGCTGGAGCAATTGCCTTTAGCGAGTATACTTGCTCATCTCTACTAAATAGCCTTTTAAATCAAGGCAGGGGGGTGTTGCACATGCATATGAATAGGCTCTGCACGTACAAAAAACTGCAATACAATGCGCCGATTTGTGCGTTAATCAAACTCATTCACTGCACAAATACGTTGCACATCTTCTTGCCTGAAGCTGCCCTAAGGCTGACTCTGAACAACACCAACCTAGTGTCTTATAGCTGCATGAGGGTCCCCATCTGTAATTCCCCATAGAGTAATTATATTAAAACATTTTAAGATATCCAGGAAAGTAACACCAGAGGTTCTACAGATATGCGCGCACAATAGCCATGCAATAACATTCACATGCAGCAATCTAAAGGCACCACATAAAAAAAGCCGCCATATGCAATGCATTAACGGTCACATCCTCTCTTCCAAGAAGTGGACGCTTTTTGCCTGGCATTACAGTCACACGATTTCCAGAAAATGATAAAAATATCCTGCAGGGCTGCTGATCTGATATCACTTGTAACTCTTCCCAAGTAAGACACAATTTATACTGACTGTTAATTGCAGCGTGAACCCTGGATAAAAATAGAGATCTGGATCTTCACTGAGTCACGTCTGTTCCAGGTATCTCATCAGACCAACTCCTCGTCCAGAGACATAATAACCCTTCCTGATCTATAATGTCAGTGTTGGTAGTTTTGTATCAACTGTGTTTAAATAAGCATTAATGCATGGCATTGTAAAGTCATGGCATGATGGCAATTCCCGCTCCTCATAGAGCATCATGGTGGGGTTGGTCTACTACTCCCAAACTCCCCAATGAGCCAGCGAATGGAGTCATGGAGTAAGAACAGCTCTCTTCCTAGTAGACCTTGCCTTTCCAAGTGTTACACGGTCAGCTGCAGTTTACCTTTAATATACTATTTCCCCTAAAACCTATAATCAGACAATACTTTTTATGAGCTGAGGCACTTGTAGGGTTGTCTTCAACGGTCCATCCTTAGGGGCCACACAGCTAATTTCAGGTTGTAAATTGTAATCCCATTGCAAGCAACTTGTGATCATTTCAAAATGTCCAACCATATCAGAAATGTTGCAGTAGTTACCAGATTGTTTGTGACTTTTTTCCCTCCTAGGGGACAAGTGAAGCCATGATCTAATGTGTGTGCCATCTAGCAGCAGCCTCATCCTACAGCTGGACATAAATGATAGACTTTCAGTTATGCCTTCTGTTCTGCATAGAAGAAAATGGAAAAAGGGGAATTTCAGCACACTTCATTCCCTAATCTTATAATATATTTGGCATTTATAACCAGTATGGTTTGTAGGCTATACTACATACTGATTTCAACCTGTTTCTCCAAATCACTTCTATTCAAACCTTGAGGTACCACTACTCGGCCCAGTGCAGCGTCAGCAGCCACATTTCCAGAATTGTGTTTGTAAAGGCTAGGGGGCCCCACAGCAAAGTCGATATCGGATTTGGAGGGTTCAAGCAGGAAAGGCAGGGTTTCCCAGGTGCTGCCACTTCAGATAGCCCAAATCCAAGCCGATGTGTGCAAGGCCGATTCCGATTCGTCTGCCTCATAGATTGAATGACATTGGGAAAAAAAGACGACTGGTGTACATGGGCTTTTTCTTGTCACATTCGTCCTGGACTGCCAACAAGAACAGGGTACAGGGAGCAGCCAAGATGGACGTAGGAGCTAGCTTGTACAGGTGGCTAGATGCAGAACGGACAGAGAGCACCTCTGCAGGAAGGTGAAGGCCTGTATATCTCGACCGTGCCATGCAAATGCAAAAATAAACTAAGGGAGGGAGCCCTGCCTAATTGGCGGGCCGATCGCTGACGACAGGTGCGGACCCACACTCGTACCAAGGCCATTACAAATCCCTACCAGGGAGCCCTGAAAACACGAGGTACAGTGCACGGAAATAAACAGAACAAGTACAGACAAACAATAGACACAAACAGGGAACGAAGCAAAACACCGGAGCCAGACACACAGCAGGTCTGAGCAGGAGGACTGCTCAGGGATCACTGGAAATTAATCGGCAACTCCCAGGCAGCAAGAGCTGGATCTTATAGGGAGGAGGGAGAAGCCAATTGGCTGACAGAAATGTCAATCACCAGCCACACCTCTCAGACATTAGCAGGACTAATTAACCTAGACTAGAAAGCACAGGAGCTGTTAACCCTTGCTAGTCTGGATAGAACCTACTGAAACTAGGTGCGCTGGCAAATAATTAACCATGTGCTGACTGAGACGTGACATTTCTGCTATGCAATTCTCACCATTCACTTAAATGAGGATGAGCTGCAATGCCGGACACAGCATAGACACTAAAAAGGCACTATTTCTGGGGGGGGGGGGGAATTACCTTTTTTTTTAGAATGTCCTTAAAATATCTTTACCGAAAACATGGAAGAAAGTGATTAAGATGGAAATGAAAAAACGTATGTCTGCTGCCTAAGCAGTGCTATTTCCTTGTGAAGTTGCAGAGTTTTACACGTTCCACATGCAAGTAACAATATTTTTAGCAGTTTTACTTTTAGTGACTCGGCTTTGCATGCTAATCCAATCAGAACGATTCTTTCTGTGCCTGTGTTTTCAGCTCGGAGCATGCTTCATTGTGTGTTACATTGTATTTTTTGCTGTGACCTGATTCTGCTCTTCCTGTTCTGAGTGTAGGAGGAGGAATCTATTCAATTCCTCTTGCATGGGTGTATGAATAGTGGGCGCCAACATTGGTATGATAAACGATTCCCTTCAGTGTTAGAGCGGATTGCAATGAAGTGCACGTCAATGAATCTGGGCCTCTGGGTATCAAGCCTAGCAATAAGAATCCTTTATTTGGCTTAAAGTCTGCTTCTAATTTATATATTTTCCCGACAGCCAATTCCTAGCAGAGTCATTATACTAGGTCGTCCAGAGAAAGATGGATTTTTAATGTACTCCCTTTATAATCTACAACTTAAAGAATACAACCATTGTGGAGATGCTGTACCTAAAAAAAAAAAATACTTAAAAAACGCATAAATAGCAAATCCCAAGTAGGATATTATAAAAGAATTGTTCTGGCATAAAAGAGGATGCGTGCAATTAGGAAAGCTTGGCTACTTTCTTCTAAAAACAGCACCATCTTTGTTTATGGGCTTGTTTGGAATTGCAGGTAGTTATTATACTTACCGGTTCCCAGATCCATCGCCGTCATCCCATAAATTTGTGCTGTCCTTCAGGGGTCCAGCGCTGGATGGGCGAACTGGGTAAGTATAAGAAATACCTCCTCAGACTCCAGGGAATCTGCCATATGAACACCACAAGGCCGTCTGCACATGAACGGGTTGAACTCCTGCAGAATAATCCGAACCTGTGCCCGCCCGGCATCTGTGCGCACCTGTGTTTCTCTGTATTGCTCGCCGTCCGACATGAACAGTGCTTTTCCCGTGTCGCCGCTAGGTGATGATGTGGAATTTGCGACCTTTCCGCAAATGTCAATTGCGGAAGGGCCCCGGATTGGATGGCTTCTCTTGACTTCAATGGAAGCCGTCTGCGCGGAATCTGCACAAAAGTAGAACACGCTGCAATTGTTTTTTCCGCGAGCGGAAATCACAATCACGGTCCACTCGTGTGAACAGATATGCAATTGTTTTATTCTTGACATGGTTGCGGAATGCCGTGGATCGTCCACACGGGTGACGATCGCGGATTCCACAATCCAAATCCGGCCGTGTGCAAGCGACCTAACTTAGTTTATGGTGCTTATACCTGGTAACAGGTTCTCTCTTGACTTCATTAAAGTGAATGGGGCTGACCTGCAATGCCAGTTATAGTCCAAGGACAAATATTTTTAGTAGAAAGTCGTCAATGCAGCCACTTAAAAAAACGTCCTTATGTGTGCAATTGACATGCAAATAACTATATATTATCATTTCATACACAAAAGGCAGGGTGACAAGAATACCATGGTGCACTGGACAAATGAAGCCAATAGCTGGATGAAGTGGAGAGGTGAGGCAACTGTATTCTGTAATGTGCATCATATGAATGCCTTTATCTGGCCTTCAGAGGGTTTAGAGTTTATTTGTGTCTCAAATGTTGGCTTCTCAGGTCTTGAACACTGTATGAAGGTCCTTCATGTACTTAAAGTGTACTTTCAGGTGACTTCAAAGTAAGATGCCATATGTATACATAAGGAATAATGCCATTTCTGGCCATTATATGACTTATATCCTGCATTTATCTCAGTTTTCACCTTTGCAGGCTCTCTCTCTAATTGTTAGTTTTCCCAGAGCTTGTTGGTGGAGACTAGCTGCTATGATGTTTCCCATACTCAGCACAGAGAAGGGGTAATCCTGCTTTCCTATCACTCTGTAGCAGACCCTCAGAATAATCAGCAGCATGGAGAAGATTACATGAAAATTAAAATATAAATAAATACTAGAGCGCTCAGCGGTGTCTGGATCTCTCTGCCTCTTTCTCACTCTGCAGCTGCTTCAAGCTCCGTTCTCCATAGACTTCTATAGCCAGCAAATTACTTGATCACTGAGTCAAGCTGGTAAGTCTAACTTCTATTGTGGTAAAATGTTTGAAGGGTCTCTAGGAGATGCTATCCTGGAGTACCTCATGAAACTAGCTGTATAACTCCATATCAGCATAGGGTTATGATAGGTCTCTCCTGTCAAACCAATATGATCAGATTCTACGATGAGGTAAGTTCTAGTCTGGACCAGGAGAGTCATTGGATCTTGTGCATCTGGACTTTTCCAAAACATTTGATACTGTACCAGGGGTCAATACAGAGATCTCTCCCATCATCTATTTATACTTAGGACTCTGACTGTAACAAGAGGGCATCCTCTACACTTAAAAAAAGAGAAGGTTTCTACACCGACATAGAATGGGGTTCTTTACTGTAAGAGCAGCGAGACTGTGGAACTCTCTGCCCGAGGATATGATGATGGCGAACTCGATAGACTACAAGAGGGGTATAAACGCCTTTCTTGAGCGTTACAATATTACATGTTCACTGATTGTTTTCTATTCCCAATCATTGCTTTTTCACACTTGTTAAAGAGTCCTACATTTATTTGAAGGAATGTGATTGTTCTCAGCAAGAGAAACGACGTAATCTTGTAGATATGATACCTTTTAATGGCTAACAAAAATACATGATGTAATAATAGCGAGCTTTCGTACCAACGCAGGGTACTTCTTCCGGCTTAAATGGATTGGATCTGAAGAGGCATGCATATTTATACACACTTATAACATACATACTTATGACAAGGCACAGATATGGATGTGATTGGTTCGCACTTAAAAGGAATTCTGCAAACCAGAAAACAAACTTTTTTTGTCTAGGAACTGATAGCGGAGTGAAAGTTTTATGGTCTCTAAATTACTGTTGGAGGGGGGGGAAAAGGTCAACAGGCTCGAATTGTTATAAGAGATACACAAACATTTTTAGCTAAATACTGATAAGGGAGTGAAAGTTTATGGTCCCTGAATTACTGTTGATGGGGGTCTTATCTGTGCAATCAAGTCTCACACTTCCCATTCACGCATAAATCCTGGGGAATAATTTAACCCAGTATTCAGCGTGTCAAAGGTTGTTATCAATTTATACTCCCAAATTCTTCTGTGGTTTTGTGACTTGAAACCACCCTTCAATATCAAAACTCTCATATCTCCTATGTCATGTCCGTGGTTAGAGAAGTGCTCGGCCACAGGTAATTCTCTTCTTCTGTGTTCAATCGTGTGGCGATGAGATCTCATCCTGGCTTTGAGTTTCTGTCCTGTTTCTCCAACATAAAGACCCCCAACAGGACATTTACTGCACATGATCAGGTACACAACATTGGACGAGGAACATGTGAATGTCCCCTGGATCTTATAGTCCTGCTGTCTATTGTGTCTATTGTGTCTACAGCAGGACTATAAGATCCAGGGGACATTCACATGTTCCTCGTCCAATGTTGTGTACCTGATCATGTGCAGTAAATGTCCTGTTGGGGGTCTTTATGTTGGAGAAACAGGACAGAAACTCAAAGCCAGGATGAGATCTCATCGAAGAATTTCAAGAATTCAAGAATTTGGGGATATAAATTGATAACAACCTTTGACACGCTGAATACTGGGTTAAATTATTCCCCAGGATTTATGCGTGAATGGGAAGTGTGAGACTTGATTGCACAGATAAGACCCCCATCAACAGTAATTCAGGGACCATAAACTTTCACTCCCTTATCAGTATTTAGCTAAAAATGTTTGTGTATCTCTTATAACAATTCGAGCCTGTTGACCTTTCCCCCCCCCCCCCTCCAACAGTAATTTAGAGACCATAAAACTTTCACTCCGCTATCAGTGCCTAGACAAAAAAAGTTTGTTTTCTGGTTTGCAGAATTCCTTTTAAGTGCGAACCAATCACATCCATATCTGTGCCTTGTCATAAGTATGTATGTTATAAGTGTGTATAAATATGCATGCCTCTTCAGATCCAATCCATTTAAGCCGGAAGAAGTACCCTGCGTTGGTACGAAAGCTCGCTATTATTACATCATGTATTTTTGTTAGCCATTAAAATGTATCATATCTACAAGATTACGTCGTTTCTCTTGCTGAGAACAATCACATTTTGCTCTACTGGCTAACACGGTACCAGATCTTTGTTTTGAAGGAATGCTGCCATCCGATAGGTGGCGCTGCAGAGGTGTTGTTCCATCTTCCGTATTTGTATAAATTACCCAGAGGAGCATGCATGACCATATAAGTCTCCTCATTCACCTCTCAGGTGTTTTCTCACACCCCTTATGGGTGCTCTCCTTGGGGAGAGACGATGCCTTCCCCTGGTCCACTCACCCCCTCGGACGACATCCCTCTTGTCCCATGTTCACTGATTCATTTTAAAGAGTTGTTTATCCAGAAATTTACTAGGATTGGAAGATTAGAGCCAGGAAGGAATTTCTCTCCCTTAAATTAGGAAAATTGGGGGGTAGTGGGCAGTAATACGGTAGGTTGAACTGGATGGACTAGATGGACTAGTCTTTTTTCAGCCTTAAATACTATGTTAGGCTTTGTTCACACATCTGTGCGGCGCAAAACGCAGCGCTGCATGGATGTGCAGAAAAACGCGTGAACAAGGCTCCATGCTAATTGCTTTCAATGGGGCCACCACTGCTGCCGGTGGCCCCATTGAAGCAATGGGCTGCCGGCACCCTTTGCAGTGATTTTTGGGGAAGTGCTTTAAATATGAGCCCTTCCCTGAAAATCATCCCTAGCATACTCACCTCTCCGCCGCTGTTGGGGCTCAGGCGCGTCTAGCCGCTTGGCCCCCCTGCACTGCTCTGAAGCTCTTTCAGCAGGTGGGGATTTAGAATCCCTGCTTGCTGAAGGGGCTGTGTCTGATTGGCTGAGTGCTCAGCCAATCACACGCAGCGCTCAGCCATTCATAATTTAATGATTCTAATAGATGCACAATTTTGTGCACACGATTGTACGCACATAAACGCGCTCGTCTAAATGAGAAAAACCCTTTAAAAGAGAACATTCTGCCCACAGCCCTATTTAGATGCTAGAAAACACTGTATTCAAGGGTTGATATTTAATCTTCAGATAATGGGTGCTTTAAAAAAAAAAAGCTCTGAAATCTGCAGGCTTTATGCTGCATGTGAATGGGGTTCTCTAAAACCCATGTACTGGTATTATACTGTAATCTGTTGTGTATTTTTGATGTATTATAGGGTGTAAAGACACTGATAAATCTGCCCGATAATGTGGAAATGATAGGTTTCAGTGTTCTGTAATTCCACATTATTATGGTGGTTTTCTAAGCAGTCAGTTTATAAAATTATGCTAATAAACGTATTGGGAAGTGTAGCGAGAATGTGCAGAAGCATGGTTTACACGTGTTTGATAAGTAGCGGCTGGAGGCAATCTGTTAAGCAGCACCTAATAAGCTGTAAAAAAATCTGTAATCGTGCAACAATGTCATTTCAGCAGAAGGTTAAGAATTTGTAAGCAGGAACAGAAAGACGGAAGTCATATTGAAAGTGTCCAGTGTGTACAGTGCTAGATGGAGTGTTCTGCATTCACATTGCTCTCTGCTGGAAATTGTTAAGTTTATACAAAATTATACCCTAAAAATCAATGATTTAAAGACAATTTCCACCCAAATCCTAAGGGCTCCTTCACATGCAAAATCTGTGTGTGCTATATGCAGAGAATAGAGCCATTGATTTCAATTGGGCACCATAGAAATCTATGGGGGCAAAGGAGAAGGTGTGCGCAAACAGAACTCTTGCATAAAAATTTCCCGTATGAATACAGCCTTACACCTATTTTTGCACAGAAGAGGTTTTGGGATATTTGACACATATTATGACTCCTTTTTGTAGTTATGCTGTTGTTTGTAGAACTGAAGAATTCTTGTAAGTCATATATATATTAGCTAAATCCTTCATTGCTCTGGGATAGTAGAGAGCAGGCATTTAGATGCTGCCTCCTTTCTGATTGGACCATGGAGAGTGTAATGCAGCATGGGAAGTAAAGGCAAGGAAGTCAGGACAGTGAACTACTGGAAAAATGCTAGGCTTGCTACATGCCCCCTCCCTGAAAGTAAAAAAAGAAAGAAGCCCACCTGAAAATTAGAACTTATAGATCTGAAATAAAGCAAATAGCAACAAATGAGTAAAGAAAACTTGTTATATTTTAGAAAACTTGTTAGGTATGTTTTAAGCTTTCTTTCAGATGAGCATATTTTTACTCCATATTTGGTCTGTCCTGTGAGAACTGTAATATGGAACTGATGTATGTATCCATTTACATGGCCATTAGAGATGAGCAAGCATACTCGCTAAGGCAAACTACTCGAGCGAGTAGTGCCTTCTTCGAGTACCTGCCCGCTCGTCTTTAAAGATTCGGCTGCCGGCGCGAGTGACAGGTGAGTTGCGGCGGTGAGCAGGGGGGAGCGGGGGGGAGTGAGGGAGAGAGAGATCTTCCCTCCGTTCCTCCCCGCACCTGAATCTTTAGAGACAAACGGGCAGGTACTCCAATAAGGCACTACTCGCTTGAGTAGTTTGCCTTATTGAGTATGCTCGCTCATCTCTAATGGCCATATTTTTCACGGCCATATTGTAAAAACACAGCATGCGCTTCTTTTGCGAGTTTTTGCCTCCATATTTGCACTTATTAGTATTTTTTATTGGGCAAAACAGATCCATATATAATTGGATCCAATGGCAGCAAATACAGGTCAAATACTGATGACATACGGTTGCAATGTCATCCATAGCACCTCTGCATTATGGATACATATTATGGACGTGTTACAATACGGTCGTTTGAAACCGGCGTTAAGTAAAGGCCATAAGAAAAGGCGAAAAACAATTGTGGCTTAGCTATATTTTCAAGCTGCTCTGGACCCTGAGACTATTTATTAGTCAAGAAGCATCAGAATAGATTTGCATGATAATTATATTTAAGAACTGTCATGTGTTCTTCAAATCACATTGTAATTACGTCTATGAAGCGCGGTCAAATATTTGCACACATCCTAATAGGAATTCTTGCGTAGAATACAGCAGCTTCGCACCATGTGTATACAATAGGAAGATGGAGAATTAAACCATTCCCTATGGGAAACACTAGGAATTTTTTTCGCTACTGATAGGTTTTGACTACATTTATCCATCATTTTAATATTTATCCCTTGGCTACCTGTAATGAAGTTATACATTATATAGGAAAATGCATCAGTGAGGTCTGTAGTTTCTGGTAAGGCTTATAAATACTATTTTTTCAGCTTCAAAAGTTGTAATTGTGGTTCGCAGTTAGTATGCATTTTGAGATTTTCACCTTTAAAGGCGCCTAAACATAATGTAAATAGTGTGAACACAATGTGTAATATTCACATTGTTAAAGTATAGCCTCTAGCAACCGGTTTGGGGGATTGAAGGGGAAGGCAGAGTATTTACAGTTACATCATTACTTATCGTAAGGTTGGCTTTGCTAATGTAAAACCATTGTAAGTATCTAAATCTCTACTGCATCAAGCCAAGACTAATTTGTAACCACTCCATGCCTCTCTCCTTGAGCTGCTGGTGCTTGAAAGATGATGTTAGCCGCAATGCTTTTGACACTCAACATGTTAGAAAATGTGGTCTGTGCCATAAGTCGCACCCCTATCCATATGCTGTGTCAGAGCTTATAGACATCATAGAAGAAGGGTTTCCTCTTTGGAGCCTCTATCTATTAATTAGAGAGAACTTCTGCGAAAAGCAGTTTGGGATCTGGAGAAGTGGTTGTGGCCAAGTATTACATGTTGTTGACGCCTTCCCTTTGACTTTAGATAAGGATCCTGTAATAATGAAGTTCAACGCTGCATGGAAAATGAGGATGTTCCAGCATTTACACAGAAGTGATCAATGACAATGCTCCTTACTGTAGACAGGCTGATGCCTTGTGCTTCATCATGATGGCTTGTGTGCAGCGGCATAACCCAGGGGCGTAACTATAGAGGATGCAGGGGATGCGTTTGCTCCCGGGCCCAGGAGCCTTGGGGGGCCCATAAGGCCTCTCTTCTCCATATAGAAAGCCCAGTACTATGAATAAAGCATAGTTGGGGGCCCTGTTCCAGGTTTTGCATTGGGGCCCAGGAGATTCAAGTTACGCCTCTGGCATAACCTATATATCCAGTAGCATGCAGCTCCCGTCACAAACTATGGCTGACACCTTCAAGAGTCTGCATCTTATCTTGCATGGTTTAGGACACGTGACATGCTAATAAAATACAATCCATTCTACTAATAGGGGGTCCAAATACTTTTGGTAAGATAATGCATATCAAAAAGGTGTAGCACCAGTTGCAAAATTAGGCACTGCAAAAGGCACAGCAGCTCACAAGGCTGTATGGCAATCCCCTTGGTGAAGCTTGATTAGTCCAGGGCTTCAAATACTCACCACAGAAAGGAAGAAGCAGAGTATCATTGGTTCCATATCCTTCCATCAGACTGTTGTCTTGGAGGTGTACTTGAACACATTCAATTAATCAGATAAGTGATTCGCAATCTCAGAAGGTTACTTCCAACAAGATGGCACAATGTGTTGCACATCTAATGTGAGAAATTGAAAGTTATTTTGTTGACTGATTAATTTAGGAAACTCTTTGATGTCTACTTGTGGGGTTTACTGAAGGGGTTGTGTATACATTAACCAGCCACATCCTTAAATACAGTAGTGGGTTGTTGCCACTACCAGTGTTACATTAGCAGATGTAAATAAATCTTATTTGTATACGAGCACCAAGTAGGGGTACTCATTTTACCAACTTCAAAAGGATGAGTCAGCCACCTGAACCATGCGGGGATTGAACGCACAACCTTCAGGTCGTGAGCAAGAGCTTATGACTGCATTTCTGCTGCCCGAACACTCTGCCAGTATGCAGACTTGCATGCAAAAGTGCTCGGATACCGAAGCCGTCATCGTCAGCAGATACTCAGACCTTGTTTTACAACATACAAGGTCAATATATGTCAAATCTCATAGACAGACACATAGACTAGGCAAAAATGCAACCATTATTGAGGAATGTTTCAGTTTCCTCATGAGAGATTTCCCCTACAGTTCCACGCAGGCGGGCTTGGGATTATCGGGCTATGCAGGTTCTGTACATATTGAAAGTCTATTCATTGTCTTTCTGGCACACGCGTGCCCATTGTGTTCGGGTGTCGAAGGAACGTTGCGCTTTATTATGGTGTGAGGCCGTTGAATAGAGAAGAAGCTGAGTACAGCTGGGTAATGTACTAGACATCTGTTTGTGGATATATACCATTGTTTATACAACCATCTGCTTACAATGATGGATTATATTCACCATTAATGAGATGTATGATATCACTGTAGAATTTGTTAGAACTTAACCTGAAGGGTTAATGTGGGCATATTTGGGGTGGAACATTTTATATATGTAGCTTTCTGTGTGAATCTTGTTATATGTTTCACATGAACTTGAGGAAGGAGCTCCATGCTTCGAAACGTGTCGTTTTTGCATATTTCATGAAAAATAAATTATATTGGATTATATCATTTGACATTGGACCGTTCCATTAACCCTTTCCAATCCACTATCTGACATCTAAAGACATTCTGATTGAAGGCAGTACAGCTCCAATGTCGGAAGACGTCCGGCGGGGTATTATTGCTGTAGATTACTGGCCGCTCTGTTGTCGGGGGCCTTTCCAGCATGTCCCATACAGCAGTACTGGCTCTAACCTGCAGATGGCGCCATTGTATAATGGCAGAAAGAGTAAGCCCCCTAGGAAACCCTGAATCCAAAAATGGATTGCAATGGGTTAATGATTGGGACGTACATACATAACTTGTTGCCTTCTGTGGTGTTAAGAGTCTTACTCCATTTAAAATCATCTAATAATAGGTTGCAACCTGAATGCTATATAATATGTTTCTAAGCCCCAATGAGAAATCTGCCTCCCTGCACATAACACCTTTATTAGTGTAGATCTGGATAAACAGATCTGGAATTATTTGCAACTTTAGGACTTTCCGTTGATTACAGTACCTGGTTTCTGAAACAGTTTAGCTGAAATGGAAACAGATGGATACTCCCAGCAGCATATGGTAAAGAGAGGCTAAAAATGTAGCAAAGATGTAACTGAGGAAGGTGTGCAAAAGAGTAAATAAATAACATTAACAACCGTCGAGCACAAACAGGCATATTAATAACCAAATTAGCAAGTCTCAGCAAATGAATGTCAACACAAGTGTTCTATTCAATTTAATATAATTAATTATTATTATTTAAGCAGCCCAACAAGAGCACAAGATCACAGCTTAGAAGGTCATGTTCATAACTAGAGATGAGCGAACCTACTCGTTTCGAGTAATTACTCGATTGAGCACCGCGATTTTCGAGTACTTCAGTACTCGGGTGTAAAGATTCGGGGGGCGCTGGGGGGCGGGGGGAGGCGCGGCGGAACGGGGGGTAGCAGCGGGGAACAGGGGGAAGCCCTCTCTCTCTCCCTCTCCCCCCCCACTCCCCGCTGCAACCCCCCACTCACCCACGGCGCCCCCCGAATCTTTTCACCCGAGTATGGAAGTACTCGAAAATCGCGGTGCTCGGGCGAAAAAGGGGCGTGGCCGAGAAGGTTCGCTCATCTCTATTCATAACGCATCAGGAACCTCCCAGGAAACTCGATGACGTTAAGCATCGGCGTAAAATGCGTGTAAGGCCCAGCAGTATGGCCTAGTGTAACTGACAGATGTTAATGTTGTCGACATGGAGTTGTGCCACAGTGTGCCGATTAGCACTGAAACCACCACTTCCGGCTTGTGCCACAGACGTTGATATAGCAATGTTGACGAGCCACATCCTTTTGCTTTTCATTGCTGGTCAAATTGTGGTGTCTTTGGTCCAAAACTTTCTCTGTCTGTATACGGAAATCCCATAGTATTTTTACTGCTTTAATAATAATAATAATTATTATTAATATTATTATTATTTTAGAATGTACTTTACCACTGTTCTTCTTATAGTTGTGAAATCAAAATGTTTGGATTTTATAGGGAACACTAGGACCGCCAACAAACATGGCTGCAACTGGAAAAACATAGGAATGAGCTTTAAAAAATCCAACATGGCTGCTTAAAGGGGTTTTCCAAAAAAATAAAAAAAGTACCTAAATCTGCCTAAATGTTCACCAGATGATACTATCATACCCCAGCAGTAGTTATTTTTTTGTTAACTTGCACTGCTCTGTATAAAATCTTAGCTTTGATGCTGCCAGAGCTTACTATAGATGGCATTACCAATTTAAAGGATTGCATTTCTCTTGATTCCTCTCCTCTCTTAGAGACGTTGCCTTTATTTACAGCTGCCTTCATGCCCCACTCTTACGGGGCATAAGGTAGGGCTGTAATTCCACAGTATCTTCATAGAAGCCACAACCAGCCACTGACACATTGCTCTGCTCTTCCCCTACTCACTGTACACTGTAGCTATCCAGCATGTGAAACATGTTACTTCTTGAGGTATATGGAAGGGTGGGGGTGGAGACAAGCAGCAGTGGAGATAAGAGGTATGTGCCATATGATGCCTGGTACTACAAGGAGGGTGGGAGGGGAGATAACCCTAATTCAGGGTACATCACACAAGCATAGTCATGCAACTGTATGTTTGACTAGTTTACAGAGGCATTTAAAGTACAAACAGTAAATTAATATAGAGCCTTGTGTGGCGTAGAGTGTTAAGGCAGCAGAAATGCAATCATAAGCTCTTTCTCATGACCTGAAGGTTGTGAGCTCAATCCCCACGTGGTTCAGGTAGCCGACTCAAGGTTGACTCGGCCTTCCATCCTTCCAAGGTCGGAATAAATAAATTACCTGTTGGCACTATACAAATAAGATTTGTTTATTACTAGTAACTTAAACTACAGTTAAACAATTTTTATTTTGTGTTTACTCCGCCTCTATAGGCATTAGATCATGAATATGTAAAAGTAGCTTAAAGAGGTTGTCCATCTTGGAAATTTTCGGTGTTACAAGGATCCCTTGAAAATAAACCACTTGCCTAGCAGCAAGTTTTTAACTACGCTCCGCCACAGGCAACTGAAAGATTATATGGTACACACTGAAATCAATAGTGGAAAAAGAATTACAGCATGAGGATGCTGAAAAAAAAAAAACCTTAGAAAGTTCCAATAGGGTATTAGAAAATAAGTTTTCTCAATGAGACAGCCGTTTTATCAGGCGTTGAAATGACAGGTTACATGTGACAACAGAGAATACACTTCTGTCTCCATGATAAAACTTCCTTCCACGTGCTGTAGAAAATCATAGAAAACACAGATATACTTTTCGGTTCACTTTCTAGAATTGCTCTTATTATGGTTGTATTTCTAATAGTTTTTCTCAGAGGTGTTGACTTGTATCTGACACAAAAAAGCTTGATTAGCAGTAGCCAGGCCTAATTAAATGAGTGCTAATTAGCAAAGCCTGTGTGGTGAGCGTCATACAATTACATAGCAGAAGTGTTGTACGGTACAGGCTTATTATTTATTTTTATAGCATTATTATAGCATACTGACATATTACACAGTGCTGGAAATGTAATTCATTAATTCCTTCTGGTCCTTACCCCAGAGGAGTTGGCAATCTAATTTTACTAGTGCAGATACACAAGAAGGTCAGATTTATAGGAAGCCAATTAACCCATAGTACATTGCGGAACTCACAGGAAACTAAACCAAAATGAAGTGAATGGAGAATGAACATGGTTTTTCTGTATATTATACTCTAATCCTGAGCCAATGCAATATCTAAAGCTGGCTGTACACATTAGATCAAAGCTTGGCAAAAGAGTCGATGTGAACAGCACTGGCTGACAGTAGAATGGTTATGGGGTCTCCTCAAGGAAAATGTCATGGTAAAGAAGGAGTAAGCATTTCACTAACAGCTACCTGATGTATATGACCACCTCTTAGCTGGTATACAATATCACAGTATGCTTGCAAAACTCATAACAGCCTGCAATTCACTTCACAACCATTTGGCGGCCAAACACCAAAGACTCACGAATAGAGATGAGCGAACGTACTCGGATAAGCACTACTCATCCGAGTAATGTGCCTTATCCGAGTACCGCTGTACTCGTGTTGAAAGATTCGGGACGCGCTGCGGAGCGGGGAGCTGCAGGGGAGAGCGGGGAGGAACGGAGGGGAGATCTTTCTCTCCTTCTCTCCCGCCCGCTCTGCCCCGCTCCCCGCTGCGACTCACCTGTCAGCAGCGGCAGCTCCCGAATCTTTCAGCACGAGTACAGCGGTACTCGGATAAGGCACATTACTCGGACGAGTAGTGCTTATCCGAGTACGTTCGCTCATCTCTACTCACGAAGCATAGACATTGCCTAATCGAGAATTGGTTATCTTGCTCTTTCAAAGCTGGTTGTCTTGTTCCACACATTTAAGGATATGCTGCACCAAGAGAAATTGCTTTTCACATGCCCTTTTTACTTCCACCCCTTCCCTTTGCAAGCCGGTAAGGGAGGCCTATTAGGTTCTCGAGCCTTGATCAAGCCACATAACTCTAACGTGTCAATATAAGGTCATGGCCACCCCCTCGCTGTTCACTTTATCATCTTATATAGTCATCACAATTAATATAGTAACATAGTATGTTAGGCTGAAAAAAGACATGTCCATCTAGTTCAGACTATTATCCGGTAATGTTGATCCAGAGGAAGGCAAAAAAAAAAAAAACAATAGTGAGGTAGAAGCCAATTTTATTCATTTAAGGGGAAAAAAATAATTCCCGACTCCAATCTAGCAATCGGAATAATCCCAGGATCAACCAAAATATGTGGCTAACTTTATGTGTAGATCCATTACACTTATTTATGGTCGCTCTTGTCTATCTGACATTTTGAGGCAGTGCAAATTACAAAATACAATATGGCTAATATCAAGTGTACATCATTCAACATTAAAGGGATCAATCCCACCCCCAAAAAAAGAAACTACCTAGTGTATATACCTTACTGAAAAACCTTAAATCCAATAGTGTTTTTTTCAGGAAACTCATTTCAGACACAAGGACTTACCTAAGCTCACAACTTGCCAATACACAAACTGATTTCTTAGCACACACATCTCAAATTCCCGGGCGGTCTTGATAGCCACTGGGAAAAACATTCCTACCCCCAGTCTGCCAAATGGACCCAGAAGGTCACAATGTATTTCTAAAAGGTACCATTACACATTGTACTGTCTCATTTATTAATTTGTATGCTCCAAATTGGAACCAAATAACCTGGTTTCTACACATTTTTGAGAAATTCTCATTGTTTGATGAGGGTTTCATAGTTCTGGGGGAAAATCCTAGATCCAACAATAAACACTACCTCCCCAACCTCTCCCATCTCCCAGAAGAAACTCTGCAAAAGAGAAATTAGCTTTAGCAGATCATCATCTTGAGGCCATGGAATAATCATTGTTCAAAACAAGTGAACATGAATGATAATTGTTCAATATAAACACAGCCAACGATTGAACGATGAATGTAATTCGTTTGCTTATCCTTCATTTCACACAAGTATGATAACGATTGTTGGCTCGTTCGCTAATCATTCGGTTTATATACTGGTCGCTTGGTCATTCTCCATCACTTATATAGTATATGTAAATGATTGAACGATTTGGGAAGTGAATGAGCAAACAATTTATTTGCTGTGTCAAACGGCTACAAGAGCGAATGTGTGAACTCTGACATTGTTCACTAGTTCCCTAGTGTGATAAATCATTAGTTATAAAAGCAGCTTTAAAGATGCTTGGAGAAAAATGAATCCAGAAGTTAAGGACTTCAGTGTTTACTCTGATGTTGGCTATTACTCTTATGAAGTAAGAGCGAAGTTTCCCAAGCTCAAAATGCGTTAGCAGCATTTTCAGTTTTTATCTCTTGCTCCTGTATTGCTGTTTCTTATTGTTATGGAATAAAAGCTAAGTTTTAGATACATTTTTGAGTGCTGGAAGTTTTCCAAATTTTACTATGATATTACCTGTGCCTGAAGCGGGCATTTCCATCCTTGCGTCTCCGTGTAATATGACTACAACTAATGGTACACTGACTACAATGAGCTGGTCTGGAGTTAGGTTGTAAATGATCTGTTTATTCCTGATAAGTATGTCCCATCTTTTATCGCTCCTGATATTGGCTCAGTAATGATCTCAGATCATGATCCAGACTCCCCCCAAAATCCTTCAGTCAGAACCTGGTCCTGGCATCTTAACAATACAGTTCTTGAGAATGAGAAACATATACGCACCCTCGCAAATAAACTGAGTTTTTTAAGTTCAATGACACGTCAGAAATTTCTGGCTCAATACTATGGCAGTCATATAGATCATTTACTAGAGAGCAATTGATAGCCCAAGGCTCTAAAGTGAAGAAGCAGAGGAAATATGAAATTAATTATCTTCTAGCCCAAATATCATAGAATCATGAAACGGTAGAGTTGGAAGGGACCTCCAGAGTCATCGGGTCCAACCCCTACTCAATGCAGGATTCTCTAAATCATCCCAGACAGATATTTGTTCAGCTCTTATTTGAACACTTCCATTGGTGTAGAACTCACCACCTCCCATGGTAACCTGTTCCACTCATTGATCACCCTCACTGTCAGAAAGTTTTTTCTAATATCTAATCTATGTCCCTTTCCTTTCAGTTTCATACCATTGGTTCTAGTCTTTCCTTGTGCAAATGAGAATAGGGCTGATCCCCCTGCACTGTAACAGCTCTTCAGATATTTGTAGACAGCTATTAAGTCTCCTCTCAGCCTTCTTTTTTGCAAGCTAAACATTCCCAGATCCTTTAACCGTTCCTCATAAGACATGATTTGCATACTGCTCACCATCTTGGTATCTCTTCTCTGAACTTGCTCCAGTTTGTAGATGTCTTTTTTAAAGTGGGGTGACTAGAACTGGACACAGTATTTCAGATGACCTTCACAGGTAAGATTCTAAAATATAACCTTTATTAAATGAGATTAAAAATATTTATGGCCAAAAGAGACAAACAAACACTCAGGTACGTTGGTGTAGTGTAGACAGTAGTCACCCCAAAGTCAAGTGACCAAGCCAGTAATATACTGGAGCAGCCCCGAAGGATAGAGTGCTAAGGCTGCTTATGGAGAATCAGTACAGATAAAGCAGTTTGTGAAGGACAAATGTTAGTTTGATAAAGGGGTAATCTATGTCACTATCACTACCACTATAAACGAACGGGTAATTGGTAACTAAATGATCTTTAGTTCTTTATTCGACGCATTTCAGCCGTTTAATCAGCTCATCAGATACCTATCATGAACCAGTATAATGAGTACAACGTACTGCACTTAAATAGGGCAAACTGAAGGGTAGCCGTATTAATATCCAACCACGGACTACACCATACCTGTATGAAACAGAAAGCCTCCTATATGATGAAGAGAAGCTTCACTACCTGACCTAACAAATAGCTAGGTATCCAGCAGGAAATGACCCCAAATGAGATAAGACTAGGAGCAATCCCTAGTAGGATGAAAATTCATCCTGGGGTAATACCTCTAATGATGGATCACCTGCCTAATATAGAGAGAGCAGAAATAAGTCTAAATATATAAATATTTCCCTAAAAGGTGTAGTAATGACACCAGAATAAGAGCAAAAATAACAAAAAGGTCAGGCAGCATAACCTCCAGCCTTAGTGGTAGACTGGAGGCATCTAAAAGTGTTCCAGATGAGGTCTGACTAAGGAAGAGTAGAGGGGGATAATCACCTCACATGATTAAGACTCTATGCTGCTCTTAATACATGCCAGAATTGGGTTTGCCTTTTTGGCTGCTGCATCACATTGTTGACTCCTGTTCAGGCTACGATCTATTAGTATACCCAAGTCTTTTTCACATGTGCTGCTGCTTAGCTCAATTCCTCCCATTCTGTATGTGTTTTTTTCATTTTTCTTACCCAGATGTAGGACTTTGCATTTCTCCTTTCTGTTAGTCACTGCCCACTTTTCAAACGTTTCTAGATCTTTTTGAATACTCTCTCTTCTCTAGTGTTAGCTATCCCTCCTAGCTTTGTGTCGTTCTAGCTTTATATCCACTCTTGAAAATCTCCATAAGAGAGCTGTGTGTGACACTGTGTTAGTCGACCTGTGAAAACTACGTAACCACTGAAAGATTTCTTAAATATGATATCTGCAAAGACATTTCTTCTTTCTAAATATAAGTCTTACGCACACGGAGACAAAGGCTTCGAGGCCATGTCAAGACTCATTAAAAAAAAAAGAGAGAGAAGGCTTTCACTCAAAAGATAAAGACCCCCTCAGGCAAACCTGTCACCTCCACCTCTGCTATTGCAGCAGAAGTCCAAACCTATGATGAATCATTATATAATCTAACGAACTCAATTCCATTCAAACAAGCAAATCTGTCCCTTGCTGAATCCGTCCTAAATTGCCTAAATTTATCCAAACTTATGGAGGGTCAGAGCCAGGACCTTCTTCCACCCTTTACCGCCACTGAAATTACTGAACTCTTACCTTCAATCCCAAACAGTAAAAATTGATCTCATCACGACACTCAGAAAATTCCAAAATTCTTTTTATAACTCATTGGGGGATCCCATTTGGTACAAAACATATTTATCCTTACCTAGCAAACATTTGTTATGTCAATATATTGGCCATCTACTTAAATATTCCCCCTTAAACTCTGTTTTTTCAGGGGGGTGGGAGAGGGAACTAAATGTATCTCTTTCTGAAAAATTGGACTTGGTTCTTTCCACTCGCCTTGTTTATCTGAGGGTTTATCTCTGCCTCCTCTCCGTCCCTCTGCACTATTTGCAATGAAAGGAGGTGGGTGGGGGCGGGGCTAAATCTTGTGAATTAGCCCTGCCCTCGCCCCACCTCTCCCCATTGCAAATAGTGTGGAGGGGTGGAAAGGAGGCAGAGAGGGGGTGGGAGCTCAGTTCCTGCTCCTGGCTCTTCCATCCTCCCCCCCCTGCACACGAGGACAACGTATATCTGCTCGGCGTGAAAACCGAGCCGATATACGTTCGTGTGAATTCACCCTGAATGTGTACGGATTCAAGAAAATTTATGCACACTCCTAACAAGGTGCTATAGAACCCCCAATTACCATTTAAGGGGATTGTTCAGTCATAAACTACTGATTGCCTATCCACCAGATAGGTCATCACTAATAATTAGATACACCCGGGATATCTACTGATCAGCTATTTACCGGGCAGTGCACTCCAGCCCTGAGCTGATCTCTGTAGGAAACAGATAACTCCATTCCTACTGCAGTGGCCAAGCTTGGTATTGAGAGCAAAGTTCTCATTGAAAAAAAATTGTGTATACTAAGCCTGGCCACTGCAGTGGAAATGAAGCCAGGTTTAAGTTAGATGTTGGAGATGCCATGCACATAAAGATACCTGCCTACTACATAGTGTATATGGTAAAAATTCCAACTAATTAGGTATGCTGTTGAACAAATCAATAAATTTGCTTGACTACAATTAAATTGATCCCAGAATTGGTCCTTTTGTGGAAACCTCCACATCTTTGCTCCTCATGTGCAAGTCTTCCGACCACGGTACTTACTGGTGCAAAGTTACTAATACAGCAGAAGTGGAGAAACAAAGAACCTCCCTCAATCATTTTATGGAGAGATAAAAACTTAAAATTTCCAGGTTGGAAGACTCATACCAGGAGTACGTTTGTGTTAACTTGGGAACCCTGGATAGATTTTGCATAGAATCTTTGAGTAGCACATATTTCTAAATACTCATCCCTCTCTTATAACATCCTTCTGCCTTCACTCTTTTCTCTCAAAATATCACTGTCATTTATTTTTTTTTGATTCTACAGAATAGGTGATTCTAAGTGTTTTTGCAATGTGTTTTACCAGCCTATTATGTACAATGCACTGATACCTTAATAGTGCATCAGGTTCAGGAGGGAGCATATACTTTGAAGGGGAGAAGCTGTTTTATGTTGCAGATGGCTTCTCCTGTTCTCAGTGACTGCTCCCTACTGGACACGATGCGTTGTCAGGGTATTAGTGGATTGGGTGTTGACATATAGTAGTGCATACCCAATGCACTGAGCACTCTTGCAGTGCATCGGGTCAGGCAATGAGCAAGCAACTGCAACGGAGAATGGCTTCTCATCCAGGGAGCGCAACCAGGGGAAGAGCAGCAGGAAGAAGAGAAAAACTATAAAGAATAGTGCAGGCATGGTTGGAGTTCCTTCTCCTCCTCTGCTATTACATGATTATGGATTTCCCCAATAATGACTTCACATAGCTACATAGTAGAGGATGGGTTTTTGAAGAAAAAAATGTACTAAATAGGTTAATAAGACATTGTAAAAATGCTTAGAATTGCCTATTGTGTACATTAAATTAAATGACAGTTTCACTTTAACCCTTTGCAATCCAATTTTGAATTCAGGGTTTCCTAGGGGTTTTTCTCTTTCTACCATTATACAATGGCACCACCTGCTGGCTAGAGCCAGTACTGTGGTATTGGACATGCTGAAGAGGCCCCCGACAACAGAGCGGCCAGTAATATACAGTAAGAATACCCTGCTGAACGTCATCCAACATTGGAAACTCTACAGCCTTCAATCAGAATGTCTTTAGACGTCAGACAGTGGATTGGAAAGGGTTAAGTGATCATCTAAGACATGACCCAGGGGAAGTCACTGTAGCCTCTTGATGCTTTTCTTATTGCTTTTTTTTATCCAATATACGTCTGATCTGAAATGACCACTTTTGTTTGCCCAAACTTGCCTATTAGGTTTTTCATTCTAAGGGTACATGCACACAGACAAGATTTCTGTCTGATCTTCAGATTGAAAAATCAGTCTGAAAATCGGACAGAATAACACCCATTCATTTGAATGGGTGTGTACATAAGTTTTTTTTTTCACTTGGATAGAAAGTCTAAGTAAAAGAAATTGCACCTATTTTTGTCCGATTCTTGGATGAAAACATTACATGTACATGTGTAGGATCCCATACATCGGATAGCAGCGGGGCGGCATGTCCATGTGCTGTCCAATGCAAATTATACCTAAGGGCGCCCACCCACTGGCGTTTTTTTTCCCTGCGAAATTCGCAGCATTTTTTTCTCTGCAGGGGTCTATGGGACTTGTAATGTTAAAATCGCGATCTCGCAAAATCGCGATTTCGCGGTAATTTGCGATTTTGCGCGATCGCGATTTTAACATTACAAGTCCCATAGACCCCTGCAGAGAAAAAAATGCTGCGAATTTCGCAGGGAAAAAAAACGCCAGTGGGTGGGCGCCCTTTAAGTATGTCAAAGTGCAACTTTAAATTTGTATCTGTACAAATAACCCTATACTGCATACTCCCTATATTTTGCACAGAGACCTGCCTGTCTCCTTTACAAAGCGTGGAAGTTTATCTACATCTTATTCATTAAAAAAGGATTGTAAGAAAAAAAAAGTAAAAGTAAAGGACATATCAGTAGACTATTTTTGGTTCACTTTCTGACCTATCAGGTCAAATTAACAAAATATGGGAAGCTCTGTGGGAGTCACTTACAGTACTTTTATTGTACGGCTGCCTAGGCAACTAGCACAGCTGTGCTTATACACTTAAATGTTCATACCTATCAAAATATCTGTGTATATAAACGCAGCCATCAATGTTATCTTCTGCTATGTAATGCACGGATTTTCATCTGATCTTATACTGCGTTTAGATGTAACAATTAGCCTTCAAAAAATCATTCAAACGAGAGAAAGTGCATGATAATCATTCGGTTTATACGCGGGCCAACGGCTGGAAGACAAACGAGAAGCGTTCACTTGTCGTTTGGCATTCATTTTCAGCCAGCATAAAAATCATCGTTGGCTCGTTCGCTTCTCATTGTGTTTAAACACACCTCCATCTTCCCCGGCTCAGTGTTGTACATAGGAATGTGAAACACTAAATGAGAAGTGAACGATTCTCAACGATGATCTGCCTGTCTAAATAGGTTGACGTCACTCACTCATCAGCAGCGGCGTCACTCAGTCGTCAGCAGCGGCGTCACTCAGTCGTCAGCAGCGGCGTCACTCAGTCGTCAGCAGCGGCGTCACTCAGTCGTCAGCAGCGGCGTCACTCAGTCGTCAACAGCGGCGTCACTCACTCGTCAACAGCGACGTCACTCACTGGTCAACAGCGACGTCACTCACTCGTTAACAGTTACGTCACTCACTCCTTCACTCATTCTGATGCCAATCAGTGCAGCACTCTGAAGAACCAATTATAGCCATTGCTTTGTGGAGATGGGATTTATGTATCCCGTAACCAGGAAGTGATCCTATGTGGGTGGCTGAGGACTGCGGGAAACACGCCTGGGCTCTGGATAGCAGCTGGAAGGACCTAAACCGAGCCTGCTGGGTAATGTATTCCGATTGACTTTTTTATGAAATGTAACTATGGATTATTTTCAAGGTGATAAATTTATTTTAACACCCCCCCCCCCCCCCACCCCAGAAAATCCTGTAAAATCAGGCTGGGGCTAATTTTTGGGTAGGTATTATTTTTGGTGAAACATGGAATGTGGATATATAGACTCGATAGTTGTCAACTCAAGGGCCTGAATGAACATGTCTCTTTTGCCTCTTTTCTGTGATTTACGGAAATGGAAAACCTAGCATTGCATCACATTCACGTGCACCTAGCACACGGTACGGTGCTTTGCCCATCCCATTAAAGCGATGAGCAATGCAATGCAAGGGCATGCCCAAAGATAGCATGTGCCACAATTTTTTCAATGCGGGGAAAAAAAATTGCTCATGCTTATGACCACCTTTCAAAAGAATGGGGTTCATATTTGTGCGTCTCACAATGTACAAGACTCATGTAAGATTCTCAGACATGTGAAACCGGCCTTAGGGTTCCCAAACTGTTCTAGGCCCTCTTTATTTGTGAATTTCTCCACTATATTCTCTCAGTGGAATAAGCGCCCAACAGGCTACCTGCGTAGAAGGACCCTACGGGGCAAGATAACTCTTCAAAATATTGGTGAAGTCATTTTTGAGTTTATTGAACCATTTCAAAGTCGGATTTATATTTTGAGATCAGGCTTTTTTTTTATTTTATGGGGCATTTTCCTAAAAAGAAAATAAACCTTTGAGCCTTAGATTTTATTTTTCATAGGCGCTACTAAGACGCCTGACATGAGGAGCAGTAAATAAACACATAAATTGTGAGCACTTAAATTAGTTAATATATCACTTCTACAGCCAAGTCATGAAGAGCCCAGACAGTCTGGTGACCTCTGCTCTGGCAAATAGCTCAGCAATGCAATACAAGCCCACAGCTAAACCTGCTAAATAGTGGAAGATAAATGGGAAATACATCATTTATAGATCAATGCCAAATTCTTCAGATGAAGGAAAACTCCAGGAGTTCATTAACAATACGTTTTCTTTAACCAGCATTCATTGTGCTCCTAGGCATGTTAAGAATGGCGAGCTGGAATTAGCCAGTGATTGCAGTTCTTTGTTTTAGGTGGGGACTGAAAGTAATTCCAAGCTTTTTTTTATTTTGCCTTAATTTAGCTTGTTGTTGTTAACAGTACTTGAGGACATAAAGATCCCCAGTGTGTGGAGCGCAATTATTTATATTCAGTATTACTTCCTTAAAACTAAAACGGAAAGTGAAGGCATTTAGAAAACACCACAACTGCAAATGCCTAAGCAAAATATTTCTCACATTTTTGCCACCTACGGCATAATATTTGCATCCCCAGCCTGTTAAACATTAATAGATGATGATCAGATTTAGCTTACAGTATCTCTGTGCATATTAGACCTGTCTAAATGATATATATATATATATATATATATATATATATATATATATATATATATATATATATATATATCTGTCCTGATAAGAATGGTTATCTCAACTGAAGGACACAACAAATAGTAGAAAGTGTTCACGATATGTCAAATATATCATGGACATAGACAAAAGAATGTTGTCCTTGCCATTAGCAGCAAATACTGGAAAACTGTCACAGGAATAAAAGCATATTCTAATTAAATGTGTACATCTGTGATATGGGGACTGTAGCTTCTGCTGCATATACTGGCATTCTTTTCCGATATGTTGCTACAATCTGCAGGAATTCTTGATGGTTTCATCATCTCCAGTCTTCTAGTTTGTGGTTGCGGCATTACTAAGCATCTGATCCACACTGCTGCAACTTAGGCTTGGAAACAGTTTCTTGTTGTCTAGCCTCTCCTTTTAAATTATTCCTGGCTTCTACAATGTGTTGCTGGCTATAGTGTAAGCTCTGTGCATCTGAATCCAGTACTCCTTCTATGCATTTAGTATCTTGTTCCTGGTCTATCTTTGTTTTTTGTCAGTGAGGTTTTGTTCATGTGGTTATTACTAGTCTATTCATTGCTTTCTGGCTTTGAAGTAGGTTGCCTGGCTTTTTCCTGTTTGTATCTAACTTTGTTTTGCTTTATACAGATAGTTCAGCCTTGCTCAAGTTTGGGTTTCTTGTCCGTGGGTCTTAGTGCCCTCTTATTGTTTGTCAGGGTCAGTGTTTCAGATAGAGGCTCCATTAGGTATATCTTTAGTGATACTTAGGGACAGTGGTGTGTGATGTTAGGGTCAGTCTCAGGGATAGATTAGGGGAAGACTTATGGCACTTGGCTCAACAACTGCATGAGTGCTGATGTCACTGCTAAGGTCATTAGCACTCGTGCAGAGCTTTTAGATAAACATACTTTGTCGATGGATCATTGGGTTCTAGCTGGCTTCTCACTCAGTGCTTCACTTTCTATGTGAAGTGCTGAGCAGGGAGCATTTACATAGAACAAGAAGCCAGTGATCCAGTGATAGTTTTTATGCTGACTGAAAGTCAGCAATAATGACTTGCGGACAAATTGTGAGGGATGTTTTTTGCATTTACACTGCAAGATTATAGCTCAAATTCATTTGTTTGACCAATTAGCGAAAACTTGAGTTAGGGTCAGTTATTGTCAGTTTATTATCATCTGTGCACCATCATCAATCTGATCTATTATCCAATCACCATCGTCCTTCTGTCCCATCATCTGATTACCATCCCCATTCTGTTCCTGTCCTCTATTGGCCAGTTTCTATTCTTGCATTTTTTTGTCTACTAGTGTTGGCACATGCTTCATATTATTCCTTATCTGACTGTCTGGTTGCTACATAATTCAGGTCTGCTGTAAATCCTGGGAGTATCAAAGTACTAGGATGGGAAACAATTTTGATATGTATGTATGCATAGGTATCAGCTCACCAACCACCGGATCAAATCCACAGCGTGATACATGCCCAAATAGGTGCAAGGAAACAAAGCTGCTTCAGTCCCGGCATCACAGCATGAAGAAAAATACGATATTTCAGCACTCCTGCATATAATAAAAACTATATAGTTTTATTTCATTTTGATGAATAAAAACATCATGAGAGTCGAATTAAAAAAACTAGAAAAGTCCTCACTTGTTTCAGGCCATAAAAGATTGGCCCTTAATCATAACCTTTTATGGCCTGAAATAAGTAAGAACTTTTCTAGTTTATTTCACTCTCATAATATTTTTATTCGCCAAGATGAAATAAAATATAGAGGTTTTATTATATGCAGGAGTGCTGGAATATCGTCCTTTTATCAAACACTATTGATACCAGTAAAAGTTGACTGCCATAAGTGCAGTCCAATACTTTTGTCTTGTATCCAGTTGTGGGTGTTACATATGGTAAGCATAACACCACTAAAAAGATGCTTGTTGTGCTGGTTGTTACATTTCCTGCCCACAGCAAGAATAAATAATCCATTAAACCCATTTAAAAAATTTTAACTTTTTACTCAGGACCAGGGATGGTTCAATATGTAAAGTGGTGTCAGAACCTGACTACTGTCTTGTCCGGGAGAGACGGACGAGGCGGTTACGCCCAGTCTGTGCTTGGAGGTAGGACGAGGCGGAGACCGAGCGCCCCAGACTGGCGTTACTCACGCACTGATCAGAAGCGCTAACTTATAGGATTTTGCTTACTGTATGAATCCATTAGCTATCCCCCTCCCCCCTCTCTTCCTCCCCCCAACCTGTACGTCTTGTCTGTGAGTCACCCCAACCATGCTTAACAAGTTCACTGTTAAGCTTATTAGCAGGACTCCTCGGCTTCGACCTGACATGTTGAACTAGTAGTCCCTTTTCATCTGACCGAGTTGTTTTGTATTGCTTTCATGTATTACATGTCTGTCATATATTAGAAATTATCAATAAAAACTGATTTAAAAAAAAAAAAAAGAACCTGACTACTAACCGTTTATTAATATTTAATGAAAAAAGTTTAGTACTGTGTTAGCCAGTAAAGCAAAATATAATAGTTCTCAGTAAGAGAAACCAAGTAATCTTGTAGATATGATACCATTTAATGGCTAACAAAAATACATGATGTTAATGTGAGCTTTCGGACTTACTATATGCTTTGGTGGACTTACAATATGCTTTGGTGAAGGACTTGGAATAAGTTGAAAGCTCGCTGTAACATCATGTATTTTTGTTAGCCATTAAAAGGTATCATATCTACAAGATCACCTGGTTTCTCTTGCTGGGAACAATCACATTTTATTATTGTCTAACTTGCACTCTCTGTAAACACACTAAATCGCGCTCCTAGGAGTTGCCGTTTTGCTGCAAAACTCAGCATACAGTTATATCTCAGGCAGATATGCAAATGATTAGAGTTGTGGTGTGATCGTCTGATCGTCTGACAAGCATGAGCAGCTTCAACTGTTTTGTTGTCCACAATTCAGAGACAGGTGGCGCCATCATTACAGGCCTCTGTGTCTGTCAGAACCATTACCAAAGATGAGAAGGAGGATGGAGCAAGACCCAGTGAGAGTGGTGAAAGAATTCTGGAGTAAAAAGTGTTTTGAATGATGGAGGTGCTGCCAACCAGATAATGCTCCACCAAGGTGGGCGTGAGTGTAGAGAAGGAGAATGTAGTGAAATACTGGTGGTGAAGGCGCAACACTTCAGCTGAAGCAACCCTTTCCTCCCTGTCTCCCTGCCTGATGCAGGACCTCTGCCACATCCAAAAACCTTTGGAGTTGTGTCACCCCCCAGGCATCCTGTTTTGTTTAATCCAGCCAAACTGACAAAAGGGCTCGACCCCGAAACACATATTCACTTGCTGCTTCTCTATGTTGTTAAATAAAAAAGAAGGGCTTTCACTATCACATCTTGGACCTTTAGCTTTCAAGTAGCTTAGAGTGTTGGACCTTCACCACTAATATTTTACTACATTTTCTTTCACAACCATTTCCAGGCACTTGGCTGAAAGACATTTGGTCTCAACTAACATCGACTTCGTTTGCAGTGCAGTCATCAACAATAAAACTGAACTGTTACAGAGTGGAACCGGGTTGTCTTCAGTGACGAATCCAGGTTTAGTTTTGGCACTGATGACAGCCATGTTTATGTCTGGAGACCTCAAGGTGAGCACCTAAATCCTGCCTTTGCTGTGGAGCTGCACACTGCCCCCCTTGCTGGCGTGATGGTCTGAGTAGCTGTAGCATATAACAGTTGGTCACCCCTAGTAGTGATGCGAGGTACAATGACAACTCAGCGATATGTTCAGGACATCCTGCAGCCACGTTTTCCTCTCATGGCGGCTTCTAATAGGCTTCCAGCAGGATAATGCTCGGCCGCACACACAAGGGGGTCACAGGAATGTCTCCACAACATTGTTACACTTCCTTGGCCTGCCCAGTTGCCAGATTTATCACCAATATAGCATGCATGGGACCATCTGGGATGCCAACTTTGACAGCCTATGAATTTTCATGATGTAGAAACCCAGTTACAGAACTTGTATGACTCCATCCCCAGCAATATCACATCTTACTTGGTGAACTGGATTATCCTTAATGAATTAAAATACCTTTAGACAAGCGGTCCACTTTAAAAACATCATTAAACTACACAAAAATAAATGTAATTTAGATAAAGAAGTAAAGAATACAGCAACTGAGACTTTATCAATTGCTGAACATGCAACATTGTATACATGGCAGGATGCCCCTGCCCTCAAAACTATGTAGGTAAAACCACCCAAGAGTTCAGGAGACGAATCCTGGTGCATATTGGTAACATCCTGAGAGGGGATCGTTTCCTGGTTACGGCATTCATAAATCCTGCCTCCTGAAAATGATGGCTGCTATTGGTTCTTCGAGCGCTGCTTAGCCAATCAGTGCAGCACTCTGAAGAACCAATTACAGCCATTGCTTTGTGGAGATGGGATTTATGTATCCCGTAACCAGGAAGTGATCCTATGTGGGTGGCTGAGGACTGCGGGAATAACACCTGGGCTCTGGATAGCAGCGGGAAGGACCTAAACCGAGCCTGCTGGGTAATGTATTCCGATTGACTTTCTTAATGAAATGTAACTAGGGATTATTTTCAGGGTGAGATGTTTATTTTAACTCCCCTCCCCCCCCCCCCCCCCCCGCCTGAAAATCCTGAAAAATTAGGCTAGGGCTAATTTTTGGGTAGGTCTTATTTTGGTGAAACATGGAATGTGGATCTATATATTTTTTTGTGATTTATGGAAATGGAAAACCTAGCATTGCATCGCATTCACGTGCACCTACCACACGGTACGGTGCTTTGCCCATCCCATTAAAGCGATGAGCAATGCGATGCAAGGGCATGCCCAAAGATAGCATGTGCCACAATTTTTTCAATGTGGGGAAAAAAATTGCTCATGTTTATGACGACCTTTCAAAAGAATGGGGTTCATATTTGTGCGTCTCACAATGTACAAGACTCGTGTAAGATTCTCGGACATGTGAAACCGGCCTTAGGGTTCCCAAACTGTTCTAGGCCCTCTTTATTTGTGAATTTCTCCACTATATTCTCTGAGTGAAATATCAATGGTCATCTAATATTTTAGTGCCACATCTTATTAGATTTCATTTTCCTTGATATTAGGCATACTCTTAATATAAGGGTCAAATTGAATGCATGTGTGTGGTTTGAGTAAGTCATCCTCATCCCCCTCACATGTGCTGTGACCCTATTATTTCATTGTATTTAACAGCGAGATAACGTAGGTTCTGACGGACGTGCGGTGGCCTTGCCGTTGGCTTGTCAGCTTATGTGTCTTGGCCAAAATGCAGAACACCTGCATTTATCAGTATTTTTTGCATGCAGTTTGCTATACATTTGGGGGAGCCCAAGATGTCAGCTAGTGCAGCCCACTGTGCCGATACAGGGCAATCTACTGCTTTGCCAGTAGGGGGTCGCACTCCTGTATAGTGTAGCACACCTATCTGTGGTTGACGTCTTTGGTATCCGTTCACATGTGCAGACTATATTTGTCTGCAGCCACTCCTCCCCAATCTGGACTGGGTTGAGCTAAGTGGCCGCATTATTAGTCTGCATTTAACAAATAGCAACTCCATATTATAGTATGGCTCTCTGCATTCTACTAGGGTCTATGGCGATTGTGCCTGGCCTAAACTTTATCAGGTGTTGCATTACTGGCTTCCTTTTCAGTGAATAATACTCTTTATCTAAGGGTCCAATTTAATGCATCTGTGCAGTTTGAGTAAAGCCCCATTTAGAAGGGACCAATGTCAGGCAAATGATGCCCGAGACTCATCCCTGCACATCCTCCCTCTTGTGCTGTTACACAGGAGTTAGTATCACTGGCTCACAGTGGGGCGGCTGGAGGAAATGTCAGTTCTAGCTCCGCCCACCCCTCTCCTTTCAGTTAACAAAGCGGCTGTTCAATACTGAATGGCTGCTATTTACATTGAAAGATCAACATTCAGCTCATCGTTCATTGTTTATGCTGCATAAACGATGAGAGATAAGTTTAACTATGAGAGTGCAGTGTAAATAGCAGCCGTTCAGTACTGAACAGCCGCTTTGTTAACTGAATGGAGAGAGGCGGGGGGCAGCGAGAACTGAAATCTCCTGCAGCCTCCCCATCCCCTTGCTGGCCTCTGTGTGAGTGAGCCAGCCATACTAACTCCCTTGTAACAGCACGGGAGCCAGTACATACGGGGATGAGTATCGGGCATCGTTTGCCCAGCATTCGTCCCATCTAAATGGACCCTAAGGCCGCCTGCACACGGGCGGAAATCCCGCGGAGGGATTTTCCGTGGGATTTCCGCCACTGAAAGCCTGCATAGGAGTGCATTACAATACGCACTCCTATGCAGACGGCCGCGGTTTGGCCGCGCTAAATGTCGCGCGGCAAACAAACAGCGGCATGTCCTATTTTTGTGCGGGGCTCGCAGAGCCTCGCACAGAAACGTCACTCACCCGGCCGCCAGCTCCGGTCTCCGCATGCGCCGGCTGCCCGGCAGCCGGCACATGAAAGAGCCGGGGCCGCCGGGCGTGGGTGAGTACGCGCTCATCTCTGCAGGCGCTCAGGTCGGGTCCCGCGGCGAGAATTCTCGCCGCCGGATCCGACCCGCTCGTCTGCAGGTGGCCTAAGTCATCCTCATCCCCCTGACATGTGCTGTGACTCTATATGTTCTGCTATCCCAAACATCCTCGAACTGGAACCTGCTATTGGTTTATAGATTTTAGAGGGATCCTCAGTGATATTCATTTAGATATACAGATGTATTCTTCTTCAACTTGACTAGCACAGTATACTATGTCATTATTGTAGCATGCCTATACTATTTGCATGGGCCAGCAGTCAAGAGTCTACAATGGTCTATGCAAATAGCATAAAGTCCCGAATGAACGTTCGGCATGCCAAGCAAATACTTGTGGTGTGCCGAACATTTATTTGGCGAAGACTACATCTCTAATACATATAATTGTCATTACTAGATAAAGCAACATGCGTATACAGCAGGGTATTAGTCAAATGTAGATTGTAAGCCTTGGTGAGCAGGGTGTTCTCTCCCTCTGTATTAGGTTACATTCACAAGGGCGAGCACGATATCTAACCAAGAAACTTGGCCCCATATAGCTTTTGCCGATGTGTGATTTTCACAATGCAAAGTGTTTATCATTAAAAATCGCATCGCTACTGTGAAATTGCGATCCTCACGAACGTTTTTTACGTGCGTAACAGGATTGCAAGTGTTTCCCATTGACTTCAAAGGAAAATATTGCATCACACAGCATTCAAGTCCCATGTGATGTCTCTAAAGGTCCCATTGAAAACAACGGAAGTAACAGAATAAACTTTTATATGCGCAACAACATTATTTTGCATTAATCTAGCTGCATCCCAGAAAGTGTTTGCGTGCCAGATGCTAATTAGCTGTGGTCTGTTCATTGGGCAGTCCACCTCTACCCGCGGTCTAGGCTCTCTCCCCACCTACTCAATTAAAAACACCTTGCGGAGTGATGTCTCCAGCTCTGCCTGCTGGAGACATCACGCATTTCACCTTCAAAGTGCTTGTGCCACACTAATGATAGCGCATGTGCATGACATCATTGTGGCCTGAGATAGAGTCCCAGTGCATGCGCCTGATTGCTCAGAGCGGTGCAATTGCTTTGAAAGTGGAACACGTGTTGCAGACATCACTAAGCAAGGCGGTTTTAAGTTGAATAGGCAGGGTAAGGGCCCGGACTGCTGGCAGAGCGGGTCCGCCCACCAGATAGTCCACAATTGATTAGCATACGGCATGCAAACGCTCCATATTTCAGGATGGCAGCCAGACTGAAACAGAAAAAAAAAAGGTACCGCTGTATTCCTTATGTTGTCGCACATGAAAAAGTATATTCCATTACTAGGCAACAAATAAGGTGACTTCCTTTAAACCCTTTTCATATGTAAAGCGCCCTGAAATGAATGGTGCTTTAGAATAATAAATAATGCTACTACTACAGAGTACATATAGTACACATATCTAGGGATGAAAGGTTGTACAGCGATACTAAGATACGGCTATGAAATATTAAACAGACTATTAACAGTGATAGAAAAAGTAATCACCAGTAGGAAAAGTATCTAGTAATTAATGGAAATAATTGTTGCTAGTTGGGCCTTAGGCAGTGGACTGTAGGCGATTTAGAGGAAAAGTCCCCAAATGGAGGGTGACAAATGTTTCACTCATAACACTAGCCTCATATCCAACAAGACATGGTACCATATAACTAGTACTGTTATATTATAATGAGGAATCTAAATTTCACATTATTGACAATCCTTGTCCAAGTCTACAAACAAAATCTATCTAAAACAATATCTTCCACCACGATCTTCCTTAAATTGTTACACTTAAACACAAGGTTATTGATTAGCAAATCAATTCATTGGTGACATCACTACTTCTCCCATAGAGACCAATAAGACCAGCTGTATTGATAAATCCTGAGCTACAACTAGAGCTGTAGTGACAAGTTCAATGATTGGAAATGATCTGTGCTGGCTGGGCTGTATTGACTTGGGCAAGCGCAATATCGGTCCAAGAAACTCGGAGCAATATCACTCTTGCAAACAAGCAATTTTTCTGCAAGTGCAATGCATTTGTGAGAAAAGTGCATTGTATTGCATCAGTGAATGTATTACTCCAGTATTGGGAATGCAATGTGATTTTTGCCTTCAACGGAAAATAATGGGCGATATCACTGAAAAATAGGACATGCTGCAACTTTTCCATCACACATGTAAATATATCCATTGCAAATAATGGGTTCTATTTCCATGCGAGTTTTGTGCATTGTGCAAAAAAAAAAAACTTGCCTGATAAAAATTGTCCATGTAAATACACCCTTAGGCTATGTGCACTAGGAACATTTTTCCATCCAATTTTCGGACCAATTGGTCAATCTGAAAATCAGACGAAACTAGAACCCATTCATTTGAATGGATGTATTCACATGCACAGTCCAAGTTAAAAAGAAAAATTGCAGCATGTCCTATCTGATTCTTGGATGAGAATAGTACATACAGTGTCCTGTACATTGGACAGTACAGATAGGGTGTCCATGTGCTGTCCAACGCAACTTTAAAATCATCCATGTACTTATAACCTTAAAGGCTGAGCTGAAAAAAGTGCATCTTTATGAAAAAACCTCCAGACATTCCATCAATCAATATCTGATAGGCTGATGATTCCAGAATGGTAATTCACTGTGAGGCATACTGGTTGTGCATTTCCAGCAGATCATCAGTTCTACGTGTTTGCTATGATAAAGCATTAGATTTAGGGGACAGTCAATCATGTGACTGTATATAGGGCACCTGTAGGCTCGACAATAACATGTCAGTCAATATTTTTTGCTAATGATCCATTTATCCCAATATAGCCCATAGAGTAGAATATGGCACAGCTGATTAAGTTACTGGTATTCATACACTTCTAAGTCCACCATCAGAGCCCCTAAGGAAGGTATTTCTGGACTTCCATTCTGTAATGAAGCCCCCCTCATGCTCCTTACAGTGTGATCTCCCCATAGCTGCTGTCCATGGTGCTGAAGTCGGCCGGTAATACACACAGTGGACCCAATGAGTGCACAGCGGGTTCACGTAATGCCTCTCTTTCAATTTACACCTGTTGGCAAGCAAGGTTTAATCCAAATAGTGTACGATTTGTCATCGCTGCTGTAAAGATATCATTGCATGGTATCATTGAATTGCTCTAGAGAAGAATATCTGTGAGCATCAGGGTTTTAATAATTAATCGTTGTGATAAAAAGAAGTGGGGGCTGTGAAGAACCCCATCACCCCCTCCTCCTCCTCCTCCACTGCAAAGGTAGTACTGAGCAGGTGAACTTCTACTCTACAAAACTGAAGGGAATCTTGCTTCACTTTCCCAGTTCATTTTCAGGGCAATTATTAAATTAGACTGGTCTAGTTACATTGCACATATATCTCCAATATGCATCAGGCTGAACCACAAGTTCTCTATAGGAGGCTATGAGTCTTGCATCAGGTCAATGCACAATATACAGTAGCCTACAGAGGCAGCAAATTTTAGCTTGATTGTGACAGCAGGAAAGTTATTTTTTTCTTAACCCATTAAAAACCTGTTGTTCTCCTATCTTAGCACAACAAAACCCATTGTAAAGCAATTCCAAAGTGCAAATAAACCACCCCGACAGCACAGCACACGGTGATATCACGTCGCAAGAGTCCAGCTAAAGGAAAACGCATCTGTATATCCATGCAGTTATCTTAGTCTTACCTCTTAAAGAAATTGCCATTATTTGCAGTAGAAATATTAACTGCGTATTAACTCTGTACCTTCCCAAAGAATAGAAATCCCACATTCCATTTCCATAGCATATTGTAAAGGATATGGCCAGTCGATGAGCTTCTTAGCATATTTCCTTATGATGTTATCTTCTCCAAAGATGAACAACGACCTGTTCACTGTGAAGCAATTCTGCCGGACAGGAATGGGGTTATATAAAGCCATGGTCCGTGCTCTTTGGGCTTTGGATTGCTTGAAAGCTGCCTGGGTCCCCACTGGAGCAGCTGGGGACCCTTGTAGGGTCTTGCTCCTTTCTGATCCTGCATCTCCGGACCCCAACCTCCCTGCCACTGCCTCTCCAAAACGAGCCATCCTGGAAGTTAAAAGAAAGACAGCAGATTAAGCATCCAGACCAAGAGAAGGAGTCTGGTGATGATGATGATGATGATGATGATGATGTTGATGATGATGAACAGCCAACATCAACACAATACTCACTCTGTATGTAAGGTGTGTCTATATGTAAATCCCCAGCTTTAGAATCCAAGTAAAATGTATCAACTGATGCTACAAAGGAGAGTATAGATCTAGTAGCCCAATCAGCTCCTCAATGGTTAATCAGCAGCTAGACCATATGCATCACATACTGTAAGAAACAGTGCACACATGGAGATCTGGGATTATCATTTAGTTGGGAAGCAACACGATTCTATTCACATAAGGACACGTCCCAAAGCCCAGGGGGGCAGGCAATGCTGGAGAAACAGATCTCATCACGTGTAGCTAAAACCAAATATACAACTGCACCCCTCCAGGTGCCCCTTCTACAAAGAGCATGACACTAAGGGGTGAAGGGACAAAGGAAGGTAGCACTGCAGCACAGAAATCTGTTGCAGGAGATAGGAACTTCCTAACAAACAACCTGGATGGAATTGTCGGGCATATGCAAGAAGGAGATACAAAATAGCCTATGCAGCCTTGGGTGGGGAAATGAGATATAATTAAATCACTTTCAGATGGGCAAGGCAGCCAAGCAAGCCTGGAACAAATGAAAAGCATAAAAGCATCAGCACATGCTATGGAAGTCAACCTGTAAGGAGAGTCACAGCAAAAGTGTAAGGCACAAACCCTGCATACATTATGGAGATGCTCCGTGCTTCCTTCTGTGGGTTGCTGGAAGAATTAACATCTAGTTGCTCTGGTACCAAAACGCCTCTGATTCACACATACTGTAGCATTGTATGCACACACTTTCCCATGGAGGCAGCACAGTACATGCACACCCCACCCCTTCCCTTTCATCTGGCTTAATTGACGGGCTTCTTGCAGACTGTATAATGTAGCATTTTTCTCCTACAGAAATCGTTCTTTCTCCTTCTAGTCCTACTTACTGTATACTCACTTATTTAACTACCTGTCTAGGATGAAGCAAGCTCTGAGTTATATATATATATATATATATATATATATATATATATATATATATATATATATATATATTAAGAGGGCATTCACACAACGATTTTCACGTGCAAAGCTCCATCCAATTGCGTTATGGACGGAACTCACATGAATAGAAGCCATCATTTATAAAGGGTTAATTCGCACAAGCGATTTTTCTCCGAAAGTCCAAGATAGAAAAATGGTGGCATGTCCTATTTTTGGGCAATATTACTCATTATTTTCAATTGGAGCAATAAAAAATTGCATCACACTGGCATTCAGATGCGATTTTCATGCAAGTGTGATGCAATTTTTTTATTCTTACTATTGAAGGCGGCTTCCCATGGGTGTATTTGCACATGCAAAAATTTTGTGCGCAATACGCAGAGAATAGAGCCCATTGATTTAAATGGGTTCATTCTCATTTATGCATCATGCTCTATTTTAGTGCACATTTGCACACTGAAAGCCTGGGAGACTATGTATGGTGAGCAAATGCGCACCTGATACCCTTGTTATTGTGCATTATGCTGCGCAGTTATATGGAAAAACGAACACATCTGGAACTAATTAGGCTGCACAGACTTGTAAATCATGGCATGGGTGTGTCCTGCGGCCATGTAAAAAGTGTCTGTCAGTGCAAAAAGTACAGTAAAATGCGCAAAATCGAGTGCAAACTGCAACTTTTATCGTGCAAATACGTCACACTAATGTGTGCATTTTTGTGCAAACAGCCGTGTGAGTCGACCCTGAGACAACATGATATTCACGCCTGTGAAAACTGCATGTACAGCGATGCAATGCATTTTTCTTGCAAAATGCGTTGCACTCGGAATAGAAAATCACTGGTTTATGAGTGTGATATCAATCCAAAGTTTTTGAATCAATCTTGTACTCGCCTGTGTGAATACACCCATAGGCACCTTTTCACACAGGGCAAACTTTTCCCCCATTCCTCACAAACAGGGCTTCTGCAGACAGATATGTATGTGCAATGCCTTGCGCATGCAGAATTAGCATGCACAATATGCAGAGAATGCAATAGGTTTCCTCTCATTAACAATTTCATGCGCACTCAAAATAAAGATTGCTATTTTTCTGCATATTTGCGGAGCAAAGGTCTCCATAGAAGTCTATTGGTAGGTGCGCAAATGCGCTTACAATACGCAATGGGATGTGCAATATACTGAGCAAAACTTAATGTGCAATTTTTCTTCTAGAGATTCTATTGAAGAATTCCACATTCTTCCCTATGAGAGCAGAAAAAAAATCACATTGCGTTAGGATATACATGCGAGTTTCATGCAAGTGCAATGCGATGCATATTTGCTCCCATAGGGAACAATGGGCAATTTTCATGCATTTTTAAATGCGTGAAAATCACAAGTGCAGCTATGCGAGTGTGATGCGACTGTCATGGTCCTTCATGCACTTTTTCGGACCAGTATTGCAAAACTTGTGTCTCATACATATCTATCTATCTATCTATCTATCTATCTATCTCAAATCTATCTATCTATCCCATATCTATCTATCTATCTATCTATCTATCTATCCCATATCTATCTATCTCATATCTATCTATCTATCTATCCCATATCTATCTATCTATCTCATATCTATCTATCTCATATCTATCTATCTCATATCTATCTATCTATCCCATATCTATCTATCTATCTATCTATCTATCTATCTATCTATCTATCTATCTATCTCATATCTATCTATCTATCCCATATCTATCTATCTATCTATCCCATATCTATCTATCTATCTATCTATCTATCTATCTATCTATCTATCCCATATCTATCTATTTATCTCATATCTATCTATCTATCTATCTATCTATCTATCCCATATCTATCTATTTATCTCATATCTATCTATCTATCTATCTATCTATCTATCTATCTATCTATCTATCTATCTATCTCATATCTATCTATCTATCTATCTATCTATCTATCTCATATCTATCTATCTATCTATCTATCTATCTCATAGCTATCTATCTATCTCATAGCTATCTATCTCATATCTATCTCATATCTATCTATCTATCTATCTATCTATCTATCTATCTATCTATCTATCTATCTATCTATCTATCTATCACATATCTATCTCTCTTATCTATCTATCTATCTATCTATCTATCTATCTATCTATCTATCTATCTATCGATCTATCTCCTATCTATCTATCTATCTATCTATCTATCTATCTATCTATCTATCTATCTCATATCTATCTATCTATCTCATATCTATCTATCTATCTCATATCTATCTATCTATCTATCTATCTATCTATCTATCTATCTCATATCTATCTATCTATCTATCTATCTATCTATCTATCTATCTCAAATCTATCTATCTATCTATCTCATATCTATCTATCTATCTATCTATCTATCTATCTATCTATCTATCTATCTATCTATCTCATATCTATCTAATGAATGTACTTTAACAAATCAGAATACTATATTTATTTATTTTTATTTGACCTTCTTTTCAGCATTGCGATAACTCACTGACTTGTGATTAAGGCCGCCTGCACATGGATGGATTTGCATTGCTATGACAATACGCGATTGTCCGCTCACAGGGGAGAAATTGCAGCATGCTGCAATTTTGTGTGGGCTACACATGGAGTGCTTCCGTTGATTTCATTGGAAGCCATCCATCCCACAGCCATCATTGCAGAATGGTCGTGAAAGCCGCGTCATCACCATAGCGATGGCGCAGCATCATCTGTACTGCGCAATGTGCGCCGCCGGTACATCTGCAGAACAGGAAGAAGATGCCAGACAGGTACGCTGGGGCCACCGGGTTAAAGTCCCCTGCGGGATCCCAAATGCGGGGTCCAACGCAGCCATGCGCAGGCGGCCTCAAACTCAGTACTATGAAGACACACAGATGACACAGTGTGATATCCGAATATTAATGGCTAGTGCTGCAATACTATGACTATTAACATTCCTGTAGGGAATGGCAAAGAAAAAATGATCACAGACAAGTTAATCATGCCAGAAAAAAATGGGTCAGTTCATTATAAACCTATTCTCCAGCAAGTATATAATACTGAGGTTAAACTGGAAGTCAGGGGTAGCTGATCAATAGCCATGTCCCAATGCAGCTTGTAGGCAGCAGAGGGTGACCGCCACATCTCTGCTGCCACTCAGTACACGGGCCGGTCACGCATATTGATATATGCCACAACAAAGCAGATAAAAAAGAAAAATAACTGTGAAGTGAAAGCAGGAACGTATAGACTTTTAATTTCTTTTTCAATTATTTGGTAGTATTTGGCCCAGGAGGACCTTGTTAGAGAAATAATCCAGGTATCTGGGAAAGGCTGAGCCAACACATTGACAGGAGGTACAGCTACATTTTATATTGCCCTCCTGTCTTACAGAAAGCTTATATAAGGCTTAATAGTGATTCCATTCATTCTCTTTTATGTCATTCAAAGAGATCAGTGCAGGAGAAGAAGTTAATGTGATCAGCCTCTAATGAGATGATTACATTTAGCTTCCTGTTAGTAGGAACAGACCTGCTATAAGCCAGCAGGTTCTTAGAGATACACAACAACAGTGGAACATAAAGGCGGATACATATACCCTAGGTAAAAAGGAAAAATATAAGAATATGGACACTATATCAAGAGACTGGGCACTAAGGTCACTGATCGGGGGCATAATAGGAGCTGTATAAAGGCCCACTTAGACACAATGATTATCGCTCAAAATTCGCTCAAAATCCGTCTTTTGAGTGATAATCGTTGTGTGTAACAGCACTGATATCATTCAGTTTTCGTTGAGCCGTCGCTTACCGTTGTCTTTCAGCATGCAGAAGACAAGGATGAGCCTTATCAAGGATTCACAGCGGGATACAGCTGATACTATTGTTTCAGCTGTATCCAGCTCCCTGATGACAGGCGGGGTATGAAGACCAGCTCTGTTCTCCATACCCTGCACGGAGCGCTTAGCTGTATAGCAGCCAGGCGCTCAGTGCGGAGAACAGCTGGATGCAGAAGACAAGCGGGGGCACCCCGCTTGTCTTCTGCATCCTCTGCTCCCAGTGCTCGGCTGCATAGCAGCCTGGAGCTCAGAGCAGGGAATAGCTGGATGCAAAAGACAAGCTGCAACACCCCGCTTGTCTTCTGTAACCTCCGCTCTGAGCGCTCGGGTCTATAACAGCCGGACACTCACAGCGGAGAACAGCTGGATGCAGAAGACAAGCGGGAACACCCCACTTGTCTTTTGCATCCTCCACTTCGAGCGCTCGGCTGTATAACATCTTGCGCTGTAAATGACACAACGATTATTGCTCAAAAGTCGCTCAAAAGACATCTTTTGATGAATAATCATTGTGTCTAAATGGGCCTTAAGTCAGTTAAAGGCGTTTCCTGGCAAATCCTAATAATGACCTATCCTCAAGATAATGGAAAGTTGCCGCTAGGGGTCCCTAGTCATCTGCTGATCTCCCAGCCCACTCTCAGTGCAGAGTGTCACAGAGAGCTTCACTCCCATTGCCAGCAATGCCTTCTATTATATTGTATGTGACCCCGGTGTTGGCGCCAGAAGTCTAGTAGGAGTTTTCAACTCCCATTGATTTCAATTGCAGTAAAGCCCTCTGTGACACTTTCACCTCCAACCCCAATGATGACATCTGTTCCCCTGCACTGTCAGTAGGCAGGATGATCAGCTGACCACAAGGGATCCTTAGCGGTGGTCCCTGGCGATCAACTATTGATGATCTATCCCTTTAACTTGGCCACCCTAGGCTGAGCCTACATTATAGCTGTTAACACAAAGTAATTGAATCTACATAATATACACTAACCAACCATAACCTTAAAACCATTAAGGATAAAGTGAATAACATTGATTTTGGGGGGCAGTGGCCCTTGCCAAATGGTGAAATATATTAGACAGCAAGGAAACAGTTGTTTCTTGAAGTTGATGGGTTGGAAGCAAGAATAATGTGCAAATGTTTGGATACGAGGAGCTTTGACAAGGACCAAATTGTTATAACTGGGTGGGAGCATCTCCAAAATGGCATGTCTTGAAGGGTGTTTCCAGTATGCAGAGGTTAGAAGAAGTGGTTCAAGGAAGCAGAACCAGTGTTAGAGTCATGGCCACCCAAAACTTATTGTCGCATATAGAGAGCAAAGTCTATCTCGCCTGGTCCAATCTCACAGAAGAGATGCTGTAACACAAACTACTAAAAACATCACTGCTAGTTATAATAGAAAGATATCAGAACAGACTTGAGTGTGCATCACAGCTTATTGTGTATGGGCGTGCATAGCTGCAGACCAGTCACAGTATCATGCTGACCCCTGTCCACCACTGAAAGTGCCTTCAATGGGGTGAGGGTAATTATGTAGTCCTGTTTCTTCTATGTACATCAGTATTTACCACCAAAATTAAGTCATGTATCATGATAATCTTTATGTATAGAGAACAAATGTTTTTGTTCTTTATATATAAACAGTAGAATTTAAGGCTGTACAGCTCCGATGTTAGAAGACGTCCGTCGGGGTTCTCTTACTATATATTGCCAGCCTCTCTGCTGTCGGAGCCTATCCAACGTGTCACCTCATGCAGTACTGGCTTTAGCCAGCAGATAGCGCCGTTTTATAATGGCAGAAAACGAGTGAGCCCCCTAGGAAAACCAGAATACAAATTGGATTGGAAAGGGTTAAAATTTTACTCATTCATAAAAGTAATTAGAAATCTAACAAAATTTAAAAAAAAAAATGTATTATGTTAAGGTACCTTTACTTGGGCTGATCTGTGCATGGATAAGGACTGGAAACAGCAAAATTTAATCATTGTCATCCCATGTACATGCCGCCATTGACAGGGCACTTGGTCACTTGTGGGAGTCGCTTGGTTTCTAGCTCATCTACTAACCAATCACTCATTGACCCGTGTAAGACGTCAGTCGTTCGTCGTTGAATGACTGCCTGTTTGCAGTGAATGGAGGTGGGCAGCCAGAAGAGATCTCCGGATCGCTCTGCCTCCATTCTCTGAAAGATTTTCCTTCCTTGGTGGGTTGACTGTCAAGCTCTAATGCATCTGACAGTCATCCTGCGTAAAGGGGTCTTTACTGGTATTCCCAGTAAGAGGAACAAAGTGATCTTGTAGATATGATACCATTTAAATAGCATAAAAGAGATGATGTTGCAGCAAGCTTTTGAAACTACTTTGGTTTCTTCATCAGGCCAATGATGAAGCTTGATGAAGAAACCAAATAGTCTTGAAAGCTCGCTATAACATCATCTTTTTTCGTTAGCAATCAAATGGTCCCATATCTACAAGATTACTGTATTTCTCTTACTGGGAACAATTACATGTGATAAGCAATGAGCTAGCTAGCCAAGATGAAAAGCACTTTATTTATCTAAAATAAGACTTTTATGCTAAAAAAAATCCCTCTAAAATATTGGCCATTAGGGGTCTCACTTCCTTCTAACTTGCTGTCCACTGCCTGTTGTCTTGTGAAGTTCCCCTCTTGAAACTGAGAGATCAAGACAGATTACAGGAAGTGTGCAGGGATCTTTTCTTGCTGCTGACTCGTGTTGCTTATAGAAGTCTATGGAAAGTAAAAGGTTGAGTTTGAGGGAGGTGGTGGAGAGAGTCACACATACGGCTGCAGCTACTTCCGAAAAGTAATGGAGTTGACTTAATTTTAGTTGTTTATTGTTGTTTATCAAACAACAGGTTACTTATAGTTGTGACCCGACATTTTAGGATTAAAGGGGTTGTCCCGCGCCGAAACGTTTTTTTTTGTTTTTTTAACCCCCCCCCCCCCCCCGTTCGGCGCGAGACAACCCCGATGCAGGGGTTAAAAAAACAACCCGCACAGCGCTTACCTGAATCCCGGCGGTCCGGCGTCTTCATACTTACCTGCTGAAGATGGCCGCCGGGATCCTCTGTCTCCGTGGACCGCAGGGCTTCTGTGCAGTCCATTGCCGATTCCAGCCTCCTGATTGGCTGGAATCGGCACGTGACGGGGCGGAGCTACACGGAGCCGGCATTCTACACGAGCGGCCCCATAGAAGACTGCAGAAGACCCGGACTGCGCAAGCGCGGCTAATTTGGCCATCGGAGGGCGAAAATTAGTCGGCTCCATGGGAACGAGGACACCAGCAACGGAGCAGGTAAGTATAAAACTTTTTATAACTTCTGTATGGCTCATAATTAATGCACAATGTACATTACAAAGTGCATTATTATGGCCATACAGAAGTGTATAGACCCACTTGCTGCCGCGGGACAACCCCTTTAAGCATTTTATCTCCTTCAGTTTCACCAAAAGAAGCATTATTGCCCCAGTAATGAAGAGAGCAGTACATTATTTTTGCTAATTTAATATAGGTTTATGGCAAGTCGCCATAAAAAAAAATCTGCTCATGGATTTCTGTTTCTAATTATAAGACAATGAAAGGTATTATGTATCTGCTAAAGGTCTGTGACCTCATATAAAGACGTTCTAATGGTAGCAGTCACCAAAAAATGATATTGAGCCACCAGCTCCCTAATATGCTCAGACACCAAGTCTAGTAATGTCCTTTATAAAATGTCAACCATTGCTCAAGGCTTGTAAAGAAGAAGAGCCATAGACCTATACGGACAATGAAAGATAGGCTATACTACTACAGCTATTCATTGTTTCCAGGATTCAACTGACCTCTTGATTGGACAATTTAATATTCGTGCACAGAACAGATTTCTAATGCAGAAGCTCATACAAGAAATAAAAGCTTAATTATCGTCGATGACTAAGTGAATACACCTCTTTCTCTCTGTGATATGTTGCTGCAAATGGTTTCTCTATAGACCGAAATCCCACAAAGCCGCATCAGTTCCAATCTATAATTACCAGGGATAAGTGACCCTATGCCCCCTTCTGCACTCCAACCCCAATTATATGACTGAAAGTAACAGCACCGACTGCTACAGCAAAGGTTCCTTTGTTAACAGGTAGTGTAATAGTGAGAGTTCATCGCTATTTTAACATGTTTCCTACCAGAAAAGCAGCACACACTAGCTGTATATGAGATATGTGTCCCCAAATACCATATACCGTGATTCTATAGAATTTTTTTTCTATAAAGGCAACCTCTTTAATATAGTCCATTTGAAGAGCAGGTTGTGCATTTAAATAGGCATTGCACTTTGAACAAACTTGGGCTTATGTGATAAGCAATGAGCTAGCTAGCCAAGATGTAAATCACTGTATTTATCTAAAATAAGATTTTTATGCTAAAAAAAATCCCTCTAAAATATTGGCCACTAGGGGTCTCACTTCCTTCTAACTTGCTGTCCACTGCCTGTTGTCTTGTGAAGTTCCCCTCTTGTAACTGAGAGACCAAGACAGATTACAGGAAGTGTGCAGGGGTCTTTTCTTGCTGCTGACTCATGTTGCTCATAGAAGTCTACGGAGAGTAAAAGGTTGAGTTTGAGGGAGCTGCTGGAGGTAGACACACAAACAGGCTGCTGCAGCTACTAGTAAATGTTTTATTGGACCCCAGTGCTGGATTTACATCTACACTGTTCAGTACTACTGTATAATGTTGTCCTTCGGTGTGAGAGACATAGAGATGGGGAGCAAAATCACCTATGCAGTGTATGAAGACCTCATAGCAGCTAGTCTCAACTCATTAGCATAATTACTATAGTCAGCAAATGCCATCAGATATAAAGTAAAACCATTAACTCTTTCCATCAAAGGGGAATTCTATTATACACACAACAGTAAAAATCAAATGAGCTGATCATTCAAATCCAATGAATATAGCACACATAGTAAAATCCTAGCTACAAGTTTCACATTTTAAGCTTCTTCTGGGGCATACAAGGTGTATCTTTTATGATTCATTTAAAGGAGTGGTCCCAATATCAATCAACTCTGTTAGATAAGAGAAAACATAACACTTGGTGTTGAGTGAATTGCAGCAGTATGATCTCTGTTTTGGATCGAACTTTTCTAAAATTTCAATTCAGCACGGACCCAAACCAAGCCTTTAGCAAAGTCCTCAAAACAAGGGTCTACTGGTTCAGTTCACTCAACACTAGTTCGGAACACTGGTGTATAACACTGAGTTAGAGCCAGAAAAGCCCTGTATAACACACCACATTTGTGTGGTGTCACATCCAGGAGTTTCACCTGTGGTCAATTGGGCCGGCGGCAGCTGCGGCGGCTCCATTGCCCTACAGAGAACATCGCAATCCTCTGCTACAGCTCTCTAATATTTTTGAGAGGTAGCAAGTAGTATTGCAATTGAACCAACGTTTTCCAAGTTTATCTGGGATAAATGTCTGTTCCAACTGTCCATTCATTATCAGCAGTGTGAGTGACACACATTGTAACAATCTTCCACTTCACTAAATGTGTGAGTGAGGTAGAAGAGAACATCCAACCTCCTGTGTTCTTCACAAATTCCTTTTCATGGAATGTTTCTTTATTAGATGTTTGTTTGTTCAGTAGAAGGTTTTTAATGGTAAATATTAAAAGTTACATTTTATTAGTAGTCCAGTTAGTGAATAAATTTACGACTTCTTTGGACTACTCTTGCCTCAGTGAACCTGTTTTGAGGTATAGGGCCTCTTCATCAGTATAGTTGTCCCCCACAGAACAGCTAAGGCAGAGTACCAGGCTTGGCTGTAAAGCAATGCACCAGAATGGAAGCAGTACAGGTATGGTCAGCTGGAATGGCAGGTCATCCTATTACACCAGCTGTACTGGTGTAGTGTACTGTACTCTTAAAGAGACAGTTTTCTTCCCCTTGAAGGGGAGCTAACTTGTATACTTTTTCTCAGGGAGCATTGCCTGTAAAACTCTGTAAGAAAACTGGTAATCTCCGCAAGGAGAACGCCCCCCCCCCCCCACCACCACCACCACCACCACATTTTAGAGAGCTTTCCTAACTCAATGATGTTTTTTATCTTCACACAGTACCAGTAGTCTCCTATTCAGACTTCAATGGGAATACAACATATTGTTTAGCCAGGTTGATCCTCCCCAGTTCTAATAATGCAGATGAAGAAGGTAAAATGACATCAGCATGTTCTCATTGAAGTCTTATTTAACATTCCATACAATACTCAGAGAGGTTGGCATTTTGGCTTATAGTAAGCCATTTACACGGCTTCAAACCTTTTCTGTGTATTGCATGGGATGTTAAATAAAACCACAATGAGGATATGCTGACGTCCTTTTACTTCATCTGTTTTCCATCTTCATGACTTTTTGACCCTACAGCACAGAGATGATTGCATGTGGCACCGAAGGTCTCCTGGATGTCTTCTTAATGAGAGATTCACAAATACTCACTCAAGGAACACAACCCTCTTATTTATTCATAGAAGGTCACATTTAAAAACATCCCATTGACCTTTTTGTCTGAGAAAATACTTAAATCTGTCCAGTATTTCTTGATGTTGCACAATGACTGACGTACAAAAAGCACAAAAATATTCTCAAGCAGCATATGCATCATGTCTGTTGGATTTTAAACATTTTGCAGTTAGGGAATACCTTCTATTTGTACGCAAAGGAATAAAAAGCTAATAATGTACAGGGAAATTATAATAGAGGGGTATCCATTTATATAGTTTATGAAATGTTCCCTTAAAGGGGTTTTCCATGGAAATACTATTGATGTTCTATCGTCAAGACAGGTTATCAATACTGAGTGGCCGGGGTCCATTGCTTGGGACGCCGACCGATCAGCTGAGGAAGGGGTATGCTGTCAGCACCGCAATAACAGAGGTCAGAGTGAAAGGCTCTGCGCTAACCTCCATGTAGTGGCCGGCGCTTGTAACTGCAGGCACGGCTCTCATTGAAATTAATGAGAGCCGTGCCTGCAGTTACAAGCACTGGTCACTACATGGGATGTCAGTGCGGAGACTTCCACTCCAAATACACAAAAGTCAGAGCGGAAGCATCTGTGCCGGCCTCCTTATATTGGACGGCGCTTATAACTGCAGAAATATTTATAGCAAAATCAAAAACTGGAGGATTGGGAAATCTGACCCTAACCTATTAATGCGATGAGACACAACCTAAAAGTGGAGCATTTACCCTGATGAAGGCAACTCCATGCTAGGAATCTGGGGCAACCCTGACCCTCCCTAGCTGGAAAGCAGAGATAATGTGTGTAACAATAAATAACAATATATACGGTATAGATGTTAAACAAGTATGCAGTGAACCAGATTAAATGCCAATGCAGAAATAGCAATTAGTCAGCAGATAGATGTTCAACACTCCAAATATTCTTAACACCAAACAGACTTATCTGACAGTAGAACAAGACAGGATCCATCGACTAGACCAGAAACACTTTCAGACTAGAAGTATAACTATAACTGGTGTCCTCAATGAGGAGGAGTCAGAATAACTGTGTACAGACAAGAGCCGATTGGCTAACTTGGACACACGCCTCCCAGCCGACCAATCCGTCCACACACAGCAGAGAAGTGTCCAACACCAGAATGACACTGAGCATGCACCAGTGTGCAGATCACGTGGGCCGCGGCTGACACTATCACTTCACCCTGATCCCAGTCCAACATGAGCAGAAAGCCGTGACAAATGACTATGATAATAAAATGCTCATCACTGATTAGATCACTGTGGCAATATACGGTATTTAGAATCTAAAAACTGTGTCTAGAATTTCACATCTTTAGTTCTATTCTATTATTTTGTATGTCAACAATAAAAATTAAATGTGGTATAAAATGTTGCTAAAGTCTTGTCATGATGCACTCTTGTCACCTGTTACTGGAGCCGCGGTCGGGCACCAGAATTCACCCATCCTGCACACTAAGCTCAATGCTATAGTGCCTCTGTTTGCTCCCTAGCCCCGGCCTGTAGGACATGTAATTGTTCCCAACTGTCCTCTCCACTCCTATCTCTTTCCCTACCAACCTTCTTTCTACTTCAGCTATATTACGCATTCTTTCCGTATTAAGGGTGCCTAAGCAATAGGTCTTCATTACTACTGTGATGTATATTCTGGTTCTGACTCCTGCTAAACTTTTGACTATTTTGACTTATGTGCTCCCCGACCCCAGGTCCTTTTTTTTGTCTGTTGCCTGCCATGTCCTTCAACCTGGACCTTGTTATTACAATAGGCCACCAGACCTGACTATAGCTAATGTTCTGGATATGCACTTGTTAAACCCATCAAGCAATGTGCCTTGGTCCAGTGCAGCATCAGCAGCCACTCTACTAGGACTATCTGGATGAGTAACAGCTTGGGAACAAAGGTGAAAACTGGGGTACCTCATTATGTGGCAAGGCAGATCCACATCTGCCTGCATGACAAGTTTATTTTTTTCCGGGCTTTATTTACTGACTACCTATTACCTGGATAGGTCATCAGGAGTTGATGGCTAGGAGCGTCTGCTCGGAACCCAGTGCAACAGACAGGACTTGCGTCATCACTGGTCAGAAGAAGCAGAGGCATCGCTGGCTTCACTTTCATTGAAATCAATCGGAGTACTGCACTGCTCCAATACTTCCTGCTCAGCACATGATGTGATGTTTGGACCATGGCCCTGATCGGGGAGTATCGGGGCGATGCAGCACTCCCATTGATTATAATGGGAGTGAAGCTTGCCTTGCGCCTGCTTCCTCTGACCACTGATGATGCATTTCATGCCCACTACACCAATAGTGGGCAGGATGATCAGCTGATGAATGGGGGTGCCAAGCAGCGCACCCTCGTCCAACAACTACTGATGACATATCCAGGGGATAGGTTATCAGTAAAAAAGAGCCCAGAACACGCCTTTAAACTTAGGTATTCACCTATGGATACTAGGAGAGATGAGTTCTTTAATTACTCATGCCAGATCATATACATTAGAACTGATATTTCCATAACTATTAAAATATTTACACATTTTTGTTCTTTACAACATACAGAAAGGTGCTCTATTCTTATGGTAGGTTCCCTACTGTATTCGAAAAGGCTTTTCAAAGGTGACTGTAACCCAGCAGGCATGGGCCCACTATGCCATTAACTGATTTAACTTTGGGTTGCTCCTTAGGACTGCTCTAAGAGGTCCCTGCTCTTCACCCTTTAAGCTCTTTTCAGAGGGACCTGGCCTACATTTGCAGGGAACATCCAGCTGATTTCCCCAGGAGTAGCCTCAGTCTAGTGACAATTGAACCAAACAGCTCAGAATGAATCAAAGTGTGGTATCGAAGGAAAAGGCAAGGATGTAGTCAGTATAATAGGCCAAGGTCAGGACAGGCAGAGTTAATGCAGTATGGAAAACAGGCAGAAGGTTGTGGCAGGCAAAGTTCTTGCAATACTGTAAACAGGCAGAAGTCTGGGCAGGCGGCAATCAGGCAAATCATAACCAAGAATGGGGCTGAGGTCGGGACAAGTAGAGTTTGGGAAAACTGGGTATATTGGCAGAGGGTCAAACCAAAAGTTTAGCAGATACTGGAACCCTTTCACTTGGATCACTAGGAACCTTATTACTCAGGCACCCTTCAGTGGGGAAGGGTGCCTTAAATAATCTGGGAATTATCCAGATAGGCCAGGGATGAGAAAGCTTGGTGCACATATTGGCCCTTTAAGAGGGGGCCTAAGCATGCACCCTACAGCCAGAGGAGACCCATCTGGTGAAACAGTGCAGTGTCTGCCACACAGGAGATGCTGAGGATGCTGGCAGCCACGACTGGCAGAGGGGAGGAGTGAAAAGAGGCCCTGCTGGCCAAGGCTGACAGTCATATGAGTGACCTATCCTTTATCTCAGCCCCTATAACATTGTCTGAGTATTGAATATTACACATTTTGTCATGTTCATATTTAGCAGCATCAGAAAAGGTGCAGTATGTTTGTACCTACAATTGCCACTGCTGAGAACCATATTTTCAGTACTATACGTTAAAATCTTATTTTCCCTATTAAAGACAATGGGGGGTTAAGTACCACAAAGCACAATACAGCAGAGCTTCAAAACCATTATGTGTGAATGCAAATTATATATTCCCATTTACGCACACATATAGCGGATGATTACTGGGGTATAGACCTACAATATGCAAACTGGTTAGAAACCACAAGAAGTGAACTATGAAACAATTTCAAATACATTACAATGTAATTATCCATAAGCAGGCATGCTAAATGGAAGATCAGGTTACATGACATTTTTAGAGCTGCTTTACTTTGTCCCTGAAGAATTAGGGCCCATTCAGATAGGCGTATATGCTGTCCATATTCTGTCCATGTATTTCACGGCGAGTACATGGACCGTAATAGCCAATTAGGCTATTCACATCAGCACTTTTTTGTAGAGGTCAACATGTTGTTTGGTGCAGTTTCCAAATTGATCATTAGTGGAATGTGGTTCTTGCAGGTAAAAATGCTCTTTACCTGCAAAATCATGCAGTCAATTAGCCTCTATCCATTAATAGCCAGATGGTTTTGCAGGTAATTAGCAGTCTTACCCACAAGATTGAAGGGCCATTAATCAGTTTAGTTTTTGGCTACATTTTTGGCTGCCTGGCAGTTTCTACATGTCTCTTTACTAGAGAGCAAGTATTATCCTTAGCGAGTACCTGCCCACTTGTGAGAAAAGATTCGGGTGCTGGTGGGGGGCGGGGAGATCTCTCTCTCCCCCCCCCCCCCCGCTCCCTCCCGCAACACACCGCTCACCCCCGCTGGCACCCGAATCTTTTCTTACAAGCGGGCAGGTACTCGCTAAGGACAATAGTTGCTCGAGTATTTGCCCTTAGCGAGTATGCTCGCTCATCTCTACTCTTTACCCTTAAAGGGGTTTAAAAGAATCACAAGTTATCCCCTATCCACAAGATAGGGGATAACTTGTTGATCTATGGGGTCTCACTGCTGAGACCCCCGCTAATCTCAAAAACGGTTTTGCTGCTCAGACTCCCCCTAATCTCGAAAATGGGAAACCCATGTCCCCATCTCCCTGTTACTGCAAGGGTTGCTTTTTTCCCTCTCAGTCATTTGAGAATGAATGGAGTGCTGGCCAAGCATCGGTGGTCAACTTTCAATTCATTTCAATGGGTCTCATAGAAATATCCAAGCTCTTGCTGGTTGGCTATCTCCGGCAGTCACAATGAAAATGTGTGGAGTACCAGCGCGCTTGCATTACCAGTGTTCTATTCAGTCTCCTCCTCACTGTTGGTGGTGCACTAACCCACAATGAATTGAATGGGAGAAATGGCACCCCTCTTCTTGAGATCAGTGGAGGATCCCAGCAGTGAGACCCCCAACGGTCAGCAAGTTATCCCGTATGTTATGGATAGGGAATATCTTGCAAATCTAGTACAACGCCTTTAAAAACCAGTACCCAGAAATTCAGTGTTAGGCTCCAGCAGCACAACCTGTCATTCTACAGGTTTCCAGGTGAGGGATAATTGAGCTGACTAGGTGTGGAGTTTCTCCTGCCAGCTAATCCCCACTGGTCTGCTGTATATATATATATATATATATATATATATATATATATATATATATATATATATATATACCAGCCCCTTTGCAAGAGGAAGCTGGTATCCCTTCACTCTAGGGTTTGGTTTCCTGCATGCTTGTATGTGTGTGTTTGTGCAGGTAGCCAGACATTATGTGTGCATAGTTTTGTTCTGTGTGTATTCTTATGTTTATTTTCTGTCAGTTTCATGTCAGTTTGTCTTTGCTCTGTCCTGTTGAATCGTTCATCATCTCTAGGCTAGTGTGGCCCTTAGTTTCCAGTGTGAGACCGCCCTTATCGGGGCGTTCGCCCTGCTTGCAGGCAGAGTTCTGGTGTATGTTGTCTCATTAGAGTAGGGACCCACGAGACAACGAGGAGCCTTAAAGTGGCTTGCGGGCTTAAGTGACCTCGCCAATTCATGAACCAATACCTCGTACTTTTATCGCAATACCATCTGTTATGCATGCAGATATACAAGGTGAGTATTTTGGTCATTTGTCAGTCCCTATGTTATGTCTGTCCATGAGTCCAGTTTCCAGTATGCAGTTCACTGTCCTGTTGGTGTTTCAGCCAGCACGTCCGATTTGTATACATTTCCTGTCCTGCGTCTAGCCACACGTATTCCTTGTTTCTGGCATCAGTTCTTGCTGCCCCCCATACCCCGTTCCTGTTGGCAGTCCAGGACAAATGTAACATTCAGTATGTAAATAATTTGCAGAAAGGTCTTTTGTAGCTCTATGTTTTTCACGCAGCTGTACTGACAATGAACATGTACATTAACGAAATAACCACACTTTAAACAGTTCTGTTGCATACAATGAAGTAAAGAGGTAAAGTTCAGGGACAGAAAACTGATGAGAATGAAAAATCCCGTATCATAGTATCATAATATGCTTGCTCTTTTATGGACTGTTTATAGAATTTACAAAGGAGCTATAATGCGGCAAATATGTTATCATCTCTTTCAGCCCTCTTCTCATCAGAGTCACTTTTTTTTTTTTTTAAAGGCAATAGTACAATGTAAAAGCATAAACCTATAATAATAACAGGGACCTCCTCTAGTATCACCAAGACTGCATTACCTAAAAGAGGAAGCTAAGGCCGGGCAAGGGAAACATTAACAACTAAAATGGAGACTTTGGTATTGGACATTGTACTTACATCATTACACTTACACCCTTCTTTATTAAATGTTTAGAAGATTTATTGGCTTTAAAGGGAACCTCTCATGTTGAGTATGCAGTCCAACCTGCAGATAGCATGTTATAGAGCAGGAGGAGCTGAGTACATTAATACATGGTTTTATGGGAAAAGATTCAGTATCTCTTTTTTTTTCTTTACATTTCTTTTCCCTCTTAGATTAGGAGTCCTGTGGGCGGTCCTATCAGTGTACATACTATCAATTGCTAAGCAGAATCACCCACCAGACTCCTAATCTCAGAAGGAGAAGAAATCTAAATGCATAGAATACAAGTTAAAGGGGTTGTCCCGCGGCAGCAAGTGGGTCTATACACTTCTGTATGGCCATATTAATGCACTTTGTAATGTACATTGTGCATTAATTATGAGCCATACAGAAGTTATAAAAAGTTTTTCACTTACCTGCTCCGTTGCTGGCGTCCTCGTTCCCATGGAGCCGACTAATTTTCGCCCTCCGATGGCCAAATTAGCCGCGCTTGCGCAGTCCGGGTCTTCTGCAGTCTTCTATGGGGCCGCTCGTGTAGAATGCCGGCTCCGTGTAGCTCCGCCCCGTCACGTGCCGATTCCAGCCAATCAGGAGGCTGGAATCGGCAATGGACCGCACAGAAGCCCTGCGGTCCACGGAGACAGAGGATCCCGGCGGCCATCTTCAGCAGGTAAGTATGAAGACGCCGGACCGCCGGGATTCAGGTAAGCGCTGTGCGGGTTGTTTTTTTAACCCCTGCATCGGGGTTGTCTCGCGCCGAACGGGGGGGGGGGTTAAAAAAAAAAAAAAAACCCGTTTCGGCGCGGGACAACCCCTTTAATCTGAATCTTTTCCCATAAAACTACATATCAGTCTGTTCTGCGCCTCTTGATTTATAACATGCTGCCTGCAGACTGGACTGCATTTTAAAATGTAACAGGTTCCCTTTAAATAATCATGAAGAATGAAAAAAACCTCACACTTCCTTTTGACTAACCCTAAAAAGAAACCTGTCGTGAACTTTGAGCCCCATAAGCTATGTTATAGGGCTCAAAAGTCAGAGAGCAATGTTTCATACTCACAGAGTGCCAATTTCTTAGGCTGTGTCCCCATAAAGTTCATGCGTGCACATAGAGGGACTCTTTTTATTCCGCTCTGTATGCACACTCACCCATTCATCTCTATGGGAGAGCGCGTGCACAGAGCTGAATGAAAAAAGTCATGCTGCTGGTGAGTGAACACTTTGGGGGGGACACAGTGCAGGCGCCTGGTGAATATCAGACAGCGCTCTTCGGACTCCCAATTCCATGACCTTTTATCCCGATTGTGTAGTCTCTGGGGCTTAAAAGGTCATAACAGGTTCTCCTCTGCTACTGTTGCTATATGAGACACTGCAGTACCCAGTTTAGACACAAGAAGGACAGTATTAAGAATGAGACTTTCTTCAATAGAAGTGAATAGGCAATGTTAATCTAAGAAATCTGCTGAGAGGTTCTGGTAGACTGCTTGGGAAGGTATAAAAGGGGTCTGGCTGTGGTTATGAAGCCTTCTGTCTGTTCTTGACATTGTGGACATTTCTGCTGTGATGCTGGACAAGCTGAGATTCTGCTATTCTGGGACTTTTGAGCAGACATACTCATTTTTATTGCTGACATACAAAATAATGGAATAGAAGTAAAGATGTGAAATTCTAGACATAGTTTTTAGATTCTAAATACCGTATATTGCCACAGTGATCTAATCGGTGATGAGCATTTTATTACCATGGTCATTTGTCATGGTTTACTACTCATGTTGGATCAGGGTAAAGTCGCAGTGTCAGCCCTGGCTCACGTGATCTACACACTGGTGCATGCTCAGTGTCATTCCGACGTTGGACACTTCTCTTGTGGTGTGTGGATGGATTGGTCGGCTGGAAGGTGTATGTCCCGGCTAGTCAATCGACTTTTGTCTGTACACAATTATTACTCCTTATTGAGGTCACCAGTTATAGTTATACTTCTAGTCTGAAGGTGTTTCTGGTCTAGTCGATGGTTCCTGTCTTGTTCCACTGTCAGATAAGTCTGTTTAGTGTTACGGATATTTGGATTCTTTAACTACTGTTTCCTGACTAATTGTTAGTTCTGCATTGGTATTCCATCTGATTCACTGCATTCTTGTTTAACATCTATACCGTGTATATTGTAACAATTATTGAGTTTTCTGGTGTTGAGAATGTACAGAAGATGATGTGATCGAGGAAAATAATACACAGAAAGGGGATCCTGTGGACATGAACAAGGTGTCAATGAAAGGGGTCAGAGGAGGATGTCAAAAATTGTTCTTATTAACAGGTATTACAAAGATATTCTAATTGCAGCCAAATACTATGCTGCAGCTCCAACTAACGTGTACCAATGCAGAACGTGTCGTTCCTTAGCACAGATGGGATATAACAACAGACAACCAGTTCAAATACCATTGTTGTCTAAGAGAAACAGAACGGCAAGACTCCAGGGAGCAAAAGAGAGCAACAATGCAATTACTGAGCGATGGAAAAGCATCACCTGGTCAGATGAATCCAGATTTCGTTTGCTCCATGGGGATGAGATGATCAAAATTTGATGCAAGCAACATGAATGGATGACCCTTGCCTGGCACCTGTCACAGTTCAGGCTGGTGGTGGTGGTGTAATGGTGTGGGCAATGCTTGCATGGGTCAATTGATGCCCGGATACCATGAGGAATTGCTGTATTTCTGACGGCCAAAGAAGGTCCAATGTGCTACTAGATGGGGATCTCTAATACGGTAACTTGACTATTCATTGTAGATAAGCCCCAATAGGAAAACTGACTAATATGTTATGATATATACTATATACGTACACTGCTACAGAATATACTGCAGTGATACAAATAAGTAATAATTATACAACTAGTAATAAGAATGAAGATTCTCAATACTTAGTATCCAACAGACATTCTATTATAGGCTGCTATAAAACAACATTATTGAGTTGGGACACTGGTACAAAGACTAATCAGAAATGAAGGCGTTCTGAAATTACCTAATGAGGCCATAACAATCAGGCTGACAACGCAGCTAAATTTACACCACCCTTCACACGCATAACATGTATATTAAAATAGTTATGACTGGAGGAAAGATGAGCCATGTCCTTCAGTATTACTGTCACTCACAACCTTCCAGTACTCTTAACTAAGTTGTCATGGAAAAATTATTCACTTTTCTTTTCCAGAATGCATTTCTTATTTGGAAATATTTTCAGATCATGAAGAATTTATAACGGATTCTGTTTTTTAAGCTGTATTTTCAAGTCGTCTCAAGTTTCCTCCTCTCTCAGAGCACTCAGGCAGTGCCATCTGCTGGCTACTGAGAAAGCTGTTAGCAAACGCGCAGAAAATGACAAGTTACTTATGCAATTATATATAATGAATAATGAATGACTTAAACCGGCAATAACAGGATTGCAAACTATATATTATCTATCTAATATCTATATCTATCTATCTATCTCATCTATCTATTTATCTATCTCATATCTATCTATCCCATATCTATCTATCTATCTATCTATCTATCTATCTATCTATCTATCTATCTATCTATCTATCTATCTATCTCATATCTATCTATCTCATATCTATCTATCCCATATCTATCTATCTATCCCATATCTATCTATCCCATATCTATCTATCTATCTATCTATCTATCTATCTATCTATCTATCTATCTATCTATCTATCTATCTATCTATCTATCTATCTATCTATCTATCTATCCCATATCTATATATCTATCTCATATCTATCTATCTCATATCTATCTATCTATCCCATATCTATCTCATATATCTCTATCTCATATCTATCTATCTATCTATCTATCTATCTATCTATCTATCTATCTCTCTAATATCTATCTCTCTAATATCTGTCTATATCATCTATCTCTCTATCTATCTCTCTAATATCTATCTATCTCTCTAATATCTATCTCTCTAATATCTATCTCTCTATCTATCTATCTAATATCTATCTATCCTTCCTTACATTTATGTGAGTCATAGAAGACAGATGTCATGGAAACATCTCACCTAGACATTGTTCTTGTCCACGGGGGGGGGGGGGGGGGGGGGGGGAATTTGACAAATATCTAATATCTCTCTCTCTATATATATGTATCTATCTATCTATCTATCTATCTATCTATCTAGTATCTATCTATCTATCTATCTATCTATCTATCTAGTATCTATCTATCTATCTAGCTCTATGTATCTATCTCATATTTATCTCTTTATCTATCTATCTCATATCTCTCTATCTATCTCTCTAAATGTATATCCTATCTATCTATCTATCTATCTAATATCTATCTCTCTATCTCTCTATATATTTATCTATCTATCTCATATTCATCATCTTTTTGTCTTTTAATAAATACAATTTATGGACAAGAACGGATTGTTACAATGTTGCAATTTTAAATAAACATCAAGTCTCAGCAGAAGATAATTGTAGCTGAAAAACAATTTTACATATAAGACTCATGCCCATGAGCGTTGCAGAATTGTGCCACGGATTTCCGCTGCGGGAGTATCGCGTTTAAAAATCCCGGAATTCCGCCGCAGATTTCTATGGTCTCCATTAATACTATATTAATAGAGACCTCCTGCTGCGAAAATCTGCGGTGAAATAGAACATGCCGCGATTTTTTTCCCGCAGCAGAATTCCGCGACAGAATTCCGCATGTGAGCATTGGCAGCAAGAAAGCTATTAGGCTCAATAGAACCTAATAGCTGCGAAATTCCGCTGCGGGAAACGCAGCAGAAATCCGTCCGTGGGTATTAGCCCTAAAGTGCTCAATTAATTGCTTTATTATTACATAAAAACTATAAATATAGCAATATAACATGTGGCTTGCAGTTATGGAATACTTCTAATACGGTTCTATCCAAAAACGTATGTAATATTAATTAAGATGAGCGAACGTACTCGTCCGAGCTTGATGCTCGTTCGAGTATTAGGGTGTTCGAGATGCTCGTTACTCGTGACGAGTACCACGCGATGTTCGGGTTACTTTCACTTTCATCTCTGAGACGTTAGCGCACTTTTCTGGCCAATAGAAAGACATGGAAGGCATTACAACTTCCCCCTGCGACGTTCAAGCCCTATACCACCCCCCTGCAGTGAGTGGCTGGGGAGATCAGGTGACACCCGAGTATTAAAATCTGCCCCGCCCGCGGCTCGCCACAGATGCATTCTGACAGAGATCAGGGACAGTGCTGCTGCTGCTATAGGGAGAGCGTTAGGAGTTAGTGTAGGCTTGAAGAACCCCAACGGTCCTTCTTAGTGCCACATCTAACCGTGTGCAGTACTGTGGAGGCTGCTGTGAGCAGTGTTGCACAATTTTTTTTTTTTTTTGTATATCGGGCGTGCAGAGCATTGCGTCCTCAGTCTGCAGTCATTGTACATAGTATAGGGCCAGCACTGGTGAGGCAGGTACAGTGGGAAAGGTGAAAGAGATATACTGTCTATATAGGCAGTGGGCTTTTTCAAACAAATTTGGGAAAAATACTATCTTTGGGCTGCCTGTGACGGTCTTGAGTGTACTGCGTCTCTGCTGGGGCTAGTAGTCCTAATTATTACACAGCTAAGTGTTACAGCAGGCTTGCACAAAATTGTTTCCTGGCTCTGCGTTGCCCATTACATCACCGCCGTCATCCCGTCCAGAGGGAAACAGTCTGCAGTAATTTTACATAGTATAGGGCCAGTACTGGTGAGGCAGTCACAGTGGGAAAGGTGAAAGAGATATACTGTCTATATAGGCAGTGGGCTTTTTCAAACAAATTTGGGAAAAATACTATCTTTGGGCTGCCTGTGACGGTCTTGAGTGTACTGCGTCTCTGCTGGGGGTAGTAGTCCTAATTATTATGCAGCTAAGTGTTACAGCAGGCTTGCGCAAAATTGTTTCCTGGCTCTGCGTTGCCTGTTACATCACCGCCGTCATCCCGTCCAGAGGGAAACAGTCTGCAGTAATTTTACAGAGTATAGGGCCAGTACTGGTGAGGCAGGGACAGTGGGAAAGGTGAAAGAGATATACTGTCTATATAGGCAGTGGGCTTTTTCAAACAAATTTGGGAAAAATACTATCTTTGGGCTGCCTGTGACGGTCTTGAGTGTACTGCGTCTCTGCTGGGGCTAGTAGTCCTAATTATTACGCAGCTAAGTGTTACAGCAGGCTTGCGCGAAATTGTTTCTTGGCTCTGCGTTGCCCGTTACATCACCGCCGTCATCCCGTCCAGAGGGAAACAGTCTGCAGTAATTTTACATAGTATAGGGCCAGTACTGGTGAGGCAGGGATAGTGGGAAAGGTGAAAGAGATATACTTTCTACATAGGCAGTGGGCTTTTTCAAACAAATTTGGGAAAAATACTATCTTTGGGCTGCCTGTGACTGTCTGGAGTGTACTGCGTCTCTGCTGGGGGTAGTAGTCCTAATTATTACGCAGCTAAGTGTTACAGCAGGCTTGCGCAAAATTGTTTCCTGGCTCTGCGTTGCCCGCTATATCACCGCCGTCATCCCGTCCAGAGGGAAACAGTATACATATATACGCTGCCTACAGTATCTGTCTGCTGTCTCAGCTCAGCCTTTAAAAAAATAGAAGCAAAATACTTAAGGCCTACTAGTGGTCTTTGGACACTTGACTGCTTCTGCGCTGTGAATTCCACTAGCTCAGTCAGACGCACCTACGTCTCACTACAGGCTTGCGCAAAATTCTTTCCTGGCTCTGCTGTGCGTTCCGTAAGCGAAGTCAGCCTCCAACCAGAGGCCAATAAGCGGCACATTTAATTACAGTGTTCTGTTTCTGCACTACTGGTAATACACCATGCTGAGGGGTAGGGGTAGACCTAGAGGACGTGGACGCGGGCGAGGACGCGGAGGCCCAAGTCAGGGTGTGGGCACAGGCCGAGCTTCTGATCCAGGTGTATTGCAGCCGACTGCTGCGGGATTAGGAGAGAGGCACGTTTCTGGCGTCCCAAGATTAATCTCACAATTAATGGGTCCACGTGGTAGACCTTTATTAGAAAATGAGCAGTGTGAGCAGGTCCTGTCGTGGATGGCAGAAAGTGCATCCAGCAATCTATCGACCACCCAGAGTTCTACGCCGTCCACTGCTGCAACTCTGAATCCTCTGGCTGCTGCTCCTCCTTCCTCCCAGCCTCCTTACTCCATTACAATGACACATTCTGAGAAGCAGACAGACTCCCAGGAACTGTTCTCGGGCCCCTGCCCAGAATGGGCAGCAATGGTTCCTCTCCCACCAGAGGAGTTTGTCGTGACCGATGCCCAACCTTTGGAAAGTTCCCGGGGTCCGGGGGATGAGGCTGGGGACTTCCAGCAACTGTCTCAAGAGCTTTCAGTGGGTGAGGAGGACGATGACGATGAGACACAGTTGTCTATCACTCAGGTAGTAGTAATTGTAGTAAGTCCGAGGGAGGAGCGCACAGAGGATTCGGAGGAAGAGCAGCAGGACGATGAGGTGACTGACCCCACCTGGTTTGCTAAGCCTACTGAGGACAGGTCTTCAGAGGGGGAGGCAAGGGCAGCAGCAGGACAGGCTGGAAGAGGCAGTGCGGTGGCCAGGGGTAGAGGCAGGGCCAGACCAAATGATCTACCAACTGTTTCCCAAAGCGCCCCCTCGCGCCATGCCACCCTGCAGAGGCCGAGGTGCTCAAAGGTGTGGCAGTTTTTCACTGAGAGTGCAGACGACCGACGAACAGTGGTGTGCAACCTTTGTCGCGCCAAGATCAGCCGGGGAGCCACCACCAACAGCCTCACCACCACCAGCATGCGCAGACATATGATGACCAAGCACCCCACCAGGTGGGACGAAGGCCGTTCACCGCCTCTGGTTTACACCACTGCCTCTCCCCCTGTGCCCCAACCTGCCACTGAGATCCAACCCCCCTCTCAGGACACACTCACTACCGTCTCCCGGCCTGCACCCACACCCTCACCTCCACTGTCCTCCGCCCAATCCAGCAATGTCTCTCAGCGCACCGTCCAGCCGTCGCTAGCGCAAGTGTTTGAGCGCAAGCGCAAGTATGCAGCCGCGCACCCGCATGCTCAAGCGTTAAACGTGCACATAGCCAAATTGATCAGCCTGGAGATGCTGCCGTATAGGCTTGTGGAAATGGAGGCAGCGGCGGCCCCGCGCTACTCGGTTCCCAGTCGCCACTACTTTTCCCGATGTGCCGTACCACCCCTGCACGACCACGTCTCCTGCAACATTGTACGTGCCCTAACCAACGCGGTTACTGCCAAGGTCCACTTAACAACGGACACGTGGACAAGCACAGGCGGGCAGGGCCACTATATCTCCCTGACGGCACATTGGGTGAATTTAGTGGAGGCCGGGACCGAGTCAGAGCCTGGGATAGCTCACGTCCTACCCACCCCCAGAATTGCGGGCCCAAGCTCGGTGCTGGTATCTGCGGCGGTGTATGCTTCCTCCACTAAACCACCCTCCTCCTCCTACGCAACCTCTGTCTCGCATCAAGATGTGTCAGCAGCAGCACGTCGCCAGCAGTCGGTGTCGCGCGTCGTGGCAGCACAGCGGTGGCCAAGCGTCAGCAGGCCGTGCTGAAACTACTCAGCTTAGGAGAGAAGAGGCACACGGCCCACGAACTGCTGCAGGCTCTGACAGAGCAGACCGACCGCTGGCTTTTGCCGCTGAGCCTCCAACCGGGCATAGTCGTGTGTGACAACGGCCGTAACCTGGTGGTGGCTCTGCAGCTCGGCAGCCTCACGCATGTGCCATGCCTGGCCCACGTCTTTAATTTGGTGGTTCAGTGTTTTCTGAAAAGCTACCCACGCTTGACAGACCTGCTTAGAAAGGTGCGCCGGCTCAGCGCACATCTCGCAAGTCAAAGACGGACGCTGCCACCCTGCGCACCCTGCAACATCGGTTTCATCTGCCAGTGCACCGACTGCTGTGCGACGTGCCCACGCGGTGGAACTCTACGCTCCACATGTTGGCCAGGCTCTATGAGCAGCGTAGAGCTATAGTGGAATACAAACTCCAACATGGGCGGCGTAGTGGGAGTCAGCCTCCTCAATTCTTTACAGAAGATTGGGCCTGGTTGGCAGACATCTGCCAGGTCCTTGGAAACTTTGAGGAGTCTACCCAGATGGTGAGCAGCGATGCTGCAATCATTAGCGTCACCATTCCTCTGCTATGCCTCTTGAGAAGTTCCCTGCAAAGTATAAAGGCAGAAGCTTTGCGCTCAGAAACGGAGCCGGGGGAAGACAGTATGTCGCTGGATAGTCAGAGCACCCTCATGTCTATATCTCAGCGCATTGAGGAGGAGGAGGGGTAGGAGCATGAGGAGGAGGGGGAAGAGACAGCTTGGCACACTGCTGAGGGTACTCATGCTGCTTGCCTGTCATCCTTTCAGCATGTATGGCCTGAGGAGGAGGAGGAGGAGGAGGAGGATCCTGAAAGTGATCTTCCGAGTGAGGACAGCCATGTGTTGCGTACAGGTACCCTGGCACACATGGCTGACTTCATGTTAGGATGCCTTTCTCGTGACCCTCGCGTTACACGCATTCTGGCCACTACGGATTACTGGGTGTACACACTGCTCGACCCATGGTATAAGGAGAACCTTTCCACTCTCATACCCGAAGAGGAAAGGGGTTCGAGAGTGATGCTATACCACAGGACCCTGGCGGACAAACTGATGGTGAAATTCCCATACGACAGCGCTAGTGGCCGAAGGCGCAGTTCCGAGGGCCAGGTAGCAGGGGAGGTGCGGAGATCAGGCAGCATGTACAGCACAGGCAGGGGAACACTATCCAAGGCCTTTGACTGCTTTATGGCTCCCCAGCAAGACTGTGTCACCGCTCCCCAGTCAAGGCTGAGTCGGCGGGAGCACTGTAAAAGGATGGTGAGGGAGTACGTAGCCGATCGCACGACCGTCCTCCGTAACACCTGTGCCCCCTACAACTACTGGGTGTCGAAGCTGGACACGTGGCCTGAACTCGCGCTGTATGTCCTGGAGGTGCTTGCTTGTCCTGCGGCTAGCGTCTTGTCAGAGAGGGTGTTTAGTGCGGCTGGGGGAATCATCACGGATAAGCGTACTCGCCTGTCAACCGACAGTGCCGACAGGCTTACAATCATAAAGATGAACAAAGCCTGGATTTCCCCAGACTTCTCTTCTCCACCAGCGGACAGCAGCGATACCTAAACTGTACGTAGGCTGCACCCGCGGATGGAAGCATCGTTCTCTATCACCATAAAAAACGGGGACCTTTTAGCTTCATCAATCTGTGTATTATATTCATCCTCCACCTCCTGCTCCTCCTCCTGAAACCTGACGTAATCACGCCGAACGGGCAATTTTTCTTAGGCCCACAAGGCTCAGTCATATTACTTTAGTAAACAAAGTTTATACGTTTCAATTCTCAATTCAATAAAGCGTTGAAACTTGCACCTGAACCAATTTTTATTTTAACTGGGCTGCCTCCAGGCCTAGTTGCAAATTAAGCCACATTAACCAAAGCGATTAATGGGTTTCACCTGCCCTCTTGGTTGGGCATGGGCAATTTTTCTGACGTACATTAGTACTGTTGGTACACCAATTTTTTGGGGCCCTCGTCTACAGTGTAATCCAATTAATTTTTTGCCCACCTGCATTAAAGCTGACGTTACATCAGCTGTGCTGGGCACTGCAATGGGATATATTTATGTACCGCCGGTGGCTTCCTGGCACCCACCTATGCTGTCGGTCCACACGGAGTTGTAACTGCATGTGTCCACTTCTAAAGAACCCCAGTGTGACTGGGGCATGCAGTGTGGGCCGAAGCCCACCTGCATTAAACATGACATTACCTCAGCTGTGATGGGCAATGCAATGGGATATATTTATGTACCGCCGTTGGGTTCCAGGGAGCCACCCATGCTGTCGGTCCACACGGAGTTGTAACTGCACATGTCCACTTCTAAAGAACCCCAGTCTGACTGGCGCATGCAGTGTGGGCCGAAGCCCACCTGCATTAAACATGACATTACCTCAGCTGTGCTGGGCAATGTAATGGGATTTATTTATGTACCGCCGGTGGCTTCCTGGGACTCTCCCATGCTGTCGGTCCACACGGACTTCACAATAGGGAATTGTACCTGCCTGTGTCTACTTATAAAGAACCCCAGTCTGACTGGGGCATGCAGTGTGGGCCGAAGCCCACCAGCATTAAACATGACATTACCTCAGCTGTGATGGGCAATGCAATGGGATATATTTATGTATCGCCGGTGGCTTCCTGGGAGCCCATGCTCTCGGTCCACAGGGACCTCACAATAGGGAGTTGTACCTGCCTGTGTCTATGAATTAAAAACCCCGGTCAGGTTGGGGCATGCAGTGTGGGCTGAAGCCCACCTGCATTTAATCTGACGTTAGCTCTGCTGTCCAGGACACTGCAATGGGATACATTTATGTACAGCCGGTGGGTTCCAGGGAGCCACCCATGCTGTGGGTGCACACGGAATTCCCATTGCGGAGTTGTACCTGCCTGTGACTATTTATAAAAAAACGCGGTCTGACTGGGGCATGCAGACACCTTGACAGAATGAATAGTGTGTGGCACATAGGTTCCCCATTGCTATGCCCACATGTGCAGCTCCTGATGGCGGTGGCACAGGATTATATTTCTCATTGCTTCAGTACAGCATTGTGGGCTATCGCCCCGCCCCTTTTAAAGAGGGTCGCTGCCTAGCCGTGCCAACCCTCTGCAGTGTGTGCCTGCGGTTCCTCCTCATGGCAGACGCACTTATAAATAGACATGAGGGTGGTGTGGCATGAGGGCAGCTGAAGGCTGCGCAGGGACACTTTGGTGTGCGCTGTGGACACTGGGTCGTGCGGGGGGGGGGGGGGGGGTTGGGCAGCATGTAACCCAGGAGAAGTGGCAGCGGAGTGTCATGCAGGCAGTGATTGTGCTTTGATGGAGATAGTGTGGTGCTTAGCTAAGGTATGCATTGCTACTGAGGGCTTTTCAGAAGTAAAAATTGTTGGGAGGGGGGGGGCCCACTCTTGCCGCTATTGTGGCTTAATAGTGGGACCTGGGAACTTGAGATGCAGCCCAACATGTAGCCCCTCGCCTGCCCTATCCGTTGCTGTGTCGTTCCCATCACTTTCTTGAATTGCCCAGATTTTCACAAATGGAAACCTTAACGAGCATCGGCGATATACAAAAATGCTCGGGTCGCCCATTGACTTCAATGGGGTTCGTTACTCGAAACGAACCCTCGAGCATGGCGAAAATTTCGTCCCGAGTAACGAGCACCCGAGCATTTTGGTGCTCGCTCATCTCTAATTATGTAGCATAATAAAAAAGGGGCAGTTTTTCTAACCACCAGTTAAGAGTGATGAAGGGTTAAAGAGGCAAAGAAATGGGAAGGCTGATCAGTATTTGCACACCAAAATTTCTTACTAATATGACTCCTGCCAGCTTTATTTTGTTGGTCTTCATAACAGATATTTTTCATCAACACAGGGCATAACTAGCAAAGCAACACCTGGCCATCTGGCCCCTTACTAAACCTATAGCGCCCCTCGCTAACAATTAACCCTAGCGCCCAAAGCTTCATATACCATAAACCTGCTAAACCTGCATAGGGTGAGTTACTTACCCTATTGTGCCTCATAGCTCCCACAGGCCTATTGCTTTGCATGTTTTTTGACCAGACTGCCCCAAAACAGAGGACACCCCTTCTCTACAGATTCTTTTCCTGAAATATGGCCCCCTAGTGGCTCAAGCACGCCACTACAGTAGTTGCCATAGTGTAAACACATCAGCTTTCTTTAGAACCCTATAAGGCCTTAGTCAGACGGGCGTTTTTTGCCGCGATTTGCGCATGCGTCTGGCGATTTTATAAAACCATTGCTTTGCAATGGTATCGGACACATGAGCGCTTTTTATGTGCTCGTCCGATAAATTATAAAACAGAAATCGCAGATCGCACCTATCTGCGATTCCTGTTCTCTTCTCTATATGCGCTCAATGGGGCCGGCGGCAGCAGCGCCGACCCCATTGAGAACATATAGAAGACAAATCCTTCTTCTCTGCCACAGCTGTAACAGCTGTGGCAGAGAAGAACGATGTTTGCCCATTGAATTCAATGGAGCCGGCAATACAGCAGGTTCCACTGAAAGCAATGGGCTGCCGGACAGCGCGGGGTGAATTGTCGGGAAGGGCTTAAATATATAAGCTCTTCCCTGCAATTCATCCAGAAATGTGTTAAAATAAAAAAATATATATATACTCACCTGCTCCCGGCAGCCGGAGTTCCGTGCGGCCGGCCTGCAGTGGGTGTGAAGGGGGTGTGAGTCAGACCTGCCCCCTGATTGGCTCAGCGCCTTCCTGACAATTCATCCCACACTTGCCCGCAGCGCATTGCTTTCAATGGAGCGGGCTGTATTGCCGGCTCCATTGAATGCAATGCGCTGGACAGCTCCGGCCCGTTTCTAATGAAACGCGGCTAGGAGCAGATTTTCGGGCGATTTTTTGGCGCCGGTCACGCGATTTGCGCATGCGCATCCGTCATACGATGCGCAAATCGCGTGAAAAAACGCCCGTGTGACTAAGGCCTAAGAGAAAACTTCTGATGAAAAGTGACAAAAATAAAGGGAATCACATTACAAAAAAAGGACTTCAACAAACAAAGTTTAAAAATATGATGATTGCCCTTTTCACTGGTTCAATATTACTCTTCATTAGAGATGAGCGAACGTACTCGTCCGAGCTTGATATTCGTGCGAATATTAGGGTGTTCGGGATGCTCGTTACTCTTAACGAGCACCACGCGGTGTTACGGTTACTTTCAGTTTCCTCTCTGAGACGTTAGCGCGCTTTTCTGGCCAATTGAAAGACAGGGAAGGCATTACAACTTCCCCCTGTGACGTTCAAGCCCTATACCACCCCCCTGCTGTGAGTGGCTGGGGAGATCAGATGTCACCCGAGTATAAAAGTCGGCCCCTCCCGCGGCTCGCCTCAGATGTCTTGTGAGTTAGCTGAGGGAAAGTGCTGATGCTGGTGCTGCTGTAGGGAGAGTGTTAGGAGTGAGTGTAGGCTTTAAGAACCCCAACGGTCCTTCTCAGGGCCACATCTATCCGTGTGCAGTACTGTGGAGGGTGCTGTTAGCAGTGTTGCACAAATTTTTTTTTTTTCAAAATCGGCAGTCTGCAGAGCATTGCGCCTTGCAGTAATACTACAAGGACAGAAGTGGTGCTTAGGTAGGGAGAGTGTTAGGAGTGAGTGTAGGCTTCAAGAACCCCAACGGTCCTTCTTAGGGCCACATCTATCCGTGTGCAGTACTGTGCAGGCTGCTGTTAGCAGTGTTGCATATTTTTTTCTTTTCAAAATCGGCTGTCTGCAGAGCATTGCGCCTTGCAGTAATACTACAGGGAGAGAATTGTGTAGGCAGGGCCAGAAGACATATATTATTGATTGAATATAGTCAGTGGGCCCTCCATTTCCAAAAAAGGGAAAAATTGTATTTGTCCTGCAGTCTTGCACCAATTTATTTCCTGCCTGGGAAAAGTAACCGCTGTGCTGCACTTCATATAACTGCATTTCTGTGCAACACATATCTTATCTGATTGAATATAGTCAGTGGGCCCTCCGTTTCCCAAAAAGGGAAACATTCTATTTGTCCTGCAGGCTTGCGCCAATTTATTTGCTGCCTGTGAAAAGCCTCCGCTGTGCTGCACTTCATATAACTGCATTTCTGTGCAACACATATCTTATCTGATTGAATATAGTCAGTGGGCCCTCCGTTTCCCAAAAAGGGAAACATTCTATTTGTCCTGCAGTCTTGCGCCAATTTATTTGCTGCCTGTGAAAAGTCTCCGCTGTGCTGCACTTCATATAACTGCATTTCTGTGCAACACATATCTTATCTGATTGAATATAGTCAGTGGGCCCTCCGTTTCCCAAAAAGGGAAACATTCTATTTGTCCTGCAGTCTTGCGCCAATTTATTTGCTGCCTGTGAAAAGTCTCCGCTGTGCTGCACTTCATATAACTGCATTTCTGTGCAACACCTATCTTATCTGATTGAATATAGTCAGTGGGCCCTCTGTTTCCCAAAAAGGGAAACATTCTATTTGTCCTGCAGGCTTGCGCCAATTTATTTCCTGCCTGGGAAATCACTGGTAATACAGCATGCTGAGGGGTAGGGGTAAGCCTAGAGGACGTGGACGTGGACGTGGCCGAGGACGCGTAGGCCCAAGTGAGGGTGTGGGCACAGGGCGAGCTCCTGATCAAGGTGTATCGCAGCCGACTGCTGCGCGATTAGGAGAGAGGCACGTTTCTGGCGTCCCCACATTCATCGGCCAATTAATGGGTCCACGCGGGAGACCTTTATTAGAAAATGAGCAGTGTGAGCAGGTCCTGTCATGGATGGCAGAAAGTGCTTCGAGCAAGCTATCATCCACCCACAGTTCTGCGCCGTTCAGTGCTGCAAATCCAAATCCTCTGGCTGCTACTCCTCCTTCCTCCCAGCCTCCTCACTCCACTACAATGACACATGCTCTGGAGCGGGCAGACTCCCAGGAACTGTTCTCGGGCCCCTGCTCAGATTGGGCAGCAGTGGTTCCTCTCCCACCAGAGGAGTTTATCGTCACTGATGCCCAACCATTGGAATGTTCCCAGGGTCCGGGGGATGAGGCTGGGGACTTCCGGCAACTGTCTCAAGACCTTTCAGTGGGTGAGGAGGACGATGACGATGAGACACAGTTGTCTTGCAGTGAGGTAGTAGTAAGGGCAGTAAGTCCGAGGGAGGAGCGCACAGAGGATTCGGAGGAAGAGCAGCAGGACGATGAGGTGACTGACCCCACCTGGTGTGCAACGCCTACACAGGACAGGTCTTCAGAGGGGGAGGCACGGGCAGCAGCAGGGCAGGTTGCAAGAGGCAGTGCGGTGTCCAGGAGTAGAGGCAGGGCCAGACCAAATAATCCACCAACTGTTTCCCAAAGCACACCCTCGCGCCATGCCACCCTGCAGAGGCCGAGGTGCTCTAAGGTCTGGCAGTTTTTCACAGAGACGCCTGACGACCGACGAACAGTGGTGTGCAACCTTTGTCGCGCCAAGATCAGCCGGGGAGCCACCACCAACAGCCTCACCACCACCAGCATGCGCAGACATATGATGGCCAAGCACCCCACAAGGTGGGACGAACGCCGTTCACCGCCTCCGGTTTGCACCACTGCCTCTCCCCCTGTGCCCCAACCTGCCACTGAGATCCAACCCCGCTCTGAGGACACAGGCACTACCGTCTCCTGGCCTGCACCCACACCCTCACCTCCGCTGTCCTCAGACCCATCCACCAATGTCTCGCACCGCACCGTCCAGCCGTCGCTAGCGCAAGTGTTTGAGCGCAAGCGCAAGTACGCCGCCACGCACCTGCACGCTCAAGCGTTAACCGTCCACATAGCCAAATTTATCAGCCTTGAGATGCTGCCGTATAGGGTTGTGGAAACGGAGTCCTTCAAAAGTATGATGGCGGCGGCGGCCCCACGCTACTCAGTTCCCAGTCGCCACTACTTTTCCCGATGTGCCGTCCCAGCCCTGCACGACCACGTCTCCCGCAACATTGTACGCGCCCTCACCAACGCGGTTACTGCCAAGGTCCACTTAACAACGGACACGTGGACAAGCACAGGTGGCCAGGGCCACTACATCTCCCTGACGGCACATTGGGTGAATTTAGTGGAGGCTGGGACAGAGTCAGAGCCTGGGACTGCTCACGTCCTACCCACCCCCAGAATTGCGGGCCCCAGCTCGGTAGTGGTATCTGCGATGGTGTATGCTTCCTCCACTAAAGCACCCTCCTCCTCCTCCTCCGCAACCTCTGTCTCGCAATCAAGATGTGTCAGCAGCAGCAGCACGTCGCCAGCAGTCGGTGTCGCGCGGCGTGGCAGCACAGCGGTGGGCAAGTGTCAGCAGGCCGTGCTGAAACTACTCAGCTTAGGAGATAAGAGGCACACGGCCCACGAACTGCTGCAGGGTCTGACAGAGCAGACCGACCGCTGGCTTGCGCCGCTGAGCCTCCAACCGGACATGGTCGTGTGTGACAACGGCCGTAACCTGGTGGCGGCTCTGCAGCTCGGCAGCCTCACGCACATGCCATGCCTGGCCCACGTCTTTAATTTGGTGGTTCAGCGCTTTCTGAAAAGCTACCCACGCTTGTCAGAACTGCTCGTAAAGGTGCGCCGGCTCTGCGCACATTTCCGCAAGTCCAACACGGACGCTGCCACCCTGCGGACCCTGCAACATCGGTTTCATCTGCCAGTGCACCGACTGCTGTGCGACGTGCCCACACGGTGGAACTCTACGCTCCACATGTTGGCCAGGCTCTATGAGCAGCGTAGAGCTATAGTGGAATACCAACTCCAACATGGGCGGCGCAGTGGGAGTCAGCCTCCTCAATTATTTTCAGAAGAGTGGGCCTGGTTGGCAGACATCTGCCAGGTCCTTCGAAACTTTGAGCAGTCTACCCAGGTGGTGAGCGGCGATGCTGCAATCATTAGCGTCACCATTCCTCTGCTATGCATCTTAAGAAGTTCTCTGCAAACCATAAAGGCAGCCGCTTTGCGCTCGGAAACAGAGCCGGGGGAAGACAGTATGTCGCTGGATAGTCAGAGCACCCTCCTGTCTATATCTCAGCGCGTTCAGGAGGAGGAGGAGGAGCATGAGGAGGATGAGGAGGAGGGGGAAGAGACAGCTTGGCCCACTGCTGACGGTACCCATGCTGCTTGCCTGTCATCATTTCAGCGTGTATGGCCTGAGGAGGAGGAGGAGGATCCTGAAAGTGATCTTCCTAGTACGGACAGCCATGTGTTGCGTACAAGTACCCTGGCACACATGGCTGACTTCATGTTAGGATGCCTTTCTCGTGACCCTCGCGTTACACGCATTCTGGCCACTACGGATTACTGGGTGTACACACTGCTCGACCCACGCTATAAGGAGAACCTTCCCACTCTCATTCCCGAAGAGGAAAGGGGTTCGAGAGTGTTGCTATACCACAGGACCCTGGCGGACAAGCTGATGGTAAAATTCCCATCCGACAGCGCTAGTGGCAGAAGGCGCAGTTCCGAGGGCCAGGTAGCAGGGGAGGTGCGGAGATCGAGCAGCATGTACAGCCCAGGCAGTGCAACAGTCTTTAAGGGCCTGGACAGCTTTATGGCTCCCCAGCAAGACTGTGTCACCGCTCCCCAGTCAAGGCTGAGTCGGCGGGAGCACTGTAAAAGGATGGTGAGGGAGTACGTAGCCGATCGCACGACCCTCCTCCGTGACGCCTCTGCCACCTACAACTACTGGGTGTCGAATCTGGACACGTGGCCTGAACTAGCGCTGTATGCCCTGGAGGTGCTTGCTTGTCCTGCGGCTAGCGTCTTGTCGGAGAGGGTGTTTAGTGCGGCTGGGGGAATCATCACAGATAAGCGTAGCCGCTTGTCAACCGACAGTGCCGACAGGCTAACACTCATCAAGATGAACAAAGCCTGGATTTCCCCAGACTTCTCTTCTCCACCAGCGGACAGCAGCGATACCTAAGCAATACGTAGGCTGCACCCGCGGATGGAAGCATCGTTCTCTCTCACCATCCAAAACGGGGACATTTCTGCTTCATCAATCTGTGTATAAAAATCCTCCTCCTCCTCCTGCTCCTCCTCCTGAAACCTCACGTAATCACGCTGAACGGGCAATTTTTCTTAGGGCCACAAGGCTCACTCATATAATTTTTCTAAAAATTTTTAATACGTTTCAATGCTCTTAAAAGCGTTGGAACTTTAACTTGAAACAATTTTTAGTTAAACTGGGCTGCCTCCAGGCCTAGTTACCACTTAAGCCACATTAGCCAAAGCAATTAATGGGTTTCACCTGCCATCTTGGTTGGGCATGGCAAATTTTTACTGAGGTACATTAGTACTGTTGGTACACCAATTTTTTTGGGCCCTCACCTACGGTGTAATCATAGCAATTTCTATGTTCTTCGCCTGCACTCATGGTACAGAAAGGTGTGTGGGGTTGGCCTACACTTTAGCTACATAAATGTAACTTGGGCCTTGGCTATACTGCAGCTACTGAAATGGAACTAAGACTGCGCTCCCACTATACTGCTGCTTCGGAATTGTTCCTGGGGCCTGTGTAGGCTGCTACTATTACTTAAATGGAACTTAGACTATGCTCCTCCTATACTGCTGCTTCGGAATTGTTACTGGGGCCTGTCTTGAGTGCTACTATTACTGAAATGGAACGAAGACTGCGCTCCCACTATACTGCTGCTTCGGAATTGTTACTGGGGCCTGTCTTGAGTGCTACTATTACTGAAATGGAACTAATACTGTGCTCCCCCTATAATGCTGCTAGTGATATGTTAGTGGGGCCTGTCCTAATGCTACGGCTGAAATGTTCCGAATTATGGGCTCTGCCTATACCGCTGCTAATGGTATGTCTCTGGGGTGTGGAAACAGAGGCTTCCCAAAGACATGATGGCGGCGAGGCCATTTCCCACCAACGCGGTTACTGTTAAGGTGCATATAACCACGGACACGTGGAGAGGACACGTAGTGCCTCAAAAACATCCCCCTCCTCCTCTAACAATGAAAACATTCTTGGCAAATGCCTTTGCATTGGTTTGTCTGGTGGCAGTCCAAGAATTTCACCTTTACTGACACAACAAGAGAGCCCCCCCACCATCCCCCCGCCATGGCCCACTTAATCCTGGCCACATTCCGAAAACCAACAAAATAAAACCACGCTACTAGGTCCGCAGTCACCACCACATTACCACCAACGCGGTTACTGTTAAGGTACATATTACCAGTCTGACTGGGGCATGCAGACACCTTGACAGAATGAATAGTGTGTGGCACATAGGTTCCCCATTGCTATGCCCACGTGTGCAGCTCCTGATGGCGGTGGCACAGGATTCTATTTCTCATTGCTTCTGTACAGCATTGTGGGCTATCGCCCCACCACTTTTAAAGAGGGTCGCTGCCTAGCCGTGCCAACCTCTGCAGTGTGTGCCTGCAGTTCCTCCTCATGGCAGACGCACTTATAAATAGACATGAGGGTGGTGTGGCATGAGGGCAGCTGAAGGCTGCACAGGGACAGTTTGGTGTGCGCTGTGGACACTGCGTCGTGCAGGGGGGAGGGGGGTTGGGCAGCATGTAACCCAGGAGAAGTGGCAGCAGAGTGTCATGCAGGCAGTGATTGTGCTTTGTTGTAGGTAGTGTGGTGCTTAGCTAAGGTATGCCATGCTAATGAGGGCTTTTCAGAAGTAAAAGTTGTTGGGAGGGGGGGGGGGCCCACTCTTGCCGGTATTGTGGCTTAATAGTGGGACCTGTGAACTTGAGATGCAGCCCAACACGTAGCCCCTCGCCTGCCCTATCCGTTGCTGTGTCGTTCCCATCACTTTCTTGAATTGCCCAGATTTTCACAAATGGAAACCTTAGCGAGCATCGGCGAAATACAAAAATGCTCGGGTCACCCATTGACTTCAATGGGGTTCGTTACTCGAAACGAACCCTCTAGCATTGCAAAAATTTCGTCCCGAGTAACGAGCACCCGAGCATTTTGGTGCTCGCTCATCTCTACTCTTCATCTATTTTTTTTTCATTTAGGAGGTAATCTTGCACCTCTTCCCCTACCGCAGCAAGTGTTGCTACCTCTCATATGAATATGCAGAAAAGTTTGTGAAACAAGTACTGAAAAGCATCTGGTATTCTGCAGCAATAGGTGTAGGCTGGCATAAGGCTCATTTTCAACTTTTTTTTTTTTTTTTTTTAATATGCAAATATCAGTATTTGCCAGCATTTATAAATATAGGACTGAGAGAGAAAAAAAAAACAGCTGTTCCTATATTGTACAAGTACAGCTGTAGTAAAATACCAAAGCTTAAGCAAAAAAGTTATTAGAGACGCAGGGCTGCTCATTTTATACAAACCCATTCTTGGAACTGCATAAAGTTATTGATTAACTCTTTTACTGATTGGCTGTCGAATCAACACATGTATTTTAATTATACTTGCTTGTCTATCATATAAATATTCATTCTATTCAGCATTTTTTTTATGGATGCTACTGTATATGGTATAACACACTGAACAATTAAAGAGATTTTCCCACCATAGACGTATGGTATATTCATAGGATACAATAGCTGCCTCACCTGATGGCATGGAGGTCTATTGATAAGTGTAGCATGGCTTGATAGAATGTCTGTTAGGTTGCAGTATATTGTAATACAATGGTATTACATTGTACTGCAGGAGCACTCAGAAAACAGTCCCTATGAGGACAAAAAAAAGTAATTAAAAATCAATTTAATTTATCTGTGTGCCGTACATGAATGCGCAGAAAACCGCGCACCCATGTGCCTGCACAATCAAGCATGAATGCAGGTCCATGCCCATTGCCTTCAAAAAGCAATGGGCTGCTGGCAACCCCTGCATTGATTTTTGGGGAAGGGCTTTAAATATAAGCCCTTCCCTGAAAATCATCCTTGTTTGTGTAAAAAAAATAAACAAATAAAAAAAATTATATATATACACTCCCCTCCCTGTCACTGCCGTGTAAATATTCTGAGTGGTGCAAGGAGAAAACAGGCTTGACGCGCCTGAGCCCCGGCAGCTGAGAAGAGGTGAGTATAATTTTTTTTATTTTTAACACATTCTAGGGATGACTTTCAGGGAAGGGCTTTTTTTTTAAGCTCTTCCCCAAAAATCCCTGCAGAGCTTACCAGCAGCCCATTGCTTTCAATGGGACTGCAGAAGTGCGGGTCCCATTGAAAGCAACGGGAGAACATCGCGATCCTCTGTCATAGCTGTCGCAGGGGATTCGTTACTCCCCGAGCAGAGTCCCCATGTCACTGAACACTGTGACAGTGCTGTCACAGTGTTCAGTGACAAGGGGACTCCCCGCTGGGCAATATTGACGCACACCATGGACCAATGATGCATACATGTCCTATGTTTTGCAGGTACCTGCGTTTGCTCGCCTATAAAACACGGACATGTGAGCAAACCATAGGGAACTAATGGTTCTAATAGGCATGTGTTTTTGTGCTTCCAACGCAGGTCCTTATCAGAACGATCGCCCTGCTTGCAGGCAGGTTTGCATGCAGTTGTCTTCTTACAGTAGAAATATGTTATGTCTGCCAGTGAGTTCAGTACGCAGTCCTATCTTTGGTGTTCAGTATTCATTGTGTGTGCGCTTGTGGAGCTTGTGTGATGCTGCCCTGCGTCTGTGCTGAGGCTTGGTGCCCTGGTGTTGCGCGGATGTAACAATTACAAAATATACAGAGAACAGAGAGCAGTCCCAATGCACCTCATCATCAACACCTTATGGGAGTCGAGTGCATATGATTTTTAATGGCTTTTTAATAATTTTTTCTTAGAGATGGGGTGACCAAAAAAGCACAACTATTGTATTGTGTATGATTTTTTTCTGCTGAAATCCACCATGGGGAATGAATAATGCAGCACTCTGATAGATCAGACTTTTATGAATATAGCGGTAGCAAACTTTTTTTTATTGCTTTGATTTTTTATTATTATTTTGTTTTTTTATTCATGCTTCCTTTTTTTTATAGTGATGAATAAAAGTTTTTTTCCACTCATTTTTATATTCTTTTTTTAGTTTCCACAGAGGACATGAACTTGCGATCGTTTAATCGCTCATCCAATAAAATGTAATATCATAGTATCACATTATACCATGATCTGACAGGCATTCTACCAAGCCAGGCCATAGGTAATGGCTTGATAGGTAATCAGTTATGGCAATGCCGGGGGGCTTCAGAGGACCCCAGGCTTCAATGGCAACCAAACTGCACCTTGTGATCGCATTCGGAAACCCCCAAACTTTGATTGGGGGATTTAAATGCCGTTGTCAAGACTGACAGTAGCATTTACAGGGTTAACAACCACGATCAGCCTTCACGCTGATCGCTGGTGTTGCCAGTGGATGTCAACTGTTAGGGTGGCTTCACACGAGCGTGTACATGCAAAAACACGCATGTGTGCAGGTCCGTGCATTGCCTTTAATGGTCTGCCGGCACCCCTTAATTGTTTGTCTGCTGCTGCCGTGTCCCCCACGGGGATGAAGAACACATCTGCTACATGTGGCAGATGTTTTCTTCATCCCCACAGGGAATAAAGAATTCCCTGCTGCACCTCTCACAGATGTGACAGATGCGGCAAAGGAATTCTTCATCCCTGCGGGGAATAAAGAATTCCCTACCGCAGCTGTCACAGATGACAGCTGCGGTAGAGGATCCAACTGCTGGCACCCATTAATTGTTTTTCAGGGAAGGGCTTTAAATATAAGCCCTTCCCTGAAAAGCAAGGCAAACTAGTGTAAAAAATAATTTAAAAAACACATACTCACCTTTTTTCAGCTGCGGGGCTCAGCCGCGTCCTGTCTGGCGGTCTCCGGCTCTGCACTGAAGTTCTTCCAGCAGCCGGGGAATTAACCCTTTCCAATCCAATTTGCATCCTGGTTTTTCTAGGGGGCTTACTGTTTTTCTGCCATTATACAATGGCGCTATATGCTGGCTGAAGCAATTACTGCATGAGGTAACACGTTGGATAGGCTCTGACAGCAGAGAGGCTGGCAATATACAGTAAGAGAACACTGACGGACGTCTTCTAACATCGGAGCTGTACAGCCTTAAATCATAATGTCTTAAGACGTCAGACAGCGGATTGGAAAGGGTTAAAATCCCCGACTGCTGAAAGAGCTACTTCTAAATGGCTGAGGCGCTCAGCCAATCACAGGAAGCTCTCACCTGTCATTCATTGGATGTGGCTGAGCCCCAACAGCTGAAGAAAGGTGAGTATGATTTTTCATATTTAACACCAATTTGGGTTGTTTTACAGGGAAGAGCTTATATTTACAGTCCTTCCCTGAAAAACAATTACGGGGTGCCGGCAGCTGGATCCCCTACTGCAGCTGTCATCTGTGACAGCTGTGGTAGGGAATTCTTTATCCTCCGCAGTGATGAAGAAAACATCTGTTGCATGTGGCAAATGTGTTCTTCATCCCCGTGGGGGACACGGCAGCGGCAGGCAGGTAAGTATACATATATTTATTTTTATTTTTTACACTAGTTTGGCTTGTTTTTCAGGGAAGAGCTTATATTTAAAGCTCTTCAAGCACCCATGGCTCCATTGAAGGCAATGCATGCATTCCCTATGGTGCACACATATTCTATTTTTGCAGGCGCACACCTGTAAAACACAGGCATGTGAACACACCATAGGGAATGCAGTGTTTTTTTGTGGGCGCGCATGCACATAAACACGCTCGTGTAAAGGCACCCTTAGAAATAGAAGTAGGAAAAACCCTAGCATCACCCCGGACTTCATTAAAACTTCATTCAAATATTTTTAAAATCTAGAGCATAGTATACTTTTCAACATGGAGCATTGTTACGCCTTCTGGAAATTACTTTCCTTTATTTTGTCATGCTGAAGGAAGATAATTTCCGAAACGCGTAGCAATTCTCCATTTTGATAAGTGTAATATGCTCTGGATTTTAAAGATGTATGAATAAAGAGGGTGTTTTAATGAAGTCCGGGCTGATGGTGAAGTTTTTTCTTATTATTATTTCTTTGCACTGGATTTGTGCTCTAAATCCTCTCTAAGTGCTCTGTGGACTGGGTGAGCCGGCTATTTAACTATGAACTCAGCTGTAGGAAACAGCCGGCACCTGCATTGTATGGAGCGAGATAAGCTCCTAATCTCCCTCCATACAGACCCCGAATATTAAGGGGTTAAAAAATTGAGACATTTACATTGACTATGCTTTCAGGAAATAATGAAGGCTCAGACTATTCCTGGACCTCTGAAATATTCTAAAACTCTTTATAAATGGATGAAACAAAACCATTGATTTCAATGGTTTCGTTTTCACTAGCGTTATTCTTGTCCGTAAATAATACACATGAGAAAATATAGGGCAGGACCTATCTTTCCGCTTTTTAAAAAAAAAAAACTCGGAACAGCGCACAGTTTGAAAACGTAAAAAAAAATAATTTTACCTTATACATACGCAACAACTTCCGTTCAGGCAAGAGTAGTTACAGATACGCCCATCTGACGAAACCCTTACATAGGCAGAGAAATCTATAAGATTTCATTCATTAGACGTTCGAATTCACTGTACAATGAATGTAAACAACCAAACAATCGCTGTTTACACGTATCGCTGTGTAAATGAGGGAACAATGATTTTTACGTCTTCGTAAAATGAAAGGGAAGCAAACAAATTGTCATTTGTTGTCCAATTGCTGGCCGTGTTTATACTGATCCATTATCATACAAATTCTCACGATCCATCGACTTTTGAACAATAAATCGTTGCGTGTAAAAGGGCCAAAATGTTCATATACCTATGAATTATGATTATAAAACGTATTTATCGAAAGTGAATACTTTGTATCTGTAATTAAATATCTACATGCCAAGGTTTTCCACAGTTGTATGACTCAGAAGGGTTAAAAAACAGCTACTTTAGAATTTCAGCCCCTGGGTTTGTAGATGGACTTAATCTGCATCTGGGTGAATGTGAGATGTGTATCTAAGCAGAACTATGTGCATGAGCGAAATGACGTCACCGAATCTGCATTAGTGTAAACTGGTGAAGCAGGATGCTACTTCCAATTATTCCAATCAATGCCCAGCACTCACAAACTGAATAGCGTTTAGGTCTTGCCCCCATGCTATGGCATTTGCCTCTTTACTGGATGGTATAAAATTCTCTTGCAAGTTCAAAGGTTGCATAATAACTAAGCAGAAACTAATACGGAATATTTATAATCAGGGGAATTTTGATGCCACTTTTCTGGAAGTTTTTTATACTTCTCGAGTTTACAGATACAACAGATTTATCAAGTGTTGCAGGATGTTGATAAATTTGTTATGTCTTTAAATACAGGGTTATTACTAGAGATGAGCGAGCACCCAAATGCTCGAGTCCGCGTTATTCGAGCCGAGCTTTTTGTAAAATTCAAGAGCTCTACTCGAGTAATGAACCCCGTTGACTACAATGAGAGACTCGAGCATTTTTGTATGTGGGACGCCGGGTGCCAAGCTTTTTTTTTTGTCTCTCTCTCTCTCTCTCTCTCTCTCTCTCTCTTTCTCTCTCTCTCTCACCTGCCTGCCAGACAAAAAATTTGCCAATGACACGCACTGCAGTGGGGAGGATCCAAAACAGGTAATTCACAGTGGGGAGGAGCCAAAAACTGGGGCGGGGTCGAACACGGCTTCATGCTCATTCGAGTAACGAGCACCATCGCGTACGCTAATACTCGAACGAGCATCAAGCTCGGCAGAGTATGTTTGCTCAACTCTAGTTATTACCCCTCCTGTCCAGCCGCTACTCGGAGACATCTGCCCTGTGCCAGTCACTGCACTGGCTGTCTGTTAAATACAGAATATGATATAAACTCACTACCCTCATCCACAAAGCTCTCCACAACATTGCACCGCCCTACATTGCCTCCCTCATCTCAATCCACCACCCACCCCAGGCCCTCCGCTCTGCTAATGAAATCGGGCTAAGTGCCCCTTTAATTCGAACCTCTTACCTGCCTCCAAGACTTCTCCACAGCAGCACCAGTCCTCTGGAACGCGCTACCCAAAACCTTCAGTCCAACCCGGACACACAAAACTTCAGGCGTGCTCTAAAATGCACCTCTTCTAAACCAAACCCCTTTGTACTCCACCTGATAGCATGTTCCCTGCCCTCGCTGATTGCAATCCCTGCTAGCCGCCATCAACGGCCCAATTTGACCATTGTCTATGTATATAGCATCCCTCACTCTCCACCTCACCATACCGTGCACATCTCCAGCCCCTTTACCTTCTGTATCACCCCATTACTTGTAGTATGTAAGCTTGTTGGAGCAGGACCCTCACCCCTACTCTTTACATCAATTGATTACTTCATGTAACTGTGGTCTTGTTTTTATTCCCCCAGTCTTGTAAGCGCTCTGGAATATGTTGGCGCTATATAAAAAAAGATTATAATTATTATTATAAGGATTATTATTATAAATGACCTTCCCGATGCAAACCCCTCATAATTCATGTTTAATGATACTCAGATAAATTTGATAAAAATGGAAACAAATTCAAAAAGTTTCATTTAGCAAAACTGTCTACCACTAAGACGCCCTTGTTGCCCAACCAATTTATAGCACGGCTTTCATTTCTCAAGCAATGGATTCATGGGATCTTTTGTGTTTAGTGATGAAGCCGCCTTCCATCTTTTGGGCAACAAACATAATGTCAGAATCTGGGGGAGAGAAAACCCACCGGTCTACGTGGAGTGTATGCGCAACTCTCCCAAGGTGAATGTATTTTGTGCTATAACCTGTAGGAAACAATCATGCGGATTTCGTACCTGGATGCTATAGATATGGCTACAGCCACAGCTGGAACAAAAAATCCCAAACTTCATCTACCAATAGAACATGGCATCGCCCCACCCATTTACATAATGAAATAAGAAATGAGCTCAACAGGTGACTACTAGAGATGAGCGAGCACCAAAATGCTCGGGTGCTCGTTACTCGGAACGAAATTATCGCGATGCTCGAGGGTTCGTTTCGAGTAACGAACCCCATTGAAGTCAATGGGCGACCTGAGCATTTTTGTATATCGCCGATGCTCGCTAAGGTTTTCATTTGTGAAAATCTGGGCAATTCAAGAAAGTGATGGGAACGACACAGCAACGGATAGGGCAGGCGAGGGGCTACAGGTTGGGCTGCATCTCAAGTTCACAGGTCCCACTATTAAGCCACAATAGCGTCAAGAGTGGGCCCCCCCCCCCCCTCCCAACAATTTTTACTTCCGAAAAGCCCTCATTAGCAATGCATACCTTAGCTAAGCACCACACTACCTCCAACAAAGCACAATCACTGCCTGCATGACACTCCGCTGCCCCTTCTCCTGGGTTACATGCTGACAAACCCCCCCCGTACGACCCAGTGTCCACAGCGCACACCAAACTGTCCCTGCCCAGCCTTCAGCTGCCCTCATGCCACGCCACCCTCATGTCTATTTATAAGTGCGTCTGCCATGAGGAGGAACCACAGGCACACACTGCAGAGGGTTGGCACGGCTAGGCAGCGACCCTCTTTAAAAGGGGCGGGGCGATAGTCCACAATGCTGTACAGAAGCAATGAGAAATCCAATCCTGTGCCACCTCCATCTGGAGCTGCACACGTGGGCATAGCAATGGGGAACCTATGTGCCACACACTATTCATTCTGTCAAGGTGTCTGCATGCCCCAGTCAGACCGTGGTTTTTTATAAATAGTCACAGGCAGGTACAACTCCGCAATGGGAATTCCGTGTGCACCCACAGCATGGGTGGCTCCCTGGAACCCACAGGCGGTACATAAATGTATCCCATTGCATTGCCCATCACAGCTGAGGTAAAGTCGTGCTTAATGCAGGTGGGCTTCGGCCCACACTGCATGCCCCAGTCAGACTGGGGTTCTTTAGAAGTGGACACATGCAGTTACAACTCCGTGTGGACCGACAGCATGGGTGGGTCCCTGGAACCCACCGGCGGTACATAAATATATCCCATTGCAGTGCCCATCACAGCTGATGTAACGTCAGCTGTAATGCAGGTGGGCTAAAAATTCATTTGATTACACTGTAGGCAAGGGCCCCTGAGAAAAATTGCCCATGCCCAACCAAGAGGGCAGGTGAAATCCATTAATCGCTTTGGTTAATGTGGCTTAATTGGTAACTAGGCCTGGAGGCAGCCCAGTTAAAATAAAAATTGGTTGAGGTGAAAGTTTCAACGCTTTAATGAGCATTGAAACGTATAAAAATTGTTTACAAAAATTATATGACTGAGCCTTGTGGGCCTAAGAAAAATTGCCCGTTCGGCGTGATTATGTGAGGTTTCAGGAGGAGGAGCAGGAGGAGGAGGAGGAATATTATACACAGATTGATGAAGCAAAAAGGTCCCCGTTTTTGATGGTGATAGAGAACGATGCTTCCATCCGCGGGTGCAGCCTACGTATTGCTTAGGTATCGCTGCTGTCCGCTGGTGGAGAAGAGAAGTCTGGGGAAATCCAGGCTTTGTTCATCTTGATGAGTGTTAGCCTGTCGGCACTGTCGGTTGACAGGCGGGTACGCTTATCTGTGATGATTCCCCCAGCCGCACTAAACACCCTCTCTGACAAGACGCTAGCCGCAGGACAAGCAAGCACCTCCAGGGCATACAGTGCGAGTTCAGGGCACATGTCCAGCTTCGACACCCAGTAGTTGTAGGGGGCAGAGGCGTCACGGAGGACGGTCGTGCGATCGGCTACTTACTCACTCACCATCCTTTTACAGTGCTCTCGCCAACTCCGCCTTGACTGGGGAGCGGTGACACAGTCTTGCTGGGGAGCCATAAAACTGTCAAGGGCCTTAGAGAATGTTCCCCTGCCTGTGCTGTACATGCTGCCTGATCTCCGCGCCTCCCCTGCTACCTGGCCCTCGGAACTGCGCCTTCGGCCACTAGCGCTGTTGGATGGAATTTTACCATCAGTTTGTCCGCCAGGGTCCTGTGGTATAGCATCACTCTCGAACCCCTTTCCACTTCGGGTATGAGAGTGGAAAGGTTCTCCTTATACCGTGGGTCAAGCAGTGTGTACACCCAGTAATCCGTAGTGGCCAGAATGCGTGTAACGCGAGGGTCACAAGAAAGGCATCCTAACATGAAGTCAGCCATGTGTGCCAGGGTACCTGTACGCAACACATGGCTGTCCTCACTAGGAAGATCACTTTCAGGATCCTCCTCCTCCTCAGGCCATACACGCTGAAAGGATGACAGGCAAGCAGCATGTGTACCCTCAGCAGTGGGCCAAGCTGTCTCTTCCCCCTCCTCCTCATGCTCCTCCTCCTCCTCCTCCTCAACGCGCTGAGATATAGACAGGCGGGTGCTCTGACTATCCAGCGACATACTGTCTTCCCCCGGCTCTGTTTCCAAGCGCAAAGCATCTGCCTTTATGCTTTGCAGGGAACTTCTCAAGAGGCATAGCAGAGGAATGGTGACGCTAATGATTGCAGCATCGCCGCTCACCATCTGGGTAGACTCCTCAAAGTTTCCAGGGACCTGGCAGATGTCTGCCAACCAGGCCCACTCTTCTGTAAAGAATTGAGGAGGCTGACTCCCACTGCGCCGCCCATGTTGGAGTTGGTATTCCACTATAGCTCTACGCTGCTCATAGAGCCTGGCCAACATGTGGAGCGTAGAGTTCCACCATGTGGGCACATCGCACAGCAGTCGGTGCACTGGCAGATGAAACCGATGTTGCAGGGTGCGCAGGGTGGCAGCGTCCGTGTGGGACTTGCGGAAATGTGCGCAGAGCCGGCGCACCTTTCCGAGCAGGTCTGTCAAGCGTGGGTAGCTTTTCAGAAAGCGCTGAACCACCAAATTAAAGACGTGGGCCAGGCATGGCACGTGCGTGAGGCTGCCGAGCTGCAGAGCCGCCACCAGGTTACGGCCGTTGTCACACACGACCATGCCCGGTTGGAGGCTCAGCGGCGCAAGCCAGCGGTCGGTCTGCTCTGTCAGACCCTGCAGCAGTTCGTGGACCGTGTGCCTCTTCTCTCCTAAGCTGAGTAGTTTCAGCACGGCCTGCTGACGCTTGCCCACCGCTGTGCTGCCACGCCGCGCGACACCGACTGCTGGCGACGTGCTGCTGCTGCTGACACATCTTGATTGCGAGACAGAGGTTGCGTTGGAGGAGGAGGAGGAGGAGGGTGCTTTAGTGGAGGAAGCATACACCGCCGCAGATACCACCACCGAGCTGGGGCCCGCAATTCTGGGGGTGGGTAGGACGTGAGCGGTCCCAGGCTCTGACTCTGTCCCAGCCTCCACTAAATTCACCCAATGTGCCGTCAGGGAGATATAGTGGCCCTGCCCGCCTGTGCTTGTCCACGTGTCCGTTGTTAAGTGGACCTTAGCAGTAACCGCGTTGGTGAGGGCGCGTACAATGTTGCGGGAGACGTGGTCGTGCAGGGCTGGGACAGCACATCGGGAAAAGTAGTGGCGACTGGGAACTGAGTAGCGCGGGGCCGCCGCCGCCGCCATCATACTTTTGAAAGACTCCGTTTCCACAACCCTATACGGCAGCATCTCCAGGCTGATAAATTTGGCTATGTGCACGCTTGAGCGTGCGGGTGCGTGGCGGCGTACTTGCGCTTGCGCTCCAACACTTGCACTAGCGACGGCTGGACGGTGCGCTGACAGAGATTGGTGGATGGGGCCGAGGACAGCGGAAGTGAGGGTGTGGGTGCAGGCCAGGAGACGGTAGTGCCTGTGCCCTGAGAGGGGGGTTGGATCTCAGTGGCAGGTTAGGGCACAGGGGGAGAGGCAGTGGTGCAAACCGGAGGCGGTGAACGGCCTTCGTCCCACCTTGTGGGGTGCTTGGCCATCATATGTCTGCGCATGCTGGTGGTAGTGAGGCTGTTGGTGGTGGCTCCCCGGCTGATCTTGGCGCGACAAAGGTTGCACACCACTGTTCGTCGGTCGTCTGCACTCTCAGTGAAAAACTGCCAGACCTTTGAGCACCTCGGCCTCTGCAGGGTGGCATGGCGCGAGGGGGCGCTTTGGGAAACAGTTGGTGGATTATTCAGTCTGGCCCTGCGTCTACCCCTGGACACCGCACTGCCTCTTGCAACCTGCCCTGCTGCTGCCCTTGCCTCCCCCTCTGAAAACCTGTCCTCAGTAGGCGTAGCAAACCAGGTGGGGTCAGTCACCTCATCGTCCTGCTGCTCTTCCTCCGAATCCTCTGTGCGCTCCTCCCTCGGACTTACTGCCCTTACTACTACCTCACTGATAGACAACTGTGTCTCATCGTCATCGGCCTCCTCACCCACTGAAAGGTCCTGAGACAGTTGCCGGAAGTCCCCAGCCTCATCCCCCGGACCCCGGGAACTTTCCAATGGTTGGGCATCAGTCACAATAAACTCCTCTGGTGGGAGAGGAACCACTGCTGCCCAATCTGAGCAGGGGCCCGAGAACAGTTCCTGGGAGTCTGCCGGCTCCTCAGAATGTGTCATTGTAATGGAGTGAGGAGGCTGGGAGGAAGGAGGAGCAGCAGCCAGAGGATTCTGAGTTGCAGCAGTGGACGGCGCAGAACTGTGGGTGGATGATAGATTGCTGGATGCACTTTCTGCCATCTACGACAGGACCTGCTCACACTGCTCATTTTCTAATAAAGGTCTACCGCGTGGACCCATTAATTGTGCGATGAATGTGGGGACGCCAGAAACGTGCCTCTCTCCTAATCCCGCAGCAGTCGGCTGTGATACACCTGGATCAGGAGCTCGGCCTGTGCCCACACCCTGACTTGGGTCTCCGCGTCCTCGGCCGCATCCACGTCCTCTAGGCCTACCCCTACCCCTCAGCATGCTGTATTACCAGTAGAGATGAGCGAGCACCAAAATGCTCGGGTGCTCGTTACTCGAGTCGAACTTTCAGTGATGCTCGAGAGTTCGTTTCGAGTAACGAACCCCATTGAAGTCAATGGGTGACTCGAGCATTTTTGTATATCGCCGATGCTCGCTAAGGTTGTCATTTGTGAAAATCTGCAAAACACAAGAAAGTGATGGAAACGACACAGAAACGAATAGGGCTGGCGAGGAGCTACATTTTGGGCTGCATCTCAAGTTCCCAGGTCCCACTATTAAGCCACAATAGCGGCAAGAGTGAGACCCCCCCCCCCCACTGTCAGCGTAAAGATCGTTCTCCTCTGCCACAGCTGTAACAGCTGTGGCAGAGAAGAACGATGTTAGCCCATTGAATTCAATGGAGCCGGCAATACAGCCGGCTCTATTGAAAGCAATGGGTTGCCGGCGTACGCGGGATGAATTGTCGGGAAGGGCTTAAATATATAAGCCCTTCCCTACAGTTCATCCAGAAATGTGTAAAAATAAAAAATATATATATACTTACCTGGTCCCGGCAGAACGATGTTAGCCCATTGAATTCAATGGAGCCGGCAATACAGCCGACTCCATTGAAAGCAATGGGCTGCCGGCGATCGTGGGATGAATTGTCGGGAAGGGGTTAAATATATAAGCCCTTCCCTGCAATTCATCCAGAAATGTGTAAAAATAAAAAATATATATATACTTACCTGGTCCCGGCAGACGGAGTTCAGCGCCGCAGGCTGCAGTTCTCCTGAACTGCTCTAAACAGCTGTGAGTAGTATTCAGCAGCCGGGGATTTAAAATCCCCGCCTGCTGAATGAGATGCCTCTGATTGGTCACAGCCTGACCAATCAGAGGCATCCCTCACTCACACCCATTCATTAAATCATGAATGGGTGAGTGAGGGCTGCTTCTGATTGGCTCAGCGCAGGGACAGCTGAGAGCTGCCCCTGAGCCAATCAGAGCAGCCCTCACTCACCCATTCATGAATGGGTGTGAGTGAGGGATGCCTCTGATTGGTCAGGCTGTGACCAATCAGAGGCATCTCATTCAGCAGGCGGGGATTTTAAATCCCCGGCTGCTGAATGCTACTCACAGCTGTTTAGAGCAGTTCAGGAGAACTGCAGCCTGCCGCGCTGAACTCCGTCTGCCGGGACCAGGTAAGTATATATATATTTTTTATTTTTACACATCTCTGGATGAATTGCAGGGAAGGGCTTATATATTTAACCCCTTCCCGACAATTCATCCCCCGATCGCCGGCAGCCCATTGCTTTCAATGGAGTCGGCTGTATTGCCGGCTCCATTGAATTCAATGGGCTAACATCGTTCTGCCGGGACCAGGTGAGTATATATATATTTTTTATTTTTACACATTTCTAGATGAATTGCAGGGAAGGGCTTATATATTTAAGCTCTTCCCGACAATTCATCCCGCGTACGCCGGCAGCCCATTGCTTTCAATAGAGCCGGCTGTATTGCCGGCTCCATTGAATTCAATGGTCAGTGCTCATTTAATCGAGACGAGTACCGCGTGGTGCTCGTCTCGAGTAACGAGCATCTCGAGCACCCTAATACTCGAACGAGCATCAAGCTCGGACGAGTATGCTCGCTCATCTCTAATTACCAGTAATGCAGAAACAGAACGCTGTAATTAAATGTGTCGCTTATTGACCTGTGGTTGGAGGCTGACTTCGCTTACGGAACGCCATGAAATAATTTTGCGCAAGCCTGCTGTAACACTTAGCTGGCTGCGTATGAATTAGGAGGACAACTACACCCAGCACAGTCCCAGAACACTGAGGACAGTGACAGGCAGCCCAAATAGATTTTTTCCCCAAATGTTTTTGCAAAGGCCCACTGCCTATATTCAATCAATATGTCTTCTGTCCCTGCCTCACCGCTACTGGCCCTGGAGTATGTCAAAGAACTGCAGAGTGTTGCACTGTGAACTGCAATACAGCGGTGATTTAACAGCCCAGACAGAGCCAGGAAATAATTTTGCGCAAGCCTGCTGTAACACTTAGCTGGCTGCGTATGAATTAGGAGGACAACTACACCCAGCACAGACCCAGAACACTGAGGACAGTCACAGGCAGCCCAAATAGATTTTTTTTCCCAAATGTTTTTGCAAAGGCCCACTGCCTATATTCAATCAATATGTCTTCTGTCCCTGCCTAACCACCACTTCTGGCCCTGGAGTATTACTGCAGAGCGCTATGCTCTCCACGGCCGATATACCCAAAAAAAAAAAGTGCAACACTGCAAAAAGCAGCCTCCACAGTACTGCACACGGTTAGATGTGGCCCTAAGAAGGACCGTTGGGGTTCTTGAAGCCTAAAATACTCCTAACGCTCTCCCTATAGCAGCTCCACCAAGACAGCACTTTCCCTCCTCTATGTCAGAACGCATCTGTGGCGAGCCGCGGGAGGGGACGATTTTTATACTCGGGTGACACCTGATCTCGCCAGCCACTCACTGCAGGGGGGTGGTATAGGGCTTGAAGTGCCTTCCCTGTCTTTGTATTGGCAAGAAAAGCGTGCTAACGTCTCAGAGATGAAAGTGAAAGTAACTCGAACATCGCGTGGTACTTGTCTCGAGTAACGAGCATCTCAAACACGCTAATACTCGAACGAGTATCAAGCTCGGACGAGTACGTTCGGTCATCTCTAGTGACTACCAAACAAATGTGTTAGCTGTGCAGGTGGAGACAATAGTGAACTTCTTTCTAAGACTCCACGTGCCGCGGGCTTTACACCTTGTGATTTTTTTCTCTGGGGAAGTGTTAGAGTCTACATGCCCCTCTTACCCCCCACCATGTATGATCTGTGAGGGCGCATCACAGAAACCATTGCATCAGTCAGTTATGATCCGCTACAACATGTATGGCAGGAACTTGACTACAGAGTCGATGTGTGTCGATTGGCAAAGGGGCAACATTGCTTATATTTGATGTTCAAAACATTTTTGATTTTCTACAACAAAACCTTTTCCATTACTGCTTGATATCAAATTTAGATAACTTGCAGCATCTGAGGAGCGGGCCCACAGCAGATGAGATAGGGGAGTAGAGAAAGACCTTGTCACGGGGCTCTAGCATCTCCTCCCCTGGGGGTAGCTCAGGACCTGACAACGTTACTGCTGGGGGAGATCATGAGGGAAGTAACCAGGGGTTACCTTGAGTCCATTTGTCACATGTTACACCACCGTTCTGTCCTCTGAGGTGAAACTTGATGATGAAATAAAGGAGTTCACACACAGGGAAAACTTTCTGAACAAAACCAGAAATGGATAAAGTCCAAACCACATCAACAGTCTTGGCACAGATACAAGAAACTAGAGAGGTGCAACAGGGAGGATTCTTGGGGTATCTCGGATGATCCACAGTCCTAGTTATCTGTGTGATCCCGCTCCCAGCGACTTTCTCTCTCTCACTCTCTGCTGGTAAACACTCACTCTTGTTGTCCTCTTCTCGCCATGCAGCGGTTGGTCTCTCTCAGCACTCAACAACAGCACCGAGGTTTCCTGAGCAGGCTGGGCCCAGGCTGAGCATCAGACCATCGCTCGGCCTCCTCCATGATCCACACATGGGCGGATCACTGTAGCCTCTCTGACTCTTCACAGACTGCAGACTAGACTGACTCTTCCAAGAAGCTTTCTCCCTTGCACCTTGCAAACACATACATATATATCAAACATAGTCACATGACTCACACAAGGATACATTTTCCAGACATAACCCAGACATTAAGCCATTCAGTACTGTAGAGGTGCAATACACATAAATCTGATGCATACTACATATAAGACGCTGAAAAGACAATGGCACTAGACAGACATATAACATTATGGTGGGGCCCCACTAATTCTGGGCCACTACAAACTGAGTGTTATTAAACAGGAGTTTCAAATAGGAATGATCATTTGTAATAAGCCTGTATGTCAAAATATGTGGATTCACTTTGTAATCCAACCAGCTACTGGAATGAGATTACAACAGATTTTGAGACATTTTAAAAACCTGCATATCATAAATGTCTCTAAATTCTGGCCAAGTTGTAAAGCCATGCCCAGTCTTCTAGATACTTTAGAAGGTTGAGTGACGTTCAAATTTGACCAAAGGGAACATATGTGTGAAGTTAAATGAAGCTGTTGTCAGATTTGAACCTGAGACCCCAGCGCTGCAGGGCAAGCTTGCTAATTGCTGATCCATGGGAGAAGAAACAAACACACCAATCAACCAGACCTATATTGGCTGGTTGTTTGGTGTGTTTCTTGTTTGTTTTGGTTGATTTCTTGGTGGGTCATGAAACGTGGGTAACCCTAACACACTGCTTTGCCACAATTGTCACAAAACTGATGTTCTTTAGCATCATTCGGAGTCACTCAAATAGGCATTTAAGTAAAACCCTATTATTACGACTGACTTGGACATATTGGTTGCATTCAAACTGGATGCATACATACACTTCTAATATAAATATGAACAACACAAAACTAAGTAAACTCCAAAAGGGAAAACAGGGAATCTAACCCTAAACCTACTAATACGAGGATCACCATGATGAGAGCAGCCCCATTTCAGCAACCTGGAGTGACCCTGACTTTCCCTAGAAAGCATACAGTAACACTAAAACATATACAACCACTAGTGCAGGGAATATAGAGTAGTTAATGGATGAGGGCCCATCACTCGGGACCCCTGTCCATCAGCTGATCGTCCGTCCCACTGTCCAGTGCAGAGGGCCAGATGTTGTCATAAGCGGACAGGGGAGGAAGTGAGTAGGCTTTACTCCCATTGAAATCAATGGGAGAGGCGTGCAGCTATGGCACTTCCTGTCCTGGTCAAGACTGGATATGATGTCCTGACCACTGGTGAAGCAGGAAGTCCAGCAGCAGCATGGCTCTCCCCAATACAGCAGGGTTATGTCCAGTGCAGCAAGCCAGATGATCAGCTGATGGGCGGGGATCCCAAGCGTTGGGCTCCCCGTCCATCAACTACTGATGGCCTATCGGGAGGATAGGTCATCAGTGAAAAAGGGTAGACAACCACTTTAACAACAGGAAGTAGTTAACTCCCTGCTGACAGAAAATGAACACATCCCGACTAGACACATCGCGTGGGCCAAGGCTGATGCTGCAATGCTACCCTGGACACACAATTGTCCATCCGCAATACCCATACGAAACTTTATTGGTTGATTGGTGGGTTTGTTTCTTGGTGGTTATATTGTAAAAACATTATTATAGTGGTCAATTCACTTTTTGGAGCAGCTATATTTGTCACATTCTGTTTCTTTCTATATATCTGCCCCAAAAACGTAACCACCCCATAATAATTCCACCCCTAATTGAAGGTGTGTGCCTCAAAGAAAACCACCAAACAATGGGGTGAGAGAGTGGGTTAAATTTATATTACATACATTACGAAGCTAATACGTTGCAAACAAATACAAACCTTAACACTATAGCTGTAAGCCCTTTGTCGGAATCTGAAAAGCATCTGTAAGAGGAGAGGAAGACAGGAAGTCTTTTTGGTGCTAACTGGTTATTTTTGTTAGGAGTCTAGCAATGTCATTTGCACTTATGCCATTATTAAACATGAATACCTCTCCCACATGCACAACACTTCACAATGGGGAGATCCGTCACAATGGAAACATTAGCAAAGGATCAGAGCAATTTGTGCTCACTAAAATTACCAGACACTCATTAACCCCAGGGATTACAATACAGGCTTCTTTAAGGGACTGCTTTAGACTTAGTTAACTAACAAAGACACGCCGGGCGTGGAGCAGCCACCAGGGTGAATCTTGTGTACACCAAGCCTAGTCATTAACATACCTGGCATGCTGCGCTCCTTGACTTGGATACCTTGTAAATGTACAGTCTCTTTTAAACAGGAATATACTATGAAGAAAATAAGCGCTTGCGTCATTGCGTGGGCCGTGACAGCTGCATTGTTCTCACTCATTCTCTTTATTGATAGGTAGCTACATGGATATATACCTTACTCAGCAATAATGACAGCATTTGGTAATTACAAAAGGGGAGGTTTACAGACCCATATATGCAATTTTCTAGACTTTTGTAAACTAATGCAGGTAAAGAAAATCCACATTTGTTAATCCTGTTCTGTAAAGGAAAAAAAAAACATTTAAGCTTTAGAAAATGACATGCGGAGGTGCACTTTAAAGAATGGAAGGGGTTGGTCTTTCGACACTTAAGAGCTTGAAGTACAAACTTCTTATCATCTTTGTAGCACCACAAATTAGGCTCCGTAATCTCTCCTGAAACCAGATGTTCTGTACTAAATCCAAGACGTCCTTATTCTGCAATCACGTCATTAGTAGACTTTATAAATAGAGATTTGCAAATCTTAGAAGAATAGGGGAAATTAGGAAAACCAATAACAGGCAATGAAGAGCCTTCACCGGATGTCTCAGAACATTTAAAGGTATTGTGCCAAGATATAAAGTTATGCCCTATGCTATAGATAGGGAAAAGCTCTGTGATTGGTGGAGGTCTGATTATTGGGGTCCCCAGCTATTCCAAGAATAGGGGTCCAGAAGGTCGTTGGGTAAGAGAGGTGAGTGTTGCCCCATTAGCCCTCTTACTTTGCGGCTCAGAAGGCCACACTAAGCTCCACGCCGTCAGGTCTGTGATGCAGCCAGGAGGAGGAGTGGGATGAGCAGACAGAGTCATGCGTCCGATTGAGTTGCATGGCAGGGACGTTTAGAGCTTTTATGTGCCGGAACAACAAGCTTTGTGGAGTGCTGGAAAAGAGGCTCTGTCTCCCCTGGACATGCTAGCGGTCATGCGACTAGCGCATCACTTCTTAGAAAAGCCACCCCCTCAATAGGCATAGTGAAGATAGGCTAAGCCTTGCCCCCACAGGAGATGAACCTTGTGTGGTGCTGAGTGCTAAGGCAGCAAAAATGCAGTCCTAAGCTCTTACTCATGACCTGAAGGTTTCAAGTTCAATCCCTGCATGGTTCAAGTAGCCATCTCAAGGTTGATGACTCAGCCTTCCATCCTTCCGAGGTCAGTAAAATGAGTACCTAGCTTGGTGGAGGGTAATAAAGGTTACCTGAAAGCGCTGCGGAATTTAAAAAAAGGAGAAAGATGCCTTAGGTGCCCTATAAAAGAATTTTAAGCTGCAGCAGAGAGGTGCAGAACAGTTTTTTTAAAGTGGCAAAGGCCACCAGAAAGCAGGCTAATACTGCAGTCTGCACAGCAACCGCTGCAGAGATGAAGGAAGAAGAGGTTGCAGCAGAACATAAAGTGAGGAAGCTCAGTGTACTGGTTATGCGGCATTTAATAATAACAATCTTTATTTATATAGAGCTAACATGTTCTGCAGAGCTTATAAAGACAGGGGGATACAGAAAGACAAAAGTACAAAAATACAAAAATGCCGTTACATGTAGTAATCAGTTGATGGAAACAATAGGGGTGAGGGTCCTGCTCCAACGAGCTTACATGCTACAAATAATGAGGTGATACAGAAGATAAAGGAGCTGAAGATGTGCGCAGTATGGAGAGTTGGTATACACATAAACAATGGCCAGACATTAAGCCATGTAGTGGCTGAATCGGTGTGACTGCAGGGGGCGGTTGATGGCGGCCAGCAGAGGTTGTAATCACTAGGACAGGGAGCATGTTATCAGGTGGAGTACAGAGGGGTTTTGTTTAGAAGATATGATATACCTCTCCGAAGAAATGCGTATTTAGGGTACACTTGAAGTTTTATGAGTCATGGATTGCTCAGATATTTTGGGTAGCGCATTCCAGAGGACTGGTGCTGCTCTAGAGAAGTCTTAGAGGCAGGAATTAGAGGCTTGAATTAAAGGGGCACTCAGTCTGATTTCGTCAGCAGAGCGGAGGGCCCAGGCTGGGTGATGGATTGAGATGAAAGAGGCGATATAGGGCGGCGCGGGGCTATGGAGAGCTTTATGGATGAAGGTAGTGAGTTTAAATTGAATTCTGTATATGATGGGCAGCCAGGTCAGTAACTGGCACAGGGCAGAGGCGCCTGAGTAGCAGCTGGACAGGAAGATGAGCCTGGCTGCCGCATTCAGGATAGATTGGAGAGGGGAGAGTCTGGTGCAGGGGAGACCGATCAGCAGCAAATTGCAATAATTGAGCTGAGAGTGGATGAGGGCAACAGTGAGCGTTTTTAGCGTGTCTACGGTGAGAAAAGGGTGTATTCTTGTGATGTTCTTGATGTGCAGGTGGCATGTCTAGGCCAGAGATTGGATGTAGGGGGTAAAGGAGAGATCTGAGTCGAATATGACCCCAAGGCAGCGGGCATGTTATCTAGGAGTTATGGTAGTGCCACAGACTGAGATGGAGATGTCAGGATGAGGTCGGTTAGTGGAGGGCGGAAACACCAGTAAGTCAGTTTTTTAGAGGTTTAGTCTTAGGTAGAGAGAGGACATAGTGTTAGAGACAGCGGACAGACACTCGGTGATGTTTTGGAGGAAAGGTGCAGAGATGTCACGGGAAGAGGTGTATAACTGGGTGTCATCAGTGTAGAGGTGGTATTGGAGGCCAAATCTACCGATGGCTTTTGAGTGAAACAGATATCGGCCGATGTTTAGAGGAAGCCCAGATAGTCATGAGTCACTGCCAGTTGAAGGGGATGTATATTATATGTTATGTAGTTTGGATTTGCAGTAACTAGTTGGTACAGTCGCTTTAAGTGAAATACTAATGCATGATGCTATGGCTTAATCTTCAAGTATGAGAACCCTCCTATGGAGCGAGACAATGTAAATACCAAGTATGGCCAACACCAATTTATACTCTCAATTTATATCGAAATAAGCCTAAAGAAAGGCTTTAGAACTGGACATTGCCTTGACAGGAACCACATGGTCTGTAACAGGCCAGTATTCCAAATCCAAGTCCTAGCTGGCAGCGACGTTTATGCCCTGTGTAACATCACTTTCCTTTAAATGTATAAAGATGACATCAGTCTCTGCAAAGACTAAAAATCCAAGTTACACAGAAAGCTCGCCGTCAGCTCAGTGTTACTGTGTGACACTCAGCAGGCATTGGTTACCACAGTGATTTTAGGCTGGTGCTAAATATAAAGAGGATAAAGAGTTGACTCTTCGACAAATGTATATAAACAGATTAGTCAAGTGATGTCTAGGGAAACTATCCAGCATGTTCGCAGCTATAATGTAAAGGCAAAGCAGTATAAACTGCTTCATTTATATTGGTATTAGTATATACAGTACCAGTCAAAAATTTGGACACAGTTGTTCATTCCCAAAATTTTTTATTTTATTTTCTACATTGCAGATTCATATTGAAGACAAGAAAACCATGCAAAAACACATGCGGAATTAAGTAGTAAACAAAGTGTTAAAAAAGAATATGTTTTAGATTTGAGATTCTTCGAAGTAGCCCGCTTTTACTTTAATGATAGCTTTTTTACACTCTTGGCATTCTCTCAATCAGCTACATGGGCTAGGCTCCTGAAATGGTTTTCTAACAGTCTTGAAGACGTTTCCAAGAAGTGCTGAGCACTTGTTGGCTGCTTTTCCTTCACTCTGCAGTCTAACTCATCCAAAACCATTTCAAGTGGCTTTAGGTCAGGTGATTGTTTGGGTCGTGGTATCTGATGCACCAATCCATCACTCTCCGTTTTGGTCAAACAGCCCTTCCAAAACCTTAGGGTGTGTTTGGGATCATTTTCCTTTTGAAAAAACAAATGATGACCACACTACTAATTAATTTCTGCTTAATTCAATATGTTTTCCTTTAAAATGTTCATGTCTTCAATATGAATCTACAGCTTGCAAAAATAGAAAAAATGCCCGCGCTCCGGAACACAGAGGGACAGTCGTATGCCCGTTGGTCCGTATGCTTGGTTTATTGTACAATGTGTTTCGGCAATTTAGTATTGCCTTTTTCAAGCATAGAATATATAAAACACACACACATATATATATATATATATATATATATATATATATATATATATATATATATATATATACACAAGTTAAAATCAACTTACATTTCCATCCCACATGGTGGACACCGGGGCAGGAGCAATTGTGGCGTCATCATGTGGGAGGTACTTTCCACTCAGGTGACTAGATACGTCACTTTCTTTCTTGATGGAATGCAATATGCACTCCATTCGGCTCTTTCATTCATAAAAGTGGCTCTTACTATAACAGAGCATGCTCTTAGGTGGCTACATACGACATTCTCTTTTTTGTTGGAGCACAATATGCGTTCCATCAGGCACATCATTCATAGAAGACCTCTTACTACAGTGCAGCATACGTTGTTGTTATAAAGCACCGGATTATCACCGTACCGGGTTCCACGTAGTTTCTCTTACAAGGATTCATGCAATTTATACATTGTATGGATCACATATCAATAACTTAAATTTATTTTCTCATATTACTTAGTGAATAAATATGTCACTGTTAGAGATGAGCGAACGTACTCGGTAAGGGCGATTTCGCAATCGAACACCGCGATTTTCGAGTACTTCACTACTCGGGTGAAAAGTACTCGGGTGCGCCGGGGGTGAGCGGGGGGTTGCAGAGGGGAGTGGGGGGGAGAGGGAGAGAGAGAGGGCGCCCCCCCCTGTTCCCCGCTGCTACCCCCCGCTCCACCGCGCCCCCCCTGCCCCCCGGCGCACCCGAGTACTTTTCACCCGAGTAGGTGCTCGATTGCGAAATCGCCCTAACCGAGTACGTTCGCTCATCTCTAGTCACTGTTTTTTGAAAGAACATAATGGGTTGAAATGAACTTTTCACTATGAACTAATAATGTGATATAATTAGGGCTCACATCTGAAAAAATGTTAAAGATTATAAATCAATGGATTTTTTTATAATCAGGATATTTTATAAGGACGATTTTATACAAAATCTAATTTCACTATGAATATTTTGAGAGAAATATATGTATTTTACTATATGTGGGGGGGGGGGAAAGGAATTTAAATGACCTATGTGTGGGGTACACAATTTTTAAACTGCATGAATCCTCTGAAGAAAAACCATGCGGAACCCGGTACAGCGATAAGCTGATGCTTGGTAAAAGCGCACACTCCGCTATAGTAAGAGACGTTTTTATGAATGAGATTGTTGAATGAAACATACTGAGATTTTAACTTGTATATATATAGATGTGTCTTATTTATTCTATGTATTATGCTTATCGCTCATTGTGCAGTTTAAACAGCAGCCGTTCAGTAGTGAACGGCCGCTGTGTTATGTGAATGGAGGGGGGCGGGGGAGCGAGGGGAGAGAAATCTCCTGCACTGCCCCGCCCCCCTGCTGGCTGCTCCATGAACCAGCCTGCTCTGCTAGCTCCCGTGCAGGAGCACGGGAGCAAGGAAACACAGGGACAAGTGTCGGGCATCGTTTGCCCGACATTCGGCCTGTGTAAAAGGACATTAAGCTGAGCAAAATATCTCATTATTTGGTAGAGAATAAGACAAGAATTCGGGTCCGTACTTGATGTAGAGCTTAAACAATGTCCAAGAATTCAACAGATGCAACAAAATTAACATTGAAAGCCGGAAATGAGGAACTATTTAGCCAATTGGAATTTAAAAGATGCGAGTTTCCTTTCCCAGAAAGCAATCATATGCTCCATAACACAATTAAATTGAGCAATATGCGTAACCTCAAATATAGACGCATCTCAGAGCTGTTCCATCTTCTAGCTATGCAGGTTCTAGTGGTATATGTATGCCTGTATCCTAACTAGAAATTGCTTTCAAGCCTAAGAGCAATAAAGCTACACTAGGCCTCCAGGGAAAGGGGAATCCATGGAGGTCCATAAAGTTTTACTATAATCCTTCACCCAAATGACTAAGCAGTTTTTTACCTGGTTAACTAAGGACAAAAATTCCAAAATACATATCACAATGTTATCTTCATCTGGTTGGTAAGCAGTATTTACCCCGGTTTAGCTTGAAGGTTTTCAGGTGCTCAGGCTGACAGTGTGTTAAACAGCTTAAATAGCAACAGCAAAGGAGAAAAACTGGCTCCTTTAAAAGATATATTTTATTTTAAAAAATCCATAAAATTACAAATGGTAGGGGTACTGTTGTATCTTGTCGCCACCAAAATTATGGATGGAGATGGCCTGAGATAAAGGGAACACCCCTAAGGTTCTCATTGGCAGCCGGATACACACCCTCACCGATCTGGTCATAGCTTGGTGGAAGCTTCTGACTGGCTGCCATACACACACCTTCAGCGAGCTTCCGAGAGCAGCAGCAGCTCGGTGGAGACATGCAAAGGCTTCACAGAGAGAGGGAGCTCCCTCTGTTGTGTAATCGCCAGCTTGTCATGGCAACAGGACGCCAGCTACAGGCATCCTGTTTTGCCATTCAGGAGCTCTTGCAATGAATCGGAATCGGCAGCTATCTCTCAGTGGGTGTGAACAGCGGGAGCCGGCCTGCAGTTATCCCAGAGGGGGGGAAACAGCTGGGGGTGAACAGCAGGGGCTGGCCTGAGACTATCAGTGGTGGGTAAACAGCGGGGGTGAACTGCGGAAGCTAGCCTGTGAATATCAGTGGGGGAAAACATCGGGAGCCGTCCTGTGGCTATCAGCGGTGAGTAAACAGCGGGGGTAAATAACAGGGGTGAACAGCTGGAGCTGGGCTGCGGCTATCAGTGTGGGTAAACAGTGGGTGCCGGCCTGCGGCTATCAGCGGGGGTGAATTGGTGGCCAGCGGCTGTTAATCAGAAGCTTCCACTGAGCTACGGACAGATCAGTGAGGGTGTGTATGAAAACCTTGGGGTGTTCCCTTTACCTCAGGCCATCTCCACTCATAATCCTGGTGGAGACAAGATACAACGATATCAATGGTAGATACCACGGAACACCATGTCTGCTCCTAGACACATTTTGAAAGATACTGCTTTTTTTCCAGTGTCTTTCAAAATGTGCCTGAGCGTCAACACAATTAATGTAGGTTTGAATACCACGTTGAAGAACATGAACTTTCATAATTTTTACATTTCTCAGTGTTGCATGAGTATTTACGTGTCCTGTATCTACTCTGTCCATGTAATTGTCTTTAAAATGTAACTATGTTTCACTCATTGCTTTACCAGTAATCATACTGTGTGATAGAACATCTCCCAAAGCTTTAGCTACAAATCAATATCCATTGGCTATCATTTTAGCTAATATGTCATTGTGATATAATATTGCAATATATATATTTCTTTTTAAGCAATCCAACAATTTCTTTGTATTCATTACTGTATTATATAGAAAAAGGTGTCAGGTGTCTTAGTATTTTGACTTTTACATTTATTGTCCATTTGCAATAATGAACTTCTTTTTTATTGTGGACTACATCTTTGGCTCTGTTAAGAGACCAAGAAAGATAGCCATGTGTAGCCAATCTCTCTAAAGCTAATTTTTCATGAGTCTTATATGTTTCTTCATCCGTACATGCATGTTTCATACTTGTGAGCCCTCCTACCAATATAGCTTTAATTGCATGCTGTGGATGATTATTGGTGGCATGAAGAATAGTATGACCTGTGATATTCTCACGATAAAGTGCGGCCCCTACTTTCCCTAGTATCACATCTGCAATCAGAGTGACTTCTAGGAAATTAATCATGTTTTTGTAAAAATTACCAGCAAATTACCAATAAATTTCAAATTAAGGTCATTAACATTAACAAATTCCGGCATGATTGTAGTATCTCCACCCATATAATCAATATGTCGTCTATGAAACGACCATACCAGTGTATGTGACAGAGGTAATAATTATTAAATGAAAAGACAGCATTCTCTTCCCACCATGAAACAAATACATTTGCAAGCAACAGGGAAAATTTGGCATGCATTGGTGCTCCACACATCTGCAAATAATAGTGCTGATCAAATATGAAAAAATGATGTTTCAATAAATATTTGACAACTGTTATATGTTCCTTTAGTTCACATGCGTATTCAATACAGTTATGAAGATGGACAGCCAGTGCTGTTAAATCAATATGATGCAGTATGCTAGAATATAAAGATCTTATGTCACATGGAATCCAAGAAAACGTCCATAGAAATTCATGAAAGGTTCACAAAACTTGTTTGGTATCCTTAATATATCCAGCCACGATCTGAACCAAAGGTTGCAACAAAGTATCTACCCAGGCAAACAAATTTTCATTTAGCGAACCCATAGCAGTAACAATAGGATGCATTGGCGGTCATATAATTATTTTCGCTAGACTATGAAAAACTGTGGTGTACTGAGAAACTCAATACATATAAATAATTAGCTTGTTACTCATTAAAAATGCCTAAAGCTAAGTCCTCATCGAGCCTCGTGTGTTGCGGAGTGTTAAGGCAGCAGAAATCCAGTCCTAAGCTCTTGCTCACGACCAGAAGGTTGCAAGTTCAATCCTCATATCGGTCAGGTAGCCGGCTCAAGGTTGACTCAGCCTTCCATCCTTCCGAGGTTGGTAAAATGAGTACCCAGCTTGCGGAGGAGGGGGGTTAAAAGATGACTGGGGAAGGCAATGGCAAACCATGCCACAAAAACAGTCTGCCTAGAAAATGTTCCAATGTGACATTACCCAAGAAGTCAGCCATGACTCGGGGACTTTACGTTACCTAAATCCTCATTAATAACATCTCTTAATTTGTTCCAAAAGGTCTTTGTTGGATTAACAGTAGAGATGAGCGAGCGTACTCGGATAAGCACTACTCGCTCGAGTAATTGGCTTTATCCAAGTATCGCTGTGCTCGGGTCTAAAGATTCGGGTGCCGCTGCGGCTGACAGGTGAGTCGCAGCGGGGAGCAGGGGAGAGCGGGCGGGAGAGAAGGAGAGAAAGATCTTACCTCCGTTCCTCCCCGCTCTCCCCTGCAGCTCCCCGCTCCGTGCCGGCACCCGAATCTTCAGACCCGAGCACAGCGATACTCGGATAAAGCCAATTACTCGAGCGAGTAGTGCTTATCCGAGTACGCTCGCTCATCTCTAATTAACAGTTATTTGTAAATTCTATCATCCTCAAGAATTTCTAGTGCAAGTTCCTTATATAATTCTTTATCTATGACAACGATGGCTCCCCTTTTATCCCCTGACAATGATTATTATTCTTCAATTCCAACATAGCTGGCCGCTGTTTAAAGGAAAGATTACGATTTATTTGTCCTGGCCTAGATGCATCATAAAACCTAATCAGGTCTCTTTCCCTCGCAGATTGGAAATGATCAGTTGCTTCCACTCTAGCATTTACTGGATAATATGATGGATTCTGCATGTTGAAATTTATTTTATGGAGGCCACCATGTTTCTGGTGATGGCCTTCACGGTCTAATTGTAATAAGCTCAACAATCACACCTGTTCTGGGAAATTCAGATTCACAAATTTATTATTCATTTCACATAATATTTTCTTTTCAACTTCATTTCTCTCAGTTGCATCTTGATCAAAAAAATGTTTGCGCAAAGTCAAAAGTCGAGCAAATCTATTAACATCCATGAGAGTTGAAAAAAAAGGTAAAAATTCTCTGTTGGTACAAAACCCAATCTAATATGATCTTCATTTAGATGGAATAGGTTGATAATATCATTGTTATCTTTATCTCTCCACACATCTAGATTTCCTTTTTTATTGTATGAAGAATTATCGACCTTAGGGAGAGTTGGGGATTTTCTTTGTCCTTTTATATTTTTTCCTCCACATCTGTCCTGTTTTTTTTGACATTTTAAATACATTTTCTCTTATGTCATTCATGGAGTGCAAAGTATTTAAACTATTACTGTCCACTGAGTAATTAGACATGCCCTCTTGCTCAAAGACATCAGAGGTGTCATATACAGAAGAGCTGAAGCGGACATGAAATTGCGTTTTCATTGACTTTTTTATTTTTCTAAATCAATTTATACTTATTTGACTTGTTCCTCCATTGATTGATTTCTGTGGGATCCATCTTTGATATCTGCTAGTTTTGGCCTTAATGATTCCATCTCTTCCTTTAAGTTGTTAGATATCCACAAGTTCATTATGGGCAGCTGTTAGTTCTCCCATCTTATTCCCAATAGGATGTACGATCACCCAGTCACGGTGCAATTTCTGCAGATCTCTCTGTATAGTGGAATTAAGGCCATCAAGTAAAGCTTGCATGGTTACCTTTGTCATAGGATCAGTAGAGGAAAGCAGTGGCAAGCCGTGAGCACAGAGCGCAGTGGAGCATGCTGAGGAGGTCCATTCTCAATGTGCTCTGCTTGTGATGTTAGCCCGCCATCTGTCCTCTCTACAGTGGAGCGGCCAGCGCCATTTTGCAGGATCTCTATTGTAGGAAAGAACCTAGTAAGTTTGAGGAGACTCTTTCCTTTCTTCTCCCAAACCATGCTGCCTCCATCCTCTACAGCTCCTGCAGCGGTAATTACTTCCTAGCAAGGCCGTATCTGCCACGTTATGCACCTGTTTCAAAAGTGGAGAATTGATTTCGCCCCCAATCTCTTTTACAACTTTTAGGCAATCGGTATGTATATAAGTATTCAACTAAAACCGAAGAAAGCAAAAGAAATATTAAAATATTTAATAGCTATGTTGATATAACATTTTCGCCCATGGGAATCAAGCCAAGCAAACAAAATGCACATCAGCCAAAAATGAGACATTGATTCTCGTAGTTTTAAATAATCACATTCTTTATTGCCATAACTCCACAAGCTTTTAAAGATCCCATTGACATAATCGGATAATACGAAGCCAAACTAGCAGCCTGGCATGTTTTATCTGTTCTCGATGTACAGTGAAATTACGTTGACAATAATTAAAGGTTTGCTCAGTCACAGTTTCCAAATGTGCCAGTCCTTTCTCATTTATTTCCATTAGTCCCGTCTTGGAGAACTAATTTGACAGAAAGCTATTTAGTTTGTTACGTTATAAAAAGACATTGAAGGTGACAGGTCGTGTATCAAAATGAAGAAGAGTTCCAGTAACCTAGCCGGTGAAACACACAAAAAATAAATTAGGACCACAGGGTGGCAGTCATAGGACAACACAAAATTTTCTGTAAAAATGTGTAAATTGCAAAATGCTGTTTTTTTTTTACCATGCTGTCTCTTGGTCTACCGGGGTTTGATGACATAAAGCTATCGTTACCCAATTTGGCAAAGAAACTTTACCTCTTATGGAGAGTACCCACCTGCATCTAAAGCTATGTTCATGTCATATTTGTTGTGTATGATTGCTGTACACACTGGGAACCTTCCCTTAAGGCTCAGTCACACGGTTGCCGATCTGCCCGTGTTTCCGGACGGTAAGACGGCCGCACTGCAGGTGCGGATGACTCTCCGCACCAGCTGGAAAAAAGAACACTTGGCTGGCAATGGAGCCGGTCATGCAGAGATTCATCCGCACGCGGTGCGGCCGTCTTACCGTCCAGAAACACGGGCGGATCGGCGACCGTGTGACTGAGCCCTTAGATATGGCAAACTTATTCAAGTGGGCCAAACTCACATCAAAAAGTGTCTTTTTGACATATAATCAGGTTTATGTGTCAGTCAGTATACGTTCTTTTTAACTATAATAGTTTTTCACAAAGCTGCAGGCTGTCATGGCATGCTGAGAATTTAGGTTTCATGACAAGTGGAAAGCCAAAAGTTGGAGATCATTGATGTAGAACAACATCCTTTATATGTAAGGAAAGAGGAAAAAGAATTAGATACGGAAAATGGTACTAGAAATAAAAGAGTTTATTCTTTAGAAAACCAGCTGCTAATGTCTGCCCTGTACGAAACTCTGGAGTTATGTAGATTTACTGTGCCACACACTGGTTTGGGTTTTGGGCCAAATCTAGAGGTGATATCTGAGGTACTCCGATTTTCACCCTTTCATTCCAGCAGTGGATCTGGGCTTCACTACACAGTTCCAAGGTCATTATATTACAATAGACCTAAGTGCGGTACCTGAGGGTGTGAACAGAGACCTAGTCAGAGGAGTCCAGAATCAAGGCAGGCAGCATACATTTCAGAGTAGATTCAGCACAATATAAATAGATCAGTAGTCGGAGAAGGCAGCGGACAGGAGAATGGTCAATAAAACAAGCCGAGGTCAGGAGTGGAGAATGAGGAGTAGTTATAGTAAAGCAAGAATCAGAACCAGGAAGTGAGAACAAATAGGTAGTCCCTATAGCTGGTTTCAGAAGACCTAAAGGTTAGGCACCTTACTTAGAGGGAAAGTGTGTGATATAAGCAGACGTGGTCAGGGATTGAAAAAGGGACAAATTTGCAGGATGTGTGCTGCCCTTTAAGACTGTGGGTGTATATGAACATGAACCCTTCGAGTAGCGCTGACAAGAAACCAGAGCATGGCCCTAGGCACAGATAGATAAGGCAAGATTATGGCCATGGACAGAAATCGTAACAAGCTATTACATAAAATTAAAGGAATATTCCTATCTTTTAAAGTGATGGCATGTAAATAGAACCCCCACCAACCCTTAGAATTAAGGTGATGCAATGTAACAACAGCACCTCTACAATCTTTCCTTGAACAGTGGTACTTCTGGGCCATCTGGCTGTGCACAGAAATGCAGATGACCCTATTCACTTTAACAAAGTTACATCAGCCCTGTAGCCTCTGTATTCTCAGGATTATTGGTGATCTGAGATATTAGCTCCTGTGAGGCAGGTAGTAGTTTTGAGGCCACACTCCTCATATGCTCACTATTCGCTTGGTTCCCAGATGGTTTTATTACATTGTACTATTTATTTATGCCATGGTAACTTTAAGGGAGAGGGATGGTGGCTTCAGACATGAACCGGAGGGCCACGTGCTTCCTGTGTGCAGAGGAGTTCTTTGCGAAGTTCAGATAAGGTGTGTTGGCCTTTCTTCCCATGGGGGATAGGGCCTAGGCGTGGTGCTTCCGCCAACTCATTGAGCTACCAGAGAGATATAACATCTTAGAGCCCACTGGTATGTGTATGCAGGTTTTGAATCTTTTTTATATACTTCGGCTACCTTCAAGATTTATGTGACAACCTACGATGACAAAGAGAAGCATGCATGTGCACCGAAGGATCAGAGCCTGCAGCCTCCATTCTTCTCCCTCTGCAGCCCCCCATCAGAGGTAAAGACTGAGTCTTATCTTAATTCTCCTTGATAACTTGGGGAGATCCTACCTGGGGCTATAACATACTTCCCAGCAGAGTAACAAGAGATGGAACATTACAGACTTTAGGTTGTTCTATTTTGTTCACAACTTTGTTTAACTCCTGTACCCCTTCAATCCCAGAGACTTTAAACTTTAGTCTAAAACAAACAGCAATGTAAAGTTATAAAGCATGGAACCTAAGTGTCCAAATTATGATTATATGGAAAAGGACACCTATGTCTGGGGTTATTTGCACCTGTACACAAGCCGTTCTATAGTCACCTGAGGGAGGTAGAGCACTAGGCAGAGTCTCATCCTTCACCTAGGCCTGGCAAGGGTGCTTTATTACCCAGGGAGCCAGTGGAATATCTCCCCTTGAAGGACATGCCATCACCTTCACTGTCCCTGGCCCCTACATCCCCACCAATCATAAAGTGATGATATATTCTAGTAATATGCCATCACTTTATAAGATGGAATACAACATTAATGACACAATACCATCATAATACTGGACATATGATCATATGATACATAGATTGGTAATTTAAAAAGGTTGTAGAGCATTAGAAAAACATGGCTGCTTTCCTCCAGAAACAGAGCTACATTCGTCCATTAGTTGAGTCTGGTATTACACCACAACTCTTCTCCAAGAAATCAAATGGAACTAAGCTGCAAAATCACACATAACTGGTGGACAGGTGTGGTGTTGTTTTTGAAGAAAGAAGCCGTGTTTTTCGATTTATGTATAACCCCTTCAAGCCACATGAGTTAATTGTCTGTTCAGTAAAAAGCTATTAAACCTTGATCCAAGATGTGATAAAATAAACTACCTCTACGGACATCGCTCTCAGGCTCTGTTGACATCACTTTTGGGCAAACTATACCCAACATTCATGAAAATAAGAAAAGAGTTGCATATGTCTACCATTGGCTCCCACTGTAATGAAAACATGTACTGCCTGGTATATGTTTTTTGGTGGGATCTATTTATAATGAACAGCAAAGGCAACAAAAAAATTGTACATTTATGTATAGAATATACTTTTGGCATGCAGTATGCCTGTGCATGGTAGATGTATAAATTGGAAGAACTTCTTAGCATGTACGCCTCACGTATGTCACATCTGCCCGGTCTCGTTGAGGTAAGTAACCAACAGATATTAAGACTACAAGAAATTACTAGATATCTGAGACAAGTGAACTAACATGGGTGGAGCCTAGGGTCTTTCTTTGATCTGCCCTGGCTTGGCCTGCCAATAAAGCAGATCACCTACCCAGAAAGGTGTGACCCTGTGACAGGAACCTAAGTACTCTACCTATATGTCTCTAGGTGGAATATAGGGGAGAAGGAAAACATCAGGACAGGGCGGAAAGAGGACAGACAAACAAACTGAGGACCTAGCAAGATTAGAAGCAGAAAGTTGCAGTCCAAAGACCAAAGGTTCAAACCGGCACACATACACACAAAGTAACACCCAGAAGCTCAAAGGCTAAAACACTATGGTATTGAGCATGGCCAATGTATACATGTATTACTGGCATCCTCTACAAAGAGAAGCTGGAATAAAAAACTTAAACAAAATACTGATAGCCTGACTAAAACAATAGACAGCTCCACCAGCCTATCAGTGCTACAACGGAATGCCACCGAATATGTGGCAGCAGGCACATCACGTGGACCAATGCATGAGCCTACTAGCTGTCGGCACGGGTGGGTTTGTGACAATGTAGTGCTTGAACAGGACTTTGTACTTTGTTTTTTCATACCAGATACAATATAAGTGTCTAATTCAGGTACATGTTCTTATTTCTTTTGTTATTACTGGAGGAAGGAAGCAAACTACTCTTACTGTAATGAGCCCCTTTCCTCGATTGAGGATGAAATCCATTCTGCCAATAGCCAACTCTACTTTCCAATGTTCTTTCACAATCTATACTGTTTGAATCCTTCACCGGTAATTATCTGGGATTGTTTGGTCTAAAATGACCTCAGTATCTTGCATTATACATAGTTTATATGGATTTATTTCCAGAAGTTGTAGTTTAGAAAGTACTTTGATATTGAATTCAGTCAAGAATGGTTCTTAGGAACGATGCAGAGAAAACATGAAATCTCTTATTTCTAATACATCCCCAATCATTTCATATCAAGATTAACCAGGGCTAAATTGATCTATATGACTACAAACTGCATAGTGACAAACGAGCCGTATTAATAAAGTGTAATGGATTCAGATATTCTCTCTAATATTATGTATCAAAGGAATACCATGATCAAACAGTGACAATCAATTATTTACTTGACTGTAGCACTTTGCTGAAATAATATATGCGTTCAAGTAAAGAAATTCTATGTAATTACATTATTTACAAAAGTAACCAAATGGGAAATTGTTCTCGCTGAGCCCTTATAATTTCCCTATATGCTTGTTTTAATTCTTATATGCATTAGGGAGAATGTAGTCTTTTATAACAGCTGGTGGAAAGGGTTTTATGTTGTATTACTCACAATTTGGTATTTTTATATTTTATTGAGTACCTCCTATGGAAGGGAATTAAGCCGATAACATCGTCGGAAAAAGGAAAAGTAATACAATATAAAGAATCGGTAACTCTCAATGACTAGTTTAGTTTGGCATCATCACCAGGCCCTACAGGCTACGAGTTTCTAGGCGATTGGGATATGCATACTTTATACTTCTCAAGTCAAGGATGGGGTAGACAGGGGGTCCCCTGTGACTCACATACACAATAAGCTCTGTTCATACTTTTGTTAGAAGTCTCATTCTCACTGGTTCCATCTAAAAAGCTGTAAAAATATTGCAGCATGCCGTGCTGTTATTTTCCCCATCAATATGAAGAGAACCATGACAAAAACCCAATGAAAAACTTCATGTCTGTCCTTTATTGGAATCTTCATCAGCTTGTATTCCGCCTATCTGTCCCATACAGACAAGAATAGATCTTAGGGCACTTATACACTGGGCGACTATTGGCCGAAGAATAGCTCAAATTAGGAATTCTAACAACAGCCCAAAAGTGGGACCCAAGAAATCAGTCATTAGTGACCAGTTGGTTTGTTTAAGCTCATTGAAATAAAGAGACTCATGAGTGACTTCTCACTCAAATAGATCTCCGGTGCGCTCTGCCTCCATTCACTGAACAACTATGCTTCTGTGTGAAAAGATTATTGCAATAGTCGTAGGGACACCTGTTGGGTACTTAAGCGCTGGACAGTCATCCTATGTAAAAGTACCCTTAACGGCCCTTTAACATGAGCCGAGAATCTCACGATTCTCGGTTACCTGAGTGAACTAGCTAGTGACGTCATCACCAGCTCATCCGCACTTGATAGAAGTTTTGTTTCGCACATTCAGATTCCCTTCACAGACAGGGGTTTAAGCCACTCCCTTCCCTTGACGTAAGGGCATGTCATGGCAGCGGGGTACTTCCCGCAAAATGACGTACCCTTACGCCATAGGGATAGCACAAGATCATGACAGATCTCGCGCTATCCCGCAGCGGGAGCCGGCCTCCCACTGCAGCAGCAGGGGCGCATTAGAGATGCGCCTCCCCGCTGTTAACCCCTTTCCTGCCGTAATCTATGCCAAAAATGGCACCATCAAAAACTACAGCTCACCACGCAAAAAACAAGCCCTTATACGGCCGCATCGACGGAAAAGTAAAGAAGTTATGGCTTTTGAAAAATGGAGATGAAAATCCGCCAAAAATTGTTGCGTCCTTAAGCCCAAAATAGGCCATGTCATTAAGGGGTTAAAAAAAAAACAAAAAAACTCAATATTTACTTTTTTGCGATTTTTTTTTTCCAGGTGTTTTTAAAGCATATTTTGAGAAAAACATCCTGTGGCCAGATGGCTCTTCTTCAGGCATTTTTCCATAAACTTCTCTACATAAAAGAGAAGGACCAAAAAAGAAAATGCATGTCAAAAATGAGTGAACAAAAAGAACACGGAACCCAAAAAACGCTTAGCAAAGTATATGAAACTGTTTTTCTAAGCCCAGAAAGGACACTGTATGTGGGCAAGATTGGTTGATTTGAGTCTTGACTGCTGTCAATGCTGCAATGCTAACAGGATATCTGTGATTAGCCTATGCCAACCCAGACACCAGCGCAGAGGTGACTTGTAAGTCTGCTTGTGACTAATGAATCATCTTTTATTAGAGAATCATTTTAATTAACCTCCAAGAATGCAGATCGTAAGAAGGTCAATAGAGGGATATTAAAGAGAACCTATCAGCAAGATATGCTGCCATGAAGTAGTAAGAGGCTCGCTGATTTAATTGGCGTGTCATTGATGTGAGACCATGGTGTACGTTTTGCAGAGTGATCGTATGAGTGCTGTGAAATAGGAATCCAGTGTATTCATGACCTGCGGGCTCCCTCTACCCACTTACTGCTGACTGACAGCCTTCTCCCTATGAATAGTAGTATGTAATAGACAGGGGGAGCCTGCCGGTCATGAACATGCTAAGCTCTTAGATCACATGACAAGTATTAAACTAAAAGTTTTACAAAAACTGTATTAGGGTCTCACATAAATGACTCACCAGTGAAGCCAGTGTTTCTCATGACTTCATGCTGCCCATGAAGAGAGAGCAGCATATCCATTCTGACAGGTTTGTTGTCAAATTTAACTAGAAAAATAAAAATAAATAAATCTTGTTATTTGTATAGCGCCAACTTATTCTGCAGCGCTTTCAAGTACTTTATTTATTACCAGCACCAAGCTAGGTACTCATTTTACTGACCTCGGAAGGATGGAAGGCTGAGTCAACCTTGAGCTGGCTACCTGAACCCTGCGGGATTGAACTTGCAACCTTCAGGTTATGAGCGAGAGCTTAGGACTGCATTCCTGCTGCCTTAACACTCTGCGCTCCAAGATATCAACTTATTCCCTACAGCCAGGATAGGGAATAAGGGTCTTATCAATGTAGTACAACTGCTGGGACCACCACTGATCACAAGAATGGGTGTTCTTTGTCCCCCTGCATGAATAAAGCAGTGGTCAAGCATGTGCACTACTGCTCGATTTATTTCTATGGGACTGGTGAAGAGTGCAGGGAGAAAAAGTAAGTGAACCTCTGTGTTAATGATTCCTCTAAAAGCTATGTAGCAAAAGGTGTTTTATTTAAGGAGATGAGGTTGGAATTGTGGGTTTCACTTCTTGGACATTTCTGTCCTTCAGAACATCCAGCCATTGGATTCTTCCTACCCTCTTTCTGAGTTCATTAAAATCTGCCTTTCTGAAATCCAATCTTGAGGTCTGAGTTTTTGCAGGTTTTCCTCCCCTTTTTATTCAAAATTCAAGGATCGCATGATCACTGCCTCCTAAGGTCCCAGCCGCCCTTACTTCCTCGACCATTTCCTCCCCGTTGGTAAGAATTAGGTCCAAGATAGCAGATCCCCTTGTTTTCTCTTCTATCATTTGGAAGATAAAGTTGTCAGCAAGTGTGAATAAGAATTTGTTGGATCCATTACTTTTACCTGATTGAGATTCCCAAGAAATGTCTGGATAGTTGAAATCTCCCATGATTACTATGTCATACTTTTTTGAGAGCTTGGCCATCTGATGTAGAAAGAGTTCATCCATATCTTCTGCTTGTCCAGGCAGCCTATAGTAAATGCCCACAATGGTGTCCTTTCTCTTGTTCTCTCCTTGAATTCTTACCCAAACAGTTTCTACAGAACTCCCATGCTCTGAAGCTTGAATCTCTGTGGAAGATTAATGTTTTCCTAACATACAACCCAACACCTCCTCCACTTTTTTTTAGGTCTGTTTCTTATAAATAAGTTGTATCCTTCAAGCCTTGTATTCCAATCATGTATATCATTCCACCAAGTGTTCATGATGCTTATGACATCCTATTTCTCTTCCTGTGTTAGGAGCTCCAATTCTCCTTGTTTGTTTCCCATGCTCTGTGCCTTTGTGTAAAAACATTTTAGTTTGTGATCGGTGTCTCTTGCTCCTCTACTTGCATTCTGAATTTTTTGTCTTTGTTCTTCCTTTCCACTTCTAAGGCCGCCTGCAGACGGCCGGGTCGGATCCGACTGCGAGAATTCTTGCAGCGGGACCCGAGCGCCTGCAGAGAGCACCGCGGACTCACCCTCTCCCGCAGCTCTGGCTCTTTCATGTGCCGGATGCCGGGCAGCTGCCACATGTGCAGAGCGGAGCCGGTGGCCGGTGAGTGACGTTTCTGTGCGGAGCTCGCAGAGCCCCGCACAGAATTAGAACATGCTGTGGTTTGTTTGCTGCGCATGATTTCACGCAGACAAACCACGTCCGTCTGCATAACATTGCGTGCTGTAATGCAATGCTATGCAGGCATCCACGGGCGGAAATTCTGCGAGGAATCCCACCACGCAATTTCCGCCCATCTGCAGGCGGCCTTATAGCGAGGTTCTCAAATGTATTAATTAGCTGTATATTTTTACTGGGCCTTTCACTCCCCTTCCCATATTGTTCTAGTTTAAAGCTACAATCCTGGGAGCGATAATAATGGGAATATGGATAGGAAGGAAAGATAATGGATGGTGCCAGTCAGGGAAAGCATCAAAATATGTGTGCAACTGTATATGGGGGAAAAAGGGCCAAATGGATGGAAAGAATGGTAGGGAGGGAGCATGGGGAAGATTATGAGCAATATGTGATCAGTATGAACTAGGGGGGAAGAAGAGCGACACATAATATATATAAGGGGGAAGGAGGAGGAGAAGAGAAAGACAGACGGATAGAGAGACAGACAGAGACAGGACAGAAAGAGAGAGACAGACAGAGAGAGACCTGTAGGGTTTTTTATATTAGATATCTGCTCCAAATGGAAAGTGACACTCTGAATAATCACCTAACAAAGCAGATTTAGAAGTTTACAACAACCATTTTTCCAAACCTTTTATATTCCTTTTAGCGTCGGATCAATCTAGTTACTTAAAATTTCCTCACAACCACTCTGTCCTTCCTGGTTGCAGCTAACCAGGACATGTGACTGCGGCAGCCAATCACTGGTCACAGCAGTGATCTTCTATAACCAATGATTGGCTGCAGCAGTCACATGTCCTGGTCAGCTGCAACCAGGAAGGACAGAGTGGTTGTATAGCAATTTTAATTTTAAGCTGTGCTTGGTATAGTATGGGAATGGGACTAAGCTGCTCTCAGGCCATGTGACCCATGAACATGACATCATATGCCCGAGAAGAGGCCACCACACTAAAGGAAGCCCCACAGCCTATTTTAACAACTGATCACTGGGGGGGCTGTAAGTGGCAGACCCCTGTCAACCAACTATTGATGACCTATCCTGAGGATAGGGCATCAATAGTTCAGTCCCAGAAAACCCCTTTAATATTAAGTAGTAATCCAATGTATCCAAGGCCTTGTTTTTACTGGATATGTTGAGTCATATGATGCAGGGCATTTTTATGAATGAAAGCCTGATCTTGGTAATACAGACATGGCACGGATCTTTCTTTAATGAACATGTATAATTTATATCTGATTGATATTCAGCGATAAATATGGTGCTCACAAACTTGTTGATTGTTTGGAAGTGTATTGTTAACCATCTTCATTAGTGATTTAGCGCAATGTATAAATACTCTTCCATGGCAATAAACTAGCATAGACCAGGAAAAGCAGACAGAAGGCGAAGCTTGAGTCAGGCTATGGAATCGCTGCCACGTGAATTTTTAATGTATCTTTTATGCGGTTTCACTGAGTGCTCTTGTAAGTAGAAATAAAAAAGAACCGTTTATCAAATCCTGCTTTTGTGTCAGTCGGTATTGAACCTTTCTGCTTTATCTTCCTAGCAGCAGTCAAGTGGAAGCTGATGTGCAGTTGTTCAAGAAGTCTGGCGCACAGTGTTCTTGACTTGGGAATTGAAGGACTTCAGTCATAACACTGGAGGAGCACAATTAAGTGTCTTTGACAGCTAAAGACGTACAGAAGACTTTACAAACTGCGATACCATGGTTTCATATGTTTACTATTAGAAAAACACTGAATAAGAATGGTAGTTCATGGAAAGACATCAAGAAAGGAGGCCGATGTTGTCCGAAAAAAGGAAATTCCTGTCTCTTCCCTAATGCTTCTGGGAAAGCTTTCTCTGAACAGATGAGACCGGAATGTACCTTTTTTTTTTAGCATAAATGCACATTGTGTTTGGATGAAAAAAACACTGCACTCCAACACCAAAACCTCATCCCAACTGTGAAGCATAGAGGGAGCATCATGGTTTGGCATCTGACTCGCTGCCTCAAGGCCTGGATGGCTTACAATCATTGAGGTAACAATGACTTCTATGGTATGTCAAAACATTTCACAGGAGAATGTATGGGCAGCAGTCCATGACCTCTAGGTGAAGGAAATAGACAGTGAATCAAAGCATGTCTTAAATTAGCTAAAAATGGATGAAAGGGAAAGAAGATTTTGTTTTTAAATATCCCATTCAGCCCTTAACCCGATTGAGATGCTGTGGCATGACCTGAAGAATGTTGTGCATGCAAGGCATCCCAGAAATATTGTTGAACTGAAATACACTTGCAGGGAAGAATGATCGAAACTTCTTCCTTAATGTTATATAAAACGTATTTGCTGCTACAGGGGATGTTTTAGAAGGTGATTATTGCTAAAAAGGGATCTACAGGTTAGTAAATGCAAGGGCTCACTTACCTATTGTTCCTGCACTGTGGATATGTACTCAATATGCTCAAGAAAATACACAATCAGTTCAACTGTTTGTATGTTGTTAATGTAGTTAGATTACGTTGCTCTATAAATGTGACTTAGAAAACAACCAAAAGGCTCACTTACTTTTTCTTGCAACTGTAATTAAGGTAAACCACAAATGTAACGTGTGAACCAACCAATTCTGAGTCATAAAGCATCTATAAACCATTCTACTGACAGATGTTAGTGCAAAAATAAATCCCAGTAGATTTCTATAGGAAAAGCTATAGTAACATGTAGACAAGGTAACAGTAAGAAGTGATTATCCCCCATATTATAAAGAATTATAAGACATACACACAACACAGACCACCTGATACTCAGCAGATGCCCAAACAGTTGCATTAAACTCAACACTCCCACATTAAACAGATTTATGCAATACAAACATAGAAGACTTGCTAACACTTTAGGCTGTTGTGGTGTGCTTTAGCTGGTTATGACTTTTACAACCTGGACTATATTGTAGCACAGTAAAATCCTCCAAGTGTCTAATTGCACTGCACTGGAGGCAACCATCCCTCCCCTTTAGAGACAATCTATATGGTAGTCTATAAGATGTCCACAATATGGAGCTATTGACTGCTAGTTTGAATACCTTAGACCGCTTTTATGAGGTTTGGATGCCCTGGGACAATTGTTGGGAAGGGCAAGACACTTGAGTTCTTTTACACATCTACCTCTTAGATTAACATGATGGTCCATCACCCCATTATACATCACTTTTTCTAATGTAGTGAGGTTGCAGTGACTAAATAATGTGTCCCCCCCCCCCCCCCCACACCTTCTATTCCTTCCTGTCATGTTTTTCCCTTTTGTGTTTTCCAGGTTTCCACTCTTATTTATAATCATATGTTTTGTGGCTATAGATTAGATTTTAACCCTTTGCAATCCAATTTTGAATTCAGGGTTTTCTATGGGGCTTTCTCTTTCTGCCATTATACAATGGCGCCATCTGCTGGCTAGAGCTAGCACTGCGGTATGGGACATTCTGGAGAGTCCCCCGACAACAGAGCAGCCAGTGATATATAGTAAGAATACCCTGCCGGACATCTTCCGACATCGGAGCTGTACAGCCTTCAATCAGAATGTCTTCAGACGTCAGACAGTGCATTGGAAAGGGTTAATAGGGTTTTGGTGGTGCTGACTTATTCATCTCTACATAGGCTTTTGGAAGTTGGCCATCCAGGCTTGTTTTAGCACAATTAAACAATTCTTCTACATTTAACATGATACTAACTGACGACTGCTGGTCATATTTCATTTGCTACCACCCTTTGCTCCTATATATATATGTGTGTGTGTGAAAGCCCTCACTCACTGAATCACTGATTGACTCACTCGCCACTAATTCTCTAACTTCCCGATGTTGTATAAACATATAATTTGGTAGTAGTATCTTTAGGTCCTAAATAGGAAAGGTAAAGGGGTCACAACTCGAAAATTCAATGCTAAGCACAAAAGTATTGGCACCCCAGCGTAATGTACCAAATCTAATTCTCTAACTTCCCGATGTCGTACAAACATAAAATTTGGCAAGAGCATTTTTAAGGTCCTATAAAGGAAAAGTAAAGGTCACACCTTGAAAAATTCAATGCGAAGTGCAAAAGTATTGGCGCCCCTATGTAATGTACCAAATCTAATTCTCTAACTTCTCGATGTCATACAAACATGAAATTTGGCACAAGCCTTCTTTAGGACCTAAGTAGGAAAAGTAAAGGGGTCACAACTTAAAAATTCAATGCTAAGTGCAAAAGTATTGGCACCCCTATGTAATGTAACTTCCTGGTGTCGCACAAACATGAAATTTGGCATGACTATTCTTTAGGTCCTAAATAGGAAAAGTAAAGGGATCACAACCCGATCATTCGGGTGCACCCCTATGTAATGTAATTTCTCGGTGTCGTAAGAGAATGAAATTTGGCGCAAGCATTCATTAGGTTCTAAATGAGAAGAGTGGGAGGGGTGGCACATTCTGCAGAGGGACATTGGTACATGCAGCCTGAGGAGAATCTAATGCTCCTCTATGTGTATACATATTTTATTCCTCGGTAACTCTAAAGTAACCTTGACATCATAAAGTTTCCATGCAAACAAGATGTAAAAACCTGTATCAAATTAACTCTGGCGAAGCCGGGTATATCAGCTAGTTTTAAATATGATTTGATGTTGTCTTTATCTTTTTGAATAATAAAATACTTCATATAACCCAGAGTATTCCTAGGGCAATTTCATAATATATTCCTGAAGTATACATGTTGTGCTACCATCTCGCTCCTGCACAGTTTTGTGTAGGTGATTTTGTCTTCTTACAAGTTCACCTTAACCTTCCCGTTATTGTCTACTCTTTTTGTACTATGTGGACTTTAATTATTGATCCGACACTTGGAGCCTCCTCTCAACACAAGCACCTTATTATATCTTGTGTTCCTCCTCAGTAGGATACATTATAATTGTTGGGTTTCATTTTTTTAAGAGTATGACAAAACCTTTAATAAAAAGACAATCGAGAAAGAAAAAAACAGAAGGTGCTTACAAAGAAGGATAGTGCTGGCAACATGAAAATAATAAAGGTATGAAGAAAGGTAGTTATTAGAGATGAGCGAGCACCAAAATGCTCGGGTGCTCGTTACTCGAGACGAACGTTTCGCGATGCTCGAGGGTTCGCTTCGAATAACGAACCCAATTGAAGTCAATGGGCGACCCGAGCATTTTTGTATATCGCCGATGCTCGCTAAGGTTTTCATTTGTGAAAATCTGCAAAACCCAAGAAAGTGATGGAAACGACACAGCAACGGATAGGGCAGGCGAGGGCTACGTGTTGGGCTGCATCTCAAGTTCACAGGTCCCACTATTAAGCCACAATACCGGCAAGAGTGCCCCCCCCCCCCAACAACTTTTACTTCTGAAAAGCCCTCATTAGCAAGGCATACCTTAGCTAAGCACCACACTACCTCCAACAAAGCACAATCACTGCCTGCATGACACTCCGCTGCCACTTCTCCTGGGTTATATGCTACCCAACCCCCACCCCCCACGACCCAGTGTCCACAGCGCACACCAAACTGTCCCTGCCCAGCCTTCAGCTGCCCTCATGCCACGCCACCCTCATGTCTATTTATAAGTGCGTCTGCCAGAGGAAAAGCAGGCACACACTGCAGAGGGTGGGCACGGCTAGGCAGCGACCCTCTTTAAAAGGGGCGGGGCGATAGTCCACAATGCTGTACAGAAGCAATGATAAATGCAATCCTGTGCCACCTCCATCTGGAGCTGCACACGTGGGCATAGCAATGGGGAACCTATGTGCCACACACTATTCATTCTGTCAAGGTGTCTGCATGCCCCAGTCAGACCGCGGTTTTTTATAAATAGTCACAGGCAGGTACAACTCCGCAATGGGAATTCCGTGTGCACCCAAAGCATGGGTGGCTCCCTGGAACCCAGCGGCTGTACATAAATATATCCCATTGCATTGCCCATCACAGCTGAGGTAATAATGTCATGTTTAAAGGAGATGTCTCGAGGAAGCAGTGAATTTTTTTTTTTGCCCAGTCCCCCTAATTAAACATACATTACTAATTACCCCTGTAAATTACTTTCCTAGCTGGTTTCTACTTACCGTTCCAGCGTTTCAGCAACTTATAAAACTTTTTCCCAAGATGTCCGCCAGCTCTTTTCGCATCGCTTGCTGTAGCCCGACGTGCGCGCTCCCGAGACGCTACCAGCTGTGTCTCCATGGCAACCAGACGCCCCGCAGCCGCCGACCGGACCCCTGGAGTGAACACGGCCGACCAGTCACCCACCGCCAGGCAGAAGGTAACCGGCGCAGCCCCCCCCATCACAGCGGCAGCCACCCCCCCCCCCCCGGCCCAGCGCTAGTTCCCCCAGCGCAGCGACAGCCCCCCCCCCGGCCCAGCGACAGCCCCCCCCGGCCCAGCGCTAGTTCCCCCAGCGCAGCGACAGCCCCCCCCATCACAGGGGCAGCCCCCCCGGCCCAGCGCTAGTTCCCCCATCACAGCGGCAGCCCCCCCGGCCCAGCGGCAGCCCCCCCCCGGCGCAGCGCTAGTTCCCCCGGCGCAGCGACAGCCCCCCCCCCCATCACAGCGGCAGCCCCCCCGGCCTAGCGCTAGTTCCCCCATCACAGCGGCAGCCCCCCCCCGGCCCAGCGGCAGCCCCCCCGGCCCAGCGCTAGTTCCCCCGGCGCAGCGCTAGTTCCCCCGGTGCAGCGACAGCCCCCCCATCACAGCGGCAGCCCCCCCGGCCTAGCGCTAGTTCCCCCATCACAGCGGCAGCCCCCCCGGCCCAGCGACAGCCCCCCCCCGGCCCAGCGCTAGTTCCCCCGGCGCAGCGACAGCCCCCCCATCGCAGCGGCAGCCCCCCCCCCGGCGCAGCCCGGCGCAGCGGCAGCCCCCCCGGCCCATCACTTACCAGGACAGTTGGACGGCGGGACAGCTGGGCGGCTTCTCCGGACAGCTCGGCAGCTCTGCACCTTCCTCTAACAGAGGAAGGTACAGAATGGCCGCTCCAGCGCGCTCCCGAGCAGTGACAGCTCGTCTGCGCATGCGCAGAAGAGCTGTAGCGGGGAGCACACTGAAGCGGCTCGTGCTGAATGGAGAAGACCGGACTGCGCAAGCGCGTCTAAAAAAGCAAGCTGCCGGCGAATTTAGACGGAACCATGGAGACGAGGACGCTAGCAACGGAGCAGGTAAGTGGAATAACTTCTGTATGGCTCATATTTAATGCACGATGTATATTACAAAGTGCATTAATATGGCCATACGGAAGTGTATAACCCCACTTTGTTTCGCGAGACCACCCCTTTAATGCAGGTGGGCTTCGGCCCACACTGCATGCCCCAGTCAGACCGGGGTTCTTTAGAAGTGGACACATGCAGTTACAACTCCCTGTGGACCCACTGCATGGGTGGCTCCCTGGAACCCACCGGCGGTACATAAATATATCCCATTGCAGTGCCCAACACAGCTGATGTTACGTCAGCTGTAATGCAGGTGGGCAAAAAATTAATTGGATTACACTGTAGGCGAGGGCCCCCAAAAATTGGTGTACCAACAGTACTAATGTACCTGAGAAAAATTGCCCATGCCCAACCAAGAGGGCAGATGAAACCCATTAATCGCTTTGGTTAATGTGGCTTAATTGGTAAGTAGGCCTGGAGGCAGCCCAGTAAAAATAAAAATTGGTTGAGGTGAAAGTTTCAACGCTTTAATGAGCATTGAAACGTATAAAAATTGTTTACAAAAATTATATGACTGAGCCTTGTGGGCCTAAGAAAAATTGCCCGTTCGGCGTGATTATGTGAGGTTTCAGGAGGAGGAGCAGGCGGAGGAGGAGGAATATTATACATAGATAGATGAAGCAAAAAGGTCCCCGTTTTGGATGGTGATAGAGAACGATGCTTCCATCCGCGGGTGCAGCCTACGTATTGTTTAGGTATCGCTGCTGTCCGCTGGTGGAGAAGAGAAGTCTGGGGAAATCCAGGCTTTGTTCATCTTGATGAGTGTAAGCCTGTCGGCACTGTCGGTTGACAGGCGGGTACGCTTATCCGTGATGATTCCCCCAGCCACACTAAACACACTCTCTGACAAGACGCTAGCCACAGGACAAGCAAGCACCTCCAGGGCATACAGCGCGAGTTCAGGCCACGTGTCCAGCTTCGACACCTAGTAGTTGTAGGGGGCAGAGGCGTCACCGAGGATGGTCGTGCGATCGGCTACGTACTCCCTCGCCATCCTTTTACAGTGCTCCCGCCAACTCAGCCTTGACTGGGGAGCGGTGACACAGTCTTGCTGGGGAGCCATAAAGCTGGCAAAGGCCTTGGATAATGTTCCCCTGCCTGTGCTGTACATGCTGCCTGATCTCTGCGCCTCCCCTGCTACCTCGGCCGCGGAAATGCGCCTTCGGCCACTAGCGCTGTCGAATGGGAAGTTTACCATCAGTTTGCCCACCAGCGCCCTGTGGTATAGCATCATTCTCGAACCCCTTTCCTCTTCGGGAATGAAAGTGGAAAGGCTCTCCTTATACCGTGGGTCGAGCAGTGTGTACACCCAGTAATCCGTAGTGGCCAGAATGCGTGTAACGCGAGGGTCACGAGAAAGGCATCCTAACATAAAGTCAGCCATGTGTGCCAGGGTACCTGTATGCAACACATGGCTGTCCTCACTCGGAAGATCACTTTCAGGATCCTCCTCCTCCTCTGGCCATACACACTGAAAGGATGACAGGCAAGCTGAATCTGTACCCTCAGCAGTGGGCCAAGCTGTCTCTTCCCCCTCCTCCTCATGCTCCTCCCCCTCCTCCTCCTCCTCCTTCTCCTCTGGCCATACACGCTGACAGGATGACAGGCAAGCAGCATCTGTCCCCTCAGCAGTGGGCCAAGCTGTCTCTTCCCCCTCCTCCTCATGCTCCTCCCCCTCCTCCTCAACACGCTGAGATATAGACATGAGGCTGCTCTGACTATCCAGCGACATACTGTCTTCCCCCGCCTCCGTTTCCGATTCCAAAGCGTCTGCCTTTATGCTTTGCAGGGAACTTCTCAAGAGGCATAGCAGAGGAATGGTGACGCTAATGATTGCAGCATCCCCGCTCAGCATCTGGGTAGACTCCTCAAAGTTTCCAAGGACCTGGCAGATGTCTGCCAACCAGGCCCACTCTTCTGTAAATAATTGAGGAGGCTGACTCCCACTACGCTGCCCATGTTGGAGTTGGTATTCCACAATAGCTCTACGCTGCTCATAGAGCCTGGCCAACATGTGGAGCGTAGAGTTCCACCGTGTGGGCACGTCGCACAGCAATCGGTGCACTGGCAGATGAAACCGATGTTGCAGTGTCCGCAGGGTGGCAGCATGCGTGTGGGACTTGCAGAAATGTGCGCAGAGCTGGCGCACCTTTCCGAGCTGGTATGACAAGTGTGGGTAGCTTTTCAGAAAGCGCTGAACCACAAAATTAAAGACATGGGCCAGGCATGGCACGTGCGTGAGGCTGCCGAGCTGCAGAGCCGCCACCAGGTTACGGCCGTTGTCACACACGACCATGCCCGGTTGGAGGCTCAGCGGCGCAAGCCAGCGGTCGGTCTGCTCTGTCAGACCCTGCAGCAGTTCGTGGGCCGTGTGCCTCTTCTCTCCTAAGCTGAGTAGTTTCAGCACGGCCCGCTGACGCTTGCCCACCGCTGTGCTGCCACGCCGCGTGACACCGACTGCTGGCGACGTGCTGCTGCTGACACATCTTGATTGCAGACAGAGGTTGCGTAGGAGGAGGAGGAGGGTGGTTTAGTGGAGGAAGCATACACCGCCGCAGATACCACCACCGACCTGGGGCACGCAATTCTGGGGGAGGGTAGGACGTGAGCGGTCCCAGGCTCTGACTTTGTCCCAGCCTCCACTAAATTCACCCAATGTGCCGTCAGGGAGATATAGTGGCCCTGCCCGCCTGTGCTTGTCCACGTGTCGGTTGTTAAGTGGACCTTGGCAGTAACCGCGTTGGTGAGGGCGCGTACAATGTTGCGGGAGACGTAGTGGCGACTGGGAACCGAGTAGCGCGGGGCCGCCGCCGCCATCATGCTTTTGAAAGCCTCCGTTTCCACAAGCCTATATGGCAGCATCTCCAGGCTGATCAATTTGGCAATGTGCACGTTTATCGCTTGAGTGTGCGGGTGCGTGGCGGCGTACTTGCGCTTGCGCTCAAACAGTGGCGCTAGCGACGTCTGGACGCTGCGCTGAGAGACATTGCTGGATGGGGCCGAGGACAGCGGAGGTGAGGGTGTGGGTGCAGGCTAGGAGACGGTAGTGCCTGTGTCCTCAGAGGGGGGTTGGATCTCAGTGGCAGGTTGGGGCACAGGGGGAGAGGCAGTGGTGCAAACCGGAGGCGGTGAACGGGCATCGTCCCACCTTGTGGGGTGCTTGGCCATCATATGCCTGCGCATGCTGATGGTGGTGCCTCCCCAGCTGATCTTGGCACGACAAAGGTTGCACACCACTGTTTGTCGGTCGTCAGGCGTCTCTGTGAAAAACTGCCACACCGTAGAGCACCTTGACCTCTGCAGGGTGGCATGGCACGAGGGAGCGCTTTGGGAAACAGTTGGTGGATTATTCGGTCTGGCCCTGCCTCTACCCCTGGCCACCGCACTGGCTCGGCCTGTGCCCACACCCTGACTTGGGCCTCCGCGTCCTCGCCCGCGTCCACGTCCTATAGGCCTACCCCTACCCCTCAGCATGGTGTATTACCAGTAGTGCAGAAACAGAACGCTGTAATTAAATGTGCCGCTTATTGGCCTGTGGTTGGAGGCTGACTTTGTTTACGGAACGCCAGGAAATAATTTGGCGCAAGCCTGCTGTAACACTTAGCTGGCTGCGTATGATTTTGTAGAACTACTACACCCAGCACACACAGACCCAGAACACTGAGCACAGTGACAGGCAGGCCAAATAGATTTTTTGCCCAAATTTTTTTAGCAAAGGCCCACTGCCTATATTCAATGAATATGTCTTCTGTCCCTGCCTCCACACTTCTGTCCCTGGAGTATGTCACAGAACTGCAGAGTGTTGCACTGTCAACTGCAACACAGCGGTGATTTCAGAGCCCAGACAGAGCCAGGAAATAATTTGGCGCAAGCCTGCTGTAACACTTAGCTGGCTGCGTATGATTTTGTAGAACTACTACACCCAGCACAGACCCAGAACACTGAGGACAGTGACAGGCAGGCCAAATAGATTTTTTGCCCAAATTTTTTTTAGCAAAGGCCCACTGCCTATATTCAATGAATATGTCTTCTGTCCCTGCCTACGCACTTCTGTCCCTGGAGTATTACTGCAGGGCGCAATGCTCTGCACGGCCGATATACCAAAAAAAAAAAAAGTGCAACACTGCAAAAAGCAGCCTCCACAGTACTGCACACGGTTAGATGTGGCCCTAAGAAGGACCGTTGGGGTTCTTGAAGCCTAAAATACTCCTAACGCTCTCCCTGCCTTAGCACTTCTGTCCCTGGAGTATTACTGCAGGGCGCAATTCTCTGCACGGCCGATATACCAAAAAAAAAAAAAAAATGTGCAACACTGCAAAAAGCAGCCTCCACACTACTGCACACGGATAGATGTGGCTCTAAGAAGGACCGTTGGGGTTCTTGAAGCCTACACTAACTCCTAACACTCTCCCTATAGCAGCTCCAACACGATAGCACTTTCCCTCAGCTGTGTCAGAACGCATCTGTGGCGAGCCGCGGGAGGGGCCGATTTTTATACTCGGGTGACACCTGATCTCGCCAGCCACTCACTGCAGGGGGGTGGTATAGGGCTTGAACGTCGCAGGGGGAAGTTGTAATGCCTTCCCTGTCTTTCAATTGGCCAGAAAAGCGCGCTAACGTCTCAGAGATGAAAGTGAAAGTAACCCGAACATCGCGTGGTACTCGTTACGAGTAACGAGCATCCCGAACACGCTAATACTCGAACGAGTATCAAGCTCGGACGAGTACGTTCGCTCATCTCTAGTAGTTATCCTTTTATATCTACTGACATACAGGTAAGAAATAGGAGCATGAAAAATTAATCATGAACATTTTTAGAAAACCTATAGCTGGTTAGAAGAACAAGATAAGATCAAATAGAATATGAGATCAAGATGGCTGTATCAGAAATGAGACAGTCAATTAAACAGTGGAATCAGCAGAATATACTGTATACCTTGTACCTGAAATACGTAGAAAATATATTTAACTTCTTAGACTTTTCCATGATTTATAAGATATCACATAGATATTTTTATGTTTTTTTGACTATGATCAAAAAGAAAAATATATACATTTGTCTAGAATCAAACAGATACAAATATTATGAACTCCATCTGTTGAGCCTGAGAAAGTGGGAGGACGAGCAGACAGTTGATAGATGTTAAGGGAGAAGGATGTGAACCGGTGAGGTAGATACTGTAAACTAAAAGAGGTAATAAACAAGGAGAGGAGAGGAGAGGGGAGGAGTGGAGAGGAGAGAAGAGGAGAGGGGAGGAGTGGAGAGGAGAGAAGAGGGGAGGAGTGGAGAGGAGAGAAGAGGAGAGGATAGGACCAAGGAGAAATCACCTGAGATATACCAACAAAAAGTCAGCCATAGGTTGAAGTACAGTAGAGTGCTAATGGAGCACTAAACGAAATATGTGTGCTATCTATGAGACCCAAGAAAAAGGGTGATCAATAGTGACCTAGTTCCTCATAGATAGCACACATATTTCCTTTAGTGCTCCATTAGTACTCTACTGTACTTCAACCTATTGCCAACTTTTTGTTGGTATAGTTCAGCACATCTCAGCACACGTCAAGGTAGAGAAGTATGGATGTGTCCCTTAGATTTGACAGTATTAACAAATTTGGTGAAGGCAGTTTCAGTTTCATGTTGGTGGTCGAAGACATTATAACGTTATGGTGCAGAAAAGGGGCATGATTACACATGGGCCAAAAAAAATGGCACAGTGACTGTAAGCCTTTAAAAAGTTTTTTTTGGGACTTTATATCTTCAGGAAAGGCCTTCAATGTATAATTGGTGTGAATCTTACACTTCAAGTAATTAAATACTGAAATGTGACAGTGAAACAACTATTGAGGTCAATATGCAGTGTGCCCCAAAAGCTGTTAGGGTTTTAAATGATTATGTTGTTGGAATGAAACATAACATAAATATGGAATAGGCATCAAATGAAAGACAGACTCTCAATGTTCCTGGCACAAAAGTCAAGGTGGGGTTTCAAAAGATTACATTTCATTGTACGGAACCTGTTACATATTATTAACCCCTCAACACTCCAGGATGTACATTTATGTCATAGAGTTTCAGGGTTTGTATGAAGGGGGATCGATCCCGGTCCATACAATGTTAACCCTTTAAGTACGGTAGTCAATGTTTGTGGATCTCAAATGCCCCCCCCTCCCCATGATGAGATCGTGGGGTGCTGTTCAGTTACCATGGCAGCCGGGGGCCTTCTGAAATCCATCCCAGAGTACCATTTGAGATTGCCTAGCAAGCCATGCCTGTGGCATGGAATACTAGATTGCCCATCAGCCCATGGTATAATGTGATACTATAGTATTACATCACACTGCAGGAGTGGTCAAACCATTGCGAGTTCTTGTCCCCTATATGGATTAAAAAAATGTAAAAATCAGTTTAAAAAGTTTTATTAATTATTTAAAAAATGGAAAAGGTAATAAAAAGGTAAATAAAAAACCCTTCTGCCACATTTATAATAAAAAAATCTAAATAAAAAAACCCAAAATATAATCGATATTGCTGTGTCCATAAAAGGCTAATCTATCAAAGTCACACAATATTTACTTTACATGTTGAATGTCGTAAGAAATAAAAACTACATGCCAGAAAAGCTTGACTCGATTAATGTGGATCCCAGCATTTGGGTGCTCGCTCATCTCTATTAAAGACCAAATCAAATAGACATTCCTATTAGAGATGAGCGAGCACCCAAATGCTCTGGCTACAATGGGAGACTCGAGCATTTTTGTATGTGGGGCGCCGTGTGCCGATGATTGGCTCAGGGGCAGCTCTCAGCTGAATGTCATTCAGCTGAATGTCATTCAGCTGAGAGCTGCCCCTGAGCCAATCAAAGGCAGCACTCACTCACCCATTCATGAATTCATGAATGGGTGTGAGTGAGACCTGCCTCTGATTGGCTCAGCGCTGAGCCAATCAGGGGCAGGTCTGACTCACACCCCCTTCACACCCACTGCAGGCCGGCCGCGCTGAACTCCGTCTGCCGGGACAAGGTGAGTATATATATTTTTTATTTTTACACATTTCTGGATGAATTGCAGGGAAGGGCTTATATATTTAAGCCCTTCCCGACAATTCATCCTGCGATCGCTGGCAGCCCATTGCTTTCAATGGAGCCGGCTGTATTGCCGGCTCCATTGAATTCAATGGGCTAACATCGTTCTGCCGGGACAAGGTGAGTATATATATTTTTTTATTTTTACACATTTCTGGATGAATTGCAGGGAAGGGCTTATATATTTAAGCCCTTCCCGACAATTCATCCCATGATCGCCGGCAGCCCATTGCTTTCTATGAAGCCGGCTGTATTGCTGGCTCCCTTGAATTCAATGGGCTAACATCGTGGCAGAGGAGAACGATCTTTACTCTGACAGTGCGGGGGGGGGGGGGGGGGGTCTCACTCTTGCCACTATTGTGGCTTAATAGTGGGACCTGGGAACTTGAGATGCAGCCCAACATGTAGCCCCTCGCCTGCCCTATCCGTTTCTGTGTCATTCCCATCACTTTCTTGAATTTCCCAGGTTTTCACAAATGAAAACCTTAGCGAGCATCGGCAATATACAAAAATGCTCGAGTCGCCTATTGACTTCAATGGGGTTCGTTACTCGAAACGAACTCTCGAGCATCACTGAAAGTTCGACTCGAGTAACGAGCACTCGAGCATTTTGGTGCTCGCTCATCTCTAGTCACCACATTCAGGGAGCCAGAACTTTTCTATTTTTCTGCTGTTGTAGCTGAATAAGGGCTTGGATAGGTGATAAAAGTCTGATTGCTGGAGGTGTCAGTGGTGATTCCCAACAACATGGGTCCCATGTCCCCCATCTTCCTCACTGCAGAATCACTGCACACACCCCCTGCAGCGAGATCAGATTGAAATAAATAGCGGTCACACATGAGCCGCACCACTCCATTCAATGGGTCTAATGGAAATAGCAGAGTACAAGCGCTGCTCCATTTAATCTCCTTCTCACCTCCATTCTCAGGGACCCCAACAGATCAGACTTTATCACCCACCATATGGATAAAAAAAATAAAGGTTAATGCTAATACAACCTCCTTATCTTTGTCCTTATTTATTTTTGTGCGCCGATGCCCATTTTCTGGCATAAATTATAAGTAAATGTGTCAATCCAGGGTGGTCATGCCCACGACAAGACAAGCCACCTTTTCAAAACAGTGACGGACAGCAGTGCAGACAGCAAAAAGTAAAAAATTGTAACATTAATCCCAACTTGCGCAAAAATTTGCAACTACTTGTACACCAGAATCTGGCATAAAATATTTTACGAATGCCCTGAAAAGTCCTGCATGTGGACTTTTTTATCTATAATTCTATGCTGGATCTGTGATGGAGGCACTGAACAAATGCCCCGAACGCAGATGTGAATATAACCCAAGCCGTTTTCCACTTCTTGACACATGATTAAAACCATCAGCAGTGACAGATTGAACAACTTCCCTGATTTGCTGTTTCAAGTGCTGAGTATTTTGAATACAAACACCATAGACAGTTTGCTTCACATGCCCCCAGAGATAAAATACAGAGATATTATGTCCAGAGAGCATGGGGATCAATGCTTCCATGCATGGCTACTAGAGATGAGCGAGCATACTCGCTAAGGGCAATTACTCAATCGAGCATTGCCCTTAGCGAGTACCTGCCGCTCGGAAGAAAAGATTCGGCTGCCGGCGGCGAGCGGGGAGCGGCGGGGTAGAGCGGGGAGGAATGGAGGGGAGATCTCTCTCTTCCCCCCGCTCACCCCTGCTCACTGCCGCAACTCACCTGTCACCCACACCGGCAGCCAAACCTTTTCTTCCGAGCGGGGAGATACTCGCTAAGGACAATGCTCGATTGAGTAATTGTCCTTAGCGAGTATGCTCACTCATCTCTAATGGCTACCCATCCAAAGCTGTGGAGATGTCTAATAAAGAAGTTCTGCAACAATCCTGGCATAGTGCAGTATAGCACCATCATCTTGCTGAAAGATCATTCTCACCAAATTGAAGTTTTGCAAACAGTTCAAAAAATGGACCAATCATGTGATTTCTAGTAAAGGCACACCATACATTAATTTTAGGGCAGTTATGCTCAAGTTCAACAAATTCATGAAGATGTCCATTAGTCCATATTCTTAGGTTGTGCCAAGGAATGTGTCCTGAAACATGAATTGTGGCCTCAATACTGAACGATACATGAATTAAAAACTACTCGTCATTGTCAAGCTCATTAAATGGGTTTTTCAGGCAGTAACTGCTGTCTGTGCGGAAATACACTTGGGTGGAATGCCGCTGTGTAGTGGCTGGCGCTGGTAATTGCAAGCGCAACTGTCATTGAAATCAAAGGGAGCTGCACCTGCAATTACGAGTGCCGGTCACTACACAGGAGTTGGAGCGGTAACTTCTGCTCCAATCCGTGTATCTTGGCATTGACAGCTAGTGCTGTCTAGAAAACCCCTTTAAGAATGTCCTAGAGGCATTGTACTATCTCCCATTTGCATACTTCTCTTCACCTGAAATAGTCAACATGTGACTAGGGATGAATGAGTATACTCGCTAAGGCACTACTCGCTCGAGTAATGTGCCTTAGCCGAGTATCTCCCCGCTCGTCCATAAAGATTCAGGGGCCGCCGCAGCTGACAGGTGAGTTGCGGCGGGGAGCAGGGGAGAGCGGGCGGGAGAGAGGGAGAGAGAGATCTCCCCTCCGTTCCTCCCTGCTCTCCCCCGCAGCTCCCCGCTCCGCGGCGGCCCCCGAATCTTTCGGGACGAGCGGGGAGATACTCGGCTAAGGCACATTACTCGAGCGAGTACTGCCTTAGTGAGTATACTCGCTCATCTCTACATGTGACGTTTACATGATTTGACACATTATAGCAAAATGTAAATGCAACATTGAAGGGGCACTGACTTTTCAGACAACTTATGCTCATCTAATAGCCTATGTCTGTCTCATCAATCTTGTAATATAATTATACTAACAATTTTGCTGGTTTTACCACTGTAAATCAAGTTTGAAGTGGTTGCCACTAGTGGTCTCCCTACTAGCTCCTCTGCCTGTTGTTAGGTACTGAGCTGCTGTAGTACCAGATTGCTTGCTTAGCTTGTGGGGAAGGTTCTTCACAGTCTCTCCCTGCACTCACAGGCTGACAGATCTGCAGCCACAGTGTCTGCAATCTCCACAATCTCTGCCTCTCCTGCTGTTACAGTGTTTCTGTATACATTGTATTGAGTTAATTGATGATTGAACCAGAATGCCTGAATCATGCTGGGAGAGGTGGGCATTCAGATACTGCCGCCCAAGTGATTGGATCAGAGACAGAGTATTGCAGTATAGGAAGCGGGGGAAAGGAAGTACAGGGCAGGCTAGCTAGACTCCCCCTGCCTGAAAGTCCATTGCAAATAGCAGGGCAACAGAAAAATGGGGAAGACCACCTGAAAAACGTGAAACGGGATGCAAAAAACAACAAATTAGCGGGTAAGGTGAACCTTGTAGAAAACTTGTTGAAAACTCAGGTATGCGCACAATTACCTATGCAGCTTACACACTTTGTGAGGATCCTGACCACGGAGGCCACAGAAATGACTGAGAATATGATGACGTCATGTAAATATTATGACACTTTTAATACTGTACATCATCGTTCTGCTGTACATGTAACCTCATTTCTTGTGTTCTAAAAATATCAAATCAAACTGTAAAGATCTAAAGCCAACACATCCTTGGGATGTAGCAGCAAGAATTTCAGGGCAGAATGTAACATTGCATATATTTAAAGGGAACCTGTCACAAACTAAGTTAGGGCGCTGTTAGGGGAAGTGATAAGGAGCCAGATGATATCATTTTTATGCTTACCTGCTTTCGTGGTGCCCCCCTCTGAAGTCAGCTTGCAGCATGGAAATCTGACTCTTTTTCATAGTCCCGTGCGCACTCACTCACATAGACTTGTATAGAAGAGTGCGCACATGAGACTCTGAAAAGAGTCCGATCTTCATGCCATATGCCAACTTTAGAGGGGGTCACTGCTGCATCGCTGGAGCCGGTAAGTATAAAAAAATGCATCACCTGACTCTGTCACTTGGCTGAGTTTATGGTGATGTGGGGACATGACAGGTTCCCTTTAACATAAACAAAAAAATTATATCCAGAAGATTAACCCCTTAAGGTTTTTTTTTTTAACATTTTTTTAACATTTTTCTTTTTTGTAAATTCTTTTTATCTTTTTTTTTTTTTTTTACACATTTTATGTTCCTGTGGGGGACTTGCACCATACCAGCTCTGATCGCTATGATAAGGCATTGCAGAACTTCTGTCCTGCAATGCCTTATCACTTGTTACAGCAATCACAGGCACTGGCAATACAGGACACCGGTATCTGGCATCCTGTTGCCATGGTAACCTGTCAAGCTCTCCGCGATTATATCGTGAGAATCTGATGACGTTACAGAGGCGCTCCCTCTGTGAACCCTTCTCATGCCGTGAACTACATAGATCACGCCAGGGAAGGGGTTAACAGCAGGGTCGCCGTACCAATGCACCCCCGCTGTTGAAAGGGGAACGTGGCTATCTCTTATGATCTCGCGATATCCCTAGGGCATAACTGTATGCCCTGTTGACCTAAGTACCTCCCTGGCAGGATGTACAGTTATGCCCTGTGGTGGGAAGGGGTTAAATTATCCCCGTTTACTATAACCAGTGATTCTGGTGAATTGATTCCTCCATATTGCACACTTAATATTTAAAAATCTCATCTCCAAAGATGATTCCACCTAAATTCATATTCAAACACAAAGCATCTCAAACTTTCTACCGGGGGCTTCACAGCACACCAAGAAAATGGCTGAGCCTGGGTAAGGTTTAGTCATCTTCTATGGGGTGGGACTTGTGCACTGACCGCCAAGGATCACAAAAAGTGAAAGAATAGCATTACAGTTGCACTGTATGGTCAGTGCAATGGAGCAATTGACTTATACCATAAAAGAGTCCCTAAAAAGGTCATGAATAGAGATGAGCAAAAATTTGAAAAGTTTGGGAGGGGAGCAGAGAAGGAAGAGGAACCATTTCTTCTTCTCCTCCTCCAGCATAGTTTGACTGCTTCAATTCACTCAGCACTACTCAAGAAGCATGATTCTTCAGGGCTGATATCTGTGGCAGATTATATCTCATGGAATCTACTTTATTCAGAGGTGTAATGTGAAGCTTCTGGGCCCCAATGCAAAACCTGTAATGGGACCCTCAACTATAATGCTTTATTCATAGTACTGGGCTCCCTATATGGAGAAGAGAGGCCTTATGGGCCCACTAAGGCTCCTGGGCCCGGGTGCAACTGCATCCTCTGCCTCCCCTATAGTTACGCCCCTGACTTTATTAGTAGACTAAGTTGTGTCACAAGTAGCCATGTAGCTTCATAGCAACATTTGAAATAAGAACCTGCTTCTTAACCCTTTGCAATCCAATTTTGGATTCACGGTTTACTAGGGGGCTTTCTCTTTCTGCCATTATACAATGGCACAATCTGCTGGCTAGAACCAGTACTGCAGTATGGGACATGCTGGAGAGGCCCCTGACAACAGAGTGGCTGGCAATATACAGTAAGAATACCCTGCTGGACTCGTTCCAACATTGGAGCTGTACAGCCTTTAATCAGAATGTCTTCAGACGTCAGACAGTGGATTGGAAAGGGTTAAATTGCTTAGAATTATTTTGGTTTTCATCCTGTCTCCTGTTTTATTTCTTTGATCTCCTGTTTATGGTCATTAATTGACTGATCTTAAAAACTAAAATGTGCTTGAATGCCAAGTAGTGTAACATATCACAGTTCTATTCCCGATTTATTGAATAAGGTCTAAAGGGGTTGTTCTTGCTTTAATAGTTGAGGTCCCCCTTGCTGCCTATAAAAAATGTGTCAATAACTTGTATTTATGAAGTCGGACCCCTCCGTCTTGTTGGTGAAGGGTCACGTAATCTGTAACGTCACCACTTTATCTTGGTTCAGTGGACAGCCAAATACTGATCACATAGGCTAGGATCTGATAGTCTGCATGTGGGATGTCACTGATGACCCATTACCAGGGTGTTGTGGATAATACATGGTTACATGAGGAAGAAATCTAACACAGGTTGCAATTAAACCAAACAGTTTTTACACAGCATATACCGTAGATACCAGGAAAACGTGAACACAAATGCAAGTAATTTGGCCTTACAGCCCCAATGGAATCAGAAATAAAAGGTCTGGTATAGTTCATGGTTACTGCAGCATCAGTGCATGCAAGCCATCTCTCTCCATCAATATCCAGAGTGCTTACACTGGCCAGGCCCCATTGGTCGTAGAACCAACGCTCAACCAGGAAGCTTCCAGGCCTCCTTGCAGTTGCACAGGCAGATTTCTCCGATGCCCAACCTTTCTGCACCTTCCAGACGTTCACCCTTCCACCAACCACACTCACTATCTTTTCATGCTAAGTCTACGTCTCCTATACACCTCCTCCTCAAAAGTAAGAGGCCAACATTCATCTTTATGTACATATGTCTCCTCCGAGTGCGGTGACCAGTAATTTTTGAATCTTTTTAATTATCAGCATACTGGAGTTGAGATCAGTTTGCTGGGTACCCAAGTTTACCGCATTTTAAAACACTTGTCACCATCGCTAAACCATTGTACACTATAACTCCCCAATAATACACCTATGGGGTGAAAAGGCTTTCTTCACTCCCCTACAAGGGTTGTAGCTTGCACTCTATTGGCTGCAGTAGTCACATAGGTATAGAAACATATCACCGCTGCAACCAATGTAGTCCAACACTGGTGGGGAGGAACAGACTGGTGGTGCTGGATCAGTGGGTACTTACCAGGTAATTACTGGGTAATTTATTAGAGCATCCTCCCCCTATTTTTACAACTCAGGCAACTGCTTTAAATCTGATTGAAATACGTGTGACCATAGTACCATATATTTAAACATACAATAAGCTGGAGTTCGTGTAGCGAAATATGACTTGTCAGACATTCGACTCGCTGGTTTAATGACATCTTGTTGCCTTTTTCATAACAAATCTTTAGGAAGAATGACATGAAGTACAACAAAACCAGCTATAATGCCAGTTATATAGCACAAAGGGCTATAGACGGTGGGAGAGTGCCAAGAAATGAGCCAAATTGGATTTTAGAAGAGGAAATTAGGTAGAATTGTACAGAAAGGTCAATGCTAAGGTAAAATAAACACCTAAACAACATAATTGTAGGCAAAGACGTTAAATATGAACTTTAATGTAATAAAAAAGCAAATGCACTTATAAAATGTTACAGGCCTATACTTATCACCGAAGGCTGTGATTTAAGGCATTCTACACAACTGTGTGATTCTGGAACTGGGAAACAAACAAGATGGGAAACAAAACGCTCAACACTTAGAGCAGTGTTCCCCAACTCCAGTCCTCAGGGACCGCCAACAGGTCATGTTTTCAGGATTTCCTCAGTGTTGCACAGGTGATGTAATTATAGTTGGCGCCTCAGACATTGCCACAGGTGTTCTTGCAATAGGATATCCTGAAAACATGACCCGTTGAAGGTCCTTGAGGACTGGAGTTGGGGACCTCTGATTTAGAGGATGTTACTAGAGATGAGCGAGTATACTCGCTAAGGCAAATTACTCGAGCCTTAGCCGAGTATCTCCCCGCTGATCTCTAAAGATTCGGGGGCCGGCGCGGGTGACAGGTGAGTTGCAGCGGGGAGCGGGGGGGGGGGAGGGAGAGAGAGATCTCCCCTCCGTCCCTCCCCGCCGCTCCCCGCCCCCCGCCGGCCCCCGAATCTTTAGAGACAAGCGGGGAGATACTCGGCTAAGGCACTACTCGCTCGAGTAATGTGCCTCAGCGAGTATACTCGCTCATCTCTAGATGTTACCTTTCGAGGGAAAATGCTAACAGTTACCGAACCACAAATCCAAACATAAGCTGCAATAAAACAAAAAGGTGTAAATGTAGTTCGCACGCATCTGCTTTGACTCAATCACTTTCACTGGCTTTAAGTGAATTGTGACTTTATTAGTCACTTTATAATCCAAAATCAATCTAATCCTGCATAGAAGAATGATCCAAACTACAATGCTATTGGACGCAGAATAGTCTATTGTGCAATGCCATATTCTATTCTGTAAAATACAATCTCATCTGAAGAATAATCCATACTCACTTGAACACACTGAGTGCTATTAGACTGCGTGGCCCAAATTGTACTTAGATTTTATTGTTTTTATCCAATATATTATATATATCTATATCTATATTTCCTATTGGAGTAATAAGGCCACCTGTACACGGGCGTATTTGCATTGCGGAATCTGGAGCGGCGTAGTGCCCATAAACATGCTATTGCAAATCACTTTTCCCTGTCCACGAGCGGAAATCAATTCGATTTTCCACTCGTGGAGGGAAAATCGCAGCATGTTCTATTGCAGCACGGATAGAAGTCAATGGAAGCCATCCGATCTGCAGCCCTTCCACAATCATCATTGCGGAAAGGTCGCGGAATCCGCATCATTGCCTAGCGACGGCGCGGCATACTCTGTACTACGCATATACTCCACAATACAGATTATGAAGAATCCGGACAGGTACACAGGGGTCACCGGCTGTGCACAAGGTCGGATTCCGCTGTGGGATCCCACATGCAAAATCCAACCTGGCCGTGTGCATTCGGCCTTAAGGAAACTGTCACCCAATTTTTTGTAAAATAAAATACTACAAAAGTTGGGGCAAATCCAATGCCATGTACAAACCCATAAATATACAATTCTAGTGGAATACAAAATATGCAGCAAGACTAGACAATTATCATATCCCCCAAACATGCAATGAAATCCTAGATGGCAATTGACAAGTCAGCAGACTGTCCATATGAGTGCACAAAAAAACTAGAAACAGTTGCAGTGCAGCCAAATACAAAAGTAGCGAAAATGCGATTACAGGTAAACCACTACAAAATGTGATTACAGTATTATGTGGAGCCGAACAAAAGCTGTTTCATAGTAACACAATATAATATGCATTATACTCAAGCCCCATAAGCCAAGTACAGAACCATCTGTGCCTCCGTAATACTGTATATCTCTTACTCAGACGTTAGCATTTAGCAATGGGGTGAAGTAAATGTGACCTCCATCATGTACAGTATACAGAGCCCATACATTATTATCCATGACTTACATTACCTATCCAGCAGCATGCAGGTTGTGAGTCGTGCAGATGAAGTAACACATGGGCACTGATGAGAACTCGCCTCCCCGAGCGTCTTCTCCCAGTACAAGGAGCGCAGGCACATATTGCCAATAGTGTTTATGCAAGAATGAAGACTGATTGCCCATAACAGTAAAACAAACCATAGTTACAGGCACAATGGCACAAGCGCTCATGATTTATATCAATCCGTGAATACACTAACTGTCCTTGCAGAGGATTTATGGAGCAGTTATACTATTTCTCCTGTATTCAGGATGTAGATTCCAGTGGCAAGTGCTGATTGAATCCATAAAGGGCTGGATTGGGGATAGTGTTACGTGTCGCAACAGTAGAATTAGCAGAAGGGCTCATTCCCTATAGAAATTTACAGTAAATGAAAATAATGTCCAAGTCTTAGGGCCCTTTTACATGGGACACCCTGTTGGGCACTTTGCACCCAACAGCCGTCCTAGCGATGATGGTTCCTGTGCTTTGGAAAAATAGTCTAAGTTGTGTGCAAACGGTTTCTTAACTAGTGTTGCTCATTAATAGCCAGGGGGTATGATTTTCGCCAAATCAGATCCAATGAGTCCGGCATGATTTTTGCCGAAAATTGTGGGAAGACTGAATTTCCTAAAATGCCTGGTAAAGAGGTGAGAGTGCAGCCAATCAGCAGTCAGGGAACATTTATGATGACGACAAATGTGTCCTCCATCCTGCATATGGAGAGCAGTTTTGTTGGACACTTGCTTCCCATGACAAAGCCATATATAACATAGGCACTGTATTACCAGTGGCCATTTATACTCAGAGCACAGGACAGAGAAGTTTGTATATATTGTATATTATATTTTAAGTCCTTCCCTGAAAATCACTGCAGGGCTTGCCAGCAGCCCATTGCTTTCAATAGGAGAACATCGCGCTCCTCTGCCACAGCTGTCACAGGTGTGGCAGAGGATTGCAATCGTCACTATATGTTCTCCATGGGGTCGGCTCTGCTGCCAACAGCATCCAGCGGTTTCACACACAAAAATCACTGGCTGCGGCAGTTACCTGCGTTTTGCATACCGGTGTCCTATTATTTTCACCACCGCAGGCATCTTTTCACATGTAAAATCCGCACATGTGACCACTGCTATTGAAAAGCATTGGTTCTAGCTAGTGCGATTTTTTTTTTTTTATGCGTTGTGAGACGGTGACCGGAAAGGTGCTGGAGGGCAGGTATATCTCGCCTAGGATGCTCTCCTATGCTGCTTTGGGGAGCGCTTGGGCAGATACGTGCCACCGAGCAGCCTGGGCTCGGTGGAGGAAGCCGGCAGTATAATGTTAGTAGCATTAAGCTACTAACAAGTTGTAGTATGTAAGTGGCTCCAAGCCACATAATCCGGGCCAGCTTTTCCTGGAGTGACCAAAGTGAAGGGTGGGATGGTCACTCCCACGTACCAGGTGGGGCTGGTACCAGGCCTTATAAAGCCTGGGCCTACAGGGCCTAGAGGGAGAGCTGAGACCTTTGCAGGTCTGAGAGTCCTGGCTGGCTGTGTGCAGGAGCCATTTGTTTACCAGTACGTAGACAGGGACGCTACATGTATAGTAAGTGCTCAGACGAGCAGGATTTACGTTATGTTTGCCTGATGTTAAGGCCTGTATTTTGCTTTTGTTTGCTTGGAAATAAACCCAGGCAAAGCCTGGACTAAAGACTTTATCTTATGTGTCACTGTCTCTGACTGCTTATGCCCAGGTTGCTACCGATCCTAAACGCTAATCCCTCACAGCGTGGAAAAACACCCGTGTGACTGAGTCCTTAATATTGCTCACAATATATACTCTGTAGCCTTCTGTTCAAACATATCGTGCCACGCTTGGATCGCACCCTAGTAGGCGGTGGCGTTTTTCTGTGAATATAAAACAAAAAAAATTACAAGGAAACGGTAAATACACACAGTTTGTGTGTCAGCGGCCTCAGGCGTTGTTCAAAGTCATGAGTCTGGCAAATACAAATTATTAGGATATGCCATGCTGCTGCCAGTGGGTTTCTGCAAACTACAAAGTTAGCTGAAAAGTTAAGCAAAACTAAACTAAACAAAAAAAAAGAACTCAATAAAAAAATAAATACATTGTTACATCCGCAGTATGCAGAACAGGTCATAGAGTGGATAACACAGCATGCCTCAACTACCACCACCTTCTCTTTCTCACTGTCGTAGGCACACAGCAGTCTGCACCATTGGGCAATGAGCATCTCTCCTTTACTTCACTCCATGCCAAATCCCCAGCACCCTCTAAAGCAGTCTAGATGGATCAGTTGGAGGAGCTGTTTGATCATTATGTGTCAGAGATGTCAGCCGAGCAGTCCAAACAACAAGAGGGAGAAGACAAAGACATTGAATTCACTGATGTTCAACCATTTTTTTCTTCTGAAGAGGAAGATGAGGGTGGGTCAGTGTGCATGTGGTCAGCCCTCAACAGGCAATGTGTACTCAGGGGGAAGCAGAAATGGAGGTGTCAGCTCCTAGTGCTCACTGTAACAAAGAGTCCATTCAAGAGGATAAAGACGTAGAAGTGGAAGAGGTGGTGGAAGATGATGAGATACTTGACCCAACATGACAGGCAGGGAGAGTCAGTACTGTTGTATCTTGTCTCCACCCCAAAAATGGGTGGACACTTGTCATTGTGCTGTGGAAGGTGTGGGGTACGCCCCTGGCTGCTGATTGGCTGGGCTGTATGATACCCTCCAGTGTCAGGTGCAAGCGCCTTCCCCACCGGCCTTCCTGCAATGCCCCTGGTGAGGAGACTGACAGTGGCCGGCAAATGGGAGCACAGCTTCAAGTAGCTTCCCCGCCGGCCTCCCTGCAATGCCCCCGGCGAGGAGACTGACAGCGGCAACGGCCGGCAGAGGGGAGCACAGCTTCGAGTGGCTTCTCCGACGGCCTCCCTGCAATGCCCCGTGGCGAGGAGACTGACAGCAGGTTTGGTAGCCTAGAGCACAGAGCGCCGGGGGGACAGTGAGGGAGCGCTAGCTCCATGGAGAGGAGAGTGACAGCGGCCGGTGAGGACACTGGAAGCACAGAGGGGAGGACAGCATCGGGTTAGAGTGATGGAGGGCGGGTCCGTGACATGGCACAATGCAGGGAGAGGGGGGAGATACAGTGATACAGCAGCGCCGGGAGCAGAGGTTGGGGGGGTGGATGAGCAGAGTCACACACCCAGGGACCTCAGGCAGTGGCCTTCACCATGGGAGACTCACAGCAGTGGGGTGAGGCGGGGTTGGCATGGCAGATGGGAGCAGAGACACTGACGGCAGCGTCTTCGTTAAGGGAGATGGTATCGCTGTCGTGGGCATCACCAAGCCCTCCCCTGCAACTCACTCAGGTCAACCCATGTTTCCACCCATTCTTCCAGTGGAGACAAGATAGAACAGTTCTGGGAGAGTCATAATAGCAGCTTGCACAGGGAGGAGGAAGACGCAAACGTTGCAGGGCAGCACCTTACCATGACAGAGAATAGGGTGTCAGAGACAAACATAAGGGCTGTACCACCACCATCAGTTGCTATTAGTTGCAGCAGAACCAACATCAGGCCCACAGCTAGAACTGCTCCCAGGATTTGTGCAGCCTGGACATTCTTTGAAACCAGATGTGATCACAGAAGAATGGTCATCTTTAAGATCTGTGGTAAGAGTTTAATGTTGGGTTCACACGGCGGCCGCTAATTTCGGGATTAGCCAGCCATGTGGACAAGATTTATAAAAAATCTCGCCAAACGGGACAGCCAATCCGTCGCGGCAAAGCCAGCAGAAGCCGGCGCTGCAGCGTGGATTCCTCGGCCGCAGCATGTCTATTTTTTTTTTTGCACTGCAGCCGCAATGGAAAAGCATATGGCCTGCGCTTTGCTGGCAGAAATCTCGCGGTTTTTCACTGCGGCAAAACCACAAAATTTCCGGCAGGATTCCGTCCTGTGAGAACCCAGCCTAAAACATGGTAAGAATGTAAACAAACTCAACACAACATGTATGAAGAGCCACATGTAGTCACACCACCCGTTGCCCAGTTGGGCTAGAGGGCAAAAAGTCAGCTTCATCCTGCTCTCTTCCACTTCTACTGCTGTAACTGTCTCTTCCTCCATCTCCCTCCCGGTTTATGCATTTTTGTGTAGGGGCAGTAGCACAACTGCCTCAAGCCTCTCCTACGCAATCCACAATTTGGGCTGCAGGTTTCAGCGCCAGGAGTGGGAAACAGAGAGCAGAAGCTGAGCCGCCACCATCACCAAAACTTTCACTGACATTGATAACTACCCTATATTCCAATGTGTCCCAGTTCATCAACCAGCTCTTCATCCCCCAGCTATGAGAATGTAAGAAAAAATAGCACATCAACCATTTCTGATCACAGAGTCTGAACGCAATAATTGTGAAGCTACTGATGAGGTAAATGCTGGCCTACATGCGCCTTCCACAACATAGTAGCATAGCAACATAACTGTATATGGCTGAAAAAAGAGATATGTCCATCTAGTTCAGCTTATTACCCCCTTCCCCATGTTGATCCAGAGTAAGGCAAGAAACCCCATGAGGTAGAAGCCAATTTTTCCTAATTTTTGGGGGAAAGAATTATTTTCCAACTCCAATCTGGCAATCAGAATAATCATTGATCCTTCTGAAGTAATCTGTGACTATAGCAAGTAATATTATTACACCCAAGAAAGACGTCCAGGCCCCTCTTGAACTTTTTTAGTGAGTTCGCCATCACCACATCCTCAGGCAGAGAATTCCATAGTCTCACTGCTCTTACAGTAAAAAATCCCTTTCTATGTTGGTGTTGAAACCTTCTTTCCTCTAGATGTAGAGGGCACCTTTTAGGTTGTGCTTCTGGGATCTGTAGTTCTATGAGATTCTATGAGCACACTTTCTCAGCTGTGGGGTAATTGAGCTGGCTGGATGTGGTATTCTCCAGCCAGCCAATCCCCTTGGTCTGTTGCATATAAATACCAGCTTCTCTTGCCAGAGAATGCTGGTCATTTTACTGATTTTATCATGTTTATGCAATCTGTGTTAATCCCACTCTGAGCTTGGTTTTATGCATGTCTATAGATATAAAACAAATAATAAATTGTCCCACCTTGCTTCATGTGCTGCAGCTCTGTTCTGTCGGCAGGTATACTCACACGCCTTCACATTGCCATCCGTCTGTTTTGGCTTTAGTTAAACACATGAATTCCATATACAGGAGTCCAGCTTTTGTGAGATAATTCCTGCTTTGTTTATATAAACTTGTGCTCATCACAAACAAAGAGAGTACGCGTTTCGGTTCACATAGAACCTTGCTCACCTCTGAGACGCAATTTCTTTGCCCAAAAAGCTGTCCCTGCCCTGTCGGCTTTGCAGAACCCTGTCAGTGGCAGGGTATGCCAGCAAGCATGACCAGAGTATTACATATCTTTAACAGCACAATGGGTTAATGTTCTAGAGGTGGGACATGAAGCCAAACGGGGTGTCCCATGTTTCATGGTACCCTCAAGACTTGTGGGACATTCATTTGTGTCTGTCTCTTCCTCACCCACCTCTTCCTTCTTTTACTTTACCTATTCCTATTACCTTTCAACACCCTCCACATCTGTATAGATATCCATATGTGAAAAAACCTGGCCTACATACAGTGCTACATGTGGGAAATGCCACCATGCTATGCTAATGCTCATATGTCATGCAGAGAGAAGCCACATGTCCAAAGAGCCGTTTATGGCTCTGCAGGCCCAGGCTAACATATAGCTGACCATGCACAATATTAAACCTAGGCAAGTTCGTGTGTGACAATGGGGCCAACCTGCTGGCAGCCCTTTGGCTCGGAAATCTCACACTTGTACCTTGCCTTGCCTATGTGATGAACTTGAAAGTCCAGTGCTTGCTAAACAGATATCCAAGTTTACATCTAGTGCTGGAAAATGACAGGAAACTGTTCTCTCACCTTTGGTGTTCACACTGAAGCAACAGTTCAACCGGTGCTTGTTTTAAAAGCAATGTCATAAATTTTGCAAAGGATAAGTTCTACCAGGTGAATAGAACAGCCAAGCATGGGTCTTCTCCAAGGAAGAGCTGTAAAGCTATATCTGTTTCTTGTGCTTTAGAAATTTTTTATTTTGGGGAATAAGGAGGAAGAAACATGGCAGAAGCAGGAGAAGGAGAGCAGCATCATCATCAGGAGCACCACCACCAGCAACATCACCGTGAGGGCACAGTGTGGTGTTTGATACAAACCTATGCTCAGTCATATGTGAGTAAAGATTGCCAGTGTGCTAACTAATCAGTGGAATCTGCCACTAGCGTGCAGAAGTTTGGTAAAATCCATGTCTGGTTCATTTTTATAAATGTCAGGTGATCCACATTGTCCTTGGACAGGTTGATACGTCTGTCAGTTATGAACACCCTTTCTTATAGCACACTGGCAGTGGGGCAGGCAAGCACCTCTACAGCATGTTGTGTAAGTTCTGGTCATTCGTTCAACTTAGATACCCAGAAGTCAAAGGGTCCAACACCATGTCTTTGAACGTGGGAGCTTTTATACTCCAGGATCACCATGGAAAACTGGTCACTCTACAGCTGTTCCTTTGAGTAGGTCCCTGCTTGGCTGTTCTGTTCATATGGTAGAGTTTGTCCATGTAAAATTTATGACACTGCTTTTAAAACAAGCATCCCACCTGTTGTTTCCCTTGACATGATTTTAAACTAGGAGACCCTGTGTGGACCTTCTTTTGTTTTCAGTGACACTCCTGTGCTATGAGTGAACCCCACACCATTATTTTTACCAATTTTTGGGAAGAGTATAGTGTTAACCCAGATTTGTTGCTGTATTTTCATGCAATTTGGGGGACTTTGGTTGCATTAGGGACCTTCTGAAGGGCAGATTAGTGAACCAGATTTTTACTTACATTGACTTCTATGAGTGCTTTAATTAGCTGCCCCGATTCCTGAATATTTTGGAGAAATTCATGCCATCCACACCCTAGCCGATTATTCCACTTATCACTCATAACTGTTCTTAACACAGGTCTATGCCCCAGCTGATCAAGGATCATCTCACTCAGTGCCCATTGCTTCACTCAGTGCCCGCCCACACAAGTTAAGGCCCTTTAACACTGGCCAAATCCTGAAATCCATCAGAGATAAACTGCACTCCCCATAGCCTCTAGATCTGGCTAGTTGACCTGAAGACAACAGAGCAAGCTGTTTAGATTTTACTGTTGACATCAGAGCCTTCACCTGAGAATCCAGAACCCACTAGCTGCGTGTGGGAACCAGGCTTTAAATAGTGTCCTTTCTTTACTCCAGGTAAAATAAACATTGATATAATAGTCTAAAAACATTGTCACATTCCTAATTATCAGCTACATTAACAAAGGAAAAAACACTAATTTAGTTTTGCAACAGGAACATTAACATTTCCTAACTAATTATCTCCTTCCCTCTACCAAACACCCACATCTTGATTGAGTTTATACAAAATGTCTCTACGAAGCGTTGATTTCTCACAAAAGTTATAATAGTCCCAGTCAATGCGTAAATATATGACACTGTCAGAGAAGACTATCTGAAGATATGAGTATAGATGGTCAGCTAACAGGCCTCTGTAGCATTCACCATTCAAGGATTGTGGTTTTATGACCAACAGTCATAGGCCTTGGCAGGCAAATGCTCTCCAGACCATGACACTGCCATCGCCAGCCTGTTGAACCCCAACAGTGCACCCATGAAATATAGCTTTGTGCTATTTATGACAAATGTGGACCAGGTCATTCATATTGTTCATCAGGAAACAGGATTCCAGATGACCTTCTGCCATGTGTCCAACGTCCACTGATGTCTTGGACCCATGCGAAGGGTTGTTGGCACCCACTATGGCTATTCAACCTCAGTTGACACAAGATATGCCAAATTGCCATTGTGGAAATTAATCTAACTTCCTTGCCTTTGTACTGCTCGGTCAGTTATCTACTGTGGTGCGTCTTTGCTGACATACCATATAGACAAGAAAAAGAAAATAAAAAACTATCTTGGATATGTGTTGCGACCTCCATGCGTAATATAATTACATAGGATTGTTTTTTAGATATAATGTTATTTAGGAGGGGAGCTACAGCTTCTAGTTTTAGAGACCCCTTCATTGTGTTTTGGAACTAATCCCTCACCTACCAGCCTTCAAAAGGAGGACATAGTTGCTAAATTAATTTCTCAATTTATATTCCCATATACTACTGGGGTTGCTCCACCATTTTTCTTTTACTTTGCTGAGATACAAGACATGCCACCCTACGCTCCCCTTCTAGGATCAACTGCACGTGGCCTGCCAGTGTGTGATCTTGTGTCCATTGTTCAACCAGGACTTGGTACACTCTTGATACTGTGGTTTTGGAACAGTCAACAAGTGTGACTGTTTCAGAAATACTGGCAGCACACCTCGGGGCACCAACAATCTGCCTACAGTCAAAGTTATTTAAGTCACGTTTACCCCATAAATTCCAAGTGTTGCCTTCTGCAGCACAAATGAGAGGTCAGTAGAGATGAGCGAACGTACTCGGATAAGCACTACTCGTCCGAGTAATGTGCTTTATCCGAGTACCGCTGTGCTCGTCTTGAAAGATTCGGGGAGCGCCGCTGCTGACAGGTGAGTTGCGGCGGGGAGCAGGGGAGAGCGGGCGGGAGAGAAGGAGAGAAAGATCTCCCCTCCGTTCCTCCCGGCTCTCCCCTGCAGCTCCCCACTCCGCGGCGCTCCCCGAATCTTTCAAGACGAGCACAGCGATACTCGGATAAAGCACATTACTCGGACGAGTAGTGCTTATCCGAGTACGCTCGCTCATCTCTAGAGGTCAGCGCATTATTTGAGAGCAGATTGTGACGTGTCCATTATAAGGTACTACATTACTGATCACAAGGTATTATGAACCAGATGTTCCTAATGCAGTGATCGTTCAGTGTATATCTTATATAAATCTTAAAGGGGTATTAAAGGGTCTTAAAGCAGTATTTCCATCTCATTAAGTGACAGTATAGGATATGAGAACACTTTATGGTGAGTGGAGGACCAACCTCTGGGGCCTGCTTCAGTTCTGAGACTAATGAGGCCACAGCCCTTCTCGTGATCAGACATTTATCTCCTAATCTGTGGCTAGGGGGATAAATTTATAAATTGGGACAACTCCTTTAAGTGTAAATTCAATATTTCTTTGAATGCAAATCATCCAAGCAAACCCTATACTGACACTAAACTAAAGGGATTATGTAAAATATCAGCTTAACTTGGTTGGTGTTAGGTTAGAGGGCACCCTGTGCAGAATCTCCTTCCCTGTTCAAAAAAAAAAACCAATATATATTGCACTGAGAATAACTCAGTATACCAAAACCAAGCTCATAGCATAAATACAGCACCAGAACCAACCACAGTACATAGATACAATACCAGAATCAAGCTCATAACACAAGTACAGTACCAGAACCAAGCTCAGAACATAAATGCAGTAGCAGAACTAAGTGATTGTGTTGGGATGATACCAATAGGCTGGTAATGGTGCCTCAGAACATTGAAGGAGAGTAGATACAGCCAGGTGGAGGATGATTTATGTAGCTCCACAAGATGCTGCCACATAGAGGAAAAAGATCATCTGGTCAGCAGGAACAATAGCCACCAGCCTACATCCACCTGGTGCCCACCCCCTCAACATGCTGGTGGCTAATAAAACACAATGATTAATTTCTATAGATTATATCCATGTATGAAATACAATATCATATCCATGGTTTTCCACTTTGGATAAATCCCTTTTGTTAGAAGAATAGTAAAATTAAAGCAAAAGTATCACTTAATGGAGTAAAAATAAGTTTTGCTCCTCATGGCGTACATTGATATTTACATGGAGTATCTCTGATCCTGCAGACACCTGTTCCTGGAATGCAATCATCGGAAAAAAGCACAATGACATTGGCGAACTGCCCCATTAAGAAGAAAGAGCCGCACATACTGCTCCATCAGGTTATTATAAACATTTCCTTATTAAGCATGGTGAAGTACTCACATCCACGTGGCTAAAAATGACAAACAATTGTCATACTATGGCAGGAGAAATGCTATCCAGACCCGCTGAGTGTGTGTAAATGTCTAGCTATTGTATCAGGCTCTAATGCAGAACAGCAGATGAGAACTGATTCGACTATCACGGTTTACGAAATTGAGTGCAAAGGCTCAAATATTGCAATTCAAAGGCCACCTTCAACATACAAGACAGTCGAGAAACATTTGCAGTGAAAACTCTCACATTTCAATATTTCTGTCTCTCAGACTGCATATAAAATAATGCTTGTATCATTTCTCTTCCAACCATTGGGCTTGTTTTTGATAAAAGATTAGGATTCTTATGCAAGTTTAAGTGTTTCCATCATTTGCTTCAATTAGCAGTGACCTTGGGCCCCCAATATCGTTACAGTTACGAACCCTTTAGGGCGGCACACGGTGCCTGTGGGTCTGTATCACAGATCCATTGGTACTTGACCGTGGCTGGTGGTCTTTCCTAACTCTTGCGGCTGTCAGCCTTGTGCCCCATGTTGTCTGTGGCAGATATCACATCAAGTGTTAGTTTCCTGGTTTCCAACTAGTGTGAGCACTCACCTAGTCCACTTTTTAAAGGGCCAGCACACACACCTATCTTTCCAGTCCGCGACGGAGGGAAGATCCGCAGCGTCCGGACAGGTAAATAAATCTTCTTTTAAGGCCTCATGTCCGCGGGAAAGGAGGGACCCGCTGGGGGATTCTGCATGAAGAATCCACGGCGGCCCTGATTTTCCCCGTGGACATGAGGCCATAATGGTCAACACAAACTGGATACATTTTGTTTTTGTTTTGATTTGGAGTGGAATGTGTAGTATTTACATACCTTTTGTATTTATGAGGATAGCAGTTACTATGTTATAATGATGTTGTGCTTTATTTGACACTACTATACATTCATTGAGAGTAAAAGCAGTTACTGAACATTTATATACTGGCCGCAGTGTGAACTCCATTGCATCTGGACATGCCAAGTAGAAAGATACCTCAGTCAGATACAAGGAGTTAAGGTATAAATAAAATATTTAGCTATTCAGAGAAACAAAGGACTCCCACTAGGACTCAGACTCTCATTTAGACATTGACTCAGGAGACCGGTATAATTAATGCATTAAAAGCAGCTAACTAAATTTGTAAATTAAAATAAATAATGTATGAATAGAGTTCAGTGCGATGACTACATATACCGCCAGCGTAATATACCTGCTGTAAATCTGTGGCACTCATACTATACCTCCATAGGACTTCAATTTCATACTTGGGAATCCATGTAAAAAATGGTGTCACAGTTCACTGCATTCTACATTCCTGAGGCAATCTCACCCACAAGTATCGCCAGCATTGATTTTATTATATTGCTTTATGGAAATAAGATCTCATTCAGCAGGAAGAATGCAAGCTCCATAGTGCCAGCCATTTGGTAGCAGCAGTATAGGTAAATGTCTGACTCTTTATTTAAGTTCCGCTTCGGTACCAACTAATTCAAATCAAAATTTTCCGAAATTCAGCTAATTGATCAAACACAACTTTTTTAAAGTCCCCTTAACACTACCCCCAGCCAGGACTGCCTTAGCAGACTGCCTATCAAGCCATCCCCGTGAGGTGACTTGATAGACTGCCTGTCAAAAAACAGTATGACGTAATGCTATAGCATTACGTCATACTGCAGGAGCGATCAGAGCATCGCTGGTTGTGGTCCTCTCGGGGGACTAAAAGAAAGTGTAAAAATAAGATCAATAAAGTTTTAGTAATTATTAAAAAAAAAAGTAATAAAAGTTAAAAAAAAAAACTTTTGCCATCTTGCAATAAAAAATCAAAATAATAAACCAAAAATACATGTTTGGTATCGCTGCGTCCGTAGAAGTCCCATCTATCAAAGTAATGTATTGTTTACCCCGCACATTGAACGTGGTCTGAAAAAAAATAAAGAACGCCCGAAATGCGCTTTTTTTGGTCACCCTATCTCCGAGAAAAAATGTAATAAGTGATCAAAAAGTCAATTGTATGCAAAAATGGTACCAATGGAAACAACAGGACTTACCGCACAAAATGAGCCCTCACATAACTATGTCAACAGAACATTAAAAAGTTATTGTGCGCAGAAAATGGACACAGAAAATAATTAAAAAAAATTAAATATCTTAAAAAAAAATACAAGTAGTACAGCAAAAAAAAAAAAAACTCTATAAAAGTTTGGTATCGTAGCAATCATACTGACCCATAGAATAAAGCCATCTGGTCCATTTTTGTTGCAGTTTGTGCGCCGTAAAAACAGGACGCACCTAAAGATGGTGGAATGTCGGTTTTTTTTTTCCATATCTCTCCGCTTAGAATTTTCAAAAAGTTTTTCAGTACATTATATGGTACAATAAATAGTACCATTGAAAAAAACAACTCATCCCGCAAAAAACAAGCCTTCATATAGCGACGTCAATGGATAAATAAAGGAGTTACGATTTTTTAAAAGGTAGGAGGAAAAAACGAAACTGGAAAAAAGCAAAAAAGCTTCGTCATTAAGGGGTTAATATAGCAGTCTGAGGTCTTGTTTTTTTGCGGGACGAGTTGTATTTTTCTATGGTATTATATAAAATATTGCATAATGTACGGAAAATCTTTTAAAAATAAGTGGAGTAAAATGGAAAAAAATGAAATTCTACCATCTTTCAGGGGGATCTTGTTATTATGGTAAATCAACTTTACTCTATGGGTCAGTACAACTACTACGATACCAATTTATATAGTTTTTTTTAGGATTTTTTTGCTGTACTACTTTTAAAAAGTAAAATATCTTTGCAAAAAATAAAATTATTTTCTGCCACCATCTTTTGACAGTGGTAAGATTTTTTTATTTTTTGATCACATAGCTGTGTAGTGGCTCCTTTTTTGCAAAATTTACTGTAGTTTCTACTGATACAATTTTGTAGTACATGCAACTTTTTGAACGCCTTTTATTCAATTTTTTTCTTGGAGTCAGGATGACCAAAAAAATGCACTTCTAGTGTTGTTGTTTTTTTTTCTGATGATGTTCACCACGCAGTATAAATGACACATTACTTTAATAGATCTGACTTTTACAGATGCAGCTATATCAAATATGTTTGAGGAATTTTTATTTAAATTTTTTTATTATATGTATCGGAAAACGTTTAAAAAAAACTTTTACTACCTTTTATTTTTCTACTGATTAATAAAACTTTTTAAACCTTCAAATATTTTTTTTCAAATCCCCATAGGAGACTTGAACTTTCAATTGTTTGATCGCTCATAGTGCATAGTATAATACATCTGACAATCTATTAATCTAAGCAAAAAGCATACAACAGGCATGGTTTGATAGCCAGCCAGCCATGGCAGCCCTAGGGGGACCTTCAGAAGCCCCCAGGCTGCCATGGCAACCATATGGCACCTTGTATCTCATTGGGAAACTGTTCAGAACCCATGGGAAGAAACCTGGATGTTTAAATACTGCTGTTAGAACTCTTTACACACCCTGCACCCTCATGACGTAACTGTTTGTCATGTTGCATTGAGGAGTTAGAGGGACCCAGACATTGACTTATAGGTTTTCTATCCAATAGGTGGTGCTAGAGTACCAGCTTTCTTCCTGGATAACAGTTTATTTGCATATCCCTTTTACCAGGGAGCATTGCCTGGCCTATAAGGCTCACTATGCCTACTAGACGCCTTCCACGGGGAGAATAATTATCCAACTAGATCTATGTAAAAGGCCTCTGACTTAGCCAACCAATACCCTGCTCTGCACAGAGGAGTGGAGAAAACCCTAAGGGCTCCCACCCACTGGCGATATTTTCTTCCATATAGCTATTTTCTAACATATAGCTATTCATGAATGAATAGCTAAGGGCTATGTGTGATTGGCTAAGTGCTCAGCCAATAGCTAAGCAGTAGCTGCTATTGGCTGAGCCCTCAGCCAATCTGCACAGCTCTTTCAGGAGGTGGGGATTTTTAAATCCCCGACTGCTGAAAGAGCTCCATAGCAGTTGCGGGGAGCCAGCAGGAGAACGCGGCTAAGCGCAGGAGAGGTGAGTATGTTTTGTTAATTTTTTTTTCCATACTTTTGGCAGATTATCGGGGAAGGGCTTATATTTCAAGCCCTTCCCCGATAATCATTCCGCATGGCTTGCAGAAAGCAGTGCTTTCAATGGGATCAGCAGCAGTGCCGATCCCATTGAAAGCAATGGAATAGAATGCCGATGACTTCTGCCACAGCTGTGACAGCTGTGACAGCTGTGGCAGAAGTCCCCGGCATTCTGCTTCTCTTTTCAAAGGGGCTAGCGCTGCTGCTGCTGGCCCCATTGCAAAGACTGGCGATATGTCGGCGTGATGCCGATATCCCGGCGTCATGCCGATTTTTTTCTCGCACTGTGATGCGAGACTTTAACTTTAGAATCGCATTGCAGTGGAGTAAATATCGCCAGTGGGTGGGAGCCCTAAAATAGCAGTCTGTGGACTGGTCCCATTTCCTTCTGGAAAAGATTCCTATATCCTTGCCAGACCTGTTAGATATTGAATTTTGGGGTTGCTATTAGAGATGAGCGAGCACCAAAATGCTCGGGTGCTCGTTTCTCGGGACGAAATTATCGCGATGCTCGAGGGTTCGTTTCGAGTAACGAACCCCATTGAAGTCAATGGGTGACCCGAGCATTTTTGTATTTCGCCGATGCTCGCTAAGGTTTTCATGTGTGAAAATCTGGGCAATTCAAGAAAGTGATGGGAACGACACAGAAACGGATAGGGCAGGCGAGGGGCTACATGTTGGGCTGCATCTCAAGTTCACAGGTCCCACTATTAAGCCACAATACCGGCAAGAGTGGGCCCACCCCCTCCCAACAACTTTTACTTCTGAAAAGCCCTCATTAGCAATGCACACCTTAGCTAAGCACCACACTACCTCCAACAAAGCACAATCACTGCCTGCATGACACTCCGCTGCCACTTCTCCTGGGTTACATGCTGCCCAACCCCCCCCCCCCCCCGCACGACCCAGTGTCCACAGCGCACACCAAACTGTCCCTGCCCAGCCTTCAGCTGCCCTCATGCCACACCACCCTCATGTCTATGTATAAGTGCGTCTGCCACAGGAAAAGCAGGCACACACTGCGGAGGGTTGGCATGGCTGGGCAGCGACCCCCCCATAAAAGGGGCGGGCTGATAGTCCACAATGCTGTACAGAAGCAATGAGAAATCCAATCCTGTGCCACCTCCATCTGGAGCTGCACACGTGGGCATAGCAATGGGGAACCTATGTGCCACACACTATTCATTCTGTCAAGGTGTCTGCACGCCCCAGTCAGACCGCGGTTTTTTATAAATAGTCACAGGCAGGTACAACTCCGCAATAGGAATTCCGTGTGCACCCACAGCATGGGTGGCTCCCTGGAACCCACCGGCGGTACATAGAAATATCCCATTGCATTGCCCAACACAGCTGAGGTAGTAATGTCGTGCTTAATGCAGGTGGGCTTCGGCCCACACTGCATGCCCCAGTCTGACTGGGGTTCTTTTCAAGTGTACAGATGTAGTAAAAACTCCGTGTGCACCTACAGCATGGGTGGCTCCCTGGAACCCACCGGCGGTACATAGAAATATCCCATTGCATTGCCCAACACAGCTGAGGTAGTAATGTCGTGCTTAATGCAGGTGGGCTAAAAATTTATTTGATTACACTGTAGGCGAGGGCCCACAAAAATTGCTGTATCAACAGTACTAATGTACCTGAAAAAAATTGGCCATGGCCAACCAAGAGGGCAGGTGAAACCCATTAATCGCTTTGGTTAATGTGGCTTAAGTGGTAACTAGGCCTGGAGGCAGCCCAGTTTAACGAAAAATTGGTTCAAGTTAAAGTTCCAACGCTTTTCAGAGCATTGAAACATCTAAAAATTGTTTAGAAAAATTATGAGTGAGCCTTGTGGCCCTAAGAAAAATTGCCCGTTCAGCGTGATTACGTGAGGTTTCAGGAGGAGGAGTAGGAGGAGGAGGAGGAATATTAGACACAGATTGATGAAGCAGAAATGTCCCCATTTTGGATGGTGAGAGAGAACGTAGCTTCCATCCGCGGGTGCAGCCTACGTATTGCTTACGTATCGCTGCTGTCCGCTGGTGGAGAAGAGAAGTCTGGGGAAATCCAGGCTTTGTTCAGGCTTTGTTCATCTTGATGAGTGTTAGCCTCTCGGCACTGTCGGTTGACAGGCGGGTACGCTTATCTGTGATGATTCCCCCAGCCGCACTAAACACCCTCTCCGACAAGACGCTAGCCGCAGGACAAGCAAGCACCTCCAGGGCATACAGCGCTAGTTCAGGCCACGTGTCCAGCTTCGACACCCAGTAGTTGTAGGGGGCAGAGGCGTCACCGAGGATGGTCGTGCGATCGGCTACGTACTCCCTCACCATCCTTTTACAGTGCTCCCGCCGACTCAGCCTTGACTGGGGAGCGGTGACACAGTCTTGCTGGGGAGCCATAAAGCTGGCCAGGCCCTTAAAGACTGTTGCACTGTCTGGGCTGTATATGCTGCTCGATCTACGCACCTCCCCTGCTACATGGCCCTCGGAACTGCGCCTTCTGCCACTAGCGCTGTCGGATGGGAATTTTACCATCAGCTTGTCCGCCAGGGTCCTGTGGTATAGCAACACTCTCGAACCCCTTTCCTCTTCGGGAATGAGACTGGGAAGGTTCTCCTTATAGCGTGGGTCGAGCAGTGTGTACACCCAGTAATCCGTAGTGGCCAGAATGCGTTGAATGCGAGGGTCACGAGAAAGGCATCCTAACATGAAGTCAGCCATGTGTGCCAGGGTACCTGTACGCAACACATGGCTGTCCGCACTAGGAAGATCACTTTCAGGATCCTCCTCCTCCTCCTCAGGCCATACACGCTGAAATGATGACAGGCAAGCAGCATGGGTACCGTCAGCAGTGGGCCAAGCTGTCTCTTCCCCCTCCTCCTCATCCTCCTCATGCTCCTCCTCCTCCTCCTCCTGAACGCGCTGAGATATAGACAGGAGGGTGCTCTGACTATCCAGCGACATACTGTCTTCCCCCGGCTCTGTTTCCGAGCGCAAAGCGGCTGACTTTATGGTTTGCAGGGAAGTTCTCAAGATGCATAGCAGAGGAATGGTGACGCTAATGATTGCAGCATCGCCGCTCACCACCTGGGTAGACTGATCAAAGTTTCGAAGGACCTGGCAGATGTCTGCCAACCAGGCCCACTCTTCTGAAAAGAATTGAGGAGGCTGACTCCCACTGCGCCGCCCATGTTGGAGTTGGTATTCCACTATAGCTCTACGCTGCTCATAGAGCCTAGCCAACATGTGGAGCGTAGAGTTCCACCGTGTGGGCACGTCGCACAGCAGTCGGTGCACTGGCAGATTAAACCGATGTTGCAGGGTGCGCAGGGTGGCAGCGTCCGTGTGGGACTTGCGGAAATGTGCGCAGAGCCGGCGCGCCTTTACGAGCAGGTCTGACAAGCGTGGGTAGCTTTTCAGAAAGCGCTGAACCACCAAATTAAAGACGTGGGCCAGGCATGGCACGTGCGTGAGGCTGCCGAGCTGCAGAGCCGCCACCAGGTTACGGCCGTTGTCACACACGACCATGCCCGGTTGGAGGCTCAGCGGTGCAAGCCAACGGTCCGTCTGCTCTGTCAGAGCAATTCGTGGGCCATGTGCCTCCTATCTCCTAAGCTGAGTAGTTTCAGCACGGCCTGCTGACGCTTGCCCACCGCTGTGCTGCCACGCCGCGCGACACCGACTGCTGGCGACGTCCTGCTGCTGCTGACACATCTAGATTGCGAGACAGAGGTTGAGGAGGAGGAGGAGGGTGCTTTAGTGGAAGAAGCATACACCGCCGCAGATACCACCACCGAGCTGGGGCCCGCAATTCTGGGGGTGGGTAGGACGTGAGCGGTCCCAGGCTCTGACTCTGTCCCAGCCTCCACTAAATTCACCCAATGTGCCGTCAGGGAGATGTAGTGGCCCTGCCCGCCTGTGCTTGTCCACGTGTCCGTAGTTAAGTGGACCTTGCCACTAACCGCATTGGTGAGGGCGCGTACAATGTTGCGGGAGACGTGGTCGTGCAGGGCTGGGACGGCACATTGGGAAAAGTAGTGGCGACTGGGAACTGAGTAGCGCGGGGCCGCCGCCGCCATCATAGCTTTGAAGGACTCCGTTTCCACAACCCTATACGGCAGCATCTCAAGGCTGATAAATTTGGCTATGTGGACGGTTAACGATTGAGCGTGCGGGTGCGTGGTGGCGTACTTGCGCTTGCGCTCCAACACTTGCGCTAGCGACGGCTGGACTGTGCGGTGCGAGACATTGGTGGATGGGGCCGAGGACAGCGGAGGTGAGGCTGTGGGTGCAGGCCATGAGACGGTTGTGCCTGTGTCCTGAGAGGGAGGTTGGATCTCAGTGGCTGGTTGGGGCACAGGGGGAGAGGCAGCGGTGCAAACCGGAGGCGGTGAACGGCCTTCGTCCCACCTTGTGGGGTGCTTGGCCATCATATGTCTGCGCATGCTGGTGGTGGTGAGGCTGTTGGTGGTGGCTCCCCGGCTGATCTTGGCGCGACAAAGGTTGCACACCACTGTTCGTCGGTCGTCAGGCGTCTCTGTGAAAAACTGCCAGACCTTAGAGCACCTCGGCCTCTGCAGGGTGGCATGGCGCGAGGGTGTGCTTTGGGAAACACTTGGTGGATTATTCGGTCTGGCCCTGCCTCTACCCCTGGCCACCGCACTGCCTCTTGCAACCTGCCCTGCTGATGCCCTTGCCTCCCCCTCTGAAGACCTGTCCTGAGTAGGCGTTGCACACCAGGTGGGGTCAGTCACCTCATCGTCCTGCTGCTCTTCCTCCGAATCCTCTGTGCGCTCCTCCCTTGGACTTACTGCCCTTACTACTACCTCACTGCAAGACAACTGTGTCTCATCGTCATCGTCCTCCTCACCCACAGAAACTTCTTGAGACAGTTGGCGGAAGTCCCCAGCCTCTTCCCCCGGACCCTGGGAACTTTCGAATGGTTGGGCATCAGTGACGATAAACTCCTGTGGTGGGAGAGGAACCACTGCTGCCCAATCTAAGCAGGGGCCCGAGAACAGTTCCTGGGAGTGTTCCCGCTCCTGAGCAGGTGTCATTGTAGTGGAGTGAGGAGGCTGGGAGGAAGGAGGAGCAGCAGACAGAGGATTCGGATTTGCAGCAGTGGACGGCGCAGAACTGTGGGTGGATGATAGCTTGCTCGAAGCACTTTCTGCCATCTAGGACAGGACCTGCTCACACTGCTCATTTTCTAATAAAGGTCTCCCGCGTGGACCCATTAATTGGGCGATGAATGTGGGGACGCCAGAAACGTGCCTCTCTCCTAATCGCGCAGCAGTCGGCTGCGACACACCTGGATCAGGAGCTCGGCCTGTGCCCACACCCTCACTTGGCCCTCCGCGTCCTCGGCCACGTCCACGTCCTCTAGGCTTACCCCTACCCCTCAGCATGCTGTATTACCAGTGATTTGATTTCCCAGGCAGGAAATAAATTGGCGCAAGCCTGCAGGCCAAATATAATGTTTTCGCTTTTTAGCTTAGGGAAGACCCCACTGCGTGTATTCAATGAAAAACAAGAAGTTTAATATCTGTGGTGTGGCCCTCAAAAAGTGTCACACAAGTATAGTGTAGCAGAGTTATTAACTCTAGCAGAGCAGGTATTTGCCAGTCAGGAAAGACAATGGCGCTAGGCTGCAGTAAAGCGTAGCTGGTTGCGTCTGATTTTTGTACGTTGTACACGCAGCACACACGTACACGGAGACCTTAGGACTGACACAGGCAGGCCAAATATAATTTTTTTCCTTTTTAGCTTAGGGAAGACCCCACTGCGTGTATTCAATGAAAAACAAGAAGTTTAATATCTGTGGTGTGGCCCTCAAAAAGTGTCACACAAGTATAGTGTAGCAGAGTTATTAACTTTAGCAGAGCAGGTATTTGCCAGTCAGGAAAGACAATGGCGCTAGGCTGCAGTAAAGCGTAGCTGGTTGCGTCTGATTTTTGTACGTTGTACACGCAGCACACACGTACACGGAGACCTTAGGACTGACACAGGCAGGCCAAATATAATTTTTTTCCTTTTTAGCTTAGGGAAGACCCCACTGCGTGTATTCAATGAAAAACAAGAAGTTTAATATCTGTGGTGTGGCCCTCAAAAAGTGTCACACAAGTATAGTGTAGCAGAGTTATTAACTTTAGCAGAGCAGGTATTTGCCAGTCAGGAAAGACAATGGCGCTAGGCTGCAGTAAAGCGTAGCTGGTTGCGTCTGATTTTTGTACGTTGTACACGCAGCACACACGTACACGGAGACCTTAGGACTGACACAGGCTGGCCAAATATAATTTTTTTCCTTTTTAGCAAAGGGAAGACCCCACTGCGTGTATTCAATGAATAATAAATGTCTTCTGGCCCTGCCTACACAATTCTATCCCTGTAGTATTAATGCCGGGTGCAATGCTCTGCACAGACGGTTTTGAGAAAAAAAAATATATATATGCAACACTGCTAACAGCAGCCAGCACAGTACTGCACACGGATAGAAGTGGCCCTAGAAAGGACCGTTGAGGTTCTTGAAGCCTACACTAACTCCTAACACTCTCCCTGCCTAACCCCCACTTCTGTCCCTATTGCAGGGCGCAATGCTCTGCAGATCCAATTTTTGACAAAAAAAAAAAAAAATACTGTGCTAACACAGTACTGCACACTAGTAGATGTGGCCCTGAGAAGGGCCGTTGGGGTTCTTGAAGCCTACACTGACTCCTAACGCTCTCCCTACAGCAGCACCAGCAGCAGCACTTTCCCTCAGCTAAGTCACAAGGCATGTGTGGCGAGCCGCGGGAGGGGCCGATTTTTATACTCGGGTGACATCTGATCGCCCCAGCCACTCACAGCAGGGGGGTGGTATAGGGCTTGAACGTCACAGGGGGAAGTTGTAATGCCTTCCCTGTCTTTCAATTGGCCAGAAAAGCGCGCAAACGTCTCAGAGAGGAAACTGAAAGTAACCAGAACACCTCGTGGTACTCGGTACGAGTAACGAGCATCCCGAACACCCTAATATTCGCACAAATATCAAGCTCGGACGAGTACGTTCGCTCATCTCTAGTTGCTATTCAACAGGAAACTTTACAGAACCAGCTTTCTACCTACTATTTGAGAGCTTATTTGCATACTCTTATTCAAAGAGATCATTGACTGGCCTATAAGACTCTCTACAATAGTATCATAAGGTCGAAAAAATACATATGGCCATCCAGTTTAACCCCCCCCCCCCCTCCCAATGAGGTAGAAGCCAATTTTCCCCATTTAAGGGGAAAAAAATCCTTCCTTACTCCAAATCTGGCAATCGGAATAATCCCTGAATCAACAACCCTTTTGAAGTTATTAATAATTACAACATATAATCAATTGCTCAAGAAAGACGTCCAGGCCCCTCTTGATCTCTTTTTTCGAATTTGCCATCACCACATCCTCAGGCAGAGAGTTCCACAGTCTCACTGCTCTTACAGTAAAGAACTCCCTTCTATGTTGGTGTATAAACCTTCTTTCCTCTAGACGTAGAGGGCGCCCCCTTGTCACAGTCACAGTCCTGGGTATAAACAGATCATGGGAGAGATCTCTGTACTGATCCTGATTTATTTATACACAGTCATTAGGTCGCCCCTCAGCTGTCTTTTTTTCTAAAGTAAATAATCCCAATTTTGAAAACCTCTCTGGGTATTGTAGTCTGCCCATTCCATTTATTACTTGAGTTGCCCACCTTTGTACCCGATCAAGCTCTAATACGTCCTTCTTGAGTACTGGAGCCCCAAACTGTCCACAGTATTCAATGTTCTCATCATGCACCCCTAGACCTCTTTTGAAGCACCCCATGATCCTATTTGCCTTGGCAGCAGCTGCCTGACATTGGTTGCTCCAGTTAAGTTACAGTTAACTAAAACCCCCAAGTCCTTTACCATGTCCGTGTTTCCCTGTGGTTTCCCATTGCAGCATACGAAGGGTGTATGGCTCAGCAATACCAAACTGTAGAGACAGATGTTGCACATAAAGTTAGTCCTGTACCATATGAAAAACATTATTGAATCCCTGCATGGGGGAGCCATAAGTAGAGGTTTTCCTGCATTCTCTTGAGGGTATCTAAATCCATACTTGATGCATCATGTCACAATGCATCCATGTGAATAAAGCCTGACTGACTATGTTATAGATACACTCTTTTATACTACATGTTCTGTATACTGTCTGCTAGAAGGGGAAGAGAATGAATCATCACGGCTGAGTCAGTAATTAATCTGCGTCGTGGATGATTCTTGAGAAGTGACTTGAAAACCTTTCTAGATTACAGTGTAAGATGTTTTGTAGCAACGTCTTGGCAGTATCTGGGGCACACGTGGATTTAAAAGGTTCTGTTACCTGTAGAACATATTTCATGGCACAGACTGGATGCTCTCATTGGAGACTTCAGAGGATGCAGGGAGTTGACCTGCTTCACAGTACTCAATCTCGGAGGTGAAGAGAGAGGCAATCCAATTATCTCTGCAGCGAGCTAATAAATGTGTTAAATATACAATGACATTTAACAGCTGTCAAGTGGGAGAGGAGTTTTACCTTCCCCGCGAACACTTCGCTCACAAACTGATTTGCCGCTGAATATTAAGACAAAGTTTATTCTCACAAATGGCACTCAAAATGTATCTTCGCTTTGTTCCACCCACTGATATCAGTGTTGTTCGACTAATTCGTTTTATAATGATGACATAAAAAAAAAAACATAAAAGCTTTGTTTTCTTCTCGCATAATAATGGATTTCAGTTTAGCCAAGTGCAGTATTGTCACTCCAGGTAAGATGACAGCCAAGTAAAGTAGTTGACAGGTAGGGATCGCGTATTGATCTGGCTGGATGGAGGCTGCAGATAGAATAGTGTCTGTCAAAATATGGCAACTCTTAGGACAATTTCACACGGACGAGAAAATCACGCTCGATGTGTGCGTTGCGAGATGCACAAATCTCACATGATTATGAATTCCATTCTTTTGAATGCGGTCATGCACTTGAGCGATTTTGTCACATATCGTACTGTGATGCGATAGGGAACCAGATTGCAGCATGACCTATCTTTGGGCATGCTGTCGCATCACCCTTTGTTCTCAATGGGGCCGTCAGCAGCATCGCCCCATATACTTGGTACAAGCGATGCCATGCAGGATCACCCCACTAGAAACAATGGAAGACATTCCATGATCTCCGCAGAGGGGGTGTTTGACATATAAGCCCTACCCTGAAAATAGGCCCTAGCTACACAATATAAAAAAATAAAAAGTTATACTTAGCTAGTAGGCACCGTCCTGGTCCCTCCTGCTGGTCACCGGTGTTCCAGAAGGCTGCAGTGCTGTCTTCCATGCCAATGGAGCATCTCTTGCTGGTGACAGGGCTTGAATACCTCACCTCCATCAAGTGAATGGTCTGATTGGTTCACGAATGTCTCCTAAGCCAATCAGAGATGGCACTCGATGAACCAATCATAGCCCTTCATTGATTGGTTCATCCAGCTCCGGCTTTGATTGGCTTAGGTGGCGCTAGTGAACCAATCAGAGCAATCGCTTGCTGAAGGTCGGGTATGGCAGCTCTGTTAACAGACCAGCGCGGGTGGGGGGGGGGGCAGACGGTGATTGCTAGGTGATTATAAGACACTCACCGAAAATAATACCCTGTGCCTCTTTTGGGGCAAAAAATAATATAAGACAGGGTCTTATTTTGGTGTAAACATGGTATGAACCCTATTCCTTTGAATGGGAACATACGCATGAGCAATGTTTTCTTGCAGGCACCGTGATGCCATGCCATGCCATGCAGAAAACAAATCACTGCATGTTCTATCTGGCTGCATGCTCTTGCATCACAGCCCCATTGCATTCAATAGGGCCAGCGGCGGCAGCACTGGCCCCATTCAAAAGGAATGGGAGAAACTCCACCAAGCCTCTGCCACGGCCGTGACAGCTGCACCAAAGGATCCCTGCATTCCCAAAGGTATGCAAGGCTGTTTTGCCATGAAAATGCCTCGCATCCTCGGGGATTTCACATGGTGGGGAACGCGATATGGGGGCGGGATTTACAGCCCCATATTGTGCTCACTCGGTGAAGTAAGCCTTAGGATTCTTTTAGATGAGCCAATTCTCATTTGAATGAGCAAACAAGCAGGTGACATCATCGCTAGCTCGTTTGCTCTCATGCAGCCTGTTTAGACAGGCAGATCCTTCGTTGGCTTGTTCAAACAAGAATTGTTCAGAAATGATCAGTCTTTCAGATTCGCTCTGTAAGACTGAACGAGTGCTGTTTAAACTGAACAATAAGTGAATGATCCAATGATGGTGTCTATGACTGTGAGAGTTTGGCATTCCTGCTCCAGGGAGATCCAGACTCTGTAAGCCAGTGGCGGGCTCACACAATACCCTCACTCACACTTCTCAGGTCTGGACCAAACCCAAGCAATCAGGAACATCTGAAAAGTCAAAGATGCTATTGGATGCTTACAGGATGAAAATGATGAATTGGTTAAGAATGATGTTGAGAAGGCCGGACTTTTAAATTCCTATTTTGTATCTGTTTTCTCTCAGTACTGTATTCTTTTTTATGGCTCCAGGGAGAGCAACGTAGGAATTTGATTTCCTTATAGCTGCTCTTCTCTACTACGGTTACTGCTGCCACTTACAAAAGTATCGCTGAGCCATTCAGAGCCAGTAACCAATGAACCAATCACAGCCATTCATTGAATGGCTGTGATTGGTTCATCGAGTGCTGGCTCTGATTGGCTGAGCCGTGGCGCTTGAGAGCCAATCAGAGTCAGCGTTCCTGCAGACAGGGTTTTTGAACCTCCAATCCAGGAAGTGCTGACAGAAGACTTCAAATAAGTGATGGGTACCTATAAGAGGAAGTGCGGGGGAGCGGACAGTGGCTGTTAGGTGATGTATTGTGTTTTTTTAACTTTTTAATGCAGATAGGGCTTAGTTTAGGGACATACAGTAGAACTTCCTACTGTAAAAGTTGAATCTTACCGCACGAAAACTGTGTTTAATAAATTTGGGGTAGAGACCAGTCTAGTATGGGCCACCATACTTAGGTGGCTCCATAGCAGCTGCACGGTCTGCATTTATGAGATCCTATGTCCTTGACCATAAGATAGATCGATAACCCAAGGTGTTTTTTGTGCATCAGAAAAGTACCTTGTCCTCCCATTTCCTGTACAGCAATTTCCTAATATACTTTTTATTTTGTTTTACCTAAATGCCTCCCTGTAAAAGTAAGACACTAGTGATGAGGTTATGTAGTAGAGGACACAGACTCAGAGAAATCAATTTCATAGGTTCTTATGTTCTATCCATGAAGAGAGCTGAAAACCTATCATATGGAAGTCATTAAGTTACAAGAATCCCTCTCCTTCATCCATTCTGAGAATACAGATGCTGTAAATGGTACTTGTATTCTTTTTTATGGCTCCAGGGAGAGCAATGTAGGAATTTGATTTCCTTATAGCTGCTCTTCTCTACTACGATTACTGCTGCCACTTATACAAGTATCGCTTATATTCAGTCCCCTTATAAATAGGCTTTAAAGAAGACATTATTAGGTCCAGCTCCCAGCAATGTCAACATGTGAAGTGGGTGGTTTCCACCGCTCACACTAAATGGGTGAAGTCACACCATCAATCAAGTCCAATGTCAATCATTATTGAGAGTGAACCGAAGGGACCCCCCACTTCACACAATAGTAGCATAGAGAGGCACACCTTAGAAGAGTTCAGACAGGTGAAGAAAGAGGAATTGGGAAACATGGAGATAGAGTCAGCAGGATCTAAATAGATAGATAGATGGATGGATGGATAGATAGATAGATAGATAGATAATAGGCATTATCAATGTAAATCATGATGATAATCATAATTTGGTGATATGTTATGTGCTGATATGGTTAGAACATGGTTAGGCATACTATTCTTTCACTATATCAGGCTTCATTGACGCATGTGCAACAATTTACGGCCAGTCGTATCATGCCCAGAGCACGACCAAAAATTGCATGAAAAAGAGGCAGCCATAACCAAGTCACAGCTGCAACTCCCGCTTTAACATCCATTCAGACAGCCAAGGTGGCAGCACATATACGCCACAGCCCTGGGATACCGTGGGTGAAGGGGGGGTGGAAGTCTCACCCCCTCCCATTGCAGACAGTCAGCAAGGGGCAGAGAGTGTGAGAGAAAGGGGAGGGAGTATAGCAGTCATGCTACAAAACTCCCTCCCTTCTCCAGCAGCTGTCATAGGCTCCCATAGGTCATATTCCGGCCGAGGATAGTTCCAGAACAAGCTTTTCTGGCCAGCGTAAAAATGTCTTTGCACATCGGGAATATACCCATCTGAACTGATGCATTGGAAACCAATGCATCAGATGGGTAGCATATATTGTCCGTCCGTGAAAACGCAGCCGATATACGCTCGTGTAAAAGGGCCCTTAAACTGTGCAAACTATCCCAGAAGAAACATTCAGTATCGTGTTGATAATTCTAGTGGTTCTTGTCTTGAGAGCCAGGCCAATTCATTTTGGGTAGCCCAAGTTGATCAGCAGAGTCTACATCCATGTGAGGGAACAATAACAATACCGTACAAACCACAATCCATGATAAATGAAAAGACCAGCCTCATAAAATATACAGACGTTCTAATTTAGTAAGCATATAAAATATGGAGAATTAATTCTTATATTAACATAAGCATAGAAGAGAGCAACATGGTGAAACCATATGTTCTGCACATATATAAAGTTTCTAAAACTTGTGCTGTATAGTTAAAGCCATCGAGTCTGATCTCCGTTACATCATCCTCTGGTGCACAGCTTGTACACGGCATGTGGGCCTGGATTTCGACTGGTTCTTTAAGAGGACTCTTCTAGCTTCGCAATTTCCCTCAGGAGACAGCACAGCTGTCTCACATCACCATCCCGAGCTGCAGATGCTCTAACATTTCATTGACATGTCAATTCACAATGATGGCAGCTAGATATGGAAGAACAGCTTGGAGGAATATCTATATAAGTATAGCAGAGGTGTTTACTAGAGATGAGCGAACGTACTCGTCCGAGCTTGATACTCGTTCGAGATGCTCGTTACTCGTAACGAGCACCACGCGATGTTTAGGTTACTTTCACTTTCATCTCTGAGACGTTTGCGCGCTTTTCTGGCCAATTGAAAGACAGGGAAGGCATTACAACTTCCCCCTGCGACGTTCACCACCCCCCTGCAGTGAGTGGCTGGCGAGATCAGGTGTCACCCGAGTATAAAAATCGGCCCCTCCCGCGGCTCGCCTCAGATGCGTTGTGACATAGCTGAGGGACAGTGCTGTTGGTGCCGGAGCTGCTATAGGGAGAGTGTTAGGAGTTAGTGTAGGCTTCAAGAACCCCAACGGTCCTTCTTAGGCTGTTTACCATGTTATTTAAAATATGGAAGGGTAGAAAGGTATTTCTGGTGCAAAACACAATGATACAATTCTTGCACCTGTGACACACACCTCCAATCTGTTCCCAATCGAAACATCGTTAGCCAACTAGCTCTTTACTGCGCATAGTAAAAAAATAAAAAAACAAACAATACTCACCTCTCTTCAGCCAGCATAAAAATGCATTGCCCATGTGAATGAGGCCTTAATGATATGTAAGAAAATTTGCAAACTAATTATTTCTGGTCCAAATGATAGGAGGATTGCAGCAGAGAAACTGAATATTCATTATCAGAGGCGTAACTTGAAGCTCCCAGGCCTCCCAGATATAATGCTTCATTTATAGTACTGGTCTCCCCACATAGAGAAGACCATATGGACCCTCTATAGCTTCCCCCAAAGCTACCCACTCCCGACCATGTTCATTTCTGGATTCCAACACAGATCACAGCTGATCAATGGAAGTTCTAACAGCTGGACAATTTGCAATCAGCTTTTAGGGCTCAGTCACATGAGTGGAGGTCCACGCATATTTCCACGCGGAAAACCTCTCGCACAGCAGGTGTCGACGAAAATCCGTACCTACCAGAGAAAGACCATATGTCTGGCAATGAACCTGGTCTTGCGGATTTTCGTACGCACGCGGTGCAGTCGTTTTTCCGTGCGGACCTCCGCTCGTGTGACTGAGCCCTTAGTCAAGAGACAGCAGCAACAAAAAAAATAAAAACATTGTGCAACTTGACAAACACCTTTAGGGCTACTTCACACTGGTGATCGTTATATCGCCACGAGAAAATTGTGACAAAATTGCAATTTTGCTCATGAGATGTCTGTGCATCAGCGATGCTTTTTCTTGCACAGCTGCCTTGGTCCTCGTTGCTCCAGTCCCAGAAGCTCCTGCAGTGATCATGTGCATTGATGTCACATGACTGCTGAGGCCTGTTATTGGCCACAAGAGTCATGTGGGTGATGAATAGCCTATGGCCACTGCAGGAGCATCGAAGGCCAAAAGAATGGGGATTGGGATCTCGGAAAACCTCTAAGTTTATGGATCACATCCCACTTGTAGACTATTGCGGCTTTGGTATTTGGGCCAAATGGGAAATATTCAATGAGAATACTCACTGCGGCCTTGAAATGCAACTATTATCTATACTTCACACCATTATCCTTTCCATCAAATTTTTCTCTTTTGTTCCATTTGAGACTTGAAAAAACAATAAATGAGTAACTTTTAGCATTTTCTTTTCGGTTTACTCTGTGCATTGTCTGTGAAACTGAATGCCTGTGCGAGGCTTAGTCACCCGCGTCTCCATCGGCACACCTGTACTGATTATGTGTGTATTCATTCCCGCTGGAACGTGACATTCCCCTAATTATGTTGTCTTCAATATCAACCTGTTGGTGATTATTTTTGCATTTTAGATGAGTTTTCCTAAAAGGGAAATGCTAGAAAATTGGTTATGTTTTTATTTATGTTAATTCCTAACATTTAGCACTTGTTTTTTTAATTAATTGCTTTCAGCCAAACAAACATAAAAAGATTAGCGCTCAAGAAGAGGAATGTAAAGCGTGAGAGGTAAAGTATAGGCTGTAGCAAATAGAAAAAGTGGAACGTTAACATGATGAGTGTGTTCTGATACGCACACAATAAGATTATGTTTTTCCACTTAGACTGTACTCACACGTCGGTATGTCAGTCGTGCTTGTAAAAATCAGGAGCAAAAAACATCGAAAAGCAGAAAAACACAATCTGTGTGCTGTGTAATGTTCATCGAACCCCATGCATTGCATGTACACCGTCCTGCCAAAAGTAATGGGACACCTGAGCAAGAATCAAAGTAGTTCACTCATTGCATACTACTTTTGATTCTTGCTCAGACCTAGGAGTTGCCGGAATAAAGTGAAATTTTACTGGTTTGAGGTCTCACTCACTTGGATAAATGTCGCCCGCGTATTACCCATGTATATTTCACGCATGTAATATATAATCCTAAAAGCCCATTTTTTTTAACGTATGTGCCTGTATGAGCGAGCCCTGATTGTAACATTGATTTTAGTAAGTGAATATAATATCAGAGCAATAAGATAACATTGCAGAAAACTGAACACTTGGAGGGAGGCTCTAGTATCCTCTTATACCGCCTTTAGCTTGTATACAAAATGGGATACAGGCAGGCTTGGAGGCTCTAGTACGCTGTGGGGCTGCCTCATGCTTGGATGCAAGATGTGATACGAGCAGGCATGGAGGCTCTAGTACCCTGTTGTACCGCCTCTAGCTTGGTTACAAGATGTGATATGGGTGGGCATGGAGGCTCTAGTACCCTGTTGTACTGCCTCTAGCTTGGATACAAGATGTGATATGGGAGGACATGGAGGCTCTAGTACCCTGTTGTACAGCCTCTAGCTTAGATACAAGATGTGATACAGGCAGATATGGAGGCTCTAGTACCCTGTTGGACAGCCTCTAGCTTGGATACAAGATGTGATACAGATAGACAAGGAGGCTCTAGTACCCTTTTGGGCCACCTCTAGCTTGGATGCAAGATGCAATACAAGCAGGCATGGAGGCTCTAGTACCCTGTTGGGCCACCTCTAGCTTGGATGCAAGATGCAATACAAGCAGGCATGGAGGCTCTAGTACCCTGTTGGGCCACCTCTAGCTTGGATGCAAGATGCAATACAAGTGGGCATGGAGGCATACAGGTACTGTAAGGTATCCTGTGGCATATCTGTCCACATTTGCTGTAACTGAGCCTCTAGATTGTGCAAATTTGTAGGCTGTCAAAGTTGGCATCCAAGATGATCCTATTTATGTTCTATTGGTGATAAATCTGGTAACCGGGCTGACCATGGAAGTATGTCAATGTTGTGGTGTTATTCCTGTGATGCTCTTACTGTGTGAGGCCAAGTATTTTCCTGCTGGAAGATGCTTCTCAGAAGCCCTGCCATGAGAGGAATACATGTGGCTGCAGGCCGTACATGTAATGGGCACCATGAGACTAAATGTCCTTCAGCCAAGTGCTTGGGAATGGATCTGACAGGCACAGAGGCCTGCAACAATGATGTTATCTGTCTTTGGATGGCAGACAAAGAAACACTTGGAGCTGTTTGTGCATGTTGGATGATCAGAGGATCATTTCTACTGGTGGTCTGTCAAGGGTGGCCTGAGCCTGGTCGCCTTGTATGTGTGTCCTCATGCATCCACTGGCCCCAACACCTCCTAAAAGTCTGGTCAGAACCCTCCAGGTGGTGGGTTGTCAATACTACCATTCAACTTCTCACATTCCAACTCTCTTAACTGGGCAAAATCTCTGAATGCGTTGTAGAGGCGTCTAGAGGTCAACAAGCTCTATACAAGCGGAAAAAGAGGTCACTACACACAAGGAGCCTCTGAGAGCCTTTTTATAGACCAAGGGTGGAACCACTTTTATGATCTCAGGTGGCAAGACTGTTCATCTAAATACTCCCAAACTTGAATCATGTGCATATCTGCCTGAGATGTAACTGCATGCCGAGTTTTACAGCAAAATGACAACTTCTTCTATGGGAGTGATTTTTTTTTTTTTTACAAAATTTAAGTATTTACATATGTTAATACTTGATGGGACCTCCATAAGATCAGAAACTCTCTATGGCATACTTTTTACTAATGTCTGATACACTTTAGCTGATATTTCCCTCCATTCATCCTGGAAACATCTGCATTTTCACAAAGAAGATGGACATTTTTCATGTTTCCTGACCACATATTCCACTTTGTCTCAAAATGTTCAGCAGGGTTCAGGTCTGGACTTTGTGCAGGCCAGTCCAATCGTGGAACATCAATACCAACAAACCAACATAAAACTGAATTAAATTTATGACAAGGTATGTTGTCTTCTTGGAAGTATTTCCAACCATTCCCACAGTATTGGCACATTGTTGGCAGCAGATTATTGATAAGAATGTCAAAGTACACCTCCGTGTTCATGGTTCTTGTCACTACAACCAACAAACCAAGATCATGCCACGTAAAACCATAATTGAATCTCCGACATACTTAACCGATTGTACAACACACTCAAGCAAAAGGCGTCCTCCACACCCCAGTACATTCATCTGATTTGAGGATGAAGTAGCGATTAATCACTCCATAGAACATTCTTCCATTGCTCAATTGTCCAATGACGACTCTCCTTACACCATTGTAGTTGGGTTGATGCATTGCACTTCACAATTGACAGATTTTTGTGCAGCATCATAACCTGTATATATCCAATATTGTGTAGTTCTTGTCACAAACTATTCAAAAATAGCATAGAAGAGCAGCACCACCAATGGTCCAGAAATGTTGACTTTATTCAATCCATAAAAATGGGGCAGCAATGTTTCAACTCCACATGGAGTTTTTTTCAAGCTTGAAAAGCAAACTTTCTACTTTTCATTTATTCTCCTTCTTTTTCCCTTTTTCATTCTTCTCCTTTTTCCTTCTCAGCTTTTCCTTTTTTTCTTTCTTTTGCTTTTTCCTCCCTTTTATTCTTTTTATCTTTAAAAACCTTAAAAACAGCTTGTATTTAGATATACTCCTAAGCAACCTAAAGCCTTAGTCACACGGGCGTTTTTTCACGCGATTTACGGATCGCATGACGGATGCGCATCCGCAAATCGCGTGACCGATGCGCGCAAGTCGCCCGCAAATCGCCCGAAAATCTGCTCCTAGCCGCGTTTCATTAGAAACAGGCCGGAGCTGTCCAGCGCATTGCATTCAATGGAGACGGCAATAGAGCCGGCTCCATTTAAAGCAATGCGCTGCGGGCGAGCCTGGGATGAATTGTCGGGAAGGGCTTAAATATATAAGCCCTTCCCTGCAATTCATCCTAAAATGTGTAAAAATAAAAAATATATATATACTCACCTTCTCCCGGCAGCTGGAGCTCCGCGCGGCCGTCCTGCAGTGGGTGTGAAGGGGGTGTGAGTCAGACCTGCCCCCTGATTGGCTCAGCGCTGAGCCAATCAGAGGCATACCTCACTCACACCCATTCATGAATTCATGAATGGATGTGAGTCAGACCTGCCCCTGATTGGCTCAGCGCTGAGAGGCAGCAGTCACTCACCCATTCATGAATTCATGAATGGGTGTGTGAGTGAAACCTGCCTCTGATTGGTCAGGGCTGTGACCAATCAGAGGCTGATCATTCAGCAGGCGGGGATTTTAAAGCCCCGCCGGCTGAATAGTGCCGAGAAGCAGTTCAGGAGAACTGACAGCGGCCGCGGCTGGACTCCGGCTGCAGCGGAAAGGTGAGTATACAATTTTTTTTATTTTAACACATTTTAGGATGAATTGCAGGGAAGGGCTTATATATTTAAGCCCTTCCCAACAATTCACCCCGCGCACGCTGGCAGCCCATTGCTTTCAATGGAGCGGCTGTATTGCCGGCTCCATTGAATTCAATGGGCAAACATCGTTCTTCTCTGTTACAGCTGTTACAGCTGTGGCAGAGAAGAATGATTTGTCTTCTATATGTTCTCAATGGGGTCGGCGCTGCTGCCGCCGGCCCCATTGAGCGCATATAGAGAAGAGAACAGGAATCGCAGATCGCAGATAGGTGCGATCTGCGATTTCTGTTCTATAATTTATCGGACGAGCGCATAAAAAGCGCTCATGTGTCCGATACCATTGCAAAGCAATGGTTTTATAAAATCGCTGGACGCATGCGCATGTGCAAATCGCGGCAAAAAACGCCCGTCTGACTAAGGCCTAACAGTGTAATATAGAGCTTGGAAGACTCTTGTGTTATGCACCAATTTTAAGAACATTGACGAAATTCTGATTTGGTGCAAACTAATTTGAAATGAAATAAATCTTTTGCCAAAATTTGGCGAACCAGCCGAGCCGAAGTTTTCAAAAGTTTGCTTAGTATCATAGTTTTGGCATTACCACAAGCCTAACAATGTGTTCGCACATTTTAGAGATTTCTGCGACTGAGAAATCCATCAAGTACATCTGGTTGGGATTAGTTAAGCATGTGTAGGGGTTTCTTCAATCCCCAGATAAATGGAACCGTTTCAGAAATTTCTGCAATACATCTGCCCTGCGTGAACATAAAGTTGCAAGAAAATGTAAGTGAACCCTTTGGAATTTCCTGGATTTCTGCATTGATTACTAATAAAATCTAATCCGGCTGTTATTTAAGGGTGGCATTACGTATGTCAACTGTCAGGTACAGAAACGCCCAACAATCGTCTCAACAACTATCGCTCCTGTACTTTCACACAGGAGCGAAAGTCATTCAGTGGAGGTGGAGCGCAACAGGGATCTCTCCCAGCCACCCGCGTTCATTCACTGTGAACAGGCATCATTCAAAGAAGAGCGACTGCCTGTTTACACTGAGCGATAAGTTGCTTACTAGAGATGAGTGAGCACCAAAATGTTCGGGTGCTCGTTACTCGGGACGAACTTTTCGCGATGCTCGAGGGTTCGTTTCGAATAACGAACCCCATTGAAGTCAATGGGCGACCCGAGCATTTTTGTATTTCGCCGATGCTCGCTAAGGTTTTCATGTGTGAAAATCTGGGCAATTCAAGAAAGTGATGGGAACGACACAGCAACGGATAGGGCAGGCGAGGGGCAACATGTTGGGCTGCATCTCAAGTTCACAGGTCCCACTATTAAGCCACAATAGGGGCAAGAGTGGGTCCCCCCTCCCAACAACTTTTACTTCTGAAAAGCCCTCATTAGCAATGCATACCTTAGCTAAGCACCACACTACCTCCAACAAAGCACAATCACTGCCTGCATGACACTCCGCTGCCACTTCTCCTGGGTTACATGCTGCCCAACCCCCCCCCCCCCCCCAAGACCCAGTGTCCACAGCGTACACCAAATTGTCCCTGCCCAGCCTTCAGCTGCCCTTATGCCACGCCACCCTCATGTCTATTTATAAGTGCGTCTGCCACAGGAAAAGCAGGCACACACTGCAGAGGGTTGGCATGGCTAGGCAGCGACCCCCCCATAAAAGGGGCGGGCCGATAGTCTACAATGCTGTACAGAAGCAATCAGAAATCCAATCCTGTGCCACCTCCATCTGGAGCTGCACACGTGCGCATAGCAATGGGGAACCTATGTGCCACACACTATTCATTGTGTCAAGGTGTCTGCACGCCCCAGTCAGACCGCGGTTTTTTATAAATAGTCACAGGCAGGTACAACTCAGCAATGGGAATTCAGTGTGCACCCACAGCATGGGTGGCTCCCTGGAACCCACCGGCGGTACATAAAAATATCCCATTGCATTGCCCAACACAGCTGAGGTAGTAATGTTGTGCTTAATGCAGGTGGGCTTCGGCCCACACTGCATGTCCCAGTCAGACTGGGGTTCTTTAGAAGTGGAAACAGATGCATTTACAACTCCCTGTGGACCGACAGCATGGGTGGGTGCCAGGAAGCCACCGGCGGTACATAAAAATATCCCATTGCAGTGCCCATCACAGCTGAGGTAGTAATGTCATGTTTAATACAGGTGGGCTTCGGCCCACACTGCATGCCCCAGTCAGACTGGGGTTCTTTAGAAGTGGACACATGTAGTTACAACTCCCTGTGCACCCACAGCATGGGTGGCTCCCTGGAACCCACCGGCGGTACATAAAAATATCCCATTGCATTGCCCAACACAGCTGAGGTAGTAATGTCGTGCTTAATGCAGGTGGGCTTCGGCCCACACTGCATGCCCCAGTCAGACTGGGGTTCTTTAGAAGTGGACTGGACACAGATGCATTTACAACTCCCTGTGGACCCACAGCATGGGTGGGTGCCAGGAAGCCACCGGCGGTACATAAATATATCCCATTGCATTGCCCAACACAGCTGAGGTAGTAATGTCGTGCTTAATGCAGGTGGGCTTCGGCCCACACTGCATGCCCTAGTCAGACTGGGGTTCTTTAGAAGTGGACAGATGTAGGTTAAACTCCGTGTGCACCTACAGCATGGGTGGCTCCCTGGAACCCACCGGTGGTACATAAATATATCCCATTGCAGTGCCCTACTCAGCAGAGCTAACGTCAGATACAATACAGGTGGGCTTTGGCCCACACTGCATGCCCCAGTCAGACTGGTAATATGTACCTTAACAGTAACCTCGTTGGTGGTAATGTGGTGGTGACTGCGGACCTAGTAGCGCGGTTTTATGTAGTTGGTTTTCGGAATGTGGCCATGATTAAGTGGGCCGTGGCGGGGGCATGGTGGTGGTGCTCTCTTGTAGTGTCGTTAAAGGTGAAATTCTTGGACTGCCACCAGACGGACCAATGCAAAGGTATTTGCCAAGAATGTTTTCATTGTTGGAGGAGGAGGGGGATGTTTTGGAGGCACTATGTGTCCTCTCCACGTGTCCGTGGTTATATGCACCTTAACAGTAACAGCGTTGGTGGGAAATGGCCTCGCCGCCATCATGTCTTTGTGAAGCCTCTGTTTCCACACCCCAGAGACATACCATTAGCTGCAGTATAGGCAGAGCCCCGAATTATTAACATTTCAGCGGTAGTATTAGGGACAGGCTCCACTAACATATCACTAGCAGCAGTATAGGGGGAGCACAGTCTTAGTTCCATTTCAGTAATAGTAGCACTCAAGACAGGCCCCAGTAACAATTCCGAAGCAGCAGTATAGGAGGAGCACAGTCTTAGTTCCATTTCAGTAATAGTAGCACTCAAGACAAGCCCCAGTAACAATTCCCATTGCAGCAGTTTAGGGAGATAACAGTCTCTTTCACATTTCAGTAGCTGCAGTATAGACAATGCCCCAGTTACATTTATGTAGCAAAAGTGTAGGCCAACCCCACACACCTTTCTGTACCATGAGTGCAGGCGAAGAACATAGAAATTACTATGATTACACTGTAGGTGAGGGCCCAAAAAAATTGGTGTAGCAACAGTACTAATGTACCTCATAAAAAATTGGCCATGCCCAACCAAGATGGCAGGTGAAACCCATTAATCGCTTTGGTTAATGTGGCTTAAGTGGTAACTAGGCCTGGAGGCAGCCCAGTTTAACGAAAAATTGGTTCAAGTTAAAGTTTCAACGCTTTTAAGAGCATTGAAACGTATAAAAATTGTTAGGAAAAATTATATGAGTGAGCCTTGTGGCCCAAAGAAAAATTGCCCGTTCGGCGTGATTACGTCAGGTTTCAGGAGGAGGAGCAGGAGGAGGAGGAGGAATATTATACACAGATTGATGAAGCAGAAATGTCACCGTTTTGGATGGTGATACAGAACGATGCTTCCATCAGCGGGTGCAGCCTACGTATTGCTTAAGTATCGCTGCTGTCCGCTGGTGGAGAAGAGAACTCTGGGGAAATCCAGGCTTTGTTCATCTTGATGAGTGTAAGCCTGTCGGCACTGTCGGTTGACAGGCGGGTACGCTTATCTGTGATGATTCCCCCAGCCGCACTAAACACCCTCTCTGACAAGACGCTAGCCGCAGGACAAGCAAGCACCTCCAGGGCATACAGCGCGAGTTCAGGCCACGTGTCCAGCTTCGACACCCAGTAGTTGTAGGGGGCAGAGGCGTCATGGAGGACGGTCGTGCGATCGGCTATGTACTCCCTCACCATCCTTTTACAGTGCTCCCGCCGACTCAGCCTTGACTGGGGAGCGGTGACACAGTCTTGGTGGGGAGCCATAAAGCTGTCCAGGGCCTTAAAGAGTGTTGCACTGCCTGTGCTGAACATGCTGCTCGATCTCCGCACCTCCCCTGCTACCTGGCCCTCGGAAGTGCCCCTTCTGCCACTAGCGCTGTCGGAGGGGAATTTTACCATCAGCTTGTCCACCAGGGTCCTGTGGTATAGCAACACTCTCGAACCCCTTTCCTCTTCGGGAATGAGAGTGGAAAGGTTCTCCTTATACCGTAGGTCGAGCAGTGTGTACACCCAGTAATCCGTAGTGGCCAGTATGCGTGCAACACAAGGGTCAGGAGAAAGGCATCCTAACATGAAGTCAGCCATGTGTGCCAGGGTACCTGTACGCAACACATGGCTGTCTTCACTAGGAAGATCACTTTCAGGATCCTCCTCCTCCTCCTCCTCCACCTCCTCCTCCTCAGGCCATACACGCTGAAAGGATGACAGGCAAGCAGCATGGGTACCGTCAGCAGTAGGCCAAGCTGTCTCTTCCCCCTCCTCCTCATCCTCCTCATGCTCCTCCTCCTCAACGCGCTGAGATATAGACAGGAGGGTGCTCTGACTATCCAGCGACTTACTGTCTTCCCCCGCCTCCGTTTCCGAGCGCAAAACATTTGCCTTTATGCTTTGCAGGGAACTTCTCAAGAGGCATAGCAGAGGAATGGTGACGCTAATGATTGCAGCATCGCCGCTCACCACCTGGGTAGACTCCTCAAACTTTCCAAGGACCTGGCAGATGTTTGCCAACCAGGCCCACTCTTCTGAAAAGAATTGAGGAGGCTGACTCCCACTGCGCCGCCCATGTTGGAGTTGGTATTCCACTATAGCTCTACGCTGCTCATAGAGCCTGGCCAACATGTGGAGCGTAGAGTTCCACCGTGTGGGCACGTCGCACAGCAGTCGGTGCACTGGCAGATTAAACCGATGTTGCAGGGTGCGCAGGGTGGCAGCGTCCGTGTGGGACTTGCGGAAATGTGCGCAGAGGCGGCGCACCTTTACGAGCAGGTCTGACAAGCGTGGGTAGCTTTTCAGAAAGCGCTGAACCACCAAATTAAAGACGTGGGCCAGGCATGGCACGTGCGTGAGGCTGCCGAGCTGCAGAGCCGCCACCAGGTTACGGCCGTTGTCACACACGACCATGCCCGGTTGGAGGCTCAGCGGCGCAAGCCAACGGTCGGTCTGCTCTGTTAGACCCTGCAGCAGTTCGTGGGCCGTGTGCCTCTTCTCTCCTAAGCTGAGTAGTTTCAGCACGGCCTGCTGACGCTTGCCCACCGCTGTGCTACCACGCCGCGCGACACCGACTGCTGGCGACGTCCTGCTGCTGCTGACACATCTAGATTGCGAGACAGAGGTTGAGGAGGAGGAGGAGGAGGAGGAGGGTGCTTTAGTGGAGGAAGCATACACCGCCGAACATACCACCACCGAGCTGGGGCCCGCAATTCGGGGGGTGGGTAGGACGTGAGCGGTCCCAGGCTCTGACTCTGTCCCAGCCTCCACTAAATTCACCCAATGTGCCGTCAGGGAGATGTAGTGGCCCTGCCCGCCTGTGCTTGTCCACGTGTCCGTTGTTAAGTGGACCTTGCCACTAACCGCATTGGTGAGGGCGCATGCAATGTTGCGGGAGACGTGGTCGTGCAGGGCTGGGATGGCACATCGGGAAAAGTAGTGGCGACTGGGAACTGAGTAGCGCGGGGCCGCCGCCGCCATCATACTTTTGAAGGACTCCGTTTCCACAACCCTATACGGCAGCATCTCAAGGCTGATAAATTTCGCTATGTGCACGGTTAACGCTTGAGCGTGCGGGTGCGTGGCGGCATACTTGCGCTTCCGCTCAAAGACTTGCGCTAGCGACGGCTGGACGGTGCGGTGCGAGACATTGCTGGATGGGTCCGAGGACACCGGAGGTGAGGGTGTGGGTGCAGGCCAGGAGACGGTAGTGCCTGTGTCCTCAGAGGGGGGTTGGATCTCAGTGGCAGGTTGGGGCACAGGGGGAGAGGCAGCGGTGCAAACCGGAGGCGGTGAACGGCCTTCGTCCCACCTTGTGGGGTGCTTGGCCATCATATGTCTGCGCATGCTGGTGGTGGTGAGGCTGTTGGTGGTGGCTCCCCGGCTGATCTTGGCGCGACAAAGGTTGCACACCACTGTTTGTCGGTGTTAGGCGTCTCTGTGAAAAACTGCCAGACCTTAGAGCACCTCGGCCTCTGCAGGGTGGCATGGCGCGAGGGTGCGCTTTGGGAAACAGTTGGTGGATTATTCGGTCTGGCCCTGCCTCTACCCCTGGACACCGCACTGCCTCTTGCAACCTGCCCTGCTGATGCCCTTGACTCCCCCTCTGAAGACCTGTCCTGAGTAGGCGTTGCACACCAGGTGGGGTCAGTCACCTCATCGTCCTGCTGCTCTTCCTCCGAATCCTCTGTGCGCTCCTCCCTCGCACTTACTGCCCTTACTACTACCTCACTGCAAGACAACTGTGTCTCATCGTCATCGTCCTCCTCACCCACTGAAAGGTCTTGAGACAGTTGCCGGAAGTCCCCAGCCTCATCCCCCGGACCCCGGGAACTTTCCAATGGTTGGGCATCAGCGACGATAAACTCCTCCGGTGGGAGAGGAACCACTGCTGCCCAATCTGAGCAGGGGCCCGAGAACAGTTCCTGGGAGTCTTCCCGCTCCTGAGCATGTGTCATCGTAGTGGAGTGAGGAGGCTGGGAGGAAGGAGGAGCAGCAGCCAGAGGATTCGGATTTGCAGCACTGGACGGCGCAGAACTGTGGGTGGATGATAGCTTGCTCGAAGCACTTTCTGCCATCCACGACAGGACCTGCTCACACTGCTCATTTTCTAATAAAGGTCTCCCGCGTGGACCCATTAATTGGGCGATGAATGTGGGGACGCCAGAAACGTGCCTCTCTCCTAATCGCGCAGCAGTCGGCTGCGATACACCTTGATCAGGAGCTCGGCCTGTGCCCACACCCTCACTTGGGCCTACGCGTCCTCGGGCATGTCCACGTCCTCTAGGCCTACCCCTACCCCTCAGCATGCTGTATTACCAGTGATTTCCCTGGCAGGAAATAAATTGGCGCAAGCCTGTAGGCCAAATAGAATGTTTCCCTTTTTTTTTTTAAGGGAAGGCCCACTGACTATATTCAATCAGATAAGATTAGAACTGTGTTCCACAGAACTGCAGTGTTATATGAAGTGCAGCAGAGCGGTGATTTTTCCCAGGCAGGAAATAAATTGGCGCAAGCCTGTAGGCCAAATAGAATGTTTCCCTTTTTTTTTTAAAGGGAAGGCCCACTGACTATATTCAATCAGATAAGAACTGTGTTCCACAGAACTGCAGTGTTATATGAAGTGCAGCAGAGCGGTGATTTTTCCCAGGCAGGAAATAAATTGGCGCAAGCCTGCTGTTAAACGTAGCTGGCTGCGTATGATTTCTTTACGTTCTCCACCCACCACACACGTACCCAGAACGCTGAGGACTGTCAGAGGCAGGCCAAATAGAATGTTTCCCTTTTTTTTTAAAGAAAAGGCCCACTGACTATATTCAATCAATAATATATGTCTTCTGGCCCTGCCTACACAATTCTGTCCCTGTAGTATTACTGCAGGGCGCAATGCTCTGCACAGCCGATTTTGAAAAAAAAAAAATATGCAACACTGCTAACAGCAGCCTGCACAGTACTGCACACGGTTAAATGTGGCCCTAAGAAGGACCGTTGGGGTTCTTGAAGCCTACACTCACTCCTAACACTCTCCCTGCCTAACCACCACTTCTGTCCCTGTAGTATTACTGCAGGGCGCAATGCTCTGCACAGCCGATTTTGAAAAAAAAAAAATTGTGCAACACTGCTAACAGCAGCCTCCACAGTACTGCACACGGATAGATGTGGCCCTAAGAAGGACCGTTGGGGTTCTTGAAGCCTACACTCACTCCTAACACTCTCCCTACAGCAGCTCCAACACAACAGCACTTTCCCTCAGCTAACTCACAAGGCATCTGAGGCGAGCCGCGGGAGGGGCCGACTTTTATACTCGGGTGACATCTGATCGCCCCAGCCACTCACAGCAGGGGGGTGGTATAGGGCTTGAACGTCACAGGGGGAAGTTGTAATGCCTTCCCTGTCTTTCAATTGGCCAGAAAAGCGCACTAACGTCTCAGAGAGGAAAGTGAAAGTAACCCGAACACCGCGTGGTGCTCGTTAAGAGTAACGAGCATCCCGAACACCCTAATATTCGCCCGAGCATCAAGCTCGGACGAGTACGTTCGCTCATCTCTATTGCTTACTAGTTGCTTCCTTTTTATGAGCTGAAACTAAGTGGCTAGCGACTACTGAGCGATTGTTTCCTTCAGTAACCTGTTGGATACCACATTTACACAGGACAACTATCACTAAAAATCACTAGTTTGAGCAATTCTTCGGCTAACAGTTGACCTTTGTAAAGCCACCCTAATCACAGTTATAGACAAACATAATCTAACTAAACTAATAATACACAAATAGTTGTGCCGTTCATGGATTATATTGAACATGTTCAGCAACCATCTACAGTGCACGGAGAAAAAGTAAATGAACTTCAGCATTAATGACTTCCCCTAGAGCTTATTGGCGAGGTGAGAGTGGAAGTGCAAGTTTCACAGATGCTTTGTTATTGAGGCACACAAAGCCTGGTTACTGAGTTCTGTTCTTCTCAAGAAGATTGGTTAGCATTAGAGATGAGTGAACGTACTCATTTAGGGCGATTTCGCAATCGAGCACCGCTTTTTTCGAGTAACTGACTACTCGGGCGAAAAGATTCGGGGGGCGCCGGGGGTGAGCGGGGGGTTGCAGAGGGGAGTGGGGATGGAGAGAGAGAGCTCCCCCCTGTTCCCCACTGCTACTCCCCACTCCACCACGCCGCCCCCCACCCCCCGGCGCCCCCCCGAATCTTTTCGCCGAGTAGTCAGTTACTCTAAAAAAAGCGGTGCTCGATTGCGAAATCGCCCTAAACGAGTACGTTCGCTCATCTCTAGTTAGCATCAACCACGCATTTATGCAGACAACATTCAGAAGATAGCAGAAGACATGTTGTAGAGGCGTATAAAACTGGAAAACGGTACAAAAACTTTTCCGAAGACCTGGACTTATTTGCTGTTCTCTTACTTTCTCTTGTAACAGTAGTTTTAGTATAGCCCTATCCGCAATGGCCAAGTATTAAACTTATTAAGCAATTTGCAAAAGCAAGGCAACCTAAATGAGCTCTTCTATTTCTAATTGATGTGACATTTCATACACCAAGTAGCCTACATTATAGTAGCACTTTAATTATTTTTTATCAGTCTCAGGTCATCCACACCAGCCTTCTGCAAAGTACCAGTCACAAATACATCCCGCAGCAGTCCCCAGCTTCATTATTCCATGTTCCTGGGGGGAAGCTAGAAAATGTCTCTGACCTCTATTAAGGGTAATGAGCAGTAACCATGCTTTACATCTGTTTATAAGGGAAAAATCTTATTCTCCTATAGAGAATACATGATCTGTCAGCAAAAACTCAGCTTCTACCTCCATTCAACCAAAAACTGTCCCCGTGTATTGCACTCCTATGAAGCACCATGGGTCTCACCTCAAATTAGGCACTGCAAAGAAATGGCACAGTTTGCTTTCCTGGTAAATGTCTGTATGTGTGACAAGTTAACACTCCAAAGAAGAAAAGTTCTGCTCATTAGTGATACAAGGCAACTTTATTATGTATCTCTTGCATCTGGGCCTTTGATGTATGGAGTATGGCTGTATCTGTCTCCTTTAAAATATGATTCCATTAGTCTTAAATGCTTTTTGTCACACTGAGTTATGCAGATCCATATTAAAGAAGCTCACAAGGGGCATGTGTGGTGTGTAGGAATAAAATTAATTCTAATTATTTATCCAGCAGTAAAAGATAGGCAGCTACACTTCAAGAGGTCCAATTTGCTTTATATTGGGCTAATGCCTATGGGAACATACGCTGAAAGAAGATATATATATATATATATATATATATATATATATATATATATATATACGTGGCATGCATGCTTACACTGATATTATAGTGAAAGTTTAAGGTACGACTAGGAAACAGCTGGGAGTGGCCGATCAGGTTCCAATTGACTAGCTAGCTGACTTTAGCATTGCAAACCTAATGGCCAAGGAGGGGGGGGGGGAGTGAAATTTATTGCTCTCCTTAGATAAGGAAAGCATCTCAGCAAGGATGGGTGAAAGCTGCCATTTGGGGGAGGTGGATGGCAGAGATGACTAAAAGTAAAGTTTCATTTAGCCATAAGTGAACGTACCGATGCAAACACATGAAATGCAAAATACACAATTGACAGCAAGCAAGCAGCACAGATGATTAAAGCAGAGGGAGATAGCAGAAGGAGTTTAGCTTGGAGTGGGATGATGCAGAAATGAACGTACAGATGCAAACAGATGAAATGCAAAATGCACAATTCACAACAAGCAAGCAGCCAGGCTCATCTTCCTGTCCAGCCGCTACTCGGACGCCTCTGTCCTGTGCCGGTCACTACACTGGCTGCCCGTTAAATACAGAATTCAATTTAAACTCACTATCTTCATCCACAAAGCCCTCCACAGTGCAGCACCCCCCTATATTGCCTCCCTCATCTCAATCCATCACCCAGCCCGGGCTCTCCGCTCTGCTAACGAAACCAGACTGAGCGCCCCTTTAATTCCAACTTCTTATTCCCGCCTCCAAGACTTCTCCAGAGCAGCACCGATCCTCTGGAACGCACTACCAAAGGCTACCCGAGCAATCCAGGACTCACAGAACTTCAGGCGTGCTCTAAAAACGCACCTCTTCTGGGAGGCATACCGCATACCCTAAACAAACTCCTCTGTACTCCGCCTGAAAACATGCTCCCTGACCTACTGACTGCAATCCCTGCTAGCCACCATAAACCGCTCCTGCAGTCACGCTGTTTCTGCCGTCACACAGCTAAATGTCTGACTATTGTCTGTGTATAGCATCCCTCACTCTCCACCTTGCTATACTGTGCACATCTCCAGCCCCTTTACCTTCTGTATCACCCCATTACTTGTACTATGTAAGCTCGTTGGAGCAGGACCCTCACCCCTATTGGATCCATCAACTGATTACTATGTAACCGTGGTTCTGTAATGTTTGTATTTTGTCTTTCTGTATTCCCCCTGTCTATGTAAGCGCTGCAGAATATGTTGGCGCTATACAAATAAAGATTATTATTAATATATATATATATATATATATATATATATATATGTCAATTTTTTTTCTGTAGAAGAAAGAAAAAGTCTGTTAGGAAACAAAAATGTGGTAGGGGGTTTGTAACTCTGGGAAAATGGTTTATTTATAGCGGTACTAATGGATGGTGTGATAAAACTTCAACATTAGACTAGACTCCTTTAGGACATAGTACTAGTGGGGGGCTCAGTTCTAGCACAACCATGGAAAAAGCTTTTTTGGGACTTGTGGCCAGTGAGGGTTGACCCCTACTTTTAAAATGAGTTTGAACTACTAATGTAGCAAGCAGGCATTGGCAGGCATAGTGCAAGTGGGTGCGTTAACTCTGACCTTGCCACAGTGGTTGCTACTCTGCCTGAAATGGTGGCTCGTGCAGTAGGTGGGATTGCAAAAGGGATTCTTGGCGAGAGTGATTAGTGTAAGTTCAAAGTGACACCAGTGCCTTTGGATTAAAGTGTCTTTGCGATAACGAAATAAAGAGACAGGTCCATGGAAGTATCAGTAAAACTGAAGGCACACAGTTTACTGGAAGTCGCAGAATCAATATAACTTTCACAAACCTTCAGAAATACAGGCAGTAGATTTTTCATCCACTTCCGGCATAGGTTAGATATCAAACATTCATTCCTTTATGCTTTCCGGAGGAATGAGGCTGCTAGACTAAGCTAAATAGGTGCTGTACTGGAAGGTTATTTGTGGAGGAATGGAGGCTACAGTGCAGGTTTTCCTGTGACACACTGACTCCTAACTTTGTAGGGACAAGTTTCACTGACAATTGTGTTGCCTGATTCCTTTCCAGCATATGTGGAGTCTGCCCTCGCTCAGGTGCCTTCTGGCAGGGTTGAAGAAGACTCCCCTGTGGTCTCAAGCTCTTTCCTCTGGCTGATCTCCAGAACTAGACTTGCCCAAACTCTGGCTGCTCTTGTTCTGACTCCTCTTCTCCAGACTTCCTCTGTGGCTGGGCTCGCTTACATCCTCTTCTTCTGCTCATTCAGACACTACTGGACTGGACTCTCAACTCCTCCCTCAGACTGCCTAACCCCACCCACACTGTCTGTTATACTCTCCCCACTAATCAATCTTGGGCTAAGTGGAATTCTTCTCCTCAATCCCATTCCTAGCTAGGGGTGACTGACAAGTAACCGAGTGAGCTTGGGTGCATTCTGCATAGTCATGCAGAGTTTACTAGTAAAAATACCAGAAATTAACTACTTCATGACCGTTTAGGGCCAATACACGTAACTAAATGTTAGTACACATACACATACAACACACAAGGTAGCTATCAAAGTGCTGTGGGACACAACTCTGGAGTACTACAGTAACACCTGACCTCTATTCCTACCTCGTTTCTGTCTCTAAGTACTCACACAGAAGAAAAGTTATCCTTCTTATCCTGACTGCACCTGTGCCCCAGTCTCTGGACCTCTTAGCAGCACGAGGTAAAGGCCTCCAAAATGGTACATATTTGACATTGCCTAGTTCAGGCTCCTCAGCTTTAGATTCATCTCAATTTTTGCACATTGGACACTTACTTTCTGGTTCATCTGGCCAGAAAATGCTGTGACCCACACTCCACGAGGTTCAATGAAGCAGGTGTAGTAGACAGTCTCTATGACCAGAAGATCATGTTCCTTCAATGGAAGGTCTTCTCTTTAGATTGACCCTTAGAATATAAAGACATCATTGCCTTGCTTGCAGTCACAAATGAAACCGAAGCCCTGCGTGATGTTGAATTTCACCACATTTCCAATACTGCTGTTATCGGACCACACCGGTACCGATCTGATGACCTCGCTGCCAGGTGCCAAATTGGTAGATATGGAAGCCCGTGATGAGAAGATTTGCTAGCAATTATCTATCAATAGCATGAAATCACTCCATGTTATGTCAAGACACTTCTCCATGAGAACTCAATGAATTTTACTTTATTATCAACATTACCAACTCTTATACAGAAAGAAGAAGGCGGATTCAAAAGTTACATGGTACAAAGATTAGTGTTACATAGGTGACAAAGCTTATTGATCATAAGGCTTATTGACATCTACCAAATAGTCTCAAAGCTCTTAAGGATGGTCTCAGACATAGAAATTACTTAAGTCAGGATATTGTTGTTGCATTAGACAATAGTTCTGCTATTGCTGTGTGTCTTCTCTGTTAACATAGCTTAGCCTTATTTAATTTGTCTGTTGACTTATCTTAAAATCCTAGTTACTAGCACTACAAAGCATAGGTTTTAGTCTTCTATTTAAGGGTCAATAGTCCAATACAAGGTAAGATACATACACTTATTGCATTCTGAAACTTAACACTTTATATTCCATGACACTGCAGAGTGTTTGATGCTCCGCCATTGAACTTTTGAACAGCAGTTGTCAGACTCATTTCTCTATGAAGTTTTGCTCAACTTTGTAGGCTTTGGCCATCCACCTTCTTGGCTCCTCTAGGTTCCCCTCATTAGCTGATGGTGGGAATGGTATGACTGAAATGGTATAGGCTGATATGGTGTGAAATCTTCTCATCTTTCCTGGGACAACTCACAATCATCCAATAATTTGAGTCTCCAAAGTACCACCATCAGCTAAGCAGCCTATATCTGAACTGATCTTCCTTAGCCTCCAGATTTTGGTCCAGCACATCCTGGTTGATCCTACAAACTACTCCACTTATAATAGCACTGGTGTATTAAGCGGCACTGGTTCAACATTAGACTATACTCCGTTGGGACTTGGTACCAGTGGAGAGATCAGATCCCACACAACAATGGTTGGGACGTACGATTTGGGGCCACTGAGGATTCTGTACTGATGCAATGACTCTGAGAACTCTGTACTAGAATGGTTCTAACCCCGCTGGGTCATGTAGATCCAGTTGCCCCATCCCCAGCTTTGTAGCCGTACAGCTTGTTTGAAACCATTGATCACAGGGGTGCTGTAGGATCATACAGGATGCCGATATAAATTACTTTTGCCATCACATTGCACTTTGCAAATGAACTTTACTTGATTAACTAAACAGTCTCTTACAAAAATGTGCATCATAGCAATTCTACCCTTGTTGGAGGCAGCAAGGTACACTAGGGTGGGCACTTCAGATATTTTCATACCGGTCTCTCAGTCCCAGTTTTCTCCTCCTCTCTTTCAGCTTGGCTGCTTTTTTTTTGCAGTTGACTACACACAGATCCTCCACAGTCCTTGTCAGTATTCGCACCCAGCCATCGAATGTTCCTCTCCTCTCACTGCTTGCCCTGATCACAGGACAACTTTTCTTCTCTCTGCTTTTGAATCAATCCTTCTTTCTCTCTGCCACAAGGTTCCTTTTCTGTTCTTTAACAGGCCTCACTTTATCTCAGTCACATATGGGAGCGGCCTCCGTCTTTCTTTTGCTCTTTGTGTCTCAGACCTGTTACAGAGTGCTCCCTTCCTGAGCACTTGAGCCTTGGTGGGGCTCTGCCATTCTTCTAACCTTACATGTTGGCCTCTATTCACTCCATGCTTCCATTACCTATTCTCTGCTTGTAGGGCTCATGCATGCCCGCACCTTTTTTTCTTAAGGGGCCAGCGTGCACCCCCTAACTCTGTCCCCAAGTAGTCCTCCTCCACCTCTGCATATTTTAGGCATCCTTTTCCCTATGGAGGATGCCTAGGTGATTGGTCTACATTATCCATTTGGACAAAGCCCCAGTTTGTGCATTCTGGTTTTTGACTCCTGCTCTGACTCCTAACTATTCTAAACTCTGTGCTCCCTGCTATTGGCTCTGTTTCTTGGACTATGTTATCACTCGCTGCCTACCCTAATCATGTGCCTGGACTTTGTTTCAGCATCTGTGCTGCTAGCCCCAAACTTCACCTATCAAGGCACTAAGCTCCTGTTCTTACCCCTTGGCCCTGCACAGCATCATCAGCACAGTCACACCACCAGGACTATCTATATAAGTAACAGCTGGGGAAATCTCACAGTAAAGACAGTATTCGGGGTCAAGGGTGAACAATAGGGTTCCCTTTTCTTTATTTTCTTAAAGGAGAAGAACATAACAGTTATAGACACCTCTTACATATAGGATAAATGGAAATCGTTATATCTGCACTACTATAGAGGATATATGTGTTTCCAAAAAAAACAACCAAAGTAACAATCACCTTTATTTAACTCCATGCAGATGTTGTCATTGGCCAGGAAACAGTGCTAACCACTGAGCCACCGTGCTTACAGGAAAAGGAGGCACGGTGGCTCAGTGGTTGGCGCTGTTGCCTTGCAGCACTGGGGTCCTAGATTCAAATCTGATCAAAGAGGGCATCTGTATGGCATTAAATAAAGGTAATTATAAAACACGGAGAGAATATATAAAGTCCATGCAGATGTTGTCAAATTTGAACCTAGGACTGCAGGGCAACAGTTCTAACCACTGAGCCACAGGAGAACCATCACCATTTGGCCAAGATTAATATTATTCAGTTCGAACTAATTCTTACCAATCCAAACTTTTTTCTGAAATTCGGCAAACCAACTAAATTGAATGTTTCAAAAGTTTGTTAATTTCTATTTATGAGTATAAAGTACAACCATAAAAAGTTCCTTAATCTAAAATACAAGAAATCTATATTTTTTATTCCTAATGTGACCTTATAGACTTTTACCTTTTATTATATAAACCAAACATACTATGTACTGTTAAAAAAAATCATACAGTTAAAGGTTTTACTTAAGAAATTTGCCTATGACTATTTCAGTAGCTTCTAGTTGTCTTTTCCCCCATGAAGTAGGAAGTGGAGATACATTCCTCATTACCAATTAGCATTATACGCACTCATGTGTGAATGTAAATGACTCGTTCCCTTCAGACAGACACAGTTTGGAGGTGTGTATGCCATATTCCATTATTTCCCATACTTCTAATTACATACCCAACAAACCATAATGTGTCGTAATTATTGAGACAGAACAAAATATGCCCTGGGGTATAATGTGTTTACTTGGTCATATAAGAGTCTATCTGGATGATTACTCTGCTAAATAGGTTACTACCAACGTTGGAGAACTCGAATTTGGAAGATTTCAAGAATTTATGTCTTTTTTACTTTATTTTTAAATGAATGCAAGAAATTTTCAAAGGACTCAGGCCAGCTTCACTAAGCTTTTTTTGCGTGCACATAGGCGTATTTTACTGTACGTTTTGTTTATTTGTGTGCGGCAAACAAAGATGCGCCAATTGAAATGTTTAATTAGTCTTAATGAGTTCCAGATGCATTCTTTTATATATGAAAAAAACTAAATCTGGAAGAAAGGTTACTTTTAAATAAACATAATGCACAGGGTAAAGCAGAAATCTGTAAGTAAGCAGTTTTTTCTGGATATCTGTAATATACGAAAATTAACTAAAGATAATTTGTTTTTTTTTTTAAATATTCGTATAAAAAATATCTTGAAATATGAAATTTTCACCCTGATCAATGGAATGTAAACTAATATTTATTATTATAATATACTAACAAAATCACCTCACTTTATGGCCTCATGTCAACGGGGAGAATTAGGCCCGCTGCGGATTCTTCATGCAGAATCCCACAGCGGGTCCCTCCTTTCCTGCGGCCATGAGGCCTGAAAAGAAGAATTACTCACCTGTCCGGACGCTGCGGATATCACCTCCGTCGCAGCCGTATCTTCTTTCTGCGGTCCGGCGGATGTGCTCGGCACGCCAGCAGCGTGCCGCGCACTCTATTTTTTTAAACTCCTGCTCTCCCGCACCAGAGAGCAGAAATTCAGCTGCGGGTGTGCCGCAGATCCGGACGGCTTCCATAGGCTTCAGGAGCCGTCCCCGCGGGAGACCCGCACTAAAATGGAGCATGTTGCGGGTGTTTTCCCGCACACACAATCCGCGTCTCAGGGGAAAATGACATCCACAGGTACTTAACTACCTGTGGGTGTCTAATGCATGCCTATGGGGCGCGGATCCGCGTGCGGGAAAAACGCTGCGGATTTTAAATGTTATTTTGCCATGGACATGAGGCCTAAAGCTATGCTGAGTAGAACGGGACTGGGTCAGCAGAGTCATGTCATCATTAGAGAATGAGGGATTTACTGACAGATGGCTTTATTGTCCTGCTGGAGGCTTTAATAAGGCACGATAGTAACACTAAACCCACAAACAGGGCTCTGTATGCCACTCCGCTGACACTTTTCTTCTTTGAGCAGATTACAGATGCAAGCTTTCAAGACATCTTAGGTCTCTTCCTCAAGCACTCTGTCACAGAACGCCTGAAGAAAAGATCTAAGCTGCATCTCACAGTATTGAGAAAAGAGATCATTGCTGTCACTTAACTATGCAGTTATTCTGCACCGGGAAGAAAGTATTTGAGTCATAGATGTGTCTTGGAATCTGTCTGGCACCTGTTACTATGTACCGAAAATATAGAAAAAATACCAGCCTTCCGGGGTGTTTGGTATATGCTTGTAAGGGATGAAGGGAGTTCTCTACGCTCCCTCCACTCCACTGTCAGTGGCTCCAAGAGCTGCGGCAGTAAACCCCTCCCACTTCTAGACTGAGATGCAGTGTGGAGGAGAGAAAGTTAAGAGGAACAGGAAGTGCTTTCCAAGAAGATCCCCACAACCCTTATGAGACTACCTGACGACTGCCCCAATGCAGGCAACAGAGAACAGGACTAGGCCCCACCCACTGGGAGCATATTTCCACAATGGACTGTTATATATTAGCATACCAAATTGAGTTGGTGCCCAGATGGTTAAAATAAGACCTTGCAAGGAAGATAACTATATATTATCATACTGTTGTGTAAGATGTCATGTAAAATGTTATTTTGATGGTAATAATGGTGCATTAAGGCACCTGATTGGGTGGAGCAACATTTAAAGGAGAATGTGATATGGTAATAGAAACGCTGGTTATTGTGTGAGTAACCTATGAAGAAATTACGCCTATGACATTTGAGCATCCTGTGGGGAATGGTTGCAGTTCCTATGGTGCATGAAAGGTTAGGCTACAGTTAGTGAGATAGGAATGAAAGCCCATGAAATGTGTGCCTTGCTATCGCCAACTGGGAAAAGATGGAAAGGAGATGTGAGCACCAGCAGATTACTCTAGAGCAGACCTGGGCAAAGCACGGCCCGCGGGCCACATCCGGCCCGCTGAATAGCTCGGACCGGCCCGCAAAGAGTGTCCTGGTGACTCACCAATGAGTCCGGTGTCAGCAACGGGAAGCAGCGAAACTAAGGCCTCATGTCCACGGGGAAAATCGGGCCCGCTAAGGATTCTACATGTAGAATCTGCAGCGGGTCCCTCCTGCCCCGCGGACATGAGCGCTGAAAATACAAATAAATGACAATAAACTCACCTCCCATCCGCTCCGTTTCTTCTCTTCGCGGCGGCGTCATCTTCTCTCGTCGCGGCCGGATCTTCATTCTTCGGCTCGGCGGATGTGCACGATGACGTCGGTGACGTGCCCCGCGCATGCGCCGGGCCGAAGCAAAATGATCCGGCCGCGGCTGAGAGAGGATGGCGCGGCGCCGAAGAGAAGAACCGGAGCGGGTAAGTAAAATGTGATTTTTGTGTCCCGCGGATCCGGACGGCTTCCATAGGCTTCAATAGAAGCCCGCGGGAGCCGTCCCCGCGGGAGACCCGCATGAAAATGGAGCATGGTCCAGATTTTTTCATGCTCCATTTTTAAAAAAATCACTTTTATTGACGATCCGCGGGTATTTATCTACCCCGCGGGTGGTCAATGCATCCCTATGGGGTGCGGATCCGCGCGCGGGAGAAGAGTTAAAATCCGCTGCGGATTTTAATTCTTCTTTTCCCCGTGGACATGAGCCCTAAGTGATGCCACTGTAACTTCTGAGTGGAGATGGGAGTGCTCCTTACCGCTCCCCTCTCTATTGGCAGACACGGGGGCCGCGCCGTAAAACGGGGTGAAACACCGGGTGTTCACCGCGCCGTATTACAGCGCCATTCATTTTCAATGGCGGCCGTATTCTGGCCACAAATCGGGCGGCTGGAATACGGCCCCATTAAGGCAATGTGCATGGAGCCTTCGTATGTTGGTCTGGCCCTCTAAAACCATTCCAATTTCTCATGTGGCCCCATGGGAAAATTAATTGCCCACCCCTGCTCTAGAGGATTTAAGTCTGGTTAAAGTCACTTTCAGAAAATACAGGTGCAGGCGTTACCATGCAACACTCAAGTACACAAACCCTCTTTAGTGGAGCGACTTATTGTAAATAACATTATGGTTCAATAAAAGTTATTTTTGCTAAAATATATGTCGCCTACGTCTGTCATCACTGCACCATTACTAAGAACGTAACACCCGTTCATTACACTCTGAATGTACATAATGGTAACTTGGAGACCTACTTGGTATAGGAGGAACTGGACTAATGATCTACCCTCTTCCAAGATTGCCCTTCAGTAGTGAGACAAATGAACCATGGAGGCCAGTAGTGGTCAATGAATGGCATACAATAGCAAACTGAAACATGTTTCATTGGTCCTATACTTGCCTTCTGCGTTCTTTTATGTACTCCATCTCACTGTTCCTTCTGTTGTCATACACACAGGTGGTGATGGGTGTCAGGTAGCCATCTTACACCACTTTTCATGGTGTTCACTGGGTCTCCTTTTTGTATCAGAGAGATTTGGAGGATGGAGGATATACAAGAATGCAGGAGGCAAGAATTGCACCTCCGAAACATGTTCTAGTTTGACATTGTATAGTTACCAATTAACTGTTCATTGGCCACCATTGGACTCCCGATCTATTGTCTGATGACAAAGGCAGATTTACTGTATTTGGACTCCATGATTCATTTGTGATTCTACTGATGTGCAATCCTGGAAGGGATAGATGGCCAGTCTACTGCCCCCTACACCAAGAAAGTCTTCTCCGAGTTACCATTATTTACTTTTACTATATATCACATATCTCTGGTGCTTTTTCTAAATTTCAGTACATTTGCTCACCAAGACCAAGTGGGGTCTATTGGGATCGCCCCAGTACCCCCCCCAGTGGATGACTTTGACAGAGAGGAAAACATGACGAATATTCTTTTATTGGCTCTTCTGGCTGTTGGTGTGAGGTTATTTAGCAAGCTACTAACCCTGACCTAGAGCACTGTCAATTTTATCATTTGTGTACATCTGTGCACACTGTCACTGGCTTTAAGACCCATCTAGGTCCATTTCAAATGACGGCCTCCATTTGATCTACCCACTGTGAAAAGCTCCTTACATATACATCCATCAAAGGCCTGCAACGGATGCACTTCTTCTTTACAGGATACTGTTGTATCGCACAGAATAGTTGATTATGTTATGTCATGCTTTTTTGCAGGATACCAACTTAAGCCAGCATGCCAGAGGACAATAGGACACTTTTTTGGCCTCCATAAGGCCTAAGTCCTATGCTTACCTAGAGTGTATGTTGGGAGCTTTTTCCGAGTATACGTTAAGTGGACATCACAAGCATGATGTGAACACAGACTTACATCAATTATCCTTATGATTTGTGCCTTTGATAATGAAAATTTCCCATTGTAAATCTGCATTACCTTTTTTCTCAAGAGCGTACCTATCTATTGCGGCATCATAGGTGATAGTTGTACAACCTATGAACAAAAAGAGCCAAATTAGATTACCAGGGATCTCCACATCAGTCAATACTGCAAAAGGGAAAAAAGTCCCCTCAGTTTTGCCAGAGATGGTTAAATGGGTTCTCCAATTCAATGGAAACCCCTGTCAATGGGACCTCCAAGCATTAAATTAAGAAATCAGTAGTTACTCACCTCTCCCTGCTCCCCTGTTTATCCTTTTAGGCCAGTTCTGGTCTCTCTGTCTGTTTATGGGCAGCTGTGACGTCCCGTAAACCTGCTGTAGTAACCAATGACAGCACTCAGCCATGGTCACTGAGCGCCGTCCTTGGCTGCTGCAACTTGTTTGTGGTTGGGCTCAGCAAGGAAAGTGAGAGGTGAGTAACTGCTCATTAGTCATTTTAATGCGTGGGGGGATTCATTGACATGAGTTTTTCTTAACTCAGACAACCCCTTTAAGAGGATCACCAAGATCCAGATTGTCCTATTACCAGCATAGCATGGGGGCATAAACCACCAGGAGCAGGTTCCATTTTCGCTTTTGCCATGTTGCTCCTTCTCGCATATGTCCACCTCTGTTTGCTTAGCTTTTTTTTACTCTACTAAAAACTATTGTGATATGCTGATGTGTGCAGCTTTAAATCCTATTGCTTTCCTTGCTGTAAGGTGGCTGCAGGGTAGTTGTGATGCCCGAAGTAAGATTACAGCTTTACGTTTGTTGCTGAGCATTCAGAGAACATCAAGTACATTTCCAGCATCCCGAATGATGGTCTCTGAAAAGTTACAGTCTTTCAAGTGGTAGCAGTCAGTCAATGGCAAGTAATTTATTAATGAAGAAAGCATCAGTGCGTACAGCTTAATAAGTCTGCCTCAGGAGCCTTGTAGAAACCTTTGTAATAGGAATGCTACCAGAAAACACCGACTTAGAAATGTTCCTTTAATTGTGTAACATACGGTAAGTACAACTCCTATATGGAATAGAATCATGACTGCATATTGACATAAGACATAGTCGCTAGAGATGAGCGAGTATACTCGCTAAAGGCAATTACTCGAGCGAGCATTGCCTTTAGCGAGTACCTACCCGCTCGAGACAGAAGGTTCGGGTGCCGGCGCAAGGGAGGGGTGAGTATCGGCTGTCAGCAGGAGGGAGCGGGGGGGAAAGAGGGATCTCCCCTCCGGTCCTCCCTGCTCTCCCCCCAGCAGCCCCGTGCCCGCTGCCGGCACCCGAACCTTCAGTCTCGAGCGGAGGAGATACTCGCTAAAGGCAATGCTCGCTCGAGCAATTGCCTTTAGCGAGTATACTCGCTCATCTATAATAGTCACCAGTAGTGCCAAATTTGCTGGGATTGTCCTTGTTTTTATAAAAGAAATCTTTGTCACAAGGACATTTTTGTCCTATACACTGCCCTGTATTGACTGAATTGATCTAGGACATAAGCCCTTGTCATGCCAAGCTGCTGAAGAGGCGACAGGAGCAATAAACAGTAAGGGTGCCTTTACGCTTATCGCTCAGATTCCTGCGGTCCAGCGAGAATCTAAACGATAATCATTCAGTGTAATGGCATGCACCGACTGAACTTGGGTCAGAAGGGGTGTTGTGTCACCTTAAGGATAGCTCCCAAAAAGTGTGTGGAGACACCTAGGGGGCGAGTGGATCAGGGGAATGGTATAGTCTCTCCCCAAAGAGAGCACCCAAAAGAGGTGTGGGGACACCTAGATTTATAAGGCCATGCAAGCTCCTCTGGGTAATTTATGCAAATAAGAAAGATGGAAAACTACCTCTGCAGCGCCACCTATTGGATGGCAGCATTCCTCCAAATCAATGTGACTTTTAAACAAGTCTTAACATTGATTTGAAATAGGAAACCAAGCCAGAAAACCATACACAGACAGCTGATTCAGGGTGTTTGCTGGCTTAGCTAGTGAGAGGCCTGCGATGTGGGTCAGGAGGTGGGTTGTTTCTCCTTAAGGAGAGCACCCAGAAAATGTGTCGAGACACCTACGGGGTGATTGTGTCAGGGGATGGTATAGTCACTCCCCAAGGAGAACACCCAGAAGGGGTGGGGGGAAACCTAGAAGGTGAGTGAGGAGACTTATAAGGCCATGCAAGCTCTTCTAGGAAATTTATGGAAATAAAAAAGAAGAAAAAATACATCTGCAATGCCACCGACTGCACTTTGAATGGAAGTAGGTGGTCCAGAACAATCCCCAGCCGCTCTGCCTCAATTCAAGCAACGCAATCAGTGATGATCCTTCACTATAAAAGCACAGGAACGATTATTGCTAGGATGAGCTGTCGGGCATCATTTGCCCAATAGTTCGTCCCATGTAAAAGCACCTTAGATGTGTCCACTCTTATCTTAGCTCTAATGTGATTAAAGAGTAAGTGCACTTTAAATTTGTTTTGTTTTTTTTAAATATACAGAATAGGGGATTATAGGCATTTTTGCAATGTGTTATATCAGCATAATTAGAGATGAGCGAGCACCAAAATGCTCGGGTGCTCGTTACTCGGGACAAAATTTTCGCGATGCTCGAGGGTTCGTTTCGAGTAACGAACCCCATTGAAGTCAATGGGTGACTCGAGCATTTTTGTATATCGCCGATGCTCGCTAAGGTTTTCATTTGTGAAAATCGGGGCAATTCAAGAAAGTGATGGGAACGACACAGAAACGGATAGGGCAGGCGAGGGGCTACATGTTGGGCTGCATCTCAAGTTCCCAGGTCCCACTATTAAGCCACAATAGCGGCAAGATTGCCCCCCCCCCCTCCCAACAACTTTTACTTCTGAAAAGCCCTCATTAGCAATGCATACCTTAGCTAAGCACCACACTACCTCCAACAAAGCACAATCACTGCCTGCATGACACTCCGCTGCCACTTCTCCTGGGTTACATGCTGTCCAACCCTCCAAACCCCCCCCCCCCCGCGCACGACGCAGTGTCCACAGCGCACACCAAAGTGTCCCTGCGCAGCCTTCAGCTGCCCTAATGCCACACCACCCTCATGTCTATTTATAAGTGCGTCTGCCATGAGGAGGAACCGCAGGCACACACTGCAGAGGGGTTGGCACGGCTAGACAGCGACCCTCTTTAAAAGGGGTGGGGTGATAGCCCACAATGCTGTACAGAAGCAATGAGAAATATAATCCCCAGCGGTGACACAGTCTTGCTGGGGAGCCAGAAAGCTGTCAAAGGCCTTAGAGAGTGTTCCCCTGCCTGTGCTGTACATGCTGCCTGATCTCTGCGCCTCCCCTGCTACCTGGCCCCCGAAACTGCGCCTTCGGCCACTAGCGCTGTCGGATGGGAATTTTACCATCAGTTTGTCCGGCAGGGTCCTGTGGTATAGCATCACTCTCGAACCCCTTTCCTCTTCGGGTATGAGAGTGGAAAGGTTCTCCTTATACCGTGGGTGCAGCAGTGTGTACACCCAGTAATCCGTAGTGGCCAGAATGCATGTAACGCGAGGGTCACGAGAAAGGCATCCTAACATGAAGTCAGCCATGTGTGCCAGGGTACCTGTACGCAACACATGGCTGTCCTCACTCGGAAGATCACTTTCAGGATCCTCCTCCTCCTCCTCAGGCCATACACGCTGAAAGGATGACAGGCAAGCAGCATGGGTGCCCTCAGCAGTGGGCCAAGCTGTCTCTTCCCCCTCCTCCTCATCCTCCTCATGCTCCTCCTCCTCCTCCTCAACGCGCTGAGATATAGACAGGAGGGTGCTCTGACTATCCAGCGACATACTGTCTTCCCCCGCCTCTGTTTCCGAGCGCAAAGCGTCTGCCTTTATGCTTTGCAGGGAACTTCTCAAGAGGCATAGCAGAGGAATGGTGACGCTAATGATTGCAGCATCGCCGCTCACCATCTGGGTAGACTCCTCAAAGTTTCCAAGGACCTGGCAGATGTCTGCCAACCAGGCCCACTCTTCTGTAAAGAATTGAGGAGGCTGACTCCCACTGCACCGCCCATGTTGGAGTTGGTATTCCACTATAGCTCTACGCTGCTCATAAAGCCTGGCCAACATGTGGAGCGTAGAGTTCCACCGTGTGGGCACGTCGCACAGCAGTCGGTGCACTGGCAGATGAAACCGATGTTGCAGGGTGCGCAAGGTGGCAGCGTCCGTGTGGGACTTGCGGAAATGTGCGCAGAGCCGGCGCACCTTTCCGAGCAGGTCTGACAAGCGTGGGTAGCTTTTCAGAAAGCGCTGAACCACCAAATTAAAGATGTGGGCCAGGCATGGCACGGGAGTGAGGCTGCCGAGCTGCAGAGCCGCCACCAGGTTACGGCCGTTGTCACACACGACCATGCCCGGTTGGAGGCTCAGCGGCGCAAGCCAGCGGTCGGTCTGCTCTGTCAGACCCTGCAGCAGTTCGTGGGCCGTGTGCCTCTTCTCTCCTAAGCTGAGTAGTTTCAGCACGGCCTGCTGACGCTTGCCCACCGCTGTGCTGCCACGACGCGCTACACCGACTGCTGGCGACGTGCTGCTGCTGACACATCTTGATTGTGAGACAGAGGTTGCGTAGGAGGAGGAGGAGGAGGAGGGTGGTTGAGTGGAGGAAGCATACACCACCGCAGATACCACCACCGAGCTGGGGCCCGCAATTCTGGGGGTGGGTAGGACGTGAGCGATCCCAGGCTCTAACTCTGTCCCAGCCTCCACTAAATTCACCCAATGTGCCGTCAGGGAGATATAGTGGCCCTGCCCGCCTGAGCTTGTCCACGTGTCCGTTGTTAAGTGGACCTTGCCAGTAACCGCGTTGGCAAGGGCGCGTACAATGTTACGGGAAACGTGGTCGTGCAGGGCTGGGACGGCACATCGGGAAAAGTAGTGGCGACTGGGAACTGAGTAGCGCGGGGCCGCCGCCGCCATCATACCTTTGAAAGCCTCCGTTTCCACAACCCTATACGGCAGCATCTCCAGGCTGATAAATTTGGCTATGTGCACATTTAACGCAGGTGCGTGGCGGTGTACTTGCGCTTGCACTCCAACACTTGCGCTGGCGACGGCTGGACGGTGCGCTGAGAGACATTGGTGGATGGGGCCGAGCACAGCGGAGGTGAGGGTGTGGGTGCAGGCCAGGAGACGGTAGTGCCTGTGTCCTGAGAGGGGGGTTGGATCTCAGTGGCAGGTTGGGGCACAGGGGGAGAGGCAGCGGTGCAAACCGGAGGCGGTGAACGGCCTTCATCCCACCTTGTGGGGTGCTTGGCCATCATATGTCTGCGCATGCTGGTGGTGGTGAGGCTGGTGGTGGTGGCTCCCCGGCTGATCTTGGCGCGACAAAGGTTGCACACCACTGTTCGTCGGTCGTCTGCACTCTCAGTGAAAAACTGCCAGACCTTTGAGCACCTCGGCCTCTGCAGGGTGGCATGGCGCGAGGGGGCGCTTTGGGAAACAGTTGGTGGATTATTCGGTCTGGCCCTGCCTCTACCCCTGGCCACCGCACTGCCTCTTCCAACCTGCCCTGCTGCTGCACTTGCCTCCCCCTCTGAAGACCTGTCCTCAGTAGGCGTAGCAAACCAGGTGGGGTCAGTCACCTCATCGTCCTGCTGCTCTTCCTCCGAATCCTCTGTGCGCTCCTCCCTCGGACTTACTCCAATTACTACTACCTGAGTGATAGACAACTGTGTCTCATCGTCATCGTCCTCCTCACCCACTGAAAGCTCTTGAGACAGTTGCCGGAATCCCCAGCCTCATCCCCCGGACCCCGGGAACTTTCCAAAGGTTGGGCATCGGTCACGACAAACTCCTCTGGTGGGAGAGGAACCATTGCTGCCCAATCTTGGCAGGGGCCCGAGAACAGTTCCTGGGAGTCTGCCTGCTCCTCAGAATGTGTCATTGTAATGGAGTGAGAAGGCTGGGAGGAAGGAGGAGCAGCAGCCAGAGGATTCAGAGTTGCAGCAGTGGATGGCGCAGAATTCTGGGTGGTCGATAGATTGCTGGATGCACTTTCTCCCATCCACGACAGGACCTGCTCACACTGCTCATTTTCTAATAAAGGTCTACCGCGTGGACCCATTAATTGTGAGATGAATGTGGGGACGCCAGAAACGTGCCTCTCTCCTAATCCCGCAGCAGTCAGCTGCGATACACCTGGATCAGGTGCTCGGCCTGTGCCCACACCCTGACTTGGGCCTCCGCGTCCTCGCCCGCGTCCACGTCCTTTAGGCCTACCCCTACCCCTCAGCATGCTGTATTACCAGTAGTGCAGAAACAGAACGCTGTAATTAAATGTGCCGCTTATTGGCCTGTGGTTGGAGGCTGAATTCCCTTACGGAACGCACAGCAGAGCCAGGAAACTATTTTGCGCACGCCTGTAGTGAGACGTAGGTGTGTATGACTGAGCTAGTGGAATTCACAGCGCAGAAGCAGTCAAGTGGCCAAAGGCCAGTAGTAGGCCTTAAGTATTTTGCTTCTATTTTTTTTAAATGTTGAGCTGATACAGCAGACAGATACTGTAGGCAGCATATAATATTATGTATACTGTTTCCCTCTGGCGGGATGACGGCGATCATGTAACAGAGACAGCAGATCCAGGAAACAATTTTGCGCAAGCCTGCTGTAACGCTTAGCTGCGTATTAATTAGGACTACTACCCCCAGCAGATAGATACTGTAGGCAGCGTATAATATTATGTATACTCTTTCCCTCTGGTGGGATGACGGCGATCATGTAACAGAGACAGCAGATCCAGGAAACAATTTTGCGCAAGCCTGCTGTAACGCTTAGCTGCGTATTAATTAGGACTACTACCCCCAGCAGATAGATACTGTAGGCAGCGTATAATATTATGTATACTCTTTCCCTCTGGCGGGATGACGGCGCTGATGTAACAGAGACAGCAGATCCAGGAAACAATTTTGCGCAAGCCTGCTGTAACGCTTAGCTGCGTATTAATTAGGACTACTGCCCCCAGCAGACACGCAGTAAACTGAAGACGGTCACAGGCAGCCCAAATATAGTATTTTTCCCCAATTTTTTGAAAAAAGCTCACTGCCTATATAGCCTGAATATCTCTTTCCCTGCCTCACCAGTACTGGCCCTATACTCTGTACAATGACTGCAGACTGCGGACGCAATGCTCTGCACGTCCGATATACAAAAAAAAAAATTGTGCAACACTGCTAAAAGCAGCCTCAACAGTACTGCACACGGTCAGATGTGGCCCTAAGAAGGACCGTTGGGGTTCTTGAAGCCTAAAATAACTCCTAACGCTCTCCCTATAGCAGCTCCGGCATCAGCAGCACTTTCCCTGCTCTCTGTCAGAATGCATCTGTGGCGAGCCGTGGGAGGGGTGGTATAGGGCTTGAACGTCGCAGGGGGAAGCTGTAATGCCTTCCCTGTCTTTCTATTGGCCAGAAAAGCGCGCTAACGTCTCAGAGATGAAAGTGAAAGTAACCGAACATCGCGTGGTACTCGTCTCGAGTAACGAGCATCTCGAACATGCTAATACTCGAACGAGTATCAAGCTCGGACGAGTATGTTCGCTCATCTCTAAGCATAATCTTTACAATTTTCATACAAAACCTCTATTCAGCTATGCAGCTAAGAGAAGACGTTGCTGAGAAATCAGTCTTCAGCTGTTTGCTCTGTGCCCGCACTGTTCTGTCTAGTGCAGGCACAGCTGTTTCCATATAACACTTTATTAATAAACTGTCAGGGTCTCATTGCATCAGGTGTATAGTACTGTATGTCACAACCCAATGCACTGCGATACTGATAGTGCATGGAGTCTGGCAGGGAACGATCGTTGCGAAGGGGAGAAGCCGTCTGCAGCACAAGACAGCTTCTCCTTACACAGCACCTGGGGACAGATGAGAGAAGGCAGGAGACTAATAAAAGCAGCGCTGCAGACAGGTCTGAAGGTACAGCAGGCTTTAGTAATAAACTATTATATGAAGCAGCTGTGCCTGAACTAGAGAGAACTGTGCAGCACAGATGGAGCTTTGTGTTCAGCTATGCAATTAGCTTGCTGAAGCAAATTTTTCACCAACATTTTCTCCTCGCTCCATAGCTGAACAGGGGTTTTGTATGCAAAATGTACAGAAAAGGCTGATAAAACATACTGCAAGAATCGCCTATTCTGTACATTTCAGATTTTAAAAAAATGAAGTGCTGCTACTTTTTAAAGCCTACAAATTAATTATGAAATGAATTGAATACAGCATTGTGATATCCTAGATGCAATGCATAACTCAACCACTGGGTGATCACACACAAACTCCTATAGAATAGATGTCTCATGACAGAGTATCGTAAAATCATGTCTTTTTGAGAAGCTGGTCATCTTGCACCCCACAACTAAGGATATTATGAGCCAAGGGAGAAGCTAAGGAAGGACGCATCTGTAACTGGGGGTCTGAATTTTGAGATGCATGGTCTGAATTATAGGGCTTGGTGCGAGGTCAGAATTTTAGGATATCAATCGTCTGAATTTTAGGGTCTTAACATTGGGCTCAGATCAGGGGTTTGTATAGTATCTTTATTGTTTTACTATTACCCTCATCTTCTGGAGTTCCTTCCCACTAGGCTACACTACGCCGCTCTCCAGGGATAGGGACTACAACCACCATCATCTTTATTTGTAGCATGGCTGGGTGGGAGTCAGATTACAAAGCTGTCCCTCACTTTGGCATACAACAATTGGCATCACAAACTACAACCACCATTACTTTTACTTGTAACCTACCTGGATGGTAGTCAGAGTACATAGCCCACATGAATCCAAGCTGATTCCAGGTCCAGCAAGTTTTAGCATCATGAACATGATCAAATTCTCTGTGCCTAAGGGCTCCCACCCACTAGCGTTTTTTTCTCCACTGCGCTGCTGCGAGAGTAAGTGAAAACTCTCGCAGAGCAGTGCGAGAAAATCGCTGCGACAGTCTTTTCAGTGGGGCCAGCGGCAGCAGCGCTAGCCCCATTGAAAAGATATGGAGAATGCCGCGGACTTCTGCCACAGCTGTGACACCTGTGACATCTGTGGCAGGAGTTTCCTTCATCCCCACGGGGACCGCGGGGATGAAGGAACCCTCTGTGACAGCTGTCACAGCTGTGGCAGAAGTCAGCGGCATGCTATCCCATTGCTTTCAATGAGATCGGCACTGCTGCCGATCCCATTTAAAGCAGTGGTTTCTGACAAGCCCTGCAGAATGATTATTGGTGAAGGGCTTGAAATATAAGCCCTTCCCCGATAATCATAAAAAAGTGGTTAAAAAAATAATAAAAAAGTTACTCACCTCTCCTGCTGTCAGCCGCGTCCTCCTCTGGCTGGCTCCCTGGCACTGCTACTGAGCTCTTTCAGCAGACGGGGATTTAAAAATCCCCGCCTCCTGAAAGGGCTGTGCGGATTGTCTGAGGGCTCAGCCAATAGCAGCTATTGCTTAGCTATTGGCTGAGCGCTCAGCCAATCTCAGATAGCTCTTAGCTATTCATTCATGAATAGCAATATCTTAGCTATTCATGAATGAATAGCTAAGAGCTATCTGTCATTGGCTGAGCGCTCAGCCAATAGCTAAGCAGTAGCTGCTATTGGCTGAGCCCTCAGCCAATCTGCACAGCCCTTTCAGGACACTGGGATTTTTAAATCCCCGTCTGCTGAAAGAGCTCAGTAGCAGTGCCGGGGAGCCAGCCGAAGGACGCGGCTGACAGCAGGAGAGGTGAGTAACTTTTTTATTATTTTTTTTAACCACTTTTTTATGATTATCGGGGAAGGGCTTATATTTCAAGCTCTTCTCCAATAATCATTCTGCAGGGCTTGTCAGAAACCACTGCTTTAAATGGGATCGGCAGCAGTGCCGATCCCATGGAAAGCAATGGGATAGCATGCCGCGGACTTCTGCCACAGCTGTGACAGCTGTCACAGCTGTGACAGAGGATTCCTTCATCCCCGCGGTCCCCGTGGGGATGAAGGAAACTCCTGCCACAGCTGTCACAGCTGTGGCAGAAGTCCGCGGCATTCTCCATATCTTTTCAATGGGGCTAGCGCTGCTGCCACTGGCCCCATTGCAGAGACTAGCGATGTCGCAGCAATATCACAGCGATTTTGGGATATCTGCCTGCGTTTTTCTCGCACTGCGATGCGAGACTTTAACTTTAGAATCGCATCGCAGTGGAGAAAAAAACGCCAGTGGGTGGGAGCCCTTAAAAGAAGAAATTTGCTTTTGCTACAACCCCTCAAGGGTTAATCAGTCATTTTTGGGTAAGACTTTGTAATATTGCTAAAAACAACTTTGATTAATGGATCTATACAGCGCTACTGAGATGCTTGTTGATTCTGTGCAGCACTATGAGAATTGAAAAGGAACTTTTTTTTTAATGAAAATGACCAGCGATTAGAGATGAGCGAGTATTGCCTTTTGCGAGTACCTGCCCACTCGTCTCTAAAGATTTGGGTGCCGGCGGGGGCGAGCGGTGAGTTGTGGGAGTGAGCAGGGGGGAGAGAGTGAGAAAGAGATCTCCCCCAGTTCCTCCCCACTCTCCCTCGCCGCTCCCAGCCCCCCGCCCGCACCCGAGTCTTTTGAGACCAGCGGGCAGGTGCTCGCAAAAGGCAATACTCGCTCAAGTAATTTGCCTTAGCGAGTACGCTCGCTCATCTCTATTAGTGATATTACAATGGGAAATGGGGAGCATAAAGAATGTTTGTTATGTTTTCACCATGTCGGTACTGTAATGGTGCTCATAGACTGTTGTTCTAATTTTACTGCACCATAGCTCCACATGATGGCGCGGATTCATGTACTGCAGTAAAAAAAGGGGAAGAGGCAGCCCCTTGCAAAGAGAAGACCCATCGAGGGGTGGATACTTTGCTACTTGGCGCTAAAGCCCTACAGGAAGGGCGTAGGCAGGAAGACTTTGCTGAGAACATGCTTGTTATCTCATGTCGTGCTGCTACTAACCCTAAGGTGACTAGAAGAAGACCACCAGGCTATCACCGCAAGATCCCACTTGGTTTTTCGAGGACAAGTCTGAGCTCAGAAGTACCTTGGAACACTATGGACCCACCAAAATGTCGGCAACTACTACAGCCCAATTACAGGAGGAGCGGGAGCCTGCTGTTGTCACCCAGCTATCTGCTGCAGCCCCGCTATGAGGGTCTGCATCTCCATCTTGATCATAATACTGGAGAAGTGGCTCACCGCAGCCCATGGCCTACCTACCACCTGAGGCTTTGCTTGATAGTACACCTGGCTGGACGTTCACCACTCCCTCCACTACCGAAATGCATTTACCCACCAGCAATGGAGGATGACTCCACTGCTTTGGCTGGAGCAGCCTCATCTTCAGCCCACCCTCCTAGCTACTACTATGGAAAATATTGAGGGCTGAATCCCCTTTGCATCCAGACTTTGAGATGTACCGATTGGAAGAGCTCTGCGGAACCCCTAGCTCTACTGGGTTTACTACTGACCTCGAAACAGAGGAGGAACCCATCGAGACACCCTCTAGTGCGGTGAACCCAAGCTGACCCGGTGGCCTATAGTGAGCGCTGCTGGTAAAGTGGTGCCACTTCTGCATTAAAACAATATTATGTAGTTGGAAGATAGTTTTAGGGTATTTTTTTTTACATGTTGCGAAAATGCTGTGGAATTTCTGCAGCAGTTAATTCCACTGCAAATTCCGTAGCCTTTTTGCTTCCCAAACAGAGTCAATGTCCATTGGTGCCGATTTTTACTCTTTTTTGGATGCGAAGAAGCTGTGGAATTTGTGGTGAAATTTTCTGTTTTCTAACTACATTAGGCCTCCTGCACACTTTTTGTTCTTACGCGTTTTTTTCACGCGATATCACAGCGTTTTTTCACACGATTGTCAATTGGACAATCTTCTTTCTAATGTTAAAAAAGCATTGCAAGTTACTTTACTACTTTGTTTAAAATGAAGACTTCACTGTTTTAGAACTTCATGGTCCGCATTGTATTCTACTACCTGAGCACAACCCATCACTCGCGACATCTACATAAAAGACCCTAGGTTGTGCCTGGGAGGGGTCATCCTCTAAGATCTCACCCATAATGAGTGCCAGGCTCATCAGAGGACAGATGAAACAAGTACGCCCATTCGCATATCTAGCCAGGAAATAGTAGACCTGCATATGGCAGTTGACTTGTGTACAGCAATCCCCTTCTCGGCATCCCACTAGGAAACATATACCGACATGCCAAACATCTGTGGTGTGTTTTTGCTCCATATATGTGCGGCATCTGTCCCGGTATAGGACCTCGTTCATCTGTTCAACCTGCATTGCTGGATACATTTTCCATAACAAGTAGTTGAATGTAAGTAATTAAAGATTAATTGTGAAAGATGTTGAATGTCATTTAATAGCACATTAATAGAAGACAGACTGTGTGCTAAATGCATCTGTGTTTGCCTTCCTAATATAGCAGGACATGTGTTTTTAGGGTTTGTTGAAAGAACTGTTATAAACAGCTACGCTATACGGATTCAAATATACCGTGTATTTATTCTACACATTCCTACTGCGCATTACACCCACAATAAGGTTTAAGAAAACGCCGTGAAGCGCAGTGCTTGGTCATGTGATAGCATTTCATGCAATTCACTATTCCCTCCAATCATTTACCCTGCATCATGTTGGTAAAAATAAAAACCTTGCTTGTCAGGAGGACTATTAGTTATTCACGGTGCACATCATTTATACACTTGGTCCAAATAAAACAGGTCCCTAGAAGAAGTTGACGTTTTGTTTCAAAACTCGGCATGCAGTTACATCTCAGACAGATATGCAAATGATTTGTGGTGTGATTAGATGAACGGTCTTGCCACCTGAGGTCCTAAAAGTGGTTGCACCCATGTCCTACAAAAAGGCTCTCAGAGGCTCCTTGTGTGTAGTGACTAGAGATGAGCGAGCATACTCGAGAAGGCAAACTACTCAACCGAGTAGTGCCGTATTCGAGTACCTGCCCGCTCGTCTATAAAGATTCGGGTGCCGGCGGGGGGCGGGGAGTAGCGGGGGAGAGCGGCAAGGAATGGAGGGGAGATCTCTCTCTCCCGCTCTCGCCCCACTCCTCCTGCTCACCGCCGCAACTCACCTGTCACCCGCGCCGGTAGCCAAATCTTTAGAGACGAGCGGGCAGGTACTCGAATAAGGCACTACTCGCTCAAGTAGTTTGCCTTATCGAGTATGCTCGCTCATCTCTAGTAGTGACCTCTTCTTCTGCTTAAGTAGAGCTTGTTGACCACTAAACGCCTCTACGATGCAAAGAGATTTTTACAGGGTTAACAGAATCTGAGAGGGGCGCATTATGGGAATGTGAGAAGCTGGATGGTCGTATCGATGAATTTCCTGCCACCTGGGCCGCTCTGACCAGATTTTTAGGAGCTCAGGATGGCCTCGATAGACCACCAGTAGAGAGGATCATCTTATTGTCTGACAAGCACAAGTAGCTACAACTATTTCATTGTCCATCATTCAGAGTCGGGTGGCACCATCATTACAGGCCCTTGTGACTGTCAGAAACATTTCCAGGCACTTGGCTGAAGGACACTTGGTTTCACGAAGCCCATTACATGTACTGTCTTTAACACCCAACACTGTCACCTCTGTTTCCAGGGGTGTCGTGAGCAATGGCTCTTAACTGCTACGGAGTGAAACTGGTTTTCTTCAGCGATGAATCCAGGTTTAATTTTGATGATGGTCATGTTTAGAGATGAGCGAACGTACTCGTCCGAGTTTGATGCTCGGGCGAATATTAGGGTGTTCGGGATGCTCGTTACTCGTAACGAGTACCACGCGATGTTCAGGTTACTTTCACTTTCATCTCTGAGACGTTAGTGCGCTTTTCTGGCCAATTGAAAGACAGGGAAGGCATTACAACTTCCCCCTGTGATGTTCCAGCCCTATACCACCCCCCTGCTGTGAGTGGCTGGGGAGATCAGGTGTCACCCGAGTATAAAAATCGGCCCCTCCCGCGGCTCGCCTCAGATGCGTTGTGAGATAGCTGAGGGACAGTGCTATCGTGTTGGAGCTGCTGTAGGGAGAGTGTTAGGAGTTAGTGTAGGCTTCAAGAACCCCAACGGTCCTTCTTAGGGCCACATCTATCCGTGTGTAGTACTGTGGAGGCTGCCTTTTGCAGTGGTGCACATTTTTTTTTTTGGTATATCGGCCGTGCAGAGCATTGCGCCCTGCAGTAATACTACAGGGACAGAAGTGGTGGTTAGGCAGGGAGAGTGTTAGGAGTTAGTGTAGGCTTCAAGAACCCCAACGGTCCTTCTTAGGGCCACATCTAACCGTGTGCAGTACTGTGGAGGCTGCTGTTAGCAGTGTTGCACTTTTTTTTTTTTTCCAAATCGGCCGTGCAGAGCATTGCGCCCTGCAGTAATACTCCAGGGACAGAATTGTGTAGGCAGGGCCAGAAGACATATTTTATTGATTGAATATAGGCAGTGGGCCTTTCCTTTAAAAAAAAAGGGCAAAAATTCTATTTGGCCTGCCTCTGACAGTCCTCAGCGTTCTGGGTACGTGTGTGCTGGGTGGAGAACTTAAACAAAAATCATACGCAGCCAGCTAAGTTTAACAGCAGGCTTGCGCCAATTTATTTCCTGGCTGGGAAATCACCACTCTGCTGCAGTTAATAACAGTGCAAGACTGCAGTTCTGTGACACACAGCAGGGCCACACAACACATTTTTAATTGATTGAATATAGTCAGTGGGCCTTTCCTTTAAAAAAAAAAAAAGGGCAAAAATTCTATTTGGCCTGCAGGCTTGCGCCAATTTATTTCCTGGCTGGGAAATCACCGCTCTGCTGCAGTTAATAACAGTGCAACACTGCAGTTCTGTGACACACTGCAGGGCCACAACACATTTATTATTGATTGAATATAGTCAGTGGGCCTTTCCTTTAAAAAAAAAAGGGAAAAAATTATATTTGGCCTGCCTCTGACAGTCCTCAGCGTTCTGGGTACGTGTGTGCTGGGTGCAGAACTTAAACAAAAATCATACGCAGCCAGCTAAGTTTAAAAGCAGGCTTGCGCCAATTTATTTCCTGGCTGGGAAATCAAATCACTGGTAATACAGCATGCCGAGGGATAGGGGTAGGCCTAGAGGACGTGGACGCGGCCGAGGACGCGGAGGCCCAAGTGAGGGTGTGGGCACAGGCCGAACTCCTGATCCAGGTGTATCGCGGCCGACTGCTGCGCGATTAGGAGAGAGGCACGTTTCTGGCGTCCCCACATTCATCGCACAATTAATGGGTCCACGCGGGAGACCTTTATTAGAAAATGAGCAGTGTGAGCAGGTCCTGTCGTGGATGGCAGAAAGTGCTTCGAGCAACCTATCGTCCACCCACAGTTCTGCGCCGTCCACTGCTGCAAATCCGAATCCTCTGGCTGCTGCTCCTCCTTCCTCCCAGCCTCCTCACTCCACTACAATGACACATGCTCAGGAGCGGGAAGACTCCCAGGAACTGTTCTCGGGCCCCTGCTCAGATTGGGCAGCAGTGGTTCCTCTCCCACCAGAGGAGTTTATCGTCACTGATGCCCAACCATTGGAAAGTTCCCGGGGTCCGGGGGATGAGGCTGGGGACCTCCGGCAACTGTCTCAAGACCTTTCAGTGGGTGAGGAGGACGATGACGATGAGACACAGTTGTCTATCGGTGAGGTAGTAGTAAGGGCAGTAAGTCCGAGGGAGGAGCGCACAGAGGATTCTGAGGAAGAGCAGCAGGACGATGAGGTGACTGACCCCACCTGGTTTGCAACGCCTCCTCAGGACAGGTCTTCAGAGGGGGAGGCAAGGGCAGCAGCAGGGCAGGTTGCAAGAGGCAGTGCGGTGTCCAGGGGTAGAGGCAGGGCCAGACCGAATAATCCACCAACTGTTTCCCAAAGCGCACCCTCGCGCCATGCCACCCTGCAGAGGCCAAGGTGCTCTAAGGTCTGGTAGTTTTTCACAGAGACGCCTGACGACCGACGAACAGTGGTGTGCAACCTTTGTCGCGCCAAGATCAGCCGGGGAGCCACCACCAACAGTCTCACCACCACCAGCATGCGCAGACATATGATGGCCAAGCACCCCACAAGGTGGGACGAAGGCCGTTCACCGCCTCCGGTTTGCACCGCTGCCTCTCCCCCTGTGCCCCAACCTGCCACTGAGATCCAACCCCCCTCTCAGGACACAGGCACTACCGTCTCCTGGCCTGCACCCACACCCTCACCTCCGCTGTCCTCGGCCCAATCCACCAATGTCTCGCACCGCACCGTCCAGCCGTCGCTAGCGCAAGTGTTTGAGCGCAAGCGCAAGTACGCCGCCACGCACCCGCATGCTCAAGCGTTAACCGTCCACATAGCCAAATTTATCAGCCTTGAGATGCTGCTGTATAGGGTTGTGGAAACGGAGTCCTTCAAAAGTATGATGGCGGCGGCGGCGGCCCCGCGCTACTCAGTTCCCAGTCGCCACTACTTTTCCCGATGTGCCGTCCCAGCCCTGCATGACCACGTCTCCCGCAACATTGTACGCGCCCTCACCAACGCGGTTACTGCCAAGGTCCACTTAACAACGGACACGTGGACAAGCACAGGCGGGCAGGGCCACTACATCTCCCTGACGGCACATTGGGTGAATTTAGTGGAGGCTGGGACAGAGTCAGAGCCTGGGACCGCTCACATCCTACCCACCCCCAGAATTGCGGGCCCCAGCTCGGTGGTGGTATCTGCGGCGGTGTATATTCCTCCACTAAAGCACCCTCCTCCTCCTCCTCCTCCTACGCAACCTCTGTCTCACAATCTAGATGTGTCAGCAGCAGCAGGACGTCGCCAGCAGTCGGTGTCGCGCGGCGTGGCAGCACAGCGGTGGGCAAGCGTCAGCAGGCCGTGCTGAAACTACTCAGCTTAGGAGATAAGAGGCACACGGCCCACGAACTGCTGCGGGGTCTAACAGAGCAGACCGACCGTTGGCTTGCGCCGCTGAGCCTCCAACCGGGCATGGTCGTGTGTGACAACGGGCGTAACCTGGTGGCGTCTCTGCAGCTCGGCAGCCTCACACACGTGCCATGCCTGGCCCACGTCTTTAATTTGGTGGTTCAGCGCTTTCTGAAAAGCTACCCACGCTTGTCAGACCTGCTCGTAAAGGTGCGCCGGCTCTGCGCACATTTCCGCAAGTCCCACACGGACGCTGCCACCCTGCGCACCCTGCAACATCGGTTTAATCTGCCAGTGCACCGACTGCTGTGCGACGTGCCCACACGGTGGAACTCTACGCTCCACATGTTGGCCAGGCTCTATGAGCAGCGTAGAGCTATAGTGGAATATCAACTCCAACATGGGCGGCGCAGTGGGAGTCAGCCTCCTCAATTATTTTCAGAAGAGTGGGCCTGGTTGGCAGACATCTGCCAGGTCCTTGGAAAGTTTGAGGAGTCTACCCAGGTGGTGAGCGGCGATGCTGCAATCATTAGCGTCACCATTCCTCTGCTATGCCTCTTGAGAAGTTCCCTGCAAAGCATAAAGGCAGATGATTTGCGCTCGGAAACGGAGGCGGGGGAAAACAGTATGTCGCTGGATAGTCAGAGCACCCTCCTGTCTATATCTCAGCGCGTTGAGGAGGAGCATGAGGAGGATGAGGAGGAGGGGGAAGAGACAGCTTGGCCCACTGCTGACGGTACCCATGCTGCTTGCCTGTCATCCTTTCAGCGTGTATGGCCTGAGGAGGAGGAGGAGGATCCTGAAAGTGATCTTCCTAGTGAAGACAGCCATGTGTTGCGTACAGGTACCCTGGCACACATGGCTGACTTCATGTTAGGATGCCTTTCTCATGACCCTCGCGTTGCACGCATTCTGGCCACTACGGATTACTGGGTGTACACACTGCTCGACCCACGGTATAAGGAGAACCTTTCCACTCTCATTCCCGAAGAGGAAAGGGGTTCGAGAGTGTTGCTATACCACAGGACCCTAGCGGACAAGCTGATGGTAAAATTCCCATCCGACAGCGCTAGTGGCAGAAGGCGCAGTTCCGAGGGCCAGGTAGCAGGGGAGGTGCGTAGATCGAGCAGCATGTACAGCCCAGGCAGTGCAACAGTCTTTAAGGGCCTGGACAGCTTTATGGCTCCCCATCAAGACTGTGTCACCGCTCCCCAGTGAAGGCTGAGTCAGCAGGAGCACTGTAAAAGGATGGTGAGGGAGTACGTAGCCGATCGCACGACCGTCCTCCTTGACGCCTCTGCCACCTACAACTACTGGGTGTCGAAGCTGGACACGTGGCCTGAACTCGCGCTGTATGCCCTGGAGGTGCTTGCTTGTCCTGCGGCTAGCGTCTTGTCAGAGAGGGTGTTTAGTGCGGCTGGGGGAATCATCACAGATAAGCGTACCCGCCTGTCAACCGACAGTGCCGACAGGCTTACACTCATCAAGATGAACAAAGCCTGGATTTCCCCAGACTTCTCTTCTCCACCAACGGACAGCAGCGATACCTAAGCAATACGTAGGCTGCACCCGCGGATGGAAGCATCGTTCTCTCTCACCATCCAAAACGGGGACATTTCTGCTTCATCAATCTGTGTATAATATTCCTCCTCCTGCTCCTCCTCCTGAAACCTGACGTAATCACGCCGAACGAGCAATTTTTCTTAGGGCCACAAGGCTCACTCATATAATTTTTCTAAACAATTTTTATACGTTTCAATGCTCTTAAAAGCGTTGAAACTTTAACTTGAACCAATTTTTCGTTAAACTGGGCTGCCTCCAGGCCTAGTTACCACTTAAGCCACATTAACCAAAGCGATTAATGGGTTTCACCTGCCATCTCGGTTGGGCATGGCCAATTTTTTCTGAGGTACATTACTACTGTTGGTACACCAATTTTTTTGGGCCCTCACCTACAGTGTAATCATAGTAATTTCTATGTTCTTCGCCTGCACTCATGGTACAGAAAGGTGTGTGGGGTTGGCCTACACTTTAGCTACATAAATGTAACTGGGGCCTTGTCTATACTGCAGCTACTGAAATGTGAAAGAGACTGTTATCTCCCTAAACTGCTGCAATGGGAATGTTACTGGGGCCTGTCTTGAGTGCTACTATTACTGAAATGGAACTAAGACTGCGCTCCCCCTATACTGCTGCTAGTGATATGTTAGTGGGGCCTGTCCCTAATGCTACCGCTGAAATGTTAATAATTCTGGGCTCTGCCTATACCGCTGCTAATTGTATGTCACTGGGGTGTGGAAACAGAGGCTTCACAAAGACATGATGGCGGCGAGGCCATTTCCCACCAACGCTGTTACTGTTAAGGTGCATATAACCACGGACACGTGTAGAGGACACATAGTGCCTCCAAAACATCCCCCTCCTCCTCCAACAATGAAAACATTCTTGGCAAATACCTTTGCATTGGTCCGTCTGGTGGCAGTCCAAGAATTTCACCTTTAACGACACAACAAGAGAGCACCACCACCATCCCCCCGCCACGGCCCACTTAATCCTGGCCACATTCCGAAAACCAACTACATAAAATCGCGCTACCAGATCCGCAGTCACCACCACATTACCACCAACGAGGTTGCTGTTAAGGTACATATTACCAGTCTGACTGGGGCATGCAGTGTGGGCCGAAGCCCACCTGTATTGTATCTGACGTTAGCTCTGCTGAGTAGGGCACTGCAATGGGATATTTTTATGTACCACCGGTGGGTTCCAGGGAGCCACCCATGCTGTGGGTCCACACGGAGTTGTAACTGCATCTGTCCACTTGTAAAGAACCCCAGTCTGACTGGGGCATGCAGTGTGGGCCGAAGCCCACCTGCATTAACCACGACATTACCTCAGCTGTGATGGGCAATGCAATGGGATATTTTTATGTACCACCAGTGGGTTCCAGGGAGCCACCCATGCTGTAGGTGCACACGGAGTTTAACCTACATCTGTCCACTTGTAAAGAACCCCAGTCAGACTGGGGCATGCAGTGTGGGCCGAAGCCCACCTGTATTAAGCACGACATTACCTCAGCTGTGATGGGCAATGCAATGGGATTTATTTATGTACCGCCGGTGGCTTCCTGGCACCCAACCATGCTGTGGGTCCACAGGGAGTTGTTACTACATCTGTCCACTTGTAAAGAACCCCAGTCTGACTGGGGCATGCAGTGTGGGCCGAAGCCCACCTGCATTAACCACGACATTACCTCAGCTGTGATGGGCAATGCAATGGGATATTTTTATGTACCGCCGGTGGGTTCCAGGGAGCCACCCGTGCTGTGGTTGCACACGTAATTCCCATTGCGGAGTTGGACCTGGCTGTGACTATTTATAAAAAACCACGGTCTGACTGGGGCATGCAGACACCTTGACAGAATGAATAGTGTGTGGCACATAGGTTCCCCATTGCTATGCCCACGTGTGCAGCTCCAGATGGAGGTGGCACAGGATTGCATTTCTCATTGCTTCTGTACAGCATTGTGGACTATCGGCCCGCCCCTTTTATGGGGGGGTCGCCGCCTAGCCATGCCAACCCTCTGCAGTGTGTGCCTGCTTTTCCTCTGGCAGACGCACTTATAAATAGACATGAGGGTGGCGTGGCATGAGGGCAGCTGAAGGCTGGGCAGGGACAATTCGGTGTACGCTGTGGACACTGTCGTGCGGGGGGGGGGGTTGGGCAGTATGTAACCCAGGAGAAGTGGCAGCGGAGTGTCATGCAGGCAGTGATTGTGCTTTGTTGGAGGTAGTGTGGTGCTTAGCTAAGGTATGCCATGCTAATGAGGGCTTTTCAGAAGTAAAAGTTGTTGGGAGGGGGGGGGCACTCTTGCCGGTATTGTGGCTTAATAGTGGGACCTGTGAACTTGAGATGCAGCCCAACATGTAGCCCCTCGCCTGCCCTATCCGTTGCTGTGTCGTTCCCATCACTTTCTTGAATTGCCCAGATTTTCACACATGAAAACCTTAGCGAGCATCGGCGAAATACAAAAATGCTCGGGTCGCCCATTGACTTCAATGGGGTTCGTTACTCGAAACGAACCCTCGAGCATCGCGATAATTTCGTCCCGAGTAACGAGCACCCGAGCATTTTGGTGCTCGCTCATCTCTAGTCATGTTCTTGTATGGAGACCTAGGGGTGAGCTCCTCAATCCTGCCTTAGCTGTGAAGCAGCACACTGCCCCCACTATTGGTGTGTTGGTCTTGGGAGCCAATGCACATGACAGTCCGTGACCCCTACTAGTGGTAAGAACAACAATGACAGCTCAGTGATATGTTCAGGACATCCTGCAGGCACATGTGTTCCTCACATGGCGGCTTCCAAGATGCATTTTCCAGCCACGTAGACAGGGGTATCACAGGAATGTCTCCACAACATTGTCCCACTTCCATGGCCTGTCTGTTCGCCAGATTTTTTGCCAATAGAACATGTATAGTACCATCTGGGATACCAACTTTGACAACCGATATATCCTTTTGCTCTGATATTGTAATCATTTACTTATGTCAATGTTACAATCATACATAGAAAGTTTCATTCGATTCTGAAAACTTCTTCTAGGAAAAGGATTTTCTTTTACAGTAAGTCTATATGCCCAATGAGTTTAATGTATGCCAAAGATGTGCCAAAACAGAGTCTTTGGACTGTATTTTTTTGCTATCTATATATTATGAAGCTATAAATCTGCCTTAATGTACTGTCAGACTACCAAGAGAAAGAGCACAATTAACTATGTCAAGTGCCTTGCATTGTCGGAGATGCAGATGTCTTGCTCCTGTCCATAGGGATTGTTTCCTTAATTAGCAATGGGCAAAAGCGATCTGGTAAATGATTCATAGGGTGAAAGCTTTATTTCCATCATCTTAGTGGTGTAATGTAACATGTTCTATGTAACTTCTGTGTAGCAAGTGTCCCCATACATGTCAACATGGTAGAGTCCTTCACAGGGAAAACCTGAACAGCAGATTTCAGCAAAATGGGAGTGGCCATTTTAAGTGGTGGGGCTTATATAAAATGGCAGGGCTTAAATATTTGAACCCCCCCCCCCCTATATTTAATATCAAACCCCCAAATCAGACCATAAATTAATTTCAGTCCTTCGAAAAATATTCAGACTCCATAAGTATATTCAGTAACCTTATATTAATATTAGACCACTTAAATATATTCAGATCCCCTATATTTATATCAAACCTTTAACTTAATTCAGACTTCAAACCAGACTTCCTAATTATATTCAGATCCCAGGCCAGACAAAAAATATATTCAGATCCGGATCAAACAAAACAATAGTATTCAGTAGCCGGACTAGTCTATATAGGTACCCTCCTCGTTCCTGGCTCTTCCGCAGCTCTGGGCACCATTGCACTGGGCCTTAATGCCATCCAGCATCATGATGTTGTGTGTACTTCCGGACAGTTGATGCCTACGGCTGGCTCCAGGCAGAAAATCACTTAACATAAACTGGAAGTTGAGCAGGGTGGACAGACAGTTGTGATTGGAGGACGTGTGTTAGAGAAGCTTTTGGAAAAAGGAGTACTTAGAGTTAGTAGCCCTGAGGGTGGGAACGCAGAAGCGGTTTACTGTCTTTGCACCGTTGCCTGGCGCCAGTTGCTTCGTCTTGCCTTTGGATATTGCTGAAATCCTGAAATCAAACCTGGACACTGTAAGCACTAAAGGCGGATTAAAGATAATACTTACAGACCTGGTAACTGGCCTATGTGGAGACTGAGTGGCTCTTGAATTTAGGTACCCGGAAAACAGTAAGTGTTTGTTGCATTGTACCCAGGAAGCGAATGATACTGCAGCGTTGAACTTTGATCCAATAATGGGCACTCATTACTGTTAATAACCTTGTTTGGCTCATTAAACACTCCAGGGCATCTGAGAGTTTCCAGTTTCCCCCCCCCCCCCCCCCCCCAACACCTGTGGCCAACGGCCACAGCTCGGGCTTGTTTCCAGATAAAGTCGTCCAATGAACCAGTGTGGTCAAAACCGGGACATGAGGGCCTATCAACATTGCCTGGCACATATGTTGATAGAGGAACGATTGCGACTTTGTGGGAGCTCGCACTCTCGCTCCTGGAAGTGCCCTTTAAACTGTGTGATTTAACAAGTCTGTGTCACATATTTTAGCACTCTGTGCAGCATATGTTAACTTATATGTTATTTTATATGTTGTCAAAAACGCTATCTTTTCTCCTTAGGGAGAGCAACTATAAACTAAGTAAGGAGACTCAAATGGCCACGCACGCTCCTCTGGGTAATATGTAAATAAGGGAGATGGAATAAATCCTCCACAGTGCCACCTATTGAAAGGCAGCATTCCTTCAAGCCAAAGTCAGACCTTTTTATACAAGCCTTGTTACAATGACCGGAAATTACAAGCAAAGGCAGACTCCATGTACACACAGCTGTTTCAGGGTTTTTGCCCTTCATCAGTGTCCAGTATGAGTCTGGCTTTGCTAGTGAGAGGCCTGGGATGGGGGGTCAGAAACGCTATCTTTTCTCCTTAGGGAGAGCAACTATAAACTATATATGTTGTGTGGCATGTGTCCAGCATGGGTCAGGCATGTGTAAGAGAGTCATACATGTCTAAAGGTTTAACAGAACATGCTTTTTAATGTATGAAACTTTGTACCCTTAGGTGCTGGGGAGCAAATACCGCTATGCACAGCGAAAATCTTGCGAGAGGTGGAGCTAATATACAGAGCAGCCAAAAACGGAGCTGTGGAGTTGCAATTAGTGTATGTCGCCATGGAGCAGATATGTAGCTTGCTGAGACTTTGATGAAGCAGCATTGCATTTAGCAAGAGCCTGTAGGTGATGGGTCAGGCTTTTGTGACCAGAGCATATTTTGACTAATGCAGTCCAGACAGAGTTCGCAGAGGAAGTCATAGTGCCTCCGAAGGTCAAGATTCAAGATGCTGAGTTATCAAGTACCACCGCTTGCATCCCTGGTACCAGCGAACCACATCTGAGCGCCAGTGTTAAGTTGTTAAGTTAATAAAAAAGTTTCCAGCAAAGAATCTCGTTGCCCATGAGATTATTCACCTATGCTGGGTCTTGTTACTAGGCCATTTTTTTGAGTCGGAGAGGTAATTCCACTCAATCACCTAGAGACTCTAAGGAGGAGGTGAGCTGGGACCATTACACGGTCAACACCCCTGCACTGATGCCTGAACCCTGGGCCTCCTTCTTGATACCCCAGGGTACCATGCATGGGCATATTTGTGGCTTGAGTTTTGTACTGTCTGGAATGTGTACAGCCACATGTGCATTGTATATGTAGAGATAAGGAAAGAGAGGATATAGTATTCCTTTGTACGGTTTTATAGGCATTGGAGGGGAGTATTTCACATGCACTTCCAGCCTATGGGCTCTCGGATACAGGGGCCACCCTTGGACTATTGTACTGATGGTATATCGGCTACATATGTCCCACTTGGTTAGAAAGCAAAATCCAGATGGAGCCTTTGTATACCCAAGTCACAACTAGAAGTAATAACACAGTCTATTATATTGCTTTATGTGTTAAATACTGCAGCGGCCTAATTAATTCCCCGTAAAGCGGTAAATAGTCTTTTATTATGCCACATATCATACTCTTAAAAGCTGTTTTGAATCTACCGTATGAGCACACTTTATTTTCTCCCTCTACGCCCCGTGCACACATCATACCGCATTATAGTTTAATAGAGAGCCATTTTAACAAAGGCGTTTAAGTAGCTTATTGCCATAGCAACAAAGACACTATATCATCATATAATAGTTAGCCTCAGGTGAGGAAGCAAGGAGTGATTATTTGGTGTTTATTTTTAGCAAACCGTCAGCCATATATGAAATAATCAGGTGAAATTACCCACTTCTCGTATTCCAATACCAAGATAATTTACTGAATGTAACTGGAATAAGCAGCAATATGAAGGAGAATGAGACACTGAAGGGTTGAGTTTAGAACCAGAAGCGTTTTACGTTCTGAAAATGCTGCAAACAATCTACCTAATAACATAACTAACATGATTTAATGCAACCTAAGTACGTAGCTGCATGCTAAGCAGTGGTTGGCACATTATATAATAGGAAATATTGATTCACAAAACACTATAATATCTACACACTTATATTACATAGAAGCCTTCCCAGACATGGTTAGAAAAAATGGGTGCTATTAAGCTGAAGTTTCTCCCCTGCAAAACAAAGGCGGAGCTATGCTGAATGCGGTCGGCACTTGGACTTCTCAGTTCAGTCACTATGAAGAGTCCAGGTGCCGACCGCAATCAGTATTTCTCCCCCAGTGTTTTGCAGGGAAGAATTGCTACAGTGTAGTAACAGCCTAAAGGCTCTTTCACACAGCCATAGGCGTTTTTTTACATGCGCCCACTGGCACCATAAAAAGGCGTGAACGGGCACACAAATCTAACGTTTGTGCACTTGTTCAGATGTCCCTGGCCTGGCGCATGTACACCGAGCCTGTAGTGTTAGGACCCATCTGAAAGCTTGGTCACCTGGACGTTGGTAGATGGGCCAATGTTATTTGATCATATTATATACCAAGAACCTTGCATTATTTAATGTGGTTAGAGTATTGATATAGGTATGTATACCTCTGATAGTAAATATATTATGAGTGCTGTTGCCGTCTTTTGGTTCTGCTAGCTCTGCTAAGCTGTCTCCCTCTTCCCTCTTCCTTGCCGGCTCTCTGCAATGGGAGGAGGCAGGATGGGACAGGAGCAAGTGTGCTAAGCTCCCACCCCCTCTCTGCCCCTTTCGGCAGCCAGCAATGGGAGGGGGCAGGACGGGGCGGAGCTTTGCACCAAGCTCTGCCCCACCACCTCCCATTTCAAACAGCCGGCAAGGGGCGGAAAGAAGAGGGATGGAGTTTAGCAGTCACACTGCTAAACTCCTTCCCACCTCCCTTCTCCGGCAGCTGTCAGAAGCTCCCATAGGAGTCTATGGCAGCGACTGTATTCCGGACGGGAAAGATAGTTTCATCTTTCCTGCCTGGCATAAAAGCGCCCGGTTCTATATTGGCCGGCCGGGCACTTTTACACCACGGGAAGATGCCTGTGTGATCTGATGCATTGGAATCCAATACATCTGATGACAGTGTATACTGGCCAGCTGTGAAAACGGCGGCCGATATACTCTCATGTGAATAAGCTCTAAGTCTAGTTACACACAGGAGAGCGCAATATCAGGCTGTAAAATTCAGCCAGGTATTGCGCTTGGGAACGTGCAAAGTGCCAAGAGTTGCAAGGCGTTTTTGTGACAAAAATGCCTTCCATCACTTCAGTACAATTGCAATCATCCGGTTTCACATGGCCAAGAAACTCACGCAAAATTTGTGCGCTGTGAAACACACAAATCTCGCACGAATATGAACCCCATTTTTTGAAAGGGGTCTTATACATGAGCGATTTTTTTTTTCAATTGCATCGAGGTGTGGGGAGAAAAAAAAAATCGCAGCATGTCCTATGTTTTTGCATTCCTTGGAACGCATCGCCCATTGCTTTCAATGTGACAGTAAAACACATTGTGTACCGTGCGATGTATACGTGAGTGTGACTCAAGGTTTCTCAGTGTAAACAATAGGAAACACTTGACAATCCTCTAAAGCGCCTGGAAGTCACACCGGAGGATCGTTACTTTACAGAAGTGATGGGAGGCGTCATTGCCAGAAAAACGCCTTGCATTAGCGTGAAAACACTTGTCCATATGTAGGTAACCTAAGGAGACATTCAGGGAATACATTCAAGAAGTGTCTCCGACACATTGCTAGCATTAAGGGGCGCTGTTGTTTTTTTTGTTTTTTTAATATGCGGCAATGTTTTAGTGGTGATTATACATGTACGCTACCAATGACCTTGTATTTTAATTGCATCATTATTTGACCACTTTTCATCATATTTTTTTTTGGAGACAGGGTGACAAAAAAATGCAATTTTGGCACATATGTTTATTTTTTATTCAAAAGTGGGATTTTTAAAAAAAACTTTTAATAGTGTTTGTTTATAATATTTTGAATAAACTTTATTCAATTCGTTTTTACTTTCTATTTTAATCTCCATAGGGGACTTGAACTGGTGATCATCTGATAGCTCATACAATATACTGCAATCTTTCAGTATTGCAGTATTTTGTATTTCTGCAGGCATTCTATTAAGACATGCCACTTGCACATCTTCATAGACAGAAATACATTTCAGCCCTGGGGGCCTTCACAAGGCAAACCACCTGAACGGCATCCCAGGATCTCATTGACATTGGTATCTAAATGGTTAACACTGCGCCTGGAGTTATCTTTGATCACGGCAAGTATCAGCTGTCAAAGACGGTACATGCCATATATGCAGTGGGCTAGGCTCCAGGGTCTACTCTATACAAACCAGAAGGCCTATTTGTACACCTTTCAGAATTAAGGGGTTAATTTATTATTCTGGATACTAATAAGGACTGGTTATCCAGAAGACAGGCGCTCTGAGCAACAGAAAAGCTTGAGACAGCTAAGCTCAGGGCCATTTTAACCCATTTATTGGTTCAGTGCCAAGGTTTCATGGGTGCCCCGATTCCCTCAAGCAATGACCCTCCTTTTCTATATTATCCACTTCCTCACATATCATCACTTCCTATCCCTAGAGGGGCATGCAATCTAATTTATTATCTCATACACATTAGAGTCAATGCTTTTGGAGTATGAGAGGAAACATACAAACACATGGAGAATATACAAACTCCATGCAAACGTTGTCCTTGGCCAGACTCACACCCATTATCCCAGTGCTACACGTCAACGGTGCTCATCAATAAGCCATCTAGGGATTGGATAGGTTGAAATTCTTTTAGGTCTCCTATATAAATGTGTGGCAGGCATATTCGTGCCACTAACGGGTAAAATTATAGGCAACCACGTACTGTGTTCAGCAGGCAAAGGGTGAGCCCTGCTTTGGAGCTCATCAATTAGGCTAATGATGCTTCACATGGGAGAACTCATTAAGAGGAGTCTGAGCTTCTCAGGCATGGCGCCCAGCATGGAGAAGAAGAGGTGATGTCAGCTTCTGGGAGTCAGGAGCCAAGTGGTATGAACTGGCTGTATTTGGGGGCAGTAGGCCTGGACCTGGATAGCAAGGGAACGCCATATGTATGTCAGTTAGTAGCCAGGCGTTCTAGGATTTATTTTAGTCTCATACTGTGATGTATAAGACTTGTTTCTGTGAATAGACACAAAATTATGCTGAAAGAGGTCAGTTTTGAAAGAAATGTACTCTGTTGGAGTGAATTTCTTCATATGCCAACCAATGTTCCCTGTAAGCCATTCAGCTTTTGTTTTCCCTCCGCTCACTCACATTGGCACGCTATGCGAGCCCCGCCGGACTGCAATGCAATACAAACATTACCATTCATGTTGCTGTTTTGCAGCCTATGCAGCGGTGCTCATTGCATAACCCAACTCCTCTACCACTACTACTCTCTGCTTTCAGTATGTACACTGAAGAACAGGACCATGGGGAGGAATCAGGTTATTCTATGAACACTGCAGATAGTTATGTTTGTGAACAGGGTCAGATGGGGGGTTGACCAGAGTGGAAGGGTTCCAGACGGCAAGTATAGAGTCCAATGAGAGGATCAACCGCGAGACATCCTGATTTTTTTTAACAAACAGTATGCATGATAGTTAGAACTTCTGGTGACTAGAGGGGCAAAGCCAGGCATACAGGAGTATGGCTACTTGAACCGAGTCAGTCCTTCTTGCTTAGTAGCTGTTAAAAGCTAGAGATGAGTGAGCGTAATAGGCCACGCCCCTTTTTCACCCAAGTACTGAAGTACTCGAAAATCGCGGTGCTCGATCGAGTAATTACTCGAAACGAGTACGTTCGCTCATCTCTATTAAGAGCGCTTGTAGCATGCAATTTCTTTCCGCAGAATCTCACCTTCGTTTTCGGCCCTATGTAGGTCACTAAATAGGTCCTTATGTGATGGAAACCTCTGGACTGTGTCCACACTGTCCTTCCTCCAATGCAACACCTCCCTTGAAGAAGGGATGCACACCCCATTACCAAGTTCTCTTTTTTTATCACCTGACCTCACCCTTCCAATCAGCCAGCATAATCTTAAGCAAATAATTGCAAACAAAACATTTCGTCACAAAATGGCGCAAGTTCCCTACTAATACTGCTTAGTGCAGACACACCAGTACCTATGTAGAGCGACTACCCCTCTACATTTGACAGGGGTCTAGCGACAGCACTGAGGGAGTTGCATTACTTTGATCAGCATAGATGTGGCACCATTACTTTATAGGGGCCATTGTTAGTTTAGAGGGGCACAAAGGGGATACCATTGCTTTAGGGTGTAGCATTATGCAGGGTTACAAAAGGACACCATTACCTTCTGGGGCACAAAAGTGGAGTACTTTTACTAAGGGAGGAACGAATGGGCGTTGAAGGTAGCAACAGGAAGGAAAGAGACAAGTTGTGGCTGGATGAAGTCATCATGGTGGTCTGGGCAGAGATAGAGAAGAGAAATTGAAAAACATCAATCAGAGACAATGTCATCTGGGATCACTGGAGGCAACTACTCTCTCATCAGTGTAACTACAATAGGACACATTCATGATACTTACTGGGTTTTGGATGACTGAAGGAACAATACCCACTTCACTAATCTCTCCACTTAGCAGCTGCCAAGGCTTAGAGGGAACATTAGTGCCAACCATCTAATCCATGAGATGGCGATCCTGTCAGCTGATTTAAATCCCAAGTTGTTGCAGTAGTTTTCCTTTAAGAGAGTCAAATATGTTCACTGTACTTGCTATATACACCAGGAAAGCGCTTAATGTGTCCAAAGCCTACAATGAGTCCAATATATGCCAAAAACATGTCCTTTGGGCATATGTTCTGCAGTATGCATGAAATATAGGTCTGTCAGTACCATAAAAGCCAGATAATAAATAACCAAGCTATTTCTTTAAGAGACGGCATTCAGATAACCTTAGGCTGAACGGTTGCATTATTAGTCTATTCCTCCTTTAGGACATGTAGTCCAATTAAGTGCCAACTGTTGCTGCTGCTTAAAAGTAAAAATCTAATTTCTTAGGCCAAGGGCAACTAAGAAATAGCTGCGTATTTGCTTAATGCTTGAAGCAGCCAGAAGCATGGCTGGATCCCTACATAAAACTGTTGACAACAGAAGTATTTTTGGAATAAGTGATAATGTTTGCGAAACACTGTTTTCCCACAGAACATTTAGCTCATTCTTGTCAACGGGCTGAATACATAATTATATGTGTGATGAGATCCCTCCGCTACATATCGAGGGTAGTAGATTTTAAAAGAACACAGGGGTCATTCCGCCTGCTGGTGTATAGCCTGAGCGAAGCGTAATGACAGGGGTGCAGGGATTTCATTATTAAGCCTATTCAGTGAAGACCCTGTGAGTCTATTTGTCTTCTCCTGTTGTCTCCCTGACTGCAAATTATATCAACTCTTCAAGAAATTAAATGTAACAATTTCTAATGCTTTTATGAATAACTGCTGTTTGGTTAATTAAATTCCACCTAAGCCTTATATCGTAATGCGGAGAAGAAGAAAACTGTAATGGAGTGTTATTTGTACAACTTTTTCTTGTTATACCATTGTTATACTCAGCTGCTTCTGAAGGACTTTGCACTTGAACTTCCCACGTCCTCTCCGTAAATTTGGGCCATACTGCTGGACATTTGGACCTACTTTTTATTAGGCCCTACCTGGGTTTTCTATAGCACTCAGCTCCAGAAGGGGTGAATGCACACCATGCGGCATACAGCATGCACTGTGAAAAATGGCACCCGCCAGGCTTTTTATGCTGTAGACCCTGCCTACCTCTCATGTCATTGGTGACACAGGGGCCACAGCACCTAGACGGTGGGGCTTCATGAATCACACCATTGTGAACCAAAGTAGATGGGGTTCACAATGATGTTCGTTCACATCATTTAAAGGGGGGCAGGGATTTGCAGGTGGCACTAGTGGAGGAAGTGAGATCTTCCAATACCTTACATACCCTTGCTGTGTGCATCAATGCCTCAAAAAAGCCTGATGGTGTGACAGATTGCGGGAGAGCTGGAAGACATCAAGATTGTGATCATGGAGGAACTGACCAACAGCAAAGCAAAGTATAAGAAGTTGGGCATGTTATTATAAGCTATCACCGTGAGGATCACTCCATCTTATGCAGGGGTGCAGCTAAGGGCTCATAGAACTTGGTGCAAAGCTTCAGCTTGGGACCCTGTACCGACAACTACATGTCATGACTGCTGGCCATGGTCTGCTCAAATCTTTCGCTGTCTTTTAAGCAACCCATTGATGCAGCAATAGTATCCAGAAGTGTTGCTAGGGTCTTAAAAGATTAGGGACTCTGGCCCTAATGACATGTTTTGCTCCTCCCCCCGAAAGAAAAGGGAATATTTATAAGACAACTTTTATAACACTACGGGCTTAGATACTTAGATGCAGTGGGTAAGCTCTAGTGTACTTCAGCTATCAGTTTTATACAGTGATAGTAATTACAGTGCAGTTACCTCCAATGATCACAGGTGGCATTTCTGATTGGAGTGGTTCTCTCTCCCTTTTCTGCTTTATCCATGCCAAGACCACCATGACAAATACTTTCATTCACGAATCATCTCTGCACACTCTTCCCTTTCTGTTACTACCCCAATATACCTTTCAACGCTTCTCATGATAATAGTTTCCCATTTTGTGCTCTACAAAGTAATAGTGCCCCCACATAGTAATAATCCCCCCCCCCCCCCCCCCCAGGTGACCACTACAACAAATAATGCCTCCTTTGTGCCAAGGGTGTTAGTGCCATCATTTGTGCTCCCGAAAATTTATAATAACCCTTCTATACTCACAAAGTAAAAATTCCCCTTCTGGCATTTTGGGATATACTACAGACATGGAAATCGATGACAATCATTTAAAACAAAATGCCCCCTCTGTGATTCCACAAAGTAAAAGTTCCCCATCAAAGTATTAAAGTCCTGTCCATGCTCAAGTATCTGAGTCCCCTCCATATCCTCTCAAAGTATGGAAGCCCTCGACTTCTCCCCTTCTTCTGCTCAATCTGTGCTTTAAGCTCTAGGTGGCAGGAAAAGGGGAGGAGTCAGACTACACTTAGGACCGCCTTAACCAACACTGACAGGCAGAGTGAGTGATGATTAATAATTATTAAAGTCTCTGATCTGAAAGTTTGGCTGAACAGAGGTGTGGGGGTGCAAAAGGGAAAGTCTAGTAACAGTCATTGATTGTGTTGAGGGTGGGCTAATTGAAATTGCTGTACATCTATAACAAGTAAAGTGCCTCTCCGTCAGGAGAAGAAGGTAATAATTTGAAACTGAACTGTACTACTGAAACTGTTTAAACCCTTTTGAGGCCGAGCTGCCTAGAGTTAAGAGACTGACTCCTCAAAAACCAAATATGGCCTAAATGTGGCCATTTTATGTTGTGATAAGTTCAAGAAACTTTTCATACTATTGCCCAGTCTGTCTCTCCTCACTTCTATTTCTTGGGGTTTCTCCACCCCCATGAAACCGCATCTTTTCGACTCTTGGGTTGACTCCTTGGCTTTGCTTACACACCTATTTTTTATGGTATTGTTTAATGGTGGCAGTATACTGATCCCTCTCTTACAGGAAATCTTCTGGCAGGCTTTAGAGGGCACGCTGTTTGCACTGTTAATGGGATCACTGATGATGCTAATCAATACACTTTGGCTGTCATTACAAGGATTATAAGGATAATCATGGCCTGTACTTGTGGAGTAGTTCAAAAGAAAATGACTGTGTCACGGAGTACGATATTCTTGCATTCCCATATCCTGCCCTATCAGATTTGTCAATATTCATTAATTCCTGGTAAAGTCATGAATATATGGCTTTAGTCCAATTATCTCTCATCTGCTAACAAGGATGATCTCTTAGCATATGTTTACTTTTTCTGTTTCTAATGGCTAAAGGGTAGCTTACACAGGGCGACAGAATTCTTGCTGGAAACAGAAAATTTGTGTGATAAACCCATGTAAGCACAGGAGCGATAGTCGGGCGGAAATCTGTCAGATGACTGTCGGGCGCTTTTGGCCATGTAAAGGGACCTTTAGCAATCAGTGGCCATAAAAAATTCGATAACATGGAGCTCCCCTATTGTCCTAGCCATTTAGGCAAATACACAATCCCTCAGACGTCATGCCTCCAGATTACCCCAGAGGATGAGAAAAGTTACATAGTATGTAAGGCCAAAACAAGGCATATGTCCATCTAGTTCAGCCTATGAACCCCCAATGTTGATTCAGAGGAAAGCAAAAAGACGTCCAATGAGGAAGAAGCCAATTTTCCCCATTTAAAATGAAAAAATTCCTTCCTGACTCCAGTCTGGCAATCGGAAAAATCCCTGGATCAACAACTCTTTTGAAATTATTAACCCTTTCCAATCCACTGTCTGACGTCTTAAGACATTATGATTTAAGGCTGTACAGCCCTGATGTTGGAAGACGTCCGTCGGGGTTCTCTTACTGTATATTGCCAGCCTTTCTGCTGTCGGAGCCTATCGAACGTGTCACCTCATGCAGTACTAGCTTTAGCCAGCATATAGCGCCATTGTATAACAGCAGAAAAAGAGTAAGCCCCCTAGGAAAACCAGGATACGAATTGGATTGGAAAGGGTTAATGATTCTGTTAAAACAATTTTGGTGTCTATAGATAGATTAAATCATGTTATGAAATATGGTGATCATAGCTTCCTCCTATGAGTTCTTCATGGGGAGATATGACCAAAATATTGAACTGTATATTCATCCTGAACTTTCTTACAACCAATCGGCCTGTCGCTCTCTGAAGTCATGAGTGGGAGGTAGAAGCTGTGGCTTGGGGGGCCCTTAAGACTCCAAGAATGCAAAACCCCCTTGGTCTGTTCTCCAGAAAATTGTAGCAGCTACCTGATCTGGTATCCTACTTTTCTTCCTTTCTGTAACAGTTTTTGTGTTCTGTATATCCCTTTATTTATTATCCTTTACTACTTTTATAAACATTGCTACTTCTAGTAATAGTCTTAAACTTTATTAAGTTCAGTCTTTGACACTCTTTAAAAAAACTATAAACCCCCTGATGAGTAGAACTATGACTGCTGAGTGGCCATACCCTAGGACGTTACCAAAGTTTAGACAGCTGACCTGCCTTAGGCCCCCTCTCCACGGCTGTTACGGAATATCGCTAGCAATATTCCGCTGCGGAGGAGCAGGGGGGAGAGCTGTCAGGTCTCCACTGTGAGCCCATCTGACAGATAGGCTCACCGCAGAGAATCGTGGCAAATCGTGGCATGCCGTGATTTGAATCCCGCGAGCAGAGACTTGCTATGATTCTTCACTCGTGGACGTCGGGCTGCGCTCTCAATATTAAGCCTATGGAAAGCGTTCACTGCGTTACCCGTGGCCAGATTATCGCTGCGGTTAACACAATGAACAATCACCCGTGGACAGGCAGCCTTACAGTGAAATGGTCAGAGGTGGCAGCACGTATTTCCGCAGCGTGATATGTGATTTATATTCAATCTTGCACCAAGCGCACGACTGAGCAAGTGGAATTAGGTCAACCCCATGCGGTCGTGCCCACATCAGGTGCGGTGAAGGCTCGGTTCATGACAGTCTACGCCAAGAAAAGTACAACACATCTTGAATCCTTCTGCGGGCGATTCTTAAAGGTAGGCAAGTATGAAGCGTACTTTCTGATAGACTTGTCAGTAAACGATGGTCTGACATCAGGCGCTGAAAAAAGTGCAGTTTACATCTCACCCAATGAATAATGTGAATCATGACAACTTCCTGAACATCCTTTGGCAATGACTGCACACAGAAGGGCATTGCCTTGGTACATAACCTTTCACTGCATCTGAACATGAAGCTTATAATATCAGTGATGCCTGACAGCACAGCGGGATGGAAGAATGTGGTTGAAGGGAGCAAAGGAAAGCGATGCAAAAATAACTTAAATTCTCATCTGGCAAGTAACATCGTTTCTTCTTCTCCTACTTGTTAAAACAAGGCCTCCAGTCACACATGCTAATGTAATTCATTGTTTCCACTGCATTGGAAATGCAAACTCTGTCAGGCTGCCCAGAAGGTCTGAACAATTCACTCAGAAATATCAGAAAGGGTGTTAGGACTTTGGAACGTATCCATGGCGTTTTGGCAAGCATTAACTTTCAGCAAACACTCCACGTCCCTCACAGGAGTGACGGATACTGTAACATCAGCCCCGAAAAGTTGTCTAATACATGAAAGATCTGAAGATCTAATAGGACATTCATGTCATAGCTACCTCATGGGATCCTTACATAACACGAGCAGGACAGTCTGCCACAGCAGATATTGCCCGCATGGTCTATGTAGATTGCAAACTCTTTGATTCCAGTCTCACATAGCGTCAACCTTTGCTTCCCTCTGGGCAGTATGCCTGCAAGCTGGACGCTCACAAACAGACTTCTCAGCTTCTCTTCTGCTTTGCACAGACATGGCATCTGCAGATTATAATTTGTCATTTGTAAGGGAATATGCAGATATTTTCTAAAGGCTAATGCATGATATTATAGCCAATTAGGTGACAATGTATTGGCAATGGATGAAGTACTGCAAGTATTCATCAGATGGCGCCTAACAAAGGAGATCTCCTGATGGGACCCAACTAATAAAAGACTAGATATGTGCAAACTTCCTCTCTGGGGGAAAGTTATCAATTGTGTTTTGCCCATTTTTCTGGATACTTTTCAGAACTATGGACAAGACTTCTGAAGCTCTGCACACATCGCATTGTCCCATATATCAGAGTTCACTGTAGTGTATACCTTTGATGGGTCTATAGGCCCTATATACTCAGCATATGCCAAAAAAGTGCCTTTTTGTCAAACGCTGGGTTGGTATGTGTTGGCATTAGAGATGAGCGAGCATACTCGCTAAGGACAATTACTCGAGCGAGCATTGTCCATAGCGAGTACTTGCCCACTTGGAAGAAAAGGTTCGGGTGCCGACACGGATGACAGGTGAGTTGCGGCGGTGAGAAGGGGGGAGCGGGGGGGGAAAGAGGGAGAGAGAGATCTCCCCTTCATTCCTCCCCGCTCTCCCCCGCAGCTCCCCGCCTGCCACCGGCAGCCGAATCTTTTCTTCCGAGCGGGCAGGTACTCGCTAAGGGCAATGCTCGATTGAGTAATTGCCCTTTAGCAAGTATGCTCGCTCATTTCTAGTTGGCATACCTTTTCGTTCCCTGTATAGAAAAGCATAGTCCACTATGCTCTCCTAAAAATACAGTTTAAAAAAAGTATACTCCATGGAATGTTTTTTTTTTACAATGAAACCTAAGAGACAACATAGTCCACTGTATGATGGGATACATTGCAACCTTCCATTGGAGGCGTATGTTGACAGGTCCTCCTTTACCTGCTTGTGCACTGTTATATTCACAGAACTCTTTTGTATGTAGAGACAGTCTGTTTGAATCAGCGCACATGCTGCTGTGATCACAGGACCTTAGTTATTCTAGTTATCTCTGTCCAGCTCTTTCATTAGAGAAGTATAGGGCTGCAGTAATGCCACTCTTTTCTCACTCTGCACCATACATTAAATAAGCTGCTTTGCTTATTTTTCAATTCTAGATCAGAAGCTTAAAGCTACCCTCAAGTTTCTGGACAAAGTCCCATATCAATGTTACGTTCGTGAAGGGTGCAAGTACTACACGGATGTCACCAATGATTAATGTCCGCAATGAATTAAGACACCAACATGTGGGAAACACCAATATAGGAGTGGGAACACTCTCCCTAACCAACTTCAGCTTGGCAGATCTTGCCTAAAAGTAGGGTGATAATCATGATAAGGATCGCCCTGGGTCTTGAACCTAGCCTGCCTGCAGTTGGAGGATAGGGAAAGATATATAGTAGAGCTGGAAATGCTATCCATATATATAAAACAGAACTAGGCCAAGGTGAATACCCCCACAGTTTACATATCACCATTGGTACTTAACTGCATTCAACCATACCTCACCACCTACCACACCAAACACCCCAAGCAATAAAGTAACCAGCACCATATAAAGGTGGACCCACTACAAATACACTTCCATTATAGCTCATTGCTCAGCTAGGGGAAACATCTCCCTGTTGGTCAATCAGTCCACACACCAAAGGAAATATTGTAGCAGGGAAGAGAAGAAGGGAACATCACCTAAGGGAACCTCTGCAGTCACAGGAAAGAGGCGCTCATTAGCGCTACTGAAGGTGCGATCAGGTGGGTTAGGGCCAACATCATGATGCCAGCCCGGCTCCACTTCCTGATTGCAGCCAGTGTGCCCCAACAGTCAGGACATGGGGGGGGTATATTACCTTCAGTTGTTCTTCTCTGCAATCCCTCAGATATGCTTGTTCTAGTTCCCATTTCTGGCCATCCAAGATGGTTGACGCAATCTTTAAACTACCTAATTCCCATAGTACATTGGAAGTGTTAGACTACCAATGAACTATACCTGCTCTCTGATGGCATATACATAGGATATACCATAAATATCTTAAATGAGAATACCCTTGCGACCTTTGGAAGGGGTTTAGTATGACAATATTAAACCAAACCTGCCTGCAAGGCCACAAATGCCCAAATATATGTGTTCCCTAGCATAAACATAAATCTGTAATGAGCTAACAGTCATACATGTAGTTTAAAACCCCAAGGATGACGGGAGTTCAAGCATCCAACGAGTTCCGTATAGAATGGTTAGATTCTGTAATGTATTCATAGTAAGTGTGATACCACCTATCTTAAACTAGAAGTATAAGAGCGTCGCTCTAGTCTGCAGCACAAGAGTCACCTATCTACTACCGTGTTTCCCCGAAAATAAGACAGTGTCTTATATTAAATTTTGTTCAAAAAGGTTTCACTTTTTTACATGTATAGCTGCCTGGACACTATTTAAATTGACTTTTTAAATTAATTGTTAGCCGGGCTTCATTTTGGAGTAGGGCTTATATTTCAAGCATCCTCAAAAAGCCTGAAAAATCATTTAGCATCCTCAAAAATTCTGGAAAATCATGTTATGTCTTATTTTCAGGGAAACCGGGTATGTACTACAACTGCCAGCAATCCCTGGAGTTAAAAGTTTAACACACACACACACACACAAGACATGTTTTCACCATGTCCTCAATGCTACTTTTGGGCATTTGCTGCCTTGCAGAAAAGTTTGGTATAACTTTTTGGAGCCCTGTCGCTCTAGGGATCCTTTTTCCTTTTGGCAGTAAGGGCTCAGTCACAGGGGCGCATCGGCGCCGATGCACCCGTGTGACTGAAGTTAGAAGATGGCAGTCACTCTGCAGCGCTGATGAAAGAACACATGACCGGCAATGAAGCCGGTCACATGTTCTTTCCTCCAGCGCTGCAGAGTGACGTCCGTCTTCAGGTATGGCCGTCTGCTACCTGCAGTAACACGGGCGCCGATGCACCCATGTGACTGAGCCCTAACACAATTAGGCATAATGTTCAAACCACAACCACAATTTCATACAATTAAAAAAAAACACATTGGCTGACATATATATGCAAATATTTCAGCTGCATCGTTACAAATCTCTACATTACATGAGTGCTTTATACTGTCTCATATACAGAAGCTTATATGGAAGATGCAGTTTAGAAACATGCATATCGGAAATTTACCAACAGTTTGAACATCCATAAAACAACATATTTAAATTGGCTGCTGAGGATTTATTTCCATTGAAGAAAAAAAGAGTTGCAGTTCCACATCTGTCCAGAAGGTGGCGATACAAATCATTCAAAATATTTTCAGAGATTTAAAAAATTTTATTTCTGATTTTTATTTTGCTCTTTTTTTTTTGCTGTGAACTAGCAAACATGATACCGCTGCTTGGGAGAGGGTGAGACTAAGTGACCTTTTCAGAGGTTCAAGCAACTGACATCAATAGAATCTCTTTAGGATTACATTTTCTATAAACTATTCATAGAGAAATATTTACAAATTTCCCCATAAATACACAATATTTTGCTACGAGCAACGAGACCACTGGATCATGGGATCGGGTGAATATAAAAAAATCCATGACCCGACTCCCTGTCATATCCCCAAACAGCACCATAACTTAGTTTACGGTACGGTGGGGAGGTGACAGGTTCCCTTTAAGGGTGACTACCCACTACAGTTTTTTTTACAGCGAAATTCGCAGCATTTTTTTTTCTGCAGGGGTCTGTGGGACTTGTAATGTTAAAATCACGATGGCGCAAAAATCGCAATTTACCGCGCAATCACGATTTTGCGCGATCGCAATTTTAACATTACACGTCCCACAGACCCCTGCAGAAAAAAAAAACGCTGCGAAATTCGCAGGGAAAAAAAACTGTAGTGGGTAGTCACCCTCAGGTGGGTGAGAGATATTCAGTAACTCATCATGGTGCCGATATACATTTGTTGCTGATACATTTTTAATAGTTTATTGCTTTTTTGCAAACAATGTCCTAGAGTCAACACATTCATGCAGGTTTTTTTTTAAATACATATTGCTTTTCAGTTACTATTTTCAATATCTCTGTTTGCTATCAGTGAATGGAAACTTAATAGTTTACATTATATTTAGAGGTTGAAAACTTGTCCAGACTGAATGTGAGATATATCAGTTCAGATCCTATATTTGTAATTCAGCTTTACTTAGCCTAAATACACTGTACCGAAGTCTCAGCTGTAAGCAGGATTTAGCAGGCCAAATGCACACGGCTGAGTCAGTTTCCGCATGCGAGACCCCGCAGTGGAATCTGACCCTGTACCCGGCCGGTGACCCCCCTGTACCTGTCCGCAGTCATTTCTTCTGTATTGCAGATGTGCTGGTCGGCGCACATGCACAGTACAGATAATGCCGCGCCGTCGCTAGAGGATGAAGCCGAGACCCTTCCGCAATGACTTCAATGGAAGCTATCTGTGCTGGAATAGGACATGCTGCGATTTTCCCTCTGTGAGCAGAAAATTGCAATTGATTTCCGCTCGTGACATGGAAAAGCGATGTTCCATGGCATGTCTATAGGCAGTATTTGCTGGGGAATCCAGAGGTGGGTGACGGTTCTGGATTCTGCAATGCAAATACGCCCGTGCATTGGACCTAAGTCAGAAAGTTGGGAAACTTTCATAATACAGTTATTAAAGCCAAGTTTTAAACTCTTCTCCTCTACAAATGAAAAGGCCAAGTGTCTGATTGGGGGGGTCAGATCAATGGGAAGACCAACAATCAAGAGAATGGGAATTCTGTGTCACGCCCTATGAATAGAGAAGCTGTCAAGCTGTCAACAGTTGGCCATAGAGATGAATAGGGAGCAACATGCATGCTTGACCGCTGCTTCATGCATACAGGGAGACATGGGACCCCCATTCTCCTAATTAGTAAGGGTCTTAGTAGTGGGACCCCCATCAATCAGATACTTATACCCAATCCTGTGGATAAGGGATAGGTTAAAACATGGCAGAGAGTTTTTAAGTTTTTTACATACAACACAGCCATCTATTTGGGTGATGCTGTTGGAAGGGCTGCACAGGAGGTCTTCATAAACCCATCAGGACTGTGTAATGGGGGCAATCCACATCTTCATCTCAAAAGTTACACCTAGATTTAATGTTGTGATGTTCTTATGATTCTTAAGGTAAACATCAGTTAAATAAAAAACTCTTTACTACTAAATGTAAGGAATTACTGAAAAAAAAATAAAGTTTAGCCTCTAAAGGGTTATTCCCATTTTAGGGCTCTTTAACATGAGCAGAAATCTGCACTAAAATCCGCATGGCAAAATACAGATGCTTGCAGATTTCAGTCCTTTTCAATTCCACATCAAAAGCCACACGTTAGCGGATTTTGCTGCAGGATTTTCTGCAGAACTGAAAATTCTGCTGCGTCCTTACAAAATAATCCTGCCCATGTGAAGTCATCCTTATAAAGCGATGTTGATTACTAGGATATGCCATCACTTTTTGATCCATGGAGGTTTGAGCTCTAGGACCCCACTTATCCTGAAATTGAAGGTGCCACACTGCTTTTGGGTACATTTAAGGAAAGAAGTTAATTACACGGGGCATACTCAATCCTGGCACTGTGCGTTGACACATTTACTCCCAGCCTGGCATAAATAATGCATTGAAGTTTTTTTTGCTTCTTTTTTTTTGCTATTCTATGGCACAAAAATATTATAATCTTGATACCATTAAGGGGGATTAGGAATGGAAATCATTTGCCACCTAGCCAGCTGCCACCTATATAACTGTTATATATACTAACCACATAAAAATACAAGGTTCTTAGCATATATTTTCATCAAAACATGGGGGCTCATCTGCCACATCTAAGCAAACCTTATTGAACAGGTTCAGGTTCCCAACTCTAAAAGACACCTCTCTTTGGGCAAAATGCCTCCAAATGAATTCAGGAAAAGTAAGATACCTGGCTATATACTCTAGTTAATTTACATATTCATCCATCTATCCCTTCTGTTTAACTATAGTATAGAGCATGGTATCCCACTTTTTCTGAATTCATTTGGAGGCTTTTTGCCCGAAGAGAGGGGTCATTTAAAGATAGGAGCTTGTTCAATAAGGTTGGCCAGGAAGGCCATCAACAGTGGATCAGTGGCGCTTTGCCGCCCAGACTTCCCGTGGATTGTCTGTTCGCTTTATGCTGAAAGCTGATTTCTGTGGGAAGTGAACAGCTCTATTTTTTTCTGTACTGGTGAGGCCTGGTATTACAGTTAAATTTACCATTGACGTGAATGGGAACTTCTCCTTTAATACCAAGCCAGGCCACTGGGAACAGAGCTGTCTGCTTTCTGCAGAAATGAGCTCCATGCCTGAGCACACTGGCATATCTGGCATTATGTTGGGCCCCATTGTATTTCACAGCACCTTCACTGGGACCTACAGAATTATGAAATGAAGTACCATAATGGGGTGCTAGAAGCAATTCTGTAAGGATACATTCACATGGGAGTTTTCTCCTTTTTCTGTGTGATATCCTTGTTTTTAGCTGACTGAACACGGACAGCACATGGCCTCATTGAAGTAAAATGGGCTATTCACACAGGAGTTTTTTTACGCAAATAGTCCACTTAAAAAAATCTTGTCATTTCCTATTCCCATAAAAGTCTATAGGAGTGTAAAAAAAAGTAGGGAAAAAGAATTTTACATGCAAGTACGATGCATTTTTTATGCACTTCATTGCCACTATACACAGAGATATGGAGCAGAAGCTGCGGTTCTGATTCCTGTGTAGCGGGCAGCACTTGTAACTGCAGGCTTGCGTCTCATTAAAATCAATGGGAGCTGAACCTGCAGTTACAAGTGTCAGCCTCTACACAGGAGTCAGAGCAGCAGATTCCACTCCATGCCCGTGTATGTAGAGGGACTGACAGCTGATTGGCAGGGGTCCCGAGTGGAGGACCCCAGCAGATCAACTATCCATAAAATAGGTCATCAATAGCATTTTCCTTGAAACCCTTTAAAAGGATCTATGGGAGGTCTGTAAACTATTAATTCAATCCTTCTAGCTTGGCAATGAAGGTATACAGGAAAAAAGCAACACAAAGAACCATTAAGGAAGAACTAGTAGGTTCCACTTCCATCCCACAGACACAACAGTACTTACTCCCATTCTTTCCGCCGTGCTTGGGGTGTGCTTTGCATCTTATGTGCTTGGTGAGCTTTTATGATGTCCTTCTGTTCAATCAGACCTCCTCTTCTCCTCTTTATGACATGAGGACTCAATGGAAAGTCCGAGTCCACTCCAGTGGCCACTTCGAACATGCTATTCCCTTCAAAGGGAAAACTAGTCTCTGCCTCCTGCGCACGGAGATCGTACAAGGCATCGTAACTCGCTGTGCGGGATACCAAAGTCTCCGAAATGGTATCTGGTTCCAAAAGGTTGCAAGAGTGGGTAGCTTGGGTTAAACCCAATCGGTGCTTTCGCCAAGTCTCAACCTCCGGCAGAGCCAGGACATACCTTTGAGTGTCCACATCCAAAGTAGATATCCCTAGATTACTGGAGTGGTCAGGCTCGGTGAGCGTGTGGGCACTGGTGGAGCAGGAGCTTAATCCAAGCATCTTTAATACCATCCGAACACATCTCTCTGCAAGGGATACAAAGCAAGAGTTGAAAGTTACAATAGTGCCGATCGGAAGTGAGAGGGATTATTCGCACTCATCTTTAACCCTTTGTCATTGATACAACAGGCTTGAGACTACATGTACACCGCGCCCGTACCGAGAGAATAAAATACCGTGTGGGAGGAGAACAGGGTTAGCAATTATATAATTGCTCTCAAGCACAATAGGACATTGCTCCCGAAATGTGAATTTTATCATTGCCTGGTTGAATCAGACGGGAGGTGAAGGCTGTAGCTTAGATTTCCCATTTAGATGTTCCAGAACTAGAAGGCTTATGAGTCTTACAGTATGTGACAGGGAGACGAGTCATGGATCACATCCACGGGTTACATATTAACAGCCTCCAAAAAAAGTGTTTATAAATGAAGCAGCTTTGTGATTTCACATGCCAGCTATACAGACATAGGTAACAATGCGAAATTCAACATACAGCGATTAGAGTTGAGCGAATGTACTCTTCTGAGCTTGATGCTCGTTCGAATATTAGCATACTCGATGGTGCTCGCTACTCGAGCGAGTACCACGCCATGTTCGACCACGACCCAGTTTTGGCCCCTCCCCAACGCTGACATGTCAGATTTGACCCCTCCCCGCTGTGACGCTGCGCACGTCTGTGGCTGGCTTGGCGGAGGAAAGAGAGAGAATGAACACAGGAAAAAAAGAAAGCTCGGCAACCGGCGGGTCCCATATAAAAATGCTCGAGTCTCCCATTGAAGTCAATGGGGTTCGTTACTCCAATAGAGTTCTCGAATTTTACGAAAAGCTCGACTCGATTAACGAGGACCTGAGCATTTTGGTGCTCGCTAATCTATAACAGCGATCCCTCAGATTACAATTGCCTCAGGATACAATAGTCTTTCCTGGCCCTTGTAACTTGAAACAAGACTCAACATACAATGTTACAGACTGCAAAATCCGGCCAATCAGGATGTGTGTGACCTCCCCGCACTGATTGGCTGTCTAGTCTCTAGTCTCTATAGTACAGTGCAGTACTTCATGCTCGCTACCTGTGCCAGGATGATTTGCTCCTTTGGACACCAAGTCAGGCGGCTCCATATTATTTTTTTTGGCACAATGTGTGTTCTGTACATACCCCTGAAGAAGCTCCTGTCCTGTACATCAGGGGTGTCAAACTCATTTGCACTAAGGGCCACATCAGTTTTAGGGCCCCTTCATATGACCGTATTTGCATGTATATATGTGTGCACAATACGCAGAGAAAGCAACCCACTGATTGCAATTGGTTCCTTCCTACCACTTTTTTTTTACGTGCATGAAAAAAAGTGCAGCATGCTCTATTTTTGTGTGCATTGCGCACCAAAAGCCCGTATGGAAATCTATAGAGGTACGCAAATGCACACTCAATACCTGCGCAATAGCACAATCTAGAACTTATTACGCTAAATAGCAGGGGGGGAGGTGTCTTGCGCTCATGTGGACTGGCCCTGCGAGCACAAAAAGTACAGTAATATGCGCAAAGCACACACAAAAACGCATTGTTTACAGGCATTTTTGCGCATACGCTCGTGTAAAGGGGGTCTGACGGTTGCCTTCAAAAGGCTGATTCAATAAAGTAATGATTTAAACATACAATGGTCGTCTCCAAACCAATTAACCCCTAAATGACATGGCCTATTTTGGACCTAAGGACACAATGATTATATATATATATTTTTTTTTATCTCCACTTTTCAAAAGCCACACCTTTTTTATTTTTCCGTTGACATGGCCGCATGAGGGCTTGTTTTTTGCGTGGCCCACTGTAGTTTTTATTGGTACCATTATTGGGGTTGATATAATATATCGCATAACTTTTATTAATTTTTTTGAAAAGCAGGCAGAAAAAACATAAATTCTGGCATTTTCTTACAGTGCTAACCATGCAGCATAAATTACATGATAATTTTTTCCTGCAAGCTGATACGAGTATGACAATACCAAAATTTATGTTTTTTTTTCCACTGTTGCACAATAAAACCCCTTTTGTTAAAAAAAAATTTTTTTTTTATTTGCATCGCTGCGTTTAAATTCCCTAAAACTTTTTTATTTTTCTATTGATAGAGCTCTGATGATTGTTTTTTTTGTCTTACCTACTGTAGTTCTTATTAGTACGATTTTGGGGTACATATGGCTTTTTTGATCACTTTTATTGCGTTGAACAGAAAGGCATTTTGACGCAGTTTTTAGCTTTTTTCTTTACAACTCTTACTATGCAGAATAAAACGTTTGTACTGCACTGTATTATCGCTATTATTAATTATCATAGGCCATGGCAAACCTGGTCGCCCTTCCTCTGGGAACCATTTACATGCCATGATCAATTTGCCCTCTAGCAGATCCCCAATGCAGCTAACACCCCCCCCCCCCCTCCCTAAATTGAATACCATTAGAGACACACATCTGGAGAACACTGCTCCTCCCAAAAATTGGTCAAAATAATGAACAGTGGTGTAGGGGTCAATCATAACACTGGGGTGTCACTGAAAATAAAAAAAAGGCCCATGTAAGGTCTCCTAGATCTGAAATTGAGCTAAGGGAGACAGCAGGTGTGCTGCTTGATTTAAGAGAAATGTCATATTTTACAAGTCAAAGTTCTGTCAGGTGAAAACACTGAAGCATGGACCTTCTCCAAGGAACAGCTGTAGAGCTATCAAAAACTTTGCTGCGCAAGACAGCAGGTGTGCTGCATGTTTTCAAAGAATTGTCATAAAGCTTGCAAAGTACAAATTCTGCCAGGTGAACAGAACAGCCAAGCACGGACCTGCTCCAAGGAAAAGCTGTAGAGCTACCACTGTTTCTTGGGCTTTAGAAAATTGTTGTTTTGAGAGAAGAAGAAGGAAACATGGCAGAAGAAGAGCAGCAGCAGTTCTACCACCACTAGCAACAACAGCACCTTGAGGGCAGAGTAATAAATCTATGTTCAATCATATGTGAGTAAAAGTATTCATAGACTTCAATGGGTGATTTTTGTCTGAAAATTGGACCAAAATAGGACATGCAATTTTTTTTCACTCAGGCTGCTCGTTAGAGATGAGCGAACGTACTCGTCCGAGCTTGATACTCGTTCGAGTATTAGCATGTTCGAGATGCTCGTTACTAGAGATGAGCGAACGTGTTCGTCCGAACTTGATATCCGTGCGGATATTAGGGTGTTCGGGATGTTCGTTATTCGTAACGAACACCATGCGGTGTTCGGGTTACTTTCACTTCCTTCCCTGAGACGTTAGCGCGCTTTTCTGGCCAATTGAAAGACAGAGAAGGCATTACAACTTCCTCCTGTGTTGTTCCAGCCCTATACCACCCCCCTGCTGTGAGTGGCTGGCGAGATCAGGTGTCCGCCTAATATAAAAGTCGGCCCCTCCCGCGGCTCGCCTCAGATGCCTTGTGAGTTAGGGACAGTGCTGTTTGTACCGGAGCTGCTGTAGGGAAAGAATTGGTAGTTAGTGTAGGCTTCAAGACCCCCAAAAGGTCCTTATTGGGGCCACTGATAGCTGTGTGTTGGCTGCTGTTAGCAGTGGCAATTTTTTTTTCTCTCAAAATCGGCTCTGCAGAGCGTTGCACCCGGCATTAGGGACAGAAGTGTTGCATAGGCAGGGAGAGTGTTTAACCGTGTGCAGTACTGTGCTGGCTGCTGTTAGCTGTGCTGCATATTTTTTTTCTTCTCAAAATCGCCTCTGCAGAGCATTGCACCCTCCATTGATACTGCAGGGAAAGAATTGTATAGGCAGGGCCACAACACAGTTATTATTCATTGAATATACGCAGTGCTGCCTTTTGCTTGTAAAACAAGTGAAAAAAATTCTATTTGTCCGGCCTCTGTCCGTCCTAAGGGCTGTGGACACGTGTCGGCTGCGTGTGCAACGTTTAAAAATCAGACGCACCCAGCTACGGTTTACTGCTGGCTTCGCCATTTGCTTTCCTTAATTGGGAAAAAAAATACCTGCTCTGCCAGAGTTAATAACTCTGCTACCCTCACGTTCTGTGACACATTAGCAGGGCCACAGCACAGTTATTAAACTTCTCATGTTCATTGAATATACGCAGTGCTGCCTTTTGGTGGAAAAAAACTGAAAAAAATTCTATTTGTCCTGCCTCTGTCCGTCCTAAGGGCGGTGGACACGTGTCGGCTGCGTGTGCAACGTTTAAAAATCAGACGCACCCAGCTACGGTTTACTGCTGGCTTCGCCATTTGCTTTCCTTAATTTGGAAAAAAAATACCTGCTCTGCCAGAGTTATAATAACTCTGCTACCCTCAAGTTCTGTGCCACATTAGCAGGGCCACAGCACAGTTATTAAACTTCTCATGTTCATTGAATATACGCAGTGCTGCCTTTTGGTGGAAAAAAACTGAAAAAAATTCTATTTGTCCTGCCTCTGTCCGTCCTAAGGGCGGTGGACACGTGTCGGCTGCGTATGAAACGTTTAAAAATCAGACGCACCCAGCTACGTTTTACTCCAGTAGAAGTGGCAGTGGAGTGTCATGCAGGCGGTGATTGTGCTTTGTTGGAGGTAGTGTGGTGCTTAGCTAAGGTATGCATTGCTAATGATGGCTTTTCAGAAGTAAAAGTTGTTGGGAGGGGGGGGGGGCCCACTCTTGCCGGTATTCTGGCTTAATAGTGGGACCTGTGAACTTGAGATGCAGCCCAACATGTAGCCCCTCGCCTGCCCTATCCGTTGCTGTGTCGTTCCCATCACTTTCTTGAATTGCCTAGATTTTCACACATGAAAACCTTAGCGAGCATCAGCGAAATACAAAAATGTTCTGGTCGCCCATTGACTTCAATGGGGTTCGTTATTCGAAACGAACCCTCGAACATTGCGGGAAGTTCGTTTCGAATAACGAACACCCGAACATTTTGGTGTTCGCTCATCTCTACTCGTTACTCGAGACGAGTACCACGCGATGTTCGAGTTACTTTCACTTTCATCTCTGAGACGTTAGCGCACTTTTCTGGCCAATAGAAAGACAGGGAAGGCATTACAACTTCCCCCTGCGACGTTCAAGCCCTATACCACCCCCCTGCAGTGAGTGGCTGGGGAGATCAGGTGTCACCCGAGTATATAAATCGGCCCCTCCCGTGGCTCGCCACAGATGCGTTCTGACAGAGATCAGGGAAAGTGCTGTCTTGCTGGAGTTGCTATAGGGAGAGTGTTAGGAGTATTTTAGGCTTCAAGAACCCCAACGGTCCTTCTTAGGGCCACATCTAACCATGTGCAGTAGTGTGGAGGCTGCTTTTTGCAGTGTTGCACATTTTTTTTTTTTTGTATATCGGCCGTGCAGAGCATTGCGCCCTGCAGTAATTATACATAGTCCAGGGCCAGTAGTGGTGGTGAGGCAGGGACAGAAGACATATACAGTGTATATAGGCAGTGGGCCTTTCCAAAAACATTTGGGGAAAAAAAATCTATTTGGGCTGCCTGTGATTGTCCTCAGTGTGCTGGGTCTGTGCTGGGGGTAGTTGTCCTAATTCATACGCAGCCAGCTAAGTGTTACAGCAGGCTTGCGCAAAATTATTTCCTGGCTCTGCTGTGCGTTCCGTAAGCGAAGTCAGTCTCCAACCACAAGCCAATAAGTGGCACATTTAATTACAGCGTTCTGTTTCTGCACTACTGGTAATACAGCATGCTGAGGGGTAGGGGTAGGCCTAGAGGACATGGACGCGGGCGAGGACGCGGAGGCCCAAGTCAGGGTGTGGGCACAGGCCGAGCCAGTGCGGTGGCCAGGGGTAGAGGCAGGGCAAGACCGAATAATCCACCAACTGTTTCCCAAAGCGCCCCCTCGCGCCATGCCACCCTGCAGAGGTCAAGGTGCTCTACGGTGTGGCAGTTTTTCACAGAGACGCCTGACGACCGACGAACAGTGGTGTGCAACCTTTGTCACGCCAAGATCAGCTGGGGAGCCACCACCACCAGCATGCGCAGGCATATGATGGCCAAGCACCCCACAAGGTGGGACGAAGGCCGTTCAGCGCCTCCGGTTTGCACCACTGCCTCTCCCCCTGTGCCCCAACCAGCCACTGAGATCCAACCCCCCTCTGAGGACACAGGCACTACCGTTTCCTGGCCTGCACCCACACCCTCACCTCCGCTGTCCTTGGCCCCATCCAGCAATGTCCCTCAGCGCAGCGTCCAGACGTCGCTAGCGCCACTGTTTGAGCGCAAGCACAAGAACGCCGCCACGCACCCGCACGCTCAAGCGTTAAACGTGCACATTGCCAAATTGGTCAGCCTGGAGATGCTGCCGTATAGGCTTGTGAAAACGGAGGCTTTCAAAAGCATGATCGCGGCGGCGGCCCCGCGCTACTCGGTTCCCAGTTGCCACTACTTTTCCCGATGTGCCGTCCCAGCCCTGCACGACCACGTCTCCCGCAACATTGTACGCGCTCTAAGCAACGCGGTTACTGCCAAGGTCCACTTAACAACGGACACGTGGACAAGCACAGGCGGGCAGGGCCACTATATCTCCCTGACGGCACATTGGGTGAATTTAGTGGAGGCTGGGACAGAGTCAGAGCCTGGGACCGCTCACGTCCTACCCACCCCCAGAATTGCGAGCCCCAGCTCAGTGCTGGTATCTGCGGCGGTGTATGCTTCCTCCACTAAACAACCCTCCTCCTCCTCCTCCTCCAACGCTACCTCTGTCTCGCAATCAAGATGTGTCAGCAGCAGCACGTCGCCAGCAGTTGCTGTCGCGCGGCGTGGCAGCACAGCGGTGGGCAAGCGTCAGCAGGCCGTGCTGAAACTACTCAGCTTAGGAGAGAAGAGGCACACAGCCTACGAACTGCTGCAGGGTCTGACAGAGCAGATCGACCGCTGGCTTTCGCCGCTGAGCCTCCAACCGGGCATGGTCGTGTGTGACAACAGCCGTAACCTGGTGGCGACTCTGCAGCTCGGCAGCCTCATGCACATGCCATGCCTGGCCCATGTCTTTAATTTGGTGGTTCAGCTCTTTCTGAAAAGCTACCCACACTTGTCATACCTGCTCGGAAAGGTGCGCCGGGTCAGCGCACATTTCCGCAACTCCAGGACGGACGCTGCCACCCTGCGGACCCTGCAACATCGGTTTAATCTGCCAGTGCACCGACTGCTGTGCGACGTGCCCACACAGTGGATCTCTACGCTCCACATGTTGGCCAGACTCTATGAGCAGCGTAGAGCTATAGTGGAATACCAACTCCAACATGGGCGGCGTAGTGGGAGTCAGCCTCCTCAATTCTTTACAGAAGAGTGGGCCTGGTTGGCAGACATCTGCCAGGTCCTTGGAAACTTTGAGGAGTCTACCCAGATGGTGAGCGGGGATGCTGCAATCATTAGCGTCACCATTCCTCTGCTATGCCTCTTGAGATGTTCCCTGCAAAGCATAAAGGCAGACGCTTTGCACTCGGAAACGGAGGCGGGGGAAGACAGTATGTCGCTGGATAGTCAGAGCACCCTCATGTCTATATCTCAGCGCGTTGAGGAGGAGGAGGGGGAGGAGCATGAGGAGGAGGGGGAAGAGACAGCTTGGCCCACTGCTGAGGTTACCCATGCTGCTTGCCTGTCATCCTTTCAGCGTGTATGGCCTGAGGAGGAGGAGGAGGAGGAGGATCCTGAAAGTGATCTTCCTAGTGAGGACAGCCATGTGTTGCGTACAGGTACCCTGGCACACATGGCTGACTTCATGTTAGGATGCCTTTCTCGTGACCCTCGCGTTACACGCATTCTTGCCACTACGGATTACTGGGTGTACACACTGCTCGACCCACGGTACAAGGAGAACCTTTCCACTCTCATTCCCGAAGAGGAAAGGGGTTCGAGAATGATGCTATACCACAGGGCGCTGGTGGACAAACTGATGGTAAACTTCCCATCCGACAGCGCTAGTGGCAGAAGGCGCAGTTCCGAGGGCCAGGTAGCAGGGGAGGCGCAGAGATCAGGCAGCATGTACAGCGCAGGCAGGGGAACATTCTCCAAGGCCTTTGCCAGCTTTATGGCTCCCCAGCAAGACTGTGTCACCGCTCCCCTGTCAAGGCTGAGTTGGCGGGAGCACTGTAAAAGGATGGTGAGGGAGTACGCAGACGATCGCATGATCGTCCTCGGTGACGCCTCTACCCCCTACAACTACTGGGTGTCGAAGCTGGACACGTGGCCTGAACTCGCGCTGTATGCCCTGGAGGTGCTTGCTTGTCCTGCGGCTAGCGTCTTGTCAGAGAGGGTGTTTAGTGCGGCTGGGGGAATCATCACGGATAAGCGTACCCACCTGTCAACCGACAGTGCCGACAGGCTTACACTCATCAAGATGAACAAAGCCTGGATTTCCCCAGACTTCTCTTCTTCACCAGCGGACAGCAGCGATACCTAAGCAATACGTAGGCTGCACCCGCGGATGGAAGCATCGTTCTCTATCACCATCAAAAACGGGGACATTTTTGCTTCATCAATCTGTGTATAATATTCCTCCTGCTCCTCCTCCTGCTCCTCCTCCTGAAACCTCAAGTAATCACGCCGAACGGGCAATTTTTCTTAGGTCCACAAGGCTCAGTCATATAATTTTTGTAAACAATTTTTATATGTTTCAATGCTCATTAAAGCGTTGAAACTTTCACCTGAACCAATTTTTATTTTAACTGGGCTGCCTCCAGGCCTAGTTACCAATTAAGCCACATTAACCAAAGCGATTAATGGGTTTCACCTGCCCTCTTGGTTGGGCATGGGCAATTTTTCTGAGGTACATTAGTACTGTTGGTACACCAATTTTTTGGGGCCCTCGCCTACAGTGTAATCCAATTAATTTTTTGCCCACCTGCATTACAGCTGACGTTACATCAGCTGTGCTGGGCACTGCAATGGGATATATTTATGTACCGCCGGTGGGTTCCAGGGAGCCACCCATGCTGTCGGTCCACACGGAGTTGTAACTACATGTGTCCACTTCTAAAGAACCCCAGTCTGACTGGGGCATGCAGTGTGGGCCGAAGCCCACCTGCATTAAACATGATATTACCTCAGCTGTGATGGGCAATGCTATGGGATATATTTATGTGCCGCCGGTGGCTTCCTGGCACCCACCCATGCTGTCGGTCCACAGGGACTTCACAATAGGGAGTTGTACCTGCCTGTGTCTATGAATTAAAAAGCCCGGTCAGGTTGGGGCATGCAGTGTGGGCCGAAGCCCACCTGCATTTAATCTGACGTTAGCTCTGCTGTCCAGGACACTGCAATGGGATACATTTATGTACAGCCGGTGGGTTCCAGGGAGCCACCCATGCTGTGGGTGCACACGGAATTCCCATTGGGGAGTTGGGGATTCCCAGTTGTACCTGCCTGTGACTATTTATAAAAAACCGCGGTCTGACTGGGGCATGCAGACACCTTGACAGAATGAATAGTGTGTGGCATATAGGTTCCCCATTGCTATGCCCACGTGTGCAGCTCCTGATGGCGGTGGCACAGGATTATATTTCTCATTGCTTCTGTACAGCATTGTGGGCTATCGCCCCGCCCCTTTTAAAGAGGGTCGCTGCCTAGCCGTGCCAACCCTCTGCAGTGTGTGCCTGCGGTTCCTCCTCATGGCAGACGCACTTATAAATAGACATGAGTGTGGCGTGGCATGAGGGCAGCTGAAGGCTGCGCAGGGACAATTTGGTGTGCGCTGTGGACACTGGGTCGTGCAGGGGGGGGGGGGTTGGGCAGCATGTAACCCAGGAGAAGTGGCAGCGGAGTGTCATGCAGGCAGTGATTGTGCTTTGTTGCAGGTAGTGTGGTGCTTAGCTAAGGTATGCATTGCTAATGAGGGCTTTTCAGAAGTAAAAATTGTTGGGAGGGGGGGGCACTCTTGCCGCTATTGTGGCTTAATAGTGGGACCTGGGAACTTGAGATGCAGCCCAACATGTAGCCCCTCGCCTGCCCTATCCGTTGCTGTGTCGTTCCCATCACTTTCTTAAATTGCCCAGATTTTCACAAATGGAAACCTTAGCGACCATCGGCGATATACAAAAATGCTCGGGTCGCCCATTGACTTCAATGGGGTTCGTTATTCGAAACGAACCCTCGAGCATCGCGAAATTTTCGTCCCGAGTAACGAGCACCCGAGCATTTTGGTGCTCGCTCATCTCTACTGCTCGTCCATTAACTCCTTATCTATGTGTGAGGTTTCGAGCTCTATATCAGTAACATGAAGCTCCAGCCATTATAATGATGTATTCAAACAATAACCATTTTTATTGTGGTCATACTCTGTGAAGGAGTATACACCAAGCAGCCACCCCCCTCTATATAGGAGGTTGTGTGAGTGGCTGTCTCCTCGGTGTCCTCCACAGGTGTAATTAGCTCCCTCATTTGGCAGTTTGGCTTCCTGCATGCATATTTCCCCTCCTGTATCAGTAAGGCAGCCTGCACACGGGCGGAAATCCCGCGGCGGGATTTCCGCCGCTCAAAGCCTGCGTAGGATTGCATTAACAAACGCAATCCTAGGCAGGCGGCCGCTGTTTGGCCGCGCGAAATCTCGCGCGGCAAACAAACCGCGGCATGTCCTATTTCTGTGCGGGGCTTGCAGAGCCTCGCACAGAAACGTCACTCACCCGGCCGCCGGCTCCGGTCTGTGCATGCGCCGGCTGCCCGGCAGCCGGCACATGAAAGAGTCGGGGCCGCCGGGCGCGGGTGAGTACGCTCTCGTCCCTGCAGGCGCTCGGGTCGGGTCCCGCGGCGAGAATCCTCGCCGCCGGATCCGACCCGCTCGTCTGCAGGCGGCCTTAGTCTATGGCCAGTTTCAGTGATTGTTTGTTTTTATATTTCCCTTTCTGTGATACATTTGTTGTGGTCATGGGTTCAAAGGTGGAACTTCACAGTAAGTAGTATTAAGTTTCTTGTGCTGGTTGTATTTATACGCTTGATTCTTCACCTTTCTCTGCGCTGTAAAGGCAAATTTATATTTACTTCTTTCTACCAAGGAAAATTAACGCACTTCCGCTGAAACACTTTAGTATGCGCGCTTATCAAATTTATGTAGATTCTATTAGCATTTCTAAGGAATTGACTTCTATGGGAAATTAAAATGGCAGATAGTTAGCAAATCACCATGGTAACACCTGACGCCGATTAATGTAGATGCTTTGGAGGGAAGAAAAAAAAAAATGGTACGAAAAAATAAATGTAATCACAAAATATAAACAAATTGAGCGATTTATCAAAGTCAAACAAGCTACAGAACAAACATCACCGGCTCTTTCTTCTAGGTGGCAAATGAGTAGGAAATGTTGAGTTATTATGGCTTTTTGTTAGCTTATTAGACATGAAAAAAGAGAAGATTGCAATGTCCCCCAATTATATACAAGTCATTTGTTTTAAGGGGAAGGGAAGTCATTGGGAAGAAGTCGCATTACTGTCAATGAAACAAGGACATATTGTTTTTCTGTGTGTGCAATGTAATGTATTAGGAAGGATATTATTAGAAAGCTACGAATGGGGCCTGGAGGCCTTGACAGCTTGTTCATGGGGGCTCATCTTATATTTATGGCTATTGTGAAGAATATGTTGTGTTTTTTGTTCAATCATTGTTTCTCCCAATCACCCCATAACTAACCCACAGACTGTACTAGTTTATAGTAGTTGCATTTTGTACTACAAGGAAAGCAACCCGACAGTTTCAGGACAAAATTCTGTCCCAGGAGGAGGAGGGAGGTTATATTGCCTGCAGTTCTTCTCTGCCGTCCATCCATTCCACCAGTTCCGGGTCCTGTTTTTGGCCATCCAACATGGCCAATGCAATATTCAAACTATCTAATCCCCTATAGTGCAATACCAGTTTTAGACTACCAATGCTCTATATCTGCTCTCTGATTGGCCAGAATTGTTCATTTGATCAGCACCAGCCAATCAGAAGGCAGTTCACAGTGTGTATTAGAAAGTTGCTGCAGCTATCTATGACAGCCGAGTATGGGCCCCAAATTCAGCGGATTGGAGCTGAAGAACAAATGCAGGTAGTATACCCCCCATCCACCTCCTGTCACAGGACAGAATTTTGTCTTGAAAGTGGAGCGTTGCTTTAATATTAGGAAATCATTAAGGGGGATTTTCCAGGAAAGGTATTACTTGAGATCAATCTATCACCAGACAGACATGTGGGGGACCCCTACATGCAGGTGGAATAAGAGCCAAAGCAAAGAATCCAGTAGTCAACAATAAGCTTTACTTGGCTGCTCAATCAGTAATAGATTCTCGTAACGGAAATCAGTGATACATTCACTTGAACTTGTTACACATTTTCAGAACACTGCAAGATAGAGTCAAACAATTAACAATACTGACTTGTTCTTTAGCAACTGTTACGGCTCGCCGGCCTTTACAGGAATGAGCTTCAGTCTTTAGCGCAGCCACAGATTATGCTTCTCATATATGCATGGTCACTTTGTTACATTGCAGGTAGACCGGTTATGGCTACAAGGACACTCAACATGTCTCAGAGTGTCTTTAACACTCCAAACTCTTGTGGTAGAAGCATCTTTCGTTTTTAGTGACACAGACGAAAATTACCAGAGCTACCTCATCTTCTATGGTCAACTGTACGGGCACACTCTTATGGACACGAGGCTCCAGGCATTCTCCCACAGCTCATACATTTTGCCTTCTCGCAATCTCTCACATAGGCTTTCAGAGCTTCTCAAACCTTAGCTACACCCAACCTTGCACCAGCCGCTCATACTTACTTGTGCTCTTCATCATATCAGCTACACAACAACATCTTGAGTGCCACGACCTTTTATACCTCACCTGGAAACACCCTTTTTGGTGTAAGGTATCCTCTAATGTGTCCAGTAATGCAGAAGTCCCACGCAGCATGGCGACCAGGTCTGTACATCATACAATGGTCACAAGTCTGAGTTTGAGACCACACCCTTGCATGTCAGCATGGGCCACAACAGAGACTGTTACAACCACCCAACTACACAGTTAAGCATAAAGAGCATACATGTACTTGAACCATTAATTGTATAGTACACAGTTACGTTATACCATGCCCTCTGCAGATACATCTCAACTCTTTTGCTCTGTGGCATTTGTCCTATACTGTCTATGTTTTAGCTGCATTTCCGCTACGTACCCTGACAGAGACAGTTTCTCATCATGCAACTGAACAGTAGACTCATATCAGGAATTTAGTCCTCAAGCACTCATCTTGGGGTACTGGAATAGGGGTAGTGGTAAGAGTAGTTATTTACACACGCTGGCACAAGAACATTGATTGCATAGTCACAGCCCCCTAGATCATTTCTCAGGGCTGACATTTTTACAGTAAGAGTATTACAATGTTATATTCAATGTTCTCAGTTATGTATGCTCAATATATCATTTTTACAGTTTAATGAGAAATTTTGGTCACAAAGTATAATTAAATCAATATTTCATAGCTGAATGCTGGAGAAACTTTTGAAATATTATAGTGGCATGTCACAAGATTTGATCTTTGGGGTACTGAGATCAGGGATGTAGCACCTGGGGCAGAGATTCAGTTTGGTGCCCCCCTTCTTGACCAATTTATAAAGCAATATAACGTAACTTTACATAACCCATGTCACAGCCTCTTCCATCAAATAACATGAGCTTATTCCAACTGATCATCTTAGGCCAGGTTCATATGGCCATAAGTAGCAAGTATGCAATGACATGACAATCCCCATACACTATCTTGGCGTTTATGCAAGTGTGATTGGCCCTTTAGAAAACAATGGGCTCTTGGCATTGCAGGTTGCGTGCGCAACGCACAATGAAAATGCGCTCATGAGAGACAGGCCTTGAGTCTTAAAAAATAAACAATGCATTTTTCCCCTTTTTGTGGAAATAAAAATAGACACACACATATCAGATGTTGCCGTGTTTGTAATCACCCATACTATAAAATTGTTATGTCCATTATCCTGCAGACAATGCTAGAATTTCTGTTTTAGATTCATCCTTCTTCCATAAAATCCAATAAAAAGGATCAAAAAGTCACATGTACCCTAAAATGGCAACAATAGAAACTACGAATTGCTCTGCGATATATAAGACCTTACAAAGCCGAGTTGTCAGAAAAGTAAAAACGTTAAGTGATTTTTGAAGGTGGTGGTGCGAATATACTCATTATCAAAAAAAAAAATCCCTCCCCTAGAAGGAGATGCCGGAATCAAATGAAACTTTCTCTGTGTGATGGTAATGTTGATATAAGTAAGTGATTACAATATCAGAGCAAAACATAATTTATTGCGAAAAACTAAACAGTTGAAAGGAGGCTCTAGTACCCTGTTGTACCGCCTCGGATACAAGATGTGATATGGGCGGGTATGGAGTCTCTTGTACCCTGTTGTACCTCCTCTAGCTTGAATACAAGATGTGATACAGGCAGACATGGAGGCTCTTGTACCCTGTTGTACCGCCTCTAGCTTTAATACAAGATGTGATACAGGCGGACATGGAGACACTAGTACCCTGTTGTACCGCCTCTAGCTTGAAACAAGATATGATACAGGTGGGCATGGAGAATCTAGTACCCTGTTGTACTACCTCTAGCTTTGATACAAAATGTGATACAGGCAGGAATAGAGGCTCTAGTATGCTGGTGTACCGCCTCTAGCTTGGAAACAAGATGTGATATGGACAAGCATGAAGGCTCTAGTACCCTGTTGTACCACCTCTACCTTTGATACAAAATGTGATACAGGCGGGCATGGAGGCTCTAGTATCCTGTCGTACTGCCTCTAGCTTGTATACAAGATGTGATACGAGTGGGCATGGATGCTCTAGTACTCTGTTGGGCCACCTCTAGCTTGGATGCAAAATGTGATACGGGCGGGCACGGAGACATACGGGTTCCATATGGTATCCTGTGGCATATCGGTCCACATTTTCTGTAAAGGAGTCTCTAGATCATGCAAACTTGTGGGCTGTTAAAGTAGGCATTCCAGATGGTCCGTACACATTCAATTGGCGATAAATCTGGTGACCGAGCAGGCCATGGAAGTGTGGCAATGTTGTTGAGACACTGCTCTGACACCCTTGGCCGAGCATTATTGTGCTGAAAAATGCCTCTTGGAAGTCCTGCCATGAGATAACACATGTGGCTGCAGGATGTCCTCATCACTGAGCTCTCATTGTCTCTCATACCACTACTAGGGGTGACCAACTGTCCTATGGGATGGCCCTCAGACCATCACACCTACAGCGGGGGTAGGGTGCAACTCCACAAAAAGGCAGGATTGAAGCGTTCACCCCTAGGTCTTCAGACACAAACATGGTCATCATCAGTGCCCAAATTAAACCTGGTGTTAGGAATCAAACCCAGGACCTCCCTTTTGAGCTATTCAACTAGTGGGCAGTTTCCTTGTATGACTCTTAGCCTTGTTCCATGGTCCCGTTATCCAGTTCCTGCCTCCTGGTCCAGACCCCTCCTGTGTCTCTGATTAGGCTTGCTATATAAACCTGTCCCTGATTCCTCCCTCCTTGCATGATTATTCTGCTCCACAGCATTTGGTGATGCTGCACTTCTGCCCGCTCCTCTACTATTACTACAAGACCTCTTGATACCGACTTTTGGGTTCCCTTCAGACTACACTGCCCGCCTCATCCATTTATATTGCAAACTGAGACCTCCCGTTGCTGACTCCTGGCTGTTCCCCGACTACTCTCCAGACCTGAGGTTCCATCCTAGTGCCGGAAACCACTACACCTAGGTTATTCGCTGAAGACAAACCTGTTCCGTTCTGTAGTAGTCCAGTTTCGTTGCTCACGACACCACTGCAAATAGATGCAATAGTGGGTGCACATAATGGGCTTCGTGAGACCAAATGTACTTTAGCCAAGCACTTGGAAATTGTTCCGATAGACACAGGGGCCTGTAACGATGGTGCCAGCTGTCTATGGCTGTCAGACAACAAAACAATTGTAGCTGCTCATGCTTTTCAGACAATCAGTTGATCCTCTCTATCGGTGGTCTGTTGAGGGCATCCTGAGCCCAGTTGCCTTGTGTGTGCCCTCATGCCATCTAACAGTTCAGTCAGAACGGTCCAGGTTGCTGGCATTCGTTGGTACGACCAACCTGCTTCTCGCATTCCAATAATATGCCGCGTTTGAAACTTTGTTAACTGGGTGAAACCTCTTTGATTAAGTCATAAAGGTGTCCAGTGGTCAACAAGCTCTACACAAGTAGAAAAAGAGGCCAACTACACAAGTAGAAAAAGAGGCCAACTACACAAGTAGAAAAAGAGGCCAACTACACAAGTAGAAAAAGAGGCCAACTACACAAGTAGACTCTGAGGGCCTTTTTATAGTCCAAAAGCGGAATTACTTTAAGGGTCTCAGGTGGCAAGATGTAACCGCATACCGCGTTTTTCTGCAAAACGACAAGTTCTAGGGGCTGGATTTCTTGTTCATAAAGAGTGTATAATTATTTGTTTAAAAAGTGTTTTTATTGTGAAAAAGCAGTAACATAAGAAAAAACTATATTCATTTGCCATCACTGTAATTGTATTGATCTGCAGAATAAATGCAATGAGACATTCATACCATATGGTGTATGTGGAAAAAATAAAACAGATCAATGATGGATTTACACTTCTACACCCCCCCCCCCCCTTCCCGAATTAATAAAAGTTACACAATGCATAATGTGCAGCCATACTATGATGACAAACAAGCTTTTGTATGGCTAGGACTCGGAAAAACAAAAACATTATGGTTCTTAGATCTACAACTTCAAGCATGTCTTTAAGGTCTACAAGTGTCAGGGAATACTTGAGGTTGTAGTTCTAGGAAACTTTCAACAGATCTGGAAGATAAACATTTTGCTAGAACTACAAGTCTCAGCATCAGCATGTCCTGGCAGTTGCAGAGTGAGGCCATGCTTGAAGTTGTAATGGGCTGAGTTCGACCTTCCGGCAAAGGTAAAGAAAGAAAGTCCAGTGCCATAATGTAATCCCATTGCCTGTGTGACAGTGGCCTAAGTCTGCTGAGCGGCGGCTCTGGTCAATCATCTGTTCAGACTGAGAGTGTGGGAGGCCAGGAGTAGAGGGGAAGGGGAAAGTGTGCAGCACCCATGGCAGAGCTGGGCTCCTTATGCAAGGCTGGTTGCAGGGCATCAAAGAGAAAAGGCAGAGTGAGCGCTCAGGGAAATGATTCAGTTAGCCATTTTTCAATATTCAGATAGTGTGCAGCTCACGCTTCCCTACCTTCCCTTCTAGTTGCGTCTGGGCAAATGCCCACCCACAACCCTCCTCCTGCTATGCCCCTGGCTGAGAACCCACCAGTTGGTAAAATGAAGGGGTAGAAATGTTTCATCTCTACTTTTCAAAAGCCATAACTTTTAATTTTTCCATCAACATGGCCTTATGAGGGCTTGTATTTTTATGTGACGGCCTGTAGTTTTTGTTAGTACCATTTTTTAGCTACATGTAATATATTGCGTAACTCAGAGGTGTGACTTGAAGCTTCTGGGCCCCAATGCAAAACCTAGAACGGGGCCCCCAACTATAATTCTTTACTCATAGTACTGGGCCTCCTATATGGAGAAGAGGGGCCTTATGGGCCCCCCAAGGCTCGTGGGCCCGGGTGCAACCACATCCCCTGCATCCTCTATAGTTACGCCCCTGGCGTAACTTTTATTACATTTTTCTGGAGAGGAGGGAGAAAAAAACTCCTCAATTCTACTTTCAAACACCACAATTTATTGATGGCGTGCCTCAAAAAACACTGTCAAATGCTAAAATGCTAACGGTAAAATACTGCGGTTTCAGACACGGCATTTTTTAAACGCATATGTGAGAGCAAACTTAGAAGTGTAGGTCAATCCTACAGAGAAATTACCAAGGAAGCCAAGGTGGCCCTCAGCACAGTTTCCTATACCAACAAAAGGAACTTGGAAACTGGAGGAAACTCTGACAAGGAGGGGTCTGGCAGACCAAAGGCCATTGCAAAGTCAGATGACAAGATTTTGAGTGTCAATAGTTTGCATAATTGCCGCCTCACATCACAAATTTGCTTCATGCAGCAAGCAATAAATAAATTTCATAGTCACATAGTTTTCAGCCTATTACCCCCCTAATGTTGATCTAGAAGAAGGCAAAATAAATACGAGTTTCAAGCCAGTTTTCCTTGTTTTAGGGGGGAAGGGGGAAGTCTGGCTGTTAGATTAAAGGGGTGGTCTCGCGAAACCAAGTGGGGTTATACACTTCCGTATGGCCATATTAATGCACTTTGTAATGTACATTGTGCATTAAATATGAGCCATACAGAAGTTATTCCACTTACCTGCTCCGTTGCTAGCGTCCTCGTCTCCATGGTTCCGTCTAAATTCGCTGGCAGCTTGCTTTTTTAGACGCGCTTGCGCAGTCCGGTCTTCTCTATTCAGCACGAGCCGCTTCAGTGTGCTCCCCGCTACAGCTCTTCTGCGCATGCGCAGACGAGCTGTCACTGCTCGGGAGCGCGCTGCAGCGGCCATTCTGCACCTTCCTCTGTTAGAGGAAGGTGCAGAAACTGGAGCTGCCCAGCGGAGAAGCCCAGCCCAGCCCAGCAGCCCCGAGAAGCGTCCCAGGTAAGTGATGGGTCGGGGGGGAACTAGCGCTGCGCCGGGGGAACTAGCGCTGCGCCGGGGGGGGCTGCCGCTGCGATGGGGGGGGCTGTCGCTAGGCCGGGGGGGGCTGCCGCTGTGATGGGGGAACTAGCGCTAGGCCGGGGGGGCTGTCGCTAGGCCGGGGGGGGCTGCCGCTAGGCCGGGGGGGCTGTCGCTAGGCCGGGGGGGGGCTGCCGCTAGGCCGGGGGGGGCTGCCGCTAGGCCGGGGGGGCTGTCGCTAGGCCGGGGGGGGCTGCCGCTAGGCCGGGGGAACTAGCGCTGGGCTCCGGAACCTAGCGCTGGGCTCCGGGGCCTTCACCTGGGCTGAGGGTCTAGCGCTGGGGAGCCGGGGGCTAGCGCCGGTTACCTGCTGCCTGGCGGTGGGCGTCTGGTCGGCGGCTGCGGGGCGTCTGGTCGGCGGCTGCGATGCGTCCGGTTGCCATGGAGACACAGCTGGCGGCGTCTCGGGAGCGCGCACGTCGGGCTGCAGCGAGTGACGGGGAAAGAGCCGGCGGCCATCTTGAGAAAACTTTTATAAGTTGCTGAAACGCTGGAACGGTAAGTACGAACCAGCTAGAAATGTCATTTACAGGGGGGCTTAGTAATGTGTACTTAATGGGGGGGACTGGGCAAAAAAAAAATTTAACTGCTTCCTCGAGACATCTCCTTTAACTCCATGGATCAGCAACCCTTCTGAGATTATCAGTGACTAGAACATTGACTACAAAATGTAATATTGTTACACTCAAGAAGGTGTCCATGCCCCTCTTGAATTCTATTCCAACTGTGGAGAGAAGACTTCTCTCTGTGGGTCTACAGGTAGAGGATCAGTAAGAAAGCCAATGCTAAGAATGTAAAATACAACTGTGTTAAAGTGTATTTATAAGCTATTGTTTCTCTGTTAGCAGCCTGAAGGCTAAGGCATATTATATATTGTTCTGTTTACTACATATGTATCTACCAAATAAAATGTAGCTGCTGTATACTAACTTTGCCTTTATTAACTTCCTCTTGTTTAAAACATAGTTGACTTTACATACAGTCTGCTGACCTATCTATCTAAAGCTCTTCTATGTGATAGTCTTCCATATTGTGTCATTGGATACCAGAAGGAATGCAACTGCAAAACCCCCACTAATGCTTATGCCCCCTCCCTGTTCCTCTTGTAAGTGAAAATAAAATATACTTCCTGCTTTCTTTGTTTCATGTTAAAGATAAGATGAGCCAATAAGTGCTACTCAATATATAAACCTACACTACCGTTCAAAAGTTTGGGGTCACCCAAACAATTTTGTGTTTTCCATGAAAAGTTACACTTATTCACCACCATGCGTTGTGAAATGAATAGAAAATAGAGTCAAGACATTGACAAGGTTAGAAATAATGATTTGTATTTGAAATAACATTGTTTTTACATCAAACTTTGCTTTCGTCAAAGAATCCTCCTTCTGCAGCAATTACAGCATTGCACACCTTTGACATTCTAGCTGTTAATTTGTTGAGGTAAGCTTGAGAAATTGCACCCCACGCTTCTAGAAGCATCTCCCACAAGTTGGATTGGTTGGATGGGCACTTCTGGCGTACCATACGGTCAAGCTGCTCCCACAACAGCTCAATGGGGTTCAGATCTGGTGACTGCGCTGGCCACTCCATTACCGATAGAATACCAGCTGCCTGCTTCTGCTGTAAATAGTTCTTGCACAATTTGGAGGTGTGTTTAGGGTCATTGTCCTGTTGTAGGATGAAATTGGTTCCAATCAAGCGCTGTCCACTGGGTATGGCATGGCGTTGCAAAATGGAGTGATAGCCTTCCTTATTCAGAATCCCTTTTACCCTGTACAAATCTCCCACCTTACCAGCACCAAAGCAACCCCAGACCATCACATTACCTCCACCATGCTTAACAGATGGCGTCAGGCATTCTTCCAGCATCTTTTCATTTGTTCTGCGTCTCACAAACGTTCTTCTTTGTGATCCAAACACCTCAAACTTGGATTCATCCGTCCACAACACTTTTTTTCAGTCTTCCTCTGTCCAATGTCTGTGTTCTTTTGCCCATCTTAATCTTTTTCTTTTATTGGCCAGTCTCAGATATGGCTTTTTCTTTGCCACTCTGCCCTGAAGCCCAAAATCCCGCAGCCGCCTCTTCACTGTAGATGTTGACACTGGTGTTTTGCGGGTACTATTTAATGAAGTTGGGTACCTGTGAGGCGTCTGTTTCTCAAACTAGAGACTCTAATGTGTTTATCTTCTTGCTTAGTTGTGCAACGCGGCCTCCCACTTCTTTTTCTACTCTGGTTAGAGCCTGTTTGTGCTGTCCTCTGAAGGGAGTAGTACACACCGTTGTAGGAAATCTTCAATTTCTTAGCAATTTCTCGCATGGAATAGCCTTCATTTCTAAGAACAAGAATAGACTGTCGAGTTTCAGATGAAAGTTCTCTTTTTCTGGCCATTTTGAGCGTTTAATTGACCCCACAATTGTGATGCTCCAGAAACTCAATCTGCTCACAGGAAGGTCAGTTTTGTAGCTTCTGTAACGAGCTAGACTGTTTTCAGATGTGTGAACATGATTGCACAAGGGTTTTCTAATCATCAATTAGCCTTCTGAGCCAATGAGCAAACACATTGTACCATTAGAACACTGGAGTGATAGTTGCTGGAAATGGGCCTCTATACACCTTTGTAGATATTGCACAAAAAAACAGGCATTTGCAGCTAGAATAGTCATTTACCACATTAGCAATGTATAGAGTGCATTTGTTTAAAGTTAGGACTAGTTTAAAGTTATCTTCATTGAAAAGTACAGTGCTTTTCCTTCAAAAATAAGGACATTTCAATGTGACCCCAAACTTTTGAACGGTAGTGTATGTCTGTGATGTAATAGCCACTCAGAGATTTGTGATCATAGTATCCCTCTGAGTGACCAGTGTCGACATACAGATAAATCTTTGTTCACTTCCTATGCCCTGGCTATCACATCAGATGTTGGATCTTACATCACAACGCAAACAATTGTCTGGGCCAAGTGGCGCCTTTAGTGGACTACTGAAGAATGGACAAAGGTCTTAAGGATTGATGATTCAAAATTTGACCTCATTAGCACATCACACAGGATTTTACACATAGAAGAGGAGGTGTGGAGCTCTTTTGCTTCATCCAGAGTTGGAAATTTACACAGGATGACTGGCACACTGGACAAAAAGGGGCAACCATGGGATTTGATATGAAATGCAATACCCTCTGGTGTACGCCTAGTTGGTCAGGGGTTCATATTGTAGCAAGACAATGATCCAAAACCTACTTCTAGGTTATGTCAGAAGTACCGTATTTTCCGGCATATAAGATGACGGGGCATATAAGACGACCCCCTGACTTTTTGTCTTATATGCTGAGAATACAGTATTAAAAAAAAATAAATCAATACACACCTCTGGCGACGCTGCTGCAGGTTGTCGCTCCCTCGAGCACACTGACAGAGCATTGCTTTCTGCAAGCAGGGCTTGAATGCCCCGTTAACGCCAGACTAAGTTAGCCAATCAAAGCATTAGCTTTCTGGAGGTGGGGCATTCAAGCCCCACTTGCAGAAAGCAATGCTCTGCTAGCGTGCGCGAGGGAGCGACAGCCTGCAGCAGCGCCACGGGAGGGGAGTATTGATTTTTTTTTTTTGGGACATGTATACCCGGCGTATAAGACGACCTCCTGACTGCAGAGCAGATTTTTCGGGGTTAAAAAGTCATCTTATACGCCGGAAAATACGGTACTTAAGAAAACAAGAAGTTACTATGCTTCAAAGAGTGGAACAGCCTGCCCAGTCTCCAGACTTAAACCCCATTGAGTTTGTCTGCAATGAAATGGACAGAAGGGTGAGAGCAAAGCCACCTACAAGTGCCGCTTATTTGTGGAAACTTCTGCAGCAATGTTGGGAAGGAAATTCTGAGCAAGATCTGATTGCAGTTGTAGAAAGAACGCCTGGATTGTGTAAAGCTGTTATATCAGCTGGAGGGGCTGCTGTGAAGAGTCACAAATCTAGATTTTATTTGGTGAAGCAAAGTTAATTCATCATTTATTCACCTTCACTTGTTTATTAGTTCTATGCTTTCATTTCAAGCTACAATTGAGGCATTGAACTGTGTAATTCTTAATAAAACTGGAAAAATTGCGTTGTTCTAAAACTTTTGACTGCTAATATGTCTTATTTAAGAGTGTGACATCTTCTTTTCCTTCCACCAGCCTGTAGTTCTCCTTTCCCTGTCTGTAGACTCTTTGTAAGGGCTCACACCCACTTGCGTTTTTTTAACGCTGCGATATCGCTGTGTTTTTTTTACGCGATTGTCAATGGGACTTTCTAATGTTAAAAACTCATCACAAGTTGGTGCTTTGCAATTTTTGTGCGATGTGTTTTTAACATTAGAAAGCCCCATTGACATTCGCGTGAAAAAAATGCAGCGATATTGTGTGAAAAAAAACCCGCAAGAAAAATTCAAGTGTGCAGGAGCCCTTACAGTTGAAGATAGAGAAGAAGAGAGGATCAGGGGAGGAGGAAGATGACGTTACAGTCTCTCTGCCTCAGCCTGTGTACTAAACTGGCCATATGCATGAAATCTCTAGTCAGACTAGCCCTCCTACATCGATGTCACCTGGATATGTTCTATCTGAATTGGACAGAAAAAGACTCTAATTTAATAAACTGGTTGCAAATGTTTTCAAAGAATTAATATAAAGCAATCATCAATATGATTCATTTCGTATTTCCTAATTATCCTATTTATTCTTGTACTACCATGCCAGCAGTACCTCAGTGTCTGATGCACGTCAGCAGAAATCATCAGATTAGGGTTTGGTGAACTACCAACAATGATGACTGTGTCCTAATCCCTCAGAGAAAAGCATCAGCCAGAGACATTGCTCAATCCTTGGAATGCAGACCTGGAAAGGCAATACAGAATTTAACAGAACTCCTTCCATGGCCAACTAGAAAATGTGAAGCATTCTGAAGCACTCGTTATCCAATGAATATTTCACTGTTCCACTTTAGTAGGTAGAAAGGTGGTGAAGATGTCTCAGTAAGGCCTCCTTCACACAGTCAACAGTGATATCGCCAAGAGAAAATTGCAGCGACATCGCATTGCACAAAATCACGGTTTTCGTGCGGTGCAATGCAGCTTTTACAGTAGGAAGTCCTACCGTTTGTCCCTAAAATAATCCCTAGCTGCATTTAAAAAAAAACAAAAAAAACAATACATTAGCTAACGGGCGCTGTCCGCTCCGCCGTACTTCTCCTCCGTTAGTTCCATGGCACTTGTTTGTAGTCTTCAGCCACTACTTCTTGGTCAGGGGATTCAAAAATCCCACCTCCAGGAAGCGCTGGCTCTAATTGTTTCTCAAGCGGCGCAGTGATTGGCTGAGCCACGGTGCTCGAAAACCAATTAGAGCCAGCGCTTCCTGCAGGCGGGATTTTTGAACCCTCTGACCAGGAAGTGGTGGCTGAAGACAACAAATAAGTACCACAGAACTGGCAGAGGAGAAGTGCGGCGGAGCGGACAGCGTCGGTTAGCTAATGTATTGTTTTTTGTTGTTTTTTTTTAAATGCAGCTAGGGCTTATTTTAGGGGCAAACAGTAGGATTTCCTACTGTAAAAGTTGCATCGCACCGCATGAAAACCATGATTTTGTGCTATGCGATGCAACACAAAGGAAGACTCCATAGGGAAACATGGGCTACAAAACATTGCAAATCACGGCTGTATAAAGCATGCAACGATTTTTTTTTGCAATGTAGCAGTCTACAAAACATCACTAATGTAAAGGAAGCCATTGGAAAGCATGGGCTTCACATACATGCGATTGGTAGCACTGTCACATTGCGAGAAAATTGCACAATTTTGTTGCCCGTGTGAAAGCGGCCTAATACACAAGATTCAGGCGGTAATGTGATAAACCTGTTGGACAAGGGTGACCATCAGTGTTGGATTGGGACTTACCAATAAAATTCATTCTGGGGACCCACTGCATAGCTAAATGCAAATATTACCTGATCCCCATTTGCAAATTCCTGTCCCTTGCATTCTAAATACACTTCAATGGATAGATGGCTACATTTGCACGCAACACTGTTTCCACTCAAGTATATGAAACAGACAGCTGTTTCGGGGGTTTTGCCCTTCATCGGTGTGCAGTAGGTTTCTGGCTGGGCTAGTGAGAGGCCTGTGTCTTGGATCGGGAGGGGTATCAACTCTCCTTAAGGAGAGCTGAAGGTGTGTGAGGAGACTTATAAGGCCATCCATGCTCCTCTGTGCAATATATGCAAATAAGGAAGATGGAATAATACCTCTGCAGCGCCAGCTATTGGATGCCAGCATACCTGCAAATCAAGGTAAATTTTTGGTTTTACCTTTCCACAGGCATGGTGTCTTTTAGAAGGCCCCCGGCTGCCATGACAACCGAACGGCACCCAGAATTGTCTCAGAATTGATGGGTGAAAGGGTTAAATGCCACAATGCTGATTAGAGCTGCTGCGGGCATATGTCAGCTGTAAGAAATAGACAGAACTCGCATTGTATGGAGCGGGATTGACCCCCGATTCCCCTCCATACAAACCCTGAACCCTCATGATATAAGTGTATGCATTAAGGGGTTAATTTTTATTTTTTATTTTTACATTTTTCTTGTAGTCTGCATGGGAGAATTGAACTTGTGATCTTTTGTTGGTTCATACAGTGTAATGCAATACCACAGTGTTGCATTATATCATGTTCTGACAGGCAGTTTATCAAGACGTGCCACAGGTATGTCTTGATATGTAAGCAGTCATGGCAGCACCTTCCGATATCTTTCGTGTGACTGAGCCCTAAGGAGCCAAATAACTGTATGTCCTGGAGTATGAACAAGTTAAGGATTTGCTGTAAGAGTTAGGTCCTCTCATTTTTCTCTCATAACTATTTTGTTCAAATTGTAATTTTATTTTTGTAACCTTAGAAGCACTGCATCTTTTTCCATTAAAGCTTAAAACTTCAATAAGCTAGTCCTTGTATGTTTTGAACCTATAGTCTTTACATAGTGTTAACCCCTTTGTGTGATTTATGCTCAATTTGCAATCTGAGTGCAAGACTGAGGGAATGAAAGTAGATTAACCCCTTGCAGTTGCAGCCAAATCACATGCTGAGGAAAAAGTGCACAAGGCTATAAATTACTATGAAACTAGATCCAGATTATTCACAAATTAACTACAGTTCCATGTGATATATAAATATATCATTTAGTTCTCAAAGCAAGAAATATCTGCATCACAGTAGATTTGCTAAAGCCTACTAGTCAGTTGCAAGACTTGTTCCCCAAATATTTTGCCTGGTGCCTCAGCCGTATTAGCACTAACCATCATAACATTCAATTACATCTGTGTCCTCCCCATCCATCAATGCTTCATGGTGCCCCTGTTATCTTCAGAGCCTTCTAACAACCCAGCTACTGATGATTCACAAAGAAAGCATACCATCAGAATGGCTCACAGTTTGGATAATGCAATTTCATATGGGCCATATCTGTTCAAGAAATAAATGTCTTCAGAAAACATAAACATTAATTCTAACTTACTAGCTTACTTTAGAAAAGCCATTCAGATTATCATTTACAGGGGTTGTGCCAAGATGGCACCCCTTATTCATTTGCCCTAACAGGGCATATAAACATCACAGACCAGGGTCCTCAACTCAGGACTCGCCGCTATGTCTCAGAATGGACAGCTGCTTAGTAAGAACGGCTCCGGTCTTGGCGGACCTTCTGCCATCCTGTTATTATAGAACGGCCATTCATGTAAATGCTCGTCCAGTAATATTACATCTCCCTTGCAGGAAAATGTCTGGCTGGCCGCAGATTCCTCTGGGGGGTGGGGGTGCGAAGAGCAGTACTTGCGGTAATCATCTGATTGACCTCGGATTGCATTCTCAAAGGGGTTGGCACCAGAAAACTGTCTTACATGCTTTGCGCTATGTGTTTTAGACACTTTCAGATATGTTTTTCAACACATCTAAAAATGGGGTATTTCTTTGTGGAAATGGGGCATGGCCAACATTTTGGCACAAAACCCACAATAAAGTAAGCCAACTAATAGGTGGTATAAACTTTAACTAGACACATTCTGATACCCCTTCCTTCTTCAGCAGGAGAACATGTTCTACACCTGTGGTGCAGTTTTTTTGTGACAGATTTCAAGTTCCTGTATATTGTCTTGGAGAGAACTGACCCCGCACAAGACCATTTTTTGCATTGCGATTTTGGGAAGTCAACTCACTGTGTTATATGACTTTTTTTAGCAATATGTTCATTTCCATATTTTGCCTGAAATATGGTGGGAGTAAAAAGCCAGGAGGGATTTCTGCTCACTGACTTCCACTCAAGTTCACCTGATTTGTGCACACAGTAATTTTATCATCCCACTGACACCTACCAACCTCAACCTGCCCCTTTATTAAGTGCACAAAGTAACAAAACTGGGAATTATCTCCTTCCACTGCAATCAAACAAGTCATATTCAGCAAAAGATTAGAGCTGTTTCGTATGAGAATTAACACCTTCCGCCGCTGCACCCCGCCAGTGCTCGCTTTTCGTCTTTTGCAGAGTTTGCGTTAAATTGTCAGTTTGAGCTCATGAATATTATTTTGCAATCCACAAACTCCATATAATTTGCGCATGTTAAACCATGCTCTTATTAAACTATTACTTCTTCATCATATCAGGAATTATATGGAAAATACGTTATACTGCATTACCATAGATTACAAATTTAAATATTGACAACCACTCTCATTCTAACAAAATTGAATGCAAAGTTGTCAGGGCCCCGCCTCCTGTTAGTGACGTCACTGGATAGGAAAAGTAATATGTAGTTCTTAATTTAGGTCTCCCATAGTCTATACTGTGAAAGGCCTTCATTATAAGATTAGACTACTGCCTCTGTGAGTTAATTTAGGTACATGGCAAAGCTATGTGCACTAGAGCTGTACATGAAGTCCTTGCAGTTTCTTGCTGTACCTTGCAGCTTTAGTTCATTTTGCACAGTGTTAGAGATATTCTTCCTTTGAAGCTTCCATAGAAGAATAGCTGCATAATGTGGCATGCCATACTTTTATCTAAATAAGGGAGATGAAACAATACCTCTGCAGCGCCATCTATTTGAAGGCAGCATTCCTGCAAATCAATGTTAGACTCTTTATACAAGCCTTGTAACAATGACTGGGAATCAGTGGCTCTGCAAAGGTATTGTTCCATCTCCCTTATTTGCATATTACTCAGAGGTGCATGAATGGCCTTATGAGTCTCCTCACTCACTCACCTTCTAGGTGCTCTCCCTTAGGAGAAAAGATAGCGTTCCTGACAAACTTTTATCTATGTTGTAGAGTTGAGTGAAAAAGTAGGATTCTGGCACAACCTTGTTACGATCGTGTGGGCAAACTAAGCACGTGACCCACACGATCGTGACCAAAGCTGTAGGACTGGGTATGCACATGGGTTGCTGGCAAACTGTCCCTGTGCTACAAGGGGGCATGGTATGGGCCTATCTGAGCGGGGACATTGCCCCAATAAGGGCAGCCCAGCGGTCTTCAGATCTGGGCCCTAGCTGATCCTAGGAACCACACACCAGAACAGGATGCATTCACATGCCACATGATAGGGACTGAACAACAGGACACACAGAGCCAGAATACACAGCATACAGCAGCCAAAATGTAACCACTACTAACAGATAGGAAGCTGAATATAAATACCAGGTATTAGTTGACATTTGGTACAAGACGTGGAAGCTAGCAGGCCACTTCACGGCTCCTGGTTATACTGCTAGTCCCCACACTAACCAGGAGTCCAGCAGAACCGGACACAGTTCACACAGCACGCTGCAACAGGACAGGTCACAGATAGCAGGTCACACAGCAAGCTAACACAAAACTGACAGAATTCAAATGTACAAACAGACATGAACCAGCAAGACACAGATCACACAGCAAGCTTGCAACAGATAAGGATTCATGGCTGCTTACCATGAACACTAGACACAGACACATCCAAACCGTACAAGACCAGCTTCAGACTGACCAGGAGCTGGGTTTATATGTGAGCCCAGACCCAGGAGATTGGCTAGCAGGAAGTACCACACCCAGATAGCTCAATCAATTAACCCTCCACCTCCTGTGGAGCTGTGCTGCTAGAAAGCCTAGAACTACAGATCCCAGCAGCACACTTAACAAACCTATTGGCAAGTGCCAACTTAGATGAAGATCTGAGTCATAGAAGTAGATAAATGGATGTATGCTTTATTTACAATTAGCATGTGTAATGCATTTAACGATTCACAAACCTCTTCATCAGACATCTTGGTGAACGTTGAAATGCTTAGTACCAATAACAAACCTTCAGATAGGCCTCCTGCACACGTGTGGAAATTCCGTGGGGAAATTTCCCACAGAATTTCCGCCCATGCCCACCTGCACTACAGAACGCAATCCTATAGACACAGCCGCAATTGGTCCACGTGAAAACTTGCGCGGAAAATGAATCGCGGCATGTTCTATATCTATACGGGTCTCGCAGAGGCCCGCACAGAAATGTCACTACCGGCCCTGCTCTGCGTATGCGCCAGCTGGGCCGCAGCCGGCACACCACAGAGCAGAGCAGACGTGGAAGCAGGTGAGCGGCACTGGTCACTACAGGGGTGCAGGTCGGATCCTGCTGCAAGAATAGGTAAGCATAGAATTTTTTTTTTTAAATGACAGAACCCCTTTAAGGAGTTGTGGAGCAGCTAGCAGTTGCTCTACCTGGGGAACACAAAAAGATGGTCTGTGTGAGCCATTAAAGTCTGTGAGTACGGTTGCAAAAGCATGGTGTTTTGCAAGGGCGCAAAGACAGACGCTTGGTAGTGAGGGCATCACTGCTGGTTAGTAAGTGCCAGACAAGCAAGGTGTTCCTGCTATAAATTTTTTTATTTCTACTGCAACCCTGCAAATAAAGCTAGCTGAGTGTCGGTTTGAAATATATTCCTGACTATTGGCTCCATGATCGACATGAGACGTGTCCTTTGACCTGAACATAGGCGATGCTGAGATAATCCTCATCACAATACATATATGTATATCAGCTGTACATACAAGTGCATATCCAAAAAATCCACCATTATGTATATATTTGCTTATACATATAATCATCAACTCATTATCTTGGATAATGTTTGCACAATATGGCATTCATTTTTAGGTTATATTGACTTTATGGATTATAATACCTGATTTTTTTTCTTTCATTTTACTTCATTTCATCATTTTCCATTATCTCCTATGACTTTCTAGATCATTGTCCTTTTTCTACATACCCCAATGTTTGTTAATGTTGTTATGAATTGCAGTATTCACCTAGGTATCTGATGAAGAGGTCTGCGGATGTCAAAACGCATTACACCTTCTAGTTTTAAATAAAGCATATTTAATACTTCTATGACTCCGCTCTTCATGTGAGTTGGCACTCACCAGGTTACGCCATGCTCCTTCTTTATCACTCAACTCCCTACAATGTTATCTGATGCTAACTTGACCATTGGTCAACTAGTGTACTATGCACATTTACTATATGTATCTTGCCATGACCTCTTGTACACAGCACTTTAATATATCAACCCTGCCTCATATTTCCTCTATTGGGTGCTCTGCCCAGGCTCCCTTTTCTGTTCTCACTCTGTACATTTTTTTTCTATATTGGAGGCTAGAAGATACATCTATCGTATTATTACTTGGAGAATGCACAGAACCATAACTTCTCACTTCTCAACTTTATGTTGCCGGATCTGAGAGCATCATAAAGTAGTGATAGCACTATAATTAGAGAGGTACGTTACTTAATAGGTGTTATGCTTGGTAACTGGGGCCACTAACTCCTCCATCCGGCAGCCGTGGCACCCAACTTCCTCCTACTGTCAAATACAGCAGATGCCACATTCTCCTGCTACATAGGACTCCTGTCTCTGCTGCCAGTAGGGTGCACATGTATGTACTGCCCACCTTGCAAAGGGCCAACACATCCACCCAGCTTTTCCATTCCTAGCCAATCCAAATAAGTCTTTTTCTATTTTAGACTCCCTCCCCCAGTAGAAGGTGCCTAAGTAATTAGTTCATCTGGCGTACAAAGGTGTTCACTTGTCTTGATTGATTCCTGGTTTCCCCAGTGCCTGTATTGATTAATTTGCCCATCTTCTCCCCTCCGGACCTCAGCTTTCTATTGGACCATGCTTTCTCTGTCTTCTTCCTGCCTCAACTCTTGACCTGATTTATCATTATGCAAGAATTCTGCCTGTCCCGACCTTGGCTCTGTTCTACAACCATGTCTATGCCTGCTCTTCCTGGACTTTGTAACAGGTTCCTAAAATGAAGGCCAGATCTCAATTAAATGGTTTTAAAGGATGAATACTAGGAAACCCAAGGTGCTTTCCCTGCAATTAGCCCTAGGTCAAATTGGTTTTGTGACACAGGGGGTCCACATCTGCTATTAGCACTAGGTTTTTTGCAGTACTTTCCATACAATCACATATGGGTACAGCTTGAGCCAAGCACTAGATTCGACTCAATGGTGTGTGTATAGCGGAGGCCTGGATAATTATGATTTTTTTTTTACAGCTTTTTTCCTCTGCACTGTAATAGGGAGAAAGCTGTCAATCAGCCTCAGGGGAAGGGGAGGAGCCAGCCAATCTTGAAGACAAAAAGCTATGTATCTAGTGCAAGGCCTTAGGAGCAGGACATGGGGATCCTCGCTTTGCTGTCTGGTGTCATGTACTGCCCCCTACCAGACATAACATAATGTATATGTTTTACCCAGAGTGTTTTTTAAGCAATTCTTGACACCAAGACTGCATTGTAACAAGTAAGACATAGAAGAGATTACTTGTTGATTACTTATGTAACCAGTTACACTTGCATCTGTCAAATAACACAGCTAATAAACTAAGGTTCGGGGAATTTATGCCAGGCCCAATTAGATTGCTGACATGAATATGGAAATACTAGGAAGAGATCTTAGTTGAGCTGTCTATGAATTCTGCTCAGTGTACTGAATATTGCAATTGTCGTAATACATCTGTAGCATACACAAGGCTTGGGGGATGATAGTCACTACAAACATGGTATTTGTCAGTTTAGGATAAGTGTTCCACTAGTCTCATTGTATTAATTGGAAGTCTCAGTGTCTAAAGGCGGCTAATTCCCCCACTCTGGTTTATTCTCTACGGCTGAGGAGTTAGCTGTCACCGGTAAAGAAAGGTTACCTTCTGGAGGTATCGCTAACACATAACAGCCAGGGTAATATGTGCGCCTATGACATCTACTGCTTCTGCCTTGGTTCTCTTCAATCATGTATTCCCCGTTGTTCTCTAACACCTTTCCCTGGAGGAAACCCTTGAAGCTTTCCTTCCAAAGTTTACCAGTGTTTATACTTGAGGAAGGTATTTTTGGAAGTCTTCCCCAGACGAAAGAGACAACGAGAAGTCAAGTGGATGTTTGAAAAGAATTTTCTCCGTCTGCCATAGGTTTGCTTCACTACATTTTTCATTTCTTTGTATTGTACTTCATTGCCTCTTCTTTCTGCATTGTACTTGTATAGCAGTACATCTGATAAATGTGTTGCATCAATAGATGCAAATGTCTTTATTGTATGCACAATGCAGAATACTAAGACACAAGAAATACTGTGAATTCTAATTACACAAAGGGCACAGAGATGAACAAAATAGCAAACATAGATTATAGAAAAACCTCTCGTTACATTTGTATGATTTAGAACTATATTATAGGCATGGTACCAGGGGCGTAACTATAGAGGATGCAGGAGATGTGGTTGGCCCCGGGCCCAGGAGCCTTAGGGGGCCCATAAGGCCTCTCTTCTCCATATAGGGAGTCCAGTACTATGAATAAAGGGTTATAGTTGGGGGCCCTGTTACAGGTTTTGCATTGGGGCCCAGGAGCTTTAAGTTACGCCTCTGCATGGTACTATATGTCAGTGGATGTGGCAGTTCGGTAGAATAAAGTAAGTCATATTCAGTTGTATCCATTGCAATATGTAACGAAGTCCAAAGGCAAATGGGAATCCTTCTAGGCCCAGGTACATACTACTACACCCCATCTTATTCCAGTAGAGGAGACACTACAATTGTAAAACTTGTCATTAAGTTATTTGGGGTGTGCAAGGATCAGCAGATGTGTACCCGCTGTGCCTCACAGTAGTTTGACTTTGGAACAAATCCAGAGCACAAAGACTTCCCATTGCGGTGTTTTACCTGTCTGGCACAAATACACTGACTGACTAGGGTAGAAATGTGGGCCGAGGCCGAGGCCGAGGCCCTTAGCAGGGTGAAACTCTGCCATGTTTGGGCACTCTGATTTCCTCATGTGTAATACTATGTTTGAATTCCTTGGGCTCGCCTATACTGTGGGTGCACAAAGACTTCCCATCCCAGTGTTTTACCTGTCTGGCACAAATACACTGACTGACTAGGGCAGAAATGTGAGCCAAGGCCGAGGTCCTTGGCGGGGTAAAACTCTGCCATGTTTGGGCACTCTGATTTCTTCCTGTGTAATAGCATAGACGAGCCCAAGGAACTCAAAGACTTCCCATTGCGGTGTTGAGCTATCTGACACCTACACAGAATGAATTGTGTTGGGACACATGGATTTCCCATTGCTATGTAACTCGCAGCACCTTGGATCACAGAAGGCTGGGACCAAGCCTGACCCAGGGCCTGCTCATGTGCTTCCCACACAGAGTATTGCTACATTGTGGAGATATATAGGAGTGCTGGCACCTGAGTCCCCTTTATGCCCACTTTTGCGGCTCCTGACAATTTTGTGACGGAGGTGGCATGGGATTGGAATGATGATCGTATATGAATTTATCATCAATTCTCAACAGCATTGTGGGCTATCGCCCACACTTTCGAAGAGGGTCACTGCCTGGCCCTGCCAACCCTCTGCAGTGTGTGCCTCTGGTTCCTCCTCATCCAGTACGCACTTATAAATAGACATGACAGTGGTGTGGCTATGCAGCCAGCGTGTGGCATGAGGGCAGCTGAAGGCTGCGCACGGAAATTTCTGTGTGTGCTGTGGACGCAGGGTCGTGTGGGGGGTTGGACAGCATGTAACCCAGGAGAAGAGGCAGCGGTGTGTCCCGCAGGCAGTGATCGTCCTTGGTTGCAGGTAGTGTGGTGCTTGGCTAAGATGTGCCAGCGTGTGCCTTGCTAATGAGGGTTTGTCCCAAGTAAATTGTTAGGGGGGTGACGCCAGACTCTTGCCCCCATTTCGGCTTAATATTGGGACCTGGGAGCCTCATATGCAGCCATGCATGCTGCCCCTGCCCTTCCCTATCCGTTTCTGTGGTGTTTTCTGCTGTTTAACAAGTCATCACCTATGCGGATCATCGGTCCTATACAAAAATGCTCGAGTCTCCCATTGACTTCAATGGGGTTCGTTACTCGAAAGGAGCTCTCGAGCATTACGAAAAGTTCGAGCAACGAGCACCCAAGCATTTTGTTGCTCGCTCATCTCTAATTATTACCCTTGTAACAGCAGCACATTGTTTGTTGAGATATCATTGGAAGGGAAAGGGAATCCCAAGAAGGAGGGCATGACTGTAGCAAGAGCAGTCAGAAATCTGTAATAAAAAAAGCCAAAATTCTAACATTTTTTCAGGATTGTGTCTTTTTTTTACTCAGCTACCAGGTTTTGTCAATAATTTACTAAGTAAGTAATTGTGTTAGCAATTTTACAAATAATAATATTTCTTTACACCCCACCGACAGATTTAGCCAATTGTAACCCAACGCAACAAGTTACCTTAACAATACAAAAGCCATTGAAAAGCTATTAAAAGGGGAAAAAAGTTATGTGGTATTTTACTCAAAGGGCTTCTGTTACTGGGTTTGTGAAGTTTGATTGGAGCTGAACTCCAAGTCATTGAAGCGTGCCGAGCTGACCTCTCCCGACCTACAGTATAGAGAGTGACAGCTCTCTCTCAATGCATAAAAGTCAGTCAAACTTCATGAACCTGGTGACAGAATCCCTTTTACATGGTATGCGGGTATGTGAGTCACTACTATATGTACTGTAAATTATATATATATATATATATTAGCGACTCCCTCTAAAATCATGTACAGATGCAGCAAAGCTTAACTTGACATATCTATGTAGATGAATATATAGATATGTTCATGTACGGTAAAGATTCCACAACCAATATGATAGGTTATATATGAATATGAATATAAAAAGTCTGCTTTATATTCATATTAGCAAAGCAATATAAAAATGACAACAGAGTATATAGATGTTCTATCACGGACAATCATATTGTGTGCTGCCCTTTACCGTTGCTGGAAGTTGGTTGGTTGGTTGGTAAGCCTTGGGAGAAACTCTTCCACACACAGGAATAAAGTAACTCATCGGCTAGGTTCACACTCGATGGAAGCAATCTGTTGTGGATTTCACTGTGAGGATTTTTGGAGGGGGTGCTTAAAACCCCTACACTGAAAATAAGTCTTCGCTGCATCACTGAATGGCTGTAATTCGTCCATCGAGTGCTGGCTCTGACTGGTCAATCAGAGGCAGCGCTTCCTGGAAGCAGAGATTTACAAATCCCTGACCAGGGAGAAATGCCTGAAAACAACTGCCAGGGACCGGGGAGAAAGCGCTTCTTAGGTGATGTATGTCTCTTTTTTTATGCAGCTAGGGCTTATTTTAGTGCTTTTACAGTAGGATTTTCTACTGTAAAAATTGCATCGCACCGCACGAAAACCGCGTTTTTGTGCGATGCAACACATAGCTAGGCTCCATAGGGAAAAATGGGCTGCAAAAAAACCTGCAAATTGCGGCTGTATAGAGCTTCAAATCCACACCGCATTTTAATTTACGCACTTATATTTTGCCACATCGTTTGGATTAGATTTATTATTAGTAAATGTATTAAATGAGTTTTCCCACAAATTATATTTAACACTTATCCACAGGATAGGTGATAGACATCTGATCGCTGGCGGCCCTACGGCTGGGACCCGAAATGATCACTAGAATGGGAATCCCGAGTTTCGTTAACTATCACAGTGAGGAAGAGTTTAAATTCCTGCAGTCCTCAGCTGCTCACTTAGGATCACTTCCTGATTATGGGATTCATAAATCCCACCTCTACAAAGTGATGGCTGTGATTGGTTCAGTAGTTGCTACCTTAATTGGCCGAGCAGTGCTTGAAGAACCAATCACAGCCATCGCGTTTTCTAATTCCCATCTCAACGACACGATGGCTGTGATTGTTTCCTTGAGCACCGTGGCTCAGCCAATCAATGCAGCACTTGAAGAACCAATCAAAGCCATTGTGTTGTGGAGACCGGATTCATGAATTGGCTGAGCCATGGCTCAGGCAATTCATGAATCCCGCATCCACTACTCGATGGCCGTGATTGGTTCTTTAAGTGCCATGGCTCAGCTAATCAATACAGCACTCAAAGAACCAATCACAGCCAAGGAGTGCGGAAACCACGTCAGGGTGCTGAAGAGCAGCAGGAAGGACCTGCACCCAGCCTGCTGGGTATGTAAAATAAGATAATCCCCGAAAATAAGCCCTAGCGCCTCTTTTGGGACAAAAATTAATCTAAGCTCCTGTCTTATTTTTGGGGAAACACAGTAGTTAATATTAAGTCCAAAATGCCTGTCCCTTTAGTTGGGTCCTCTACAAGTTAGGCAATGTAACCCCTATGAGGATTTTATTGTTGTTTTTCCCTCCATGTATTTTCACCTATAGAGACTCTGCCTGTACATCTTCCTCCCAAGTATCTACCCATAATGTGGGCTTTACACAGGATTTTTACATAAAGACAAACCCCTCCCACTTTCCAGTTTTTACAATCTATTCTGAGCAGACTATAACCCTGTAAATTCACCACCCAGTCACAGCTTTCATCCAACAAGGTCTCCATTATTCCCACTATGTCACAGTTTACCTTAGACATTATTACTTTTAGTTCTTCAACTTTTTTGGTTAGACTTCTAGCATTAGTCACCATACAGTTTAGAAGACTTTGTTTTTTATATATAACTAGCTTACCCGTCGCGCGTTGCTGCGAAGACAGACAGACATACATTCATTCGTTATATATCTAGATAACAACCAATCACAGCGCAGCTGTCATGTTACCTCAGTGGTATAATATATAACAACCAATCACAGCGCAGCTTTCATGTTACCTTAGCAGTATAAAATATAACAACCAATCACAGCGCAGCTTTCATGTTACCTCAGCAGTAAGAGAAATAACAACCAATCACAGTGCAACTTTTATTCTGCCTCAGCAATATAAAAAATAGCAACCAATCACAGCGCAGCTTTCATGTTACCTCTGCGGTATTATATATAGCAACCAATCCCAGCGCAGCTTTCATGTTACCTCAGTGGTATAATATATAACAACGAATCGCAGCACAGCTTTCATGCAACCTCAGTAGTATAAGAAGTAGCCACCAATCACAGCACAGCTTTCATGTTACCTCAGCAGTATAAGAAATAGCAACCAATCACAGCACAGCTTTCATTTTACCTCAGCATTCTCAATATCCAGCAATTGTCTTGTGAAACGTTCGGCGGATGCATCATTTTGTAGTTGAACACTCATCCCGTTGGTTGTAATGCCTTTTGCTTTCGTGCTTGAGATGGAAATCAAACGATCTTTGTCTGGGGGGCATAACTGTCGACGATGCTCGCACGCGCGCCACCTATCGTAGGATAGTTGTACTATGCCTATAATCTTCCCAGGAGTGTACTCAGCAACTTCCCAAAGTCTCATGGCAATTGGATGAATGGTGTAGTAATGCATAAAGGACAGACAGACAGACATACATTCATTTATATACATCAGGAAGTGAGAGAATTAGATTCCGTACGTAAAATTTGGACGCTAATTGTTTTGCGCTTAGAATTGAATAATCGAGTTGGGACCCATTAGCTTTTCCTATTTATGACATATTGAATGCCCGTGCAAAATTTAATGTTTCTATGTGAGAAAATTACATTCCGTACGTAAAATTTGGACGCTAAATCTTCTGTGCATAGAATCAAATAATCGAGTTGGGACCCATTAGCTTTTCCTATTTATGACATATTCAATGCCCGTGCCAAATTTCATGTTTCTATGTGAGAACATTACATTCCGTACGTAAAATTTGGACGCTAATTCTTTGGCGCATAGAATTGAATAATCGAGTTGGGACCCATTAACTTTTCCTATTTATGACATAATCAATGCTTGTGCCAAATTTCAAGTTTCCATGACATTGGGAAGCGAGAAAATTAGATTATGTACGTAAAATTTGGATGCTAATTCTTTGGTGCTTAGAATTGAATAATCCAGTTGGGACCCATTAGCTTTTCCTATTTATGACATAATCAATGCTCCTGCCAAATTTCCTGTTTCTGCGACATCGGGAAGTGAGAGAATTAGTGGCAACGATGGAAATCGAACGATCTACGTGGGGGGGGGGGGCGTAACTGTCGACGATGCTCACATGCGCGCCATTTATCATAGAATATTTGTACTATGCCTATAATCTTCCCAGGAGTGTACTCGACAACTTCCCAAAGTTTCATGGCGATCGGATGAATGGTGTAGTAGCGCATAAAGGACAAACACACACACACAGACAGACACACACGCATACATTCAATTTTATATATATAGATGTATATCCCTACTAACTATTCTGCCAGTTTTAACTGTACTAACCCCTCCCACCGCCCCACCCCCATTTCCAATACTTATTCCCAGGTCACTGTCTACACTGTCTTCCCCTCTAACTCCCTGGTTGCCCTCCCCAGTCTCTAGTTTAAACACTCCTTCAACTTTCTAGTCATCTTCTCCCACAATACAGCTGCACCCTCCCCATTGAGATGCAGCCTATCCCCATGGTAGAAACTGTAGCCAATAGCAAAGTCAGCCTAGTTCCCAGGAACCCAAACCCCTCCTTCCGACACCAATTCTGGAGCCACTTCTTTAACTCCCTCATCTCTCGCTGACTTTCTGATAGGGCGTGTGGTACAAATAGTATTTCAGAAAATACTACTTTGGAGGTTCTTGCCATAAGCTTACATCCTAGATTCCCAAAATCATTTTTAAGGACCTTCCACCTACCTCTAACTTTATCAGGCTTAGAGAAATATAGAACTGACAGAATGTCTGATGAGGCAGGAAGAAATATGGACAGAGCACGAGGGACCCTGTTACACAGGTCTGCTTGTTGCTAAGGAACAGAAACTATGATAGCGTTCGTTAAGCGCATCTCTACTGCAGTAGGAGGATCCCAATGAGTGGTGATATGATGCCACGTGTGTATCCAAACTTGAAGTGCCAAAGTTTGTCTAAGATAAGTATTTGAGAAGTATGAGTTGCCTGCCTCATGTGTCACCTATCCCTTCCATTGCCATTTCTGTTAAAGTGGGTTTGAGTTTCAATTGCATTGTTTAAAGTGGCAAGTCTTTTTGAGAGATCAAGCAAATGATATTGAAGTGAAGCATTATCCTGTTTCCCATATTAAACGTTGAACAAGCGAAGATGTCCAAGTTAAATGTTGTCAACGGTGAACAAGCCAAGGGAGACTAGGCCTACTATCCAGCTGCCAGGTGGTTATCACTGCTCCATACTGGAAGAAAGCCACAGTCCTAGGGTAAGAAGATAAGGAGCCAGGGCCAAGTGATGCAGTTGGGAGTCCCCATCTGTATTCAGGAGGTAGAAATGACCTTAGCCAAAGCTGGGTCAGCCATGATGGAATATGCAGGCACCATTCTGCTGTCTTTGGCTTATGCAAATAAATCTCTGGTTGAGCCCTCCGGGGCCATTCCTTCAATACCCTCCCATCAGATCTATAGGACTCTACATAAATTGGAAAGCTGCATGCCCTACAGTAGAAAGAAATGCTAATCTCAACATATATTTAATACCCATAACTGACAATAAGAGAAACATCCCCATGGAGGAACCTCTCTATACCTTACAGACATATTCTGATTCTGAACAGAGAGGCCATTATAGATCTTGTCATAACTGTGGAAAACAGCTGATTATGGCAGTGACCTCTATTGGGCATATGTAGTATTACACGCTGGTCATTCAAATAAATAAATTAATCATGTAATGCATGGAGTCTTGGGTCTTTCAGAATGAGATCTGCTATTTGTAATGGGATTCCACTAGGACTCAAAGAGGGGGTCCTGAACAGGGTATATGATCAGTTGCATCTGTGAGTCTATCCCTTTAAGGGCACTCATGCACACTCAATAACTCCAATAGCTATTAGCCAACACCTTCTCCCAAGTCTTTTATACCTATGAATCCTTGGCTCAGCCAAGCATTCATGTGTTTTCAATGGACAGAGGGCAGAAAGTTGCTGTCAGACACTTCTGGTGGTGGCTTATTTGCAGGGAGAAGAAAAAACATTGGGCAAGTTGCATTTCAATACCCGATTGGTTGTCATAAATAATGATAGTTGACCACAAAAGTGTACCTAGGTTTTCCTGCACCAAGAGGAAAGGATCAGTATGGTGCCGCCACTCTGACAATCCGAAGGGTCTGTCCGGGGATTTCATTGCTAACGTCTTTTAAATACAATACAAAATAGCAATCCTTCCAGCACCAGATTGTCCTGTAAAATGTCGTACAGAAACTGAACGGATCACATTATAGTCAATGGGGTCAGTTTAGGAATATTATGAGCTAAACCTATTAAGTCAGTGAGTCCCATTTTTTTGTTGTAAGGCACTACAGGGGCTGCAGTAAACATCTGCTAAGGACCCGGCCCATTGAGCTTATGCCTTCCTACTTCCCAGCCCAATCTGGCACTAAACAACTGATTGCTGTTCAGCACTTCTGACCTGTGCCCGTTGAACCAGACACAGAGCACCTTCACCAGTAAAGTAAAAAGAGCTGATTACTGCTGACAAAGGTGCTCTGTGTCAGGTTAAGTGGACACAAGACAAGAGCACTGAACAGCAATCAGCTGTCTAGCACTGTTATGTCTGAGCATGCAGCCGGCACCCCCCTCCACCTTTCCTCCTAATTGCACCCGGGGCACATGCCCCGCCTGCCCCACCCCTAAGCTATACCCCTGGTTGACCGCTCCTGAAAAATCATTGAATTCAGATGCCCTTTCCCTAAAGTGTGTGGGGACCTTAATGCAGTCAGCTAATGGACCCAAGAATGACCTGGGGTCAGAAGTTCTAATACAATTTACTATGAGAGTCCAAGGCGCACCCGCTTCCTGTGCTGCCCTCTTTTTCTAGGCATACACAAAAAAAATTACAGCATTCTTCAGTCTTTTAAGGTAAAGACGAGAAAGTGATTTTAATGTCTACATGAATTATATTATATTACACCATTATAGGCTAATCATTGTAAAGCCATCACAGTTACAATATTACTTCACACATATCTGTTGATGTTTATGATATTTATGCCTCAGCTCCATTTCAAATAAAGAGGTGTTAATTAGGGAAGCCCGAAACAAAGGACTGCTGCGTTCTCAAACATTTATCACAATGGCTGATTTACAACAAAATGAAATATGTTCTGTTCCAGCCAGTCATAAGTTCTAATTTATTGGAATCTCGGTAACAACATTGTTTCTCTTTTCTTACCCACACAATAGAATAAGAAAAAAAACCTGCAAGTATGTTAATGTAATTACCAATGAAACAAAATATGAATATCAACAACAATGTTAATGGCAAACAGGAAAGGGGAGGGGATGCTGCGCTTTGTAAAAAAATGCTGTTCTTTAGTCAGTATTACATTAGAGATAGATCGGTTGGCTCTACCTGGATTTCAGCATTCCCTTCTATAACCAACAATACATAACTAGGAGCGCATGCTGAAACAAAGTGCAGGCTTAATTGTGCTGCCTTACCACAATTCAATTTTTTTCCATTCCACTCCACTTAGAATTTTTTTTACGTTTTTCAGTATATTGTATGGTGCATTAAATAGTATCATTGAAAAATACAACTCGCCCCGCAAAAAAGCCCTCAGACAGCGACGTTGATGGATATATATAAGAGTTATGATTTTTGTGTGAGGCCCCCCTAAGGGTCACTCAATCTTTGCAATGAAGGGGGTCATTTAGCAGCCAGTTTATGGAACAATGCCTTTAAAGTTATTATATCCATATTTTTTGAAACATCCACTTTTTACGGTTTACATGTAAAACAGATTTACCCGAAGGACTGGGCAAAAGACCGATCCTATCATGTGTCCATATTACAGCTGTCGAAAAGTGACCCTACTTTTAAAAAAAATGATACTTTTTACCCCTTGTAGTTACAGTTGTAGAAGGGTAAATTAACACAAATAGTGGTAGTAAATATCTGTTCCATACGTGAATGGGGCTATTTTGGCGCTAAGCACTTGTATTTTTGCAAGCCCCATTTCAATGAATAGAACATTTGCAGAACTTTCTGCCAACAATCTACCACATATGAATGAATTTACCCTCATAGCCCAGAGCTGCACTCACAATTCTGCAGGTTACAGGGCAAATATCATAAAAGGGGTTGTCCGGTTGTAATCTATTGATGGCATATACTCAGGATAAGTCATCAGTAGTAAATTGGCGAGGGTCCGTTGCCTGGGACCTCCTGCCAATCAGCTGATTGCCAAGTTAGCATTCTTGTACACTGAGCTGATTTCTGCAGAAAGCAAAAAGCTCTGTTCTTACTATAGTGGCTTGGCTTGGTATTGCAGGCAAAATTCACATTCATTTCAATGGGAACTTAGCCTGCAATACCAAGCCTGGCCACTGCAGTTGGGAATGGAGCTGTCTTCTTCCTGCAGAATTCAGTGCCACACACCAGTGTGCCAGTCCAGGGAACAGCTGATTGGCAAGGTGCTTGGGCAATGAACCTCTGCCAATTTACTATTGATGACAAATTCTGCAGTATTTCAGCTTCCAAAAAATAGTCAAAATATGTACCATTGTTGCGGATTTTGACTGGAAATCAGCTGCTTATCCGCAGCTGATTTTGTACTATGCGTTGCTCCCCCTCACCTCTTTGTAGACTTCCCGCTGTCAGCGCTCTCCGGCTTCTGGTTTTCAGCAGACTCTAGTGGCCTCACTTGATCAGCATCACCTAACCAGCATCACCTGACCAGCAGTACCGCACCTGATTAGGCCGCTGGAAACTGAAATCCGGGGAGCCCTGACAGTGGGAAGTGGAGGAGGTGGGGGGAGCGCTCCATAGTATGAAATCAGCTGCAGATAGGCAGCTGATTTCCAGTCAAAATCTGCACCGATAATGGAATTTTCAGCTGCGGATATTCCGCAGCATTTCTGCCACATATATACATACCAGCTTGAAGTATGCTGCCATGTGCAGAGTGGCCTCAGTAATAAGAGTGACCCCCACAGTGGCCTCAGTTGTAACAGTGTCCCCTTATTCCAGCCCCAGCAATAATAGGGACCCTACAGTAGTGCCAGCATTGATAGTGAGCCCCACAGTAGTGCCAGCAATAATAGTCACCCCACAGTTGGCCCAGCGATAGTAGTTACCCCTCACAGTAGCCCCAGCAAAAATAGTGACCCCTCACAGTAGCCCCAGCAATAAAAGGGACCCCTCACAGTAGCCCCAGCAATAGTAGTGACCCCTCACAGTAGCCTCAGCAATAATAGTGACCCCCTTACAGTAGCCTCAGCAATAATAGTGAGCCCCCACAGTAGCCCCATAATACTAGCGCTCCCCCTTAGTCCCATATACTTACCCTCCTCCTGGTCTTCACAGCACCAACGCTCCTCTCAGCACTACTGCCGACGGCCGGAAGTGTGTGCAGCAGCGCCTCCTACCCTCTCCTCACTTGCAGAACCAAAGATGAGGGGTGAGGGAAGGGGGATAAGGATCCCAGATGCACACACTGCCATTAGTGTGTGCATCCGGCCCACAGCGCTACAGAGTGATTACTGACTGGGGGCTGTGGCACCCCAGCCGGTAATCACTGTAATAGTAACCAGACGTCACTAGAAAGGGGGACAAAAGTGGGACAAACCAAAAGCGGGACAAATGGCTTTCCTGCTTGGGTCCTGGCGTAAGGAGAACTTCTTCCTAGTAATTTACTTTCTTGGAAGTGTTGACTAGTGTTTTCAGTATAGTGGGCATGTGAATGGAACATGCTCTTGGCATACATTGGGCCCATTATAGCTTATGGACAGGTTTGGCATATATATTAGAGTTCTCCTGGAAAAAACAACTAATCTGCTAATCACCAGGACAGCTTTATTATAAGAAGAAGTTGTCCAGATAGAGAACCTTTTACGAGAGGCCATTTAATAGTGCACCACATAGATATATGTTATTGCTTTTATGCACCTCAGATATCCATTAGAGCCAGATGCATTAGACATAAATAGCAGGCTGCCATTAGCATTTGCATATATTTAAATATTTGTGAAAAATAATGAAAAACACGCATTTTACTTTGGGCAAATCAGACCCAAATGTTTGGAAAAGGTTCAATGGGTTTCAGCGCTCTTAACATCGGGCATCTACATTTAACAGGTGCTGGTTTACACAGTGGAATGAACATTTAAGCCGGTCTTGAGGTTTTCTTTATGCTGTGAGCTGTGTGATCCTTTTACTACTGTGTGCCAACTTTGAGTCAGTTTCCTCAGGTTGTAATGCAGGGAACTGAAGCTTAATCAGCAGACTGCTGTTATCACCCATTTTCTAAAAGCTCCGTGAATCCCCACCACTTGACTCTTTCTTCTTGTGAGAAGAGTATTTAACTTTTGCTCTATCTAATGCCATGAGATCAATTAGTTGGTCCCTGTGGATATATCGTCATTGATCTATGGATTTAGAAATTAACCTTTTTCTTCTTCATCCAGAAGCAGATTCAGATTCTGCCTTTGTTCACAGCTCAACCATAAAATGAGGAGTTTCACTTATTTACATCTGATCAACACCATTTACCCATCAGTGGTGTCGCTGGCACCTGGCACCAGGGGGGCACATGGCACCAGCAATCATCACATTCTATTCTACATGTATCCTTCTGCTCCACTGGTTTTTCATGGTGCCCCAAGTATCTTCATAGTCTAACACCCCCGCTACTGATAATGTGACCCGCTGTCATCCAACCACAGATGTAATATAATTGAATAGTTTAAAGCCCGTTACAAAGCAGTGACTGCGATCTATATGCATAAATATTCATGCCCAGAAGCCTTTTTGCTGCAGCTCGCTGTTCTTCAATTTCGTTGACTCTACCTTGTCTCTTTCTTTCTGCTTTCACAGCTCGGCGCTCCTCTTCATTATATATTATATATTTGAGGACATACCACAGGTTCAGTGGATTTAAGTTTGGAATTTGCTAAAGGGGTTGCCCAGGACTTTTATTATTGATGATCTATCCTCAGGATAAGTCATCAGCAGTAAGTAGGCAGTGGTCTGTTGCTCAGGTACCTTGCTGTTGGCCAGGCCAGTGCACTTGTGTACTGAACTGAAATCTGCAAGAAGCAGACAGCTCCATTCTTACTGTAGTGGCCAGGTTTAGTATTTCAGGCCAAATTCCCATTGAAATGAATGGGAACTTTTCCTGTAATACCAAGCCCGGCCACTATAATAAGAATGGAGCTGTCTGCTTCGACTCAAATTAGTTAAGTGCACAAGTACGCGAGCCTGGTTAGAAGCTGATCGGCAGGGGTTCCCAGGCAACAGACCCCACCAATCTACTACTGATATCCTATCCTGAGGATAGGCCATGGATAGTTTACAATCAAACAACCCCTTTAAATCAACATTTTGCCACATCATGAAACCATTATTGTAGAACCTCAGCAGATGATTGATGAAAAAGTGTTCATTTGATGATGTAGGCTTGTATGTTTGATTGTGGATGTAGATGATATGAGACAAGAAGATTGTACGGGGTGGGCCACAGAAAATTAGCCCAGCACTCTTATGAAAGAACTGAAGCTTTCATAAGGTTGGCTTACTTTAGACCATTATTTTGCTCCAGGTTACACACAACATTAATAAATCTGATGCATTTTACATCTTGAAAAAAGCTATACCCCCTTTGGACATCTTTGAAGATTGTCTAGAAAGGTGCAAAAAGTGAATGAAACACACTATAAATGCGGTATATGGCATCTGCCCCACCTTTCAGGCTCATTATGAGTTAGAATTGTGGCATACTAGCCTTCGTAAATCTTCTCCAATGATACTATATCTTCATCTGGCACTAGAAATATATAGGATGCAGTCACAACCAAGCAACTAGAATTACAGAGGAGACCATAAAGTCCAGGAAAAGACTGATGGGAATCCACCAATCTGTGGGGTAACTAAATATCTGGTATTCAATTACCCTAGAAATCAGGAAATAAAGCTGTCAGTGAATGGATGTGGATCCGCTGTGCCACACACTGGTTTGGCTTTGCTATGTGGTAGCTGATGCTACAATAGACCTTATTGCAGTACCTGAGCATGTGAAGAGAGACATAGTCAGCAGAATACAGAATCAAGGCAGGCAGCGTGCACTTCTATATGTTGGACAGTCTAGAGGTCAGGACATGCATAGTAGGTTCAGCATGGTTCACACAGGCCAGGAGTCAGGACAGGTAGCAGACAAGAGAATAGTCAATACAGCAAGCAGCAGTCAGGAGTGGAGAATGCAGAGTAGTCCGGATAACCCAGAATCAGGAAGCTAGAACAAACATCTACTTGATATAGGCAGAAGTGATCATGCATTGGAGGGGGACAGATTTGCACGATGCATGCTGACTCTTTAAGACTGAGGGTGTGCGTGCATGCATATCCCTTGGACAACAGTGACTGGAAGCCAGAACACAGTGCCAGCCATGAAGAGGCATGGAAAGATGGCGTCCGCGGCTGCAAATCATAAAAAGGGGTTCCATAGTTTCCATTGGAATCATATAATGCATGTATATGAGAGATCCTGCAGAGGGAGACAGTCTTTGTAGACTTTCTCTTTCACCTCTTGTTCTCCATTTTGTTAGCTCAGTTACTAGAGACAGCGGTGGTATTAGTGTATCTTGACGCCACCAGCCTGAGGGGTGGAGATGGGCTGAGGAGAAGGGAACGCCCAAACATTCTCATTGGCAGACGCAGACATGCTCCTGCTGTCTAACCACCCTGCCCTGCCGCTGATCAACGGATGTTTCCAAACTGAGGGATGTTCCTTGGCAAAAAAGTGTTGGGGCTTAAAATTTCCTGCAAATTGGGTTTCAGGTGTTTAAAGGAATTAACTTGGTACAATAATCTATATATATATAACGGTAAAAGCCGTCACTGACTGACTGACTCACTGACTGACTGACTTGCCACTAATTCTCTAACTTCTCGGTGTCGTACAAACGTGAAATTTGGCACGACCAATCTTTAGGTCCTAAATAGGAAAAGTAAAGGGGTCACAACTCGATTATTCAATGCTAATTGCAAAAATAAGTGCACCGCTATGTAATGTAACTTCCCAGTGTTATACAAGCGTGAAATTTGGCACAAGCATTCTTTAGGTCCTAAGTAGGAAAATTAAAGGGGTAACAACTCGATTATTTATTGCTAATTGTGTAAGTAAGTGCACCCCTATTTAATGTAACTTTCCACTGTCATAGAAGTGTGAAATTTGGCGCAAGCATTCTTTAGGTCCTAAGTGAGTAGAGTCGGACGAGTGGCACATTCTTCAGAGGGACATCGGTACGTGCAGCCTGAGGAGAATCCACTCCTCTACGTGTAGGCATATTTTATTTCTCGGTTTCTCTAAAGTAACCACCACTTTATAAAGTTTTCCGTGCAAACAACACATAAACACCAGTATCAAATTAACTCGGGCAAAGCCAGGTATATCAGCTAGTCTTACTATAAAATGCTATACTTGCTTAATGACAATTATATAGCTCCTGTATTTTTAGAGATTTCACTTTGACTCTGTTGGACATTAGATTTTTTCTAGTTTGTTAAGGGCATGGACCCACTGTGTTACTATCGGATGCAGCCAAGCTAAACCAGAGGGCAGAGTCTTAGGGACCTTTCACACAGGATGTAGCGCAGATGCAGATTTTGTCAATTAGTGCGAATTTTGTTGAGTTTTTGACTGCAGAATTTGTTCTGTGGAACGTCCTGTGGAATTTATTGTGTTTTTTCCACAGGCTTTAATGGCAGAATTACATCTCACGTATGTAATGTAGAAGCAATGGGATGAAGCCGAAAGGGAGGAAACACAAATTAGATATTAAAATTAAACTTTCTGTCAGTGAGGGGGATCAATGAGTGGAACAGGTTGCCACAGGAGGTGGTGAGTTCTCCTTCAATGGAAGTCTTCAAAGAGAGGCTCGACAAATAGCTGTCTGGCATTATTTAGTGATCCTGCATTGAGCAGGGAGTTGGACCCGATGACCCTGGAGGTCCCTTCCAACTCTACCATTCTGTGATTCTATTATTCTATGTTAGAAATCCACAACAACGGTTCAGCAAAATGTTTGTCACATTACAGCCAACGCACTGCCAAGTCTCTGCCAGCACACCTTTGCTACTGTGTGTTCTATCCTGACTAGCTAGGGTTAATATATCCTGTGCTTACTAGTTCATGTTAATTAGTCCTGCAGCTGTTAGATGAGGTAGTGGCTGGTGATTGACAGTTCTTTCAGCCAATTAGCTTCTCCCCTTTCCCTATATAACATAGCTCTTCTTGGCTGGGAGTTACTGGTTATATTTCAGTGTTCCCGATCAAGTAAGCTTGCTCAGTGATTCTGTGTGTTGTTTGGCTCCAGTGTTCTGGTTTGTCCCCTGGGTTTCTGTTTGTCTTGCATTCTGTGTTCTTATTTTTTATTTATTGTCAGTTTTTGTTTTGCCTGGTTTACTGTTCCTCTCTCACCTTGGACCTGTCCTTGTGAAAGTAGTGGGGTTGTCCTTTTCGGGGCGGCTGTTCCGCTGCAAGGTGGGGTCCGTCAGAGGGGTTCATGGTGCCCTGCTCTGATCGCTACCTCTTGTTTCTGTCTGCTCCTGTGTCTATCCACCTATGTAGCAAGCAAACACATCTGTCTTGAGTGTTCCAGTGCAAAGTGATACCAGGGTTTTGTTAGCAATCCAGGATGAAGGTAACAATGTTTTTGAAGTAAGAATGCGTGAATTTTAACAGGCTCAAGAGATAATATTGTGATGCAAAAATGTCTGCATGGACTAATTCCGTCCCATGCGAAAGGGATTTTGCAGGCTTCACCTTGATATATTCCTCATGGAGGTTCGGACTTTATGCAGGAAGTCTTTGAGGAACGCATCAAACTCTTCCATTTAACCAAAGAAGACAGCAAAAGGCAGGTGTGGTAGTCATTGTACTATGTAGATGTGAAGGGATTTTACTCTCTTCCTAGTCCTGATAAGCCAGATGCATTTCTATTTAAAGTACAAAGACGAATGTCTGGTAAATTACTGTTTCGTAACTGGGGTGATGTAATTGCTTAATTAATTTAATACGTACAGGAGCATGTTAAACAAAAAAAAAAACAGTTAACCAATTTCCGAGGCTTGATATTAGCTCTTACAGAAAAATAAGCACCTCTGATGAACATGGCACACGGTCAATGGAGCACAGACAATAGAGATGCCATTTTTTGTTGCTCATGTACCAGTATGGAGGATGGTTAAAGGTGTAATTAGTCGAAATTTGTCCGAACGGCACTGGAAATCTTGGCTATGTATTTTTTTTTCTTTTCCGATTAAGACCGATTAACACAGCAGAGCAGAAAGTAATTCATTAAGAGCACAAAGTATCTGGCTATGATGGAGGCGGGCCAATATGTGTCAAATAGAGGCAATTAGCATTTCAATTGATTTTGCATGACAATAACTGCAGGTAATTATGCTATTTAACAGCTTTTAGGTAGTGCTAATTGAATGCTACATACCACAGTCGTAAAGATTTTGAGCATACAAGCAAATTACTTCGGTACATATGAAACAATTATCTATAACAGCAAAGGTAATAACATTGTGCTAATCAGTTAACGTATATGAGGTGACTCGGAGTCAGCTTACAGCATGGATGACGATTGAAGAAAAACTAAAAACTTGGCAATTATTAATTTCACCCATCACAAGCAGCATCTGGGCTTATTTTCATTGTGTGAAGAATTGAATCTGGTTAATTGGAAATACATTTTACTCAACTGTTTTTCTTTTTGATTGGTAAGAGTGGCGTTTAGTCATCCCTGACCTTCCAATCTGTAGTTTATTATCCTGAGTAATCTATGAGTGACTGCAAAGTATCAAATTGGCTCTGGTCTGGAGATTCCAATCTAAAAAGAAACCATCAGATAGAACTGATAATATTCCCTTAAGGGCTCATGCTCATGACCTTAGCCCCAGTACACCTTTTTACTGACCTCACTAATAGGCTTTAAATCAGCATATACGTATTTTTAAGCTCGCCTTGGCTGGCCTCTGACAGCCAGGTTCCTGCTCTAACCACCAGAAGCTGAGAAATTTAAGATTCTGGCAGTTTAACCCCTCATATGCCATAACCAGTAGTAACTGTAACATGTAAAAAGATGACAAACGGCTTTTTCTATCACCCATCGGCACCCTGCAATGCAATTGTAAGGTACCAAAAGGTTCCTTTGGCAGCTGGAAGCCTAACAAAGGCCTCCCTGTCTGCCATGTAATGCAGCCTTTTAGATCCCACCTCCGGCAGAGTCTAGCATGCTGCTGTTATAGGCTTAGTAAAATGCACTACATAAGTAATGCAGTGTACTATCCTAGCAATCGAACTACCTCATTTTCAAGTCCCCTTGGGGACTAAAAAAAATTGTCAAAAAAAGTTCAATAAAGTTTAATCTTAAGAAAAAAATCCAGTTTAAAAAATACATACTTTTTCGCACAAAACCCAGGAATGGATGAAATGGCAAAAACATTAAAAATAAAGCAACACCCAATATGTATTACCGCATTCATAATAACCCCAACAATGAAAATATTTTGTTATTTATTATGCACATTGAACGCCGTAAAAATGTAAAAAGTCATGGCAAATTTGCTATTTTCCTTTTGTTCGCCTCCCAAAAACTGTAATAAAATGCAATCTAAGGCCTCCCTCACACAAATGTTTTTGTACAGCGTTTAGCGCTGCCTTTTCAGCTTTGCGCGAAATGCTATACAATGGACCCATACCTTTCTGGTCACACAAGCGTCAAAATGCTGCACTTTGACAGCGATGCATGTTCTATCTCTGGCCGTTTTCAGCTGTGTGTCATCCATTGAAATGTATGGGCAGCTGTTTCAGCGCTGCTGAAAACACGGCACAACTTGGTACCGCGCTTTTGACAACACTAAATGCAAGCCCTAGCTACAGTACCTAAAAACAGAAAAACAATACTTACCTATTAGTTGCTGTCCGGGTCCCTGCTCTGCTTTTCGGAGCTCCAGGCAGGCTTCCAGGCACTTGTCAACGCCAACAGAGCATCTTTTGCTGATAACAGGGTTTGAAGACCCCGCATCCAACAAGAGATTGCTCTGATTCATTTAAAGAGACCAGGATGGATGAACACAGAACTTGCACACACGTTAAAAACGAAGAAAAATATGTTTATCAAATGGAAAGAAGAAGAATATAATGCAGTCTGCAGAAACTGTAGGACAGGTGTCAGAAAAGCTAAAGCAAATAATGAATTGATTCTTGCAACAGCGGCCAAAAGCAATAAAAAAGGCTTTTGGGGGTATGTCAAAAGCAAAAAAAAAGTCAAAGATGCTATTGGATGCTTATAAGATGAAAACGGTGAATTGGTTAAAAATAATGTTGAGAAGGCCGAACTTTTAAATTCCTATTTTGTATCTGTTTTCTCTCAGAAAGTAGATGGAACATCAACTGATCTTCCCTGTGCTATTGGGGGAATAAAAGAATCCAGGCTATCTATAAGCAGAGAGATGGTGGGGGAACACTTAGCTAACTTAAATGAATTCAAGTCTCAAGGTCCAGATGAATTACATCCTAGGATACTAAAGGAAGCAGCAGAGGTAATTGCTGAACCACTTGCTATAATCTTTGAAAATTCCTGGAGAACAGGAAAAGTCCCAGAAGATTGGAAAAGAGCATATGTTGTCCCTATCTTCAAAATAAGGAAGAAGGTTGATCCAGGAAACTACAGGCCTGTGAGCCTAACTTCTATACCGATAAAGATCTTTGAACAAATTAGTAAACAGCATGTATGCAAGTACTTGGATGAGAATGGCGTAATTAACCAGAGCCAGCATGGGTTTGTAACAAACAAGTCATGCCAGACTAATCTAATTTCCTTCTATGATAGTATCACTGACTGGGTTGATCAGGGAAATGCAGTAGATTTAGTATATCTTGACTTTAGTAAAGCATTTGACAAAGTATAACATAGCATACTTATTGAAAAAAATGACCAAATATGGGATTGACAAGGCAACTGTTAGATAGATTCACAACTGGCTGAGTGATCGTGGTTACAAATGGCTGCACATCCAAATGGAAGAATGCATCAAGTGCGGTACCACAAGGCTCTGTCCTAGGCCCATTGTTGTTCAACATTTTTAGAAATGATCTGGGGGAAGTAGTTGATGGGAAACTGATCAAATTTGCCAATGACACAAGGGATAGCTAACACTAGTGAAGAGAGAGTATTCAAAAAGATCTAGAAAAGCTTGAATAGTGGGCGGCGACTAACAGAATGGTGCTTAACAAGGAGAAAATCGAAAGTCCTACATCTGGGCAAGAAAAATAAAGAAAGCACACACAGAAGGAGAGGAATTGGGCTAAGCAGCAGCACTGAACATGAGTCAACAATGTGATGCAGCAGCCAAAAAGGCAAACGCAATTCTGGGATGTATTAAGAGAAGCATAGAGTCTAGATCACGTGAGGTCATTATCCCTTTCTACTCTTCCTTAGTCAGACCTCATCTAGAATACTGTGTCCAGTTCTTGGTACCACACTTCAAAAAAGACATAGACAAACTGGAGCAAGTTCAGAGAAGCATTACCAAGATGGTGAGTGGTCTGCAAAACATGTCTTATGAGGAAAGGTTAAAGGATCTGGGAATGTTTAGCTTGCAAAAAAGAAGACTGAGAGGAGACTTAATAGCTTCTACAAATATCTGAAGGGCTGTCACAGTGCAGAGGGATCAGCCCTATTCTCATCTGCACAAGGAAAGACTAGAAGCAATGGGATGAAACTGAAAGGGGGGAGACACAAATTAGATGTTAGAAAAGACTGCCTGATAGTGAGGGTGATCAATGAGTGGAACAGGTTATCACGGGAGGTGGTGAGTTCTCCGTCAATGGAAGTGTTCAAACAAACGCTGGAGAAATATCTCTCTGGGATGATTTAATCATCCTGCACTGAGCAGGGGGTGGACCCGATGACCCTGGAGGTCCCTTCCAATTCTACCATTCTGTGATTCTATGACTGGTTCCTTAAGCACTGGCTCAGCCCATTACAGCAACCTCTTCGTGTAGGCAGGGTCTTCAAACCCCGTTACCATCTAGAGATGCTCTGTCAGTGATGACAAGTGCCCGAAAGCCTGCCTAAAGCTCTGGAAAACAGTGGGAGGGATCCAGATGGCTGAGTTTTCAGCTGTGCTGAAACCGCTGGCAAAGCGCATGCGAGCGCTGCTGAAACTGCAGTAAACTCAGCATTGAAAAACGCTGCATTTCTGCAAACGCCTGTGTGAGGGAGGCCTAAGGGTGCCTTCACACGAGCATTTATTTAACTTTCAGATAGCCATGCTATAGCCCCGGCTTAAAAAGTACAGCTATTCGAGCATTAAATCAGGTGAATAAACAGCAGTCGTAAGCAAGTCGCGGCGGCTATCAGCGAATATGCCACTCCCCCTCCCACCCCCCTCGCGCCCTACCTTTGCCAGCTGGCTCCCACAGGAGTCTATGGGAGCCGCCGGTGCTGTACCGTCAAAAGATAAGATGTCGTTTCTTTTGATAGAGAGAAATCTCTGCGTAAAAAAAAAAAAACGACGTTTGCGGCGCGATTTTTTCGGCAGGTCAAAAAATCGTTCATTAAAGAACCCATAGGAAACCATGGGTTCCTTTAGATGCATTTTTTGACGCACCTACTCAGCATCGAAACTACGATTTTGTGTAAGAGCCCTAGGAGTCACATGTACCTCAAAATGGTACCAATAAAAACTATAACTCTTCCATAAAACAAGCCCTCACAGAGCTCAGCTGCCAGAAAAATAAAAATGCAATGGACCTTAGAATGCAGAGATGCAGATTTAATTGTTTTCTTAAAAAAACATGTTTTAATTGTGAAAAGTAGAAAAAAATTTTTAAAAATCTATATGGACTCGGCATTGGAGTAATCGTGCCGATCCAGATAAGAAAGTTATCATGTTATTTTTGCCGAATGATGAACAGCGTAAAAACACAAAATCCCAAATCAGTGGCGGAATGTCCAGATATTTTTCCTCTCCTCCCCCCCCCAAAAAAAAAGTGATAAAAGTTTTACAACACTATACATGTAAACATACCCTTAGGGCTCCTTCACACTGATGATCAAGATATCGCCACAAGAAAATCATGTCAAAATCGCAACTTTTTTCCATGATTTTTATGCGTCAGTTCTGCATTTTCTACTGCATTTATTTCACGAAATGGGACTTTCTAATGTTAAAAATGCATCACATCGCACGAAAATCGCAAGTTCATGCTTTGTGATGTGATAAAAAGGGGGCTTCATAGGGAAACATGAGATTTTTTTAAAAAAACAAAGAAAGATAGGACATGCCTGATTTTGTTTTTCCCCTCGCAACATTGCAAGAGTAAAAACATCGCAAATGTGAAGCAAACCATGGAAAATCATTGGTTTCATAATTCTGCGTTTTCACTTTCCCTCGCATTGCATCTTTTATTTCCAGTATGAAGCCAGCCTTACAGTAACCTTACAGACGCTGGACAAAATTCTGTCCAGAGGACAGAGGGGGGAGTCACATCACCTGTCACCCATTCTCTGCACTGCTGTTCCTCGGATCCCCGTGTTCCCAGGCCCCATTTCTATCTTCTAAGTTGATGGCCATAATCTTCCAACTACCTAATATACACAATGTACCTGTAGTCCAAAGCACTTCATGCTGCTTCTGCTTTGTGCAGTGCTGATCCCATGGGCAGCGCAGGTCGATTCCGGAGCAGGAGTATTTCATCACTAGTCTAACACACTACCAATGCACAGTGCACATTAAGTAGCTAGAATATTGTGGCAGCCACCTTGAAGACGGACACAGGGCTCAGGAACTGTCAGATCTGAAGGTGTAGAGGATGATTGACAAGTAATAACTCAATAACTCCCCCCTTTCTGGTCCCTGGACAGGAAATTTTGAACCAGGAGCGGAGGGTCGCTTTAAAATCTGTTCATACTGATGTAATGTCTTCTGTTGAATCCATGACAGATCCAACCCTGGATTTGCAGAAGATTTCACCCAATGTGTTGCAAAGGGTAAATTCAGGGTGAAAATCCGAATTCAGAAGTGATACTCCGCAGATTTAAACTCTACAGTTTAATATTAAAGGGCTTGGCCCACGTAAAATAATGGTTTTAGTTAAATCCGGCCCATAGTTATAAACATTTTTTGCATTTACACTTTATAATGATTTTGTACCATATATGATTTCTGCCCAGTTACATTGGTGGTCCTGGTGGTAGAGGCACATAACTTGAGCATTGGGTCTCTTTACCCAACCAGGACATGGTGCTTGTATCGGCACAATGCTTGTCCCATAGCAATGTCTCCCAGCTGTGTCCCGATTTGTCTTCAGTGAGTCATACAAGACCAGAAAAACATAGCTATACAAAAAACAAAGGCCTTAGATGGGTCTGAGGGGCAACATGAACAAAACCCATGGACAAGCATGGGGTTAACAATGGGGGGTCACTGTCCTTATGCACCCTAACAGCCCGTTGCCGGATGGCATGGGATCTCTTCTTATCTTGCGCTATCCACAGGGCGTAAGTGTACGTGCGGTTATGTTAAGGGGTTCAAAAATCTTTGAACACTGAATAAATGTCCTTCACTTCCAAATTTGTGCTATTTATTAGCAAGCAATCTAGAAGGCCGGTATATACAGCAAATACATCTGACCATGAATGCAATGGCGGCAGAAAACACATAACTCTACTTGACTCACTGCATATGCCAACTACAGTGAGAAGCATAAAGTTATTTCTAAGTAACAGCAAATATGATAGAATTCTCTCCAGAGATAATTTAGAACAAGTAAAACCTGTGAAAATACAGCAGAGTTTTCACACTCGCTCTTAATTGTTGGCTGTGGAATAAAAAATCCCAAATGCTCCCAGAATTCCTAGCAGGCACTGGCAGAAATGTAGAGCCATATTTAGTCAAGATAATTCTGATGCGCCTTATATGAAATCAACTTTATTCTCTTCAGCCACAAATTGTAATGAAATAGGAGAGAGGTAAATACGCTGTTTAACCCTTTCCAATTCACTGTCTGACGCCTAAAGACATTCTATTTGAAGGCTGTACAGCTCCAATATTGGAAGACGTCCAGCAGGGTATTCTTACTGTATATTACTGGCCGCTCTGTTCTGTTGTCAGAGGCCTTTCCAGCGTGTCCCATACCACAGTACTGGCTCTAGCCAGCAGATGGCGCCATTGTATAATGGCAGAAATTGAAAACCCCCTAGGAAACCCTGAATCCAAAATTGGATTGCAAAGCGTTAATGTAATAATAAGGACCCAAAAAGGTCTGTTAGGCCTCATGCCCACGGCCGGGTCGGATTCCGACTGCAAAATCTCGGACGGGCCACAAATCCCATGGGAAAGCAGAATAGTTTCTTTAAAAAAATCTCTACTGCGCATGTCCAATTCCGCATACGGAATTCGCCCGCCCATGGACACGAGGCCTTAGGATATATATATATATTTTATTTTTATGTATCCTTATTTGCTTGCCATTGATTTTCCAACCGCACCTTCTGGAAGTTTGTTCAAGAAGATATATAAAATATTACAAAGTTTAAATGGTGATTACCTTTTCAAACAACTTGTGCTTAGATGATAACCAATGATGATCAAATTTGCAAATTCCTTTAATTCAATTAAAATTATGAGATTTTTGGGCTGCAAAATCCCTCCAAAGTGCTAACCAATAGGGGTCTTTTTCCTAATTTTCTGCCCACTGACTCTTGTCATGTAACACCAGTCTCTAGTAACAGGGATAACAAGACAGAGAGACAGCATTGGCGGATAGTAATAACTCATGTTGCCCATGGAGGTCTATGGATAGGAGAGTGGAGGAAAAAGGAGGAAGCATCTGTAGAGAGAGAAACCCATAAAGATTTGCCTGCAGTTAAGGCCTCGTTCCCATGAGCATTTTTACGTTGCTAATTTAGACATGTAAAAAAATGGCGACCATCTGAAGCATTGGATTCCAATGTATTCATTCAGATTTTCGGCTACATAAAATCATCACACCGGGAATAATAGGACATCGGCGAATAAATACGATTTTATACACGGCTGGGAAAGATAGGTCTTGCCCTATCTTTTGGCTGAGATACGCTGGAGGCTGCCATAGACTCCTATGTGAGCTGAACAAAAAGGGAGTTTAGCAGAGGGAGTTTAGCAGTGCTGCCAAAACACTACAGCTGCCCTTTTAGGCATTAGAAGATTTTCCGAGAACTCATGCCGACCGAGGGATTCCGGGCTGCAGCATATATTTTCGATAATACACCGCAGCCGCTCGTGTGAATGGGCGAAGCAATGGAAATTTTGGACACAACTTGATTGCGGCTTTATCCCGTTCACTCAATTTTCGGCCGTGATGTGGCCAAGTATGACAATGCGTCACTCGTCTGAAAGAGGCCTAATAGTGATTGTTTACTGTATATAGCTACCGAACGCATATCTCCACTGCTCAGTGCTTCTCCAGTGTCCTCTATGATGCTATTAGTCCTCTGTGTGTGTTACAGGCAGTTAGGGAGCAGAGTCTTCAGTTTTCCCTGTGCCCAGTGTATAGGGCATGTCATAACAGCAGGCTCCATCCACCAGCTCACAGAGAACTAATAATGACTAGAGATGAGCGAACACCAAAATGTTCGGGTGTTCGTTATTCGAAACGAACTTCCCGCGATGTTCGAGGGTTCGTTTCAAATAACGAACCCCATTGAAGTCAATGGGCGACCAGAGCATTTTTGTATTTCGCCGATGCTCGCTAAGGTTTTCATGTGTGAAAATCTGGGCAATTCAAGAAAGTGATGGGAATGACACAGAAACGGATAGGGCAGGCGAGGGGCTACATGTTGGGCTGCATCTCAAGTTCACAGGTCCCACTATTAAGCCACAATACCGGCAAGAGTGGGCCCCCCCCACTCCCAACAACTTTTACTTCTGAAAAGCCCTCATTAGCATGGCATACCTTTGCTAAGCACCACACTAGCTACAACAAAGCACAATCACTGCCTGGATGACACTCCGCTGCCACTTCTCCTGGGTTACATGCTGCCCAACCGCCCCCCCTCCCCCCCACAGCGCACACCAAAGTGTCCCTGCGCAGCCTTCAGCTGCCCTCATGCCACGCCACACTCATGTCTATTTAGAAGTGCATCTGCCATGAGGAGGAACCGCAGGCACACACTGCAGAGGGTTGGCACGGCTAGGCAGCGACCCTCTTTAAAAGGGGCGGGGCGATAGCCCACAATGCTGTACAGAAGCAATGAGAAATAGAATCCTGTGCCACCGCCATCAGGAGCTGCACACGTGGGCATAGCAATGGGGAACCTATGTGCCACACACTATTCATTCTGTCAAGGTGTCTGCATGCCCCAGTCAGACTGGTAATATGCACCTTAACAGTAACCGCGTTGGTGGTAATGTGGTGGTGACTGCGGACCTAGTAGCACTGTTGTATTTTGTTGGTTTTCGGAATGCGGCCAGGATTAAGTGGGCCGTGGCGGGGGGATGGTGTGGGGGCTCTCTTGTTGTGTCGGTAAAGGTGAAATTCTTGGACTGCCACCAGACGAACCAATGCAAAGGCATTTGCCAAGAATGTTTTCCCTGTTGGAGGAGGAGGGGGATGTTTTTGAGGCACTACGTGTCCTCTCCACGTGTCCGTGGTTATATGCACCTTAACAGTAACCGCGTTGGTGGTAATGTGGTGGTGACTGCGGACCTAGTAGCACGGTTGTATTTTGTTGGTTTTCGGAATGCGGCCAGGATTAAGTGGGCCGTGGCGGGGGGATGGTGTGGGGGCTCTCTTGTTGTGTCGGTAAAGGTGAAATTCTTGGACTGCCACCAGACGAACCAATGCAAAGGCATTTGCCAAGAATGTTTTCCCTGTTGGAGGAGGAGGGGGATGTTTTTGAGGCACTACGTGTCCTCTCCACGTGTCCGTGGTTATATGCACCTTAACAGTAACCGCGTTGGTGGGAAATGGCCTCGCCGCCATCATGTCTTTGGGAAGCCTCTGTTTCCACACCCCAGAGACATACCATTAGCAGCGGTATAGGCAGAGCCCAGAATTCGTAACATTTCAGCCGTAGCATTAGGACAGGCCCCACTAACATATCAGTAGCAGCATTATAGGAGGAGCGCAGTCTTCGTTCCATGTCAGCAATAGTAGCACTCAAGACAGGCCCCAGTAACAATTCCGAAGCAGCAGTATAGCGGGAGCGCAGTCTTCGTTCCATGTCAGCAATAGTAGCACTCAAGACAGGCCCCAGTAACAATTCCGAAGCAGCAGTATAGCGGGAGCGCAGTCTTCGTTCCATGTCAGCAATAGTAGCACTCAAGACAGGCCCCAGTAACAATTCCGAAGCAGCAGTATAGCGGGAGCGCAGTCTTCGTTCCATGTCAGCAATAGTAGCACTCAAGACAGGCCCCAGTAACAATTCTGAAGCAGCAGTATAGCGGGAGCGCAGTCTTCGTTCCATGTCAGCAATAGTAGCACTCAAGACAGGCCCCAGTAACAATTCCGAAGCAGCAGTATAGCGGGAGCGCAGTCTTCGTTCCATGTCAGCAATAGTAGCACTCAAGACAGGCCCCAGTAACAATTCTGAAGCAGCAGTATAGTGGGAGCGCAGTCTTAGTTCCATTTCAGTAGCCTTAGTATAGCCAAGGCCCAAGTTACATTTATGTAGCTAAAGTGTAGGCCAACCCCACACACCTTTCTGTACCATGAGTGCAGGCGAAGAACATACAAATTGCTATGATTACACTGTAGGTGAGGGCCCCAAAAAATTGGTGTACCAACAGTACTAATGTACCTCAGTAAAAATTGGCCATGCCCAACCAAGATGGCAGGTGAATCGCTTTGGTTAATGTGGCTTAAGTGGTTCAAGTTAAAGTTCCAACGCTTTTAAGCGCATTGAAACTTATAAAAATTGTTCAGAAAAATTATTTGAGTGAGCCTTGTGGCCCTAAGAAAAATTGCCCGTTCAGCGTGATTACGTGAGGTTTCAGGAGGAGGAGCAGGAGGAGGAGGAGGAATATTAGACACAGATTGATGAAGCAGAAATGTCCCCGTCTTGGATGGTGAGAGAGAACATAGCTTCCATCCGCGGGTGCAGCCTACGTATTGCTTACGTATCGCTGCTGTCCGCTGGTGGAGAACAGAAGTCTGGGGAAATCCAGCCTTTGTTCATCTTGATGAGTGTTAGCCTTTCGACACTGTCGGTTGACAAGCGGCTACGCTTATCTGTGATGATTCCCCCAGTCGCTCTAAACACCCTCTCCGACAAGACGCTAGCCGCAGGACAAGCAAGCACCTCCAGGGCATACAGCGCTAGTTCAGGCCACGTGTCCAGCTTCGACACCCAGTAGTTGTAGGGGGCAGAGGCGTCACCGAGGATGGTCGTGCGATCGGCTACGTACTCCCTCACCATCCTTTTACAGTGCTCCCGCCGACTCAGCCTTGACTGGGGAGCGGTGACACAGTCTTGCTGGGGAGCCATAAAGCTGGCCAGGCCCTTAAAGACTGTTGCACTGCCTGGGATGTACATGCTGCTCGATCTCCGCACCTCCCCTGCTACCTTGCCCTCGGTACTGCGCCTTCTGCCACTAGCGCTGTCGGCTGGGAATTTTACCATCAGCTTGTCCGCAAGGGTCCTGTGGTATAGCAACACTCTCGAACCCCTTTCCTCTTCGGGAATGAGAGTGGGCAGGTTCTCCTTATAGCGTGGGTCGAGCAGTGTGTACACCCAGTAATCCGTTGTGGCCAGAATGCGTGCAACGCGAGGGTCACGAGAAAGGCATCCTAACATGAAGTCAGCCATGTGTGCCAGGGTACCAGTACGCAACACATGGCTGTCTTCACTAGGAAGATCACTTTCAGGATCCTCCTCCTCCTCCTCCTCCTCAGGCCATACACGCTGAAAGGATGACAGGCAATCAGCCGGTGTACCGTCAGCAGCGGGCCAAGCTGTCTCTTCCCCCTCCTCCTCATCCTCCTCATGCTCCTCCTCCTCCTCCTGTACGCGCTGAGAAATAGACAGGAGGGTGCCCTGACTATCCAGCGGCATACTGTCTTCCACCGCCCCCGTTTCCGAGCGCAAAGCAGCTGCCTTTATGGTTTGCAGGGAATTTCTCAAGATGCATAGCAGAGGAATGGTGACGCTAATGATTGTAGCATCGCCGCTCACCACCTGGGTAGACTCCTCAAAATTACCAAGGACATGGCAGATGTCTGCCAACCAGGGCCACTCTTCTGAAAGGAATTGAGGAGGCTGACTCCCACTGCGCCGCCCATGTTGGAGTTGGTATTCGACTATAGCTCTACGCTGTTCATAGAGCCTGGCCAACATGTGGAGCGTAGAGTTCCACCGTGTGGGCACGTCGCACAGCAGTCGGTGCACTGGCAGCTTAAAGTGATGTTGCAGGGTGCGCAGGGTGGCAGCGTCCGTGTGGGACTTGCGGAAATGTGCGCAGAGCCGGCGCGCCTTTACGAGCAGGTCTGACAAGCGTGGGTAGCTTTTCAGAAAGCGCTGAACCACTAAATTAAAGACGTGGGCCAGGCATGGCACGTGCGTGAGGCTGCCGAGCTGCAGAGCCGCCACCAGGTTACGGCCGTTGTCACACACGACCATGCCCGGTTGGAGGCTCAGCGGCGCAAGCCAGCGGTCGGTCTGCTGTGTCAGACCCTGCAGCAGTTCGTGGGCCGTGTGCCTCTTATCGCCTAAGCTGAGTAGTTTCAGCACGGCCTGCTGACGCTTGCCCACCGCTGTGCTGCCACACTGCGCGACACCGACTGCTGGCGACATGCTGCTGCTAACACATCTTGATTGCGAGACAGAGGAGGAGGAGGGTGCTTTAGTGGAGGAAGCATACACCTCCGCAGATACCACCACCGAGCTGGGGCCCGCAATTCTGGGGGTGGGTAGGACGTGAGCGGTCCCAGGCTCTGACTCTGTCCCAGCCTCCACTAAATTCACCCAATGTGCCGTCAGGGAGACGTAGTGGCCCTGCCCGCCTGTGCTTGTCCACGTGTCCATTGTTAAGTGGACCGTGGCAGTAACCGCGTTGGTGAGGGCGCGTACAATGTTGCGGGAGACGTGGTCGTGCAGGGCTGGGACGGCACATCGGGAAAAGTAGTGGCGACTGGGAACTGAGTAGCGCGGGGCCGCCGCCTCCATGATACTTTTGAAGGACTCCGTTTCCACAACCCTATACGGCAGCATCTCAAGGCTGATGAATTTTGCTATGCGACGGTTAACGTTTGAGCGTGCGGGTGCGTGGCGGCGTACTTGCGCTTGCGCTCCAACAGTTGCGCAAGCGACGGCTGGACGGTGCGCTGAACTACACTGCTGGATGGGGCCGAGGACAGCGGAGATGAGGGTGTGGGTGCAGGCCATGAGGCGGTAGTGCCTGTGTCCTGAGAGGGGGGTTGCATCTCAGTGGCAGGTTGGGGCACAGGGGGCGAGGCAGGGGTGCAAACCGGAGGCGCTGAACGGCCTTCGTCCCACCTTGTGGGGTGCTTGGCCATCATATGTCTGCGCATGGTGGTGGTGGTGAGGCTGTTGGTGTTGGCTTCCCGGCTGAGCTTTGCGCGACAAAGGTTGCACACCACTGTTCGTCGGTCGTCAGGCGTCTCTGTGAAAAACTGCCAGACCTTAGAGCACCTCGGCCTCTGCAGGGTGGCATGGCGCGAGGGGGCGCTTTGGGAAACAGTTGGTGGATTATTCGGTCTGGCCCTGCCTCTACCCCTGGCCACCGCACTGCCTCTTCCAACCTGCCCTGCTGATGCCCTTGACTCCCCCTCTGAAGACCTGTCCTCCTGAGTAAGCGTTGCACACCAGGTGGGGTCAGTCACCTCATCGTCCTGCTGCTCTTCCTTCGAATCCTCTGTGCGCTGCTCCCTCGGACTTACTGCCCTTACTACTACCTCACTGCAAGACAACTGTGTCTGATCGTCATCGTCCTCCTGACCCACAGAAAGTTGTTGAGACAGTTGGCGGAAGTCCCCAGCCTCTTCCCCCGGACCCCGGGAACTTTCGAATGGTTGGGCATCAGTGACGATAAACTCCTCTGGTGGGAGAGGAACCACTGCTGCCCAATCTAAGCAGGGGCCCGAGAACAGTTCCTGGGAGTGTTCCCGCTCCTGAGCAGGTGTCATTGTAGTGGAGTGAGGAGGCTGGGAGGAAGGAGGAGCAGCAGACAGAGGATTCGGATTTGCAGCAGTGGACGGCGCAGAACTGCGTGTTGACGATAGGTTGCTCGAAGCACTTTCTGCCATCCAGAACAGGACCTGCTCACACTGCTCATTTTCTAATAACCGTCTCCCGCGTGGACCCATTAATTGGGCGATGAATGTGGGGATGCCAGAAACGTGCCTCTCTCCTAATCGCGCAGCAGTCGGCTGCGACACACCTGGATCAGGAGCTCGGCCTGTGCCCACACCCTGACTTGGCCCTCCGCGTCCTCGGCCGCGTCCACGTCCTCTAGGCCTACCCCTACCCCTCAGCATGCTGTATTACCAGTGATTTGATTTCACAGGCAGGAAATAAATTGGCGCAAGACTGCAGCCAAATATAATTTTTTCCCTTTTTTGAAAACGAAAGGCCCCACTGCCTCTAGTGAATGAATAATCTAAGTTTAATAACTGTGCTGTGGCCCTGCTAATGTGTCACATAACGTGAGGGTAGCAGAGTTATTAACTCTGGCAGAGCAGGTATTTTTTTTCCCAATTAAGGAAAGCAAATGGCGAAGCCAGGAGTAAACCGTAGCTGGGTGCGTCTGATTTTTAAACGTTGCACACGCAGCCGACACGTGTCCACCGCCCTTAGGACGGACAGAGGCAGGACAAATAGAATTATTTTCAGTTTTTTTCCACCAAAAGGCAGCACTGCGTATATTCAATGAACATGAGAAGTTTAATAACTGTGCTGTGGCCCTGCTAATGTGTCACAGAACGTGAGGGTAGCAGAGTTATTAACTCTGGCAGAGCAGGTATTTTTTTTCCCAATTAAGGAAAGCAAATGGCGAAGCCAGGAGTAAACCGTAGCTGGGTGCGTCTGATTTTTAAACGTTGCACACGCAGCCGACACGTGTCCACCGCCCTTAGGACGGACAGAGGCAGGACAAATAGAATTATTTTCAGTTTTTTTCCACCAAAAGGCAGCACTGCGTATATTCAATGAATAATAACTGTGTTGTGGCCCTGCCTATACAATTCTTTCCCTGCAGTATCAATGGAGGGTGCAATGCTCTGCAGAGGCGATTTTGAGAAGAAAAAAAAAATGCAGCACAGCTAACAGCAGCCAGCACAGTACTGCACACGGTTAAATATGGCCCTAGAAAGGACCGTTGAGGTTCTTGAAGGCTACACTCACTCCTAACACTCTCCCTGCCTATGCAGCACTTCTGTCCCTAATGCCGGGTGCAACGCTCTGCAGAGGCGATTTTGAGAAAACAAATAATTGCCACTGCTAACAGCAGCCAACACACAGCTATCAGTGGCCCTAATAAGGACCTTTGGGGGGTCTTGAAGCCTACACTAACTACCAATTCTTTCCCTACAGCAGCTCCGGTACAAACAGCACTGTCCCTCATCTAACTCACACGGCATCTGAGGCGAGTTGCGGGAGGGGCCGACTTTTATATTCGGCGGACACCTGATCACCCCAGCCACTCACAGCAGGGGGGTGGTATAGGGCTGGAACAACACAGGGGGAAGTTGTAATGCCTTCTCTGTCTTTCAATTGGCCAGAAAAGCGCGCTAACGTCTCAGGGAAGGAAGTGAAAGTAACCAGAACACCGCATGGTGTTCGTTACGAATAACGAACATCCCGAACACCCTAATATTCGCACGAATATCAAGCTCGGACGAACGCGTTCGCTCATCTCTAATAATGACCTATGCAGCCTTTAATTAGTAAGCACAATTAGAACAACCAAATTGCCCTCAATATGCCCAGAAGGGGACAGGAGGAATTGTGCCCTGATCCGCTGACTAGAAAAAGGCAGAGCTCTTTGTCTTTCTAGTGATTTTGCATTGCAAAAAAGTGTATAATTACGTGTATTCATTTAGTTATTAGGACATCAGTATTGTAGCTCCTACAAACTGTTGTGATAGAGCCTACTATCATAGTGCTTACTCAACAAAAGAAAGCTGCTTCTGTGGTAATGCCTTGTCAATGATGACATGCTGATGGAAACATAGATAAAGGGGGTTCAATTACAGTAAAATTTAGAAGAAATCAACATTAATAGACACAAATCCACGGCAAATAGTTCCATTGATTGATTTAATTGGGAATCACCCTAGAACTAGATTGACGAGGTAGGCTAATAATGCCCAGAATAGCCATCGGTTTCACAACTGGCATCTAACGTTCCCTCACAAGTAGACAGGCTGAATGGAACTCAATTGACCCCAGGAACATAAGGCGGGCATAGACTTTTGCTAGCAAACTATTATCTCTGAGCAATCCAGGCCAAAATGTAATATATAAAATCTGCTATCCTGAATGATAGCACAAGGGCAGCAAATAAAGGGTCTGCTCAAAGACAAAAGGTCATGCCTGGCAGGAATAAATGAAGTGGAATGAATCAGGTCAGTTCCTGGAATTCGAAGACTAAAACTAACAAGCAGAAAAAAAAACTTAGTTTCATGTGGATGAGAATCCCACATACATAGCAGAATGAACACACTAATAGAAGTAATGCTTAGACAATACAATGGTCCCATTGCAGTGAATGAAGCCATGGTGCACATGCATGGTCATATGCTGCTATTCCCTTAGGGACTAGGCTGCTGTTGGAGTGTCTACATGACTGGTAAAACCTGTCAAGAGATAACCCCTTTAAATTAATGGGTTTTCAGTAATTATGCTCATACACATAGGAACATAGGATTTACATCACTGTTATCTGCCAACAATCATATGTGCATGGAGGCTTCCTGAAAAATTGTATACAGTTTATATAGAAAGTTTTCAGAACCTTTCCCCATCATTCTGCACCTAATACCCCATAATGACAAAAGTAATCACAGAGTGTTAGAAATCTTTGAAAAACTAACATTTTAGTCAGTCAATGACTCGATATAACACTTGTAATTTAATTCTAGAGCCTCCCATTTCTCTTATATATGGAATGTGTCTACATCTTGATTGGAGTCCATCTGTGGTAAATTTAGTTGATTAATTTTAAAAGACGCCCCCTGTCTATATGAGGTCTCACAGCTCACAATGCATATCTAAGCCAAAACAAAGCCGTGAGGAGGAAAGAACTGCTTGTAGTTACACAGGGTTGTGTGGGAGCACAGAGTTAGAGAAGGCTACACAAAAATGTCTGCTACTCTGAAAGATCCCAAGGGCCCAGCAGCCTCTATAATTCTTAAATGAAAGAAGTTTGGAATAACCAGGAATCTTTCTACAGTTGGCTGACCAATCAAATTAAAGGGGTGGTCTCGCGAAACCAAGTGGGGTTATACACTTCTGTATGGCCATATTAATGCACTTTGTAATATACATCGTGCATTAAATATGAGCCATACAGAAGTTATTCACTTACCTGCTCCGTTGCTGGCGTCCTCGTCTCCATGGTTCCATCTAAATTCGCTGGCAGCTTGCTTTTTTAGACGCGCTTGCGCAGTCCGGTCTTCTCCTTTCAGCACGAGCCGCTTCAGTGTGCTCCCCGCTACAGCTCTTCTGCGCATGCGCAGATGAGCTGTCACTGCTCGGGAGCGCGCTGGAGCAGCCATTCTGTACCATCCTCTGTTAGAGGAAGGTGCAGAGCCGCCCAGCTGTCCGGAGAAGCCGCCCAGCTGTCCTGCCGTCCAGGTAAGTGATGGGCCGGGGGGGCTGCCGCTGCGCCGGGGGGGGGGCTGTCGTCGCTGTCGCTGCGATGGGGGGGGGGGGCTGCCGCTGCGATGGGGGGGCTGTCGCTAGGCCGGGGGGGGGGCTGTCGCTGCGATGGGGGGGGCTGTCGCTAGGCCGGGGGGGGGGGGCTGTCGCTAGGCCGGGGGAACTAGCGCTGGGCCAGGGGGGTAAGTGATGGGTTGGGGGTGATGTTCACTGACAGGTGAAGGCCCCGGAGCCCAGCGCTGGGCTCCGGGGCCTTCACCTGGGCTCCGGAACCTAGCGCTGGGCTCCGGAACCTAGCGCTGGGCTCCGGAACCTAGCGCTGGGCTCCGGAACCTAGCGCTGGGCTCCGGGGCCTTCACCTGGGCTCCGGGGCCTTCACCTGGGCTGAGGGTCTAGCGCTGGGGAGCCGGGAGCGTAGCGCTGGGGAGCCGGGGGCTAGCGCCGGTTACCTGCTGCCTGGCGGTGGGTGACTGGTCGGCGGCTGCGGGGCGTCTGGTCGGCGGCTGCGGGGCATCTGGTCGGCGGCTGCGGGGCGTCTGGTCGGCGGCTGCGGGGCGTCCGGTTGGCAGCTGCGGGGCGTCCGGTTGCCATGAAGACACAGCTGGCAGCGTCTCGGGAGCGCGCACGTCGGGCTGCAGCGAGCGACGGGGAAAGAGCCGGCGGCCATCTTGGGGAAACTTTTATAAGTTGCTGAAACGCTGGAACGGTAAGTACAAACCAGCTAGGAAAGTCATTTACAGGGGTAATTAGTAATGTATGTTTAATTAGGGGGACTGGGCAAAAAAAAAAAATCACTGCTTCCTCGAGACATCTCCTTTAAGTCATCAGGGAAGAAGGGCCTAAGTAAGAGAGGTGACCCAGAACCCTGTGATCACTGAGCTCCAAAGATCCTTTGTGCAGATGGGAGAATCACCCAGAAGGTCAACCATCACTGCAGCACTCCCACCAATCTGGGCTTTATAGTAGAGTGGCCAGAAAGAAGCCTCCTCTCAGTAGAAGACGCATGAAAGTCTGACTAGAGTTTGCCAAAAAGCAGTTAAAGGACTCTCAGACTATGAGAAACAAGATTCTCTGCTCTGATGAAGCCAAGATTGAACATTTTGGCCTCAGTTCTAAGAGTCCTTTTACATTGAACAATAATCGTTCAAATTCTCACTGGGTTGTGGGAATCCGAATGAATTGTTCAGTGTAAATGCTGCCAGTGACCGAACAACGAATGAAGATTTGTTTGATTACCATTTGTCATTCAGTCTCTGCAGGCATAAAATTCAAGTGACGATCGGCTCATGTAAATACGCTGTCATTCAGCTATGTACGACAGCCTGTGTACTGTCAATGGAGGCGGGTGGCCAAAGGGATCTCTGGTGTGCTCCGCCTTCATTCACTGATTGATTATGGCTGGGACAACTGTCAGGCACATCTGTGCCCAAGAATTGTCCCATGTAAAATGACCCTACCATCCATACAGTGAAACATGGTGGTGGCAGCATCATGCTGTGGGGTGTTCTTCAGCAGCCAGGACAGGAAGACTGGCCAGAATTCATGGAAAGCTGAATGGAGCAAAGTGCAGAGATATTCATAATGAAAACCAGAGCACAAGGGACCTCAGACTGGACAGAAGGTTCATCTTCCGACAAGACAATGAGCTTAAGCATACAGCCAAGACAACACAGGAGCAGCTTAGAGGCAACTCTGTAAATGTCCTTGAGTGGCCCAGCCAGAGCCCTGACTTAAACCCAGTTGAACATCTCTGGAGAGACCTGAAAATGGCTCTTCAGATGCTCCCCATCCAACCTGAAAGAGCTTGAGAGGAAGTTTAGAGATTATCAGGAATAAATGCCCCCTGCAGGCAAAATAATAGTCACAGCCACAAAACATTTTAGAGATTCACAGAAATGTGTGTTCTTAGTTAGAATTTAAATTTTATTAGTAATTAAATTATATGAAAAACATAACTGCACCCTACAATATCCAAAATGTGTATATATATATATATATATATATGAGCAAGCAGAGAAATCACCCCGAAAAAGGCAACCCCTCATTGGAACCTGACCTGCCTCTCCCTTTATTTCCCAAACTGAAAAAGAGGCAGAAGATAAGAGATAGGGGTTAGGAAAAAAGGAAACCTGATCCAAGAAATGAATACAATTCCAAGAAATAATAACGAATACCACCGTCAAAATAAAAAATACAGACAAAAATATACAAAAAGATACATTTAGCATCAAATACTCATGACATGAAACAATACAGATTATTTTTCTATCCCTATGCATTTCAACCCTAAATTCGAGGGCTCCACAAGAATCATCACTCAGTAACTAATGTCACGATCAGATATCATTTGGAATTTATATAACCAGGTATTATATATCTTCAAATGCAATATTATCAGAAAACAATACCAAATAAGAATGGATGAAATGACAAATTGAGTAGGATCCCAATTACAAATCATTTCTACATCTCCACTGCAGATACCAATAAACAATGAGAAAGAACTCATATATGCTGTGTATATAATATTGCCATATACCAGTCTTGAAAAAGGATGTCATATTTTCAGGAGATGCTATTTTGTAAAAAGGCAGCTATGATGTTATAATAAGGCTGCCTGCACACGGGCGGAAATCCCGCCGCGGGATTTCCCGCGGGATTTCCGCCACTGAAAGTTTGCATAGGAGTGCATTACAATACGCACTCCTATGCAGACGGCCGCGCGAAATCTCGTGCGGCAAACAAACCGCGACGTCCTATTTTTGTGCGGGGCACGCACTCACCCGGTCGCCGGCTTCGGGCTGCGCGGCAGCCGGCACATGAAAGAGCCGGGGCCGCCAGGCGCGGGTGAGCACGCGCTCGTCTCTGCAGGCTCTCGGGTCGGGTCCCGCGGCAAGAATTCTCGCCGCCGGATCCGACCCGCTCGTGTGCAGGCGGCCTAAGACACATATATCAGTATCACAATGCCATATCATATCCCAACTGTCGTTTGTTACATGTTGTAGTAACAATAAACAAGCAAGGTATATTTACATACATGATACCATCAATAGTACACCTGGAGCAAACATGTGGATTTTTACAGTGCCACTTCACATCAGCGATGTTAAATGTTCCATATAGTAATGGTAAACAAAAAATGGGAAAGGTATAGAAATAATAAATGTGATATTACATTGAACCCCATATATCAGTGTCACAATACCATATCCAAACCCACATGCAGTCCATATGGAGATCGAATTGCAAGAACTATACCATGCACTATTCCAATGATAGAAACGGTGCAGCGTCCCATAGGGAGATCCCGGACACCTGATATACATGGGGAGCTCAGAGGGTAAAGTGATGGCTTGTCATGGCTGCACTTATCAAACTCCTTTCTCGGAGGGCCACACGCAGCCAAGGTCAGAGTATCACTGCAGGCCACAGGAACACCCCTAGGATAGGGAATGCCCTCTAACAGGATAATGGGGATTGTAGTTGTCACAGGTGATGCCACCATCCTACAGACCGGAATGAACTTTGGCGGAGAATAATCACAGACAGAAACAGTCTTTGCGTGCCACGGGTCCCTAGGAACGGTTAGGGCCCGGTATAAACTTTTACTTGCAAACTTGAACAGATTATACAAGGCAGTTTAATCAGAGATTTTACAGTGTAGGCAAATGACTTTCGAACATAATAAAGACTATTTTCTTGCAGTACCTTCACTCCGACTTTGAGATACGTGGGTGTGACAGTTAAAGGGTGTACCTCTACGCGGTGATCCTGGCTCTAGACGGCCACGTAGGAAAATTAGACAGTTAAAGAATGGATTAGTACATCTGCACTGGCCTTGTCTGTAGAATTACTTACAATTGCTCTTTCACTATTGGAGACTCACTCCACTCACATCCAGAATAGAGACATCACAGGAAATCTCTCCTTTGCTTCCATCTTCACCACAAGGAAGCTGAAGGTGCGTCCATGTGGCTCTGTGTTATAGACTCCCTCAGTAGACAAGATGGAACTCCAGCTACTCCAGAAGATGGAACTCTTTCCCGCTCTCAGTCACTCCTATTTATACCCCCTTTCATACCACATGACATGACAGACTAATACATTTACATGCAGACTATGATTTTATTAAAGTTAACCTCTCAAGCGCCGCAGCTCTGCAACACGCACACTGAAAATGACAAGACAGATTTGTGCACAGTGCATCTACATAAGACAAACATGTATGACATTTATGGAGGGGACCAGGATGATGTGCTACAATGGCATTGTAATACAGCTAGACATGTGAATTTTCTGATACTGCATCACACCAAGGATATCATGTGTCCCATATTGTGATGGTAAACAAAATTAGCTTATATCACGAATGTCATATGTTTCATATTGTAATGGCAAAACAATTACATAAGACATCCATATACACCATGAGAATTTCGTGATATTAAAAGTTCACACACACCGGGCATGTTATCACATCATGACCAATCTGATGTTATACATCCCAGCATTACATATGAAATCCCATACGTATCATAATAACAAACATGTATCTAAGTGACACATTATGATCCAAGTGTGATGTATATAGATAGTATTAATAGTACAACACAATCCACTCGCGTCCCTTTAGAGATTACATAATGCCTTCTCCTGGTGGAAACGTGGATGGATCCTGGAATGAGGTTTGGTGTTGATTATGAGGCGCCTGATAAAGCTGGAGAGGATCTGCAGAGAAGAATAACAGAAAATCCCCAAATCCAGGTGTGCAAACCATGTGGCGTCATACTCAAGAAGACTGGAGGCTGTAATCGCTGCCTAAGGTGCTTCAACTAAGTACTGAGTACAGAGTGGGAATGCTTATGTCACTGCAAAATGTTAGCTTTTCATTTAAAAAGAATTACCGTATATACGTGAGTATAAGCCGAGTTTTTCAGCACATTTTTTATGCTGAAAAAGCCCCCCTCGGCTTATACTCGAATGAGGTAAAAAGAAAAACCCCAAAAAACCACAATACACACCTCCCAGCCGGCATCTGTGTCCCCGGCACGATGGTCTCCCTGGCGGTGCGGCAAGCTGCTTGAGAATTCTCCCCTTTGTCATCTCCCTCCTCGGCTTTGAATTACGCCGCCGTCAGCGCTGTGTAAGTAAGCTCTGTGATTGAATTGAGCGCCAGCCAATCACAGCCGGCGCTAAATTATTCACAGCCATTCAGTGCAACCACTGCAAGTACTTGTCCCCTCTGAGGACTAAAACAAAAGTCTAGAAATTAATTTTAAAAAGTTTTTTTAAGTATTTAAAAGATAAAAGGTAATAAAATTTAAAAAAAAACTTGTGCCATATTTATAGTAAAAGATCTACATAAAAGAAACCCAAAAACATATTTGGTATCGCTGCATGCTTAAAAGTCTGATCTATCAAAGTAACGCATTATTTACCCCGGATGGTGAACATCGTCAGAAAAAAAACCCTACCAGGATTGCACTTTTTTGGTCACACCAACCTAAAGGAAATTTTTTACAAAGAGTGATCAAAAAGACATATTTACTCCAATATACCGTAGTACCAATAAAAACTACAGGGTTTCCTGCTAAAACAGGCCCTCTCATAACTATGTTGACGGAAAAATAAAAAGTTATGGCTGTGAGAAGATGGCGGCAGAAAATAATTTTAAAAACTAAAATGTCATTAGAAAAAAATGAAAGTACTACAGCAAAAAAAAAACTATATAAATTTGCTATCGTAGTAATCGCACTGACGATAGAATACAGTTATCATGTCATTTTTGTTACAGTACGTACGCTGTAGAAACAAGACCCCGAAAAGTGGGCAGAATTTAGTTGTTTTTCCATTTCAGTCCACTTTGAATTTTTTTGAGTACATTATATGGTAACTTAAACAGGACCATTGAAAAATACAACTCGTCACGCAAAAAACAAGCCCTCATACAGCGACGTCTATGGATAAATAAAAGAGTTATGATTTTTTAAAAGTGGGGAGCAGAAAGAGAAATATGGATGCTAAAGGTATTGAAGAGTTCTTACTTTCTGCCCCCCTGATGCATATACGCCAATAACAATCTCATACTTGAGGAAACATATTTTATAAAACTCCCACGCCATATTCCAATGAATAGATGGGATATCAGTCACTTCTCTGATGCAACCTGCAATTTCATTCACAAAGGCAGATAAATTGGTGAAGAGTAGACACTTTTTTTTACTGCACATATATGTAATAAAATACCTGTTTCTTTGCATTTTGGGCCAATATCTTGCCCTTCATCAGATATATATATATATATACACACACACATACACCATATTTTTCGCTTTATAAGACGCACTTTTTCCCCTCCAAAGCGGGGGAAAAAAGTTGCTGCGTCTTATAGAGCAAATGTGCCGAAAATTAGTTGCAATCGCCATTTTTAGCGCGATTGTGAATTTGATGCGCAACCGCGTTTTAGTTAGTGCAATTGCGCATTAAACACGCAATCGTGCGATCAGTCAGAAGTTTCCTTTCCTCCCCACTTCCGCCCATACGTACTGCTGAGCACCGTTGGGTACTGCTGCTGCTTTCCGCCTCCACCAAACGGCTTCTTCCCTTCCTCCTGCTGCACACAAGCACCACTGTGATATGGACCGCCAGTTTTTCAGACCTCTGCTGCTACTTCTGCTCCGTCGCCCGGCACTAACCCTGCGCTGTCCCTTGGTGAGTTCAAAATATTTTCCCCTATTTTCCCGCTCTAAAACGGGGGTGCGTCCTATAGTCCGGTGTGCCTTATAGAACAAAAAATACGGTATATAATATTACTATACCCACCTGGACCGAAATACGAATAAATAGATGTTTTATTCACATTTTTATGGGAGTTTAAAGGGTTTTCCCACTATATAAAATTACAGCCGCTCTGTTTTCCCTGGCTGCTGCTGACCAGTTCATGTGACTGCTTTAACCAATCATTGACTACAGAAGGTCACTGCTGTGACTGCGAAGAAATGGCATAGGACAGCCAGTTCGGCCCTGTCCATAATTCTAGCCACCATTTGGACAGCTATTATCACCCTAGATATAATCCCCGGATATGGGAATATCCCTTAGGAGAATGTATACATATGGCAGATATATTTTCCGCCACAGATTTACCTGCATAAAAGACACAGCGTATTAAAGTCTCAGCCTAGTGGAAGAGAGTCCAAGAAATTTCCTCCACACGCTGCATCGGAAATCCACAGCATGAACTGATCTGCAGTGCGGATTTTAAATCCACAGCATATTCATTTATAGTTGAGTTTTACCATGGATTTCCCCATAGCAAAATCTGCTTGTAATGCGCATTTTGCTGTGGATTCATTGTAGGTTTTCCACAGCAGAAAATATATCCCATGTGGATGTACTTTTATGTTTGTATAAAATGATTATCTTAATATACTCCAAGAGGTTTATGCAGACTGTCATCCACAAATTAATCACTGCTTTTAGGGTATATCCACACTGGTCAGAAATTCTCAGCATTTTCAGTACAAGCATTGGGGATGGGATTTTAAGAAATCCCATCCATACAGTATGCTTCAGGGAGAATTTGCTGTGTAAATTGACCCACATTGCAGATTTTAAATTCACAGCATGTCAATCTGTGGATTTTCACAGCGGATTTCACTCCTCCAAAGGAAAGGGTAAAATCAGCTGCAAATTTGCACCAAAATCCATATAAAAATCTGTACCATTTGGTGCTGATATGGTGCAAATTTTCTGCTTTTCCCTTGTAGAAATCAGCATAGAACCTACAACTTGTGTACATACCCTTAACTTTTTAGTCCACTCCAAATATCTGTCTCGTACACTTAGCCAATTCACTGAAATTTTGGGTCATGTGCTATCTAATCCAGAAAGAGCACATGACCCCCATAATAGTCCATTATACTTGAGCAGTTTAGGATGAGCTCTCTCTTCATTCTGCAAAAAAGGACATTACAGTCTAAATGGCTAATATTGTTGGCTTTAAAATGACATGAAAAGCGTGTCCATATTCCTTATAGAACCAAAGCTGCAGCCGTTTGAAGTGGGGTCGGCAATAGTGAATTTACAGCTGTCATTTTTTAGTGCATGTTCAGAGCAAAGAGGGAGTCAGACCAGCAGTAACAATGTGATTCTCCTTTCTCTTCCTTGTGCCAGTGAAGGGGGACAAGATTTTTTTCCACCCCCCTTCCTTATCAATAAGCGAGAATAGTTGAGCATGGATCTTTTCCCAGAAATTATGAAAACTTGATCATTTAATCACTCCTCTACATGATTGCAGATGCTCATTGAGCACTATGTAGCTTGTAAAGGAGAGGGCAGAAGTGGTTAAAAATCGCTTCTCCCTTCTCCTCTGGGTCCTCAGCAGTGATTAACAGCCGAAGACACAAACTGGTCCTGCTTCATTGCAGGAGCAGAGGCTTTAATCACGCGCCGTATTTTTGCTGTTGACCGGGATTATTTACCGCACTTGGTCCTTAAGTGGTTAAGTCAACTGAGCTCTGCATCAAATACATTTACATGACATGAGATATGAATTTAAAATGAGACTATGCCACACATGTATAGTGTCCCTGATCTGTGCAATCCAATGCGAATTGCTCCCTAGTTTTTTGGGCTGAATTGACAATATATGGCCGTGTGAATCCAGACTCAAAAAATAGGACCTGCCGTGATTTTTTTACATAAAGCTCATCAGTCCATGTGCTAAACTGTTTGTGTGAATAGCCCCATAGGCTATCACAGGGCCACGTGCTGTGTGTGGAAAACATGACTGCGTAAATGGGCCCTAATTACAAATTGCGCACATGGCTGACGGCAGAGCAGCTCTACTTCACATCCTTTTTATCACTAAAATAAACACTATCATTAAAAATGTCTCCAAGTCATTCCTCATATGTCTTCTTACAAATCATGCACCATACCGAGGTGATCACAGCCTGCAAAAGCCCAATACTTCCCAGACTGTCAGCTTTTCTCAATTATATCAGATTTTTTTAAAAAAAACACAGACTTTTATCTATTGGACGGCACATGGAGAAAAGTGCAGGTGCTGGAAATGATGATAATGGCTGGCTTCCATCACTCCGCTCGTCGCTTATCTTCTCTCTCAGTCAGGCAGTGTTTACTGTACTACAGCTGGTTTATATTCCATGGTCCACGCTACAGGATGAATGGAGAGGCTAGAGTTTATGGAACTCAAGTACTGATGTTCTGCAGAAGAACACAACTAAAAGACCCACCATGATGCATCCTTATGGGCCAACCAACTCATCAGTGACGACTTCAAAACATGCCATACTTGTAGCTAAATACGAAAGGAAGCATTCGTGTGTAGCAAGATAAGTTGGGTGATTGACTTACTCTAGTGGACACCACAGGACTCTCTAGAACGGGAGGTAGTGGCATAATAGGCACAAGGAACCTCTGGACTTTGTTGGGCACTTTACAACTTAGCAGTCTTGCATCCAACAAGTAACATAACATGCATACTGCGCTAGGCTGAAAAAAGATGAATGTCCATCAAATTCAGCCTGTTTCCACCCCCCCCCCCATGTTGATCCAGAGGAAGGCAAAAAAAAACCCGATGAGGCAGACATTCTCTCGTATGAACTGTAAACAGTCTTATACAGTAACAGGCACAATTGCTGTTTGCTCTCCTGCAAGTGCTAAGTTTCAGGTAAGGAAATACAAGGAGACCTTCTCCTGATCAGCAGTACCTCCAAGCTGGTCAATACACCCTCCAATTACTCCACCGAAGGAGGACGCTCTTTTTTCTGGAGACTACTCTACAGCTACAGGCCTCGCGTAGTATAACATTTCATGACCATGTGCTAACTCAATGCCTGTCTCTTCATTAAGTGTTAACCCCTGGATTCACCTGACGCACAACTTTTTCTCTTGCTTCATCTATATTGAGCCATAGTCTCTCATCACATTTCAGTGTCTCTCCACCTGGCATCCAGAAACAACGTTGCTAACCACTGTACAAACATATGCTACAAAAGGCTCATCGGAGCCTCTATTACAATAGTATACCAAAAGATTCCTTATTGTGCACTTCACCTATCAGGCAGAGAAAGCTGTGGGCCCTTAAAGGTGTCTATTCTGTAGACATTATGGAAGTTGACCAACGCTGATAATTTTAGTGGGGCAACTATGTAGTATCTATGGTTGTCTTGGATTTCCACAAGCCTGATCCCTTGTTCCCAGGAGGAGTAAACACATTATTCTCATCTCCTCATTGAAAACACATGCTTGGTCAAGCCAGGATTGCATCTTTGAGAAGGTTTTGACAGTCCCCATAACTTGCTTGAGTTGCGAACTGTAGTATTGGCATATTTATGTCCATCATGGACTTTATGATACACTAGCTTGCATATCCGGCCTCACCTGAGTTAATTTGATACAGGTGTTTACATGTTGTTTGCACAGAAAATTTTATGAAGTCAAGGTTACTTTAGAGTAACTGAGGACTAAAATATGTATACATATAGAGAAGCATTAGATTCTCCTCCACCCTTCCCACTCTCCTTATTTTTACCTAAAGAATGCTAGCGCCAAATTTCACGCTTGTACGACACCGAGAAGTTACATTACATGGGGGTGCACCTACTTTTACAATTAGCATTGAATAATCCAGTTGTGACCCCTTTGCTTTTCCTATTTAGGTCCTATCATTTAGGACCTAAAGAATGCTAATGCCAAATTCCATGTTTGTATGAGACTGAGAAGTTAGAGAATTAGATTATATACATTATATAGGGGCGCCAATACTTTTACACTTAGCATTGAATTTGAGTTGTTACCCCTTTACTTTTCCTATTTGGAACTAAAAAAATGGTCGTGCCAAATTTCATGTTTGTATGACACCGGGAAATTATATTAAATAGGGGTGCCAATACTTTTGCACTTAGCATTAAATAATCAAGTTGTGACCCCTTAACTTTTCCTATTTAGGACCTAAAGAATGCTCCTGCTAAATTAATGATCATTCCAAATTTCTTGTTTGTACAACATCGGGAAGTTAGGGAATTAGATTAGGTACATTACATAAGGGTGCTAATACTTTTACACTTAGCAGTGAATTTTCGGATTGTGACCCCTTTACTTTTCCTATATAGGACCTAAAGAATGATCATCCCAAATTTCATGTTTGTACGACACCCCCACCCCCACACACTTTGGTTGGAAAAAAAGTGTGTCTTATAAAACAAAAAATACTGTAACTAGAGATGAGCGAGTATACTCGCTAAAGGCAATTGCTCGAGCGAGCAGTTCGGGTGCCGGCAGCGGGCAGGGAGCTGCGGGGGAGAGCGGGGTGGAACGGAGGGGAGATCTCTCTCTCCCTCTCTCCCCCCGCTCCCTCCTGCTGACAGCCGCTACTCACCGCTCCCCCGCGCTGGCACCCGAACCTTCCGCCTCGAGCGGGGAGATACTCGCTAAAGGCAATGCTCGCTCGAGCAATTGCCTTTAGCGAGTATACTCGCTCATCTCTAACTGTAACCCATTGATTTCAGTTTTTAATGGGTTCATTCACATTTTCATGTTTTGCATATACATTTCGGTCCACATAGAGGTCAATGAGGGGTGCTCAAATGCGCACACAATACGCAAGGAGATATGTGAAACACTGCACAATTCCGCTGGAAAAAGAACACATTTGGAACTCAATAAAACTAATTAGCCATTTCAACCAGTGCGTCTCTGTTTGCCACGTGCAAATGAACATGTCTTCCGGGTGCAAAAAGTACAATACAATATGCCGATGCGCGCGCAAAAAAGCATCATTCATTCCACAAAATCACAATGCTTATGTGCGCACCAAGGCACATACATTCATGTGAAGGGTAAGAGACCCGTCACATGTGCAGAATATTTCTGCAAGACGCACTTAAACTGCACAGAAAATTCTGCACTAAAATTTGCATGTATACATTACAGGCTGTGGAGGAGAAATCTCACCTGATTGGCCAGCACTGGTCATGTGGGCAGCATGGTCAATCAAAGCATCTGTAATGTCTAATACTAATGATGTACTAGTAATGCACGGTATGCTTCAGGTAGTCAGAGAAGCCGTTCAGCCAACTTTGCTTGTCCAAGACAGGAGGGACGCTGTTGGGCCTTATTCACACAGGCATTGTGATTTTTGCCGAAAATTGCATGAATAAGAAAAAAAGTGACCAAGTCGCTGCTAAATCTTGCGTCTTCTCACCCATTTACACACCCAGGTGCTGCATATATAGGCCACAGCCCAGAATTCCATTAGCTGGGGGAGAGAGTTTAGAGATGCTAAACTCACTCCCCCTCACTCCTCTTGTCTTTGCCGACTGATCGTGGCAATAGAAGCTCCCACAGAAGCCAAAGTGAGAGGGAGGGACTTTAGCAGCACTGGTCATGCTAAAATCCCTCCCCTTACCGGCAGCTCCCATAGGCTTTTATGGGAGCTTCCGACAGATCGCGGCCAAAAAATAGGGCAAGTAAAAGCAGCCAGTCAGAATCAGCAGCGTATGTGCTATCTTTTCCATACGGCCGATTTTCAGCACTGGAAAATTGCCCATCTGAACTAATGCATATGAATCCAGCTCAGATGGACACGATTTTCGGCCGATGTTTTATCGTGGCAAAGTAGGCATGATAAAATGTTCATGTGAAGAAGGCCTAAGGGTCAGAACACAAAAAGAGTTAAGTTTTTCAAATTTTCTGCAGAGATTTTCTAAAAAGTTTTCCGCTAAATGTGACAGCCCAACTTTCACTGCAATATATGGGGATGTGTAGAGGTACGGAGGTGATTTTACAACATATGTTTTGGTGATTATTAGATATGAGCGAATGTACTTGTTTCGAGTAATTACTCGATTTTCGAGTACTTCCGTACTCGGGTGAAAAGATTCGGGGGGCGCCGGGGGGAGGCGTGGCGGAGCAGGGGTTGCAGTGGGGAACAGGGGGGAGCCCTCTCTCTCTCCCTCTCCCCCCCACTCCCCGCTGCAACCCCCCACTCACCCACGTCGCCCCCCGAATCTTTTCGACCGAATACGGAAGTACTCAAAAATCGCGGCGCTCGGGCGAAAAAGGGGCGTGGCCGAGTAGGTTCGCTCATCTCTAGTGATTATCTATTATTCCCCTCATGTGCCACTTACGTAAGGAACAGGAAACAAAAGACGTTTTCTAAAGATTGGTGTTGGCGAGATATGCCTGCATCTGTAGCAATCTTCATGGGAAGACTTATATTGTCATGGCACAGACTATATGGAAACATCTAATCAACTGATATGCAAAAAACCATTAAGGGCAAAAACACATGGGCGTATGCACAACTATGCTCGCCAATGCAGAGCATAGTTGCGTTTGAACAGGTTTGGGGGTTTTTTTCGGACTTTTCAAACTTTGTGCTAGAGCGTGTGAGTTTGAAAAAAAAAAGCAGGAAGATAGGTCCTGCCCTATCTTTCTCGCATGTAGTATTAACGAGCGAGAATACCGCTAATGGAAACAAAACCATTGAAATCAATGGTTTTGTTTTGTCCCGTTATGCAGCCGTGACTATCATGGCGGGACTAAATCACGCCGATGTGAAGAAGCCCTTACAGAGCAAGCATTTCCGTCTATCAGCATTTCCATATTATATAGCTGTTGGGACCACATTCGGTACCATGTGACTGCTGGCATGCTTCAATGGAGCTTCTGCATCAAATGAACAAGCATTCTACAATCCGAAAGAATTAAGGACAGTATGGTTCATGGTCGCCTGATTTTTTTGTTAGAAAGTCCTTTTAGAGCATAATTAATTTGTCTACCGCTTTCTTCCACACTCAGGATTTTCTTCCTCGGTGATTACATATTCTTGCCCGTTATGGATGTGTCAGACCTTTGCCAGTTCCAGGCATTTCTACATGTGGATAAAGCATTTGCTGAACGTGTTCCAGAAATCCTGCAGCTAAAATCACAAGGTTAAATTACTTATCTGTTGGGGTTTTTTCTACTTTGCATCAACATTTTCTTATGACAAGTCCGCAAGCATTACTGTATTACATTCTCGGAACACCCAACAAGACATTGAGACAACTTCTCTGCTCATTGCATTCGGAGAATATACCTACCAGTTGGGATCCTTAGATCCAGTGTGGCAGGAGTATTAGAGGATGAGAGGTATATGTCTCCCAGTGTTCTGTCATTCTGTATAATAGCAGGGAGCAGACTCGCCTGCGAGGCAATTAACGAGACGCTCCAGTGGGTGGATGTTAAAAGGCGTAGAGATGTGTAGCTCTGGGCTCTACCCAGGAGACACAGACAGCTAGAGTTTTGGGAACTTCTAACCTGTTGGAAATATGCTGCGTGAGTAGAGAAGTCATAACTGGACTAGTTTTGTTGATGCAGTTAGGCTGGGAGGGGGTAGCCCACCAGTCAGTAGTGAGAGCTGTTTAACCCCTTAAGGACATGGCCTATTATGGGCATAGGGACGCAATGATTTTGGGGGGATTTTCATCTCCACTTTTCAAAAGCCATAACTTTTTTTATTTTCCGTCAACATGGCCGTATGAGGGCTTGTTTTTTGCGAGGCGAACTGTAGTTATTATTGGTGCTATTTTTGAGTTCATAGATCATATTGTGAAACTTTTATACATTTTTTTATGATAGTAGTTTTGGTTTTTTTACAGCATCAGGGATTATTTACAGGAGCGTATAAGGACCGCCATTTCATAGCTGGCTAATATATGCTACCATCCCCCTTACCGACACTCTGCCTCTCTCCTTCCCCTCTGGCTGTTTGCAATGGGAGGAGTCAGAGAGTCGATGAGGGGGAGAGAAGGAGGAAAACAGCTCAGATGCTAGCGTATATCGGCCGGCCGTGAAAATGGCAGCTGATATACGCTCCTGTGAATAAGCAGTCAATCATGCGGCATAAATGACATGATACATTTTCTTTGCGGGTTTTTCCCTTTTTCCATAATAAATACTCTTCTTTTGAACATAATTTTTTTTCTAAATCACTGCATTCAAAGTCCTAAAACTTTTCTTATTTTTTTAGGGATAGAGCTCTGTTTGGGCTTGTTTGTTGTATAACAAACTGTAGTTTTTATGGGTACCATTTTGGGGTACATACATATTTTTTGATCACTTTTAGGCCTCGGTCAGACGACCGTTTTTTGCCGCGATTTGCAGATGCGCATGCGATCTGCGCATATATGGAACCATTGCTTTGAAATAGGATCGGTCACATGGCCGCTTTTTATGCGGATGTCCAATAAATTATAGGACACGAGGAATCGCAGATCGCGCCTATCTGCGATTCTTTGTGTTCTATATATGCGCTCAATAGGGCCGGCGGCAGCAGCGCCGACCCCATTGAGAACATATACTACAAAGATCATTCTCCTCTTCCGCAGCTGTAACAACTGTGGCAGAGAAGAGCGCTGTTCGCCCATTGAATTCAATGGAGCCAGCAATACAGCCGGCTCCATTGAAAGCAATGGGCTGCCGCGAGCGTGGGATGAATTTTCGGGAAGGGCTTAAAAATATAAGCCCTTCCCTGAAAATCATCCTAAAATGTGTAAAAATGTAAAAAATATATATACTCACCTTGTCCCTGCAGCCGGAGTTCAGTCGCGGCCAGCCGGCAGTTCTCCTGAACTGCTCTGTGTAGTATTCAGCAGACGGGGATTTAAAATCCCTGCCTGCTGAATGGGCTGCCTCTGATTGGTCACAGCCCTCACCAATCAGAGGCAGCTCTCACTCACCCATTCATGAATTCATGAATGGGTGAGTGAGTGCTGCCTCTGATTGGCTCAGCACAAGGACCAATCAGGGGCAGCTCTCAGCTATTGAATGACAGCTGAGAGCTGCCCCTGATTGGTCCCTGCGCTCAATCAATCAGAGGCAGCACTCACTCACCCATTCATGAATTCATGAATGGGTGAGTAAGAGCTGCCTCTGATTGGTGAGGCTGTGACCAATCAGAGGCAGCCCATTCAGCAGGCAGGGATTTTAAATCCCTGCCTGCTGAATACTACACAGAGCAGTTCAGGAGAACTGCCAGCCGTCCACGGCTGAACTCCGGCTGCAGGGGCAAGGTGAGTATATTTTTTTTTTTTTACTTTTACACATTTTAGGATGGTTTTCAGGGAAGGGCTTATATTTTTAAGCCGTTCCCGAAAATTCATCCAGTGCTCACCGGCAGCCCATTGCTTTCAATTGAGCCGGCTGTATTGCCGGCTCCATTGAATTCAATGGGCGAACATCGTTCTTCTCTGCCACAGCTGATACAGTTGTGGCAGAGGAGAATGATCTTTGTAGTATATGTTCTCAATGGGGTCGGCGCTGCTGCCGCCGGCCCCATTGAGCGCATATATAGAACACAAGGAATCGCAGATCGCAGATAGGCGCGATCTGCAATTCCTCGTGTCTGGCCCGTTTCGCTGAAAACGCTGCTAGCTGCAGATTTTTCGGCGAATCGTCGGCCCGGTCACGCGATTTGCGGATACGCATCCGTCATGCGATCCGCAAATCGCGGCAAAAAACGGTCGTCTGACCGAGGCCTTATTAAATTTTTTTGGGAGGCAAATTAAAAAAAATAAGCATTTTGCCTCAGTTTTTTAGGTTCTTTTTTACGCTTTTTACCACGTAGGATAAATTTATTGTACGAGTCGTTACTAATACAACTATACCAAATATGTGGGATTTTAATATTTTACATTTTTTTATACTTAGAGAAAAACACAAAAAAGTTGTTTTTTTACACTCTGTATGTCCCTGTAGGGGACTTGATGCATAACACCTATGATTGCTATGATAAAGCATTGCAGGACTCCTGTCCTGCAATGCCTTATCACTTGTAATAGAGACCCTAGACAACAGAAAAGCAGGACGCCTGTGTAGTGGCCCAGAGTTAATAGGGGCCCCTCCATAATGTTGTTTGTCTGTCTCGTGCCAATGTCTTGTCAGCGTCTTGTTTGTGGAGTGCATCAGATTTATGTGTATTGCACGTCTGCAAGACTGACTGAATGGGTTAATGTCTGGTATGTCTAGTCCTGTCTGGAAAATGTGTTTTATGTATCATTTTATAGTCAATGTGAGGATGTTAGATATATGTGTTTGCAAGAATGCAAGAGGAGAGTCAATTGTTCGAGTGGAGAAAACACGTGCAAGAAAAATGCAAGCGTGCAGGAGTCATTAAGTAAAGCTAGGATAATGGGCCCTTTAGGGTCGCTCGAGGATTGGACTAAAATAGGGTGTATAGTCTTAGCGAGCCTTAAGGCCCATTTACATGAGTACATTTTCTGTCCGTATTCAGTCCATATTTTTGAAGAATCCATACGGACCCATTGAATTACAGATGTACATTTTTTAAGCAGACAGACACTGCGCCAAAAAAATTACTATTGTTATTGGTTTTTATCTTAAACATCTGTATGTTCAATGCAAATTCCCAAATTTACACACCTAGAGTACATACACTGAGCCACAATCCTAAACAAATGTACATCTTTATTCAATACACATAATATATAGCCTAAAATATGGATGAGCGGACATGCAGATATAGGTATGTGAGCACATTAAAGGGCCACTGTGGCGAAAACACATTTTTCCATCCCAGCCCCTCACTGATTACCTGTCACACTTTGGAGGTCTCCTTTGTGTATTCCACCCACTACCCTGCAGTACAATTCCCTGTCAGGCACCATCTTGATGATTAAATTTCTTTATCTTCAGTTTCCCATTTATCTCATGATGTATCAAACCAACATTAGCTGAGGCTGTGATCTCCTCTATTGTAACTGTGTGACAGGAGCGGTATGGCCAACATCAGTGACTGTGATAGGAGTGTCTGTGTCTCCCTCTAGGTAGTTTCTGTGGTAGATCCATATAATAGCATCACACAGACTGAGAATTTGACTGCAAAATGAACACATAACCCCAAATCGTCTGAGCTGGTCACAATCGAGATCACATGACCATCTTAGGAGAAGGATACCAGGAGTTTTAAATAGGAAGAATTAACTAAACAAGGTAACACTAGCTCACTTATAGGTATTGGGGGATAGTTACATAATGAGTGAATAAAAGAAAAAAAATCACCAGAGTGGCCTTTTAACAAATGTATGTAGTTTTTGAAACTTTTTAAATGTGCTAAATGTAATTTTGAATTTGCAATATGGGGATAGAAAAATAATTTTAACATACTTATTTATGAGGTACTATGAGGAGTATATACTGTATATCTATTCGCATGATTTTGATTATGATTAGAGATGAGCGAGCATATTCGCTAAGGGTAATTGCTCGAGCGAGCATTGCCCTTAGCGAGTACCTGCCCGCTCGAGAGAACAGGTTCGGCTGCCGGCGCGGGGGAGCGGTGAGTTGCGGCAGTGAGCAGGGGGAGCCGGGGGGGGGGAGAGAGGGAGAGAGAGATCTCCCCTCCGTTCCTCTCCACTCTCCCCCGCTGCTCCCTGCCCACCGCCAGCAGCCAAACCTTTTCTCTCGAGTGGGCAGGTACTCGCTAAGGGCAATGCTCGCTCGAGCAATTGGCCTTAGCGAGTATGCTCGCTCATCACTAATTATAATATAGTACAATGTGTTCAATGGATGTAGTGTGATGTAGGAACAAGTGATGAAGATTTGATGACATTGGATTACTGAGGCGTATGTCCAGATGCAGATATGTTGGCACCCTTTCACTGGTTTGGACTGTAAAACGTAACTTTTAATGATATCAATAAAAATAAAATAAAGACTCACAAACAAACATCTGACGCTAAAGAAAATTAAAAACCGCTGAAAATTTTGCCAGTAATTATTGTGAGTAGCAGAGTCGGAATTTGTATGGATTATTCCTCCACTCTGAAAGATAGTTTCAATTGTGTTTGGTGTCACTGTTGTGAGCGGAATGAAAAGTTCCATGATATTATTGTCTGATGTATATATATATATATATATATATATATATATATATATATATATATATATGCATGTTTTAATATTTGACGTATTAAACGAATATAAAATATGGAACATTTGAAGGAAACATTTGGAATCTGCTAATTGTTCATTAATAGAACTTGAAGATCAAACCATGATATGTCAAAATGCATATTCCAGCCCTAAATTGTATGTTTATTTTATGTTTCTTGATCACATTATGAAATAGTGATATGATGGCTACAAATAGCCAAAGGGTGGATTGTGGTGCAAATATAATTGGCTATTTGTAGCCCTCCATTTTGTCCTTCATCCTCCATTTTGTATTTTCTTTTATTCTCCATTCTGTATTTTACATACGAATAGCTATGAACATTCATGTGGACTTCAAACCTGTTTGGTGTAGGAAGCTTTGATGTAACTGTGAAATGTGTATGCGACTTGTTAGTTCTTTGTATAAGATAGAGGTCTAACATATGTATATTGGTCTTACTTATACAGAACAATGCTACCTGCTTTTACTACAATTCCATTTGTATAGGTTTGTTTGAGCTCTGTCCATATACATTGTATGGCCATGAATCTGTTGAGTCTTGTTAATCCTGTGATACCATCAGCATTGTCTAGGGAATTGAGTTGTTGATTCTGAACCTTTGATCAAAGAAACTGGCTACTTCAGATGGTGGGGGGGTCCAATTGAAAGCACATGGCATAGGAATGTCTTTGTCCTTGACAAACAGAGAGGAGAAACAGGATGTTTCTCTCATGAAGCTAAATTCAAGAATGAACTGAGCGTGCTCACTGAAGTTCCTCCCAGATGGATGACATCACAAGCTACCTCACAAATACTTCCCTCTGAGAATGACCAATCGGCTCGCTAAATACTGTAACTGTATTCCTAAATTACTTCATTTCCTGTGTTAAACTTATTTAAGTTTACGCGCGCTGAATAAAGACCGAGTATTTTCAACGGGGGCACATGATGTAGCCGTGTGGTCTTTGAAAGGCTCTCCAGGCCTGCACATATTATCTTAATTTGGAAACGCACAGTATATCGAAATAGCGAATTTTGCGCTAACAAATTTGGGGGCTCCGCTGAGATAATGAAGATACAGAGATATGAAGATATTTCATCGTTATCCGGACACAAGGGGACTTCGAAGCAGAGACGGACAGATAATGAGCTCAAACAAGGTAATAAGTTATTCTTGTACCTGTCCCATCTCTCCCTCTCTGCTATGATCCGCCCCAAGCCGGGTGAGTTGAAATATGATAAGTCTGTATCAAAAGAACTATGAAGCAGATATACTGTGTGGTTTTTATGTTCTCTGTGAAGTAATGTCCTGAGTGTAAGAAGGTGTGAGCTATGGGGTTATATTGTCTCTGTAGTAGTGAATGGTGTGAACAGACTGTGCAGGTTAATAAGGAACAAAGAATGTGTAGAATAACTTGTTAAAAAGAAAGCAAAAAGGAAAGTTGATATAAGCAATTTTAGCTGAAGGTTATAGTAGTGAGTAAAGTTGCTGAGAGTGTCCATGCGGTGAGTTTCCATTGTTCAACATGTGGTTGATGAGGTCTCCCTTTTGTTATGTGGGGGGAGGGGTACACATGGAATGCTTTCATTTGCCATGCTAGTAGTCATCAACTCAAAGGATTTTGGCTTGGAGTAATTGATACCAGACAGCAGAGAGGCCTGTCTGATGGAAGAGTGAGCCGGCCGAGATACCTATCCAATTGTAGTGGGCCCAACGAATTTTTTGAGGACTAGTGCCAAAAGTAAAAGTTTGTGCTACGAGTTGTGGGATGAGAGAATCTCAATAATAATAGGATTTTTCTAATTACGACATAAAAGAGCAGGGTCGAAACTGTAAGTGCTTATTAGTGAGATAAGCCAAACCTGCGTCGTGAGGTGTGGGGAAAAATCACAGACTCGCAAGCAAATTCAGTGAGATGATGTTTGTAAACATAACTGGACACACAAAAATGGGTAAAGGAAAAAGCAAGTCAATGAGTTAAGGAAAGGGAGAAGGTTTAACAATGAACGGTGATAATAGTTGCTATCTGGAGTGGTGAATATAAGTACGTGGGTGGAAATGGGCATAAGTTGTATTATGTTTGTCATTGGATAGCCTATTCTGAACAAAATATGTAAAAACCGCGGTACATAAGAGTTTTTCTTATATATATACTTTGTTCAATATGGGAAGTTCTATGAACAGTAAATACAATCCCAGTTTCTACTTCACATGAGATACTTATCAGTCTGTGTATGAGTGAGGGAAAACCCCAGTGAGTGTGAATTTGTGTATAAATGAAGGGCCCGTATGAGAGTTAGATTGTGTTATATGGTGTGTATACTGTCCGGTGGCTAGAAATGAAATGAGGCAAGAAAGACCAAACGCTGAGCCAGACCACAGGGGGTGGAGCTAGGTGATGTAAGGAGATGGGAGGGAAGAACAATAGGAAGAGGTCTTGCTCCACCCTCAACACAGACCAGCCTAGGAGAGAAGTGTGTCTCCATTTAAGTGGATGTTGGTATATATATGTATATTGTGGTAATGTATAGAGGGAAGGTCACTCTTAGACTCCATGTTAAGTCTTTCACTTGAACAAATGTAGATGACCAAAGGAGGGGCATCTAGTTTTGTTCCTGAGGGTAGTTGTGTGAGATAATAGTCCAAGATTGCCACAGTATATTTATATATATATAGGTTTTAGGAGTATGTGGAGAATTTAAAATTATTGAGTTGTATTTATTTTGAATATTACTGAATTAAAATACTAAAATGAGATAATTGTGTACTTGAGACACCTAATAAGTACTTTAGTCAAATAAATAACAAAAGTTCTATTTTAGAGTGTATCTCATTTTCAGTTAACAACAGTATTTTACATGAAAATCGTTACATTTGAAAAATAAGTAAATTTTTGATGCCAGTAATTGAGTATATCCCGAATGGTATCAGGGATACTAGTCCCTTAGTAAACCAGTAGTTTACCATCATTGGTGCAGTTGTTATGGTTGCAGATTGTAATAACAATATTTCCTCTCCTGTTTGCAGTACGTTTTCGTACAGGTACCAGAGATAGTGTGGGGCCCCTTAATATCATGCTTCTTCAAGGGGTCATAAAATACTGCATAGAGTACAAAATAAACATCTTTCAGCTTCCAGACTAGCTATGTATGAGACTGCCCTGCTAGCACCCTCACATATCGCAATCAAGAGGGGTATAGTTCCAAATGTCGTTTCATGTCTTTTTCTGAATTTAGAAGGTTGAGAGGAGGGGCAGCAGGTGCAGACCATGACATTACATAGCAAGCACATGGTTGTATGATTGTCGGAAGATTAATGAAAACAGAAAACTGGGTGTCCTAACGATAATGTTGAAACTGCCATGATTAATGTAAATCTTGAGTTTTACTCATAGATGGTTCCAAATATTGAGGAAATGGACAAGCAAAACAGGCTATGCAGTGGTAACCGACAGAAAGAGGTAATTATACAAAAACCACTCTTTTCCTCATGAGACACTCAGTTACTCAGGAAATAGAGGTGATGGCGCTCACTGAAATATGTAAGCTGGCTGCAGGTAAGACTGTTTGTGTCTGCACCGACTTAAGGTACACATTTGGAATCGTACACGATTTCACATCTATGTGGCACAGTGGAAGTTTCATGGGGTCCTTGAGTAAGCCAATCCAGAACGCAGAAGCAGTGTCTTTGTTCTACAAGTTTTTAGCTCTTTTCGCACAGGTGACTTATCATCAGAGTCCAGGCTTATGCCACAGAGACAACCACTGAGGCTGGAAGGAACCAGAGAGCAGGCACCGCAGCAGCCTGTCTTCCCTTGAATGAGGTAACGGCTGGTAACCTGCTTGCACCTGAAACAGGTGTAGATATTTCTCTGTTGCTTGAATTACAGGAACAGGCCTCAAAAGAAGAAAAAGGAGGAGTGAAAAAGCGAACGGAATGCTACTGGGGTCTGGCAGAAAGGTAAAAGCCTGTGCCTCCCCTGCACGCTGTACTCCATGATGTCACATCTGATCCCTGAGCTAACCCATTCATCCAAGGAGGTAATGTGTGGTATGGTGTCTTCTGCTTGGCTTACCCCAGGGTTCAACACTGCTGAATAGGGTTTGTACACGGGATGCACGATATGCGCCCGTTACAACCCAGGCCAATTGGTCAAGGTACCTTCTCGGTGTGAGCCAGACTATCTGTATCAGTGACTGCAGGATGATAGCATACAGCTACCACAGGTAGGTGTTTGGAGTTGTTGGTTTGCATAGACCTCTTTTCATGTTATTTGGAGGCGTGGCTTGAGAAATAAAAAAAAATAAAAAAAAAAAATAATAATTTTTAACACGCCAAAAATATGACCTAAGAATATGTTTTATGAAAGTAATTTTGAATATTTGGGTACACCAGAAGTAATAATAAATAATAAAGGTAAACATTTTATTAGTCATCTACTTGGTTAGTCTTGCCCCAGGGGGCCCAAAACTCCCCGACACAGTACTCAACAGCCTTAGCATCGGTACTACAGCATTGGGTTCCACCGGATACTCAAGTTGTATTACTGCAGTATGTGGATGACCTACTACTTTGTGCCCCCTCAGAAGTAGTGTGTTGGAAAGCTTCTGTTTCCCTACTCTGTTTCTTGGCAGAGAATGGATGTAAGGTATCAAAAACAAAATTGCAATGCGTGAAAACCCAAGTCATCTTTTTGGGTCATTGTATTTCAGAAGGGGCCCGTCATCTCACTGAAACAAGGAAAGAAGCGGTAAAGAATATTCCCATACCTACAAATCTTGGGAAGCTTCGGACATTCCTGGGTCTTGTGTCATACTGCAGGCCTTGGATTCGTTCAGATTCCCAGATGATGCAACCGCTCTATGAGTGTCTATCATCAAAGCCTTTCCAACTTACACAAGACGCAGTAGACAATTTTCATTCCTTGAAGTTGGCCATTGTCTCAGCACCAGCATTGGAGACTCCAAACTACAAAAAAACCCTTTTTTCCTGTATTGTACAGAGATTGCTGGACATGGTACGGCAGTTTTAACGCAGCATCATGGTCAGCAAAAGCGTCCAGTTGCCTACTATTCTGCAAGGCTTGATCCAGTAGCGAGGGGGGCTCCTTCCTGTGTCAGAGTCATAGCGGCAGTACAATTGCTGCTTAATAAAGCATCTGAGATTGTACTCACCTATGACATCATTGTTTACACTGCCCATGATGTATATGCCATCCTGAACCAAGTTCAACCACGTCACATATCAATGGCCAGGCAGTTGCGTTTACAATGTGCTTTATTGCTTCCGCCAAATGTCACCTTAAAACGATGTACCACTCTGAATCCAGCTACATTACTTCCGTTGGATTCAGAGGGGGGGGGGGGAGAATATAGAGAACACCCTCTTTTTTTAAATCTTTGGATGAAGGCAGGCAGGATGACATCTTACATCCTCATGATTGTATAGCATTAATGGCACAAGAAACTGTTGGGTTTGAATATGTGAAAGATGAACCAATTGATAATCCTACCTTTGAGTTTTTTGTAGATGGCTCCAGGTACCGGGAAAATGGCAAATTCTACACCGGCTATGCTGTAGTCACACAGAATGAGGTAATAAAAGCTGAACCACTCTCGCCACATCTGTCGGAACAGGAGGCGGAGTTGAGGGACCTAACGGAAGGATGTAGAGCGGCTGGAGGTAAAACAGCAAACATCTACACGGATTCCAGATACGCTTTTGGCATAGCTCATGACTATGGACCCATTTGGAGAGCAAGGGAATTTCTGACGTCAGGGGGAAAACCCATCAAGAATGCAGAGAGTGTGAGGCAGTTGATGGAAGCTCTTATGTTACCCGTAGAGCTAGGTATAGTGAAGGTAAAAGCCCATTCTGGAACAGGCAGTCCAGAGGCCAAAGGAAATGCACGTGCTGATGCGGCTGCAAAAGCAGCTGCGAGAAGATACGGATCAGAGGAGCAGGCCCATCTTCAAGCTGTGGCCCTAGCCGCTCCAGTTCATCTGGAACTGCTCCGGTCTCTTCAGAATTTTTACCATCTGAGCTGAAGAGCAGGGCAGGGGCTGGAGCCAGTCAAAAAGATGATGGTCTATGGGGAAAAGGACGACAGCTGTGTCTTCCCCGCGCCCTCTATCCCATGATGGCACAGTGTGTTCATGGGAAAACACACCAGTCGAAAACGGAGATGTGTAATATAGTGGCCCAACATTGGATTGCTCCAGGATTCAGTACTGTAGCTGCCCGCTTCACGCAAGCATGTATGGTCTGTGCTCTGCATAACCCTGGTAAGGTAATAAAAGTTCCTCAGAAACACCTCCCACGGCCGCTCTACCCCTTCCAAAGGTTGCAAATTGACTACATACAGTTGCCAAAGGTTGGCATATATGAGTATGCCCTTGTCTGTGTTGATGTTTTCTCCAGCTGGCCCGAATGCTATCCGGTACCAAACGCCACTGAAAAGGCAACAGCCAAGAAATTAATTAATGAAGTAGTTTGTAGATACGGAGTACCAGAAACCATAGAGAGTGACAGGGGTACTCATTTTACTGCAGATCTGATGAAGGAAATAATGGAGGCTCTGGGAATAGAGCAAGCTTTTCATACTCCATATCACCCACAAAGTAATGGGAAGGTAGAGAGAATGAATGGTACTCTAAAGCTAAAAATCCAAAAAGCCATGGAAGAGTCAGGCAAACCTTGGACTGAGTGCCTACCTTTGGCCCTCTTTTCTGCGAGGTTTACCCCCAACAGGAGGACAGGATTGTCCCCTTTTGAGATCCTTTTTGGATCAGTCCCCAGAACGGGGTTGTACTTCCCTCAGGTGTTACAGATGCATCATAATGCCCTTACAGGACATGTCCAGGCCCTGCAAAAACGTCTTAATCAGGTGCATAAGCAAGTTTTTGATTCTCTTCTAGATCCAAATTCTGAAACTAGTACACATTTATTGGAGCCAGGAGAGTGGGTTGTTCTTAAAAGACACGTAAGAAAGAGCCTGGAGCCACGATACGACGGGCCATATCAAGTACTACTAACCACCGCTACCTCAGTAAAGTTGGAGGGAAAGCCTAATTGGGTTCACGCTAGTCATTGCAAGAAGGTCAACATCGAAAAAGTCGAATGAAGCCTATATCCTTCATAGCATGTGGGGCCTTTGGGGTCATTGTATTATCCTTCTTTTTCTTTTTCCGAACAGGAGAAGAAGAAGATCTCCACCACGAAAAGAGGTGGTTACAATGGGCAGAGGGCCATACAAATATGTGGGAATATTTGACCAGAGATGTATTAAATATCACCAATATGTGTATGGCAAATCTTAAAAGTGGGGAAGATATATTACGGACTTGTCTGTTAGCCGTGCCCACTTCTACTTCAGTACTGGAGGCCCTTGTGCTTTGGCTCGCTTGAGTGTTTTTATGTACCAGAAGCCTGATCATAGTATTAGAAGTAAACGGGAGACAAAAGGGTTGGATGAAAATTGTGAGGGTCCACCTACGCTTCTGAGTAAAACTGAAGTAATAGCCCTAGGAGCATCGATAGTGGGAGTTTGGGGCTTGGCAGTATACAACGGTCAAGTAATAAATGGAATAGCGTGTGACATGGCCAAGGCTCTAAATGCTACCTCCCAAGCCCTTGATTCACTACTTTTAGACGTAAAAGAAATACGAAAAGCCACCTTGCAAAATAGAGCCACTATTGACTATATGTTGTTAGCATTAAATCATCATTGTGAAGAATTTGAAGGTATGTGCTGCTTTAACCTGACAGATAATTCAGAGTCTATACATAAAAACATCCAGGATATTCGAAAAATTGTGCAAACCCTTAAGCAAGACAAGGACAGAGGTTGGTTTGATTGGCTTTTTGGCTCATGGTTTAGCATGTCCTGGATCCGACATTTCTTGGGAATTATATGTAGTTTAACAATTTTTTTGTATTTCAGTATGCTGCTGCCTTCAATGTGTGCCCACTTTGTTTGCTCTATGTAACGGTTGGGCTACTCAAATCAACAGAAATATCAGGGGGGAGGTACACCTTCTAAGAACTGTCCATCCGCAATATTGACAGATAGAAACAGGATGTAAAATGTTGTGAGATATTTACCTTGTCATGGATTATCACTAGCTGCAGGAAGGGATAATATTAGGAGACAGGGAAAGGGCCCAGGCGTGGGGTGTCACCCTTGCGGGAGGCAGCCTCATGGCGAAGGTGACAGCCAGGGTCCCCTGTAGGTGGTAGGGAAAGGCCCGAGAACACAAATAGGAAGAGCAAAACCATCCATGACAACGAAAATATTCACAAAAAAAAAAAAGAGGGAATTGTGAGCGGAATGAAAAGTTCCATGATATTATTGTCTGATGTGTGTATATATATATATATATATATATATATATGCATGTTTTAATATTTGACGTATTAAACGAATATAAAATATGGAACATTTGAAGGAAACATTTGGAATCTGCTAATTGTTCATTAATAGAACTTGAAGATCAAACCATGATATGTCAAAATGCATATTCCAGCCCTAAATTGTATGTTTATTTTATGTTTCTTGATCACATTATGAAATAGTGATATGATGGCTACAAATAGCCAAAGGGTGGATTGTGGTGCAAATATAATTGGCTATTTGTAGCCCTCCATTTTGTCCTTCATCCTCCATTTTGTATTTTCCTTTATTCTCCATTCTGCATTTTACATACGAATAGCTATGAACATTCATGTGGACTTCAAACCTGTTTGGTGTAGGAAGCTTTGATGTAACTGTGAAATGTGTATGTGACTTGTTAGTTCTTTGTATAAGATAGAGGTCTAACATATGTATATTGGTCTTACTTATACAGAACAATGCTACCTGCTTTTACTACAATTCCATTTGTATAGGTTTGTTTGAGCTCTGTCCATATACATTGTATGGCCATGAATCTGTTGAGTCTTGTTAATCCTGTGATACCATCAGCATTGTCTAGGGAATTGAGTTGTTGATTCTGAACCTTTGATCAAAGAAACTGGCTACTTCAGATGGTGGGGGGGTCCAATTGAAAGCACATGGCATAGGAATGTCTTTGTCCTTGACAAACAGAGAGGAGAAACAGGATGTTTCTCTCATGAAGCTAAATTCAAGAATGAACTGAGCGTGCTCACTGAAGTTCCTCCCAGATGGATGACATCACAAGCTACCTCACAAATACTTCCCTCTGAGAATGACCAATCGGCTCGCTAAATACTGTAACTGTATTCCTAAATTACTTCATTTCCTGTGTTAAACTTATTTAAGTTTACGCGCGCTGAATAAAGACCGAGTATTTTCAACGGGGGCACATGATGTAGCCGTGTGGTCTTTGAAAGGCTCTCCAGGCCTGCACATATTATCTTAATTTGGAAACGCACAGTATATCGAAATAGCGAATTTTGCGCTAACACTGTAATATATCAAAGACCAGTTGATCCAGTTTGGAACCTCACTGAGGCAAAGGGACGGTGTCAGTCTGATCAACTCACAAAAAAGAGAAATTAATCTCTAGATATCGATAGGTCCTGGTCCAAAAGAGAAAGTAATCTCTAAATATCCTTTCCGACGCATTTCGCTCACCGAGGAGCTCTTCAGGTTCCCAGATATACCTCTAATCTCGGTGTATAAAATAATTCTGTATCACCATGGATTATTGATTAAACTCCTTATTAATCCTTGATTGATGCAAAGCGTAGGGAACAAAATCAATAACAAGTGAGTATTGAATTCCCCCGTTAATTTCCAATATCAGATATAAGGTCATTTTGAATATCTTTTAAACTGAAAAGAGTCTCCTATTACAGCCTCCAATAATTCCCCAGGGGTCTTCGTACTCCATAGTTTCTATTCAAATGACTCCTGCTCTCTGTCATTCAAGATATTAAGAAGTGCCTGTACTTTGGACGCAACCTAATTTTCTGGCAGTACTTCAGCTCCCAGCTAAAGCTTATTCTTGCATAGCTGTTGGAGCTTACTGCTCTAACTATCCTCCACTTTCAGGTTTCTATTACACCATAGCTATCTGAGAGTTTTCTTATCATTTCTCTCTTGTTTTCACTATTCTGTTATCTATCTTCTTTTTCCTTCTTCCTTCCTCTTAATCTCCTAAAGGTCTATATTAGGACTGTAATGATGTGACATGATAAACAGCCTAACTGATGAATAGTAAAGGAAAAGAATAAAAAATAAAAAAAGATGGTGGTTGATAGACTAACAGCCTTGATGGTAGGCTGCCAGTGTCAAATGAGCTGCTTCCACTACAGCCTCTTATATAGAGATTATTTTAGCCCTCCTACAAAGGGTGTGTGTAAAGAACAACCAATCAGTGCAGATATTGGTCAAAGGGAACCGCCCTCAGATCAGTGTCGAACAGATCACCATAGTAACAGGTTCATAGGATTGTCTATAGATAATGTGCGATCAAACATTTATTTTCTCACAATCAGGCATATATCAGGGCTTTTAATTGTGTTGCGTCCTGTGCCGCTGTCCGATTGCCTCTCGTGTATATCCCAGTGCAGAGCCGAGACATTACAATATCGGTATATGTATCTCCGCTCTGTAGTAGCGTTCCACCCATCTGGGGGCGTGGCTAGGATGCTGTCATCTGCTGGCGTGTACTGCATTCCACTCTCTGGAGCACAGCGTCCGATGACGTCATCACGTCAGGACATCTGAGCATGCGCCTACGTTTTTTAATCCCTGTCTTCATGGAGTGTGATTGCCGATAGACTGCAACACCTAGTGTCATTACATAGTGACGCTGAAAAGTCATTGTTGATATCTTGGATTTTTAAACATGTGTAATTCATATGACTGCACATCAATTATCCCCAACATCAGCAGCGTATGGTTTATTAGAAAAGCTTTGCCTGCGTAGTATGCTAGGGCATAAATCGTGGGCTGCATAGATAGCAAGTACAGACTATTTTATAACCATATTAAAAACCTAGATCTTGAATAGACACTTAATGATATTGGTAAGTATATAGCAAGATGTCCAGTAACAAGGAACCTTTATCAATATAGGGACAAGTTGCACAATTTGAGCATGGGTATGTACCCACAAAGTTGTGTCATCCAAGCCACATATTCCCTGAGATTATTGATTGCAAGTGGCTCTTGAATAATCTGTCACGTAGACTAGATGGCTGGGTATTCTGGGAGATGTTCCTTCAAGCCTGTAGCTTCTCTCAATGGATCCTAGCATTGTCCCCCAATTTTACAAATATCCGCGGCTTCAGAGTCAAAAGTGCCAATTGTCCTGATTTTATCTGTCTGTTCTCTTTTTCTGGTCTGTAATAATTCAGTTCTATTTTGCTGTATTGTAAATCGTTTGGCCTCTGTAATGACTTCCTTTGGATAACCTCTGTTTCTGAATCTTTTTGATAGTTTCTCACTCTCTATCTCATAGTCGTTAATAGAAGAGCAGTTGTGATAAATTCATAAAAATTTAGGAACCTGAAGGTTGCAAGTTCGATCCCCGCATGATTCAGGTAGCCGGCTCAAGGTTGACTCAGCCTTCCATCCTTCCAAGGTTGGTAAAACGAGAACCCAGCTTGGTGGGGGGTAATAAGTAATAATTACCTGTAAGTGCTGCAGAATAAGTTGGCGCTATACAAATACCAAGATTTGTTTACCCCTTGCTAACAGTGTGTTGGTAGTCATTTCCTTCCTAAATAAAGTAGTGGATAGAGTACCATTAGGTTGTTTTTTAGATTTTTCAAATCTAAGAAGGATATAGATGTTAAGTCACATTCTGATATTACTTTCAAGTTTAGATCGTTGATTCACCAACCCTTGGAAAGATGATCGATCACTGGTCCATAGTAGAAAAATGTTGTCAATGAAATGAATCCAGAGGGCGACATTCTTAGACCAGTGGGAGTTCTCTTCTGTGAATACATGGTGTTCCTCCCACCAGCCCAGGTACAAGTTGGCGTACGATGGGGCACATTGAGTCCCCATCGCTGTGCCCCTGAGCTGGTGCAAGTACTGGCCATTAAAAAGAAAGTAATTATGTGTTAATACACACATTAACAATTTCTTCACAAAGTTATTGTGATCAAGAAAGTGTGCACCTCTCTGTTTCAGAAAATGGTCAACTGCTTTTAAGCCACCTTGATGGGGTATTGAGCTGTATAGTGATTCAACATCCATCGTGGCCAATATTGTATCCAGTTCTACACATATTCCCTCAATTTGTGGCAGGGTATCCATAGTGTCTTCTATATGAGAAAGGAGTGAGGAAAGAAACAGTCTCAGGATTTGATCAATATATGTGCTGGAGTTTTAGCTCAAGTTGTCAATACCTGATACTATCAGGTGGCCCCGTAGTGGGTTTGTGCCCTTACGTATTTTAGGGAGGGTGTAGAAGGTGGCTTTCTTGGGACATCTAGGAGTCAGGAACTCGAATTCCGAATCTCCAATCAAATTTCGTTCCCGTGCTCCTTTCAGAATCATAGTAAGTTCTTTTACAAAGGGAATCGTTGGATCAGATGGTAGTGTCTGATTTGTGTCTTTATTTCTCAGGAGTTCCATACAAACATCAATGTATTGGTCACGATCAATGATAACCACATTTCCTCCTTTATCTGAAGGCTTAGTTACAATTGTTTCTTCACCCTCCAATTATTTTTTAAAGATATGTGGCAGGTTTAGTCCGGACTGGTAGTTCTAAGGAGGACATTTCATGCGCATCAAATATCTTCATATATCAAGATCTAATTATTTTAATTGGGAACAGGTATGCATTGGTTATTCCATTGGCTGGGATGTGTTTAAATGATGAACTTTGCTATCTCACCCATAGCCTGCAGAGGAAGCATCACGCAAAATACATGTCGAGGAAGTAGTTAAGAGAAAGTTTGCATATGGTTGTGTCCCTCTGCTATGTATCTAGTTTTTGAGATGTTTATAATGAACTATAAATATTTGTGCTCGTATGCTTCTATCTGCATTTCTATCGTTCCATATTTTAGATTATTTATTATGTGTAATGAATAAAGATGTACTTTCGTTTAGGATTGTTAAGTATATGTATCTTGGGTGTGCATAAAAAACAATTGCAGAACATCCTATTTTGGGTTATGTTAACTGACCAAAATAGCCCATTAAAGTCTATAGGTGCGTAAAGAAAAAAGCAAACACTCCATAGCATCAGTGTTTACTGCAGGTTTTTTGCGCACCCTGTTTTCTGTGTGTTGCGACAAAACTGACATCACTTGGGTCTTTCTGCATTTTTTTTGAAGAACGGATGACATTGATGGAACGCAGATGTAAAAATCTGCTCATATGCAGCAAAAAGACCTGTAATATGCACATATACATGCAGTGAAAATGGTGCCTTTTTTTTTTGAACAATCAATTTTTATTGAAAAGTTTTCCAAAGGTTTACAAAATATGGAATTAAGCATTAATAAATGATGAGCGATGAGATGAGCGAATATACTCGTTTTCAGTAATTACTCGATCGAGCACCGCGATTTTCGAGTACTTCCGTACTCGGGTGAAAAGATTCGGGGGGCGTCGGGGGGCGGGGGGAGGCGTGGTGGAGCGGGGGGTAGCAGCGGGGAACAGGGGGGAGCCCTCTCTCTCTCCCTCTCCCCCCCCACTCCCCGCTGCTGCAACCCCCCACTCATCCACGGCGCCCCCCGAATCTTTTCGCCTGAGTACGGAAGTACTCGAAAATCGCGGCGCTCGGGCGAAAAAGGGGCGTGGCCGAGTAAGTTCGCTCATCTCTATTAAAGGGGTTGTCCCGCGGCAGCAAGTGGGGTTATACACTTCTGTATGGCCAATCAGGAGGCTGGAATCGGCACACGTGACGGGGCGGAGCTACGTGATGACGCGTACAAGGGGGCGGAGCCAGAACGCCGCTCGTGCCGGACCGAGCCGAAGGGAAAAGACCCATCTGTGCAAGCGCGTCTAATCAGGCGATTAAACGCTGAAATTAGACGGCACCATGGCGACAGGGACGCCAGCAACGGAGCAGGTAAGTGAATAACTTCTGTATGGCTCATATTTAATGCACGATGTATATTACAAAGTGCAATAATATGGCCATACAGAAGTGCATAACCCCACTTGCTATCGCGGGACAACCCCTTTAATAAACCGTTGAGTCAAAGAATAAATGAAGATAACGGAAAAGAAAGACAAAAAAAAGGCAAATAACGTGTGAATCGGGTCATCGAACTCATATACAAACTTGCATATTTAGGTTTATAATTTGTTTCACATAATTTTGATGTGGAAGAGGTTAGAGAAATACCTTGGTAGGGTATGGAGTTTTTAGTCTAGGCAAATTTGTATATATTGGTAAAATGCGTGACTAGGTATTTTTTAATACCCAAGGATTTGTGATTTTGAGACATTAATTTTATAGTATGAGACTTTGGAGAAGTTTTCAATTATTTTAGACACAGCAGGTATGGAGGTAGTAGGATTTGACAGCGCTAGTATGACATCATCCTCAAATAAAGCTATTTTGTGGTCTTTTTCTCCTATTTTAATCCCCTTGATGTTTTGGAATAGTCTAATGTGAGTTGCAAATGGTTCCATTAATAAAGCAAAGATTAATGGAGACATGGGACAGCCCTGTTTAGTGCCATTGCTAATCTTGAATGGTTTACATAGGAGTATGCCGAAGCATTGGGTAATGATGAATAAAGGGACATAATTGCCGATAAGAAATTGTCTTTCAATCCAAAATTTTTTGAAGACACAGTGTAGATGTCCCCAATGCTCTCTATCAAATGCTTTTTCAGCATCTAAAGATAATAGCAAAGAGGGGATTTGTTGTTTTTCCGCTAATTCAATTAGGTTAATGTACTGCCTAGTGGCATCTGATGATTGTCTGTTTTCAATGAAGCCCACCTGGTCATTCTGAATTAATGAAGGAAGGATATCTGACAACCTGGAGGCTAAAATTTTTGCAAATATTTTTATATCTGTATTTAACAATCAGGTAGATCTATAATTAGAGGGGGAAGTATTAGATTTTCCTGGTTTAGGTAGAGTTATGATGATGGCTTTAAGGAATTCAGGAGGGAAGGATTTGTGAGATATAGCATGGTTAAAAGATCTCAAAAGGAAAAGAGCTAGGATGGTAATGTAATTTTTATAATATTCATTTGTGAGACCACCAGGGCCCGGGGATTTATTAGATCCAGTATCTCTGTATTAGAGATTTCTTTATTTAGCAGGTCCTGTTGGAGGGGTTGGGAGGGGGATATCTCCCAAGAATGTATCTATGAGTGGCTGATTAGGATGTGAGATATTTGGATTATTTATTAAATTGTATAGTGAGCTATATTATTTAGCAAATTCTTCTGAGATCTCCCAAGGATTTGTGATCTTGGTGTTATGGGAATTAATAAGAAAAGGAATCCTTCATTTAGGTTTTTTAGTTTTAATTTTATTGGCAAGGAATTTTGTGGCTTTATTGCCCTGGGTGTATTGAGTTAATTTGGCTTTGCGAAGGTACAGCTCATATTTATTTTGTAATAGTGAGTGTAATTTAAATCGGAGTTGCTTTAGTTCCAGTAAGGTTTTATCTGAGTGTTGTTTTTTATTTTGGGACTCAACAGATCTGATAGAATCTAGAAGATTATCAATATCTCTCCGTCGCTTTTCAATAGCTGCTTGTCTTAAAAAGTGTCCCATCATTACTGCCTTATGTGCATTCCATATTGAAGTAATTAATGTTTTATCTGTATCATTCAGTTTAAAATATTCCGTGAGAGTATCTCAGACGTGCTGAGAAAATTTGGGGAGTGTTTGTATGGACTGTTTAGTCCATGTAACATGTAATGAACAGATTTTAAATACCATGGTAGCATTGATCAAAATTATTGCTTGAGCTCTGTGTAAATTTCCAGAGCGCCATATCGGGGTCACACAATGCCCATTCACATGCCATCTCCCAAGCAAGTACACATGACATTGATGTAGACATTGTAGGTAGCAACAGCCTGATCCAGAAACCCAACCTAAACACAGTTGAGAAAAAACAGTAACCATATTACTTAGTACTAGTCCTGGTTTTAAGTGAACCTAAAAAGGGTAGTTACGGGCAGGAGATTGTCCACCATCCGAAATGAGGGGTGAATCATGAAGGAGAGCAAACAGCATAGAGTGATACCCTCTTTTCCACTTTTCGTTGTCTGGATATGTAAAAAATGAAAATCTAAAACATTCAGGACATTGGAGAAAAAAAGGATATAATTAGTAAACTGGTAAATTGGGTTGCCGTGAGATGAGCATGTTGTGCAAAAAGTGTAGTGAACAGTTCTTGGCAACTTGGTGACGGTTCATTTCTATGACCTTCTGCACTTAAATTGGTGAAGATGGTTATTTGTTTCAAGATAATTTGTTCCATGATTGGGTAAGTGTAGAAGACCTCTTTAATGGCAAATGATGTGGATCTTATTGTGGAAGACTTAATGACCATTTGGCAAAGAAGTTATCCACTTCTTTAAGCGAGGACATGCTGTGTGTGGTGCCATTTTTGAATACGAGTAGCTTTACCAGGAAGCCCCATTCATAAGGGATTTTCTCCTCTCTCAATATCTTGGTACATCTTGTGAACTCCTTTCTTCTTGCCAGGGTTGCTAGAGAAAGATGGGAGAACAGAGAAATCTGTTGAAAGCGAATAGGAAGGTGTTCAGCTTTGCAGGAAGATTTGAGGAGAGCCTCTTTATAGTAATAAAAGTGGAGTCTGGCTAATACATCTTTTGATGTGCCTGGAGGCAAATGTTTTGGTTTGGGCAATCTGTGAGCTCTATCAATCAACAGGTCTTGTTTAGATGAATTGGGAAGAATGGCCACAAAAAGATCGGTGAGGAGTGCTATCAGGTTTGAATTATGGATGTCTTCGGGGATGTTTTGGAATCTGATATTGTTTCTCCTTGACCTGTCTTTTAGGTCAGCTAGTTTAAGTTTCATGGATATAATGTTGTCTTCTATTGTGTTTTGGGCATCCACTAGAGAATTGTGAGCTACTACGCATTCCTCCATTTTGTTTTCTAGATGTGCCATGTGCTCCCCAATCACTGTAATATCTGTGTGGATAGCTGCAATGGAATCTTTTATATCTTTTTGTATAGATTCGTTTAAATCTTGGAACATGGATTTCATCATATCGGTAGAAATATGATCTGATGAGGGATCAGGGGATGGAGACAGACAACAGCTTCTCAATGTGCAATTTTGACGGTTGTTATGAGTAAGATTGCTCATCTGTGAAGGGGGTAAAGTTATCGTATTGGAGGCAGACAGTCCATTTTGCAAAGTGTCATCCAACGATTTTGTTGGGGAGTCAATCTTGTGCATATTTGCCCTATCTGGTAGAGTTGAAGATGAGGTTGAAAAGAAGGATGTTAGTTTTGGTAGACTTCTTTGTTTCTTCTTATCCCTGGTCATAGTGTTTTTGTGGACCATCTGAGAATAATATATACCGAGAGAGGAGATAAGAGTGGATCACGCAGGTATTTTAATGTTTGAGCTTGCTGTAGAACACGGCGACTATGTTAAGTATCCCTACGTCATGAAGGAAGCTTTAGATATAAATCATTGAGAATTGATGCAGTAGCATTAGATAGTAGAGAAGAGGGGACACGTTGTAATAGTTAGGGGCTTGAAGATTTGTACATACTTGATCTTGAGTGCATATTCCAATAGGTTTCTTATATTTAGCTTTGGGTCCTCACTGATACTTCTCTATATTACACTCTGCAGGGGCCTGTGTATCACTGTGCAGATAGGGAAGGGAGGGTGCCGTTTTTATGGACGGAAATTGCATACGTCCATGTGAATGAGACCTAAAGGGGCCACCTAGTGGATTTACCCAGAATATAAAACCACATGTATGGCATCACCATAATCATAAAACCAGGGTAATGGACATTCAAATAGAAAAGAGTGCAGAACAAATATCCCCTTAACCCCATACTGACTCACTGCTAAAACTCCTTATGGCTATGAATTCAGAAACAGCTGAACTGGCTGCTCTACGCTGTTACCTTAAAGGGGTTTTCCAGGGAGACTACTATTGATGACCTATCCTCAGGATAGGTCATCAATAGTTGATTGGCTGGGGTCTGTCACTCGGGACTCTGACCATCATTGAAAACAGCCCTGTTACTATCTACTAACGGTAATCTCACCAACAATCCGAATTGCACTCTAGTGTTTTACCGTAAGGCTTTATTCACACAAGCGTTTTTACATGGCTGTAGAGCCACGTTTTTACATCAGCCAAAAATTACGACTATCAGAAGCATTGGCTTTCAATGTATTCGTTTAGATGAGTGATTTTTAACGTTGCGCTGGAAAAAATAGCACATACGTGACCAAAATTGGCGACCAAAATTACACACTGCCGGAAGAGATAGGTCTTGCTCTATCTTTCAACCGATATACGCTGGCGGCTCCCATAGAAGCTGGAAAAAAAGGGAGAGGGAGGCAGTTTAACAGCGTCCAACACAGGTAAAGCTTACAGGTGCCTCTATTTAGGCATTGTGCCGAGGATTTATGCCGAGTGAGGGGTTCCCGTGCTGCGGTGTAATTTTTACACTAATACGTCGCACTCGGCTGTGTGAATGGACAAGAAAACGCTAGTTAAGTCTTGATCGTGTCTTTTCTTCATTCATGCAATTTTGAGGCACGTGCGGGTGACTGTAAAGATGCATACAGTCATGTGAAGGTGCCCTTAAGGGGTTATCTAGGCAGCACCTACTGGGACACACCAAGATTCGAGCAGAAGTGCTGCTCCGACCCCTGTATAGTGGACGGTGCTTGTAAATGCAGGTGCAACCCTCATTGAAATCAACAAGAGCTGTGCCTGCAATTACAAGCCCATCTCCTGTCGATTTCAACCAGAATTGCGCTTGTAGTTACGAGTGCTGCCCACTACACAGGGGTCGGAGCAGCGCTTCCATTCTAACGCAAGTGTATCCCAGTGGACACTGCCTGGGAAACCGCAATAATGTTACATCCATTCACTCCAAAAAGAAATGCTGCAGATTTTACTGCAGATTTGCCACGGATTACAATATCAGGCATGTCAATTTCTGTTGCAGATTTTCACAGCAAGTTTCAGCCTTTGCAACGTAGAGGAATGAAATAAGCCGCAAAATTTGCACATCGCACGTTTTGATTTTACTTCAGATTCGCCGCGGATTTCACCTCTCTACTTAGAAAGCAGTCTTAAAATACTACATGTGCACCGACCCTAATATGGCAAATTTGCTTATATAAAGTATTAAGATCAATCACTCCGTCAAGATGCTAATTATACAGTGTAACATATGGAGCTGTCAGAAATTAGCAGGACATGTTTAAAAATTAATTAATTGCTGTTAAATGAAAAGAGACACATAATCAACTTATTTCATATCTCTACGTGAAATTCTATTGATGCCGGAAATTTTTATTTTGCTCTCGATTTGTGAAATACTTTGTGTTCTTCACTCGGGATTTTCAGTGATTCGCAGAAAACTGGGGATTTGTCGTAAGATCTACAATAATATTGTAGTCTTTTTGTACTCAGTGAAAATGGGAACAGAATATCCGGCATGCGGCAAATTATCCCTATTGCAGTAAATAGTTGTATTCCTCGCGAAATAACAACTTTATACTGACTGGGCCTTGTCATAGTCTATAGGGAAACACCCTATTCACAAGGAAATGGTAGGACGCAGTTTGCTCATTTGTTTATACATTTCCTAGAGGAAGAACAGAGAACGGCACAACTCAAGAGTTCTAAGTAAAGATACTTCAGAATTGTTTAATGGGAAATAAAAGTATTTATGAAAATAGGCATATCAGGAGAGCGGACAGGCCCTTTTTAATTTATTTATTACCCCAACCGAGCTGGGTACTCATTTTATTAACCTCAGAGGGATGGAAGGCTGAGTCAACTTTGAGCCGGCTACCTGAACCATGGGAGGATTGAACGTGCAACCTTCAGGTCGTGAGCGAGAGCTTAGGACTGCATTTCTGCTGCCTTAGCACTCTGTGCCGCAAGGGGCTCATAAGTAACATGCTTTCCTTCCGGGATAGAGTGCTCGTGTCCCAATCACAAACAGCAGTGCAACAGGCCCACTCTTTCCACACACGTCACATAAAACTTATGCGGGAAACTCATCACACAACACCCAGTGTATAGAAGGAGCATCCTTAATTGCAACTGGTTACACCTGCAACTACTGTGGACAGGTGAATCTGTCATTTTAAAGGCAAAGTATCCGCAAGTAAAATAACAGATCAAGTTCTGGTCTGGTGGTTGGCTGATGTCCTCAACCATACAGTCCTAGCACTACCTCCAATTACTTACATTGTATGCAGACGTGATGCCTATAAATGGCTTCTATTGGGTACTCTCACTTGGCTTACACCTACAACCTTTGTATTCCACACGATGATCTCTTCTATGTGACTATCCCTAAACACATCCTTTTTAGGAGAGCTACAGGCAACCATCCTCGACCCAAGGATAAGCCTCATATCAGTTCTATGAATCCATGGAACAGGGGTTTTGGTATGCTTTTTATACATCCTGCCCTCCTTCAGATGTAGGAGAAATTACTGCAGGCCCTGAGTACTTGGATGATCAGATATTTGTAGTATTGCAGGACCGTAGCTATTGGGGTGTAGCAGTAGCAGTCGATAGACCCTTAGGGGGCTGAAAGGCCCATCTATTACATAAGAAAACACCAATATTATAAATGACAGACACCCCTCTTGACTGACGTTACAGGCTTCTCACCAGCTAAGCCAGAAACCTACTGAACACTGATGAAGGGCAAACACCCCAAAACAGCTGTCTGTGTATGGTTTTCTGGCTTGGCTTCCTATTCCCAATTATTGTTCTAAAGACCTGTGTAAAGGGTCTGACATTGATTTGAAGGAATGCTGCCATCCAATAGGTAGTGCTGCAGAGGTGTTATTCCAGAGGAGCATGCATGGCCCTATAAGTCTCACTTTTCAGGTGTCTTTTCACACCCCTTCTGGGTGCTCTCCTTGGGGAGAGACGATGCCATCCCACGACCCACTCACCCCCTAGGTGTCTCCACACACTTTTTGGATGCTCACCTTAGGAAGAGATGACACCCTTCTTGACCCACATAATGAGTACATCACATGCTATATTCACTTCATGTGACTTCTTCTTGCTGATCTACTCTCTTCATGTATGGCATATCAGCAGTGATGTCACATTCATGTGCCCGGCACAAGTGGTGGCTCTTGGTCTACATGTGTGATTTTCAGCCTGATGTGAGTTTACTATGCATGTTCTGACCAAGTACCTGAGATTGTGGATAATTAGTGAGGAGAGGCAACTTGTGAATGCACAGAGAAGCAAGGAATGAGAAAACAAATTGCACTGTGGGAAAAGTAGGTCAAGTCTGTAAACTGAACTACAGAGGCACTCTAAACAGGGAGGAACAGAACATTAAAAATACTGAGTACCAGGAAAAAGGACAGAATAGCCAAAAAGGTATTTAATTAACTCTACTTAATTGGGAAACATGATTTCACAGTGGGTTTTAAATTTTTGAACTCCCTTTAATCTTAAAGGTGCTTGTCCAACCTTTAAAGATCGATTGCCTATTCTCAGGATAGGCGATCAATATCTGTTTGGTTGGGGGTCTCCTGCTTAGGATCCCCAACGATCAGCTGAATAAAGGGGATGCGGCACTCATGCAAATGTTGCAGCCTCTTCAATGAATACAAACCTGCGAGTGCTCAGAACGCCTTATTATTTATAGTGGCCATTCTGAGTACTACATGCTTGTTCTATTGAAAGGGGTTCAAGATCAGCGATCGGATATTGATGGTCTATTAGATAGTCCATCTACCTTTAAAGGCTGTATTAACCTCTGTAGCCCCTATAACAATAACCCTTTTTGAGATTTGCACTCACAAATGTTGCTTGGTCGTATTTGGTTGAGTTGCAGCGCTTCTGTGGTCAGATAAATTAATGCAAGAGAAAGCATAATATTAGACAAATATTGTAATATACAGGTAGCATTTTATGAATACTTGTCTCCATTTGAAATTATTTGCACCCCAAAGCTTTACATTTCTGGCCTGCATTTCCGTGACCTTTAAAAATGCCTATTCATTACATAGATTTAGAAACACAGAATGAAATTCCATTTGTAAAAACCTAAATACAGATAAGGGTCTGGTATGACCCTAATTACCTAAGCAGAATATAGATGCAATGTAGCAAGTCTAACTTTTCCGGTCTCTAAAAAACAACAGTCATCCTTAAAGAAGTCAAGTGGGATTAGAAAAATGGGTCTGCTCCCCCCCCCCCCCCCCCTTCCTTCCCCAAGAATCAGTGTTACTCTTATCCATGGCCCATGTCTGGTATTGCAGCTCATCCCATTCATATAATTGGGTCTTGACTGCAATACTAGAAAAAACCTTTCGACAAGTGGGGTGCTGTTTCCGATTAGAAAACAAAAAAGGCCCTTTTTTGAAAACCCAGATGTGATGAGTAAAGGATTCCTATAAGGATCTATGTTATTTGTCATGGCTCTTTGGGCTGGGTGCATGACTGCCTTCTATATGAAATAAATCAGAGGCATTAAAGGGAACCTGTCATCACCTGTGAGCCCCAACCACAAACACTTTTCTCGAATTTTCAAAAGATAGTAAAACTGAAATAAAGGATTAAGGCTGTCGACCAAGGCCTATGGGCAGCAGAATACCAGTGACTCTAACCCCAATCTATCAGAAAAAGAGGGTCTTAAAGGAGGTCATAAAAGTGTGTTTCATTAGGCTCATCTGTGGAATACCTGTGGAAGCAGAGACACAACACAAAGCTTCTGTTCAATCAGAAGCCCTAACATTAACTATCTTGGATTATTTTTGTTGCAGCCGTTCTGAGGCCTGCACTTTGCTTGCAGGCCAGACCAGGTTTTGGGTGTGCCCTTGTTTCTCCTGGAGCTGAGGGGTGTGGTAGTTGCAGGAGTAAGGTCAGTCAGCACCTGGTGCTGAGTAGCTTGGCTTCTACTTAAACAGTGCCAGCATGATCTCCTCTGCTGGTCAATCCTTCAGTTACCTTTGGACAGCGACAGAGGAACACACCTTGGCTGAAGCTCCAAGCTAAGTTCTTTTATGCTTTGTTTGGTTTTCTGTTTTTTTCCTTTCTGTTGTGCTAGGGCTCCCTGACAGGGACTGGTCAGTGGGCCAGGAACGCGTGCGGGCTCGCACTTGTCAGCGCGGTTGGTCCGCCGAGTAGGCAGGGCCCCCTACCGGGTTAGGGGACGATAGGGAGAGAATTCCCCTTAGCTTTTGTTTCCTTTTGCACAGTTGTGCCTTTTGTTTGTGTTTTTGAGGTTGCATGTCCGTAGGATGCAACAATTTTTATGTTTCACTGATTTTTCTGAAAAGATTTCTTGAGTATTTACAAATCTACCTTAGGGTCCATGCATGCAAGTGATGTATATTGTGGTGGGGGTAAGCGGCTTGGCCACCCATACACATATACTTCAGTGGCGTAGAGGGGCAAAGTGGTTTGAGGGTTGTTGAAGTGCTGGATGTGATTAAATTGGGATAAGGCATGGAGGAGCTCTAGATGTGATTATACTACAACAAGGAGGGATAGTGAAGCTCTGAATGTAATCAAACTGCGATGAGGAAGTATTTCTGGTTGGTAGACAGCCAACGTAAGAGTCAGATCCTGAAATGTCCCTTAGGGACAATAATTCTCAGGGACCATTTTTAAATATGACAAAAAGAGGGTTCTGAGAAGGCGGATAGCATCTAGCAAATGGATTTTTTTTAGAAGGATATTATATCGTAAAACGTTATGCACTTTGTCGCTTTGTACATCCCTCCAATATTATCTCCCACCTTCTTTATCCAGCTTCCATCCTTATTTCTGAACTATGCAGGTTACAGTTAGTTATGAACAGGTCACATGGATTAACAAATATTTTATGCTTTCAGGCTTAAAGGAGTTCTTCGGCAAAAACAGTTAGTGACCTACCATATCCTCAGTATAGATCACCAATAACAGATCGGTGAAGGTCCACCACCTAGGGACCCCAATGATCAACTGATGAAAAGAAACTGCGCCCAGCCAGGAGTCTCAAAATGCTGTCCATAACACAGTGTAACAGTTTGGCAATCCGTTTCTCTCGCAATCACTTCAAAAAAACCTTTATGAAGAGATAGTTTATCCATCACTTTACATGCTACATTCTGCTACTCTGTCACGGAGAGAAATTAAAATAATAATCTGAAAAATACAAATTGTACTCAATAGTCAATTTGTAAAGTATATGTAAACAGTACGCCAGAGAGCCGGACATCATTTTTAAACATGGCATTTATATAGCCTCTGCACAACATAGACAGTACAGCAATGAACATAAGACCGATCTGTCCTGGAATGACATCACAGCATCAGCCCCGATCCATGTGATGCACCCAGCCAGCGCATCCTTATTGTCATTCGATGCTGGATGTCTAGGACTTAACAGCTCCTTGCTGTTAATTGATTAATTGGCAGGGGTATTGGGCTGCCAAGCCAACCAGTCAGTAGTGGTGTAGTTGGTAGTGTGGACTGGTGTAGCTATCCTGGGTGTTGTAGTTATATGCCAGGTTGTATCTGATGAGTTCTTCTCTTTTATTGCATCTCCTATCAGGTGTTTCTTGTGTGTATCTAGACTTGCTGGCCTATACCTGATGCTAGTCTCTATATCGTATTCAAGAGAGCCTCAGGTTCCTGTTGTTGGGTTGCCCTTTTTAGAGCAGTTGCTCCACTTTTCAGGCATGTTGGTTATTTTTACATCAGGAACAAGTTCTGTCTAGAGATGAGCGAGTATACTCGCTAAAGGCAATTGCTCAAGCGAGCATTGCCTTTAGCGAGTATCTCCCCGCTTGAGACCAAAGGTTCGGGTGCCAGCGGCAGGCAGGGAGCTGCGGGGGAGAGCGGGGTGGAACGGAGGGGAGATCTCTCTCTCCCTCCCCCCCCCCCCCCCCCGTGCCGGCACCCGAACCTTTTGTCTCGAGCGGGGAGATACTCCCTAAAGGCAATGCTCGCTCGAGCGAGTATACTCGCTCATCTCTAGTCTGTCCTTTCCTTGCCTATTGTTCTGGTGTTTTCTTTCTATTCCCTGCATTTTCCAACTTACCTTGGTTTGTTAGCGGCTTTTAAAAAAATTGTCCCTGAATAACCCTTTCAATTTTCTTGCCCTTTTTATAGTTCTTAACTAGACATTTGATAAAAATGTTACCAATTTTGCTTTGCCTGCAATTCTTTCTGCAAATTTGACTGATTTGATTTGCAACAAAGAATATGCATGTACACAATAATACATGATTATACTGTATCCTTATTTAACTCTTTTTAGGTTTATTTCACATAGTTTTTGGTCACTTGTGTTTACAAACTTTTTTCGGGAGGTGTTTTTTTTTCAGGCGTCTTTTTTATCCTATAGAAAAGACTGCGGGAAAATGGCTGAAAAAGCTTCCAAACCTAGACTTTGCTGCCTTTTGAAAAAAAATTGACTCACACTGAAAAAACACCCACTATGAGGAAAAATGGCACTAAAAAAACAAAGCTTGTACTACTTTTTTTTAACTTCCTAATGACCTGCAGGTAACATCTGGTTCCAGGGTTTTCCAATAAAAAACATGGCAAAAAACACTCAGAAAAATGCAGCATTGTTCCCTAATTAAAACTCTATGTGAGAAATCAGCCATACAGGGTTATTTACTATGTTAATTATTGATCTGTCAGTACACTTCTGTCCCGCAATGCCATATCGCTTGTTATAGCGATCATAGGCAATGTCGTCGTGTTGCCATGGCAACGCGTCAGGCTCTCTGCAATTTCATTGCGAGAGTCCGATGACATCGTAGAGGGAGAACGCTCCCTCTGTGAACCCTTCACATGCTGCGATCTACATAGATCACGGCAGGGAAGGGGTTAACAGTGGCGGAGGGGGGGATCGCTGCTCCGATGCAGCCCTGCTGTTGCAGCAGGAGGCCGGCCATCGGTGACAGCCATCTCCCGCTTCCGGATAGCGCAGGATCTCTTCTGATCTCGCTCTATCCCAGGACGTAAGTGTATGTCCTGTTGCGTTAAGTACCCCACAGCCAGGGCGTATATTTGCGCCCTGTGGTGGGAAGGGTTTAAGGTTACATCATTTGAAACAGCATATCAGATCAGCCTACCTGCTTCAGGAGTCACCAACGAAGCAAATCTGAAAAGTTCCACTTTCAAAGCAGTTTATAAACAGCCCATTACACTGCAATATTCAAGCCCAGAGAAAGTTTTAGTTCATCGCTATTATGAATTGCCACAGGAGAAGAATCTCTTTTAGTTGGCCAAAGATCTTCTTTACTCTTCCTATGAGCTCCTTACTTGTTGGAAGAAATTGGCTGCCTGTCTTTCTCTGAACAATAGCTAGTGGGGGATAATTGCATGCTGTAAATATAGATATAAGCGTATGCTAAAATAATGATATAAAACATCAGACCATATTTACCAATGCCATTGCATCTGTTTTCTGGCATCATTGTAAGAAAAGAATGGCATTCAGGATGAACACATTGGGTCAAATTTGCGAATATAGTTTAAGCGCTCATTTACACAGGTGTACGAGTACAATGCTGCGAGTCTTGCAGCGCTGTAGTCATCGCAGCCCGTTCACTCTGCCAGCAGAGAGCCGAAAGAGATTGTGTACGGCTACAATAGGCACTGCGCACACCCCAGGATTCTGACATGTCAGAAATGCACAGTGTGGCTTTTTTTCAAATTCTCTACTCTGTACAGAGCGGGGCTGCATATTAACCCCTTCCAATCCAATTTGTATCCTGGTTTTCCTAGGGGGCTTACTTTTTTCTACCATTATACAATGTCGCTATCTGCTGGCTAAAGCCAGTACTGCATGAAGTGATACATTGGATAGGCTCCTACAGCAGAGAGGCTGGCAATATACAGTAAGAGAACCCTGACAGATGTCTTCCAAAATCGGAGCTGTACAGCCTTAAATCATAATGTCTTCAGAGGTCAGACAGCGGATTGGAAAGGGTTAAACGCTGTCCATTCACAGGCAAAGGTGCAGCATTTGAATAAACAGCCCTTCAAGGGTTGCATAAGAAATGCATAGAAATAGAGCATTCTGTCATTTATTGCTCCTGCGTATCATTCACAGTGTTCCCTCGTAGTTCCAACACAGGTGTGAATGGAATAATGAAAGTCCATTGACTTTCATTTCCTCCATTCACCACGTGTTATGCATGGGAAATACGCGGTTAATCTGTCCACCTATTGGCCTGGCTGAGCGTGAATGAATTCGACATACACTGCAGGGAGTATTAATACTGTTTGGCTTTAGATTAGTTTTATGAGGTGTATTCAAGCTCCAAGATCTCCTAATTTTCCTTGGGAATAGGAGCAAATAGAAACATAGGAGATATTTCAGAAGACACAGGCATTATTCAGGGATGAGTGAAACAGATGGCAAAATCAGCCCCTGCATGGAAACAGCTGGAGAAGAAGCATTTCCAATACTTAACATTGTGACGTTCTTGTAATTCAAGAACAACATGTCATTGTGAGTTTTCTTCAATTTCGATGAATGACGCCCATCGAAATTCATCAGCAGCAACATGTGGTAAAGGTGTCATAGATGCAAAAATTGTGAGTTCCTTGGTGTGGCAGTTCTACGAAAGCCAAAAGTTGTTTAAGAACAAACCAAAGGAGCCCCGGCCATGCACCAGCCGATCTAACGACATGACTTATGTCAGTGGAGGAAGTAGTTGTGGAGGACTACCAAGTGACTGTAGAAGAGATTGCCTGCATTTCCATAGGATCTGTGTGAAGACCTGAAGATGCAGAAAGTTTCCTCTACATGGGTGCCTTGAATCCATCAAGACAACCCTCTTGTTTATCGGACAGCTGTTATATAGGGCATTCTTCTTGACAACAACTTTGAAGTGGTTCCTCTTGCTCCCTACTCACCTGACCTTGCACCTAGCAATTTGTGGCTTTTTCCCCTCGATAAAAGATGCTCTCCATAGTTATACAATGTCCAATCATGCCGCTCTTGCATTAGCAATTTTCTATTGGGCAAAACAGACCCCTAAAGAAGTGTTCGCAGTGACCATATAATCATGGTGTTGACATTGGGTAAAATGTGGACATCCAATGGGAGATTATGTGGAGCAGCTTTCAGCTTTCTGGAGTTAGAAACAAATTAGGAGATCTTCGAACTTGAATGCACGTAGTGCATGTAGTAGATACTCTATGTTCAGCAAATAATCTACAACCAGCCAAGATAGGACGGATTGTTTCAAAAATATTAACTATTTATCTTATTATTTCTTTAATTAACCCAAAATCATGAATCATTACAGGGCTGCTCCTACAAAATCCATATTTCAGTCAGTTGTGAAAATTGCCCCGATCCATCTGGAGGAATGTGTAATTAATGAAGATTCTCATTAGCATTTCTACACGAAGACATGTGCCGAGATAGTTATTGAGGCAAAGCCAATAATAAGAGATGTACTATGTGCCGTATTACCCTTCCTTCCGTAAGAATGTGAGCTAAAAAAAGGAACAACTTGGAGTTAAAAATAACTCGGCACGTAGCTCGGGGCTCGGTTTCATCGGTTGTCAGTGCTTAACCTATCACCATGAGACATTACTAGCGGATCAGCAAGCATCTTGTTATCCTGAGCTTATCCTGAGCTGCATCTTTTAAACAATATTAATTACAAAATGCGATTTTTTTTTTGCTTACATGGCACAAGCTGTGCCCAGCGTAATGAGAATAAATGCAAACTAGATTTCGAGCATCGTAAGTCAACCCATTGAACACCGTGCCGTATCTGTGGACCACCTACAAGGCTGATGGCTCTAGTAGAGTAAGGCATTCTAGCTTGTTGAAAGAACATTAAATGTTTGCACAGAGCTGTCACTGGCTTTACTTTATGTCACTTTGTTTCTTCTATTCTTGTGAGGAGGCCATGCCAGACTTATCATATGACAGCTACAGTGCCAAGATTTGTAGAATGTAGCAGCAGGGGTTACATATATAAAAAAACCCTTCTCCATAACGAGTATTTTACAAGAAGGACAATTATTTTATCCACAATTTTTCAGCTTCATTTCTTGAACTGATGATAAAAGAACTCGGAGCATCAAATATGGCTGTATTTGCATCCTTAGGGCATATTTCCCGAGTCTCTAAAGGCTCATAAAAATGGGCTGATTTATGGTTCTGTGCATATATTGAAATATGAGGTTTGGGATAGGCTTTCATGATTACATAGGATTTGGGTTGTCCTTGACAGTAAATATGTAGTATGAATAGAACCATATTAGAAACATTAATCCTGACTAGTGGTAATTGAACCGCAACAGTTGAACCCTCTTTCAGGTTGGACTTTGCTTGAGAATTGGATTTGCACCAAACTGAATTTTTAGCAGTTTTTTGTAAGCCAACCCCAGTAAAATTTCCTCCTCCTTCGGCCGCCTGCAGATGGGCGGAAATTCCGCGGCAGGATTTCCCGCGGAATTTCCGCCCCTGGAAAGAGCCGGGGCCGCGGGAGCAGGTGAGTGTCACGCTGCTCTCTGCAGACACTCGGGTCGGGTCCCGCTGGGAGAATTCTCGTAGACGGATCCGACCCGGGCGTCTGCAGGCGGCCTTCATTGGTGAAGTTCTACTTTGTTTAGAACAAATTTGGACCAAACCAAACTTTTTGCCAAAATATGGCGAACCTGCAAAACTGAACTTTACGAAAGTTTGCTCCTCACTAGTCCTTATTCATACTGCATGCCTTAGGGCAATAGTCCTGCTATTTGTATAATGCAAATATACTGAATGGCAACTTTATTAAAGGCAGTTACCCTTCCACAATTGGAGTTTCCCTGTAGGGAAATTTAACCTCGGAGTGCAACATAACATCAAGTGACCAAGTTTTCCATGGATCAGTTTCAGTGTGAATCCATGTAAGAATGGGTAAAGAGAGCAACATGATTGACTTCAAGCAAGGCATTCTGATTAGTGCTAGACTAGCCTGGGCTGGTATTTCAAAAATTCTCAACCTTATGGAGTTTTCTCATGCAATGGTGTAAGAATATACCAAGAATATTGAAAACATTTGGTGAAAAAAGGCGATCCTGTGGACATAAATAGCTTCGCAACGAAAGGGGAGAGAAGAGGATGTCAAGAATCGGTCTGTTAAACCGGTGGTGCACAGTCAAGCAACTTGTAGATGACTACAATGTTGGTGCTCCAAGTAAAGTGTCTAAATGCACAATTTGTCGTTCCTTAGCACAGATGGGCTATAACACCTGTTCCAGTGCCATTGCTGTCTAAGAAAAACAGAGCGAGACTCTAGTGGGCACAAGAGTGCAAAAATTGGATCACCGAGCAATGGAAGAACATTGGTCAGCTGAATCAAAAGTGTACAAAACCCACACAATGCATGTATACTGTAGCTTACAATTTTGTACTGGTTCCCAAATGCTGCAACCTACATCTCTATACGGAACAAGTGTACATGTCCTTTTTATTTTATCATAAGGTCAGCTAATGTCATAGCATACACATGCCATTTCATTGATAAACACTGGTCCCAGCTCGTCCTCATTATGGTCAGACACCGCTCATAGTCCTTGCTGTAGCTAGGTCTACCAAACTATTTTCTGGTGGACCATTGCTTCATTTTTGTATTTAAAACACTTATTTTTTGGTTTCTTAGGGTGGTTTCACATCTGCACTCGGGGTGCCATTTTCCTGCTCCCTGAATGGAGCCCTGTGGCTGATCGGCTCCGTCTTACCATGGAACCGAAATGCACAGAACAGACCGCATTGACTATAATGGGGTCCATTCACTTTCCGCTCAGCTGCCCGACTTTTATCCGGAATAAAAATTGCTGCATGCAGTGCTTTTTCTTTCATTATTTTGTGCCGGATCTGAGATGGAACCAGAGGTTCCAACGCAGATGTGAAACCACCCTTATATAGTGCTGACATATTCCCCAGTGAAGTTCAGAGCTTGTCACATCAGTTCCTGTTCCAAATTGGGTTCACAATCTACTGTCATTTCTCCATCTATCACACAAACTATGCCCAATTCCCCTATCATTGTGCTTTGGAGCAATGCTGGAAGGAGGTAGACACAAAGAAAATCTCTACAAACTCCATGCAGTTATTGCCTTTGGTCGGATTTTTAAATATATGGTTACAAATAACTAATATTTATAACAGTATCATAGAAAAGGTTTTAGAGCCAATATTTAGTGTGAACACACAGATGTTAAATATCCAGAACATCCATGGTTTTCAATCGTGTACTGATTGATAGAAATAGTTTTAAAAGGCTCTAGTACCGAAATCTTGGTTGAGTATCCCGCAGCATGTAGTAAATGCTATGTGCTCTCTGTTGCATACAAGATTAGCTATTTGTTTATTAATGAGCATGTAGCTTAACATTTGTCTGTCAGTCGGATGAGAGGCGATATTTTTCCGCTTCAGTTGATAAACTGCTGGCAGACAACATTCGTTAAGAATAAATTCTGTATATGCAATAAATGTGTTCCTTCCGATGAGGGTAGTTTGCAGAAGAGATGCACAAGGGGATTTTTTAATTTGGTGGATTAGAGGCAATGATGGCCATGACCAATAACTTGTAAGGGTTGTCTTTATCATTTTAAATGTACTGATAGATTGACTACATTACGGTGGCCATAATCCTCAGATTACCGTATTTTTCGCTCTATAAGACACACCGGATGATAAGACGCACCCCCGTTTTAGAGGAGGAAAATTGTGAAAAAATATTTTGAACTCACCCACGGACAGTGCAGGACATAGTGCCGAGTGACGGAGCAGAAGGAGCAGCAGAGGTCTGAAAAACCGGAGCTCCCTGTCACAGTGGCGCTTGTGTATGGCAGGAGGAAGGGAAGAAGCCGATTGGTAGAGGAGGGGAAGCAGCAGCAGTTCCCACCGGCCTTCACTACCAATCAGCATATGGGAGGCAGTGGGGAGGAGAGAGAACTACTAACCGATCGCACATTTATGCGCACGATCACGAGTTTGTTTGTGCATCTGTGATTTAGTTTGTGTGATCGTGCATTAAATTCATGATCGCTATGAATTTTGGCACATTCGCTTTATAAGATGCACTGACTTTTCTTCCCTCATTTTGGGGGGAAAAAGTGCATATTATAAAGCAAAAAATACAGTATATACATTGACAAAAAAAAATAAATAATGCACCCAGATAGAAATGTCGGATTGCTATCTGGGTGGGAAAACTCGGCATGTAGTTATGTCTAGGGCAGGTATATAAATGATTACAGTTGTGATCTAATTGGACACTGGATCTTGCCACCAGATGAGGAGCTGTTGGGACCAGTGATTACATGAGGGCATACATATACTGCAAAGAGGCCCTGGTCAGCCCAGACAGACCACCAGTAGAGAGGACCATTTGATCCGATGTCAGGCATGAGCAAATCCAACAGTTTTGGTTGTCCACCATGCAGAGACAGGTGGCACATTCGTCACAAAATCCTGTCTCTGCCCAACCATTCCCAGGTATTTAGCAGAAGGAAATTTGGTGTCAGGGCACCAATTACTTGTACTTCCATTAATACCATCCCTTTCGCTTGTAGGGGTGTCCTAAATGAGAAATCTGGATTGCTGCGGACTGGAACGGTATCACCTTTAAAGGCAAATCCTGATACTGTTTGGGATCCAACTCCAGTCATGTTCTACTATGGTGGCCTCCTGATGAGCGATTCAATCCTGCCCTTGCTATGGAGTCACACATTGCTCCAACTATTGGTGTGATAATCTAGGAAGACATCACATATGACAGTCAATCACCCCTAGCTGTGATTGAGGGACAATGACAGTTCAGAGATATGTGCAGGAAATTCTGAGACCACATGGGTTGCCTCTCATGGCAGGGCTTCCAAAAGGCATTATTCGGCAGGATAATCCTTGCCCACACACAGCAGGGATTTCCGGGGAATGCCGCCAGTAGGTTGCCAGACCTCCTTCGTCTACCTAGTTGGCAGATTTATTGCCAATCAAGCTTTTATATGTGACCAACTAGGATGCAAGCTTTGGCAACCTATGAGTGCGCAGGATTTAGATGCCCAGTTGAAAAATCAGTGGGATAACATACGAAGCCTTTATGCTTTGCATCTCATTATCTCACTACACACCTGAATACATCAAGACAGGGGCGTCACTATAGAGGATGCAGGGGATGCGATTGCACCCGGGCCCAGGAGCCTTAGGGGGCCCATAAGGCCACTCTTTTCCATATAGGGAATCCAGTACTATGAGTAAAGCATTATAGTTGGGGGCACTGTTACAAGTTTTGCATCGGGGCCTGGGAGCTTCAAGTTACGCCTCTGCATCAGGGGACTTCTTGAGTTTGTCAAGGACATTAGAAATCCCTTGAAATACCGATGGTGGTAATTGGTTTGGTAATTGACAAGTGGACCTGAAAGGGGATGTGTGGGGAGATACCACCACCCTCTCCTAGAAGTAAGTACTGATCAGTTGAAAGCTTTACATTTTGTTCTATTTCACCCCTGATCGCTGGTGCACATTTTTCATTTCTCTACTGAACTGAAAACTAGGTGCTAAAAACCAAGAACTAGGAATACTGAATGAACATAACTGTCACAGCTATCAGATGTGCAGACTGCTACAGCCAAGCAATATTTAGAGAGAGGCTAGCAAATAACAGCTACCTAATTAGGCCGGCTAAACAAAGTTGTCAGCTGACGCAGCCTAATGCTTCAGCTGTGAGAGCGGTTGTGTCACGTCCAACCAGGATGCGCTGGATCTATCACCCACTAATCTCACACAAACCCACACAAAGAGTGATAAACAATATTGATAACCAAAACACGGGAAATACTGTCCCTATATAACTAACACAGGAGGAGGCCTGCCTAAACACAGGTTACCTGTCCTGACAAGGACAAACCTTGCCACATACCTCGGCCACTAGTTGACCCTACGTGGGACAGGGGAATAACACAGGAAACCATATAGAATTGCAAACAAGTGCAGTACTTAGCTCTGAGATGCACCAGATAAATGGGAGATCCAGGACCAAGCTCTGACCGCTAGCCCAGTCAGAGGGAGACTGAAGATTCAACAGCAATTCAGCTCAGCATCAGGCCATGCTAAATAGCCCTGACAACTATCCACAGGTGAGACTAAACACGTCTCATCTAATACCACTCCACTCACAGCAAGGAGAGGAAGAAACACCTATGAAATATGTACCAGACTATCAGCAAGGCAGTAATCACAGAACCGCTGCCACAGTACCTCCCCTTTTAGAAGGGTCCCCAGGACCCTTAGGACCAGGTCGATTTAGATTCAGTCTGTGAAAATTTTTCACAAGCCAATCTGCATGGACATCAGCAGCTGGTACCCATGTCCTCTCCTCAGGACCATAACAACGTCAATGCACTTACTACTGTAGGGATCTCCTAACTTGACGAGAGTCCACTACGTGACTTATCTCAAATTCAATATCTCCATCAACCAGAACCAGGGCTGGCAGAGATGAACCATTTCCTGAATCAACAAACTTCTTCAATAGAGATTTATAAAACACATTAATAATACTCATAGAACTAGGAATCTCCAAACAAAATGATAAAAGATCAATTTTTTTAATGATTTTAAAAGGGCCAATAAACTGTGGATCTAACTTGAAAGATTGCTAGGATTTAAACCTGTGACCTTCTGCACTTTGAGCAGCAGCCCTACCTATTGAGATATTCAGCATACTAGATTGCTCCCCTTGATTCCTAGTCCCATGTTTCTTGTCCTTATCTCCTGTTCCTTATTCCTGCTTCCGTGTTTTCCCTGTCAAGTACAGCCTGTGTCTTTTTCCTTCCCCAATTATCCCTCCATATAAATCTGGCCCTGTTCCCTCCTTCCTTGCATGTTATTGTGCCTCTAATCAAGCGATTCTCTCACATACCTCCCCCTTTACAACTGATCGTCCATCTTGAGTACCACATCTCGGCTATACCTCCTGACTACGTTATTGCTTCAATCCTTTCTACTGTAACGCCATCTTCTGAACCAGACCCCAGCTATTCCTGGACCACACTACCTTCCTGTAAGTGGTAACAGTATGAAACTTCAGTCGCACGCTAGACTCGTGACAGAATAACACGCCCAAAAATGAAGTAACTACATTGCGGATACAAGTGGTGGAATTACAAGAGTTTTGGGTCTCGTATCAGAAGTAGGTCTCCACCCTAGAAAAGGAGGTAGATATTATAGCGACAAGTACGTGTGTCACACCATTCCAAGCCCGATGTTCGCATGCCACTACCGTCAGTATTTTGTGGGGATTGCCACCAATACAGAGGGTTCCCGAATCAATGCTGCATCTTTTTCCAGATGAGACCTACTCCATTTACCAGAAAAAGGTGATGTTTATTATTAACCTTCTGGATGGTGAAGCGCTTGCTTGGGCCTCACCTTATATGGAAAATGACAGCACCCTTCTCGATAACCTCCACACCTTCATTGCAGCTATGGATCAAGTGTTCGACGATTCCAACCGCTGTGCAACTGCTGACAGGAAATTGCATGATCTCTGTCAGGGTCGGCATTCAGTTGCCGAGTATACAGCAGAGTTTCATCGTTGAGCTAATAAGACTGTACGGAATACTGCTACACAGCTGAGTTTGTTCCTAAGAGGATTCTCAGAAGAGGTTAAAGATGAGCTGGCCAGAGGGGAGACTCTGTTTGATTTGGAAGACTTTATTCAAATAAGTAACCGCATAGATTACATTTTTTCGGAAATAACCCCTCCTATTCATTCAGCCCATCCACCTTAAACACCCAAGTAACTCTTCACCCGAACCCATGCATATCGATGCCATCCGCAAACCACTCTCAATTGCAGAGATAGAGAGGTGCTATTTTGAGAATTTATGCCTGTACTGCAGGGGGTCTGGTCATTATGCCCCATACTGTCCTAATAATTTCTAGAGGACTATTGCCTTCACACAGGTTAAGACCATAATTAACACTGCCAACCTAAAAGGGACGCATACTGCTCTGCCAGCCATCCAATCTGTTACCCAAGAAGACAAGGAGAAGCATCACTCATCCCTCCACTTCCTGATCCCTATCAAGATAACCATGGGAAACCACAACATCTTAGGAACTTCCATGTTGGTTTCAGGAGCAGGAGGGAATTTTATGGACTGCCAATATGCTCTTGACAAACATGTGGCAATCAGAGCTAAAACCGAACCCATTGACATGAAAATGGTGGACCCTCTGGTTTCGCGGCCCATCACTCAGGAGACAAGTGTACTAGATGTTCACATAGAGCCAGATCATCATGAAATGATCAGTTTTCATCTCATCTCTTCTCCAAAATTTCCAGTCATCCTTGGTTCTCTACTCACAACCAGACTATCAACTGGGAATCATGAATTATCACCTTCCCTTCAGAGTATCATAAGGTAAATTGCCAATCCAAGCTGCCCACACCCAGTCAAGGGCAGGACCCAGAGAGTGCTCCCCTAGAAAATAAGAAGTTGCCACCACAATAACAGTAATTTAATGACGCCTGCAGCAAAAAGAATGCCGAACAACTGCCCTCTCATCGGCCATATGATTGTCCTATTGAGCTGCTTCCTTCAAAATTTGGATGAAGTTCTAGAAAAGGGTTTTATTCAGCCCTAATCCTCCCGGTGGGTATACCCATGTTCTTTGTTTAAAAAAAAAATTCTACTCTTTGACCATGCATTGATTACCTGGAAGTAAACAAGATCACTATTAAGAATCACTATCCTCTTGCATTAATCCCGAGACTGCTGGAGAGGATGCGGGCAGCAAAAATCTTTACTAAACTTGACCTCAAAGGAGCATATAATTTGGATGAATGGAAAATAGCGTTCAGAACACAATATGGATGCTTTAAATATCTAGTCATGCCGTTTGGTCTGTGCAATGCTCCTGCCAGCTTCCAACATTTCATTAATGATGTATTCCAAGACCTACTGAATCAATTTGTGGTGGCCTACCTTGATGATATCCTAATTTTTTCTGACAACATAGAAGAACATCGTAACCACATCTGGTTGGTCTTGGAGCGATTCCGAAAGAACAGCCTCTATATCAAACTAGAAAAGTGTAAATGTGAACAGACCCGGATGCCGTTTCTAGGGTACAATATCTCTCCAAACAGTCTGAGTATGAACCCTACCAAGATTAAAGGGGTTGTCCCGCGCCGAAACGGGTTTTTTTTTTTTTCAACCCCCCCCCCCGTTCGGCGCGAGACAACCCCGATGCAGGGACGTACAGACAGCTTACCGGAGCGCTTACCTTGATCCCCGCGCTCCGGTGACTTCTATACTTACCTGTGAAGATGGCCGCCGGGAACCTCTTGCTTCGTGGACCGCAGCTCTTCTGTGCGGTCCACTGCCGATTCCAGCCTCCTGATTGGCTGGAATCGGCACGTGACGGGGCGGAGCTACACGGAGCCGCTCTCTGTCACGAGCGGCTCCATAGAAGAACACAGAAGACCCGGACTGCGCAAGCGCGGCTAATTTGGCCATCGGAGGCCAAAAATTAGTCGGCTCCATGGAGACGAGGACGCTAACAACGGAGCAGGTAAGTAAAAAACTTTTTATAACTTCTGTATGGCTCATAATTAATGCACAATGTATATTACAAAGTGCATTATTATGGCCATACAGAAGTGTATAGACCCACTTGCTGCCTCGGGACAACCCCTTTAAGGCTGTTATTACAGATGAACGAGTATACTCGCTAAAGGCAATTGCTTGAGCGAGTATTGCCTTTAGCGAGTATCTCCCCCGCTCGAGATAGAAGGTTCGGGTGGCGGCGACGGGCAGGGAACTGCGGGGGAGAGCGGGGTGGAACGGAGGGGAGATCTCTCTCTCTCCCTCTCCCCCCCCCCTCCCGCTCCCTCCTGCTGACAGCCACTACTCACTGCTCCCCCACGCCGGCACCCAAACCTTCTGTCTCGAGCGGGGTGATACTCGCTAAAGGCAATGCTCGCTCGAGCAATTGCCTTTAGCGAGTATACTCGCTCATCTCTAGCTGTTATGGTTGGCCTGTTCCCAAGAACTTAAAAGAGGTTGACACTTTGTCAGGTTTGCAAATTATTACAGGAAATTCATAAAAGACTTTTCAAAAAACAACCTGCCTATTACCACTCTCATGAAGAAAACACAAGCATGTTCATGGTCTCCAGAGGCACAGGATGCCTTTGAAAGACTACAGATCCTCTTTACCTCAACACCGATACTGATCTACCTAAATCCAGAATTGCCCTTTGTCGTTGAAGTTGACGGCTCCAATTCGGCAGTGAGTGCAATCCTGTCACAACGAGTCGGAGACAAAATGCAGCTACATCCATGTGCATTTCTATCTTCCATCTTATTGCCCACAGAAAGAAACTATGACATTGGGAATAAGGGACTTCTAGCCATCAAAGCAGCCTTCTCTGAATCGAGACACCTTCTGGACAGAGCTTGACAACGGGGTGACTGTTCTCACAGACCACAGGAATCTAGAGTTTCTTCGTACTGCCAAGAGGCTATCAGCGAGACAAGCACGATGGGCCTTATTATGTTCGAGATTTAACTTTATTGTCTCCTAGCGACCGGGCTCCAGGAACTGTAAGGTGGATGCACTATCGAGGATTCTGGGTGAATCATGGGAGGAGGCTGAGATGGACAGTACTATTCTGGCGCCAAAATTTTTTGGGGGGAACTCTTAATCTTAAGGAATTGCTGACAAAGGTTAAAGAAGGGTATGAAAGCAATCCTTTCCTCAAGCAACCTTCCAAAGAAGTACATCTTAAAGGGGGGTTCAGGAGGGGTTCTGTATGCACAAGAACAGACTGTACATCCCACTCAATGACATCTGCAGCAAAAAGAACGCTGAACAACTGCCCCCTCATTGGCTATATGATTGTCCTATTGAGCTGCTTCCTTGAAAATCTAGAAAATGGTTTTAATCAGCCCCAATCCTCACCAGTGGGTGTGCCCATGTTCTTTGTTAAAAAGAAAGATTCAACTGGATGTCCTAAAACCGATCTATGACTCCAAATTTGCTGTCCATCCTGAGAGCTCAAAGACCTTGGAGCTCCTGCTTCGCTTCTTCTGATGGCCCAATTGCAAGGACAATGTTAAGAAATATGTCAACTCCTGTGACACATTTGCACGAAAGAAGATACCTTGAGCTTGTCATTTGGGTCTTCTTCAGCCACTTCTGGTTCTATCTAGTCCTTGGGGATCAATATCTATGGACTTTATTGAAGACCTTCCTGCTTCAAAAGAAATGACCACCATTCTAGTGGTAGTTAGACGAGCTTACTAAGAAGGCCCATTTCATTCCCAGTAAATAAATTCCAACAGCTGAGTACACTGTGGAACTGGTGATCAAGGAGATACTCAGACTACATGGAATCCCTGATGATGTGGTTTCTGACAGGGGGGCTCAGTTCACATTGAAGTTCTGGAAGAGTTTTTGCATGGCCCCGGACATTACTGTTAAACTATTTTCTGCTTTCCACCCCCAGTCAAATGCTCAGACCAAAAAGACAAACCAAACTCTGGAACAGTAACTCTGGGGCTTCATCTCGCATCTCCAGGATGATTGGGTGGAATGCCTACCAATGGCAGAGGTCACATATAATAACACCAAGCATTGCTCTACCTTGCAGAGTCCATTTTTTGCAAACTATGGACTACATCTAGTATTCATTCCGGGCCTCCCAGTCGAGACTCCTGTCCCCACGGCCAACCACAGGCTGGTAACTCTACAGGAAACTCAAGAAAAATTAAAGGAAATCCTGCAGAAGACCCAGGGGAACTTCAAAAGAGCTACGGATTGCCATAGCAGGGCCTCTCATGTCTTTCAGGTAGGGAACAAGGTGTAGCTGTCTACCCAGAATCTAAAGAACCATGCCTCTTCGTCCAAGCTTAGACTAAAATATATGGGGCTATTTCCAATCACAGCAAGGGTGGGCCAAGTAGCATTTCGTCTAGGCCTGCCGATCAATCTAAAAATTCACCCAGTGTTTCATATAACATTCCTAAAGCCATTTAAAGAGAACCCCTTTTCAGGAAGGACTCAGACACCTCCTCCACCAGTAGAAGTCAGAGGAGAAGAGCAGTACCACATAGAGAACATTTGTGTCTTCCCTGTCTAGTATACCCAGTGTCTTGTTCTTTCCCTAATCAGTCATCTATATAAACTTGATCCTGTTCCCTCCTTCCTTGCATGTTATTGTGCCCTATGCCTCTAATCAAGCGATTATCTCACATACCTGCTCCTCTACAATTGATCACCCATCTTGTGTACCAGACCTCAGCTATACGTCCTCACTATGTTATTGCTTCAACCCTTTGTACTGCACCGCCATCTTGTGAACCAGACCCCGGCTACTCCTGGACCATGCTACCTTCCTGGAAGTGGCTGCAGCACGAGACTTCAGTCCTACACTAGACTCATGGCAAGGACTGTTGTTTGAGTTTTATGTTCTTAGTTGACAACCACACCAATTCTCCCACCAAGAAATTAGTCCCCTCACAATGTCTAGTATCCGCCACACGCTTGAAATTTTGAGCCGTTATCTGAAGATTCTTCTAAATATATCTTCCCACACTGCTTTAATGTTAGAAGAGAACTCATTCCCCTCTGATACCTTTGACACATTTTTTTAGAAAAGGGACCAAAACATGAATAGAACCCACAATTACAAAAGAAAGGCGATGTCCCTGTAGATTCCAATGATTTATTGTTAAGTGCAAATTCAGCTAAAGGCAATAACCCTGACCAATCCTTCTGATTTTATGAGACATAACACTGCAAGTACTGTTCAGACTCTAGTTACATCTCTCAGTTTATCCATTAGTCTCCAGATGATATACAGAGGAAAAGGAGAGCTGAATACCCAACCAAGAGAATCTGGAAACAGACTGGACCTCAGAGATGATATTTACTGGTAACCAGTTTAATCTCACAACAAGAGTAATGAACAATCTAGAAAAGGTTTTAGCAGTGGTAAGACCAGAAAGGACCATCAACTTCCCGGCAGGAGAATTACAAGCCTATTTTGTTCTGGCACCAACCTCACAAGAAGACACAAAACGTAATACATCTCGTCGTAATAACGACCACTAAAGCATTCTTGTGAGTAATGTTCAGGGGTTATTCCCAAGATGATCAGCTAACACAGAACTATGTACTTCAGATAGCATCTGAAGCCTCAAATGAACAAGGACAAAAAGCTTTCCCACAGGAAGGCTTGACGGGGCTAAATTCTGTACCTTATGGACTTGCTCCTCCAAATCCAGTGAAACTGCTGGCACAACAAACCCCTCATAAAGAATGGGTGCAGAAGGTTTGTCCAAAAGCATGGGAACAAAACTCCTTGAAAGAGCATCAGCCTTAACATTTCTACTGCCAGGACGATATGTAACCATAAAGTCAAAACGCGAGAAAAATAGTGACCACTGCGCCTGTCTCAGATTAAGTCTTTTGGCTGACTTTAAGTAGATCAGTTAATTGCCAACAACACTCTGTCACCAATATCATAATTTTGCTAAGCAGTAGAAAATTTACTGGAAAGAAATGCACAAGGATGATGAACTTGCAACATGCTGGTTCCCTGAGAAAGCACTATCCCAATCCCAAGTTCCAAGGCATCAACCTCCACCATGAAAGGTCTGGATGAGTTTGGTTGTGCTAGAACCGGAGCCGTAGCAAAACATCTTTTTAAGCCATGAAAAGATTGTAATGCCCTTGAGGACCATTTAGAAGAGAAACACCCTTCTTTGTCATATCAGTCAAAGGTTTAACCACCATTGAGGGTCCTATAATAAATTTCCAATAGTAATTGTCGAAACCCAGAAACCTCTAAAGCGCCATTACGTTTTCTGGTAGCACCCAGTCCCGCACCACCCGGACCTTCTCCAGATCCATCATGAAACCCCTTGGGGTAATAATGTGCTCCAGAAATATGATCTCTTGTAAAGAAAAATTAAATTTTTCCTTTTTCGCAAACAAATTATTATTGTGCTCTGCTTGAAGAACCTGACGAGCATGAGAAATGCATGAATGAAAGTCTGGCAAAAAGATAAGAATATCGTTGAGATATACCAGAAAAAAGTGGCCGATAAATTCATAGAAGGCCTGATTAATAAAGGACTGGAAAATCGCAGGAGTGTTTGTTAACCCAAACACCATCACCAAGTTCTTATAATGCCCTTTGGGGATGTTAAAGGTGGTTTTCCATTTGTTTCCCTCCTTAATCCAAATCAAACTATATGCTGGTGTTAGATCCAACTTTGAAAAACAGTTGTCACCATTCAACTGTGAAAAACAGATTTGGAATGAGAGGCAATGGGTACAGATTATGCTTAGTGATTTGGTTTAGCTCTCTGATATCAAGAGAGGGCCGCGAACCCCCATCCTTTTTCTTGACAAAGAAAAAAAGCGCAGCCAGTGGAGAATTTGAGGGACGTATGTGCCTCTTTCTCCAACTGTCCCTGATATAAACCATAAGAGACCGTCTCTCAGAAGCAGTTAGATTTTACAAACAGTTTTTCAGCAATTTACAGTCTGGGATGGATTCAATAGAACAATCCCCCTCTCTATATTCAGGCAAATCATCCACTTGCATGGAAGATGCCTGTACAGATATACAACAAGTTTTAGAAATGTCTCCCTTCCCCCAATGCACTATGGGATTATGCAAATGCTACCAAGGCAAACCTAAGACTACTTGCGTTAAAAGGGACTCCTTAATATAAAGATTGATAATCTTAGTATGAAATAATCCAATATTTAGACAAAGATCCGGAACACAGAACTTTAAACACTTCTGTGATAATGGAGAATGCAGAGACAGTAATGGGTGAATCCAGAGGTTTTACCTCTACTCCTAAGCATTTGACAGTCTCCTGATGAATAAAGTTGACACCAGCTCCATATACCATATAAAAAGCAAGTGCTAAGTGCAGTACTTAGCTCTGAGATGCAATAGGTAAATGGGAGATCCAGGACAAAGCTTTGACTGCTAGCCTAGTCAGAGGGAGACTGAAGATTAAACAGCAATTCAGCTCAGCATCAGGCCAGGCTAAATAACCCTGACAACTACCTACAGGTGAGACTAAACATGTCTCACTTAATACCACTCCTCCCAGAGCCAGAAGATGAAGGAACACATACAAAACCTGCGCCAAATTATCATCAAGGCAGCAATCCTGCCACAATAGGTTGCCTGTCCCATGTCAGATTTGTTTCTTAATTCTATCAGTACTTGTATTCTGCAATTGTATGTCATTCTGATCAATGCTTGTATTCTGTGACTATGTCTCATTCTATATGAAGCAAGAGCTGTTTTTTTTTTGTTTTTTTTTAAGACTGTGTATGGTTCAAGTCACAGATAGGAAGGGGAGAGACGATCGCTCTGACCGCTGCGTCCAATTTGTCACTGCAAAGCCCGATCACTCTAGTGGGATTGTGAGTGTGCAGTTGCCAAACTACAGGTGGATTTGTAACCAGCTTTCACGGGGTCCTGCCACATGCAGGCCGAAACCATAAATCACCCTCTGATCTGGTCTAACGCACTCCAGTGTTTTACAATACCACTCAAATACACCCTGCCACCACCAACCTTTAAAGGTAAGATGGAACCCAGACTTATGATTTATAAACACAATCACGTTGTAGTTTATGGTTCATTTTAAAATGGACAAGGCTTAAAGGGGTGGTCTCGCGAAACCAAGTGGGGTTATACACTTCCGTATGGCCATATTAATGCACTTTGTAATATACATTGTGCATTAAATATGAGCCATACAGAAGTTATTCCACTTACCTGCTCCGTTGCTAGCGTCCTCGTCTCCATGGTTCCGTCTAAATTCGCTGGCAGCTTGCTTTTTTAGACGCGCTTGCGCAGTCCGGTCTTCTCCATTCAGCACGAGCCGCTTCAGTGTGCTCCCCGCTACAGCTCTTCTGCGCATGCGCAGACGAGCTGTCACTGCTCGGGAGCGCGCTGAAGCGGCCATTCTGCACCATCCTCTGTTAGAGGAAGGTGCAGAAACTGGAGCTGCCCAGCGGAGAAGACCAGCCCAGCCCAGCCCAGCCCAGCAGCCCCGAGAAGCCTCCCAGGTAAGTGATGGGTCGGGGGGGGCTGCCGCTGCGCCGGGCTGCGCCGGGGGGGGGGGCTGCCGCTGCGCCGGGGGGGGCTGCCGCTGCGCCGGGGGAGCTAGCGCTAGGCCGGGGGGGCTGTCGCTGCGCCGGGGGAGCTAGCGCTAGGCCGGGGGGGCTGTCGCTAGGCCGGGGGGGCTGTCGCTAGGCCGGGGGAGCTAGCGCTAGGCCGGGGGGGCTGTCGCTGCGATGGGGGGGGCTGTCGCTAGGCCGGGGGGGCTGTCGCTGCGCCGGGGGAGCTAGCGCTAGGCCGGGGGGGCTGTCGCTAGGCCGGGGGGGCTGTCGCTAGGCCGGGGGAGCTAGCGCTAGGCCGGGGGGGCTGTCGCTGCGATGGGGGGGGCTGTCGCTGCGCCGGGGGAGCTAGCGCTAGGCCGGGGGGGCTGTCGCTAGGCCGGGGGGGCTGTCGCTAGGCCGGGGGAGCTAGCGCTAGGCCGGGGGGGCTGTCGCTGCGATGGGGGGGGCTGTCGCTAGGCCGGGGGGGCTGTCGCTGCGCCGGGGGAGCTAGCGCTAGGCCGGGGGGGCTGTCGCTGCGCCGGGGGAGCTAGCGCTAGGCCGGGGGGGCTGTCGCTGCGATGGGGGGGGCTGTCGCTGCGCCGGGGGAGCTAGCGCTGGGGAGCCGGGGGCTAGCGCCGGTTACCTGCTGTCTGGTCGGCGGCTGCGGGGCGTCTGGTCGGCGGCTGCGATGCGTCCGGTTGCCATGGAGACACAGCTGGCGGCGTCTCGGGAGCGCGCACGTCGGGCTGCAGCGAGCGACTGGGAAAGAGCCGGCGGCCATCTTGAGGAAACTTTTATAACTTGCTGAAACGCTGGAACGGTAAGTAGAAACCAGCTAGAAATGTCATTTACAGGGGGGCTTAGTAATGTGTGTTTAATGGGGGGGACTGGGCAAAAAAAAAAATTAACTGCTTCCTCGAGACATCTCCTTTAACTAATAAATTTTAAAAAATGTATTTATTCTAAAAAGGACTAGCACTGCGTATATATATATATATTACAAAAAGGTTGTTACACAAGAGTATAATGGTATACAGACTTACACACACAAACAGTATTTTAAAATAAACAAGAAGAGAATAAAAGAAGGATGCCAGATTTGGGATATGCAGCCCAAGGTTCTGATTCGTGCAGAGTCACTGAAGCAAATGGAAACAGCCTTACGCCGAGGTGTATCTCTGAAGTCTTACAAATGGGAGAAGGAACACCTCTGCTTTAGGTCTTGTTGGACCACACCTCCTCTAGCTTTGTTTCGACATCACCAAGTGGTGTGTTGAATGTATGTGTAGCCCACCTCAGTGGAAACCCAATTTAACTTTTCGGTCATATTTTCGCAGGAGATCTTCTGATCGAAATATATGCATGCCATATTTTTGGTTATGATTTTATCTACTCAGCAACACCAAATATGACACAGAAATTATTACCAGGTACATGGATACGCCATTTGGGAGTGTTCTGGGCCTTGCATTCTAATGTGTTTAGGTGCATTTTCTTTAGCTGGCCCGCCACATTCTGAAAATGGGATTCATATGAGGCTGGGATCTTCACACAACCAAAAGTCTTTATTAAAAGATTTTTTCTAAACTGAATTTTGGCTACAGAGTGTTTGCGAGAAGCCAGCTACTCATTGAATGATTTTCCTAAGACTTCATTAACAAGTACATGGTCACACAATGTGGTTTACTCATGCTAATTCTATACTAACAGATATGGATGAGAGAAGAAAGGGAGGGGTTATTTACTCACATCACACCTGTTGTCCAGGGAAAGGTGAGACAATGGCCTTTCTAAATGCAAATATCAACTGGCAAGAGTGAATAAATGAATGAAAGGGCATCTGAAAAAAATTACCAATGCAATCTAACTACACACAAAATGGATGATACTATAGCCAGACCTGAATGGGCTAAAATAAAATGAAAGCTGAGATAGGCATAAGGCCTGACACACACAAAATGGCTGACAGCCTACCATTCTCTATATCATACTTCAAGTCCTAGAAAGGCTTTTGACCATGGAAATTAGGAAGCAGCATTCACACAACACCTGTTAAATGTTTTCTTAGCCACATGTTCTACATGCATATATTTTTGTCTTTTAATCAAAATATAATGTTGGCTAAACTCCCAGACATGGCAATGTAAATAGACAGAGCACTTAGCCCTTATTATCATCAGAAGCCTGTAAAATAAATTGATATATGGGTGTTTCTTGAATTACTCATATACTCCCATTTTCTTGAGGTTTGATGGCATTTGGTCCAGAAAGAGCATATCTGATGTTCTAACAAATATATGTAAATAATGATGTCGGAAATCACTAGTGTTATTTTGTTTTCATGTCTTTGAAGGTTCTAATAAACTATTTATTGTTTATTTCTAACCTTTTGACTACAACACTAATTAAAACCTGCCGATGTGAATAACATGGTATGAAAAATTCCAATATGACGTGATCCCCGCTTTCTCTGCACAAACTCAGTAGGTTATTTACTGATAATGGAGACTATAAAAGTCATTTATCTTGTCACATTACAATTAGAGTGCTTTTGAGATTATTAACGCCTCACCATACAACTGTTGACTATATGCTCAATGGTCCTGGATAGATGACCAGTCTTGATGGGCAGTAATTTAGCCAAGAATAAGTTAAAAGTGAGAAGATAATGATACAGTAACAGTTCTCCTGTTGATTTTAACAATTATTCTGTCTACCAAAAAGATTCTTCTTCCACAATCTATTGTATCAAAGTACAGTAGATTCTCTGTTTTTTTTTACATTTTCATTGTCTACAACTTCCTTAATACTGCCATCACCATGATAATATGAGAAAAATCATTTGAACAGGCAGTGAGTCAGTATACAGCATTGAGTAGGTGGGCTGACTCAAGGTCTTTAATAATTAAAGTTTGGTAAGAATGTTGGTGTCATCTTCTGCACTGAAAAGAAAGGATTGGAAATATTCAAAACTGCCAGCAAAACCCCCCCAAAAAAACAACACACATGGGCTACTGTTTTAACTGTTTCAATACCAGGGCATTTTTGGCCTTTCGGAGCATGCAAAATTTTTGGACTCGTCATCTCGCCCATTCCAGAGCTAATAACGTTTTATTAATATATATATTTTTGCATCGATGCAGCAATAGGGGGTCTTCATTTTGCAGTTTTACTTTGGGGTGAATATACTTTAGTGTTTAATTTAAGGAGGACAGACAAGCAAAAACATATTCAGCCATGATTTATTCTCTTTTTGTCTACATTGCTCACCTTTTGACCTACAATACGTTTATTTGTATATAAATACAATATATTTACAGTACATCTTGTGATTGTTATAGTTAGGTCAAATATGTGAAAGTTATGTGTACATTGTCTTTAAAAGCAAAAATCTCTTATATTTTTAGCGAGTGTAAGACCCATCCCAGATAGGCTAGTCCATATTAGAGATGAGCGAGCATACTCGCTAAGGGCAATTACTCGATCGAGCATTGCCCTTAGCGAGTACCTGCCCTCTCGGAAGAAAAGGTTCGGCTGCCGGTGGTGAGCGGCGGGGGAGAGCGGGGAGGAATGGAGGGGAGCTCTCTCTCCCTCTCTCCCCCCCGCTCCCCCCTGCTCACTGCCGCAACTCATCTCTCACCCGTGCCGGCAGCCGAACCTTTTCTTCCGAGCGGGCAGGTACTCGCTAAGGACAATGCTCGATCGAGTAATTGTCCTTAGCGAGTGTGCTCGCTCATCTCTAGTCCATATCCATCGTAAATGTGCCAGAACAGATGCAACTATGAACGTCAGCACTCTCTTCAGGTAAATTTTATTAGCAGGCTGGATACGCCATACAAAGCCACTTTTCAGCTCTACATATGAGCCTTTTGAAAAAGACTCACTTGCAGAGTCAAAATGTTTGCTGCTTAAGGCCTAGGCAACTGTGGTTGGGACTATTTTGGCAGCACTCTTGATATCGCTGTTGTGTAGATACAGTGCTTGGCGTATTGCACTATAAAATATATACATTCCCAAGGTACTCATTGGTGTCTCTTCGAGTTCTGGTTCTCTAATAGAAGGTATACATGTAGCCTGGAAAGCACTTCCAAAAAAAAAAAGTATAATAGTTGAGTGTTAACACAATAATTTTCCGTATTATTTTATAATTATAGATTGTGGTAGCGATTGGGTAACCAGACCTGGGGAATTTCCCAGACATGCTACTTTTGGAAGGCAATCTAACTCTTAGACGAATAATAACCCATGATTTCTTTATAACTGTACACTATGCATTCTCTAGCACTGAACAGTCACAAAGTACAAGATTTCATAATATAAATAAAGGCAAAAAGCCCCCGTACACACAATGAGTCGAATAGGGTTCTCTCTTAGCAAAGCCTGTTTCACAATAGTTCATTGCTTTACATTATGAGAGTTGCCGCTTTTTCATTAATAGCCTTGAGCTTTACTGTTCTATTTAAATCATCTGAAACAGATCTTTTATTTTTCGTTTCCAGAAACAATTATATGTCAGTCACAAACAGGAGAGAAACCTTGGGGTTCCAAAAATGGATAGGAAATGTTGTTTTATTGATTCTATGTAAGGCTGGGTTCAGACTGCATTTCAATGAATGCTCAGCCTTTCCTTCCCAGGGTTAAGCTCAAAAAGCCAGTAACAATAATCAAATGGAACTACTGACTCTAAGGGGTTGTCTGATGTCTTTTTCACTGATTACCTATACTCAGTAGTTGATGGATGGTGTCCACCACTCGGACACCCATCCATCAGCTGATCATCCAGCCTTCTGTCAGTGCAGCGGATCGGACGTTGTCTTAGGCCATCAGCAGAGGGAGCGCATGCGCTAGCTTCACTCCCATTTAAGTAATTGGGAGAGCCGCACAGCTATGGTACTTCCTGCTGGTCAGGACATCAAATCCAGTTCTGACCAGGAGAGAAGCAGGAAGTTGAGTAGCAGTGCAGTTCTCCCGTTGACCTCAATGGGAATGATGCTAGCACTCGTATTTCCTCCCCTGTTCACTTTTGACCTTTCTAGTGAGTGGGACAGTAGGGCCTCATGTCCACGGGCATAATTGAATTGCGGATCACCCTCATGTCCACGGGCATAATCGAATTGTGGATCACCCTCATGTCCACGGGCATAATTGAATTGCGGATCACCTGCAGTTCAATATGCCCCATAGACAATTGTTGGGCATCCACAGGTAATTCATTACCTGCAGATGTCCTTTTTTTCCGGTAAGCGGATCACACGCCCGGGGAAAAAAAAAGCAGCATGCTCTATTTTCTGTGGATTCCCTCATGGACAGCTTCCATTGAAGTCAATGGAAGCCATCCGATCCGTGGCACAGATGCAGCTGACACTGCATCTGTGAGTGGATCCACGTGAAAGCAGGAGATTTAAAAGAAAAAAGATCCAGCCGTGATTAAGAAGATCCACACGGCAGCCAGGCAGGTAGGAAAATGTCTTTTTAAGCCTTATGGCTGTGAGCACAGGTGGAAACCACTGCGGGATTCGACACTTGGAAACCTTGCGTGCCCATGGACACGAGGCCTAAGCTGATGGATGGGGAACCAGAGTGGCAGACAACCTCTTTAATTAGTTAATTGGAGACCAAAGCTGGAATATTTGGACTCCGTCAGAGCATATTTGTGCTTGTCTCCATCATATTTTAAGGACACAATAGTGTGGTCATCCAAAGCAAACACTGCCTTTATTGTACTTAATAACATAAAATATACTCCCTACACTGATAGTTGTTACAGTAAATAATAGCAATCTTGACTTGGCAGCTGAATTAGCAGTACAGTCTCATTAACTTGGTGAGCACAGTTTCAGAACACTGCAACATAGTTTCTGTACTTGCCAATGCTGACTCGAATTCAGCAACACTTCCTTGGCTTTTCAACCCCTGCAAGATCAAGTCACAGTCTCTATAGCTACTCACCAGGCTTGGGGTGGCTCCATGAACACTCCCAACAATACACATATATATATACACCTATATCTCAGCAATACAGTAGATCTCGACTGAAACTTTCTCAGCTTCTATGGTCTGACTGATCAAGCACTCACAGCTCTTATCGGGGAGCTTCAGGACTTCTTTCACAGCACACAGTCAAACTGCACCCAACCTTAACGGATGTCACCATTACACACTAAATGGTGTACTGCCAGGGAAAAGTGAGATGGAAAAAGATCTGAGGATACTAGTTGACTACAGACTCAATTGGAGCAACCAATACCAGTCAGCTGCTGCAAAGCCAAATAAAGTTTGGGGGTGCATTAAAAGAGGTACAGGGGCGAGAGAAAAGAACATTATCCTCCCACTACATAAGGCACTTGTCAGCCCTCGCATGGAATACTGTGTACAGTTCTGGTCACCGATGCTCAGGAAAGATGTTGCAGTGCTTGAGGGGGTTCAAAGAAGGGCAACTAAATTAATAAATGAAATAGGAGGACTGAAATACCCAGAAAGGCTATCAAAACTGGGATTATTTACCCTAGAAAAAAGACGGATAGGGGGCGACCTAATATCTATGTACAAATACAATGTTTATACCCAGGACTGTGATGGTAACATAAGGGGAATGCTCTGCGTTTAGCGGAAAGGAGGTTTCATCACAAACACAGAGGGGGGTTCTTTACTGTAAGAGCATTGAGACTGTGGAACTCTCTGCCTGAGGACGTGGTGATGGCAAAAACGATAGAGGAGTTTAAGAGGGGACTAGACGTCTTTTTTAGAGCACTACGACATTACAGGATATAGACATTAAATAACTAGTAGGGTTGTTGATCTCAAATGTTGATCCAGGGATGATTCTGACTGCTATTATGGAGCCGGGAAGGAATTTTTTCCCCCAGAATGAGGGTAAATTGGCTACTGCCTCACTGGGGTTTTTTTTGCCTTCCTCTGGAAGAAGGTTGTTAACAGGCTGAACTGGGTGGACCTTTATCTTTTTTCAGCCTAGCATACTATGTTATTATGATAATATTCTACATCAGACTTCCAGAGCTTCTCTCATGGCTTACAACTCAAGCCACACCCAAGCTTGCTCTTAGCGCTTGTATTTTCCTCTTCCTCTTGTATTTAATGTGCACTCCGCCACCATAGTCAATGCACTCGACTTTGCCTGATACACCCTGCCTCTTGTACCAAACACAGGAACAACCCTGTGGAATTACACACGCCTAACATTTGTCCTTTAGATGTACATGCCCCACCCAGCATGGTGACCAGGTATGCAAACCTTCAAAATAGCCATCATGACTGGGACCATTCACACCCTATCCACAAGGGCCACAACAGACACTGTTATATTAATCAGTTGCATAATACAAACTAACAATTGACATTAAACCTCAGCGATATGCGATAAACATCAGTCATCTTACTATTTACCCCAACAAACATCAGCGTCCTATGGCCACTTTCTAAATCAACTCAAGGTTAACTTTTTCATCCCCTTTACATACTCCTAAAATCCAGTATTTTGGCATTAGCCCATATGATATCATTGGTCATGTAATCAGGTTATACTATATATACTGTATACTGTATAGTATACGATGACACAATTAGGCTGACACAACATGGAGTAAGAAGATAGGTTGACACCAACAAGGGAGAAGACACCGGACAACACTGAGACGGGGACAAGAACAAATATAAGGGAGAGAAGTCAATGAGCATTGTAAGGGGGATAGGAGTAAACCCCCTTACGTATTAAAGTATTGGAAAGAGCATATGTGGCAGCTACAATAAGCCCACATCTGTATTATAGCGATATAATTAAGTGATTCAATTAGGTTATAATATATGAGTATTTAGAGAACAATATCAAATTGACTGATGCTTAAAATGACTTTTCAAAACGCAGTCTCTAAACGGGAATCTCTGATGGGCTTAAAGTTTCTTAACTCATCTGCATTTTTTCCTTGATTAATTAATTGAATATGTGTTAGTCAAAGCATTTACTACTCCGATATAGAATGTTAATGGAATTTATGCAAAAGCATTTCATGTCCCTTTTAGTCTCTACTTCAGCTGGTTAGAATGCTACAGTCTAAATGAAAAGTCATTGACTATAGGGGTTGCTCTTTTTTATATATCTAGTAGCAGCAATATCAGAGCCTGTCTTATTTTAAGGGAACCTGTCTAGTAGTACCGTATTTTGCTACATGAACTAATAACATCTTTAGAAGTATGAAACATCCCTTTTCCCAACACTGTATATGTTATGACTGCAGCCAAAAGCATGAGTTTTGGAACTTTGAAATTCTCCCACATGACATGTAAATGATGCAGAGCTGTCGGTGGGCAGGCTGGACTATCTCTGCTAGAACCATCTAAAGCCAAAAAAATCTCACCCCGCTAGCCTCCTCAGAGTTGGCGCATCTCTCCAAAATCCTGAGCTCATATACCGGCGCTTACTCTGAGTAAGTATATACGTATTTATACGTGTCTGGAAAACCTGTTTGCATTTTACGCTTAAAAAAGGCGCTTGCACAGATCTAACTAAAATATGGCTATAATAACCCTTTAACCATTGGGACATAATTCCATTCTAAACCCTGATCCTTGGAGCATGTACTTCTTTTATACCCATACTTGGATATTTGTCTATGCCCTCTGGAACTCAGGGGGCTTTCCTCTCCGAGACGTCTCTCCAGTTGCCCTGGATTTGGACAGGGATTTTAGTGACCAGTGAACTGGGACACAAGGTGCTGTTGGGTTTTACCCTATATGGGTTCTCCCACCTTACACCAGGTCAGTGCTAAATTTCCTTTCCTATAACATAGCACAAATGTTTCTACGCTAATAGTTCATATGTTTGTTTGCCTACAGCATGATGACTGGCAGCTATCTCCCTATACATAAAAGGGGAGAGCTGTCGCTCTACATGCTTCTGGCGGGGAGAGGCCGGTACCGTGAATCGGAGTCAATCCTTAAAGTGGGTTTATTCTGAAACATTGCAGTGTATAAAAATAACACATATATGGGGACAATGGTTCAGGCGGCATGAACCAGGTGACAGGTTCCATTTAACTACTTTGCCAAGTTCTTCTGATAGATCCACGTTTGAGTAATCATAATAGATTTAGAGGTATAGAGAATGTTGGAGAATTTGCTTTTAACAGTCTTCAGGCTACCACTCTGGTTTAGTCACTTTCTACAGCAATTGTAGTGCATCAATGAAACCCTGATGTAGCGCATTATAAGTCAATGGGGTTGAGTGCTATTGGGTTGCAATATAGCATGAATATAGCCACAATGCAGAAGTGAACAAAGACTCATAAATTGAATAGTATAACAAACAAGTTGAATAGCTGCTAAATCTAAGTACAGGTGATTTGGTGACAAGTGGAAGTGTCATTCATAAGTACAGTTATGCACGGATAGGCGGCCTTCTTGAATTCCCAAGAGCAAGATGTTTTAAGTCCACTTTCCTAGTGGCAGAAATCAAGGAAGTTGTCTCCTCAGCCAAAACCCATTTCCAATTGCAGGAGCCTTGGCAATCAGATGGGTATTGTGGTTCCACAATCCTGGAGGAAGCCTTGTCTAGTTAGCAGCCACTGTTGGGGAATTATAGTGCTAAATGAAGTCCATTTAATACATGGATGGCTAGAGTCTGCTGGATCAAGACATGTTCTTACAAAAGAGCTCTTAGTTGTAGCTAAAAGTGGGGGGCGGTGATAAGTGGAACACCTTCCTATGATACCTGTACACCCAGGGGCGTAACTATAGAGGATGCAGGGGATGCGGTTGGACCCGGGCCCAGGAGCCTTAGGGGGCCCATGAGGCCTCTCTTCTGTATATAAGGAGCCCAATACTATGAATAAAGCATTATAGTTGGGGGCCTTGTTACAGGTTTTGCATTGGGGCCCCGAGAGCTTCAAGTTACGCCTCTGTGTACACCTTAACAGGACACATGGACATGGGTTGGCATCATAGGACAACCCATTTTTAATGAAAGATAATGACCAGAGACATTAAAGGGGTTGTCCAGTTGTAAACTATTGATGACGTATCTGCAAGATAGACCATCAATAGTAGTTCAGCGGAAGTCATGACAATCAACTGTTCGCCAGACCAGTACTTTTGTGCACTAACCTGATTTCTGCCAGAAGCAGACAGCTCTGTTTTCATTGCAGTGGCCAAGATTGGTATTATATACAAATTCCCATTGAAGCGAATAGGAACTTTGTGTATATTACTAAGCCCGGCTACTGCAGTGGAAACGGAGCTGTCCGTTTCCTGCAGAAATCAGCTCAGTGCATCGGCTGATCAGTGAGGATTCCTGGGCAAGGGACCCCTAAGTCTGTCAGGGAATTTTTGCTATATAAATGATGGTGTATGTACGTGATGTCATTCCTGGAAGTTATAGAGTATGTGCTGGTTGCATGAGCGGGGTGCAGGCACCATGTATGAGGATGCAAATAAGGGGGTGTTGTTTTGTGAAAGATAGAGGGAAAGAGCCAAAGAGGTAGGTAAAGAACCCAGACCGCTTGAGGAAGTATACCGCCCACCGTCCACCGCTAATTAGCATATGGCACAGGAAGCTTTTCTAGGATCATATCTTTTCATGGCAGCCTGCATTGAATAAAACGAAGCTACTGTTTTATTCCTCATCCAGTTCCACAACTGACAGTATATTACATGCGAGACTTCCTTTAAGGTTGTACACCTACTATCTCAGGCTTCCGCTCCTTAGGGAGCTCTTTGATCTATACATGATCATTCCATTATAGACACTTGTCATGTTGTTTATAATTGTTGGCATACAATATGACTTCTTTATCCAAATACAAGAGAGATACTGCTGTTCTGCTGTTGCCAATTATTTCTTGTGCTTGTTAAAGGGGTTGTCCAGGGTTAGAAAAACATGGCTGCTTTCCTCTAAACACAGCGCTACCCTTGCCCATAAGGTTGTGTATGGTGTTGCAGCTCAGCTACATTGAAGTGGATGGGAGCTGAGCTGCAATACCAGACACGACCCTCAGACAAGGATGGCGATATGTTTGGAAGAAAGCAGCCATGTTTTTCCAACCCCGGACAACACCTTTAAGTTTGACAAACAGTCTAATATGTTAATGTCTGTTACTTTAACCCCTTGACGTTATATGATGAAAGTTTACATCATGGCAGGGTGGCACATAACGCAACAGGACATCATCTTACGTCATGTAAATGGCGAGGGATCAGAAACTGAGCCCACGCCATCCTGCATCGGGAGCCGGCTGTGAATGATAACGTCCGTGCTCCCAGCCACTGAAATGGATAATTAGTCTAATGAGTTCAAGATGTGTTCTTTTTCCTGTGCAATTATGCAGTGCTTCACCCATCTCCTGGTATATTGTGGGCATTTACACGTCCCTATTATGGGGACCTATGGTGGGCAAACGCGCAGGAAAATAGAGTACGCTGCGTTTGGTTTTTTTGCACGACCGAAATGCACAGGAAAAAACGCGCATGTGAATGAACCCATTGGAATCAATTGCGTATTGTGCATACAAATTTGACGTGCGCAAATATGCATGCAAATACGCCTGTCTGAAGCCTCTCCATATCCGGCATCATATCCCACACCTGTTGCAGCAGCCGTGTCTGGGTCCTGGTGCTTGAGGAGCACAAAAGCCCCTCGGCTACATAGAACAACAGTATTCTATAGAGCATATGGCAGATTGTGGACTGAGAGTCCTGAAGCTTCAAGTTGTATCTCCGCTCATTTATTTGTGTTTACTAATTACTATTAGAGATGAGCGAGTATACTCGCTAAAGGCAATTGCTTGAGCGAGCATTGCCTTTAGCGAGTACCTGCCCGCTCGAGACAGAAGGTTCGGGTGCGGCGCGGGGGAGCGGTGAGTAGCGGCAGTCAGCAGGAGGGAGCGGGGGGGAGAGGGAGAGAGAGATCTCCCCTCCGTTCCTCCCCGCTCTCCCCCGCAGCTCCCTGCCCGCCGCCGGCACCCGAACCTTCTGTCTCGAGCGAGCAGGTACTCGCTAAAGGCAATGCTCGCTCGAGTAATTGCCTTTAGTGAGTATACTCGCTCATCTCTAATTACTATTGATATTTGATTTTAGGCGGATCCTTTCAATATGCACTTAGAATTTGTTTCTCTTATTAGATACTGAAGTATGGAAAGGACTTCACAATCCCAGTGAGCGGCTCTTCTGCAAACCTTTTTTTTTTACACTAATTCAGCAGATTGGATGCCAACATGTTTTGTAGAAACAGTTAGATAACATCAGGTCTGTGTAGGATGGAGGTAATTTTAGTCCAAACAGAATCGTTCTTCGAAGGGTTCTGTTACCAATGGGAAACACACATACGTTGTTTCATGGAAAGACCTGGCAAAGCAGCAGAACGTAGTATTGGATACTGAATGACATATGGGGTCTACAGTACTGATACATCGTTCTCTTTTAAAGGGAGCGTGTCACACTGAACACGCTGTACAATCTGACGGAGCATGTCATCGAGGAGAAGGAGCTGAGCAGATTCATAGATTTTTGTGGGAAATTTAGAACTTTGTGTTGTGCTGTTCCTCTGTTATTCCTACTGGGAATGTATGAATAAGTTAACAACGTCGTGTTCCCATTCCCCTTGTTAGTGGGGCATGTCCTTACACATGGATACTGTAAAAATCAGGGCTGACAGTAGAGTTGGCCCCAGGTTTATGTGGCCCCTTGGGCAGTGGAGTCACAGTGGATCTCCTTAGGAATTTATATGCCCTGCTATGCCCACTGAGTAATTAACCCTTTGCAATCCAATTTTGGATTCAGGGTTTCCTAGGGGGCTTTCTCTTTCTGCCATTATACAATGGCGCCATCTGCTGGCTAGAGCCAGTACTGTGGTATGGGACATGCTGGAGAGGCCCCCAACAACAGAGCAGCCAGTAATATACAGTAAGAAGACCCTGCCGGACGTCTTCCGACATCGGAGCTGTGCAGCCTTCAATCAGAATGTCTTCAGACATCAGACAGTGGATTGGAAAGGGTTAAAACAGTTGTACCAGGGTAACAAATTATCTCCTATCCACAGAATAAGGGCTAACAAGCCCTTGGAGTCCGTAAGCCAAACCTCTGACTCCTTGATTTACGCAGGCTTCGACTCTACGGCCGTGAAGGGAACATACACCAGACTATTGATTTATACAAAGTTTAGGTATACTTTATCTTGTCTTAATAATGTCTTCATTGCTCATTACTATTCCTCTCTAGCAGTTCTGCAGTTCTGAGATGAGTGCAGGCATGCCTACTGTCCAGCGCCTTCTTCCTCTGCTCTGCAGAGGAGGAGCTTCACTACTGAGCATGTGCAGATAGTGCAGCACCGATTCATCTCAACTAAAAGCCTTGAAGAAGCAGCATAAGGATACTTAGTCTAAGGCCGCATGCACACGGGCAGCTCGGATTTCACATGCCGAATCCAGCAGCAGAATCCATGCCTGGCAGCAGCGGCGTCCACGGGTACCTGCTTTTCTTTTCTTCAATTTGTACTGCGGATGGTCCGCACGGCTCGCCATCAGACGTGCGGTACAGATTTTTTTTAAACTCTTACTTTCCTTGCATCATTGCCTAACGATGACGTAGAATCTGCGACCTTTCTGCGGTGTCAATTGCAGAAGGGCTGCAAAGTGGACGTCTTCCATTGACTTCAATAGAGGCCATCCATACAGAATCCGCGCCAAAATGGAGCATGCTGCGATTTTTCCTCTGTGAGCGGAAACTGCAATTCCGCCCATGTGCATGAAAAATCACTTTTCCATAGCACGCTATGGGCGTCATTTGCTGCGGAATCCGGAGGCAGACGCCTGCTCCGGGTTCCAAAATGCAAAACTGCTCGTGTGAATGAGGCCTTATGGAGAGCAAAGGCAAAAAGTGATTTTCTATTGCTGTTTTCACATCATAATTATCAATGTTTTCGATAAATGTAGGAGGGGATAGGACCTCCATTTTCGAGATTGGCAGGGGTCTCATTGGTGAACCCCCCCCCCCACTGATGAGCAAATTATTCTTTTATCCACACTTGTAATCTTGACACATGCCCTTTCATAAGGCCCCATTGTGACTCAGCAATAAATAAAATAATCTCACTCACCTCCATCATGCTACCATAGCGTCCACCATCCTCTGCCAGGATCATACAGAACAATGCAAGTGGGGCAATGAAATTATTGCATTGCCTGCATGATAGAGAAGGTGCAGCAGCAGAGCATTAAAGGGGTTGTCACACGCCGAAACGGTTTTTTTTTTCAATAGGCCCCCCGTTTGGCGCGAGACAAACCCGATGCATGTGTTAAAAAAAAAACGTTTAGTACTTACCCGAATCCCGGCGCTGCGGCGACTTCTTCCTTACCTTGCTAAGATGGCCGCCAGGATCTTCACCCACGGTGGACCGCAGGTCTTCTCCCATGGTGCACCATGGGCTCTGTGCGTTCCATTGCCGATTCCAGCCTCCTGATTGGCTGGAATCGGCACACGTGACGGGGCGGAGCTACGAGGAGCAGCTCTCCGGCACGAGCGGCCCCATTCACCAGGGAGAAGACCGGACTGCGCAAGCGCGTCTAATCGGGCGATTAGACGCTGAAATTAGATGGCTCCATGGCGACGGGGACGCTAGCAATGGAACAGGTAAGTGAATAACTTCTGTATGGGTCATAATTAATGCACGATGTATATTACAAAGTGCATTAATATGGCCATACAGAAGTGTATACCCCCACTTGCTTTCGCGGGACAACCCCTTTAAGTCTTTCCTACAATGTCACTGTCACAGTCAATTGTATCAGCGTCTTTTAAAACATGGATACAATAGAATTTTTTAAAATGCCGACTGGATCAATCGCACCCCTGGTAGGTCATCAACAGGTGGTAAGTGGGCTTCCACCAATCATGATCACTACCAATCAGCTGATTCCTATCACAGCTGTCCTATGGTTAGGGCAGGGAGTGAATCATGCCATCAGTATGGTAGTGCAGGCACAGCTCCCTCTGAATTTAATCGTCAGAGTCCCAGACAACCCCTTTACCATGATTCTCAATGGAGTAAGATGTATCTTATGTTGTATTTGGCACACCTTGAGCTCTCTGTGTGCCAATCGAAGAAATCTGTGCCAGCCAGCTATGAGATTTCTCTTATTTATACAATGTATGGCATAAAAAGGAAAAAGTAACAACTTTTTGCACAAAGTTGCACATGTGCAACTTTTTAAAGCTATTTTTGAGTTGGTAAATTCCCTAGACACTGTAGAAGTGGATGAAATGGCCACATTATGGTCCTATTTCTCTAATAAGCAGATCACTGAGACGCGACGGAAAGAATCGGATGCATCAGATCTTATAATAAAGCTGGAAAGAACAATAGATCAGATCCCAATACACCGCCGAGCATTTATAGAGAACAAAGATAACTATATATAGCCGAGAAAACCTCTTTATAGAAATTTGAAGGGTAGTTCTTTTTTTGGAGTTTCTCACAATCTAAAATATCACTTTCTATGTATAGATGATATTGTGCGTCATCATTAAATATGCTTAAATTGGTTTTCCATCACAAAGTTTTATGACTTATAATTAATACAGTAGATCATAAGAAATTATCAAAGGGGCCTGACCAGTGGAACCTCAACGATCCAAAGAACAAATAGTCTTTAGTCCAGTTCGCAGGCTGCATATGGACATCCTCCCACCACTGAAATATATATAGGTTTAGGCACAATGCTATATAGAATTTGGCTGTCAATAGACAAAAGAGCAGGAATGATGACCTTTAAGCCACATTGCCAGCATTGGGATCCCTCCTGATGGCGCTGTAGTAGGACTCATTTGGAAGAGATGACAACTCTAACCAGAATTTTCCTATGTCCCTGAATCATGACAAGAAGTCCACATATGAATAACATAGGTACTTTGCAAAAGACTGTACAACGGGTTTCTGTTGAAGACCTCCAATCTGTGGTAGAAGCGCACTGTACAACTTTTCTGAACAAAGTATACATTTAAATCATACATGGACTTCTCGTCATTATTCTTGGACATAGGAGCTGTGTCAATAAGACTTCTATCCGGAGATGGTGATTGGGATTTTCATGGAGGGCAATGGCTGTAAAAATGGGCAAGGTTGAACTGGCCCACAAAAATACCAGAAGATCCTCCGGTGGGCCAAGGCTCTGAAATAGTAATGACCTCCAAATGTTCAAGCAAAAGACAACCTCATATAGAGCTGTCAGTCACTTGTCAGTAGGGTCTGTTTCATATGCATTGATTCACAGATATCCTATTAGACCTTATTGATGATGGGGTATGTCATTTGTTTGCAGTAATACCAAAATGGGATTTACAGTAGGCATGGGCATGTTCTGCATAGATGGAGAGTGGGCTCTCAGAATCATCTACTTGGATTGGCATAAGTAACCCAAGTCCTACAATGGCTTTGATTTTAATATGATGGGGAATTAGTCACTTACTATAAAGGTCTCTGGCCAATACCTAAATAAAAGGGGTCATATCTTTCACTGTAATGTGAATGTTACTTTTGGGGATATTCTGGCTGCTATTGTCATAAAGGGTTGTAGCTGGCACTGATGATGGTACTATGGCTGTCAATGTTATAAGGCAGTCTACATGTACATGTAGCCTAAGGGTGGCCATACACATTAAATAGCTGTTAGAGAAATAAGCGTTTGACAGAGAACAATCTCACCAGACACCCCAACAGACATGCATGTGAGCATGCATATGTTATGAATTCGTAGTTCTGAATTGGTAAACCTGTTGACAGACAGATCTGGTGGTGGCTTATCTCAGAAGAATAAAAAGATTGGGCAGTTAAAATCCTTCTGCCCCATCCTTGACATCTTCTGTGTGAGAAGAGTGGGAAGGTCCCAATATACAGCATTTTAGATCATTAGCCGCACATGCTGGATTCAACAGGTTTGGCCAGTATACAATCTAATGTGTATGGTCACCTTCAGTCTGATTTTTGATGTCACTAGCGCAGGATCTGAGCCTTATATTTTGAAAGTTGGATAGAATAGCACTAAGAAGGCAGTTTTATATTCCAAGGGGGTTCTACTCGTCCTCCATATAGGTGAACTAGTAATTATTAGGAAATTATACTACCAATGTTTCTGGTGGCGCAATGCGCCACACAGCTCTACTCTATGGTACATCCATTATAATCCCCACACATTACACACACAGCTCTACTACATTCATCCTGATTCCCACACGTTACACACACAACACATCACACACATACCTCTACTACATGCCACACACAGTTGTACTACATCCATGTTGATTCCCATACATCACACGGCACATTACACATTCAGCTATGCTACATCCTGATTCACACACACAGCTGTGCTACATGGTACATCCATTATGATCCCCACACATTACCCACACAGCTTTACTACATCCATCTTGATTCTCACACATTGCACACACAACAAATTACACACACAGCTCTACTACATCCTGATTCACACACATCACACACAGCTCTACTATATCCATCCTGATGCTACACATGACACACACAGCACATGACACACACAGCTCTGCTGCATCCTGATTCACACACACACAGCTCTGCTACATGGTACATCCATTATGATCCCCACACATCACACACACAGCTCTACTACATGCCACACACAGTTCTACTACATCCATGTTGATTATCACACACAGCGCATTACACACACAGCTCTGTTACATGGTACAACCATTATGATCCCCACACATCACACACACAGCTCTACTACATCCATCCTAATTCACACACATGACACACACAGCTTTGCTACATCCTGATTCACATACATCACCAGACTCCTGGATACAGTGATGAGCCCCTGGTCATGTGATTCCTGACTCCACCCACAGATGTGATAACATGATGGTGACGTAATCACAGGTCCTGGTAGTAGCTGCTGTCGGTTTATCCAGTATACAGTACTTTCTACCAAACTGCACAATGGCTCCTCCCACAACAGTGACGTCACTGCAAGTCATTCAGCCCACCAGATGTCTCAGAGGTGACAGTTCGTCTGGTTTACAGAATTTGAACAAAAAGTTCATTTCGGATCCAACTAATTTGCACCGAACCTGAACTTTAGCAATAGGAAATGGAGAAAGAGAAGAAGATGGAGAAGAGAAGACATTTAAGTGGGTTTGACTGAGATGAACCTCCCAAGGTTCATGTTTGTGCTGAACCAAACGTTTAGTAAAGTTCGAATCGAAACAGGGTTTAACTGTTTTGTTTTGTTCAACACTACCAGTGGCTAGATGCTGTGTGATCTCTAAAGAGGCAAGTAACGCAGCACTAGAGACTCAGAGTATGCAACAAAAATATAATCACATCTCACTTTCTCTCATCATAAAATATAGCCAAAAGATAATAGATAATGATTGCATCTACATTTAGATGTGGCCTTCAGCCAAGCAATTTTTACACCTGTAGTAGGCGGCATCTGATAGCATCTCATCAACTGTAAATCAGACATGACAGTTTCCTGGAACCAATTTACCTAGAAATTAGCAGCCAATTATATCCAAATTTGTCCAAGGGCAATAAAAATTATATTGTACGTACAGTAGTTACATTTGGAGCGCAAAGGGATAATTTATCACTGGCTGTGCACCAGAATTGTGGTGAAAGTCAAGTTTTGCATAAAAATTGCAACTTTTATCCTATTTAATGGTATGATGGCTATTTTTTTGAAAAGTGGACAAGGTTTAGTCGGAGGTGCATGGCCTCTATGGTCCATCATGGTATTGTAATTTACTCCAGAAGCTGGCGTACAATCCTCTAGCAAGAGGAAGAAATGAGATATAACTTTGCATTCGGGTTCTCATTGATTCTTTTGCTGCTTCATTTGTGCTTTAACACCCCCTTTCTCCATTCAGCCACAATGGCTCCTGCTTATTTTGGAACCCAACAGAAGTCAATTGTCTTCTTCCCCTAGTCAATGGCTGACGTGATGTTTGATTGACACTGGGAAGTGGAGACCACCCACATGACAATTGATTAATATCAAGCTCTAAAAATAGCAGGAGCTATTGCACACAATGGGAGGCTAGAACAAAAGTCATTGAAGACCTGGGTGTAAAGGTATGCAGAGACATTTGCTACATATGTATTTATATTGCTATCCTTAAAAGAGTATTCATACCTAAAACTTTTATGGCATATCCACAAGATATGCCATAAAAATCAGATAGGTCTAGTATCAGACTTTGCCGCCCCAAGCCCAGCTGTATGAGATGGCTTGGGCTGGTTGGGACTGCAGAAACTGACGAGTAGACTTCACTACACCGTTTCCGAAATTCTCATAAAAGTCAATGGGAGATATGGACACCATGACAACTTGGGGAAAATCAGCTCATGGGGACCATTATCTTCCAGGGTAAAATGGTTGAGATACTAAAAAATTCACCCACAGATTGTGGATTTGGTTCAAATCCAGCTTTATTGTCTTCACAGTAATGCAGCACTTTACAACTAGTGATGAGCTCACAACTGAGGAAGAACAAACATGGTGGCTCAGTGGAGTTCTAGGTTCAAATCTGACCAAGGGCAACATCTCTATTGGGTCGCTGTGTTTATGTTGCTCCTCTTCTAGAGAAGAAAGAACAAGCTTGGTGGCTCAGTTGTTAGCATTGCTGGAGTTCTGACCAAGGGCAACATAAATATGGAGTTTTCTAGGTTCATGCAGCCTTTGTCCTTGGTGAGATTTGCACCTAGAACCCCAGCACTACAAATCAACAGTGCTAACCACTGATATACATTCACATAGAAGAGGCACTACAACCACCACCATGGCTCAGCATGGACTATGGGAAAGCCGATCAGATTCTGAGAAAATTGGCCTGATTTTACTTGCTGGCCGATTACGATGAACAACCCTACTTACAACACAGTACATTAACAAAATAAACCCTGGGCTATCGAACCACTAACTCACAGTAGCATTCCCCTCTTAAGCAAATAATAGGTCTACTACCTTCTATCTCAGCCTCACATATGAGGTGTATCCCATGCCTTTTTTGGCCATGGCCACAAAGCTCCCACAGGCCTTTGCTTTACCTGTTTCTCCTACCAGGCTGGGCCATTATGGGAAGGGCTCAACTCTTTTTTCACGTAGCTCTCCCACCTGGCCTCTAATTACCCTCATTAGGCAACTTAAATGTAGGAAACATTGTTTGCCCACTGAACATTCTTTATGGATGCCTGACATTTGGCCCCCCAATGGCACCAACACTCTCTTATGGAGTGGCCACTCTACCATAACAAATCTAGCGGCACTAAGCTGTTTCCCACCTCCAAGCCATCCTGTATATAGCGGTGTTCTCATCATGGCCATGTTCGTCCGAGATGGGAACACCCCTTTAATTTCTATAAGATTTGTATAAATATGTATGCAATGAGGCCCCATTTCTTATGGCTGACATTACTTATTGGGGGATTTCTGTTAGCACAATTTATAAGGGGGCATTCTGATAGCACTCTTTCTGAGGAGGCACTTTGTTGACACTGCTAATGGGGTCACTTTGAGGCACTATGGGAGGCATCTTGGCTGTTGTGGCACTATGGCCAGGGTTTGTAAGTGGGGTTTCCTTAGAATAGAAATGTCTGCATCTTGGGTCCTTCTAATGACGACTGCTAGTATCAAGTATGGCTATTAATCCTACAAAGGTATGTTAGAAGGTCCACATGAGCCTAGATGATATCTGTTGCAAATTTACAAGTCCAGGGATTTGTCTAGCATTGTATTCTAGGATTTGTAGCTCAGCAACAGGCTACCGACTTCAATCTCATCCTAAATTGTTTTTCACTTTCAGGAGATGAATGTCAGAAACCGAGATTGAATCACAGGCAGCAGCGAAAGCTTTGAAACGCATTTGAAGCCAGGGATTCATTATCAGAATGGACATGTACATTACAATTACAACTCCCACAGATGACCAGCCCACAGAAATTTACCACTGGCATCAACATTTATTGTAACTAAATTAAGTGGAAAAATGCTATTTGCCCGTCGCTTCCAAAGCCAAATGATATGTTCAGAAAATCTCCCTCTAAAAGGAGAGACTCGGCATCTCGGAGCTTGCATTAACCGCAGCCAGACAAATACAAAGATAAATGCAGCTGTTACACAAGCGAAGCTTTGGGTTTCTTGCAAATATAGTCGAATGAATCTCTAATATCCAAAACACGTCTTCCTAATTTATGACCGGGACTTAGCTGTGGACATGCAAGCGCCGTGTTAGCAGTCAATTACTGGATATGCAAAAAAATAATGCAATAGATTAGGAATAATACTTTGAATATGTTGTACCCCAGAGTTGGGGTCCCACAGCACTTTTATAGCTACCACATGTAGAGTGTATATGTATGTGTGTACTTATGCTAAACTGCGTTTAACTATGCGTACTGGCTTTAACTGGGCACTAAAGAGTTAATGTCTGGTGTCCTCACTATCTAACACTGCATGACTGTGCTGAATTCACCCTAACCTGCTCTGTTACTTGTCAATTACCTCCGGCTAGTACTGGGATTGGGTAGAGAAAATCCCCTTGCCTCAGGATTGGTTAGTGGAGAGAGTATAAAAGACAGATCATGGGTGGGGTTAAGAGGTCTGATCTAGTCCTGAAGGGCAGCCAGAGAGGAGGTCTGGAGAAGAAGAGGATGTAGGCAAGTTTAGTCCAGGCTAGCCTAGACCAGGCTAGTCTAGGAACCCATCCCCAGAGGAAGTCTAGTCTTGGAGTCAGCAGAGGGGGTGAGCAGTAAGACAGATAGAAGGCTCGTCAATATTGCCCGGAGGGACAAATACCCAGGAAGAACTGCTCATAAACTAGAAGGAACCCGACACCATAATTGGGAGTTTGACTTGTCTCTGCACTGTTAGTAGTTAGCATGTCCACAAAGGAGCCTGCTCTGTTCCCCCCCCCCCCCATTCCTCCATGAATAATTTCCTGGTACAGCAGGCACTTAATATAGTCTGGCAGTTCATTTCGGAATTCAGGAGAGGATTAAGGAATTAATGTATGATATTTAATATACTCAAGAAGTTGTTGGAGAATTCACTGCCTGTTAATTGTGTAGTGGCCCAGAGGCTCTTCCTGAATAGCCACACATTCATTGCCCTGTCACTGTATAGTGAACCAGTATGCTGAAGGGGAGGAGATGAGAGAAAGTGCGGGAAGAAGACAGAAAGTGAAGGAGGAGTTAGAGGAGGGTCTGTTTAGAGTGTTGTTGGAGAAGGATGTGTAGTAGGAGGAGGTCAGCAGAGCGAGCAGTTACAACACGCTATTTCCAGCAGGGAAACTAGGATTCATCAGCTCCCTAGTCTGCCAGCAGTGAGAAAGAGAGAAGTGCTGGCATCATGTGACAAATCATCATTCATAATAAGAAAAATATATATTATTTGTGCCACTGAGACACCTTTGTCGCCATTTTCGGGAGAGATTGCAGAGCCACTGGTAACGTCCATCTTGCCCCACTGGTCTCCCCCATTTTGGCGTGTCTCGTTCAGGCGCTGCAATTGTACACTGTGAACCTTGAACTCAGTCCGCAAATTCAAGTAAACTGTGTGCCTTTGTTTTACTGAAACTCTTTGGACTTGTCTCTTTATTTCATCATCACACCATATTTAAAGATATTGGTGTCACAACAAACTTATACTAACTACCAAGTGCTCTCGCCAAAAATCCTATTGCAAACCCTCCTGCCGCACAAGCCACCATTTTTAGGCAGAGTAGCCTACTTCCACCAACTCCTGCTCGCTGCAAATGTACATCTCATCCAGCATAAAGTCCACAACAATATTATTTGAGGGCTGTTTTATGATATATACACATGATTCTAGTGCTTCATGTGGTCTCTATAATTGGGATGAATCAAAACTGGCATACAAAAGTCCCCATTTTTTTGCACAAGTTAATCATGAGCATGGCCACCTCGGTCTGACAGATGTAAATATTATTATGCCAGAAACTGGCATAAATTTATACAAGACATCTACTCCAGTTTGTATAGATTTCTTTAGGCACGCAGACAGCTGCAGAATGTACCTAATGTATGAAGAGGCATGTTTTTTTTGCTAACTGCATGAGCAGTACTTGACATTCTATGTGGATCGGGAGGGGTATCATCTCTCCTTGAGGAGAGCACCTGGAAAGTGAGTGCTCCTCTTGGAAATACATGCAAATAAGGAACATGGAACAATACCTCTGCAGCGCCACCTATTGGATGGAAGCATTCCTGCAAATCAATGTCCGACCCTTTATACAGGTCTGTAGAACAATGATTGGGAATTCAACAATCTATGTGAAACACTGATCAGGGAGTGCTTAGACACAGCAAGTAGTAAGCGAACCAGCAATGATTCTTATGCTCATTGAAACTAAGTGGCAAACAAACGAATTTTCTGCAACAATCATTATGTGTAAATGGCCCTTAAGCAAGCAGAGCAAAAGAGACCTGTGTACCCTGAATGATCACTGCATTAGGAATAGCAGGCGTATGACATCAAGTGATCAGTACACGGTACCACATAATGGGCACGCCACGATCTGCTGTCTGATAAGTGCTGACCTCTCCTCTGCACAGCAGAAGGCAAAATTTGGCACTCATAGGTAAATGACTTGAGTGACTTTGACTGCAGACAGATGGTTGGTGCCCGGAGGTGGGGTGCCAATATTTCTGAAATGGTCACACTTGTCTCTTTCCAAACTATAGTATCAAGAGTGTAACAAGACTGGTTGAACCATGCACAGACATCCCACAGGAAATCACACAGCGGCAGGCTATGTATGGTTGATTGTGAAGGCAAGCGTCAGGTGACAGGTCTTGCATCTCAGCAACAACATACTACAATTAACCAAATAACCCAGCAGTACAGCAGCAAGGAAGTTAGACAAATTTCCACAGTGACCATGTGACCTTCCTTGCATCAACTAGGGTTCAATAGTTGAAGATCTACAAGGATGCCACTGATAATTCAACACTAATAATGCCTTGCATGGGCCCATGAAAGACGTCAATGAACCTTGGACACATGGCCACATGGACACAATGAACCTTTAGAGTGACAAGTCCCATTTATTACTGAACCATACGGATGCCTATGTCCCTTTCTGGTGTATACAGCATTAAGCCATATCTCATGGGGGCACCATTAGTGTTCAACAGGCCAATGGTGGGAATGTCACGGTCTGGGGAGCATTTTCCTGTTATTACCTAAGATTGTTGGTCAGCATATCACAGTCCTTGAACTCTACAGGAGCCTGTAAGCTGACAATCTGTACCCATATCTTTAGGAAGTCTTCCCCAACCACAGTGCCATCTTTCAAAAGGACAACGTTCCATGTCATTGAGTTCAGATCACTGGGAAGAGGAACATGACAATGAATTCTCCACACTCTCTTGGCCATCAAATTCACCAGACTGTAACCCCATTGATCATGTTTGGGATATGCTGGAAAAGGCTGTGAGATCTGCCCCCCTTATCTGCAAAAAGGGGAAACCAACTGACAAAGCTGCCACAGCGGGCATGGGTCAAGGTGAATACAGAGGATGGTTTCCACCTTGTGGAATCTGTTCCTTGTCGTCTGAAAACCATGTTCGCCCAAAAAGCTGGATCAACCAGCTATTGAAAAGGTGTTCCTAAGGCAGCTACTGTTCAGTGGATGTACATGCAGGCAGCCTCTATCCCTTTCCCCCTTCTCTCTCTCTCTCAAACACTTTTGCATTGATCTCTTACTGAGAAGCTCTGATAAATCATTCCTCACAGTTATGGTTTGTCGGTGAATGCAGAGATTCTGAACAATTACAGGCATAAGTGAAGAAAGTCATTTTTTCTTAAATGAACAGTAAACCTAGAAATGTATGATACAAGCAGTGAGGGGGTACTCTTACCCTACTTTTTTTGTAGTTTGCAGGATTTTCTTCCTGAAACAAAAGTCTTGTGGAAATCCTGCAAAGTTAATTTCCTGTTGATCCAATCCATTTTCTTCTGGAGATGGGCGAAAGGTGTGCCTTAGCTTGAGACAGAGCTTAAAGCAGTTGTAGCTTCTCGGTAAAACCCCTTCTGCATTCACTGTCATAACAAATAGACATATACTCACCTCTCCCCACTCCCACTGTGTCCTATGGCATTGCTTGGTCTTCCATGCCCATTGCTTACAGGCTGCTGTCCCAGGTTACGGGACATCAAAGGCGCTGCAGCCAGCAACAGAGTTCAGTGATCGCTTTGTCATGGGTCACAGCACCTGTGACGTGTCGTAAACTGGGACTGCAGCCTGTAAACGTGACATCAGAGAGGAGACCTGGAGCAGTGGCACAGGACACAACATGAGCTAGGAGAGGTGAGTATATTTCTGTTTGTTATGTTAGTGCAGAACAGGTGTAGTGACCCAGAGGGTCCTCCAGAATAGCCACACAATCATTGTCCTGTCACACCTGCCTATGTGCGTCAAGGAGGCATAGAAGATGCCTTATGTCAGAGAAACCCTGTTTCTCTCCTTCCTAAGCTAAAAGCTTGGCAACAGCTGGTTGCTAATTGGCTATATGTCATGCCCCTACTGATTGGTCAGGGGGTTTGGTTAGAGCTCAGAGCGGGAATCTGTAGTATATGCCAGTATGCTGGGGGAGAGTAGAGGAGAAAAAGTGCTGGAGCAAGGCAGGAAGTGAAGGAGGAGTCAAAGCAGTCTTCAGTAGTCAGTCTGCATTGGAGGTTGCCAGAGGAGGACGTGTAGGGAGGAGGTCTGCAGTGCAAGCAGCTGAGGCAAGCGTTTCTCTTCAGGGAAGCCAGGATTCACTAGCTCTCTAGTCTTACCAGCAGTGTGGAGGAGTGAGATTGAAGCCGTTCCACTAAACAGTGAGTTACACAAAACCCAGTGAATTCAAAGTCAGGGATAGTAAAGCGAACATCTTAGCTCTAATTTCAACACCTGCATAATCTACTTCCAGTAAGCCTCATAGATAACTTAGCCTATGGAAATATATACTGGGTAACCTTCCAAGTTTAAATAGAGACATAAAGCGTTGAAGAGGAAATTGTATTTTCAAGTAAATCAACTGTACTGCATAACAGTTTGCTCTGCTATCATTCTGCAAGACTGCCAGTAAACTGTGTACTTCTGGTTTGCTAACAAAACAGTTACCAGGACTCGCGTCAAATTATTTCCCACCATTGACTACTGTAGTCCTGGATGAAGTGCTGGTGTCACATGACAAACCACCGTTCATCTTAACAGTAAAATTGTGTTCATTTTGTGCCACTGTGCAGCGACCGAATAGGACATCTTTGCCGCCATTGTCTGAAGAGATTGCAGAGCCACCCGTGGCATCCAGCTTGCAATCCCTGTGGTCTCCCCCACTTTGGAACGTCTCGCTTGGATGCTGCACAGATACGGAAGATCAGTCCCCAAAAGGCTTTCAGTCGGAGAGACTCCTCAACCAGATTGGCATGGCTATACCACAGACAGCTCTCAGGAAGAGTTGACAAGGAAGCGTTGTAGACTGGAGTCCAAAGGGTAGGCACATAGGACACCCTACCTGATATGCAGCGGAGTTGCGTCTCCTGTAACTCTCAGATCAAATCACCTGAGGACCACATGCTTGCTGTAAACTCGTTCTTTACTCTTGAATACCAATGATGTAATACAGAGCAAGTAGATTATCACAGTCTCTCTTACCCAAGAAGTGACCTCTGATTGGTGATGCGCTGACTGAAAGTAGTACTGGTAACGCATGCACTTCAACACTCTTCCTCAGCAATTTTCCCACATTCCATTGGGCTGATAATGCAGAGACTAGCTATACCTGCCATAGGGAAAGTTTATGGAAATCAAGGACACTCTCTCTAGTACTCAGTCTTAGAGCTCCTCTTAAATTCAGCCTCACATTGTACTATCTCTATTTCGTACCACTCTACTAGAGCCCGAGGCCTTGCTCACGGCACGCGGTACTCCTCAAAGCGCACTCATCAGAGTCTAACCCCTCCTTAAAGGTACAGGGCTTAAACAAAATGTTGCTCAACAAGAACCAAATGAAAAATAGAATAATGGAAGTGACTACTCCACCATACACATGCAGAAGGAGTTTTATGGAGAAACTACAACTTGGAAAATCCCTTTATCCATCTTTTTGTCTAAATGCAGACACGGCAGAAGGGGAAAGGCTCCTGTTGCTGTCAATTTTCTTAAAGCCAAACACAGGACATCAACATAGTGACAGCATGTTAGGCCGAAAAAGACATATGTCCATCCAGTTCAGTCTATTTGCCCCCAATGTTGATCAAAGGAAGACAAAAAAGCCATTGATGAAAAGGAGGGTTGGCTGATCTCCTAGGACATAGAGATATGTCTTTACATATAGGATCAAAGGAGTCATGACTGAGTCCTAGAGCGTCCTTACATTGTTTTTCTTGGCAGACTGTTTTTGCAGGGTGGTTTGCCATTGCCTTCCCCAGTCATCTTTACCTCCTAGCAAGCTAAGTATTCATTTTATTGACCTCAGAGTCAAACTTGAGCTGGTTACCTGAACCATGGGGATTGCACCTGCAACCTTCAGGTTGTGAGTGAGATCTTAGGATTGCATTTCTGCTGCCTTAACACTCTGTTCCACATGACACTCTGGATCAGAGAAGATAAATGGAGGAAGTGCTGAGATGTTTTTTTGTGATGTTACAATATTCTATGTGCTTTTCACAAAGATGTTATAAAGTTTATTATTTTTGCATATGTTACAGATATATGGGAAAAAATAATAAAAAAGGATTTAAAACAACAGCATCTAAATTGACGTTATAGTAACAAGATTTAGAAACCCTCTCAAAATTCATATTTTTGTATAGTACTGTGGAACGAGAGACTTTTAGCGGCAAACAGTAATCCAGACAGCACCTCTGGGACTCTCAAGTCTAGATGATCAGAGATTCAAAAACTTTAGACTTATCTGTTTATGCAAACATGCCACACATTAAAAGCTGGCTCTCACTCCCCATCAATCATTACTGCGCTCATTATGCTTTAATTCTGCTGTTGTCTCCTGCCTGTAATGTTTTCTTACTTTATAATTTGTAGACTACTTTAAGTCCCACTGGGAAATAATTACATTTATTAATGAATTCTCTAAACACAGTCAAGTACTCTTACATTGATACCTGAATCAAAAATGGATTTTAAACAACATGTAATGTGAAATATGTTCCATGGCTTCAATGGACTAAAAGTATTGACTTGTGCTTAGAATCATACAAATTCATGAACTACTGCAGTTTTTCCAATAGGCTGAGACTTCCTGTTCTGTAGAGATCACTGCTCAGCAGTCAAAGCGTTATCATCACAAGCAGGATTACAATAAAAGGTAACACCTGTATTATAAAGCTAGAGGGAGGTTAACACAGGAACCACCATTGCGAATAGGTGAGGGTGCAACTTAACTGCGGCATCTCTGTACATGTACCCATTCGGAACATCAACTCCAGTAGAACAGTAACCCCATAATAAGGCACAGAAAATAAGGCAAGAAATACAGTGAACATGTTTACATGGCCGATCCGTTGAGTGTTCAGTGCATAAACTGAACGACGAACAAGAAGTGAATGAATTCTCGTTCAGTGTTCAGTCAGGGCATGCGTTTACACTGGGCGAATTATCGACCCATGTAAAAGAACCCTAAGGCTCTTTTATTTGGAGGAACAATAGCAACAACCCTCAATTGTCACAGAGGGATAATAAGGCACAAGGGAGGTAAGGGTCAATTCTTCAGCTCTTTACTGCAAATATGTACACGAAACATAAACCAGCCATGCTAGGAAAGTATTTAATCTTTTCGGCCCTAGAAGTAATAATACAATACTCAGGCACTTTTAACAGTTTCTCTAGGAAAATGTCTCTTAGCAAGCACAGTGCAGCAGAAAACAACTTATATATTCTCTATTTGCGGAGGAACGCTTTTAAAACAAGCGATTAGGTGCAAATAGTCCTTAGGTTGGTTTCCTCAATAACACTTCATTCTTCCGCTCTTTTCTCAGTTCGGTTGCTCTCATGTCTACATTGTCTCCAACCAATGGCCAAAAGAGTGGTGGCAATCCAGACGTTTCTCAGATTCTCCGTTTTCTCAGGCTCTTAAACATCCACCATGTTAGCCTGACTTCCACATTGCAATTAAGGTCAAGCTTACATGGGCGGATTTGATTTGCATATTCTGCGATCAGCACCCACGCGGACAATAAGCGGTAATACACAGTCACTGAAAGGTATAAACTTTCACAGCTTCACTCAGACGTGCGGATACGAATTGTGGTCTCTGAAAGGGGGATAAAAATCGCAGCATGCTCTATTTTGGCATGGATTCTGCGCGGACGGCCCCCATTGAAGTCACTGGATGCAAGTGTTCCGTCGTCCATATGCAATCAACATTGTGTATAAGTGACGGAAACACTCAATACTTCAATAGAAAAGTCAGAATGCCGGCTGATTTTCCGCGATCATTCGCAATTATTTTACATGAATGATAGCAGAAATTTGCCTGCGGAATCCAACCCACCCATGTAAGCCCAGTCTTAAAGGGAATCTGTCACCTACTTTTAGCCCTATTGACTAAGCTCATGGGCTGAAAGTAGGTGACTGGGGATGAAAGTCTTATACTTACCTTCCCTTTCATTCCCCAGGTGTAAGTGCTGAAAGCCACTGCTCAATGCATTGAGTGTCATTTGTAAGTAGTCCACCGTTCTAATTTTATAATGGGCGGACTACAAAGCAGCACCACTCAATACACTGCAATAGAAGCTTTTAGTGCTCATACTGGGGGAACAATGGAGAAGGTAAGTATAAAACGTACATCAGTGGACTCAGCGAGTCGGGTAATTTCAGCCCATAAGGGCTAAAAGTAGGTGACAAAGTCCCTTTAAACACTCACTGTTGTTGCTTTTGTACGCTGCTATGGGTAAGAACTTATTTTTCGATATGCAGTATGCATCAAGTTTGCATTTATGAATTTTAACGTATATCAATAAATTGGATTTTTAACCTTTTATTATTATTTTTTTTTTTTTTTTTAAATCAAGTTTTATTGACATTTTTATTCACAAACAAAACATAAGGAGAATGACAATTGAGGAATAGGCAGTCGCTGTATACACCTTAGTACATACATCCATCGCTAGGAGATGGTACCATTAGAGATTAGCGCCTAGGAAAAAGTAGTATAAGTCAAATGGTGTTAAAGAGGACTTCGTAAAAGTCTATCTAACAATCTCCATACTCTCGCTTTATTAAATGCTGATCCTCAAAACTGCGATTGATCCTATGCGACTAGGAAAGAAGGAATGACATAACTGTCTACTATTCCTCAACTTATGATAACACAACATTATGGGGTTGTAGGGGGGGGTAGCAGACAGGGGGAGAGGGAGGCAGGGCAGATAAGACAGATAGGGGGGGGTGAGGGGTCAAGGGAGGAACATGCGAAGAGGCACCAGCTTGCTAGTTTAACTGTTATCCTAATGATTCCCGGCGAGGATTTAGCTATGGTTATGTGATTATTCACATGTATATGTCTGGCACTATATGAGATGTCTACATCCAGCTGACGAGGGAAATTGGTTGTAGTGGTTATCTGACCTTGTCTTGGAGGCAAGGTTAATCGATAGTGTTCTGAAACCCAAACGGGAGATACACACTCAGTGGGGTACCGGGGGGGTAGAGAGGTGAAAAGAGAAAGACGGAAAAAGACGAGGAGGATAACGGTCCCCCAACGTGAAGGGCCCCAGCCCCGCCAGTCCGGCACTATACTGTTCTCAATTGTCTCCATGGTCCCCATGTGGTCCAGAATTTTTCATGGGATTCTGAGGCCCAACTGGATAGCTCTTCTAGATTAGCAATAGTGTCAACTTTATCCATCCATTGGGCCAGTGTAGGTGGTGTTTTTTGGAGCCACAAAAGTGGGATCAGGGCCTTAGCAGCATCCAGAAGGAAGGCGATAAGTGGATTCCTCTTAGGATGGAAATCTTTTGAAGGCTTCCATAGAAAGATCATTTCCGGGGAGATAGATATATTAGGTACAAGCTTTTTTAATGTCACCTCCACCTCTGCCCAAAAGGGGGTCAGGACCGGGCAGCTCCACCAAATATGTAAATATGAACCCACATCGTTCTCGCATCTCCAACACTTCCCATGTGATGCTAAGTTGTAGGCGGCCAACCACTGGGGGGTTTTGTACCACCTCACGAGCAGCTTATAGTGGCTTTCTTGGGCCAGGATACAATGTGAGATGCCAAACGAAGTGTTCAAGATGGATTTAATATCTGTTGCAGAAAGTGAGATACCCAATTCCTTTTCCCAAGAGACAAGAAAATTGGGTTTTGTGTAAGATGGCCTAATGATAAATTGTTTACGCAAGAGGGATATCTTCCTAGACTTAGGGTTTTTGTCTTTCAAGTTCTTTTCAAAGTCCGTTAGGGGCCTTGTAGAGGTGAATTTCTTAAGAAAGTTGCTAAGTGTATTTCTGATATAGGTCTGTTGTAAAAAGGAGAAGTTGTGTAGTGGGAGGAGTTCTTTTAGAATTTCATCAATATTTTTATGAGCTACTGATTGTAAGGTTCCTATATTAAGATCTTTGAATTTCTCCCAGATTGAGTGTGACGCCGGATCACCGGGCGTATCAAGCAGGTTGGGAATCACTCTTATAGGAGCGCATGGTGATGGATCTGGGGCCAAAGTCTCTTTTATGCTTGACCATAATTCACATGGGCCCCTAATGAGGGGGTTGAAGCCTCTTGATCTGTTTCTGTTGTTGGAGGGAGACCATAGGTCTTTCAGGAATGATCTCCCTTCTGAGGCTTCCACTAGGGAGGGCAGGATTTTGTCTCTGATTGGGAGGACTAAGTCCATCCAGTATCCTAGTTGGGATGCATAATAAAAGTCGGGTATATTGGGGAGATCTATTCCGCCTTCTAGACCTCTTTTTATCATGAGACTGTATGCAAGTCTAGGTTTTTTGTTCCTCCATACGAACCCGGTGAAGACTGTTCGTAAAGTTTTGAAAAAACTTTTTGGGAGATGTATAGGGAGCATTCTGATTTTATATAAGATTATAGGCAGAATATATGTCTTTAAGATATTTTTCCTACCAAACCAAGAAATAAAGGGTATGTCATAATTTCGTAAGAGATTTTTAATTTGGCCAATTAAGGGGGGGAAATTGGTTTGGTAGAGATCCTCTATTTTTCTGGTTAGCTTAATTCCCAAAAAATCCATCGACCTCTCGGCCCAGATAAACGGAGATTTTTCTTTGATCGCTTTGCAACGGGCTTCCAGGATTGATATATTTAATACAGTGGACTTAGAGAAGTTGATTTTAAAGTTGGAAATTAGGCCAAAATTGTTTAATAGGGTTTCGAGTTTGGCCAATCCTCTCTCAGGGTTCGTCACGAGAAACACTATGTCATCCGCGAACGCAGCGGACGAGAGAGAGTGTTTCCCCCAATTAAGGCCCTGTATTTCCTGATCTTGTCTAATTGTCTGGAGGAAGGGTTCTAATGCCAAAATAAATAAGGGAGGTGATAGGGGGCATCCCTGACGCGTTCCATTTTTAATATCAAAGGCGGGGGACAGAATCTCATTAATTTTAAGTCTGGCGTATGGAGATGAGTAGAGGGAGAAAATGGCAGTGACAAAGGCTGGGGAGATATTAAAGTGAAGTAATGCTTTCTCCATGTAGCTCCAGTCCACTCGATCAAAAGCCTTTTCGGCATCTGTTCCGATTAATAGTAGGGGTATGTTAAATTTGTGGGCATAACGTATCGCGTGGAGAATTCTTCTGCTGTTATCTTTACCCTCTCTTCCCTTTACAAACCCTGTCTGCTCTTCGTTAATCAGAAATGGCAGGAAGCTCTCTAGTCTTTTGGCTAGAAGTTTAGCCCATAATTTTAAGTCAAGATTAAGAAGAGAAATAGGGCGGTAGCTACCGCATGATTCGGGGTCTTTGTTATCTTTGTGTAGGAGAGTTATGTGGGCTTCCAAGGATTGTTTGGGAAAGTGGGCGCCTTGTAAGAGAGTATTAAATAACTCTTTAAGCCTAGGTGCTAATATTTGTTTGAAAGAGTCATAATATACTAAGTTTAGGCCATCAGGGCCAGGGCTCTTGCCATGGGGACAGGATTTCAGGAGGAGTTCGACTTCCGCCAGAGAGACCGGGACAGTCAGGGATTCCGCCTGCTCACTACTAAGTCTAGGAAGGTGGGCTTGTTGTAGGAATGAGCTGATCCGTTTCTCCATATCCTTTTCTTCTTCGATAGAGCGGGGGTTTTGTTGTCTAATATTATATAGTTTGGAATAAAATTGGTGGAAGGTTTTTGCAATTTCTTCAGATGAGAATACTTGGGTTCCATTAGATGTTTTGATAGAGTGGATGTGGTTTTTCGCACGCGCTTTTTTAATTAATGCTGACATGAATCTACTGCCTCTATTACCCTGGGCATAGGCTATGTGTTTTAGATAAAGATGTTTTTTATTGTAGCGGGAGTCAAGGCGTTGTTTAAGATCTCTTCTCAATTCCTCTAGTTCTTCCAGAGCCAATTTTGATAGGGAAAGTTTCGTTATTTGTTCTAGTTTTGCGATTTTATTTAGTCTATCATCTATATCTTTTTGAAGCAATTTTTTTGTCCTGGTGCCAAGTGCTATCAGTAAGCCCCTCATAAATGCCTTATGGGCTTCCCAGACCACGGGGACCTCCGAACCATTGTTTGTGTTGATGGAGAAATATTCTTCTAAGAGGGCAGAGAGGCGTTCTCTTTCCTCGAGAGAGTCAAGCAAGGATGCGTTAAGCCTCCATCTCCATTCCTTGGGTTTAGGTTGAAGTAGGCGGAGGTCCACGTGGACAGGGGCGTGGTCCGAGACCGTGGAGACATCAATTTTAGCTCCTTCTAGTTGTGTAAGGAGTCCCGTAGAGAGAAATATATAATCCAATCTCTGGTGAGATTGATGAACTTTGGAAAAGAATGTATAATCCCTCGTAGTTGGATTTAGGAGACGCCATGCGTCTGTCAAATTTAGATCATGAAGACAGCGAATGAGTCTCCTGATTTTGATTTGGGAAGTGTGGGAGCGGCCTTTTGAGGAGTCGCTTAATGGGTGTAGGGTAACATTTAGATCCCCTCCCATTATTATTTGGCCTTCTGCAAAGTGTTTTAATATTGTTAGATTCTTGATCAGCCAGGGTACTTGATCAATGTTAGGGGCGTAAAGGTTGGCTATGGTTGTTTTGACATTGTTGCATGTTCCCTTCAAAAACAGGGCCCTTCCCTCCCCATCCTCAAAACGCGTCTGGCATACGAAGTTTGCTGACTTATGGAGAAAAATCGAGACCCCCTTTGAGGCAGAGGTAGAGTGTGCGCTATGGAAATCTTGTTCAAAGTATCTACCCGGCAGTGCAAGGCATTTACTTTTTTTGTAATGTGTTTCCTGTAGAAGGAGAACACTCGTGCCATACCTTTTAGCTAGTAGAGAGATGCTGTGCCTTTTTGATGGCGAGTTGAGGCCCCTCACGTTAAAAGACGTCACCCGCAGGTCCTTCATCTCAAGGTATTTGATGTGCAGACAATCTCAGGAGTACAAAGATCAAACTTCCGCTATGAATCAATTAAATATGCAGTGAGTAAAAGCAAGCAGTATTCTTCCACTAAAGAAGGTATTGGGAGAAGAGATAGAGGAGTGGTTTAAGACAAGGACACGTAAGGAAGGGAAAACTAAGGGGAGACAAGTATCTTATCTGTCTATCAAATTCAGACAGGTAGTAATGTTATATAAAAGTGGTAATATAACAGTACGGTTCGGCCTAACTAGTCGGCCGGAACCGCCCTTAGAATGTGGGTGAAAGAAAGGAGCGGCTGTTTTACACAGACAGTCGCTCTTTTAGAATAATAATTTCGGCCCAACTTGACCGGCACAAAAGGGGACCAGATATATGGGTAAGGACCGAAGGTCCGCAGGTTATAATAAGAACAGGGTTAACTTAGCTTATCGATGAACCGCCTCCAGCCGAACTGGAGGCTCAGGAAGGGAGATAATAAGCACAAAACACAGAACACAAAACCTAGTGAGTCGAAGGTCATACTACACCACACGCCCCCGTCTCTCTCCTCGCCATCCCACCACGCGGAATACGTGGCTACAGAGTCACGGAGGGTTCACGGAATGTGGGGTGGGGGGTGTAACCCACTCGGTTTTTCTCATAGTCCTGGGAAATGGAGGTTCTTTGGACCATGATGACCTTCAAGTGTCGGGGTCAGTGACTTCCTCTCTGGATTTCTTTCTCTTTCCCTTGGGTGATTTTGTACTTCCTGCCAGTTGCCATCTTTCAGGTGTTTCTATCGTTGTGAAGTTGGGTAGATCTGGAGTCGGCTGCCAACAAGGTAGATCAATTGGTTCCAAGTCCAACAACTGCCAGCATTTTTCCAGATCGTCTGGCGTCCGGATGTTTAATCTGCGACCCTTGTGCGTTATGCCAAGCCCAAAGGGGAACAGCCATGCATATCGAATGTCTTTTTCCCTTAACGCATCCAGTAAGGGTCGCAGAAGGCGGCGTTTAGCCAAGGTAGAGGGAGCCAAATCCTGAAATATTTGGAGGGTAGCGCCTCCATATTTGAGGTCACTGTGGTTCCTTGCGGCTTTAAGGATGGCAGCAGCATCAGGGAACGTAAGCATCTTGCAAATAATGTCCCTTGGCGGATCGGAGGCAGATGGGGGTGGCCTCAACGCCCTATGAACTCTCTCTATTGCAATGGATGGGGCTCTATTTTCTCCCAAAAGTAATGTAAATATTTCTTTTACCACTTTCTCCAGGGCTTCGGCCGCCCAGGACTCTGGGAGGCCCTTTATGCGCACATTATTGCGCCTGCTCCTGTTTTCTATATCCTCTTGCATTAGGAGAGTTTTGTTAATTTGCGCATGTTGTTCTTTCAGAACTTTTTCTACGTCCAAGGCATGTGATGAGATAGCTGCTGTAGAGGTTTCTAGATCTTCCGTCCTCCTTCCCAGGTGTTTCATTTCCTCTTTAATCTCGGTAAGTTCTGAGAGAATAGGTCTCATTGTGCGCATCAGAAGGTCTTTCATAAACCCCTTGGAGATGCGCTCATTCTCTTCTCCCTCAGATGAAACCTCTTCTTCTTGGTCTCTCCCCCCTGCTCCGCTCGGCTCGAGAGCTGGCGCCATCTTAGCTGCTTCATGCGGGGGCCGAGCGCTCCTGTCTTTCAGGTAGCGCTGCATGTCTACTTGCCCCTTGCTCTTCCGAGGTGTTTCCTGAGGGTCACCACTCCTATCTCGTCCGATCTTTCCCATGTTAAAGCTATTTGAAAGCTACAGAAGGTCCCGGTAGGTGCCGCTGTCATGGAGCTCCTCAGAACTCCATTCCGCTCAGCGGTTAGGTTCCGCCCCCGAGAGTTGACTTTCTATATGAGAGTCTATAGCATAAAAAATTGTTATAATTTAGAACTTACACTGTAGGTTCCACAAAAATTAGAGCAAGGCTCTTGCATACACTTCTGAATAACTTAGAGGAGTTGGTAATGAATGTTCCAGGGTTGATGGACTCCCCTTTATTTGTCTCTTCCTCTATCTCCCTCCAGTCCAGTGAGGGGGTAAAATGGAGGTGAGGCCCAGGCAGGAAACTCTCCCCTGCGAGGAAGAAGGGGGGGGGGATATGGAGAGGAGGAGGGGGACACGTGTGATGGCGATTTTAGCCTTTCACCCTGACTGGGAGCTGCCTCGGAACTGACAGGGAATTCTGCTCCTCTTACTTGCTGCCCCGCTTTATTCCGTCTCCCTCCTCTGCTGTTTCGCTCTCCCGTCCGGACGTCTCCTCCGATAGCTCCGGTGGAGCTGAGTGCCCGCTGAGCTGGTGAGCGCCGCCTGTCCTGCTCTCACTCTCCCCTGCTCACCTCGGAGAACGAGACCGCTGCCTCGCTTTGTATCCTGCAAGCCTCCGCTGGGCACAGCGTTCCTCCGAACGGCACGCTCCTTCTCAGCACGCCGAAGGCCGCGGTTTGTCTCCGGTGCTCGGCCCCGATACCCAGGTGATGTTCAGTCCGGTGTCGGGTCTCTCCCGAAGTTATCCTAGCCTGCAGGAGTATTAGATGTAGCTCGGACGTGTCTCTGAGGATCTTAAAGTGTCGGGAAAGATCTTAATATCTTATTATTATTTTTTTGATGCTGGGCATCAACCTTGCTATTGCTTTACGTTTCACCTGGCTGTGTGCATATCCTTGCTTCAGCACACCCTCTCTGTATGGCAGGAACTACTCCATTTTTTAGTGCATCCTTGCTGATGTGAGTGTACATGACATGGTTATGCTCTCACACTTTAATATACTCAATGCCACACCACCAGGTTCCCAAATAATATGACGCAAAGATTGTAACTCTCCTGCTCCATAAATCTTAGGGCACTGCAACTTCTGAGAGATTACAAGTATTAAGAACAGTCACATAACAATGTAGTGGGAGTGACACGTATTAAAACCAGTTAACTTGCCCTATTAAAGCAAAGCATAAAGAACATAACACATAAAAAGTACAGTTAAGCCAGCTAGGACCGTACTTGCCAGTAGGCACTGCCAGCATAATGATACAGAAACTTTTTCCCTCCATTACAACACTGAAACATTTTGACATGCAAAATTTACAAACTTTATCGACATTTCCATCAATCCTCAAAAGGCCTGAAGGTTTTCCTTTTTAAAGTAGGCCTGAAACTTGGCTGTACTGTTAATTACATTTGTATTAATATTTAATGTGGCTGGAGTAAACAGTCTGCCGCCTAAGCTACACCGTAGTTGCCAACTTATGAGAAAGTCCGTCCCTATTATGGAGACACCCTGACTATCATGATGGGGAAAATTTTGGAATGGAGTTTATGCCTAAAAAATTATGAAAGCTACGGAGGGAATTTGAGTTTTCTTCTAGTCATTTTCGATCACTTGTGCAGTCAAATCTTGGGTTTGAAGTAAGGACATTGCATTAGTGAATTCCTGTCCAAGTGCGGTATATATTTTATAGTGCAAATATTTTATTCAATGTGGAATAAAACCTAGAAAAAAAAGAACTACATTTAGGTAAGCCTTAGCCATAAAACAACAATTTGGAAATTCTGGATCTAGCTACAATGTATTACAGAGTAGCCCTGAAATGATGTCATGTATAAACAAAACTACTTCTTCGGATGCACATTCACATCAGTACACAGCAGAATGCATTTGCATTTGCTGATTTTCCTGTTTACTTACATACAGCTCGGAGATGGATTATTTTAATATTTCACTTTGTTTTATTACATATTGAGAAAAAAAACTGAGTCATATAAAAAATGCAATCCAAGATTAAATACACTGTTTTCAGAGTGTTGCTTCACCTTCAGTGAACCTATATATTAATATATTGGCAAACTGTGTCAGTAGTAATTCTGTACTAGTAGTAGAATCATAGATTGGTAGAGTTGGAAGGGGCATCCAGGGTCATCGGGTCCAACCCCCTGCTCAGTGTAGGATTCACAAAGTCATCCCAGACAGAATATTTGTCCAGCCTTTGTTGAAGATTGGTAACCTGTTCCACTCATTGATCACCCTCACTGTCAGAAAGTTTTTTTCAATACCTAATCTGTGTCTCCTCCCTTGTATTATATCCCATTGTGTCTAGTCTTTCCTTGCACAAATGAGAATAGGGCTGATCCCTCTGCACTGTGACAGCCCTTCAGATATTTGTAGACAGGTATTAAGTCTCCTCTCAGCCTTCTTTTTTGCAAGCTAAACATTCCCAGATCCTTTAACCGTTCCTCATAGGACATGATTTGCAGACCGCTCACCATCTTGGTAACTCTTCTCTGAACTTGCTTCAGTTTGTCTATGTCTTTTAAAAATTGCGGTGCCAAGAACTGGACACAGTATTCCAGATGAGGTCTGACTAAGGAAGAGTAGAGGGGGATAATTATCTCACATGATCTAGACCCTATGATTCTCTTAATACATTCCAGTATAGTGTTTGCCTTTTTTTGCTGTTGCATCACATTATTGTAGCAGAGGCATGGTTTCTGAAAAATCTGTAAGGCTTCATTCACTTCTGCACCACCCTAAGACTTTCATGAAAATATGTGCCATATACCTTGCTCTCAAGCTCTGAATGATGCAAGTGCCATAGTCTGTCAGCATTTGTTCCTGTCGGACAAGTGTCAGACATGAATCTGACAGAATACAATCAGGTGTCAGAGAATTTAGACATAGGTAAAACATCAGTCCGGTATGATACAGACAGAGATCTGACCAGCATACATGCTTAAACCATTCTGAAGTCAGGAGAATAACTAGTTCCCTCAAAGAGGAGGGGCCGGAATATATGGGCACAGAAGATTGGTGATTGGTTGGCTGAGCAATCCACCTAACAGTCAGCCAAATTAACCAACACATGCAGAGTTGTACTCCTGTCGGTGTCTCGCACCAATATGACAGAAGCCCTTGCTAACACACTGTGACAGTTTTTTTTAATAAGTCCTTCATGAACATAACAGCGAGACTGACCTCATGTAACCCCATCAGGTGAGCAGTTCTATACGTCATTCATTTATCCTCATTGGCGATAAGTTACACTAAAAAATATCTGTTTTCTTTTTTTCCTTACAACGAAAAAAAGACAATGCAGTTGGGAATGAGTCCTAGCAGGGCTCCAAGCTACCATGTGCCATTTTTAATACTGGATTCTTATGTGGTGGAACATTTAGGTACTGGGTTTCCCCCAAAAATAGGTCCTACCATGATAGTAAGATCTATCGGGTTTTCGGGGGAGGCTTGAAATATAAGGCCTCCCTCAACAATAGGTGCTAGCTCAGGTGCCCCACAAAAAAGAAACACAATACGTCCCGATGGTCTTCGGCAGCACTGCAGTAAGCTGCGTCCTCCTCGTCTCACAGTGGAGCTTCTGCTGGTGACAGGGCTTTGAATACCCCACCTGAGCACTGTGATTGGCTAATTGAGTGCCGGCAGCCGATCACAGCCGGCGCTCGATGAGCCAATCACAGCCATTCAGTGATGTCAAATTATCAGGTATTGCATTTTTGGCTTTTTCAGTGAATAATCACTCCAGTTGTTGATTCATCCAGGTTGCATCGTTTTATGATAGCTTCAGTTTACAGATTGAACAGATTGAAAGGACACATAGTAACACAATATGTTAGGCTGAAAAAAGACATATGTCCATCTAGTTCAGCCTTTCACCCCTTAATGTTCATCCAGAGGAAGGCAAAAAAAACCAATGAGTTAGAAGCCAATTTTTCTGCTGAAAGGGAAAAAAAATTCTTTCCCGACTCCAATCTGGCAGTCAGAATAATCCCGACCTTCTGAAGTAATCAGGGATTAGAACATGTAACATTGTAACGCACAAGAAAGGCATCCAGGACCCTTCTGTGCTCTTTGAGTTAGCTATGATTGGTGTCCAACGTATGAGGGATTCAGCATTGTCATCACTTTCATTGTTCAGGTCGTATAACAGTGTAGAACAAGGGGAGTTAAAAACGGCGATATGAACAAGGCCTGAACCTTTGCCAATCGTATGCAGGGATTCTAACAATATCACTATAATACCGTAATACATAAAATGATAAAACAATCAAAATATCACCCCCAGATCCATAATGCTATGAAAGCAATGTACTGTTACAGGCAAAGGCAGAATCTGCCATTCCTAATTTCTAACTTGTGCTATCTCTGCTCGTAGAAGCTTTATAGTTGATTTTTCCACTTACTCCTCATAAAATATATTAACACAAGGTTCTCAGATACAAGGCGCAAGAGGATTTTATAATTTGACATAGATATTATGAGTCACAGAGTTGTTCTCAGTCCGCACCACAGTTCACAAGCAGAGGGAATAATATGAATAGATAGACACTCTAGGCCAGATGTCATCCTCGTAAAGGCACACCGCCTCACCTGTATGTCATATCTAATGAGTTGCAGTCAAACAGATGACTGGAATAGACAACTTACGGGACTTTGCAGCGATGCTTGGCTTATATAGAGCACTACAAATGGGACAACAGCAGTTACAGGAGGAATGACTAGGACGAGAATCAGCGACCAGCGGTCTGACAGTAACCGAGATTGACTTTCGTCTCATTGATTACAATTGCCAGTCCATTACGGGTGAGAAGGATGTTTCTGTGAATATTTTAGCAGTTGGCATTTTTTCTGCAGGTAGACGTGCACTAGATGGTTTGGCGAAAGTCTGATGAGCCCTGCACCCCCCTGGTCCATGTGGTGTTCTCCATCAGTGATAATAGGTTCTTCTCATTAAGTGTCATACACACATATTACAAACCCATGTTGTACAACACTGCACTTCTATCCATAATATTGCCTACTATGAGCCTATATTGTACCTTCATATGCATGTGCATTAGGGTAGAATTTATTTTTCAACTTTCTAAAAGTTTAGCTCCCATCCCCTTATCTCATTGTAATCGGAAAATTACCTATAGCTAAGGACCACCCACACATAAAGCAGCTCTCTCACATAATCCTGCCTTAAACTGTATGCTTGGCTGGGCATACGTATTTATTTCAATGAGGAGTGAAAAACAAGCTAACAAAGGATTGAAAATACAACATGTTGAAATCCAACAGTTGGGAGACCTGAAGGCATATTGGATTTGCTGGGACATCCCACTGATCATTATTAGAGGACTGTTAAAGAACTGGTATACGGATTGTAGAGTAGTCATTATAAGTGTGTAATGCAGCGGCTGTAGAACCACTGTGTCACTGACTGATTTGGCTTTAGGCTACTCCTGAGGGCTGCACTAAGGGTCCCTTGGTTTTCACCCCTTAACCCTTTTTGAGGGATCTAGTTCCTTGGTGGCAAGGAACCCCAGGTCACTTCCCCAGAAGTAGCCTCGGTGCAGTAGTAACATGCTGCAGGAGAACAGTGACAATGATTACTTTGGGAAGAGGTTAACAGATATTTTCATTACTGAAGACTAAATTTCAAGTTAAATAGGCAAGTCCATACATCAGTCTCTTTATGTCTCCTCTGATTACCTTTTTGTCAAGGCTTGTTTCCTCAGTTCATATTATCTTAGCATAGTACCTGATCCTTTTATGACAGGTCAGTAGTGAGTCGGGACTAGAGATGAGCGAACGTACTCGTCCGAGCTTCATACTAGTTCGAGTATTAGCGTGTTCGAGATGCTCGTTACTCGAGACGAGCACCACGCGATGTTCGAGTTACTTTCACTTTCATCTCTGAGATGTTAGCGCGCTTTTCTGGCCAATAGAAAGACAGGGAAGGCATTACAACTTCCCCCTGCGACGTTCAAGCCCTATACCACCCCCCTGAAGTGAGTGGCTGGCGAATTAGGTGTCACCCGAGTATAAAAATCGGCCCCTCCCGCGGCTCGCCACAGATGCGTTCTGACAGAGATCAGGGACAGTGCTGCTGGTGCCGGAGCTGCTATAGGGAGAGCGTTAGGAGTTATTTTAGGCTTCAAGAACCCCAACGGTCCTTCTTAGGGCCACATCTAACCGTGTGCAGTACTGTGGAGGCTGCTTTTTGCAGTGTTGCACTTTTTTTTTTTTTTTTTTTGTATATCGGCCGTGCAGAGCATTGCGTCCTGCAGTAATTTTACATTGTCCAGGGCCAGTAGTGGTGAGGCGGGGACAGAAGACATATTTAGTGTATATGGGCAGTGGGCCTTTCCAAAAAGATTTGGGAAAAAAAATCTATTTGGGCTGCCTGTGACCGTCCTCTGTGTACTGGGTCTCTGCTGGGGGTAGTTGTCCTAATTCATACGCAGCCAGCTAAGTGTTACAGCAGGCTTGCACAAAATTCTTTCCTGCCTCTGTGTTGCCTCTTACATCACTGCTGTATTCCTGTCCACAAGTGTACTGGGTCTCTGCTGGGGGTAGTTGTCCTAATTCATACGCAGCCAGCTAAGTGTTACAGCAGGCTTGTCCAAAATTGTTTCCTGGCTCTGCTGTGCATTCCGTAAGCGAAGTCAGCCTCCAACCACAGGCCAATAAGCGGCACATTTACTTACAGCGTTCTGTTTCTGCACTACTGGTAATACAGCATGCTGAGGGGTAGGGGTAGGCCTAGAGGACGTGGACGCGGCCGAGGACGCAGAGGCCCAAGTCAGGGTGTGGGCACAGGCCGAGCCAGTGTGGTGTCCAGGGGTAGAGGCAGGGCCAGACCGAATAATCCACCAACTGTTTCCCAAAGCGCCCCCTCGCGCCATGCCACCCTGCAGAGGCCAAGGTGCTCTAAGGTGTGGCAGTTTTTCACAGAGAGTGCAGACGACCGACGAACAGTGGTGTGCAACCTTTGTCGCGCCAAGATCAGCTGGGGAGCCACCGCCACCAGCATGCGCAGGCATATGATGGCCAAGCACCCCACAAGGTGGGACGAAGGCCGTTCACCGCCTCTGGATTGCACCACTGCCTCTCCCCCTGTGCCCCAACCTGCCACTGAGATCCAACCCCCCTCTGAGGACACAGGCACTACCGTCTCCTGGCCTGCACCCACACCCTCACCTCCGCTGTCCTCGGCCCCATCCAGCAATGTCTCTCAGCGCAGCGTCCAGACGTCGCTAGCGCAACTGTTTGAGCGCAAGCGCAAGTACGCCGCCACGCACCCGCACGCTCAAGCGTTAAACGTGCACATAGCCAAATCGATCAGCCTGGAGATGCTGCCGTATAGGCTTGTGGAAACGGAGGCTTTCAAAAGCATGATGGCGGCGGCAGCCCCGCGCTAATCGGTCCCAGTCGCCACTACTTTTCCCAATGTGCCGTCCCAGCCCTGCTCGACCACGTCTCCTGCAACATTGTACGCGCCCTCACCAACGCGGTTACTGCCAAGGTCCACTTAACAACAGACACGTGGACAAGCACAGGCGGGCAGGGCCACTATATCTCCCTGACGGCACATTGGGTGAATTTAGTGGAGGCTGGGACAGAGTCAGAGCCTGGGACCGCTCACGTCCTACCCACCCCCAGAATTGCGGGCCCCAGCTCGGTGGTGGTATCTGCGGCGGTGTATGCTTCCTCCACTAAACCACCCTCCTCCTCCTCCTCCAACGCAACCTCTGTCTCGCAATCAAGATGTGTCAGCAGCAGCACGTTGCCAGCAGTCGGTGTCGCGCGGCGTGGCAGCACAGCGGTGGGCAAGCGTCAGCAGGCCGTGCTGAAACTACTCAGCTTAGGAGAGAAGAGGCATATGGCCCACGAACTGCTGCAGGGTCTGACAGAGCAGACCGACCGCTGGCTTGCACCGCTGAGCCTCCAACCGGGCATGGTCGTGTGTGACAACGGCCGTAACCTGGTGGCGACTCTGCAGCTCGGCAGCCTCACGCACGTGCCATGCCTGGCCCATGTCTTTAATTTGGTGGTTCAGCGCTTTCTGAAAAGCTACCCACACTTGTCATACCTGCTCGGAAAGGTGCGCCGGGTCAGCGCACATTTCCGCAACTCCAAGACGGACGCTGCCACCCTGCGCACCCTGCAACACCGGTTTAATCTGCCAGTGCACCGACTGCTGTGCGACGTGTCCACACAGTGGAACTCTACGCTCCACATGTTGGCCAGACTCTATGAGCAGCGTAGAGCTATAGTGGAATACCAACTCCAACATGGGCGGCGTAGTGGGAGTCAGCCTCCTCAATTCTTTACAGAAGAGTGGGCCTGGTTGGCAGACATCTGCCAGGTCCTTGGAAACTTTGAGGAGTCTACCCAGATGGTGAGCGTGGATGCTGAAATCATTAGCGTCACCATTCCTCTGCTATGCCTCTTGAGAAGTTCCCTGCAAAGCATAAGGGCAGATGCTTTGCGCTTGGAAATGGAGGCGGGGGAAGACAGTATGTCGCTGGATAGTCAGAGCACCCTAATGTCTATATCTCAGCGCGTTGAGGAGGAGGGGGAGGAGCATGAGGAGGGGGAAGAGACATCTTGGCCCACTGCTGAGGGTACCCATGCTGCTTGCCTGTCATCCTTTCAGCGTGCATGGCCGGAGGAGGAGGAGGAGGATCCTGAAAGTGATCTTCCTAGTGAGGACAGCCATGTGTTGCGTACAGGTACCCTGGCACACATGGCTGACTTCATGTTAGGATGCCTTTCTCGAGACCCTCGCGTTACACGCATTCTGGCCACTACGGATTACTGGGTGTACACACTGCTCGACCCACGGTATAAGGAGAACCTTTCCACTCTCATCCCCAAAGAGGAAAGGGGTTCGAGAGTGATGCTATACCACAGGACCCTGGCGGACAAACTGATGGTAACATTCCCATCCGACAGCGCTAGTGGCAGAAGGTGCAGTTCCGAGGGCCAGGTAGCAGGGGAGGCGCAGAGATCAGGCAGCATGTACAGCGCAGGCAGGGGAACATTCTCCAAGGCCTTTGCCAGCCTTATGGCTCCCCAGCAAGACTGTGTCACCGCTCCCTAGTCAAGGTTGAGTTGGCGGGAGCACTGTAAAAGGATGGTGAGGGAGTACGTAGCCGATCGCACGACCGTCCTCGGTGACGCCTCTGCCCCCTACAACTACTGGGTCTCGATGCTGGACACGTGGCCTGAACTCGCGCTGTATGCCCTGGAGGTGCTTGCTTGTCCTGCGGCTAGCGTCTTGTCAGAGAGGGTGTTTAGTGCGGCTGGGGGAATCATCACGGATAAGCGTACCCGCCTGTCAACCGACAGTGCCAACAGGCTTACACTCATCAAGATGAACAAAGCCTGGATTTCACCAGACTTCTCTTCTCCACCAGCGGACAGCAGCGATACCTAAGCAATACGTAGGCTGCACCCGCGGATGGAAGCATCGTTCTCTATCACCATCAAAAACGGGGACCTTTTTGCTTCATCAATCTGTGTATAATATTCCTCCTCCTCCTCCTGCTCCTCCTCCTGAAACCTCACATAATCACGCCGAACGGGCAATTTTTCTTAGGCCCACAAGGCTCAGTCATATAATTTTTGTAAACTATTTTTATACGTTTCAATGCTCATTAAAGCGTTGAAACTTTCACCTGAACCAATTTTTATTTTAACTGGGCTGCCTCCAGGCCTAGTTACAAATTAAGCCGCATTAACCAAAGCGATTAATGGGTTTCACCTGCCCTCTTGGTTGGGCATGGGCAATTTTTCTGAGGTACATTAGTACTGTTGGTACACCAATTTTTTGGGGCCCTCGCCTACAGTGTAATCCAATTAATTTTTTGCCCACCTGCATTAAAGCTGATGTTACATCAGCTGTGATGGGCAATGCAATGGGATATATTTATGCATCGCCGGTAGCTTCCTGGCACCCACCCATGCTGTGGGTCCACAGAGAGTTGTAACTGCATGTGTCCACTTCTAAAGAACCCCAGTCTGACTGGGGCATGCAGTGTGGGCCGAAGCCCACCTGCATTTAATCGGACGTTACCTCAGCTGTGATGGGCACTGCAATGGGATACATTTATGTATAGCCGGTGGGTTCCAGGGAGCCACCCATGCTGTGGGTGCACACGGAATTCCCATTGCGGAGTTGTACCTGCCTGTGACTATTTATAAAAAAACGCGGTCTGACTGGGGCATGCAGACACCTTGATAGAATGAATAGTATGTGGCACATAGGTTCCCCATTGCTATGCCCACGTGTGCAGCTCCTGATGGAGGTGGCACAGGATTATATTTCTCATTGCTTCTGTACAGCATTGTGGGCTATCGCCCCGCCCCTTTTAAAGAGGGTCGCTACCTAGCCGTTCCAACCCTCTGCAGTGTGTGCCTGCGGTCCCTCGTCATGGCAGACGCACTTATAAATAGACATGAGGGTGCTGTGGCATGAGTGCAGCTGAAGGCTGCGCAGGGACACTTTGGTGTGCGCTGTGGACACTGGGTCGTGCGGGGGGGTTGGGCAGCATGTAACCCAGGAGAAGTGGCAGCGGAGTGTCATGCAGGCAGTGATTATGCTTTGTTGGAGGTAGTGTGGTGCTTAGCTAAGGTATGCATTGCTAATGAGGGCTTTTCAGAAGTAAAAGTTGTTGGGAGGGGGGGGCACTCTTGCCGCTATTGTGGCTTAATAGTGGGACCTGGGAACTTGAGATGCAGCCCAACATGTAGCCCCTCGCCTGCCCCTTAGCGAGCATCGGCGATATACAAAAATGCTCGGGTCGCCATTGACTTCAATGGGGTTCGTTACTCGAAACGAACCCTCGAGCATCGCGATAATTTCGTCCCGAGTAACGAGCCCCCGAGCATTTTGGTGCTCGCTCATCTCTAGTCGGGACCATCCCTCTGATCCACGGCTGTCTTTGATCTAGTGGGGCACTACCATTTCATGGCCAAATGTCTCCCACTGCACAATCATGGCACACTGCAGTAAGTATCTGTTACAATATTTCTGCCTGTGCAAAGGTAGGGATTGTGTTTTGCAGCAATCCCTACCTTTATCGTTCCGTTGCACACATTGCTGTTTCACTACATAGGAATAATTTTCACTTCCTGTCCTAGCAAACACCTCTCCTTCCACAACAAAAGCTTTTTCTGTCCCTTTGGCTCTCTCTTGTGGCATCTGTAGGTTACACAGTGACAGCAGACCTGGTGGGGTCTAAGCCACCATAGTGTAGTAGTCAGTACAACAGACAGACAGTGGTCAGAACATAAGTTCACATAATATGGTTAATCAGGTAGAAGAGCAGGTGGCAAACTATAGTCAGTAAAGAAGCCGAGGTCAAGACAGGCATAGGTTAGGAAAGCTGGGTACACTGACAAAGGTCAAAACTAAGATTCAAACAGGATACACGTACACCTTCACAGGAAGGATCTGGATAGAGTGAACAGCTGCGGTGGAATGCCATAACAAACCTAAGTGATGTGTATATTAGAAAGTATTATTATTAGGAAGATAACCAGAAGTCTGTATCATAACCTGTACCTTCAATGATCTCATTAATGCTCACATTGCACGAGCATAGATGTGCAAGCAGAGTAGGAATTACATATGTGGGCCCAACGATTTCTGTAGTCACCAAAAGCATGTCTTCTAAACCCATTTAATGTCATGTCAAACATCTCTAGGCTTATAGTGCAAATACATAATCCAACCACAGCCACAGCCAGAGGATGCGGATCTACTGTAGCGCTCAGATGTTTGACTACAGGTGGGTCTAACATCTCTCTGACAGCACATCCAAACAGTCTTTGAAAATAGAAAAATATGCTAAAGCTCTGAAAACACAAATTTATCAATGAAGAAGATTTGGTAGTTCTGCTCAAGAAAGACTCATGCAAACATTAGTACGGGAGCACACAGAGTCCCTGCGGTTCCATATTACAGAGCCAGAGGCAATCTGTGTGCTGTCATGTTACTTCTCTGTGGGGCATGGTATGATGGAGAAATGCTTCTAAGAGAGGATGCCTAAATAATACAATATCCAATAGAACTTGCCACATTATAAAGAAGATGCACAAAATCAGAAGCATATAGAGCTATAATATTAGCCTATGGGCCCATAGATGTCTAGAGAAGCAGTAATAGGGCTCTGAACAATTTGGAACATCTATGGAGCTATAATACATTTGTGTGCATAGACTGAAGAGTTATATGGGCATTTTCACACTAGTAACATATACAGCGTTGTGGGTTTCTATGAGAAAATACAAGGAGTTATGGAGGACTTGATACCCAGACCCAAATTCACATCTGTGACAGAGGCCTCTGGGTACAGATCCAGCGCGAAATCCTGGATGAAATAGTGCAGCATGCTGTGCTATTTCATTTGGAAAAAATTGGGAAGGCAGAACGAAAGCCAGGTGAACTCAGTTATAGTCAACGAGATCCATCTAGCGCTTTTCAGGTCCGGCATGTGCCAGATCTGGTGGTTTTGGTATTTTCCTTGTTCAGCTCCAAGGACAGAGCAGAACGATGGAAAAGCAAAGCAGAGATGTGAAAGGGGCCAAATCTGTAGTCGTGTTTTAGTATCAGTTTGTCCTTGAATTGTTGTTGATTAGAAAATGTAGACACACTAATTGCAATACTTATGCATCAATGTCAGTCTGCTGCCAAATACTAAAAGCTCGGTTTTAACCAGAGATATAACCTCCCATTACTACCCTCAGGTCTGCAGAAGGATTGGATCAGACATGGTGCAGGGAGCAAAGTGCGGCACCCAGATTTTGCAATCCTGCTCACAAGGAAGCTGTTCACATCACGTTTTAGCTATGTGTTAAGCGTATACGTTTAAATGTAAACTGGTCAAAGGTAGTTCAAAATTGCATAGTTTTGACTATGTTTCACCTCCGTTTGTGTCCACTTTTTTTGAGAGATAGAATAGTGTGCCATACCATGCTTTTCTGCCCTTAGGGAGAGACTTATAAGGCCATTCATGTGCCTCTGGGTAATATGCAAATAAGAGAGATGGAACAATACCTCTGCAGCGCCATCTATTGGAAGGCAGCATTCCTGCAAGTCAATGTTCAACTTTTTATTCAAGCCTTGTAATAATGACTTAGAATTGAAAGCCAAGTCAGAATCCATACACAATTCTCAGTAGTCATTGTTACAAGGCTTATATAAAGAGTCTAACATTGACTTGCAATTTTGGCAATTTTAATAAATATACACAAATTCTATCGGTCTATTTTTAGCACCTAAATGAAGTACAACATGTGGCAAAAAAAAAAGTCAGAATTATTTGGATATGCAAAACCTTTACGGAGTTATTCTATGTTGAAGTGACACGTTAGATTTCCAAAATTTGGCCGGGTCATTAAGGCACAAAGACTTGGTCACTAAGGGGTTAACATAAATGGTTTTTTATCTCAAATGTCTAGAAATAAAAAGTGTTCAACTACAAAACTTTGTTTAAAAGAGATACTTTATAGTAAAAACCGTATGCCTACTTTGTCTTTGTAAAGGTGGACACAAAATGTATGGCTAAAGGGACGATATATGTGTTACAGTTAATGTGTAAAAAGAGTCCTTGTATAGAATGGGATGTCAAAGTATAAAAAATGATGAATATGTCACACATTTTCAAGGCATTCTATGCAATGCCAAAAGGTGAGCTGGCAAAGTATAAAATACTCCCTCCAGTAGTGAACTGGACTCCTTTACACCCGGATACCCCATTTTTGCCTTACAAGAAAATATATGATTCCACTCTTCGCACCATCAGCCCTCTGCATCTTCTTCCAATGTCCGGCAACCCAATACTCACTCTCTTCCATCTTCTTCCAATGTCCCACAGTCCATCCCTATTATTTTCTTCCAATATCCCATAATCCAACCACCATTATCTTCTTCCAACATCCAACAATCAACCCTCATTGTCTTCCAGTGTTCGACAATCCAACCCTAATCCTCAATCAAGATACAGTCCTGCAGTCACCACTGGACAGAGCCAGTCCGGGCCCCTATTGTCTGACTCCTCCATTGCACTTACGCTGACAGACAATCCAGACTCCAGAGACCACAACGCCTGCAGGCTGGACAGGTCTGGCTCTCCATCTGTCAGTGCGATGCTACCGCCCTAATGGTGTCAGGGTGCAGGTCTTCTTCAGCTTCCCTCACTCAGTGTCCTATGAAGTTTTGCTGCCTATCTGCAAACACAGGATGGCAGTGCCTTGTTTGCTACCAGGGGCTCATTAGGACAGGAGTCAGAACCCAGGTCCTCCCCTCCTCTGGCTGTCACCACTTTTGACAAAGGAGGGCCCACTTACTAGCGAGGTGAACCTAAAAACACCCTGAGAAGCAAGCACTGCATGTTGCTAGGTCAATACTGTTTTTTTCTATTTTTATTCAGTAAGAAGGTTCTGTTCTTTAGTTTTGTATTACTTGTTGCATTTTCATAACGTCTTTTTTCAGTGAAGGTCTTTTCATGATTCCCTTTATACTTTCCTCAAAAATAGTGCATGTCATTCCATACACCATCTAAGTATTCTATACAATGCCTGGAAAAAGTATATAACATCTTTTAAAAAAACACACATTTCATATGTTACCTAAAACCTCACACCTTCTCCTGATTGCCTAAGGATTCTTTCCAATGCTGGCTTTTCACACTTTCCCTGTAACATTCACATCAAATGTCGAGTGTTTGTTATTTATTCTTTTTGCTGCCACATTAGTTTTCATAATTTGATTATTGAGGCAGCAATATTTAAATAGGGCCTGTTAGGGCTCATTAGGGAAGGTCTCCGTAGGGTCACTCCTTTCAGGGCAGGTACTCTGTCTTAGGGCAAGTTTAGAATTATGAATAGGCTCGCTATTATGTTGCCCTTTTTTTCCTAGAGCTCTTGTCATGGATTAAACTCATCCTAACTGGTAGCAAGTGGTCTGAATATCATCTAAGACTACGAGTGGTTGAAACATTGTAATTGGGAAAATGGCTAAAGATGGTTTATTTCTAACAGTAACCATTGAGATGCTGCATGTCGGTCCTGAGAATAGGCTTCATGTTGATAATTTTAGACCTTGTTTTTCTTTATCACAACAACATTTCAACATAAATAATGTAAAGTTAATTACTCATTTATTGGTCCCATGCTGGGAATTAATTGACTTTTTTTGGGGTCAGCTTGTATTAGGCCTACATTTTGTCAGTGAATGACAAACATGGTTATATTGTTAATGTATACACCAAAAACTGTACACACGGATGCTTAAAATTGCATACGTTTGGATATGTTTTTTCGATGTGTGCTTAATATACACACTAAAGATACATTAAAAATCTGATGTGAAGAGCCCTTGTTGTTAGCATCACAGCATGGATCCTGCAAGGACAAGACCTACCGCCCCAACAAATCCCTAAACATCAAAATGCAGAATGTAGAGTTCAAATCATTAGGCAGAACTAAGTTCAGTAGTGATATTCTACTTCCAAACCCAATATTACAAAGTGCCCATTAAAATTGGGGTTGATTTCTTTTTATCTGTGAGATTTCTACCTATCAGATTCCTAACCAACTCTGGTATGTTATAGGCACTATTGGTAACGCTCACATTTTCTTTTGGAGCCTCCAAGAGAGATTCCATCACGAAAAATTGCATTGCACGCTGTGCTATTTTTTTCCGTAAAAATTAGAGATGAGCGAGCACGCTCGTTTAAGGCTGAAGCTTGATCGAACATCGGACTTGTCGAGTAACTGATTACTCGACCGAGCACCATACGGGGGGGGGGGGGGGGCGGCGGGTAAGAGCAGGGGGGAGAGACAGTGAGAGAGATCTCTCTCACTCTACCCCCTGCTCACCCCTGCTACCCCCCTGCATAGTGCACGGTCGAGTAATCAGTTACTCAACAAGACCGATGCTTGATTGAGCATCAGCCTTAAATGAGCGTGCTCGCTCATCTCTAGTAAACATGATGGACATCAACAGATTGCATTATAAGTCAATGGTGTCCGTCAGGTGTCACCGGTTATGGAAGCCACAATGGAGATGTAAACAGAACCTTTGAAAAACCCTTTAAAATGTATTTGTATTCAAACCCATACATGTAGGACTTTGTTCATATTTGTGCCAGGGCTTTCTGATATTCAACTTCATCATTAGAACTGAACAAAGAAAAAATGTGCTATTGTCAGCACTTCTCTTACACAAATGGCACCTGATGAGCCCCAATGAATTTAATGGGATCTGTCAGGATTCCCTCATGCTCCCCGACATTTTACCGGACAAAACAGCATAGCATGCTGCACTATTTCGTTCAGCACTAAGCCTCCAACACAGATGTGTAAATAGCCCAAAGCCAGATTAGCAGGGTCATATTCGAATTGCACCCAAGAAAACATCCGCAATTCACATTGGACAGCACAAGAAGATCCATCTTTGTGGCAGTCTGTCTCCATGAACCTTGTGCATTGCATGTTCCTATACAGTACCCCATGGAATAAGCGAGGACTTGTAGGTGTAGCATTCCATCGGTTATGGGTGAGCTTGTATCTTTTCTTCTTTTGTTCTGTACTTTGCATGTCCAATTCTTGTCCGTGAAAATTGATTTTTTTTTCTCAAGTAAGTAGCCTCACAGGCTATAATGGGGCCATGAGTTGTCTGTGCAATATTCAGACAGCACACAGCAAGCAAATACAGTCATGGGGGAATAGATGCTAAGAAGGTGGGGGTGGGGGTTTATGCATAATGCTTAAGGGCAGAAGAACATGGCGTCACCAGCAGTAAATCTCGGTAAGACTGTATGATTACCATCTCCACCTTGTGGTTTTAATGGGAAGAAAAGTTCCATGTGACTCTTTCTATAGGGAATCATCAAGGTTACAATCAATGTAATCGTGCAATGTTTTCTTCTGTGCAATGTCTGTTGTGATTTTGAAGCAGAAACTTGACCTACAGTTTGCCTCTAACTGTAACCTAAAAAATGTGAAGAACGGCTCCTGATCATCCAGCTCCCTTTTCCAAATGCAAACTTTAAAGCAAATGTCAACCAGAAATGTCAAGACTGGCAGGCATATGTCAAGGCAAGGTCATTTCTCGGCACTCTGGGGTCAGGGACACTCGGGAGTCGGCACCATAGCTTCCAGTTCCAGGGTGTTGTGGACATAGGTGGTGGGTATCAGTGCCAGATTTTAAATCACCGTGCCTTTCCTGAGGGCCCACCTCACTTACATATCTCCGGCGTGCTCAATACTGTAAAATAGATGACGCATCTCTGAATGTCTGTTGGGGGTACCCCGTTGCGCAGAGCTGCAGGAAGATGGAAAAACAATGTAGCCGTCTCTCAACCTGTAGTCCCTGCAGCTTTGTTCTTTTAGTAACCTCGGTTCTGGCAAATTATGGAGTTGCACGTCTCTCATATGAGCTGACTCCTTTCTTGGGCAACTGTCCCACTCTAACAGGCACAGATTCTCCAGGACACTTCTCACATGGCTCCCCAAGCAGACTGCTCACTTCTTTGTTAGCACTCTCTTGGCAATGCAGTGTCTTTTATGGTTAAGTACTACTGGAAGTTTTCTCCAGCTTGCATTTCTTTATGATCTCAAGTCTTCCAGATTCCCCACCTGACCTCTGCAGCCAATGGAAAGTCATAAAACATTCCATATAGAAATACACAAACTGTAGTAATGTATGACAGCCAGTAGAGGTCATCCTTATACCATCTATATTACATAACTATAGGAACATTAACAGAGCTCATTACAGCACAAACTCAAACCTGGGCTACCTCCTTACACATGCAGTACCCACATTCACAGCTATTCTCCAGTTGCTTCCTGAACACCTATAAAGCAGAAGTCCTAGTTCTTTTATACAGAAAGGAAGGTCCCATAGAAACAGTCTCTCCGCCCTTACGGTTCCACAGCACTTTGGAACAATATCTTTGCTCCAGCTTGTGAGGATGATTACATATAAACAACATTACCAACAAACATGAACTATAAACCATAGACCAACCTGGTCAGTGTCTTACAAACCCACAGGCCACTGTGGTCATCATCTTCCTCTCATTGTCTCCTTGCAGCAAGGCGGCTAGAAGCGCCTATAAATAAGCACCTACATTACTATATGAGTGACAATGGCTAATATGTATAATAGTGTCCAAGTCCAGTTTGTCATCCGTAGGCCACATCTGTTGTTGCTAAGCAGCGGTTCAGACATTTTGGGCTTCTGCTAAGCAGATAACACGGCTCAGAAATTAATCATTAGGAAATCTGAAAATAATTGCAACATGACTTTTCTTTTTCCACTGGAGTTTCCCTTTAAGTAAGTAAACTGATAAACTCCATCCAGTGGACAAACACATCCTAGGTCCATTATCTATTCCACTCCAGGTTGTTATCAGTCCTGTTTGCCATTTAGCGGATGCTTTGTGCTACTATCAATAAGTAATTAGTCATTCCCGGTCTTGAGAATATCTTTTCAATAGCTTATGTGAATGCCAAATCTGACAGTTATTCAATTAGTTTGGTGTAATTAAAAGAAAGCTGTAGGTAAGTAGAACGAGATCGCACATAGAGAAGCTACATTACGCATCCAGAACAGAAATGAGTGGGTGAGTCATTTGTCATTAAGTAAAGAGGGTGATATATTCTACGTGTGATTAGTGCAGGTGATGATACAAGTCAGAGAGCTGTCCATCTGGAAAGAACCTATGGGATTAATTACTAATGGATAACTAAGGCTGGCTTCACACGGACGTATTGGCGCGCAAAACTTGCGCGTCCAATATACGCAGAGAATAGAACCCATCGAATTCAATGGGAACATGACATGTTCTATCTTTCTACATATTTGCACACCAAAGATACCTATAGAAGTCAATGGGGGGTGCAAAATCCGCAAGGAGATGCGTGAAACACTGCGTAATTCAGATGGAAATAGAACATATCTGGAACTCATTACACTAATTAGCCATTTCAGTCAGGTAATTAATTACAGTAAAATATGCCGACACATGCAAAAAAAGCTTCATAGCGCAAAAAAGTTGTGCTACGGCAAGAGCAATTGTGCTTATGCTCATGTGAAGCTGACCTAAGTGAAGTACTTACCACTCCACACCTTATCCCTGCTCTCCAGTGTCAGGGCTACAGGGGGTGGACAAAAATATGGAAACACCGTACGAAATGCATGACCTAAAATTGGTCGTCTGTACATGTTAGACAAGGTAGAACTGCCTGATCTACATTTAGCACCAGAAAGTAATGCGAGGTGTTTTTGAAAGAATTCGCCTCACATCCACTAATAAAACGCATGTTGGCAAGCATCATATTGGGCCAAGTTTCTCAGCCCGATATCACGCTCGCCTGTATGAATGTAGCCTTAGTATAGCGGTAATGTTAGCTTAGCTAGTAAAAACGTGGTGATAGCTTCCCTTTAAAATATGACCAATCGGTAAGAGTTAGAAAGTTTTACCACCACTTATAAACACCTCCCAGTGATCACTGCAATAGAGGAGTACTTGGTACTCTTCTGATTACTGTGCTTCTTCCAAATCTCCAAACTAATGTTGATGACTTCACTGGGATTATATTTTCACTGTAGAACTAAATAAGGCAAACACAATAGCACTTGTGCGTAACTTATCACATAAGGGAGGCTCCTTTCGGTGTGTGTTGCGAGCTCCCAAAAGGAGTCTGGATCCGTGACCCCTATAAAGTCCAGCAAGAAATAATGTATTGGAGCCGCAAAGCAGGGTCCCCAAATACCTCAATGTATAGAGTTAAAAGAATTCCATCTTTATTGAAGCCACACAAGGGCTTCAATAAAGGGCATCAAGCCCTTGAGGTATTTGGGTACCCCGCTTTGTGGCTCCAACACATTATTTCTTGTTACAGGGATTATATTATACATGCAGTCTGATCTGCAGCAGCAGGTTCTAGCTTCAGCTCCAAGCCCTATGTATTGCAACACTGACTGACGGCGGGCCGGAGGACCAGTTAATCGGCATGGGGCTGGAGTGGCAGACCCCAGCCAATCAGTTATTGATGATCTATCCAGAGTGTAGGTCATCAATAGTATTCACATGGAAAACCCCTTTAAATGTCAATAAATAGGCTGCAATGGAAACTAATCATTGTGAAGATGAATTGGCATGTTACCTTGGCTATGGAGCACAGCTATGGAGCCCCGACATAATGTTATATGTCTGTTTTGTGCCATTTGTCTTGTCAGTGTCTTGTTTGCATTGTGCATTTGGTATGTGTATTGCACTTTTGCGGCACTGAATGGGTTAATGTCTGGGTTATGTCTGGAAAATGTATCATGTGACCCTGTGATATATATGTGTATGCAAGGGAGTTGTGCAAGGGAGAAGTGCATGCCACTCTAAGTCAGCGCAAGGAGTTCTCCTGACAAGTCTGCAAGTGAGTGACTCCAACAGACGCTGGTTGGTGTTTGTGGAGAATGGAGGAAGCTGAGCGATTCTCTTCTGCTTGGCCTGATATCACTCTACCTGGGATATGCCAGTGTTACCACTAAACACTGAGTAAGGAAAAAGGACTGCTGAGAGAAGGCACAGAAAGTGTGAGTTTGGACTGGTAGAGAGTAAGAGAGAGAGAGAGTCGCCGGGAACGGGATCACACAGATAACTAGGACTGTGGATTGCCAGGATTACCCTGAGAATCCTCCCTGTTACACCACCTTCTGCAATTGTATCTGTGCTAATCTACTGTTGTGCCATGCATGTTATTAAGAGTTGCAGTAAACAGACATTACAGATCATTCCCGGTTTGTCCAGAAAGTTTCCCTGTGTGTGGACTAAATTATTTACTATTTTCAAAATTTACCACAGAAGATGGAACGTTGGCGTCACGAGTGACAAAGAACTTCAAGGTAACTGCTAGTTACATTTCCCCTGTGACCTCCCATAGCAGTAACTTTGACGGTTCCCAAGCTACTCCCAAGGGAGGAGATGGTAGTGCTACCGTGACAAGGCCCTTATCTACCCCACGACGAACAGGAGGATTCCTCCGCGCCTTCACTAAAGAGACAGAGAAGAAGTGCTTACGACCTTTTTACAAACACGGAAGAGTGTGCCCTTGCCTGAGTGTATACGGACTGTTTAGTTGTGTCTGGTTCCAGCCCTCCGAGTAAGCCAGAGATGTCAAGGCTGAGTCACCTGCAAGAAGATGCAGAGAAAAGAGGACTTTAAACTTCACTCCTATGTGTCTAGGATGCGGTATCATTTGAGAAGAAACCGTGTAATGTTATTAGACAAGGTAGAATTGCCTGATCTGCATTTGGCACCAGAAAGCGAGGAAGTCAATATGGACACTCAAGATGGTGCCCAGGCTTCTTCTTCCTCTACCTTCAGAGAACCCGCAAAACTTTTCTGCCACTCAGTTCCCGCTGTGGCTGCGGGAAAAGTGGGGAGGGTCAATGCCACTGCAGAGCACCAGCAGCAAGCTGAGGGCTGCCAAGGGAGGAGTCACCAATGCTGGTGAGTGAGCCTCTGGACTTGACCCAACTGACCAGCTTGAGCACCCCTGCAGGCCAGATGACTTCTACAGCTCTTCACTGTGTCCCTGCAGGATATCCTGCACCTCAACTCAGGTTTTATTGGGGTGATGAGCCAGAGTTGACAGAGCTAATGTCCAGCGCTTCACCAGCTTCACCCCCAGAGGAGGAGAGAGTCAGGTAGCCATGGGACGGTGACCCAGTCTTTTCGGAAGCTGCACCTTCTTACTCCCCTGTTCCTCCAACCGGAGGGAGGCCCAGGAGGTTGCAGAGGTACCGAGTGCCAAAGGGCTTTGTAAAGTTGGGGTATCCCCTATGGATTATCGTTCACCGGGACAATGTGTAAGTAAGAGCCGCGCTGCCACCATCTCTACACCCCTTCATCAACGAGTATGGGGACTCAAACTTTGGGTTCTATTTTGTGGATGACCGCCCCAGAAGACCCCCGGAGGGACTGCGGCAGCCACTCAGTAGTGTGCTGGTGTCACCTGGTTGTTCAGACACCACTCCTAGCATGGGGGACTTTTCACAAGCCCAGCAGCAGTCAGAAGTAGACTGTTTTACGCTGATCCAGGAGGAGGACAGTGATTCAGAGGATTGCGAAGTGAGAGCATTCATGGGTGTCAGCCGTCCTTATGTTCTTCAATAGGGATACGGTCATGGAGTAGCAGCGCTACGCCAGCCTGTTTCAGTACGGAATCAGAGACTGAGAAACCCACTGGGCCACCCATTGGTAAAAAGGTGACGTGGTGTTAAAGCGACTCCATTTATTTATTCTGTTTTGGATTCTTTTGTTCCAGAGACTTTCTTTTTGTCCCCTTTATGCCCAAACCTTTTCCATAGTTAAATAATGCAAACCTTTTCTAATGTTAAAGTTTAAAAAAAGCATTATCGTATTGCAGAATGTTGTAATGTAACATTTGAAAAGTTTAAGATAATGTACAGGAGAGTGATGGGAGTTAACCCCTTAGTGACCAAGCCTGTTTGCACCTTAGTGAAGGAGCCAAATTTTGGAAATCTGATATGTGTCATTTTAACATAGAATAACTCCGTAAAGGTTTTGCATATTCAAGTGATTCTGACATTATTTGTTTTGCCACATTAAGGTGGTAAACATAGACCAATAGAACTTGTGTATATTTACTAAAAGTGCAAAAATTAGGAACATTTTGGAGAAAAAAAATATTTTTCCACATTTTCAACTATAATATCTCCAATATGTGCAAACATACTGTACAAATTTTTGCTCAGATATATATTTCCATCTGTTTACTTTATTCTTGGCGCACATTTGAAAAACGTTGTCTTTTTTTTAACCATTTAGGAGACGTACAAATTTAACATTACTTATCAACATTTTGAGGAACACTTTGTTTTCCTACACCAAGCCAAAATTGCAAAGGCTCATAGGTGTCAGAATGATAGATACCCTCAGAAATGACCCCATTTTAAAAACTACATCCTTAATGTATTCACTGAGGCATGTCAGGAGTATTTTGTCCCCACTGTTTTATTTCAGGAGTTAATGCAATGTAGAGGAGAAAAAAAATCATATTTTTGCAAATATGTCATTTTAAAGACATATTTTTTTCTATAGTACACATGAAAATGAGGATTTAAAACCCAAAATGGATCCCCCTGTTTGTCCCGTGTTCAGAAACATACCCATTGTGGCCCTAATCTTGTGTCCGTATGCACAACGGGGCCCGAACAGAAAGGAGCAGCCGGTGGTTTTCAGAACAGTCATTTTGCTTGAAGGTGATTTAGGCCCCATTGCCCACTTGTAGAGCCGCCAAAGTGACAGAGAACCCCCATAAATGACCCCATTTTGCAAAACTAGATCCCTTAATGAATTCATCTAGGGGTGTACTGTGTATTTAGACCCATAGTTTTTGAATTAATCTAAGCAAAGCAGAAGGAAAAAATTAGGATGTTCTTTTTTTCGGCAATAATGTCATTTTAAAAACCGTTTTTTTGGTACAACATACATATGAATAAAGACTTACACCCCAAAATGGATACCTCTGTTTGTCCTGTGTTCAGAAAAATACCTATTGTGGCCCTAATCTTATGCTTGGCTGCACAACGGGGCCCAAACCGAAAGGAGCATTGAAGTTCAACAGTTTTTAACTTATGGATTATTAGTTATCAGGTGACTGGGGACCGCTCACCGTGGCCTCAGTCACTGCTGCAGGCTGTCGGCTGCCTTTAGTAGCCAGGAGCAAGGAGATTTAATATTTCCCGGGCCCTCCCCAGCTTCTGCGCCTGCATCCGCCATTTTGCCAAAGGCACATGCGCTGAAGTTGGGGAAAGGTCCGCGGATAAAGATCCCGTCGGGTGACATCGCCAGAGGCCTTAGGTAAGTAATTTCACCTCCCCTCCTGGATCAGATCTGTAACAGGAGGTGAAATCTTAACTTTTTTTTATTTTTACGTGATTGCCGTTATTCATTGAATAGCTGTGATCACGTGACCATGGAGTGCGTACTTGTCCTATCTTTTGCCGGAATACGCTGGCCATTCCCATAGCTGCCAGAAAAGGGAAGGGGATGGAGTTTAGCAGTGGCTCACGTTGCTAAAGTCCCTCCACCTCCCCTTGCCGACAGCTCCCATAGGCTTCTATTGGAGCTTCTATAGCCACTATCAGTTGGCAAGGGGAGAGGGAGAGACCTTAGCAGCCTGGCCGTGTGAACGGGTAAGAAAACGGGAGACTTAGCTGCGACTTGTTTGACCTGCTTCCTCCCGTTCATTGGATTTTCGCCCACGATGCGAACATCCAAGAATCGCAACGATCATGTAAAAGAAGCCATATACCAGCTTGTCAGCACATTGTTATGAGTAATATGACTTCCCTACAACAATGGCTGTTGTCTTACACGACTGTAATAACTGCAGGAAGGAAGCCACAGTCCATAATCCTAGTATAATGTACTTATGACATGACTATTGTACACATATGCTCCTTATATAACTATACGCTGTACATATTATCACACGGCTGCTTGTGTACCCAGTTGAATGCACCCCATTAAATGACATCAGCAATGAAACAGTTACAAGTAGTCCTCTAAGTCACAGGAAGTCATCCTCCAGTTTCTGCATGAATAAAACCTATTGATTGTACGTTGCGTATCTACAGTAATCCACAGTTGCCATGTACACTCCTTAAGAGCAGGGCCGAGGAGGAATTATTTCCTTCCAATGTTTCCCTATAATATCTTGCACTGAGCTGCTTATTCTCACCGTAAAGAAGTATAAATGAGACCCATGGCGGGCGCCACCCACTGTCCCAGCGCCAATTCTTCTGGGGTACGTCTCCTCCTGATGAGAAGCACATCTTTATTTACAGAATGGATATTTTCTTACCATTGATATTGATTTCCGGCCGTCCTTCCACAGTTCTATGCACTGCATCACTCTTCTACGAGGAATCTAAAGGCTTAGGGGCCCAAATGCAAAAGTTGATCATGGGGGTCCTTCCCTAACTTTCCTCTGCATTGTTGGGTCTCCTAAGAAGCCCATCGATGCAACACTAGCAGGTGGGTACATTGCTAGAATATTAAAAAGTAGACAGAAGCTAAATATTGTGGGCACTAATGCAAAATCTGTAACATGGCCCCCAACCATCCATGTGCCATTTGTAATACTGGTGCTTTTTTATATAATAAAGGGGCCCCTAAGGCTTTAGGGCCCAGTAGCGACTGCTACCTCTGCACCCACTATAGCTACGTGCCTGGTGCTGTTGATTCTGAACCTTTTTTCTTATGTGAATAAAATTCCAGAACTACAGTAAGCACTGACACACAAGCAGAGTAATAAGCAATGTTATATCCCCTCCCAAAAAAAACACTACTCATGCAAACTCTGCAGTCAATCACTGGCCTCCGCAGTTGCATGTCTACTTACTGGCATCACTGCTGAGGTCAGTAATTTCCTGCACCCTCAGGTGCCAATACAGGACATCTGGAGGATTTAACGGGTGAGTATAATCAGGGCAGACATTTTTCGGAACTTCCTCACAGTAGGCCGTAAGATACAGACTATCCACAGTTGAACGTGAACCAAGCTTAGACCCCCGATTCTTGTGAGGTAGGTTCAGTAGAACAGCTAGGTCCCGGTCTGGCATCCATCGTATGGACATCTGAATGCAGTCTGATCCCACTGAAGAAAATTACAGTCAGATAACCCATGTAACTGCTAACAATAGATTATATTTAAAGGGGTATTCCGGCATCAATCAGGATAGGATATCAATAGTTGATCGGCGGAGGTCCGCCACTTGGGATCCCACTAGAGATGAGCGAGCGTACTCGGAAAAGCACTACTCGCTCGAGTAATTTGCTTTATCCGAGTATCGCTGTGCTCGTCCCTGAAGATTCGGGTGCCGCTGCGGCTGACAGGTGAGTCGCAGCGGGGAGCAGGGGAGAGCGGGCGGGAGAGAGGGAGAGAAAGATCTCCCCTCCGTTCCTCCCCGCTCTCCCCTGCAGCTCCCCGCTCCGTGCCGGCACCCGAATCTTCAGGGACGAGCACAGCGATACTCGGATAAAGCAAATTACTCGAGCGAGTAGTGCTTTTCCGAGTACGCTCGCTCATCTCTAGATCCCACTGATCAGCTTAAGCCCCCCGCCCGCTGTCAGTGCAGCAGTGCCGGATGTCATCATCCGTGGTCAGGGCTCGACGTGTAATAGACGGCATCACACCCAGTACAATCAATGGAAGCAATGCCTCCTGTTACACTTCTGTCTCTGAGTGCAATGAGGAACCAAAACTGTAATAGAAAGCATTGCTTTCATTGATTTCCACGGGAGTGACGCCATCTATTACACTTCCAGCCCTTGACCACCGATGCAGATGTCCCGCCCCTCTGCGCTAATAATGGGCAGAAGGATCAGCTGATCAGCGGCGATCCTGAGCAGCGAATCCCCTCAGATCAACTACTGATGATCTATCCTAATGACACGGAGTAAATGTACAGAAAAACCCCTTCTTTAACTGCACAACAAAGTTAATTAGACTTTTGGATTACCGTCACTTTAAAAAAAAAAAAAACAAGAATGAGGCAGCGTATTTTTCCTCCATATTTGGTCCGTGTATTACAGAGTTAATGCAAATCTACACATCTAGTCATATGGCTGTATTTCTCATGTTTATAAAAACGCAGCGTGCGCTAATTTTGTCTATTTTTGCCTCCATATTTGCATTCCTTGGTATTATTTTCTATTGGGCAAAGATCAATATTTGCCTGTTAGAAAATAACACCAACGACCGCGAATCCTGATGACATACCGCTGCAATATCATTGCAGTATTACAGATCCGTATTACGGGCGCGTGACAATACGCTCGTATGAAACTGGCCTAATTCTGACAATGAAATCCTATAAAGAAGCACAAAAAGATGATTTCATTAATTCGGATGTATCACCGCTCCCCCGTCCTCCCTCAGTGAGCCGTACAGTGGATTCCATGCAGACTGTAGGCAGGTGGCCGAACACGTAGGGGGTCATTTTAATTACTGGAGTCTCTTCTAATGCTACTTACCGACCACAGAGGACTGCGCTGCAATAGATAGAATCCCATGGGAAGCAGAGCCGTCAATCACTGCCCCATAAATCACAGCCCACCAAACCGTCAGCACGGAGATTATTAGTAAACCGTGCCACCGATCACTCTCTGCACTTCAGTGTATCACCGCAAATAGGTCTACTTTCAGGTAAGAGTGTTCATGACAAAACTGTCCAGAGGGCGCAAGTTCATAGATTCAGGGTCACGTCTATTAGATGAGTTCTCCAATATTAATACAAGATCATTCATTAACTAATTAGTATGCAAATCCATATCCGGTAATTACAACATGGTCTGCTTTCCAAATTAATTTGCAGACGCCTTTTTTTTTCTCTGCAAGATCGATGGTAATTTAACTCTATTCTTGCCAAAACTGGAGTGCATTAAATTCCACCTGTTGCCAGATACTCACTTTCAATTACTCAGCATAGTAGAAACACAGTATGAATAGTGACTATGCAGAACCTGGAAATGGGCTCAGCAACCTGCGTTGCAGAACTACAAGTACCAAGTACTACAAGTACAAGTACCTACTTTGCCTACACTAAGGCATGCTGGGCCATGTGGCTCAAGGGTAGCAGTAAAGGTTGCCTATTCCTGATCTACACTACTTCCTATACGGCCAACTTCAGACGGGCATATTTGAGTGCACGAAACCTTCACATGCAATACGCAGGGAGTAGAACCCATTGATTTCAATGGGGTATCTCATGTGCACGTCTTTTGCGCACGCATTTTGGTCGCGCAAAAAAAAAATAGAAGGTGCTCTAATTTTCTGCATATTTTTCAGCGTATTTGCCCACCAGAGGTTCCGATAGAAGTCAATGATGGGTGCGCGAATACGCATGTAATATGCAAGTATATGCGGGAAACACTACGGAATTCCACTGGAAAAAGAACACATCTGGAACTAATTAGCCATTTCAATTGGTCTTTGTTTGCACCTCGCAAAAATAAATACGCCTTGCAGGTGTAAAAAGTACACCGATGCGCACGCAAATATACCATTGTTTGTTCCGGGAAGAACCCTAGACTCATGAGTGCGCAAATACACTTACGCTCGTGTGAAGCCGGCCTGAGAGCGTGCTTATATAATCACAGACTAGTAGAAATAGCTAGCTCCCATCTTACTAAGTGAACTGCATCCTGAACTTACCGGCCATAGGATGGTTAATCCGTGAACCGAGCTGCAGAAAAATCATATCCTCGCTTTAATTAACTGCAGATTTGTAAAGCCGCTGTTTGCTGTCTTTCATTTGAACCCCTAAAATTCAGTTGTCATAGCAATGATTTCTACAAACCAGAAAATCCGAATTCAACGCATTTAGAACTAGTAAACAGTCCACAAAGGTCATGAACACACACACAGCCAGGCAAATACACAAAGGGGCATCCGAGATCTACAAAAGGAAATGCAACACTGAAGTTACAATGTAGCTCATCAACTTGAAGAATGAATGCAAATCACCTTGCACTATTTATAAATAGCAAGTAACAACCAACATACTCCCGAGTCTATAAAGTTGATAAAAGAATCTTACATTGTTTTAATTGCAGGCGCTAACTATGGCAGAGCCAAGGGGATGGCTGGGAGTCCTGATCTTAAGCAATTAACTAGCACAATGGGAAACTTTAAAAAGGTCCAATGCTTTGTCCAGGTCAGTTGAACTCTTTTAAAGACGAGCGCTTGTCTTCTGGGGTGCATACAATATTTGCACATCGTCTATATATCTGCATATCAATCAGTGCCTTTAGATAGATAGATAGATAGATAGATAGATAGATAGATAGATAGATAGATAGATAGATAGATAGATAGATAGATAGATAGATAGATAGATAGGACAGCAAAGGGTTAACCATGCAACGCTATCGATTTGTCATCTCCAACGAAAGGAGCCACAATTATTATTTCTGCGGTAGACATGGGTTTTGTCAGTAAGATTTGTTAAGAGAGCAATTTTCTGAAAGCTGTCATCACAACAGGTTGTATTTGCAGCTCCAGCCAAAGGGATCCTATCTGGATTGTACAGCCTTTACTGAGCAGCAGCGCTGAAATAACCATAATAATCCTAATCATCACTAGAGCAAATTAAAGAGAAGATACTACCGGCTTGACATAGAGAGAAAAAAAAAAAGAGGCATAGCAGCTTACCTTGATTTAATTCATGGTTCCTCCGGTTAGCTTGGTGAGGGTGTGGGTTATGCCAAAGGAAATAATTTCTAATATAAAAGGCTAAAAAAAAAAAAGCCAGGAGGAGAGACGGGAAAAAGGGAGGAGAAAAAGCAGGAGGGAAAAAAAGAATGAGAAAGAAAAGAGAGAAAAAGACAGTTTCTCCTGCCCACACTGAAATAGGAAATCTCTGACAATCAGCAAAAGGGAAAGCATACACATGAGCATACCAGAGGGGGCAGACAGGGTATGAACACAGAGCGGAGCACCAAAGCTAAATAAAAGCACAAATCAAAAAAAAAAATCCCCGGCACACGTGAAGCTGGAACAGTTGGGGGTGAGCCGAGCGGTTCTGAATCTTTATAATGAGAACATTAAATAGTTGCATGCTTGCTCATGTGGGTCAGACACAGTTTGTGGTGTATACTGACCTATATGAATCACTCGGAAGCTCATCCTGTACCGAAAACGTGGTCGTAGATAGGAAAAAGCACTTGTTTTTCTTAATGAACACTACATAAACTTTGCAAAAATGACCAATGCATGTTTATTAAAAGGGTTGTCTAGTTGTAAACTATTGATGACCTATCAGCAGGAGAGTAGATTGATGGGGGTCTGTTGCAAGAAACCCCTGCCAATCAGCTGTGCACTGAGCTGATTTCTGCTCAGACACACAAACAGCTCCATTCTCACTACACTGGCCAAGGTTGCTATTGCAAGGCCATCTTGTATTGAAGGGAATAGGAATTTCACCTGCAATACCTAGCCTGGCCAGTGCAGTGAGAACGGAGCTATCTGATTCCTGCAAGAATCAACTTGTTGTATGAATACACCAACCCAGAAACAGCTGATTGATGAGAATAGCAAACCCCCACCGAACTATTATTGATTAGCTGTCCTGCTAATAAGGCCATCAATAGTTTACGACTGGACAACGCTTTTAAGAAATAATAATAAGCCATTCTCAAGCAATCCAATGAAAATACTGATACTACTGGTTGGAGGACATCCACCTCCTGTGAAGTCCTGTGATTGGTTGATTTTGTCACATGACAGCAGATGGAAAAATGGCGGACTCAAGGGCACATGCTGCAACAGGCTCATAAGAGACAGTTAATTAGGTGCGTCTTTGTACTTATGCCACAAAGTTATATATTAAGCCTTTATGTTAATCAGTCTCCACTGAGATTGCATCCCTGAAGCTTTTAAGGCCCTAACATACAAACTGGTAGAAAGGTGAAAAAAACAGAAATAGGGGTGGAGCTACCTGAATGGGTGAGCGGTTTGGAAAAACTCTAGGTAGAAGAACGTGATGAAGATGTGTTTCTTCTCTCTAGTTAAGATGGTGGGACGTGGAAAAGACCTAGTTGTTAGGGTGCAGCCGACCCAATGATTGTTGCACTGGCAGGTGAGACTATCCTGATGGATTAGTGAAGAAAAAAATGTGATGGGTTTAGGCGCAGATGGCCGAAATATAATGTTCAGTACAATACAGGAGGTAAGCTCAGCTTCTCTGTTTTATTTTAAACCAGCATAAAAAGACGCGGTTGGGGGCAGCGCCCCTTCCTCAGTTATGGCAGGGGGACACTATTACAAGTAGCAGATTAAAAAAAAAATCTGTTACTTTCTGAATTGTGCTGAACTTTATATTTCGGTCAGCTGCGCCTACACCCATCACATTTTTTTCTTCACTAAGGCCGCCTGCAGACGGCCGGGTCGGATCCGGCTGCCAGAATTCTCGCAGCGGGACCCGACCCGAGCCCCTGCAGAGAGCAGCACAACACTCACCTGCTCCCGCGGCCCTGGATCTTTCATGTGCCGGTTGCAGGCGCATGCGCAGACCGAAGCGGGCGGCCAGGGAGTGACATTAGAGCATGCTATGATTTGTTTTCTGCGCGTGATGTGGCGCAGACAAATCGCGGCCAACTGCATAGGATTGCGTATTGTAATGCAATCCTATGCAGGCGTGTACGGGCAGAAATTCTGCGGGAAATCCCGCCGCGGAATTTCCGCCCGTGTGCAGGGGGCCTAACATACAAATTGGCAGATACCATTGTTACAAACGTTTCTTGCGGTGGTCAAACACTGGTTCATAGTAATAGTAAGGGCCCTGTTTACTAGGGACGATTGTTGGGCACAAGGGCACCAAACCTACCCCACCTACAATCACTCCTCTACTTTCACACAGGAGGATTATCGCTCAGTGAATGGAGGGGGATCATTCCAGTTCGCCTGCCTCCATTCACAGTGAACAGGCAGTTGTTCATAGATGAGTGACTGGCTGTTTCCTCGGGCCGATCGCCATTCAGTTTCTATGCATGCAGAAACTAAAGACAAATGATAAGGGAATTAATTATTCTTTATCGTTGAGTCGTTGCAAGTATTAATACTGAATGATTGTTCAGATTCCCGCGATCCAGTGAGAATCTGAATGGTATCATCCTGAGTGAAAAGACCCTAACTCCAGTGAATGACCAATGATAGTCCAAGCCTAAGGGTGCTTCATACCGGTGCTGGGGATTCCGCTTTCCTGCTTTGGGGAGCAGGAGGGCGGAATCCAAATGGCCGAATGGTTCCGTTAGTGGACGGACCGAACATGGACGGGTGGACACCACTGACTATAATGGGGTCTGCCCCATTTCCACTCAGCTGCCCGGTTTGGGGACAGAAGAAAAAGCGCGGCATTTGCTATGGCATTACACCATACTATGCAGCAATTGGATAGACATTCTATCAAGCCGTGCCATAGGCCCTTTTAGACACATCTTTTGAGCGATAATTGTTGTGTCTAACTGCACTGACATCGTACTGTTTCCGTTAAGCCGTCGTTGATCGCTGATCTTTCAGCATGCTAAAAGATCAGCGATCAGTTATAAGGAATTTACAGCGGGATACAGCTGATACTATTGTTTCAGCTGCATCCCACTCCCTGAAGACACACGGAGTATGAAGAACAGAGCAGTGTTCTTCATACCCTGCTCGGAGCAGTCGGCTGTATAACAGCCGGGTGCTCCTAGCGGGGAACAGCTGGATGCGGAAGACAAGCGGCCCTGTTTGTCTTATCCATCCCCCGCTTGGAGCGCTCAGCTGCATAACAGCCGGGTGCTCCTAGCAGGGAACAGCTGGATGCAGAAGACAAGCAGCCCTGTTTGTCTTATCCATCCCCCGCTTGGAGCGCTCAGCTGTATAACAGCCGGGTGCTCCTAGCGGGGAACAGCTGGATGCGGAAGACAAGCGGCCCCATTTGTCTTCTGCATCCCCCGCTTGGAGTGCTCAACTGTATAACGTTTGAGCGATCACCTTGCGCTATAAAGAGCACTATGATTATTGCTCAAAAATCGCTCAAGTAGACAGTAAAACTGAATGCACTGTCTAGCCTTGACAGAGCATAGCCAAATGTGATTTCCCCTGTTCCCCCTTCTTTTTTCTCTGTGTATCACAAAAATCTTTGAATAAAAATTGATTTGAAAAAAAAAAAAAAATCGCTCAAAAGATTTTTTGAGCAATAATCGTTGTGTCTAAACCAGGCCTTAATAGGCACCCTGCACAGGCAGCCCTGGGGCCATTCAGAAGGCCCTCACTACGGTGGCAATCACATGGCATCCCACAATTTTATTGCGGGAGGCTGTACGGGACCCCCGAACATTGGGTGCTGGCTGTTTCTTACAGCCAACAGCTGGCTGTAGCAGCTCCAACAAGCCGCGCTACTCATTGGAACTGTTAACGCTTTAGATGCGGCATTTAAAGCGTTAACTGCCCCGATGAGCGGCGCGGCTTGTCGGAACTGCTGTGGCTAGGTGTCTGCTGTAAGAAACAGCCGGCACCCAACGTTGTATGGACCAGGATCAACCCGTGATCCCCTTCCATACAAGCATTTGTTTGGACATACGAACAAAATCTACTTACGAACAGTTTTCTGGATGGGAACCTGCTGGTAAGTAGATGATTATCTGTACTTTCCAGGTATTGTGACAGAAAAATCAGAAGAGGAGTATGGAGTGAGCGCAATGACTATGAGCGGCCCATAGCACTAGTAGTGGCAACAAGAAGGCGACAAAATATAGTACGTATAGGAGTCAAGCATAGAAGTAATATTGTCTCCAACTGCCGTTAATGATCGCGGACATTACAATGTTCCAGAAAGTGAAATGTATCGTAGCTGGGGTGCAGGATCAAGTGAATGTCTGCGTTTTCTTTGCAGACAGAGACCTAAGTTCATTTAGTTTCTTATATTCATATTTGAGACCAAAACAGACCCGATCATTTACTGGTGCAACCGTTGCATATTTATTGGCTTAACCCGGTCATTCACTGAGTTTTTGGAACTTTTTTTTAATGTTTTGTGTGCATGTTCTCCGACAAAAACGTGGAATTCCTTCTCTTGTGACTATTTCAGGGTCCGGTAATATAGTACTTAATTTGTCTTTGCAGCAAAAACAAACAAAATAATTAAAACTGGAACTCAGCAAATGTTTTAAATGGTCATTCATTGGTGATATAACTCTTAGGGCTCTTTCACACACGCGCTGTGATTTTCGGCCGCATGGATCGTGGCCACATCTCGGCAAAAAATCGCATTAACAAGGGGCAGCCATGATCAAGTCGTGGCTACAACTCTCGTTTTGTCACCCATCCAGATGGCCGGGGCTGTGGCACATATACACCGCAGCCCGGAATACAGTCAGGGAGGGGGAAAAGAGTTTAACTTCGTTAAACTCCCTCCCCTTCTTCGCCCCTTGCTGGCAAAGAGAGAGGGCATGGCAGGAGGGAGCATTTTAAACTTCCGCTCTCTCTCTGCCCCTTGTCGGCTGAAGGCAAAGGAAGGGGGTGGGACAGGAGCTACCGTGCTAATCTCCCACCCCGTCCTGCCTCTTCCCCTTTCCAGCAGTTGGCAGGGGACGAAGAGGGGGGAGGGAGTTTAGGAGAGACGCTGCTAAACCCCCTCCCACCTCCCTTTTCCGGCAGCTCCTATAGGAGTCTATGGGACCGGACACTGTATTCCGGCCAAAGATAGGTCTAGACCTATCTATTCTGGTCAGCATAAAAACAGCCAGCTGGAACGTGCACCGCCGGACGATTTTATGCCCCCAAAAATCGCCCATCTAAACGAATGCATTGGATTCCAATGCTTTAGATGGTCGCGATTTTAGGTCGTAGTTTTATTGCATCAAAATCGCTGCGATAAAACGCCCAAGGGGAATAATTTCACACAAACATACTTTTGTCCCCTTCTATGGCCACTATAATCACAGCCGTATAACAGGACAAAACGAAACCACTGATCTCTATGGGATTTCAGTGGTTTCGTTTTCACTAGTTCTTTTTCAGCACATGATTTGTACGGCCGAGAAGATATACAACCTGCCCTAACTTTCCCTCACGTAATGAACACCACATGCAGGAGAGGTAGGGCAGCCGCTATCTTCCTGCCTCTTTTTTCAAACTCCTGCGCTCTAGCGTGGAGTTCGAACTGCCGGCAAAGGGGAAGGGATTCCCCTGATTCAGGCGCAGCTATGCTCCGTGCTGCAGAGCGTAGTTGCGCCTACGGCAGTGTAAATAAGCCCTTAAAATGTTTTCTAGCTAGTTTCATGCAACCTTAATACAGCCACATGTGAGTGCCGGTATTCACAACACCTGAAACTGCCCAAACTACCCCTAGTTCTACCGAAGTTCTGTTCAGTAGAAGCATAATGTTTTCAGGTCGTACAAACTTAAAGGAGATGTCTCATGAAAGCATGTGGGGTTATACACTTCTGTATGGCCATATTAATGCACTTTGTAATATACATTGTGCATTAATTATGAGCCATACAGAAGTTATTTCACTTACCTGCTCCGTTGCTAGCGTCCTGGTCTCCATGGTTCCGTCTAAAATCGCCTCTTCTGGCGATTTTAGACGCGCTTGCGCAGTCCGGGTCTTCTTCTTTCCTCAATGGGGCCGCTCGTGCAGGAGAGAGCTTCCGTGTAGCTCCGCCCCGTCACGTGCCGATTCCAGCCAATCAGGAGGCTGAAATCGGCAATGGACCGCACAGAAGCCCTGCGGTCCACCGAGGGTGAAGATGCCGGCGGCCATCTTCACAAGGTAAGTATGAAGACGCCGGACCGCGGGGATTCGGGTAAGTACTATGCGGTTTTTTTTTTTGATCCCTGCATCGGGTTTGTCTCGCGCCGAACGGGGGGGCTATTAAAAAAAAAAAAAAACCCGTTTCGGCGTGAGACATCTCCTTTAACTTGAAATGCAGCTATAGCATGAATATCTGACACCAATGTACTTGTTGAGTAAAAAATCTTGAAAAGTGTTATGTTTTTCTACAAATGTTTTACAGGTCAGAATTAGGCCTCGAAACAAGCACTAAAACTATAATGCATATACACTAGCCTACCAAAAGTAATTGGACACCTGAGCAAAAATCAAAAGTAGTATTTATTTCCATATGTTAATACTTAGTGGGGCCTCTTTTGGCCCCAATGACATTGGATAATCTCCGTGGCATACTTTATATTAATGTCTAATAAACATCAGCTAGTTTTTCCCTCTATTCATCCTTCAAATGTCTGGTGAGTTCACTCAAAGAAGATGCATTGATCTATCTGGAATGACAATGAAAGGAGTGTCATCATTGGACAGTTGAAAAATGGAAGAACATTCTATCCAGCGATGAACCACACTAACCCATCTTCAAATCAGATGGGGGTAACTGGGTGTGGAGGACGCCTGGGGAACGCCTTTTGCCTGAGTGTGTTGTGCTGACAGTCAAGTACAGTGAAGGTTGCATTAAGGCGCGTTTAGGCATAGCAATTATTGACGTCACTCACTCATTCAAACAAGAAGCAGCTATTCTAAAAGAGGCATTATGGTCTGGGGATGTTTTACGTGGCACGGTCTTAGTCCATTGGTTGGAGTGACGTTCTAGACCATATTATGATAATAATGGTTAGCAATACTTCAACGCGCCTTGTCACAGTTCCAACACTGTTTTACGTTGGTTTGAGGATGTGGATGCTCCAGGATTGGACTGGCTGCAACTGAACCCTACTGAACATCTTTCAAGAACAAACATCAAGGAGGCAGAAGAATCAAAAAAACTAAGTAGGCCTTCACTGAATTGACTCCATAAAACGTAACTTTTAATATTTCTAATCATTAAAATCGAAGGCTTCAAGACAAACAACAAAAAATAATTAGATAAATTAGTGTTATAGGTATGAAAGCCGCCGACCGGGGTGGGCTTTCCAAAATACAGCGAAGTCCTGAACAAAAGACGCGACTCAAAACCAATCCGTAGCAAGGAGATTTTACTTAATTTAGCAGAACCCTTAACCAACCCGAACTCCCCCAGAAAGTTACATACACTCAGCGGGGAAGCTAAGACTCTTGTGCCATGCAGCACTGTGCTCTATAATGTGCGCCTTCAGTATCCTCCAAGCTTTTGCCTAGCCGCAGGCCGTCTCTAACCAGCCGCTATTACCTTCTATCACCCTGGAAGTAGGAACAATCAGTGAGGATGCTAGGGAAGCACCGGCGGCACAGCACAAGAGTTTACAATCTTATCAACACACCCGTATTCCCCCTTACACAACACCACTCAACAGATATAACAATATATAGCTCACAAGTCAAGGCCAAGTACAGTTGCGTAACGTGTGACTTGTAGATATCCTTAGACAGCTCTACGAGTATAGAGTTCTCTGTGTGTTAGGACTATGTCGGACAGCTCAGTCCCCAGCAGTGTGGCCGGCGGCCATCAGTATGCCTATCTAAACTAGCTAACTGCCGGCCTGGTTATTAGTCTCAGTCAGATTGGCGGTGCGTGCACGGTTACACCAGAGGCCTTAGTTCTCTGGCTGACCCGGGTCTGGTGGGTACCTTTAGACTTTGTCCGGAACGCGGGAATAGGATTTCATCCAAGAACCATATGAACTCACTGACGCCGCTACTTCTGAGCCCGGTCTGTAATGACCATCTTCTCCATTAAGATGGTAGTCTGACAAACTCTGAAACAGTCTCTAATGCAGCTCCCCTCACGGTAGCTCCGGTCCTCGTTGGGGTCCTTTTTCCGGTGGATCGCAGTGTCTGTCTTGCTAGCTGCAGTCCTCACCGGCTCATCTCATCTCGCTCGCACGCATCTAACCGCTTTTCTCTGCTCCTCTCTATGGTCATGATGCACTTCTTTTTTTTCTGTCTCAGTCCAGAGCACAGTGACCTCTTGTGGTCAAAAAAAACAAAATGACAGTTACAACAGAAACAGGGACATTCACAACCGGCGGACTGTTTCACCATCTTACAGGTAGTCACCCCAGAAGGTCTGTTCACTGGTAGATCCCACTAAAAGCTGCTGTAACTTTTAGTATTGTGAGAGACCCCATGCCTGACTGAAACCAAATAAAGAAGGTTATAGCAGAATGACAAATAAAAGTCAATAATATATGTTATCTGAGGATTGAGGGGGACTCTAAAGGTGCCCATAATGCTTCAAAAGCCATTAGCCTCCCAAATCCCCCATACAAACGAATGTTCGATTCAACAAAGTGTTTACATATTTTCCATTGGGACAGTCGAGAAAGCCACAGCCAGAGAGCTCAGGTGGCAGCTCCTCTCCAGGGGGACAAAAGGATTGAGCATTGAAATTCAAAGTGCCTGATCCTTCTTCTTCCCAACATCATGTGTCTGGAAAAAGTCAAGAGGCCCTCAAACATATCCAAAGGTCAGCTGGTTCAAGGAAAATCAGCAAGTTTTGTCATATGTGTATGGGGGCTTTAAGAACGCCAAGATAATACAATCTAGCTGAGGCATTTGTTATTTGTATAGTGCCAATGTATTCCGCAGCGCTTTCAGGTAATTTTTTTATTTATTACCCCCCACCAAGCTGGGTACTCATTTTACCGACCTCAGAAGGATGGAAGGCTGAGTCAACCTTGAGCTGGCTACCCGAACCAAGTGCAACCTTCAGGTCATGAGCGAGAGCTTAGGACCACATACTTCTGCCTTAACACTCTGCACCACAGGAGGCCCCTAAGTATACTCCCCCTCCCCCTATAACCTTTGTCGCACTACAACACCCATCCAATAGAGGTATTTTTCCATCTTTCTTATTTGCATAAATTTCCCAGAGGAGCATTGACTTATAAGTTTCCTTACTTAGCTTTTAGGTGTCCCCACACCCCTTCTGGGTGCTCTCCTTGGGGAGAGACTATACCATCCCGTGATCCGCTCACCCCTTAGGTGTCTCTACGCACTTTTTGGGTGCTCTCCTTAACGGCACTGTTTCTGACTACAACACCCGTGACACTTCTCGTTGGCAGTAGAGGCCGAAAAATATATAGAAGGAGCTAACGATCTCTACAAGATCTTCAAAACTTTCTTCGTTCATGCTATGTAAGTGTTTAAGAACAAGTGACCTTGCATACTCTCTGGCATTGGACCGGTATAGAAGCAAGTCACTTGTCCAGTCTTGTAGGCAATGTATACTTTGTTATTTGGCCAATTTTGTAGGCAATACATTTTGTTGAATCCCCCATTAATTAAGTTTCTGGAGAAGCAAACAGGAGCAGAAGGAATGTGATGTAACGGCACATATGTATGCATGTGTCTTACAAGGCAGCGAGTGATATGCAATAAGCTGCTAATGTTAATGCCAGTAACAAAGCCCATTGCATGACTATTTAGAGAGCAATTAAAGCTTTCTCAGGCATAAAATTTAGAAAGTAAAGAAGCTATATTTAGAAATAAAATATATGTTAAAGAATACCATATTTTAGTGCTCTATGGGGGACATTCTAAAAGCTCTTGCACAAGAAAACTGTAAGCTGACACAGGATTTAGTTGGTCTCACTTTGTAATGTAGAATAGAGAAGTGATTGATAAAAACATTTTGGTTATCGCAGTTTACAACATTTCTCTCGATGACTTATACATCCATAATACTGTGCAGTATGTTATATCTCTATATATAAACGGTTATTGGCAAAAGTAATGACATCTATTTAGGGTGCGTTCACACGTGGCAGATGTGCTGCAGCAGAAAGATCTGCAGCAAAAACTGTACCATTTGATGTAGATTATGACGCGGATTCAAACCAGACTTTTCCTCTTCAATTGAAAGGGTGAAATCTGCTGCGGATCGACATCCTGTTTCCTCTTAGGGCTCGGTCAGACGGGTGTTTGTTCGCTGCGCATGTTACTTGCATTTGCGATCCGCATCTATTAGAATCAATGCTTTGCAATGGCAGCGGTCACACACCCGATATTTAACTGCACACAAAAATGCGCAGCGGTAAATATAGGGCAGCAGATTTAAAAACGCAAGTAACTGCGACATTCTGGCTTTTTTGAATGTGAAACCCCTGGATGCTGTAATATCCAGGGGTTTCATGATGCGCGCAATGGGGCCTGCGGCAGCAGTGCCGGCTCCATTGAGGTCATATAGTGAAGATCGCGATGCTCTGGCACAGCTGTGAGAGCTGTGGCACAGGAGTGTGATGTTCTTCCATTGAATTCAATGAGCTAACGGCAAGCCCTGCAGTGATTTTCGGGGAAGGGTATTAAATATAAGCCCTTCCCTGAAAATCATCCCTAGAATGTGTAAAAAATAAAAAAATATATACTCACCTCTCCGCAGCTGCCGGGGCTAAGGTGCATCCAGCTGCGTCTTCTCCTGAACTGCTGTGGAGGGCTTTCAGCAGACGGGGATTTAAAATCGCCACCTGCTGAAAGGGCTGCCTCTGATTGGCTGAGCACTATGACCAATCAGAGGTAGTATTCAGCTATTGAATGACAGCTGAGGAGAGAGAATAATAATCTTCATTTATATAGCGCCAACATATTCCGCAGCACTTACAAAAACAGGGGGATACAGGGAGACAAACGTACAACAATACAAAAACCACGGTTACATAGTAATCAGTTGATGGAAACAGTAGGGTTGAGGGTCCTGCTCCAACGAGCTTACATACTACGAATAGTGGGGTGATACAGAAGGTAAAGGGCTGGAGATGTACACCGTATGGCGAGGTGGAGAGTGAAGGATGCTATACATATAAACAATGGTCAGACATTAAGCCGCGTGGTGGCTGAATCGGTGTGACTGTTGGGGGCGGTTGATGGCAGCTAGCAGGGGTTGCAGTCACTAGGACAGGGAGCACGCTGTCAGGTGGAGTACAGAGGGGTTTGGTTTAGGGTATATGGTATGCCTCCCTGAAGAGGTGTGTTTTTAGAGCATGCCTGAAGTTTCATGAATCAGGGATTGCACCAATAGTTATGGGTAGTGCATTCCAGAGGACTGGTGCTGCTCTGGAGAAGTCTTGGAGGCGGGAATGAGAGGTTCAAATTAATGTGTTACTCAGTCTGATTTCGTTAGCAGAGCGTAGGGCCCAAGCTGGGTCGTGGATTGAGATGAGGGAGGTAATGTAGGGCGGTGCAGTGCTATGGAGAGCTTTATGGATGAAGGTAGCAAGTTTAAATTGAATTCTGTATTTGATGGGCAGCTAGTGCAGTGACTGGCACAGGGCAGAGGCATCCGAGTAGCGGCTGGACAGGAAGATGAGCCGGGCTGGTGCATTCAGGATGGATTGGAGGGGGTAGAGTCTGGAGCAGGGGAGGCCAATCAGCAGCGAGTTGCAATAATCGAGGCGAGAGTGGGTGAGGGCCAGAGTGAGCGTTTTTAGCGCGTCCACAGTGAGAAAAGTGCAGATGTTCTTGAGGTGCAGCTGAAATGTTCCGGCCACAGATTGGAGGTGGGGGGTTAAGAAGAGATCAGAGTCAAATATGACCACAAAGCAGCGGGCATGCTGTCTGGGAGTTATGGTCATGCCACACACTGAGATGGAGATGTCAGGATAAGGTCGGTTAGTAGAGGGCACAAACACCAGTAGGTCAGTTTTTGAGAGGTTTAGTCTTAGGTAGAGACAGCGGACAGACAGTCAGTGATGTTTTGGAGGAAAGGTGCAGAGATGTCACGGGAAGAGGTGTATAACTGGGTGTCATCAGTGTAGAGGTGGTATTGGAGACCAAAACTCATGATGGCTTGTCTAATAGGGGCTGTGTAGATAGAGAAAAGGAGGGGGCCAAGAACCAAGGCCCTGGGGAACCCCAACAGCAAGGGGAAGAGGGGGAGAGGTAGAGCCAGAAAAGCAGACACTGAAGGAGCGGTCAGATAGGTAGGAGGAGAACCAGGAGAGAGCAGTGTCCTTTAGGTCGATGGAGCGAAGCATACTGAGGAGTTTGTGGTCAACAGTGTCAAATGCTGTGGAGAGATCTAGGAGGATCAGTAGGGAGTAATCACCCCTTGATTTGGCTGTCAGGAGGTCGTTTGACACCTTTGTAAGGGCAGTTTCTATTGAGTATAGGGGGCGGAAGCCGGACTGTAGGGGATCAAGAAGAGAGTTTTCTGATAGATGGCTTCTAAGGTGTTCTAGTAGTTTGGAGATAAAGGGGAGGTTGGAAATGGGTCAGTAGTTGGCAGCATCAGTCGAGTCCAGGGTCGGTTTCTTTAGCAGTGGGGATATAATGGCATGTTTGAAAGAGAAGGGAAAAATGCCAGAGGTCAGAAAGAGGTTGAAAATAGTGGTGAGATGGGAGATAACCACTAGGGAGAGGGACCGGAGGAGGTGTAAGGGGAGAGGATCGCTAGCACAGGGGGTGGGACAAGCAGAGTAAAGCAATCTGAAGACTTCTTCCTCTGTCGTTGGTCTCAGTACAGACAGTAAGCAGGGGCTGTTGGAACCAGATATATATATGAATTTTCTTAGCGACAAATTTAATGCCTGGCTGTACTATCTGAGCAAAAGAATCATCTTCTATAAGAATGGGTGCGTTTTTAAAAATAATTTCTTTGATATAAAAAATAAAATCTGCACTAAACCTAGTAAATAGAAGCTGGATGCAGCATCAGGGTGTCCCTGATGTCATATGGATTGTGCCAAATAGTCATGTCTAGTTTTGGATGCTACTATATTTTTAGCCCTAGTTATAATCCCATTATAATAGCCATGGTGACGCAACCTATTGGAAATAACATGACATTTTTGATTATAATGCTTGCCTGATTAACATGTCCTTTTGGCTCTTCTAAACTCCCCAACTGGGAAATTGTTAACCATCTATAGGGGATGTCAACTCTGCGTATGTAACAAAGAATTGATGGAAGAAGGCTTCCTGTACAACTTGGTATTGATTTTTTTCAATAAAGGACCTCCAATAAAAAAGACATCAAGAAAATAAATAGAAATAATATGTTGTTGAAAGGTGAAAGAGGAACCCAAACTGTTATCATAAGGATAGGAGACAAAAACAAATAGCAAGCTAGATCAGTCCTGCCAAATGAGGAGGAGGTCATCTATGTATCTTCCGCACCAGAACATCTAATGAAGAAACGGGTTATGGGGGGCATAAAGACAGAACTCCTCCCACAGAAACATATAAAGATTGGCAAGAAACGGAGAAAATTATACACCCATAGGGCAGCCGCCAACCTGAAGCAACAATTTTTTTGTCAAACATGAAAAATTGTTAGAAAGCAAAAAAAGATGTAACATGCAGCATGTATTCTTTAAGATCTTCCAAATGATTACTATATGCATCTAGATGGTATATATGGGCACTAGTATAGAGAGAGGAAACATCTATAGTAATCCAAGAATAATGGGGAGACCATTCCCATTTACAGTATCTAAAACCTGTAACAGGGCATTAGTATCTTTAATGCAGTCAGGGATTCTGGATACAAGTGGTTGTAGCGAGTTGCCAAGCAATGTGTGAACACACACTTACACAGAAGCAGAGGCACACTTTTACTTACATGCAGTCACACAGTGGTACAATTTTACATACATAGTGACATGCTTTAATAAATACACACATGAGCAAAGCTTTAACATACACCGTTTTTACATAGGCACGCAATGGCACACTTTAACAAGCCCACTATTAGGGAGGAGTCACACGGATGTATTACGCAGAGAATAGAACCAATTGAGTTCAATGGGTTCTCTCATATTATGCGCTTGTTAAATACGCATTTTGCATGCATAAACAAAATGCAGCATGCTCTATCTTTAAGTGCAATGCCACACTAAAAGCCCCATAGAAATCTATGGGAGGTGTGTGAATTTCACAGGAAATAATAAACCGCCAGTCCGGAATATACCCGGGGTTAAAAGGGCCTTGGCTAGATTATACCCTGGGTATATTATGGTCGAGGCCAAACTATACCCAGGGGTGTAAAATAGTCTAGCCTAGACCATTCTCCCTCCAGGCCAGAATATACCCCTCTAACAGAGACGCCAGATTATACACCTCCAGGCCAGAATATACCCTTCTAACGTGGTAGTCTCTGGGTATAGTGGAACAGATAGGAGACACTCCATGGTATCACCGTGTGGCTTTCAGAGGAGCCACTAGATGGCATAGTCAGTCATTTGCAGAAGGAAGTTAGCTCTTGCCATAACAGAACCAGCCAATGTATCTTGTAATCTTGTAATCAGTGAATGCTTTTGGAATATAAGGTAAAAAATATATACTTTGTTGTTCTAGAAGACTCAAGCAATAACCTAAACTCTACTAATATGCAGTGAATAGAACCAGTTGATTCTGATTTTTACAACTATGGAAGACCAGCTTTTAAGATTCTACACTGCAACGCAACAAAAGCACCCCCAGTGGATCTACGATCTACCTCCAGAAAAACTTCTAAATGCCAAATCCCAGTTCAGACAAACATCTAAGCCATATCGAGTGGAGGCAGGGATTCTTTACCATGGGGAAAAGGAGGTTCTCACTAAAAGCCGGCTGCCAAATATCCTAAAGACCAGTCATGACAACCCAATTTCTGATGGCCATTTTGGCAGAGATAATTCGTTAGCCCAAATCTCTGACCATTATTACTGGAAGGGAATGAAGAACGACGTTCACCAGTATGTCAAAGCCTGTCAAATATGTTTTGTCATAAATCCCCAAATCAGCAAGGAGGCTCCACCACACAGTGCCTAGAAAAGTATGGAGCTTAGTCAGGATTGATATGATTGGTCCCCTTCAGGAAACCTCAAACAGAAACAAATTTGTAGTTGCTGCCACTGATTATTTCCCCAAGTGGACTGAAGCAACAGCTGTTACAGATAAGAGTGTCAAGTCAGTAGCAAATTTTTTGTACTCCATCATTTGCCACCTTGGCTCTATGGAGACTCTGATTAGCGACCGGGGATGAGAGTTTGTGAACTCGATCATCAACAACCTGATGGAGCATTTTCAAACAGATCCTCGCATTTCATCTGCCTACCACCCACAAACATATGAGCAGTGAGAACATGACAATCGAACACTCAAAGAATCTCTTAGTGAGCTTGTCAATGACCAAAAAACCAACTGGGACCACTTCATCCCTGATGTTCATGCCTCAACCAAGTGCACTCCATGCACCACCACGACGTACATATAAAACCAAAAGTGATGGGAACTGCTACTTCCGGGCCATCAGCTACACCCTGACAGGATCAGAGGACAACCACTCCCTTCTCAGAGAGAGTCATCCACCACATGAACACTGACTGGACGAAAAAACTACAGGACTACTTAAACCAAAATGAAAATGAAGATCTCTGACATCTCTTGTGGATGGAGTCAGGGCAACTGATGCAGAGATCATGGCCACAGCAAATCTGTTGAGTTGCGACATCTTCACACAAAAGTCGGTGAATCCAGGGATTGGTTGACCTATCCAGTAAGCTTCAGTCTGCCCTCAACAACAGATCATGCACTTTATCTTGAAAACAAGCATGATCATTTTGATGTTTTTATCATTGTTCAACTTTGAACATTAAGGCTGGGTTTCCCTTGGACGGATTACTTGCAGAATTTCCATGTAAATTCCACAGCACGATTAAACCAGAGTCTAACCAGCCTAGTGGATGAGATTTCGAAAAATCTCGTCCCGCGCTGTGAATATATTTTGCATGGATTCCCATGCAGAAACAGTATGCGGAATGCAAATCCATGGCATATTAATTTTAGCGCCATTTCTGCACCGGAAGTTCATCCCCTCAATGAGGGAACGGACTTCCCACGAGGATTCCGCGATGGAATCCACTTCAAAATCCGCACCAAATGGTGCAGGTTCTGATTCAGCGGAACGTGCATATGGAAATTCCGTTGAAAATCCATCTTGTGTGAACCCTGTAGTGAGCTGGTCTTAGAAGTTGAAGTTTCAGGATGTTAGAACTTTTGTTATAATATCAACAGTCAAATTAATTGAACACTATGTTACAACTGCATTATAATGTTTTGGGTGCTTTATGTGAATGTGTGAACACTACTAAGAAGTGCGGGAGGAGGCTTTCATCTTTATGTAAATCTAATATTTTTACTGATTGAAGTTTTTCTGAAGTAATAAAAGTCTTATGTATTTACAGTTTTAAGATTGAAGTCACTTAGCTTTCTCACTTAACTTTTCTGACAAATCTGAACCTCCAATAAAATGTTAAAACATTAAGTAATTCTTGTGTATATCACTCAACACTACTGATATCATGGGGGTATAATCCGGCCTGAATTGGCCTAGGCCAGTGTTCCCCAACTCCAGTCCTCAGGGACTACCAACAGGTTATGTTTTCAGGATTTCCTCAGTGTTGCACAGGTGATGTAATTATTGTCAGTGCCTCAGACATTACCACAGGTGTTCTTAACATAGGATATCCTGAAAACATGATCTGTTGGTGGTCCCTGAGGACTGGAGTTGGGGACCCCTGGCCTAGGCCATAATATACCCAGGGGTATAATCTACCCTAGGTGTTTTTAACCCCAGGTATATTCCGGACTGGTGGTTGTACTATTTAGCTACATAGACTCATGGTGCGAGTGCATCCAGTGCCAATGTGAAGGTCCCTGACAGCGCAAAAAAGAACAGAAAAATGCCTAAAACATGCTAAAAAAGACTCCTTCACAGCGCAAAAATGTTGCACTACCACATGCGGTTTTTGCGCTTATGTCCACCCTTACTGCATACATACACAAAGGTAGACTTTTGCACATACGTATATACACATACACATACCAGACACATTATTACACATAAAGGTACAAACAAATATGCTTATACACACAGAGAAATGAATATTTCAACATCAGTCGCCCAATTCAATCATTTACTGCTTTGTTCCCTGTTGGGTACCTCTGCTTGTCTCCACAAATGCTTAAAAAGGAGGTCAGTCCATTTTGTGTCATGGGCCCTCCTGGAGTTCTGAGCCCCAGCATGCAATCAGTTCTGTAGCTTACTGACTGTACAGCCTGACATTCACCGATGGGCAGTAATTAGTGGTGGGAGCCACACTGAGTTGATCTTCAGGATGTGAGACCCTATGAAGAGAAGAGGTGGGCCCAGGTACTCCATCACGGAAATGTGAAGCTGCAACCAGATGGCAGCCCATTGGTTTGTGTGTCGGTGATGTGGCTGTGGTGGAAGGGGGGTGCAGCACATGGACCTTATTTAAATAAACATGGAGGCCCAGTTCTTTATTTGGGAGCCCATCAGGTGATTTACTAGTTTCCCAGTGGGCCAGCCAGGGATTTTGTAGATAGCACGGAAATAAGTGCACTCACAATTGATACCAGTAACCACTTATCTGTGTATAGGCCTCTCCATAGTGCTCAGTCTTTTACAAAACACTCCTGGCTGCTGACAAAGTCCTTTCTCAATCAGAGTATCATGAGTAGTAGACAGCTTTCGGTAATAGAAACTCATGGCAGCCCTTGGTAAAATATTTGGCAGTCAGCTTTTGGCTCATAACATCAGTCTTAGCAAAACTCAGTATATCGCTTGGTTCAGCAGCAGTTGGTCCTTCGATGTCATGTAGTCATCCAGGAATTGGTGGAGAAAAAGACTCCCTCTCCACCCACACGCTGAACACTAGTCCTTGGCCCTGGTCACTGGGGCCCTTGGCCACTCTTTCCACTAACTTAACTGCCTGCTCAGCTCTGCTCACACCCAAGTGCTGTGTGAGACTTAGATGAAGCTATTCTGTGGTCTGCACTACTCTCCATGGGGGCAGCAACCTTCATGACTTCAGTAGGCTAGCTGCATAAAACTTTGCTCTTCTGCATCACAGTCTCTCAAAATCTGCTGCATCACTCTCCACTTCTGACACAATTCTTTGCTTTTATGTCATTCCCCTTTCCCTTACCCTCCTCTCTCTAGAGAAAAGTTTGACTTGTGGTAATAATTTAATTGCCAGGCTGTAATATTCTAAGAAGTGGTTGCTCACATAATGGTTTCACACCTGCATTAGGACTCAGTTCAAAGTTTCCATTTCTCTGTTCAGCAGCAGACTGTGTCTTTGTTCCAGTCAAAAAAAAAACTAAAGCAAAATGGAACTGAAGTAGACTGAAAACAAACTAAAAGCCGTGAGTTTTTTTTTTAAACCTATTGAAATTACTGGGGGGAAAAACTGATGAGTTCATTTCAGTTTTACATCCTCCCAAAACTGAGCAGAGAACCCTGAACTGAGTCCTAACATAACTATATACAAATCCCTTTCTACAATGCCCTATTACTAGAGATGAGCGAACGTGTTCTTCCGAGCTTGATATTCGTGCGAATATTAGGGTGTTCGGGATGTTCGTTATTCGTAACGAACACCATGCGGTGTTCTGGTTACTTTCACTTCCTTCCCTGAGACGTTAGCGCGCTTTTCTGGCCAATTGAAAGACAGGGAAGGCATTACAACTTTCCCCTGTGACGTTCAAGCCCTATACCACCCCCCTGCTGTGAGTGGCTGGGAAGATCAGGTGTCACCGGAACATAAAAGTCGGCCCCTCCCGCGGTTCGGCTAAGATGCCGTGTGAGTTAGTGAGGGACAGTGCTGTTTGTACCGGAGCTGCTGTAGGGAAAGAATTGGTAGTTAGTGTAGGCTTCAAGACCCCCCAAAGGTCCTTATTAGGGCCACTGATAGCTGTGTGTTGGCTGCTGTTAGCAGTGCCATTTTTTTTTTCTCAAAATCGGCTCTGCAGAGCGTTGCACCCGGCATTAGGGACAGAAGTGCTGCATAGGCAGGGAGAGTGTTAGGAGTGAGTGTAGCCTTCAAGAACCTCAACGGTCCTTTCTAGGGCCATATTTATCCGTGTGCAGTACTGTCCAGGCTGCTGTTAGCTGTGCTGCATTTTTTTTTGCTTCTCAAAATCGCCTCTGCAGAGCATTCCACCTTCCATTGATACTGCAGGGAAAGAATTGTATAGGCAGGGCCACAACACAGTTATTATTCATAGAATATACGCAGTGCTGCCTTTTGCTTGCAAAACAAGTGAAAATAATTCTATTTGTCCTGCCTCTGTCCGTCCTAAGGGTGGTGGACACGTGTCGGCTGCGTGTGTAACCTGTAAAAATCATACGCACCCAGCTACGTTTTACTCCTGGCTTCGCCATTTGCTTTCCTTAATTGGGAAAAAAAATACCTGCTCTGCCACAGTTAATAACTCTGCTACCCTCACGTTCTGTGACACATTAGCAGGAAAACAGCACAGTTATTAAACTTCTCATGTTCATAGAATATACGCAGTGCTGCCTTTTGGTGCAAAAAAACGGAAAATAATTCTATTTGTCCTGCCTCTGTCCGTCCTAACGCCGGTGGACACGTGTCGGCTGTGTGTGCAACCTGTAAAAATCAGACGCACCCAGCTACGTTTTACTCCTGGCTTCGCCATTTGCTTTCCTTAATTGGGAAAAAAAATACCTGCTCTGCCACAGTTAATAACTCTGCTACCCTCACGTTCTGTGACACATTAGCAGGAAAACAGCACAGTTATTAAACTTCTCATGTTCATAGAATATACGCAGTGCTGCCTTTTGGTGCAAAAAAACGGAAAATAATTCTATTTGTCCTGCCTCTGTCCGTCCTAACGCCGGTGGACACGTGTCGGCTGCGTGTGCAACCTGTAAAAATCATACGCACCCAGCTACGTTTTACTCCTGGCTTCGCCATTTGCTTTCCTTAATTGGGAAAAAAAATACCTGCTCTGCCACAGTTAATAACTCTGCTACCCTCACGTTCTGTGACACATTAGCAGGAAAACAGCACAGTTATTAAACTTCTCATGTTCATAGAATATACGCAGTGCTGCCTTTTGGTGCAAAAAAACGGAAAATAATTCTATTTGTCCTGCCTCTGTCCGTCCTAACGCCGGTGGACACGTGTCGGCTGCGTGTGCAACCTGTAAAAATCATACGCACCCAGCTACGTTTTACTCCTGGCTTCGCCATTTGCTTTCCTTAATTGGGAAAAAAAATACCTGCTCTGCCACAGTTAATAACTCTGCTACCCTCACGTTCTGTGACACATTAGCAGGAAAACAGCACAGTTATTAAACTTCTCATGTTCATAGAATATACGCAGTGCTGCCTTTTGGTGCAAAAAAACGGAAAATAATTCTATTTGTCCTGCCTCTGTCCGTCCTAACGCCGGTGGACACGTGTCGGCTGCGTGTGCAACCTGTAAAAATCATACGCACCCAGCTACGTTTTACTCCTGGCTTCGCCATTTGCTTTCCTTAATTGGGAAAAAAATACTCTGCCACAGTTAATAACTCTGCTACCCTCACGTTCTGTGACACATTAGCAGGAAAACAGCACAGTTATTAAACTTAGATTATTCATTCACCAGAGGCAGTGGGGCCTTTCGTTTTCAAAAAATGGAAAAAATTATATTTGGCCTGCAGTCTTGCGCTAATTTATTAGCTGCCTGTGAAATCAAATCACTGGTAATACAGCATGCTGAGGGGTAGGGGTAGGCCTAGAGGACGTGGACGCGGCCGAGGACGCGGAGGGCCAAGTCAGGGTGTGGGCACAGGCCAAGCTCCTGATCCAGGTGTGTCGCAGCCGACTGCTGCGCGATTAGGAGAGAGGCACGTTTCTGGTGTCCCCACATTCATCGCCCAATTAATGGGTCCACGCGGGAGACGGTTATTAGAAAATGAGCAGTGTGAGCAGGTCCTGTCCTGGATGGCAGAAAGTGCTTCGAGCAACCTATCGTCTACCCGCAGTTCTGCGCCGTCCACTGCTGCCAATCCGAATCCTCTGTCTGCTGCTCCTCCTTCCTCCCAGCCTCCTCACTCCACTACAATAACACCTGCTCAGGAGCGGGAACACTCCCAGGAACTGTTCTCGGGCCCCTGCTTAGATTGGGCAGCAGCGGTTCCTCTCCCACCAGAGGAGTTTATCGTCACTGATGCCCAACCATTCGAAAGTTCCCGGGGTCCGGGGGAAGAGGCTGGGGACTTCCGCCAACTGTCTCAACAACTTTCTGTGGGTGAGGAGGACGATGACGATCAGACACAGTTGTCTTGCAGTGAGGTAGTAGTAAGGGCAGTAAGTCCGAGGGAGCAGCGCACAGAGGATTCGGAGGAAGAGCAGCAGGACGATGAGGTGACTGACCCCACCTGGTGTGCAACGCTTACTCAGGAGGACAGGTCTTCAGAGGGGGAGTCAAGGGCATCAGCAGGGCAGGTTGCAAGAGGCAGTGCGGTGGCCAGGGGTAGAGGCAGGGCCAGACCGAATAATCCACCAAGTGTTTCCCAAAGCGCCCCCTCGCGCCATGCCACCCTGCAGAGGCCGAGGTGCTCTAAGGTCTGGCAGTTTTTCACAGAGACGCCTGACGACCGACGAACAGTGGTGTGCAACCTTTGTCGCGCAAAGCTCAGCCGGGGAGCCAACACCAACAGCCTCACCACCACCACCATGCGCAGACATATGATGGCCAAGCACCCCGCAAGGTGGGACGAAGGCCGTTCAGCGCCTCCGGTTTGCACCCCTGCCTCTCCCCCTGTGCCCCAACCTGCCACTGAGATGCAACCCCCCTCTCAGGACACAGGCACTACCGTCTCCTGGCCTGCACCCACACCCTCACCTCCGCTGTCCTCGGCCCCATCCAGCAGTGTAGTTCAGCGCACCGTCCAGCCGTCGCTTGCGCAACTGTTGGAGCGCAAGCGCAAGTACGCCGCCACGCACCCGCACGCTCAAACGTTAACCGTCCGCATAGCAAAATTCATCAGCCTTGAGATGCTGCCGTATAGGGTTGTGGAAACGGAGTCCTTCAAAAGTATCATGGAGGCGGCGGCCCCGCGCTACTCAGTTCCCAGTCGCCACTACTTTTCCCGATGTGCCGTCCCAGCCCTGCACGACCACGTCTCCCGCAACATTGTACGCGCCCTCACCAACGCAGTTACTGCCACGGTCCACTTAACTACGGACACGTGGACAAGCACAGGCGGGCAGGGCCACTACATCTCCCTGACGGCACATTGGGTGAATTTAGTGGAGGCTGGGACAGAGTCAGAGCCTGGGACCGCTCACGTCCTACCCACCCCCAGAATTGCGGGCCCCAGCTCGGTGGTGGTATCTGCGGAGGTGTATGCTTCCTCCACTAAAGCACCCTCCTCCTCCTCCTCCTCTGTCTCGCAATCAAGATGTGTTAGCAGCAGCATGTCGCCAGCAGTCGGTGTCGCGCGGTGTGGCAGCACAGCGGTGGGCAAGCGTCAGCAGGCCGTGCTGAAACTACTCAGCTTAGGCGATAAGAGGCACACGGCCCACGAACTGCTGCAGGGTCTGACACAGCAGACCGACCGCTGGCTTGCGCCGCTGAGCCTCTAACCGGGCATGGTCGTGTGTGACAACGGCCGTAACCTGGTGGCGGCTCTGCAGCTCGGCAGCCTCACGCACGTGCCATGCCTGGCCCACGTCTTTAATTTGGTGGTTCAGCGGTTTCTGAAAAGCTACCCACGCTTGTCAGACCTGCTCGTAAAGGCGCGCCGGCTCTGCGCACATTTTTGCAAGTCCCACACGGACGCTGCCACCCTGCGCACCCTGCAACATCACTTTAAGCTGCCAGTGCACCGACTGCTGTGCGACGTGCCCACACGGTGGAACTCTACGCTCCACATGTTGGCCAGGCTCTATGAACAACGTAGAGCTATAGTCGAATACCAACTCCAACATGGGCGGCGCAGTGGGAGTCAGCCTCCTCAATTCCTTTCAGAAGAGTGGGCCTGGTTGGCAGACATCTGCCATGTCCTTGGTAATTTTGAGGAGTCTACCCAGGTGGTGAGCGGCGATGCTACAATCATTAGCGTCACCATTCCTCTGCTATGCATCTTGAGAAATTCCCTGCAAACCATAAAGGCAGCTGCTTTGCGCTCGGAAACGGGGGCGGGGGAAGACAGTATGCCGCTGGATAGTCAGGGCACCCTCCTGTCTATTTCTCAGCGCGTACAGGAGGAGGAGGAGGAGCATGAGGAGGATGAGGAGGAGGGGGAAGAGACAGCTTGGGCCGCTGCTGACGGTACACCGGCTGATTGCCTGTCATCCTTTCAGCGTGTATGGCCTGAGGAGGAGGAGGAGGAGGAGGATCCTGAAAGTGATCTTCCTAGTGAAGACAGCCATGTGTTGCGTACAGGTACCCTGGCACACATGGCTGACTTCATGTTAGGATGCCTTTCTCGTGACCCTCGCGTTGCACGCATTCTGGCCACGACGGATTACTGGGTGTACACACTGCTCGATCCACGGTATAAGGAGAACCTGCCCACTCTGATTCCCGAAGAGGAAAGGGGTTCGAGAGTGTTGCTATACCACAGGACCCTTGCGGACAAGCTGATGGTAAAATTCCCAGCCGACAGCGCTAGTGGCAGAAGGCGCAGTACCGAGGGCAAGGTAGCAGGGGATGTGCGTAGATCGAGCAGCATGTACATCCCAGGCAGTGCAACAGTCTTTAAGGGCCTGGCCAGCTTTATGGCTCCCCACCAAGACTGTGTCACCGCTCCCCAGTCACGGCTGAGTCGGCGGGAGCACTGTAAAAGGATGGTGAGGGAGTACGTAGCGGATCGCACGACCATCCTTGGTGACGCCTCTGCCCCCTACAACTACTGGGTGTCGAAGCTGGACACGTGGCCTGAACTAGCGCTGTATGCCCTGGAAGTGCTTGCTTGTCCTGCGGCTAGCGTCTTGTCGGAGAGGGTGTTTAGTGCGGCTGGGGGAATCATCACAGATAAGCGTAGCCGCTTGTCAACCGACAGTGCCGACAGGCTAACACTCATCAAGATGAACAAAGGCTGGATTTCGCCAGACTTCTGTTCTCCACCAGCGGACAGCAGCGATACGTAAGCAATACGTAGGCTGCACCCGCGGATGGAAGCTACGTTCTCTCTCACCATCCAAAACGGGGACATTTCTGCTTCATCAATCTGTGTCTAATATTCCTCCTCCTCCTCCTGCTCCTCCTCCTGAAACCTCACGTAATCACGCTCAACGGGCAATTTTTCTTAGGGCCACAAGGCTCACTCAAATAATTTTTCTGAACAATTTTTATAAGTTTCAATGCGCTTAAAAGCGTTGGAACTTTAACTTGAACCAATTTTTCGTTACACTGGGCTGCCTCCAGGCCTAGTTACCACTTAAGCCACATTAACCAAAGCGATTAATGGGTTTCACCTGCCCTCTTGGCTGGCCATGGCCAATTTTTGGGATGTACATTAGTACTGTTGATACAGCAATTTTTGTGGGCCCTCGCCTACAGTGTAATCAAATTAATTTTTAGCCCACCTGCATTACAGCTGACGTTACCTCAGCTGTGTTGGGCAATGCAATGGGATATTTTTATGTACCGCCGGTGGGTTCCAGGGAGCCACCCATGCTGTAGGTGCACACAGAGTTTTTAATACATCTGTCCACTTGTAAAGAACCCCAGTCTGACTGGGGCATGCAGTGTGGGCCGAAGCCCACCTGCATTATGCACGACATTACTACCTCAGCTGTGTTGGGCAATGCAATGGGATATTTCTATGTACCGCCGGTGGCTTCCTGGCACCCACCCATGCTGTGGGTCCACAGGGAATTATAAATGCATCTGTTTCCACTTATAAAGAAACCCAGTCTGACTGGGGCATGCAGTGTGGGCCGAAACCCACCTGCATTAACCCTTTCCAGTCCACTGTGTGACCTGTGAAGACATTAGGGTTTAAGGCTGTACAGCTCCGTTGTTGGTAGACGTCCGTCGGGGTTCTCTTACTGTATATTGCCAGCCTCTCTGCTGTCGGAGCCTATCCTACGTGTCAGCTCATGCAGTACTGGCTTTAGCCAGCATATAGCGCCGTTGTATAACGGCAGAAAAAGAGTAAGCCCCCTAGGAAAACCATATACAAATTGGATTGGAAGGGGTTAAGCACAACATTACTACCTCAGCTGTGTTGGGCAATGCAATGGGATATTTTTATGTACCGCCGGTGGGTTCCAGGGAGCCACCCATGCTGTAGGTGCACACGGAGTTTTTAATACATTTGTACACTTCTAAAGAACCCCAGTCTGACTGGGGCATGCAGTGTGGGCCGAAGCCCACCTGTATTACGCACGACATTACTACCTCAGCTGTGTTGGGCAATGCAATGGGATATTTCTATGTACCGCCGGTGGCTTCCTGGCACCCACCCAGGCAGTGGGTCCACAGGGAGTTTAACCTACATGTGTCCACTTCTAAAGAACCCCAGTCTGACTGGGGCATGCAGTGTGGGCCGATGCCCACCTGCATTATGCACGACATTACTACCTCAGCTGTGTTGGGCAATGCAATGGGATATTTTTGTGTACCGCCTGTGGGTTCCAGGGAGCCACCCATGCTGTAGGTGCACACGGAGTTTTTAACACATCTGTACACTTGTAAAGAACCCCAGTCTGACTGGGGCATGCAGTGTGGGCCGAAGCCCACCTGTATTACGCACGACATTACTACCTCAGCTGTGTTGGGCAATGCAATGGGATATTTCTATGTACCGCCGGTGGCTTCCTGGCACCCACCCATGCTGTCGGTCCACAGGGACTTCACAATAGGGAGTTGTACCTGCCTGTGTCTATGAATTAAAAAGCCCGGTCTAACTGGGGCATGCAGACACCTTGACAGAATGAATAGTGTGTGGCACATAGGTTCCCCATTGCTATGCCTACGTGTGCAGCTCCTGATGGCGGTGGCACAGGATTCTATTTCTCATTGCTTCTGTACAGCATTGTGGGCTATCGCCCCGCCACTTTTAAAGAGGGTCGCTGCCTAGCCGTGCCAACCCTCTGCAGTGTGTGCCTGCGGTTCCTCCTCATGGCAGACGCACTTCTAAATAGACATGAGGGTGGTGTGGCATGAGGGCAGCTGAAGGCTGCGCAGGGACACTTTGGTGTGCGCTGTGGGGGGGAGGGGGGGCGGTTGGTCAGCATGTAACCCAGGAGAAGTGGCAGCGGAGTGTCATCCAGGAAGTGATTGTGCTTTGTTGTAGCTAGTGTGGTGCTTAGCAAAGGTATAGCATGCTAATGAGGGCTTTTCAGAAGTAAAAGTTGTTGGGAGGGGGGGGGGCCCACTCTTGCCGGTATTGTGGCTTAATAGTGGGACCTGTGAACTTGAGATGCAGCCCAACATGTAGCCCCTCGCCTGCCCTATCCGTTTCTGTGTCATTCCCATCACTTTCTTGAATTGCCCAGAATTTCACACATGAAAACCTTAGCGAGCATCGGCGAAATACAAAAATGCTCTGGTCGCCCATTGACTTCAATGGGGTTCGTTGTTCGAAACGAACCCTCGAGCATCGCGGGTAGTTCGTTCCGAATAACGAACACCCGAACATTTTGGTGTTCGCTCATCTCTACCTATTACTAAACATAGGCAATATTAGAACAGAAATAGAGCTCACCACATTAAGAATAGTCTTGATCCACAGCGTTATGCCAAATGACCAGCATCCAGTAGAAGAGGTGAATGGAGAACAGCACCAGAAGAAAAAAAAGTAAGTATATAGCTGGCAAAGTAATCACTTAATTTAGGTGATACTCGAGGGGTACCATAGCCTTATGAATCAGTTTTGTCTAATTTTTTTTTGATGCATCATAAAAGAGAACAATGAGAAACACTTAAGTGATGTTTCCAAGCTCTTCTGCTTTATTGTTACAATGCAAGAAGTTACACTACCGTTCAAAAGTTTGGGGTCACATTGAAATGTCCTTATTTTTGAAGGAAAAGCACTGGACTTTTCAATGAAGATAACTTTAAACTAGTCCTAACTTTAATCAAATGCACTCTATACATTGCTAATGTGGTAAATGACTATTCTAGCTGCAAATGCCTGGTTTTTTGTGCAAAATCTACAAAGGTGAATAGAGGCCCATTTCCAGCAACTATCACTCCAGTGTTCTAATGGTACAATGTGTTTGCTCATTGGCTCAGAAGGCTAATTGATGATTAGAAAACCCTTGTGCAATCATGTTCACACATCTGAAAACAGTCTAGCTCGTTAAGAAGCTAAAAAACTGACCTTCCTGTGAGCAGATTGAGTTTCTGGAGCATCACATTTGTGGGGTCAATTAAACGCTCAAAATGGCCAGAAAAAGAGAACTTTCATCTGAAACTCGACAGTCTATTCTTGTTCTTAGAAATGAAGGCTATTCCATGCGAGAAATTGCTAAGAAATTGAAGATTTCCTACAACGGTGTGTACTACTCCCTTCAGAGGACAGCACAAACAGGCTCTAACCAGAGTAGAAAAAGAAGTGGGAGGCCGCGTTGCACAACTAAGCAAGAAGATAAGCACATTAGAGTCTCTAGTTTGAGAAACAGACGCCTCACAGGTACCCAACTGGCATCTTCATTAAATAGTACCCGCAAAACACCAGTGTCAACATCTACAGTGAAGAGGCGGCTGCGGGATTTTGGGCTTCAGGGCAGAGTGGCAAAGAAAAAGCCATATCTGAGACTGGCCAATAAAAGAAAAAGATTAAGATGGGCAAAAGAACACAGACATTGGACAGAGGAAGACTGGAAAAAAGTATTGTGGACGGATGAATCCAAGTTTGAGGTGTTTGGATCACAAAGAAGAACGTTTGTGAGACGCAGAACAAATGAAAAGATGCTGGAAGAATGCCTGACGCCATCTGTTAAGCATGGTGGAGGTAATGTGATGGTCTGGGGTTGCTTTGGTGCTGGTAAGGTGGGAGATTTGTACAGGGTAAAAGGGATTCTGAATAAGGAAGGCTATCACTCCATTTTGCAACGCCATGCCATACCCAGTGGACAGCGCTTGATTGGAACCAATTTCATCCTACAACAGGACAATGACCCTAAACACACCTCCAAATTGTGCAAGAACTATTTACAGCAGAAGCAGGCAGCTGGTTTTCTATCGGTAATGGAGTGGCCAGCGCAGTCACCAGATCTGAACCCCATTGAGCTGTTGTGGGAGCAGCTTGACCGTATGGTACGCCAGAAGTGCCCATCCAACCAATCCAACTTGTGGGAGATGCTTCTAGAAGCGTGGGGTGCAATTTCTCAAGCTTACCTCAACAAATTAACAGCTAGAATGTCAAAGGTGTGCAATGCTGTAATTGCTGCAAAAGGAGGATTCTTTGACGAAAGCAAAGTTTGATGTAAAAACAATGTTATTTCAAATACAAATCATTATTTCTAACCTTGTCAATGTCTTGACTCTATTTTCTATTCATTTCACAACGCATGGTGGTGAATAAGTGTGACTTTTCATGGAAAACACAAAATTGTTTGGGTGACCCCAAACTTTTGAACGGTAGTGTATATGTGGTGGCTTCCCCCACAGTCAACAATTCGAATTCCACAGCGTGTGTGATACTTCACTCTTAGTAAAATATTACAAAGGTTGGTTATGACAAAACCGCATGCTCAGCATCTGTTAGTAAAACTACAATACGTCACATATCTCTTGCTATGCACATGTCACTACTGAATAAAATATAATTCAATAATTTCACAATAGATCCAGCACTTCTATGAATAAGGCTACGTTTTGCTGGAACACATAGGTTCCTGTTCTTACTTGTGAGTGTTTTTTAACCTTTTTATGGATATATCGCAATAAAAATTTATTTTTTATACAAGAAGTACTTCCTTTTTTCCTGTTACTGAACATCTTAGAGGGGAGTTATCTGTTCTGTGAGCTGGGATAGAGGGTCACTGATTAAAGGTAACCACAGACATTAGATAAAAGTAAGTTGATGGTTGAACAATAGAGATGGCCGAGCATACTCGCTAAGGACAATTGCCCGCGCGGGTGAGAGGTGAGTTGCGGCAGTGAGCAGGGGGGAGCGGGGGGGAGAGAGGGAGAGAGAGATCTCCCCACTCTCCCCCGCCGCTCCCTGCCCGCCGCCGGCAGGCGAATCTTTTCTTCCGAGCGGGCAGGTACTCGCTAAGGGAAATGCTCGATTGAGTAATTGCCCTTAGCGAGTATGCTCGCTCATCTTTATTGAACAACCATTGAGCAAACAATTGTCTGGTTTCACAGGCGCAGTCAACACATTTTAATCCATATTGGCCAAACAATATAGTTGTTCAAACTGGTCATTCATATTTAATGACATGAGGCGACGGAAGAACAATATTTATGAAAACGTTCTTTCAATGAAAAAGTGATTTTGGATGATAAAATGTTCGTTCCAGGAGAGGGTGGCACAGACTTTTCTTCCTCTTGTCACCCCTCGCCATCATTCATAAAATGTATTTGCTCTTTGATTCTCACATATGGGCATCTTTTTTCCCAGATAAAGGAGTGTAAAGATGAGTGTTTGCTGTTTGAGTCATTGTTACACAAGGCTTTAAATGTTAAAAAAAATATACAGGAAAAAAAATATATCATATATTTGGTATTGTTACATACATAAAAGTCACAGAATGCAGCCATATACTCACTGATATACTAATACAAGTGGGCAGACATATACACCACGTATCCCTCAATGTGCAGACAGACAGAATGCTAATATAGGAGCAGCAAGAAACCCACAATCAACATGGACGGATAACGTGGGTTGTGGGTTCACGTATTTTGGCCAAAATATCAGCTAACACCTCGTTTTTATCAGTATTTACAATAACATGCAGTGTGTTTTTGAATGCTGGGGGTGCCAGTGCCAGTGTGGTTCACCTGTGGGTTGCAGGGCAACATGCTGGATTCAAATATGGCATTACTAATAGGTTGTTAGCCAATTTAAGGAGGGTTTGTGAGTGGCTGTCTCATTGGTGTCCTACACATGTGTTTGCTGCTCCTCCAGAGAAATTCTGGCTGGCTGTATGTTGGGTATAATTCTATAATGAATAATAGATTTAGTGAAGGAAATACTGTAAAAATGTTATACATGCATAAAGGGAAGAGGTGAAGAAAAGGCGAAGAGTCCTAATTCATTATTGAATTTTAAAGCAATTCATATAATTATCTATATGTTTTAATAAATTTTAGAAATAGCTACATTTTATAAAAAAAATTAATTCTATATATTTCATATTTTTCTATTCCACAATTGTCCCGCTGGATGAAAAGAGAGAAAATATTATATATACTCTTTATGAATAATGGATATATGGAACATTTCTTGTTTTTTCCATGATTCTTATCTTTAATAATGTTTGCGCATTGATGTTTAGCCTTTTTTTAATGATATTTTCTTAATGAGAATTATTGATGCATTGCTGTATAATATCCTTGCATTATTTTTTATTTTTTCCATATCCCCACTCTCCCATTTTTTTTGTAGTCTTTTATATTTCTTTTTTCAGATATAATGTTATCATTTCTTATCATGTGCAATGCCTTTACCACTTTGTCCGTTAGTGGTGCGCCCAGGTAACTTTGTCATGTCCTCTGGAAAACATCGACAGCAGGATTATGTCATTCAGATGCCGGCAGGGTATCTGGTGGAATGCAAGTGGAGCACAGCGTCGCTCCCCGCGTCATCCTATGACATCATTCAGGTGTGCCAGCCCCTGAGAGGTGTTATTGTACTCTAACACACATGGAGCCCAACATTGCTCCCCGGCTGATGTGTGTCGTCACTTATATGTGCCCGCGGGATACTCGCACCCCTCCATTTTTTTTAAATGAACCTCTAACATATAAAAGTAAGTACTTTATCTCTTTCTGTATGATTGAAAAAGGGGCATGTGACGCCCCAAAATGCGTTGCATTCATGACTTGTATCTCGGCACATCTACCTGTATGTTCCTTGTCGGTCTGATTAAAGAAAAATAAATTGCTTGCTGGCTACAATTTCCGTTTAAGAGGGGGTCTTGAGGATATGAAGTAAGCCATCTTTTCATTTCGATTTGCCACCCTTTCTCCTTATGAGCGCTGGATCTTCTTTCTTACACTCACTCGTTTTATTCCTGGGTTTTCTTTGTGACATCTAGTGGTTTGTCCGGACACTTTCCATAATTTGTGGATGTACCTGAATACGTAAGGATTAAGGTTTCTTAGTTCTTACCACTTCTGGGATGCTCTTAAGCTTAGCGGCCTGCGTGAAGCCTCTGGGTTTGGCCACTAATGCCAGGTAAATCCCTTGCATATTTATATTAAACCATTCCAACTTTTTATCCCCTCCTAAAGCACTGTCCCAAACTATTTGTTTCACCTGTGCCCGGGGGTCCGCTTTCCTCCTCCGTTCGGAGAGCAGGAAAGGGGATTCTCCGAGGCTGAAGACTCCATCCCAGAATGGAACCAAACAGTGCTGAATGGACCACATTGACTATAATGGAATCCATTCAGTTTCCACTCAGCTGCCTGGCTTTTGGATGGAAGAAAAGGCATTGCATGCATTGCTTTTTCTTCCGGTATTTCAAGATGTATCCACTGTGGAACCTGCAACACAGATGTGAAACTGGCCTTACTTAACGCTGACGATTGTTATGCCAGGAAGAAGTTAAAAATGCACTTGAGTTGCCTAAGCTTTGCACCAAATATATTTACATGTTACATAAAACCTAAATCTACAATAAAAAATAGTGACATTTTCAGGAGGGTTTTTCCAAATTTTATGTTAGGAGGTTAAGTCTAATGCCTAACAGGACCTTAAGAGCTGTTCCTGCTCTGGTATACCCTAGCTGTCCATGTATAATGTGGTTGGCCCTTAATATGTAAAACTATAGTTCTCCAGATACCGCCTTCCTTTGGTGGTAGCAATTGGTGGCTGATAGTTAGTAAAGCCAGATCTATCTAATCAACTGAGTACTGAAATGGCTTCAATTTTAAAATAGGCTGTCTACACACAACGAGAAAGACCACATGTTTTTGGTTGGACATACATATGTGTTCTATCCCATGTTTGTCCTGTATTAGTTTTAGATGAAAGCAATAAAGTTCTTGTTTGTATGAAGAAAAACCGAGTGTTGGATAAAATGCTCTTTACAAGCAGTCTTCTTAACAGATCCCTTTAACCCTTTCCAATCCAATTTGTATCCTGGTTTTCCTAGGGGGCTTACTCTTTTTCTGCTGTTATACAATGGCACTATCTGCTGGCTAAAGCCAGTACTGCATGAGGTGACACGTTGGATAGCCTTCAACAGCAGAGAGGCTGGCAATATACAGTAAGAGAACCCCGACGGACGTCTTCCAACATCGGAGCTGTACAGCCTTAAATCATAATGCCTTCAGATGTCAGACAGTGGATTGGAAAAGGTTAAAAAGGAAGATGGGCAGCTCTGGAGTACAAACTGTTGCTCTAGCAAGTGAACACCTGTGGAGAGTAAAGCAAGTAGAATATATAGAAGAACATGTAAGTGTTATGATTTCTGCAGAGATTGACTTAAACATTAAAATGCATGAATAATCATATATAACGCTTTAGCAGGCAGCTGATTCGGTATGTCAATAGGAAAAGATCAATAGCCTTCCTTGAGCAGAAGACTTGCCTGATTCTAAGAAATTCGCAGGTTATCGGGAGACTATATTTTTGTTTAGTTATTTTCTTCTGAAAGGCAATTTCTAATTTAAATGCAGAACACGTCCTATCAGGTCTGTGGAACACAAGCCAGACAAATACCGGAGAATGGAGATATAGGGGTTTACAGTTCAGACTCTACACAGATTCCTCTTTTTCCAGGCACAAAATAGAATAAAGTGGAGGAACTGAAATGTTGACATTAAACATTAAGGTTTGGCTTGAGTGTGTGTGACATTTTGAATTATTAAACACCCTATAACCAGTCATTTGCATAAGCCGCTATGTATTTTCATGAAGTATTTAAATCATTTCATCATCAGCCACAGCGTTCCAATTGATTCAATGAAGAGACCAGTTTGTTCTCCAGCAGAAAATAAAAGAACCTGAAGGGCTTCACTAAAGAATATTAATTTATCTGACCTTTGTTTAATAGTCTTTATCTCAATGTATTCATTAGTACATTCATTTATTCCTTGGATAATCCTTTATAAGGGGCAAACTGGGAATGGAGGCTGAAGAAGTGGGGAGGGGGGGAGGTAATTGCATCCTCTGTAGCATACTTTAATTTTCATAGTTAATATTGCTAGGTAAGGGTTTGACTTTATTAGCTTCCAGGCCAAGAAAAGCGAAGTTTCAATTAAAAATTCAAAGAAAGGATCCTCTACATTCACAGTCTGATGTCAATATTTGATGTATCAGCTGGGAAACTCTACTATATGAGGCATAGGATATTGTTGGATATTGTTGACTAGATGTATGTCAAGAGTAGTGTGGGGTGAAGGGAACCCGTCAAACCCTGTTTTGGGTCAAACTTTGCTACAAGTTTGGAGCGAACCCGAACCTCAGGCGGTTTATCCAAACTCTTCGAAGAAGAAGGAGATTGGCTTCTGCCTCATTGAGTTTTTTTTTGCCTTCTTCTGGATCTGGGGGTCAGTGGAAACAGGCTGAACTGGATGGACATTGTCTTCTTTCGGCCTAACATACTATGTTACTATGAGGGGATCCTCCTGCTGTGGTTAGCAACGTTTCCTTGCAGTGCTAAGGTTCTACGTTCAAATCTGACAACATCTGCATGGAGCTTGTATGTTCACCCTGTGTTCATAAGAACCACTTTTTCCTCCTTCCTCTTTATTCATGATGTAAAATAAAATGTGATTCATCAGACCAGGCCACCTTCTCCCATTTTCCATTGCCCTGCTCTCGTGCTCATGTGCCCACTCTAGGTACAAGGATTGGAATGGGCACTCTGATTAGTCTGTGGCTATAAAACCCTAAATGCAGCCCTCTGTGGTGCAATGTGTATTCTGATATGTTTTTTTTATCACATCCAACAGATACATTAAGAATAGAGATGAGCGAACGTGCTCGGCCCCGCCCCTTTTTCGCCCGAATACCGCGATTTTCGAGTACTTCCGTACTCGGGCGAAAAAATTCGGGGGGCGCCGTGGCAGCGCGGGGGGTTGCAGCGGGGAGTGGGGGGGAGAGGGAGAGAGAGAGGGCTCCCCCCTGTTCCCCGCTGCTACCCCCCGCACCGCCGCGCCTCTCCCCGCCCCCCCCTGCGCCCCCCGAATCTTTACGCGCGAGTACTGAAGTACTCGAAAATGCCGGTACTCAGGTGCGTAAGTACTCATTACGAGTACGTTCGCTCATCTCTAATTAAGAAGACAGTTCAAAGAGAACTCACTCTCTTATAGCAATGCGTGAGAATCCCAGCCATGCAGTTCAGGCAGCCGTAGGTGATCACCTGGAAGATTGCAAGAAACAAAGAAAGCTCGTCCAAAGATAAAAAAAAACTTCTCCTTTATGAAATCATTAAAAGACAGCAAAATGGGTCCAAAAAACCAAGGAAACCCGCAAAACCCATTTCTGGCCTGTAAGGCCCTTGATCACAGCATAAAAAATGGAACATCAGTTGCAAATATATAAGAAAAAGGGACCAATCAAAGCCATGATATTTGTATATGAAAGGACTAATAAAATGTTTAATATATTAGCATATATTTACTACACATTATTCATGGGAAATATTAATAACAGTGTACTATGATACAAAAAGCTAATAAATATATAAGAAATCGCTTCTATAGTTCATCCCATTGGGAAATCTGGTTTGCAAATTTAAAATCCCCAAATCGTCTCTATTTAGAACATGTTCATGCTTCTAGAGGGCTTGTTAACCATTTCAATGCCTTTGAAGCTAAATCCTTGAAGAGAACCCTTGTGTTTTTCACTACCATGCTTTGATGCACCGGATAATTTGGATTATTTTAATTCGAATTCCTGCAATTTGAGTTTTACGGGCCATGTTGATCATTACTACATGACTTTATTGGGCCTTAGCCTTTTGGGCAATGTTCATACTAATCAGGTTATCACATTTTCGTATCGTAAACCAACACCAGGGAACACCATTCTTAGGGCTCCTTTACACCCAACGTACTTTGACGCATATGCAGTGAATAGAACCCATTGATTTCAGTGTTTTTTTTCACATAGGTGTATTTTGTTTGCACATTTTTGCCTAAAAAGAGATAGAACATGCTCTATCTTTCTGTGCATTGGCACAACAAAGGTCCCCATAGATGAAAGAGGGCAGAATACGAGAAGCGTGAAGCACTGTGTAATTCCACTGAAAACAGAACATATGTGGGAGTAATTAGCCATTTCAGTTGGTGTGTTTGTTTGCCGTGCGAGAATGAAAATGCCCTGCAGGCAGAAAAAATACAGTAAGATATGCCAATAGGCATGCAAAAATCATTGTTAATAGTGCAAAAAAATTGCACTAATGCATGCGCAATTCGTAGGAGATCCAGAGTTATCGAGTCCAACCCCCTGCTCAAAGCAGGATTAACTAAATCATCCCAGACAGATATCATTCTTTAATATCAAGCTGCCAGATAAAGCTGTCAACCTGAACTGACCTTTAGACTCATAGAGGAAACAGGTTCTCGACCTGCAGAAACAGTTGCCAAACTTCTGCCCGCTATAAGAAAAGGGTACGCTTTGGTGTGTATGGATTTAATAAGAGCCTGGTAGTCTTCTCCTTGCAGACCGGGTCAGGTCTGGCACCATTACAGGATCATGGACGAGGCATTTCTCTCTTCCATATCAATCGCCAGCATACCCTGCTGTACTAACTCTTATTCACAGGTTAGGATTAAAAATTAACTTTTATTGATAAATGATAAAATTGACTTAGTCAAAGGCACATTACACAAACACAGTGATAATCTAAATAAATGTTTAGCTTAAAGGGGTTGTCCCGCGCCGAAACGGGTTGTTTTTTTTTCAGTAGGCCCCCCGTTCGACGCGAGACAAACCCAATGCATGTGTTAAAAAAAAAAAATCGTTTAGTACTTACCCGAATCCCCGCGCTGCGGCGACTTCTTCCTTACCTTAGCAAGATGGCCGCCGGGATCTTCACCCACAATGCACCGCGGGTCTTCTCCCATGGTGCACCGTGGGCTCTGTGCGGTCCATTGCCGATTCCAGCCTCCTGATTGGCTGGAATCAGCACACGTGACGGGGCAGAGCTACGAGGACCAGCTCTCCGGCACGAGCGGCCCTATTCACCAGGGAGAAGACCGGACTGCGCAAGCGCATCTAATCGGGCGATTAGACGCTGAAATTAGACGGCACCATGGAGACGAGGACGCCAGCAACGGAACAGGTAAGTGAATAACTTCTGTATGGCTCATAATTAATGCACGATGTACATTACAAAGTGCATTAATATGGCCATACAGAAGTGTATAACCCCACTTGCTTTCGCGGGACAACCCCTTTAAGCCAATAGGGAACCCATTATGCGTTAATAGGGAATACAAAATATTCACCATATATCAAAGTATGTTGATTCCTCTTTTTATCTAACAGACGTAATAAACTTTTTAATAAAGATGTATCAAGTTTCACGTATTTGTGTTTATTTTATCTCTCTCATGCGTTAGACTTATTAGATACAGTATGCACAATCTAACATATCATTGTTATTTCTTTGTGACAAACTTCTTCCGTGATATATTGGGTTCCTATTAGGATAAATGGATAGATTGTGCACCAAATATTGATGACCATCCAAGAAAGTATCAAAGTGCACTCAAAGTGTTGTATATAATGACATAGGCTAGGAAAGAAATGTATTCACAATGTAGGACAGACGTATTCGTCTGTAGATAAAGTCCAACTACTTATGAGCAGGATAACAATTGAAGTTGGTTGTTGGTTGTTACATTTATCAACACCACAAAATCTTCAATTTTTATTCAATGTAATAGGTGCTTCTATTCTTATTCTTTCTGTTGCCTCAAACACTTAGTGCAATAAAGTATAAATGGTACCACCATTCTCTATACTTAATTTTGCATATGGGTATTCATATAAGGATCCCCCCCAAAAATACTGGTATGGGTTGGCGATGCGATCCAAGAAGTGATCCGGGGGTTGTACAAGAACTGCAGGGTCCCAGTATCGCTCGAAGAATGCCTTTCATATCATTATCACTTGAGAAGCAATGTCTAAGAGTGCTGAAATAGGTACACATTCTACCGTTATCAGGATTTCAGGGCAGTGGTCAACGTATTTGGACATCCATTGCTGGTTATGATGAGTAGGACCTACTTTTTTTCTTCCCAGGCGGCTGTCCATGGGCGCAGGGGACACCCATTTAAACTCAGGCATTCCATGGAGGCATGTCCCAAACATCTGCAATCTCCAGGGAGAGTTGGTCCTATCTTCTCAGAATGAGGCTGAGAACGCCCACGAGAATACAGACGTGAGGCTTCCAAGTGATCCCGAGTGATGGAATCAGAAACTTGCATCTCCAATTTTCCCATACAATCACACAGTTTCTGCATTGTTCCCAGTTGCTGGCTCTGGGGAACTTCATCCTCCTCCGATTCAGCTGCTTGGGTGGTCTGGAATGAAATCCAAAGTTTGGCGCATTGTAGGGGTCTGATTTCTTCCAGTAAATCTTCTGAGGTGTCAGGATTTTCCATCTCTGAAGCTGTAGGTTCAGAACCCATCACCTGAATGGCTAACTCCTTGAAATCCAGAAAACTGTCATCTCGGTATTGGACTGCTAACATTCTCAATTGCACCTGCAATAAGGGAAAGATATAGAGAGACTGACTAGGACTAAAAACCTCTATCAACCCAACTAACTATTTTTGGCAACCTTAAACACGATCCTTGGGGATCATCTGGAGGATCTCTGCATCCTGCAATGCTTTGTGTGTCTTGGCTGTTTGATGGAAGTCAAGGTGAAAAGCTTGGAAGGATTGCAGGTCATGATGACAAGTGCAGGCTTCCTTCAGCATAGTTACAGGACAGAGGAAAGGAAGCCAATATAATGGCTTCACCTGGCTGCCAACATTATCCGCCCTGCTTCTCCCTCTCTGCCTTGCTCTCTCTCCACTCTGACTCTCGTTCCTCGCCTCTCAACACTTTTATAATTATCTACTGCGACACAGATCTGGGGAGAGGAAAAAACTCCACTTTACTACACTCAGGGCTCTTGTTTCAACTTGGTTGTGATTAGGTCCACCCCTCGACCAATCAGGGAGCTTCTTTCTTCTGCTGAGTCATGTGATCCACAGGTCTTTCAGCTACATACAGAGATTCTCCCAGGTCTGTCAAGAATTGTTTTACAGTGAAATGACTCAGTTAAAATTAACTATTTAGTTCCCTACTCTGGCTCCATCTTCTTATTAAACAAAATACAGCATAATTACCCTTTGCTAAATGAGCTGTAGTTGGGACAGTGGCTCTTGACTTGCAGTTAAGTACTTTTATATTGTAGTGCCACACTCCAGGTTACTACAAAACCAGTTTTATAAAAATGGATACTAGACAGGGCTAAAAAACGGGTTCAATATCTAAATAATTAGCATTTGTTAGATGAAACCAAACCTATAATGCATAAAAATGTGGTAATTGTTTTTTCTACTCCTACAATAAAAGTTTCCAATAGATATGCATCATATTTTTAAAAAATCTTCCTCTGCTTAATCAAGATAATACGTAAAAACACATTTTGGACCAAGGATTTTTTTTTTGTTGCTAAGAGAGGAAAAGCTCTGGGCATCATAATTTTTCCTGTCAAATTTAATTCCTCTATTTATTGGGGCAAAACCTGGCTAAATCTTCAAGGTTTTTTCTCTTTTTCTTTCGTTCAACATGCGGGATAAATAATGTGTTACTTTGATTGATCAGACTTTTATGGACGCAGCGATACCAAATATGTATTTTTGTTTTATTGTTCAAATTCTCTTATTATAAATATGGCAAAAGGACATTTTTTTTACCTTTATTACTTATTTTTTAATAATTAGTAAAACTTTAATAATCTTCTTTTTACCTTTTTTCTTAGTCTCCAGAGGGGACAACAACTTGAGATGCTTTGATCGCTCCTGCAGTATGATGCAATTCCATAGCATTACATCATATTGTGATCAGGCAAGCATTCTAACAAGCCACCCCACTGGCATGGTTTGATAGGCATTTTGCCATGACAGCCCTGGGGCCTTTCAGAAGGTCCTTGGCTGCCATGACACCCGCACGGCTCCCTATAGCGTTAAGGGGTTAAACGTATATATATCTGCAAGTATTGTTCCACTTTTTATGGCGTAATCAAGCGTTGTACTGGCCAAAAACACGTTGGTGGTTTTAACTATTTTTTAACTCCCATTTTGCTGGGTTTTAATGATTCAAGCTTGATTTTATTTTTTGATGCGCTGAACCTCCTCTTTTTTCAACATATACTTTATCAGCGATTGTGTCACTATAGCTCTTTTATGGAATTGAAGCAGGCAGGTAAGCCTTACATATCAGTGGACCTTGGAAGCCCATGACCTTGCCACTGGATCACCATTTGTCTTTCCTCTGAATACTTTTGATGGTTACCAACCACAGCATACCAAGAACACAAGACGTACTTCCTAATGATAATCTTTATTTATATAGTGCTTAAGGAGGAGCTGTTAACAGTGCTGCATTGTAGCGCTGCGGACTTAGGTTCCAATCTAACCAAGGACAACATCTGCACAGAGTTTGTATATTCTTCCTGCGTTTCCTGCCCCACTCCAAAATCATACTATTAGGCAAACATAGATTGTGAGCCCTAATGGGGGACAGAAAATATCAAGTGCTGTGTAATTTGCATGTGCTATATTAGGAAACACAGGGAGAACATACAAACTCCATACAGATATTGTTAGATTTGAACCTACCGTGTTTCCCCGAAAATAGGGCACCCCCTGAAAGTAAGACATAGTAAAACATTTAAAGAAGTCCCAAATATAAGGCACCCCCACGATAGTAAGGCATAGTAAAGTGTGTTTGTATGTAAGCATGCCCGCTCAACAGAACACTAGAGCATGCTGCTGTGATGCTTTTTCGCCCACCGCCGCTGTCCCATACCTTCACCGCCCATTGCAGAGCAGCTGCATGCAGGATATTAAGACAGTCACCTGCCGCCGATCCCGATGTTCCCTTCTGTGGCCATCGCTTGTAAATGTGCAGGCATGTCAAGAGGCCCGTCCCCTGCTGCCATCCCCGTTGTCTCCTACTGCCAGATGTATCCGTAGATCTGCAGTCTGCAGTTACCCCTTCTCCTGCCGCAGTTATCTTGTCCCTGCTGTGCTGTACGAGTGTGCTGTCGTGAGCTCCCCCTGCTGGCCAGAAAATGCCATACTGTACATTCTGTTCCTGCTGTCCACGTCTGCTGTGATGAGCTCCCCCTGGTGGCTGGAAGCTGCAATACCATCCCTGATTACAAGTGGTCCAGAACCCTCTGTCGGTGATACGGTACCAGTAATTAAAGTCTGCAGACAGGTACGTTACTTTACAGCCATTATTTTTTTATGGCTCTGTGTGTTAGTCAGGCAACCTGTGTGTGATTCTTAAGGCTGGGTTCTCACAAAGCATATTTCCAGCGGAAATCTCGCGGTTTGGCCACAGCGATAAACAGCGAGATATCCGCCGGGAAAGCGCTGCTTCAAAACCCATGGCACTTAGCCGTGGGTTTTGAAGCGACCTGGCCGCACGCTTTTCCGTTTCTGTGGCCGGTGAATCCGCACCACAACACCAGCTTCTCCCAGCTTTGCCGTGACTGAGAAATTTCGTCCACAAAGCTGGCCAATTGAGGGATTAGCGGCCACAGACAGATTTGCCGCGGCTAAACCAGACACCCCCTGAAAATAAGACGTATCGCATATTTGGGATCAAAAATTAATATAAGACGCGTCTTATTTTCGGGGAAACAGGGTAGAACCTCAGCATTGCAAGACAACAGTGCTAACCGCTGAGTCACAGAAGGACAACCACCACTATCACACACCATTTTGGGGCTATTGGTGAAGTTCCGATTGCAATTCTAATGCCCCATCAGTTATATTTCCTTTACCAAATTATCTTCATATTTCTTATATCAATTGTTTACCAATATTTTTATAATGTACTGTATATGCGTGCGTCGCTAGGATTATCAATCACTGTTTTATTTTCTTCCTTGCGTTGAACCTTGTAATGTTCTGTTGTTTTCCGGTGTTCTATATTAAATCAATAGTCAGGGCTGACATGGATGTGAACACTATAATCAAGGAAATCAAAAATTGCAAAGAAATGTAATCAGTGCTGACAGCACGTTAGTCTTTTGCTGAAAAATGGACCTAAGGCATTCACACAATAAATTCACAATGACATATTGAAGCATTGAATGGATATTCCTAGATAGTAATGTACAATAATGTAACAATGGGAAGTACTACCGGTAGTGGAAGAGAAACAAAGTGAACGTTTAGAAGGTAAGTGCCACATTTTATGAAAATTGGCATTCAGTATTACATCCATGGAGGTTCTTGCTGCAGGATTTATGACCTTGGTATTCTGCAGTACCACTTGTCACCACTAGTGGTAGATCACTCCAATGCTCACCATTGCAACAGAGACAATTCTATTCAGGAAAATCATTGAAGTTTAGCAACATTGGAGCATTCTAAGCATTATAAATGGTAGACCCATCATTTTAATAGGCAAGAAGAAGTCTACCACATTTAATCTAGCAGGAAATAAGTTTTATTCCTTTTATGCAAATAACTAAAATCCATTTGTTTCTATTGTACTTTGATTAATATTCATGTTTTATAACAAACTGTGAATCTGTATGGAGATCGAATAACTTTCTGGCATATCAGAATGACAGATAATCTTATATTTGCAAAAACTTGAACTAATTTGCTAGCGCTAAAAGTTGTGAATGGTTTAGTGATTTTTTTAGGTACACCTGTATGGTTATCTACATCTGTATACCTAATCCCATAGAGGCAACTAAGTGTATAAAAGAGAGCAGACATGCTCATGACAAGGTGTAACTGTTACATCCGTATACTATAAATAAGTGAGGAGACTCAAATGGCCACGCACGCTCCTCTGGGTAATATGCAAATAAGGGAGATGGAATAAATCCTCCACAGTGCCACCTACTGAAAGGCAGCATTCCTTCGAGTCAAAGTGGGACTTTTTATACAAGTCTTGCTACAATGACTGGGAATCAAAAGCAAAGCCAGACCCCATGTACATACAGCTGTTTCCGGGTTATTGCCCATCATCAGTGTACAGTAGGAGTCTGGCTTTTGCTAGTGAGAGGCCTGGGACAGGGGTCAGAAACGCTCTTTTCTCCTTAGGGAGAGCAACTATATACTATAAATAAGTGAGGAGACTCAAATGGCCACGCACGCTCCTCTGGGTAATATGCAAATAAGGGAGATGGAATAAATCCTCCACAGTGCCACCTACTGAAAGGCAGCATTCCTTCGAGTCAAAGTGGGACTTTTTATACAAGTCTTGCTACAATGACTGGGAATCAAAAGCAAAGCCAGACCCCATGTACATACAGCTGTTTCCGGGTTATTGCCCATCATCAGTGTACAGTAGGAGTCTGGCTTTTGCTAGTGAGAGGCCTGGGACAGGGGTCAGAAACGCTCTTTTCTCCTTAGGGAGAGCAACTATATACTATAAATAAGTGAGGAGACTCAAATGGCCACGCACGCTCCTCTGGGTAATATGCAAATAAGGGAGATGGAATAAATCCTCCACAGTGCCACCTACTGAAAGGCAGCATTCCTTCGAGTCAAAGTGGGACTTTTTATACAAGTCTTGCCATTTGAGTCTCCTCACTTATTTATAGTATATAGTTGCTCTCCCTAAGGAGAAAAGAGCGTTTCTGACCCCTGTCCCAGGCCTCTCACTAGCAAAAGCCAGACTCCTACTGTACACTGATGATGGGCAATAACCTGGAAACAGCTGTATGTACATGGGGTCTGGCTTTGCTTTTGATTCCCAGTCATTGTAGCAAGACTTGTATAAAAAGTCCCACTTTGACTCGAAGGAATGCTGCCTTTCAGTAGGTGGCACTGTGGAGGATTTATTCCATCTCCCTTATTTGCATATTACCCAGAGGAGCGTGCGTGGCCATTTGAGTCTCCTCACTTATTTATAGTATATAGTTGCTCTCCCTAAGGAGAAAAGAGCGTTTCTGACCCCTGTCCCAGGCCTCTCACTAGCAAAAGCCAGACTCCTACTGTACACTGATGATGGGCAATAACCCGGAAACAGCTGTATGTACATGGGGTCTGGCTTTGCTTTTGATTCCCAGTCATTGTAGCAAGACTTGTATAAAAAGTCCCACTTTGACTCGAAGGAATGCTGCCTTTCAGTAGGTGGCACTGTGGAGGATTTATTCCATCTCCCTTATTTGCATATTACCCAGAGGAGCGTGCGTGGCCATTTGAGTCTCCTCACTTATTTATAGTATATAGTTGCTCTCCCTAAGGAGAAAAGAGCGTTTCTGACCCCTGTCCCAGGCCTCTCACTAGCAAAAGCCAGACTCCTACTGTACACTGATGATGGGCAATAACCCGGAAACAGCTGTATGTACATGGGGTCTGGCTTTGCTTTTGATTCCCAGTCATTGTAGCAAGACTTGTATAAAAAGTCCCACTTTGACTCGAAGGAATGCTGCCTTTCAGTAGGTGGCACTGTGGAGGATTTATTCCATCTCCCTTATTTGCACTGTTACATCCGATACAGATATAATGGTTGTATGCTAGCAGGACGTGTATAAATACACACAGTATAAATGCGGATACACAAAAATGGAAAAAGAAAACACAAAACAGGAAACATGGCAAATCTAACCCCAAGATACGAAAACACCCTACCCTGATGAGGGCGACCCCAGGTCAGGAACTGCCCTGATTTGAAAAGCTATTTAGCCTAGTGAGGTCCAAATGTGTTCTACCTTTCATGGAATTGAGCAGTGTATTGTGGATTTGCGTACCTCCCAAAGATATCTATGGGGTCCTTTGCTGCAGAAGACAGAGCAGATCCTATTTTTTTGCGTGCGTCCAAATGCATGCAAAAAAATAGTTCATGTGAAAGAACTGTCATGGAATATAAAGAGTTAAGTTTCAGAATGCAATAAGTGTATGTTTCTTACCTTATATTGGACTATGGACCGTTAAATAGAAGACTAAAACCTATGCTTTGTAGTGTCAGGAACTAGGATTTTAAGATAAGAAGTCAACAGAAGAATTAAATAAGGCAAAGCTATGTTAATAGAGATGAGCGAGCACCAAAATGCTCGGGTGCTCGTTACTCGAGACGAAATTTTCGCGATGCTCGAGGGTTCGTTTCGAGTAACAAACCCCATTGAAGTCAATGGGTGACTCGAGCATTTCTGTATATCGCCGATGCTCGCTAAGGTTTTCATTTGTGAAAATCTGGGCAATTCAAGAAAGTGATGGGAACGACACAGAAACGGATAGGGCAGGCGAGGGGCTACATGTTGGGCTGCATCTCAAGTTCCCAGGTTCCACTATTAAGCCACAATAGCGGCAAGAGTGCCCCCCCCCCTCCCAACAATTTTTACTTCTGAAAAACCCTCATTAGCAATGCATACCTTAGCTAAGCACCACACTACCTCCAACAAAGCACAATCACTGCCTGCATGACACTCCGCTGCCACTTCTCCTGGGTTACATGCTGCCCAACCCCCCCGCACGACCCAGGGTCCACAGCACACACCAAAGTGTCCCTGCGCAGCCTTCAGCTGCCCTCATGCCACACGCTGGCCTCATAGCCACACCCCCCTCATGTCTATTTAGAAGTGCGTCTGCCATGAGGAGGAACCACAGGCACACACTGCAGAGGGTTGGCACGGCCAGGCAGCGACCCTCTTTAAAAGGGGCGGGGCGATAGCCCACAATGATGTACAGAAGCAATGAGAAATCCAATCCTGTGCCACCTCCATCAGGAGCTGCACACGTGGGCATAGCAATGGGGAACCCATGTGCCACACACTATTCATTCTGTCAAGGTGTCTACATGTCCCAGTCAGACCGGGGTTTTTTATAAATAGTCACAGGCAGGTACAACTCCGCAATGGAAATTCCGTGTGCACCCACAGCATGGGTGGCTCCCTGGAACCCACCGGCTGTACATAAATGTATCCCATTGCAGTGCCCTGGACAGCTGAGGTAATGTCATGTTTAATGCAGGTGGGCTTCGGCCCACACTGCATGCCCCAGTCAGACTGGGGTTCTTTAGAAGTGGACACATGGAGTTACAACTCCGTGTGCACCCACAGCATGGGTGGGTCCCAGGAAGCCACCGGAGGTACATAAATATATCCCATTGCATTGCCCATCACAGCTGAGGTAACATCCGATTAAATGCAGGTGGTCTTCGGCCCACACTGCATGCCCCAGTCAGACTGGGGTTCTTTAGAAGTAGACACATGCAGTTACAACTCCGTGTGGACCGACAGCATGGGTGGGTCCCAGGAAGCCACCGGCAGTACATAAATATATCCCATTGCATTGCCCATCACAGCTGAGGTAACGTCCGATTAAATGCAGGTGGTCTTCGGCCCACACTGCATGCCCCAGTCTGACCGGGGTTTTTAATACATAGACACTGGCAGGTACAAATCCCTAATGTGAAGTCCCTGTGGACCCACAGCATGGGTGACTCCCTGGAACCCACCGGCGGTTCATAAATATATCCCATTGCATTGCCCATCACAGCTGAGGTAATGTCATGTTTAATGCAGGTGGGCTTCGGCCCACACTGCATGCCCCAGTCAGACTGGGGTTCTTTAGAAGTGGACACATGGAGTTACAACTCCGTGTGCACCCACAGCATGGGTGGGTCCCAGGAAGCCACCGGAGGTACATAAATATATCCCATTGCATTGCCCATCACAGCTGAGGTAACATCCGATTAAATGCAGGTGGTCTTCGGCCCACACTGCATGCCCCAGTCAGACTGGGGTTCTTTAGAAGTAGACACATGCAGTTACAACTCCGTGTGGACCGACAGCATGGGTGGGTCCCAGGAAGCCACCGGCAGTACATAAATATATCCCATTGCATTGCCCATCACAGCTGAGGTAACGTCCGATTAAATGCAGGTGGTCTTCGGCCCACACTGCATGCCCCAGTCTGACCGGGGTTTTTAATACATAGACACTGGCAGGTACAAATCCCTAATGTGAAGTCCCTGTGGACCCACAGCATGGGTGACTCCCTGGAACCCACCGGCGGTTCATAAATATATCCCATTGCATTGCCCATCACAGCTGAGGTAACGTCAGGTTTAATGCAGGTGGGCTTCGGCCAACACTGCATGCCCCAGTCAGACTGGGGTTCTTTAGAAGTGTACACATGCAGTTACAACTCCATGTGGACCGACAGCATGGGTGGCTCCCTGGAACCCACCGGCGGTACAAAAATATATCCCATTGCAGTGCCCAGCACAGCTGATGTAACGTCAGCTTTAATGCAGGTGGGCTAAAAATTACTAGGATTACAATGTAGGCGAGGGCCCAAAAAAGTTGGTGTACCAACAGTACAAATGTACTTCAGAAAAATTGCCCATGCCCAACCAAGAGGGCAGGTGAAACCCATTAATCGCTTTGATTAATGTGGCTTAATTGGTAACTAGGCCTGGAGGCAGCCCAGTTAAAATAAAAATTGGTTCAGGTGCAAGTTTCAACGCTTTATTGAATTGAGAATTGAAACGTATAAACATTGTTTACAAAAGTTATATGACTGAGCCTTGTGGGCCTAAGAAAAATTGCCCTTTCGGAGTGATTATGTGAGGTTTCAGGAGGAGGAGCAGGAGGAGGAGGATGAATATAATACACAGATTGATGAAGCTAAAAGGTCCCCGATTTTATTGGGGATAGAGAACGATGCTTCCATCCGCGGGTGCAGCCTACGTATAGTTTAGGTATCGCTGCTGTCCGCTGGTGGAGAAGAGAAGTCTGGGGAAATCCAGGCTTTGTTCATCTTGATGAGTGTAAGCCTGTCGGCACTGTCGGTACGCTTATCCGTGAAGATTCCCCCAGCTGCACTAAACACCCTCTCTGACAAGACGCTAGCCGCAGGACAAGCAAGCACCTCCAGGGCATACAGCGCGAGCTCAGGCCACGTGTCCAGCTTCGACACCCAGTAGTTGTAGGGGGCAGAGGCGTCACGGAGGACGGTCGTACGATCGGCTACGTACACCCTCACCATCCTTTTACAGTGCTCCCGCCAACTCAGCCTTGAATGGGGAGCAGTGACACAGTCTTGCTGGGGAGCCATAAAGCTGGCAAAGGCCTTGGATAGTGTTCCCCTGCCTGTGCTGTACTTGCTGCCTGATCTCCGCGCCTCCCCTGCTACCTGGCCCTCAGAACTGCGCCTTCTGCCACTAGCACTGTCGGATGGGAATTTTACCATCAGTTTGTCCGCCAGGGTCTTGTGGTATAGCATCACTCTCGAACCCCTTTCCTCTTCGGGTATGAGAGTGGAAAGTTTCTCCTTATACCGTGGGTCGAGCAGTGGGTACATCCAGTAATCCGTAGTGGCCAGAATGCGTGTAACGCGAGGGTCACGAGAAAGGCATCCTAACATGAAGTCCACCATGTGTGCCAGGGTACCTGTACGCAACACATGGCTGTCCTCACTAGGAAGATCACTTTCAGGATCCTCCTCCTCCTCAGGCCATACACGCTGAAAGCAAGCAGCATGGGTACCCTCAGCAGTGGGCCAAGCTGTCTCTTCCCCCCTCCTCCTCATGCTCCTCCCCCTCCTCCTCTTCCTCCTCAACGCGCTGAGATATAGACATGAGGGTGCTCTGACTATCCAGCGACATACTGTCTTTCCCCGCCTCTGTTTCCGAGCGCAAAGCGTCTGCCTTTATGCTTTGCAGGGAACTTCTCAAGAGGCATAGCAAAGGAATGGTGACGCTAATGATTGCAGCATCGCCGCTCACCATCTGGGTAGACTCCTCATAGTTTCCAAGGACATGGCAGATGTCTGCCAACCAGGCGCACTCTTCTGTAAAAAATTGAGGAGGCTGACTCCCACTACGCCGCCCATGTTGGAGTTGGTATTCCACTATAGCTCTACGCTGCTCATAGAGCCTGGCCAACATGTGGAACGTAGAGTTCCACCGTGTGGGCACGTCGCACAGCAGTCGGTGCACTGGCAGATTAAACAGATGTTGCAGGGTGCGCAGGGTGGCAGCGTCCGTCTTGGACTTGCGGAAATGTGCGCTGAGCCGGCGCACCTTTCCAAGCAGGTCTGACAAGCGTGGGTAGCTTTTCGGAAAGTGCTGAACCACCAAATTAAAGACGTGGGCCAGGCTTCTATTTTTTTAAAGGCTGAACTGAGACAGCAGACAGATACTGTAGGCAGCGTATATATGTATACTGTTTCCCTCTGGACGGGATGACGGCGGTGATGTAACGGGCAACGCAGAGCCAGGAAACAATTTTGCGCAAGCCTGCTGTAACACTTAGCTGCGTATTAATTAGGACTACTACCCCCAGCAGAGACGCAGTACACACAAGACGGTCACAGGCAGCCCAAAGATAGTATTTTTCCCAAATTTGTTTGAAAAAGCCCACTGCCTATATAGACAGTATATCTCTTTCACCTTTCCCACTGTCCCTGCCTCACCAGTACTGGCCCTATACTATGTAAAATTACTGCAGACTGTTTCCCTCTGGACGGGATGACGGCGGTGATGTAACGGGCAACGCAGAGCCAGGAAACAATTTTGCGCAAGCCTGCTGTAACACTTAGCTGCGTATTAATTAGGACTACTACCCCCAGCAGAGACGCAGTACACTCAAGACGGTCACAGGCAGCCCAAAGATAGTATTTTTCCCAAATTTGTTTGAAAAAGCCCACTGCCTATATAGACAGTATATCTCTTTCACCTTTCCCACTGTCCCTGCCTCACCAGTACTGGCCCTATACTCTGTACAATGACTGCAGACTGAGGACGTAATGCTCTGCATGCCCAATATACAAAAAAAAAAATTGTGCAACACTGCTCACAGCAGCCTTAACAGTACTGCACACGGTCAGATGTGGCCCTAAGAAGGACCGTTGGAGTTCTTCAAGCCTAAAATAACTCATAACGCTCTCCCTATAGCAGCAGCAGCATCAGCAGCACTGTCCCTGATCTATGTCAGAATGCATCTGTGGCGAGCCGCGGGAGGGGCCGATTTATATACTCGGTTGACACCTGATCTCCCCAGCCACTCACAGCAGGGGGGTGGTATAGGGCTGGAACGTCGCAGGAGGAAGTTGTAATGCCTTCCATTTCTTTCTATTGGCCAGAAAAGCGCGCTAATGTCTCAGAGATGAAAGTGAAAGTAACTCGAACATCGCGTGGTACTCGTCTCGAGTAACGAGCATCTCAAACACCATAATACTCGAACGAGCATCAAGCTCAGACGAGTGCGTTCGCTCATCTCTATATGTTAACATAGAAGACACACAATTATTCTCTGACTATTGTCTAATGCAACAGCAATATCCTGACTTAAGTAATTTCTATGTCTGAGACGGGCCTTAAGAGCTTTGAGACTATTTGGTAGATGTCAATAAGCCTTATGATCAATCAGCTTTGTCACCTATGTAACACTAATCTTTGTACCAAGTAACTTTGTATACGCCTTCTTCTTTCTGTATAAGAGTTGGTAATGTTGATAATAAAGTAGAATTCATTGAGTTCTCATGGAGAAGTGTCTTGACATAACATGGAGTGATTTCATGCTATTGATAGATATTTGCTAGCAAATCTTCTCATCACGGGCTTCCATATTTACCAATTTGGCACCTGGCAACGAGGTCATCAGATAGGTACCGGTGTGGTCCGATAACAGAACCCATTGGCATCAATGGGTTTTATTCTCTCATATTTCCCGCGTATATTTCGCGAGCACAAAAACACGCACAAAAATGTTCATATGACGAAGACTCCAGATAAAACTCAGACCCCATTGTATTAGCAGTTAATGCAGAAATCCAGATAGTTCCTTTGGGTTCACCTACTTTGATTGTTCACCTGGTTTATTCGTGAATGCATACAATGTTGTATGCCCAAAGCCACTTTGTTTCAAGATGCAACTTGCATAATGGGATATCAGTGATCAATAGTTGCATCAACTCATTCCTCCATCAGGCAGTATATAGAACAGAAACATGTCGGAATGCCTGCATGCGTGTGTATGTACAGAACATTACACCCTTCTCTGTCACCACTTCTTATGAAAAACTGACAGGGAGGTGAATAACTTTTGTTCTGTTCCCTTGTAATTGTGCTCTATGATGGGCAGTAAATTCTAGCGGCAGTGCTACCTGACAAGTCTTCTTCCCAAGAGGCTTCCACATGTCAATGCGGCTGGATAGCGCTGTTGTTTTTCTACTTCCTATTGCTCCTCATACATAAAACTGAAGTGTTAGATGCCTGGAAGCCCAGACAATCTACACTCGTCGCCACAAAGTCAAAAGTTCAATTTACATAGCAACTTAGTAATGTGGGAATGCAAAAAAAAAAAAGCATAAAGGACCATATTATCCAGTTTTTGGCTTCCTGCTACATTGTACAATAATAGAACTGAATTGCTATAATGATCAGAATGTTGGGAATCGTGGATTGTGTTAGAGACTGAAGGGCCCACCAAGTAGTCACATTACATTCTCAGTACTGAGGCTGTCAAACTGCAAATGTTGTCTTCAGCAATAATCGTCAGAGGACCGAAAAGCTGCAAAAAACGATACTAGGTGCCAAATGCAAAATACCAGAGTGATAAAGACCTCCGAGTTACAGTCAGTCTTCTGGTACCTATGCAGGGATGAATGTAACACGATTTTTGTTCCTGGATTATAAATGTCATTTCCTAATTGGGTCTATCATAGAAAACATGGAAAAAGTTTATTAAACTGCAAAAACTCAGTTTTTGCAGTCTGCACGTTGAAAGATTAAAAATGGCATATTTTCATTAAAGAAAATTACAAACTTTCAGGTTTCAAGTACCGTAAATACTGGCATATAAGACGACCGTTTAACACCGGAGAATCTTCTCCAAAGCCGGGTATAAGCTGTACAAAAAAAACAATACTCACCTCCCGCGGCATTCTGCGGCACTGCTGCAGGCTGTCGCTTCCTCTTCCTCGCTGACAGAGCGTTGTTTTCTGGAAGCAGGGCTTGAAATCCCCGCCTCCAGAAAGCTAATGCTGTGATTGGCTAACTCAGGTGGCGTCAGCCAATGAAAGCTGATGCTGCGTTAGCCAATCACAGACATTCAATGACATCATTGAATGGCTGTGATTGGCTAACGCAGCGCCAGCTTTGATTGCCCCGCATCCAGAAAGCAATGCCCTGTTGGTGAGGAGAAGGGAGCGACAGCCTGCAGCAGCGCCGCAGAATGCTGCGGGAGGTGAATATTATTTTTTTTTTCCTACACCGTATTCCAGGCGTATAAGTCGACAGTTGGAGGAGTCGTCTTATACGCCAGAATATATGGTAATAGAAAGATAAAAAATAGCATTATATATCAAACCAACCATGTATTTTAACCAAAGTGCTACAAATGGATGAAAAGGAAACTAGAAATGTGTAGTTTTGCATGATTTGTGAGGGTATGCCAGATGGCTTTCACGGATTAGTCCCCACATGTAGTCCCCCATTATGTTTTCATTGTAGTTTCCCTGGTAGCGACATTCAAATTGTAGGATCTCTTGATGAAAGCGCTCTTCTTGCTCCTCTGAGTAGACACTCATGTTTGCTTTAAATCTACCAAGATGAGAATCAAAGATATGTACTTTTCACAGACATCCTGCAGCCCATTTTGCTAGCGTTTTTCACCAGAGTCTCAACCAATTCAACACAGTTTTCAGCTTTATGATTTCCAAGGAAGTCTTTAACTTCTTTAACAGAACTGATCCATGCTTCTTTTTCCTGCTCTTTGAGAAGGTTGGAAAACTCTTAACACTCAATGACTTTCTAGATTTGAAGTCCAACAAAAATGCCAGCTTTAACTTTGGCTTTGGGAAAAGATCTTGTAAATACTTGAATGCCGCTGATTCCTTGTCGAAAGCACTGACAAATTGCTTGAGGAGGCCTGGTTTGATGTGCAAAGAGACCACATCATTAAGGGTTCCATGTAGCTAGAATACTCCTGGTTCATTAATTCTGTGGTGTGCTCAGCGGAGGGAATCCTTTGATAGGAATAAAATGGGACATCTTTGTAAGTTGGTTCCTCTACAACAAGGATGGTAGTCAGTCCTTTCGAAAGGAGCAGGTCCACAATAAAGTCCATAGATATAAATCTGGCCTGTGACAGCTGTGGCAGAGGACTGCAATGTTCTCCTATTAAATTGAAGGGAGCTGGAGCTACAGCCGGATCCATTGAAAGCAATGGGCTGCTGGTAAGCCCTGCAGTAATTTTCGGAGAAGAGCTTTAAATATAAGCCCTTCCCTAAAAATCATCCCTAAAATGTGTAAAAAATAAAATAAATAAATATACTCACCTCTCTGCATCTGCCGGGGCTCAGGGATATCTAGCCGGGTCTTCTTCTGAGCTGCTATGAAGAGCTTTCAGCGGACGGGGATTTAGAATTCTCGCCTGCTGAAAGGGCTGCCTGTGATTGGCTAAGCGCTCTGACCAATCAGAGGCAACTCTCAGCTGTCGTTCAAAATCTGAGAGCTATAGATAAAAGCTGAGTGGAGACCAAACGGTTCTCATTATATTCACAAGGGGTCCATTTGGCGCTGTTCGATTCCTTCATAAGACTGATCCTTTCCCTACATATGTTAACATAAATCCTAGGGAGAGCAAAATGAAGAAAAAAAAACAACAACAACATATGTAAGGATGAGTGTATTATAATGCTTCAATACTGCACAGTATTGTAATCTTAACATATAATTTATTACTGCTGTTTGACTAATGCTGTTTTTAGAATTGAATATGTCTATATAACCAATAGATATTAGATATAATGTTTATCTATTACGTGCTTTTTTTTAAAAATGAGTGTCAACAGAGTTCTGATACTTGTTAAGCAGAATGAGAATGTGACTGTATATTAGAGATGAGCGAGCGCACTCGTCTGAGCTTGATGCTCGTTCGAGTATTAGGGTGTTCGAGATGCTCGTTACTCGAGACGAGCACCACGCGATGTTCGAGTTACTTTCACTTTCGTCTCTGAGACATTAGCGCGCTTTTCTGGCCAATAGAAAGACATGGAAGGCATTACAACTTCCTCCTGTGATGTTCCAGCCCTATACCACCCCCCTGCAGTGAGTGGCTGGGGAGATCAGATGACACCCGAGTATTTAAATCTGCCCCGCCCACGGCTCGCCACAGATGCATTCTGACAGAGATCAGGGACAGGGCCGCTGATGCTGCTGCTGCTATAGGGAGAGCGTTCGGAGTTATATTAGGCTTGAAGAACCCCAACGGTCCTTCTTAGGGCCACATCTGACCGTGTGCAGTACTGTTGAGGCTGCTGTGAGCACTGTTGCACATTTTTTTTTTTTTGTATATCGGGCGTGCAGAGCATTGCGTCCTCAGTCTGCAGTCATTGTACAGAGTATAGGGCCAGTACTGGTGAGGCAGGGACAGTGGTACAGGGAAAGAGATATACAGGCTATATAGGCAGTGGGCTTAATTGGGGAAAAATAGTATATTTGGGCTGCCTGTGACCGTCTTCAGTGTACTGTGTGTCTACTGGGGGTAGTAATCCTAATTAATACGCAGCTAAGCGTTACAGCAGGCTTGACTGCTTCTGCGCTGTGAATTCCACTAGCTGAGTCATACACACCTACGTCACAGTGCAGGCGTGCACAAAATTGTTTGCTGGCTCTGCTGTCTCCGTTACATCACCGCCGTCATCCCGCCAGAGGGAAACAGTATACATAATATACGCTGCCTACAGTATCTGTCTGCTGTACCAGCTCTGCATTTAAAAAAATAGAAGCTAAATACTTAGGGCCTACTAGTGGCCTTTGGCCACTTGACTGTTCTGCGCTGTGAATTCCAATAGCTGAGTCATACGCACCTACGTCTACAAAAAAATTGTTTGCTGGCTCTGTTGTGCGTTCCGTTACATCACCGCCATCATCCCACCAGAGGCAAGCGTGGACAAGCACAGTCGGGCAGGGCCACTATATCTCCCTGACGGCACATTGGGTGAATTTAGTGGAGGCTGGGACCGAGTCAGAGCCTGGGAACGCTCACGTCCTACCCACCCCCAGAATTGCGGGCCCCAGCTCGGTGCTGGTATCTGCGGCGGTGTATGCTTCCTCCACTAAACCACCCTCCTCCTCCTACGCAACCTCTGTCTCGCAATCAAGATGTGTCATCAGCAGCACGTCGCCACCAGTCGGTGTCGCGCGGGGTGGCAGCACAGCGGTGGGCAAGCGTCAGCAGGCCGTGCTGAAACTACTCAGCTTAGAAGAGAAGAGGCACACGGCCCACGAACTGCTGCAGGGTCTGACAGAGCAGACCGACCGCTGGCTTTCGCCGCTGAGCCTACAACCGGGCATGGTCGTGTGTGACAACGGCCATAACCTGGTGGCGGCTCTGCAGCTCGGCAGCCTCACGCACGTGCCATGCCTGGCCCACGTCTTTAATTTGGTGGTTCAGCGCTTTCTGAAAAGCTACCCACGCTTGTCAGACCTGCTTGGAAAGGTGCGCCGGCTCAGCGCACATTTCCGCAAGTCGAAGACGGCCGCTGCCACCCTGCGCACCCTGCAACATCGGTTTAATCTGCCAGTGCACCGACTGCTGTGCGACGTGCCCACTCGGTGGAACTCTACGCTCCACATGTTGGCCAGGCTCTATGAGCAGCGTAGAGCTATAGTGGAATACCAACTCCAACATGAGCGACGTAGTGGGAGTCAGCCTCCTCAATTCTTTACAGAAGAGTGGGCCTGGTTGGCAGACATCTGCCAGGTCCTTGGAAACTTTGAGGAGTCTACCCAGATGGTGAGCGGCGATGCTGCAATCATTAGCGTCACCATTCCTCTGCTATGCCTCTTGAGAAGTTCCCTGCAAAGCATAAAGGCAGACGCTTTGCGCTCAGAAACGGAGGCGGGGGAAGACAGTATGTTGCTGGATAGTCAGAGCACCCTCATGTCTATATCTCAGCGTGTTGAGGAGGAGGAGGGGGAAGAGACAGCTTGGCCCACTGCTGAGGGTACCCATGCTGCTTGCCTGTCATCCTTTCAGCGTGTATGGCCTGAGGAGCAGGAGGAGGAGGAGGAGGAGGAGGAAGATCCTGAAAGTGATCTTCCTAGTGAGGACAGCCATGTGTTGCGTACAGGTACCCTGGCACGCATGGTGGACTTCATGTTTGGATGCCTTTCTCGTGACCCTCGCGTTACACGCATTCTGGCCCCTACGGATTACTGGGTGTACACACTGCTCGACCCACGGTATAAGGAGAACCTTTCCACTCTCATACCCAAAGAGGAAAGGGGTTCGAGAGTGATGCTATACCACAGGACCCTGGCGGACAAACTGATGGTAAAATTCCCATCCGACAGTGCTAGTGGCAGAAGGCGCAGTTCCGAGGGCCAGGTAGCAGGGGAGGCGCGGAGATTAGGCAGCATGTACAGCGCAGGCAGGGGAACACTCTCCAAGGCCTTTGCCAGCTTTATGGCTCCCCAGCAAGACTGTGTCACCGCTCCCCAGTCAAGGCTGAGTCGGCGGGAGCACTGTAAAAGGATGGTGAGGGAGTACGTAGCCGATCGCATGACCGTCCTCCGTGACGCCTCTGCCCCCTACAACTACTGGGTGTCGAAGCTGGACACTTGGCCTGAACTCGCGCTGTATGCCCTGGAGGTGCTTGCTTGTCCTGCGGCTAGCGTCTTGTCAGAGAGGGTGTTTAGTGCAGCTGGGCGAATCATCACGGATAAGCGTACCTGCCTGTCAACCGACAGTGCCGACAGGCTTGCACTCATAAAGATGAACAAAGCCTAGATTTCCCCAGACTTCTCTTCTCCACCAGCGGACAGCAGCGGTACCTAAACAGTACGTAGGCTGCACACGCGGATGGAAGCATCGTTCTCTATCACCATCAAAAACGGGGACCTTTTAGCTTCATCAATCTGTGTATTATATTCATCCTCCTCCTGCTCCTCCTCCTGAAACCTGACGTAATCACGCCGAACGAGTAATTTTTCTTAGGCCCACAAGGCTCAGTCATATGACTTTAGTAAACAATGTTTATACGTTTCAATTCTCATTAAAGCGTTGAAACTTGCACCTGAACCAATTTTTATTTTAACTGGGCTGCCTCCAGGCCTAGTTACAAATTAAGCCACATTAACCAAAGCGATTAATGGGTTTCACCTGCCCTCTTGGGCATGGCCAATTTTTCTGAGGTACATTAGTACTGTTGGTACACCAATTTTTTGGGGCCCTCACCGACAGTGTAATCCTAGTAATTTTTATGGGCTTCGCCTGCACTCGTGGTACAGCAAGGTGTGTGGGGTTGGCCTACACTTTTGCTACATAAATGTACCTGGGGCCTTGTCTATAGTGCAACTACTGAAATGTGCAAGAGACTGTTATCTCCCTAAACTGCTGTAACGGGAATGTTACTGTGGCCTGTCTTGACTGCTACTACTACTGAAATGGAACTAATACTGTGCTCCCCCTATACTGCTGCTTCGGAATTGTTACTGGGGCCTGTCTTGAGTGCTACTATTACTGAAATGGAACTAATACTGTGCTCCCCCTATACTGCTGCTAGTGATATGTTACTGGGGCCTGTCTAGACTGCTACTACTACTGAAATGGAACTAATACTGTGCTCCCCCTATACTGCTGCTAGTGATATGTTACTGGGGCCTGTCTTAATGCTACCGCTGAAATGTTACTAATTCTGGGCTCTACCTATACCGCTGCTAATGCTATGTCACTGGGGTGTGGAAACGGAGGCTTCCCAAAGACATGATGGTGGCGAGGCCATTTCCCACCAACGCGGTTACTGTTAAGGTGCATATAACCATGGACACGTGGAGAGGACACGTAGTGCCTCCAAGACATCCCCCTCCTCCTCCAACAATGAAAACATTCTTGGCAAATACCTTTGCATACGTCCGTCTGGTGGCAGTCCAAGAATTTCACCTTTACTGACACAACAAGAGAGCCCCCCCACCATCCCCCCGCCACGGCCCACTTAATCCTGGCCGCATTCCGAAAACCAACTAAATAAAACCGCGCTACTAGGTCCGCAGTCGCCACCACATTCCCACGAATGCGATTACTGTTAAGGTACATATTACCACTCTGACTGGGGCATGCACTGTGGGCTGAAGCACACCTGTATTGTATGGGACGTTAGCTCTGCTGAGCAGGGCACTGCAATGGGATACATTAATGTACCGCCGAAGTCCAGCTGCATTTAATCTGACGTTAGCTTTGCTGTCCAGGGCACTGCAATGGGATATATTTATGTACCGCCGGTGGCTTCCTGGGACCCACCCATGCTGTCGGTCCACACGGAGTTGTGACTGCCTGTGTCTACTTATAAAAAACCCCAGTCTGACTGGGGCATACAGTGTGGGCCGAAGCCCACCTGCATTAAACCTGACGTTACCTCAGCTGTGATGGGCAATGCAATGGGATATATTTATGTACCACCGGTGGGTTCCAGGGAGCCACCCATGCCGTGGGTCCACAGGGACTTCACATTAGGGAGTTGTACCTGCCAGTGTCTATGTATTAAAAACCCCGGTCAGACTGGGGCATGCAGTGTGGGCTGAAGACCACCTGCATTTAATCGGACGTTACCTCAGCTGTGATGGGCAATGCAATGGGATATATTTATGTACCGCCGGTGGCTTCCTGGAACCCATCCATGCTGTCGATCCACACGGAGTTGTAACTGCATGTGTCTACTTCTAAAGAACTGCAGTCTGACTGGGGCATGCAGTGTGGGCCAAAGCCCACCTGCATTAAACCTGACGTTACCTCAGCTGTGATGGGCAATGCAATGGGATATATTTATGTACCACCGGTGGGTTCCAGGGAGCCACCCATGCCGTGGGTCCACAGGGACTTCACATTAGGGAGTTGTACCTGCCAGTGTCTATGTATTAAAAACCCCGGTTAGACTGGGGCATGCAGTGTGGGCCGAAGACCACCTGCATTTAATCGGACGTTACCTCAGCTGTGATGGGCAATGCAATGGGATATATTTATGTACCGCCAGTGGCTTCCTGGAACCCACCCATGCTGTCGGTCCACACGGAGTTGTAACTGCATGTGTCCACTTCTAAAGAACCCCAGTCTGACTGGGGCATGCAGTGTGGGCCGAAGCCCACCTGCATTAAACCTGACGTTACCTAAGCTGTGATGGGCAATGCAATGGGATATATTTACTGTATGTACCGTCGGTGGGTTCCAGGGAGCCACCCATGCTGTGGGTGCACACGGAATTCCCATTGCTGAGTTGTACCTGCCTGTGACTATTTATAAAAAACCCCGGTCTGACTGGGGCATGCAGACACCTTGACAGAATGAATAGTGTGTGGCACATGGGTTCCCCATTGCTATGCCAACGTTTGCAGCTCCTGATGGAGGTGGCACAGGATTGGATTTCTCATTGCTTCTGTACAGCATTGTGGGCTATCGCCCCGCCCCTTTTAAAGAGGGTCGCTGCCTGGCCGTGTCAACCCTCTGCAGTGTGTGCCTGCGGTTCCTCCTCATGGCAGACGCACTTATAAATAGACATGAGGGTGGTGTGGCTATGAGGCCAGCCTGTGGCATGAGTGCAGCTGAAGGCTGCACAGGGACACTTTGGTGTGCGCTGTGGACACTGGGTCATGCGGGGGGGTTGGGCAGCATGTTAACCCAGAAGAAGTGGCAGCAGAGTGTCATGCAGGCAGTGATTGTGCTTTGTTGGAGGTAGTGTGGTGCTTAGCTAAGGTATGCCTTGCTAATGAGGGTTTTTCAGAAGTAAAAATTGTTGGGAGGGGGGGCACTCTTGCCGCTATTGTGGCTTAATAGTGGGACCTGGGAACTTGAGATGCAGCCCAACATGTAGCCCCTCGGCTGCCCTATCCGTTTCTGTGTCGTTCCCATCACTTTCTTGAATTGCCCAGATTTTCACAAATGAAAACCTTAGCGAGCATCGGTGATATACAAAAATGCTCGGGTCGCCCACTGACTTCAATGGGGTTCGTTAGTGGAAACGAACCCTCGAGCATCGAGAAAAGTTCGTCTCGAGTAACGAGCACTCGAGCATTTTGGTGCTCGCTCATCTCTACTGTATATGCATTATTATGAATAATCTATTTGAAACATATGGTGGAGTATCCAATCAGTTATATTTAGAGAATAGTTTATAGAAAAACCAATAACGCTGATAATTAGCTAGATCTAGTTTATATTCTCATATAGGGCTCAATCAATTCAGATATATGTAATAATATTAGGTGTATTGTGGCACCGAACATCAGAATGTACAAAATGTGCTCCTTCTACATAGTTTATAACCATGTGTCTATGGGTTACTACTACGCTCTAACAAGGTATATAAGTTTGGATCCAAATACATCTTGTAGATTAACTTTTTTTCTTCCCATTGATGATGAAGTCTAACATCGGACGCCTTCTACGTCGCTGCGTCACTCACGCTCTTCTAGTGGAACGCATATGCATTCCATTGGAAGTGAAGGACGCAATACGTGATACAACACGTGATATGCTAGTTGTGTCATTAGTAGACGCCCCGTAATACTGAGAACAAGGTCTACTATGCTTCTGGGGCAACAAGATGGATTACGCAGCATCACAAACGTCACAATGCCCTTAGATGGAGCGCATAATGCGTTCTATTGGGAGAGGAGGACGCTACACACGTGACATGTGTGCCATCATCAATAAGCCCTGGAACGCCGACAAGGGGGCCTTTGTACTCCGCCAGGTATCTAATTAAGATCTATGGTTGTATATAGGCTTTATGTTAAGCTGAAACGCGTTGCATCTGTGTTTGAATAAAAGAACTTGTCTCTGGAACTTGTGAAGTCTAACATCACCTCCTACTCAACTTAACTATAAGTGGATATTCAGGCATTACTGGATTAGGGGTGCACTCACCAGAGGCACCCTTGTGAAATAAGTTTTTCACCATCTATAAGTCAATTGTATAATCTGGAGCTCTGGGTAGAGATGAGCGAGCGTACTCGCTAAGGCAAACTACTCGAGCGAGTAGTGCCTTATGCGAGTACCTGCCCGCTCGTCTCTAAAGATTTGGGTGCCAGCGGGGGAGAGCGGTGAGTTGCGGGAGTGAGCAGGGAGGAGCTGGGGGGAGAGATCTCCAGCCCGTTCCTCCCCGCTCTCCCCCGCCGCTCCCCGCCGGCACCTGAATCTTTAAAGTAGTAGTTTGCCTTAGCGAGTACACTCGCTCATCTCTAGCTCTGGGGCTTTTTATAGGTTTTTACCTATTATACTGTGTTTACTACCCAGCTGTTGCAACGCAAGTGCCAGAAGGAGGTTTGTCGATTGTCCAAGGAAACGCCAGCTTCAATTTCCAACTCCAAGTGCTGAGCCGTCAACGGGAGAGAGACCACCAGCAAATGCAGATAGACCACCAGCCAGTATCCAGATATTCAAGTTTTTGTGGTGTGTAATCATGAGTATCATCATCCAGGCTCTTCACCAGTAAAACAGATTATTTTGACTTCATTACTGCACAGCCTCCCTAAAGGCTCTGTGCTGATATTTTATTCAGGGGGCAGTCACTGCATATTTCAGTTAGCAAATCTATCCATTTGGTTAACTGAAGTTCCTGCAAGGCTAACTTCAGAGAAGATGTCTATTTTCAATCTGTTTTTGGAGCTTTTTATCCATGGCCAGGTAAACCATTTAGTGACTATGATAATTCTATAGTGCATGCATAATATTAAGGATACCCTATTCGTAAGGTACGGACTGGAATACAGTATCAGATTCCGCACCTATCATCTGTTGCACTCACACTACATGGCCAAAAGTATGTGACCACTCGAATATCACATATATAAGTGCTAAGGCATGGACATTAATAATGTGTTGATTCACATTCTACTGATATTAGAATCCTCCATTCTTCTAGGGAGGCTTTTTATTAGATCATGACCGCAGGGATTCACATCCATTCAGACGCAAGAACCTTAACAGAAGTGGTCGCTGATGAAGAATAATCAACTTATCACCGAGCTGTGTCACTAGAGTGAGGGAACCAGGGCTCTTAGCAGTCCAATTGAGCTTGTCGACATTAACCTTTGCTATACAGACCTATGTGTCTCACTGCTTACAGACTGATCTTCCAGTCAAGTTGCCTGTGAAGTCTGATATTCCAGTCATGTTGCCTTCCATGTGACCTCTATTTCTTGATAACTATTAGAGATGAGCGCGCATAAGCCAGAAGAAGTACCCCTGCGTTGGTACGAAAGCTCGCTATTATTACATCATGTAATTTTGTTAGCCATTAAAAGGTATCATATCTACAAGACTACGTCGTTTCTCTTACTGAGAACAATCACATTTTACTCGCTAAGGCTAACTACTCGATCAAGTAGTGCCTTAGTCGAGTATCTGCCCGCTCGTCTGTAAAGATTCGGCTGCCGGCGGGGTGCGGCGCGGGAGAGCGTGGAGGAACAGAGGGGAGATCTCTCTCGCGCTCTCTCCCCCCCGCTCCCCCCTGCTCACCGCTGCAACTCACCTGTCACCCGCGCCGGCAGCCGAATCTTTACAGACGAGCGGGCAGATACTCGACTAAGGCACTACTTGATCGAGTGGTTAGCCTTAGCGAGTATGCACGCTCATCTCTAATAACTATATAGATATAACTTATCTAGAAGGGGACAACTGGAAGAGAGTATGACTGCAACACCAGACTACATAGGGTTTAATTGTATCTATTATCTTGGAGACAACACTTCTGCATGGGAGCCATATACACAAAAAATAAAACGATTTTTTTCATCAAAACTGTAAAGCTATGAATTCATGAATAGGTGACTGCTGCCTCTGATTGGATGAGCGCCGGGACAAATCAAAGGCAGCTCTCAGCTGCCTCTGATTGGTCACAGTGTTCAGCCAATCAGAGGCAGCTGAATCAGCAGGCTGAATACTACTCAGAGCAGTGCAGAAGAAGTGCCGACTGGACGTGGCTAAGCCCCGGCAGCTGCAGAGAGGTGAGTATAGATTTTTTTTTTTTTACACATTTTTGGATTGATTTTCAGGGAAGGGCTAATATTTGAACCCCTTTCCCGAAAATCACTGCAGCCAGCAGCCCATTGCTTTCAATGGAGCCGGCTGTATTGCCGGCTCCATTGAATTTAATGGGAGAGCATCTCGCTCCTCTGCCACAGCTGTGGCACAGGAGAGCGATCTTTGGTAAATGTTCTCAATGGGGTCAGTGCTGCTGCCACCAGCCCCATTGAGCCCGAGGTGAAACCCCTGGATGGGAAGGCATCCAGGGGTTTTACATACATAGAACTCCGGATTGCCACAGTTACATGCGTTCTGTGAACCAGTGTCATTTTCACCGCAAGCATTTTCCCACATGTAAAATTCGCACATGTGACCGCTGCTATTGAAAAGCATTAGTTCTATCTAGTACTAATTTTTTGACGTGCAGAAAAACGCATGTTAAAAACGCCCATGTGACTGAGCCCTCAGACAGGACTGGGTAAAGGTATCCAACAACCCATTGGACAGAGGGAACAGACAGGACACGGTTCAAGCATCCAACAGCCCATTGGATGGAGGGAACTGACAGGATAGGGTACAGGCATCTTACAACGCATTGGACAGAGAGAAGAGGCAAAATATTGTTCAGGCAGCTAGCAACCCAAACAGACTGGATCAATTTGGATAGAGATGGAACAGACTGGATAGGACTCAGAAAAACAAATGGCAGAGAGCACTAAAGGACAGCCTTTGTGCAGTAACTGTATGAAGAAATGAATAAAAAACTACTATGTAGATGCGTGGGCCATACATGGACCTCAAGTCAGCCCCCTATGTCCAGATGTGCATAGATGCACATGGGTGTTCCACAGGCAAGTGGACTGTATAGTAGAAGAATGTGTTGACAATGACGTCAATTCGTAAAATGGTCTTAAAAAAATAATAGTACTAAATAAAACAAACATAATAAAAAAGGCTAAAACATTAAAAGCAATAAAAGAAACTAGAATTGTACATAAACCATATACATATAGGGACAACATTGCAACGCATTTCGGGGGTAGACTGGATCCAATCAGACAGGGCTCTGCTTAGCATGCATGTACACAGGAGAATAACCGGCACCCATGTAGAGGCGGGACTGGAATAAATACACTTCCACTATGGCTGATTGGCCAACTAGGAAAAAACCTCTCTATCAGCCAATCAGTCCATACACACCAACTGATGCCAAAGCAGGAAAGAGAAGATTAAATACTGAGGAATTTCCAACCGATGACACCTTCTGCAGTGACAGAAAATAAGCATTCATCAGCGCCAAGCACCATATGACAGGGCACATGCACTGAAGGTACCATAGCATGGGCCAGGGCTGACGTTGTGATGCCACCCCGGCTCTACTTTCTGAGTGCAGCCAGTGTACTACAACTATACCTTCTGCATACCTAATGTTTTAAACAGTGACAGACATTCCTAAGAGGTTTGTGACTCAAGCTTCTTTATGTCTGGATAATAAGTATATTATTAATTAAAAGCATTATATCATACAAGGAAAATATGGTAGACCATGTTAATACCCCATATAATACTACTATGGGTGGAAGTGGACATTGATAAGGATAACCATGATGGCCATCACCATATCTACTACTTGGACTATTCTGTAGCCCATTAGAACTTGCACGCCTCAGGCCAAGTATTAGTTGTCACCACACTGGATAACTAGAGTGCCTTTCAGGAAGTAAGCTAGTCAATGGTTTAAGCCTAAAATTGATGCATTTCCTTTATATTGGTAACTACTTCCAGTAATCATAAGATTTGTCCCTACTCCATGTTCAACACCAATATGGATGAAGCTTAAAGGGGCTGTCCCGCGCCGAAACGGGTTTTTTTTTTTTTCAACCCCTCCCCCCCCCCCCCCCCCCCCGTTCGGCGCGAGACAACCCCGATGCAGGGACCTAAAGAAAAATCCGCACAGCGCTTACCTGAATCCCCGCGCTCCGGTGACTTCTTACTTACCGGCTGAAGATGGCCACCGGCATCTTCTCCATCCGTGGACCGCAGGGCTTCTGTGCGGTCCATTGCCGATTCCAGCCTCCTGATTGGCTGGAATCGGCACGTGACGGGGCGGAGCTACACGGAGCTACACGGAGCCCCATTGAGAAGATAAGAAGACCCGGACTGCGCAAGCGCGTCTAATTTGGCCATTAGACGGCGAAAATTAGACGGCAACCATGGAGACGAGGACGCCAGCAACGGAACAGGTAAGTGAAAAACTTCTTATAACTTCTGTATGGCTCATAATTAATGCACAATGTACATTACAAAGTGCATTAATATGGCCATACAGAAGTGTATAGACCCACTTGCTGCCGCGGGACAACCCCTTTAAACAGTTAAGAAATTAAAATTCATACATAAGTAAAGTCTGTCTGGTTTTCTTTTTACTTTGTTTACAGACAAAATTGCATTTTAATTCTGCAGGTCTCTGGAGATTGTTCTTTTTTATCTCGCTGCTTTGTAGCTTTCTTCCCCTCTGTAATACGTTGCTTTGCTTTCTAAACTAATTTGGTCAGAATGTTACAAAAACAGAATTGTTGGCACATGAGATTGGTGAACAGAAGTGTTTGTTGTAAGATTGCCGAGCGTTTGTTCATTGATAAACAGGTTGTTGACAAAGATTGTGCATTAAAATAGTAAATACTGAAGCCTTCTCCTAGAAATATTTTGGTCAAAGGGATTAGCCGACTCTAATATATATATATTGTGAGGGATTAGCGTTTAGGGTCAGTAGCAGCGTCCAGAGACAGTGACACCGGGCAACAAAAGGTCCTTTAGTCCAGGCTTCGCCTGGGTTTATTGCAGCATACAACACAAATAAACCAGGCCTTGACTTCAGGCCAACATAAAATAATCACCTGCTCGTCTGAGCGCTTACTACACAGAGTCCAGCCCTGACTACTCACTTCAAAACGTCACATAGCCAGTCCGGTCCTCAGACCTGTGGAGGTCTCACCACACCCTCCTGGGTGTTGAGGTTAGGGGCGTCACCCTGTCAACCTCGCCTTTGGCTCTCTCAGCCCACACGCTGGGCTAGCCGGGCTCCTTGCTCCACAGAGCCCTCTCTCTGGCTCTCAGCCAGACGCTCTCTCTCTTTCTGACCTGCAGGCCCAGGCTTTATAAGGCCTGGTACCAGCCTCACCTGGTACGTGGGAGTGGCCATCCCACCCTTCGCTTTGACCACTCCAGGAAAAGCCGGCCCGGACTATGCGGCTTGGAGCCACTTACAAAACTACAACGTGTCAGTAACATAACGTTACTGACACAGAAATGCTGGCTTCCTCCACCGAGCCCAGGCCGCTCGGTGGCACGTATCCACCCTCCAGCACTTTGTCAGTCACTGTCTCACATACCCTCCCCCTCTGTTCGAGCCCGTGGGTTCGGACACTTAGCTGTCCTGAAATGCATCCTTGACAAGGCCTGGGTGTTGGGCTTCGGTCCCATGCTCAAAGTCTCTCAGCAGTGCCTCCACGATAAACTTTTGCAAAGTCAGAAAGAGGAAGTGCTCCACGCGAGCCAGGCTTTCTCCCATACACACACGTTTGCCTTTTCTTCTTGGCCCTCCAGGGTCAAAGCTCCAAGCTCGGGGGTCTCTTTCTAGTTTAGGTACAGTCTTTTTACCATCCTCCTTGGAGCTAACACAGTCCTCCATTTCAGTGCGGGACGGCCTGTGGAGACTTTCTAACTGAGCCTCCAATTTGAAGGTCTCTTCTAGCGCAAGAACCTTGTCTCTGTATTCTTCCAGTTCCTCTTGTAGCTCATGCTCCAGCATAGCCTTGCTATGGATTACAGTCTCCACTTCATTTTGCAGTTCACTGATGAGTTCGTCCTTGGAGCCAGCATCCCTGCGATAGGCTTCTATCACTTGGACAAACTGTTTCTTCACTCTCGGGGGTTTGCTTTTTTACATCATTATTCTTTTGCTGCAGTTCTTCCAAGACTTCTGCGTCCACTTGTGAGACCTTCTGAGCCTCAGTAGTCTCCTTTTGTAAACATAAGTTGGCATTCTTTGCTACTTGTAACTCTTTTAGATTCTTTAACAAGATCACGTTTTTCCGTTTCTATCTGAACAAGGTCTTAGACATCTCAGGTCTCTGAACCCTTCTTTCAGCCGCTTGGCTATCTGATTTACAGCATTTCCTCTTTATGCACAACTTCTCTGAGAACTGCTGAAGCTCTGCTCTGCCTGCCACTACTTTCAGGGGGTGCTTCAGGGTTAGCACTTCAGTCTCTTTCTTAATATTCTCTAGCAGGATCTCCATTTCTGCTACCGGTCGTTGGAACACTCCTTTGGGCTTTTCCCATATCCGGGTTCTCTTCTTAGCATCTGTCTTAGCGCTAATCCAGCCTTGTATTTCAGTGTGCACAAGCTTGTTACGCCTTTCTTTTGCAACTTTAGGAAACACTGACTTCTCCTCAGTAAGCCACTGTTCACACCTCTTTTGTTTCTTCTCCCAGTTGGATGCCATCTGACATTGGTAACCAAGCTCCACACTAATGTCTTCTACTTCCTGCTGAAGACTCACTGTAAACTTCTCAAGTTCATCATAGACATCAGTTTGAAGACAAATCAGCTGATTTAGCGCTTCCACTTCTAGGATTTCCCTGTCTTGCTCTTCAACCGTGACCCAGCATGCAGGGTTCTCATACAGTTTCTCTTCCCTGTCTGACATCATTTTCAGGGTGTGCGTTAAAGTTAACACTTCGGTCTCTTTCATACAGACCCTTTCTTCAGCACGCTCACATTCAGTGACATATCTTGCCGACCTGATTTTCTCCTCTGTAAGCTGCTGTTCACATAGTTGCTGCATCTTTCTTAGTTTGGACACAAGCTCCTTTTGGAGACCAGGCTTCACAGGAGCACCTTCTATCTCTTGCTGAAGATGTACTTTAACCTTCTCGAGCTTATCACAGGCAGCTGTCTTCTCTTCACACTGCTGTCTTGTAGTTTCTAATTCTCCTTGTATTTCTCTTTTCTGCTCTTCTCCAGAATGCAGACACAAAGCACTCTTCTCCAGTCTATCTTCCAGATCCACCACCTCAGCCTGAAGTGTTGCAATCTGCTCAGATAGGCTTCTCTTAGCTTTTGCATCCTCCCCTACTTGCTTGAGGAGCACATTTTTCTCATCTTGCATAGCCTTCAGGTGTGCACTGAGACCAAGCTTCTGCTGCTTCTCTTCTTGCAGTAACCTCTGAGACTCTTCTGTCTGAGCTTCCAGCTTCTCCTGCAGCCTGCTCACCTGCTCAGACAATGCTGTCTGCACACTGTCACCTTTCGTTATCTTTATTTGTAGCTCTTGAAGCTGCATCTCTACTGTGTCTTTCTTGCATTCATATGCGTACTTGTTTTCCAACAACGCCTTCACCTTTTGGGACAGCTCAAGACACTCACTTTCCAATGTTTCTTTCACTTTTTCAAGTTGCTTCAACAGCTTGGACAGTTTCCCCACAGCTACAGCATGACTCCGTTCCAGCTCCTGGATTTGGGTTCCATGTACTTCAGCTTCCTCATCCAAGCTCATCTGTAGCTGGGACACCAGTCTCTCAAGCAGCACTTCCTGGTTTTCCTTGTGACCCAGTAAGTTTTCCAAGAACTCTGCTTGCTTTTTGGTCTTACTGCACGCAGCTTTCTGTATTTCCAGCTCTTCCTTGAGCGGACTTACTTGGCACTCCCAGTCACCATTTTTCTTTGCTAGCTGCATTTTCAACTCTGCAACCTGATTCTGCAAACCTGTAGTTTGATTATGTGCATCTGTAGAAGCTCTTTCTAACTTGCAACACGTCATCTCCAACTCTTGGGTTTTCATTTGCAGTTTCTTACAGTCCTATTCATACTGCGCAGCTTGTGCCTCCAGACATACTCTGCGGTCAGCCTCATCTCTGAGGTCTTGTATCTCTTCATGGGCTGATGAAAGATATCCCTTAAACTTTTCTTTCTTACTTCTCATCTCTTTTAAGCGCTGTTCATATTGAACATTCGTCTGTTGCAGCAACACTCATCGATCAGCTTCCTCCTTAGCCAACCTCTCAAAATGCTCCTTCTCCTTTAAGAGAGCTGCACTTTTTGTTTTCAGCTGCTCCACTTCTTGAAGACTACTTTCTTTCTCAAACTGTGTTTTCAACTTTTCACACTTAGGGGCTTGTTCTCCCAACCCAGCCGTGTGATCCATTTCAGTTTGTCGTATAAGGGGCTCATTCCCTGTAGTCTTGAGTGACTGTCAGTGTAGCCAACTGCTTTATTAGGCGTTGCCTTTCCTCCCGCTGCAGCCGCATAGCCTCTCCATGGGCTTTCAGCTGCTGAGCTATGGCCTCCTCTTGTGCTTTCCGCTGCTGAGACATGGTCTCCTGTTGCTGCACCACATTCTCCTGTTGCAGCACTATCTCTTGCATCCATTGCTTCAGCCATTCCTCCATACTGGCTGAATCTGGTTGCTACGCTGTTGCAGCGTCCACCCGGGACATGGGGTTATGGCACGTTCAGATAATCTCTCTTTGGGCGGTTGCCCTTAGCAACGGTTCTCCAGTTGCTGCAGCAGAATGTCCATTAACTGGTGTATGTCTCTTTAAGACCGCTGCCCGCATCCTCCACCATATGTGAGGGATTAGCGTTTAGGGTCAGTAGCAGCGTGGGCATCCGCGGCCAGAGACAGTGACACCGGGCAACAAAAGGTCCTTTAGTCCAGGCTTCGCCTGGGTTTATTGCAGCATACAACACAAATAAACCAGGCCTTGACTTCAGGCCAACATAAAATAATCACCTGCTCGTCTGAGCGCTTACTACACAGAGTCCAGCCCTGACTACTCACTTCAAAACGTCACATAGCCAGTCCGGTCCTCAGACCTGTGGAGGTCTCACCACACCCTCCTGGGTGTTGAGGTTAGGGGCGTCACCCTGTCAACCTCGCCTTTGGCTCTCTCAGCCCACACGCTGGGCTAGCCGGGCTCCTTGCTCCACAGAGCCCTCTCTCTGGCTCTCAGCCAGACGCTCTCTCTCTTTCTGACCTGCAGGCCCAGGCTTTATAAGGCCTGGTACCAGCCTCACCTGGTACGTGGGAGTAGCCATCCCACCCTTCGCTTTGACCACTCCAGGAAAAGCCGGCCCAGACTATGCGGCTTGGAGCCACTTACAAAACTACAACGTGTCAGTAACATAACGTTACTGACACAGAAATGCTGACTTCCTCCACCGAGCCCAGGCCGCTCGGTGGCACGTATCCAACACTTTGTCAGCCACTGTCTCACAATATATATATATATATATATATATATATATATATATATACTGTATATATCTATATATATAAAATTGAATGTATGTCTGTCTGCGTGCGTGTCTGCGTGTCTGCGTGTCTGTTTGTCCTTTATGCGCTACTACACCATTCATCCGATCGCCATGAAACTTTGGGAAGTTGTTAAGTACACTCCTGGGAAGATTATAGGCATAGTACAAATATCCTACGATAAATGGCGCGCGAGCGTCGTCGAAAGTTACGCCCCCCCCCACGTAGATCGAATAAGTAAGCCACCTGCTATTGTGATGTCATCACTGATGTCATCAACATCGGACGCCCTTGAACATGCCCCAACTTGTTCTATAAAGCTGCATTGTGATGTCATTAAGGCTCTATTATGACACGTACAGCTTGGAACCACTAGAGCACGCCAGCCAATTACCATTGGAGTTGGAAGTGGGTAAACAAGTACTAGGATATCTTCCTAAGAAGCCACAGCAGCCGGATAAATTGTATGTTCCACCCAACGGCTATTTTATTCAGCCCGCAAGGGGGAAGCAGCGGCCTACAAAATCTAATTCTCTCATTTCCTGATGTCATAGATAGATAGATAGATAGATAGATAGATAGATAGATAGACAGACTGTATGCAATAACCCTGATAGATAGATAGATAGATAGATAGATAGATAGATAGATAGATAGATAGATAGATAGATAGATAGACTGTATGCAATGACACGTACAGCTTGAAACCATAAATACTAGAGCATGCCAGCCATTTACAGTCAGTCTCCATTGGAGTTGGAAGTGGGCAAACATGTACTAGGCCAGTGATGGCGAACCTTTTAGGGACCGAGTGCCCAAACTACAACCCAAAACCCACTTATGTATCGCAAAGTGCCAACACGTCAGGGGGTGGGGCTTATCACAACGTATGATTTTACCCCCGTCGTTCTAAAAAGGACAAGGCTGTTTCAGAATAGACCGGGTGCAGATTCTGACTGCTTTTTGGACGCGGAAATACTGCAGAATGTCCTCAGCGGAGATTTCTGTGGAAAATTCTGCAGCATTTCCGCATCTAAAAAGCAGTCAAAATCTGCACCCGGTCTATTCTGAAAGAGCCCTGCCCATTTCTGCCACATGTACACATACCCCAGCGGTAATAGTGACACCTTCACCCCAGCGATAATAGTGACATCCCACAGCAGTAATAATAGTGACACTCCCCCCATTAGTAATAAGAGTGACATACCCCAGCGGTCCCCCAGCAGTAATAATGCCCGCTCCCCCCCCAGTGGTTCCCCCAGCAGTCATAATACCCCCCCCCCAGTGGTCCACCAGCAGTCACAATGCCACCCCCAGCTGTCCGCCAGCAATAATAATGCCCCCCTCCCCCCAAGCGGTTCCCCCAGCAGTCATAATGGCTCCCCCCCAGCGGTTCTCCTGGCAGTCATCATGCCCCCCTTCCCCCACAGAGATTTTCTTGGCAGTCACCATGCCCCCCCTCCCCCCAACGATTCTCCCAGCAGTCATGCCTCCGCTCCCCCGCCAGCGATTCTCCCAGCAGTCAGAATGTCTCCCACCCCCCCCCCAGCGATTCTCCCAGCAGTCAGAATGTCTCCCATCCCCCCCCCCCAGCGATTCTCCCAGCAGTCAGAATGTCTCCGATCCCCCCCCCAGCGATTCTCCCAGCAGTCAGAATGTCTCCCATCCCCCCCCCAGCGATTCTCCCAGCAGTCAGAATGTCTCCCATCCCCCCAGCGATTCTCCCAGCAGTCAGAATGTCTCCCATCCCCCCCCAGCAATTCTCCCAGCAGTAAGAATGTCTCCCATCCCCCCCCCAGCAATTCTCCCAGCAGTAAGAATGTCTCCCCCTCCCCCCCCCAGCAATTCTCCCAGCAGTAAGAATGTCTCCCCCCCCAGCGATTCTCACACAACGGCTATTAGCAGCGGCCTACAAAACCTCAGTGGTCGCTGCTGCCGTCATGTACACCAAGAACTTTAGGGGTACCTTGGAATCAGACCAGCAACCTCCAGGTTGGATGTCCATTTCATACAGGGGATGGTGACTGTATATTGATATTTTGAAGACTCTACTGACTATTGGGTGCAACAGGGTGAACCCCAAGTGGGAATCATCAAAACTCCGGCTGAGTGCATATCATTTTTTTAGCATATCATATAATATTTATACAAAGTGCTGTCCATGTTTTGAATTGTGATTCTCCAGGTTGCATATATAGTTTGTCCACCTCAGTAGAGTATTAACCAGCAATGTTTACCAGAATGCGTATTGTATACTGTAAAAACTATGAGATATGAAATTCTTCATTAAGGCAGCTAAAGAAAGAAGGAGAAAAGCATTTGCCATTGACAAAACCTCAGTGGTCGCTGCTGCCGTCATCTAGATATATAAAAACGAAGTATGTATGTATGTCTGTCTTCGCAGCAACGCGCGACGGGTACGCTAGTATATATATATATATATATATATATATATATATATATATATATATACTGTAACAGTAGCAGAGTAGACAAGAATGTGAAGGGCCCTTCAGTAAACCCAAGCACCATGGTAATGCTAGGGAATAATGATATATCCAGGCAGGGGCCTATGTAGCCTTTCTGCTGCCTGAGGCGAACAGCAAAATTGTGCCACCCTAAGAAAAAAAAATTACTATATTATCTATATATAAAAAAGTGAAAGCTCACACTGTCTGACTCCCTGACTGACTCGCCACTAATTCTGTAACTTCCCAGTGTCATACAAACATGAAATTTGACAGGAGCATTCTTTAGGTCCTAAATAGGAAAAGTAAATGGGTCACAACTCCATCAATTTAATGCTAAGTGCAAAAGTATTGGCACCCCTGTGTAATGTACCTAATCTAATTCTCTAACTTCCCAGTGTCATACAAACATGAAATTTGGCAGGAGCATTCTTTAGGTCCCAAATAGGAAAAGTAAAGGGGTCACAACTCGATTATTTAATGCTAAGAGAAAAAGTATAGGCACCACTGCGTAATGTACCTAATCTAATTCTCTAACTTCCCAGTGTCGTACAAACATGAATTTTGGCATGACCATTCTTTAGGTTCTAAATAGGAAAAGTAAAGGGGGTCACAACTCGATTATTCAATGCTAATTGCAAAAGTAAATGCACCCCAATGCAATGTAACTTCCCGGAGTCATGCAATCATGAAATTTGGCAAAAGCATTCCTTAGGTTCTAAATTGGGAAATTGCAGAAGTGCAACCCTATATAATGTAACTTCCCAGTGTTGTACAAGTGTGTAATTTGGCATGAGCCTCCTTTAGGCCCTAAATTGGAAAAGTAAAGGCGTCACAACTCAATTATTCAATGTTAATTGCAAAAGTTAGTGCACCCCAATGTAATGTAATTTCCCTGGGTCGTACAAGTGTGAAATTTCATGCAAGCATTCTTTAGGTCTTAAATGAGGAAAATGGGAGGGGTGGAACATTCTGCAGAGGGACATCAGTACAAGCATCCTGAGGAGAATCGAATGCTCCTCTATTCGTATACATATTTTATTCCTTGGTTCCTCTAAAATAACCTTGACTTCATAAAATTTATCCATGCGAACAACACGTAAACACCTGTATCAAGTTAACTTGGGTGAAGATTGGTATATCAGCTAGCCATTATATATATGAACATACAGACAGACAGACTTAGGGCGAGCACCCACTGGCGTTTGCATTTTCCGCGGGGAAAAAACGCAGCGTTTTCGCCGCGTTTCCCGCGATTTTTCCGCGCGTTTTTCGCGGCGTTTTCGCGGCTTTTCCATTAATTTCCATTGACTTTCATGGGTGCATTAGGAGAAAAATAAGGACACATATGCAACTGACAGTTCCCATGTTAAAAACGCAAACGCAACGCAAAAAAAACGCCAGTGGACAGGAACACATGTTATCTCTATGCCTGTGCAGGAAAAACGCAAAACGCAGGTAAAAAAACGCCAGGGGGTGCTCGCCCTTAAGGTGTTTTTACATGGAATGATTATCATTCAGATTCCCGCAATCCAGTGAGAATCTGATGGATTATTGTTCAGTGTAGATGCATGCCCCAAATGAACAATGAATGCGACGTCTTTCAATTCTTGTTGGCCGTTCAGTTCCAGCATGCAGAAAACTAAACATTGTATTGTTCTGTGTAAACTTATGAATGATTGCCTGCTTACTATGAAGGGAGGCGGGTGGGAACGTTCCCATGCCTACTGCACCTCCATTCAGTCAGCGATGATTGTTCCTTTGTAAAAACACATGAACGATTATAATTGGGACACTCTGTCAAGCATTTGTTACCCGACAGATCGTTCAGTGTAAAAGCACCCTTACCGAAGAGTTGTTCTTTGTGCTTCTTTAACCCCTTCCTGCTGTTTACTACAGCTGACACCCGCGGGCAAGAGCCGCGTTCAGCCGATCGCGGCTATGAATGCTTAAAATGCCGCTGTCAATTCTGACAGCGTCGTTTAAAACCCCTGAACACTGTTCAGGGGTTCCGTACGGCCCCCCTGCGGTGAGATCGGGGGAGCCGTGCAGGTGTCATGGCTGCCGGGGGCCTTCTGCAAGGCCCCAGGGTTGCCTTGAGAGACTGCCTATCAAGCCATCCCCATGGGGTGGCTTGATAGGCTGCCTGTCAGAATGCAGCATGACGTAATGCTATAGCATTACGTCATACTGCAGGAGCGATCAAATGATCTTATATTGTAGTCCCCCAGGGGGACTTGAAAGTAAAGTAAAAAAAGAGCAATAAAGTTTTTTTGATTGTAAAAAAAAAGTAATAAAAGTTTAAATCACCCCCCTTTTGCCATATCTATAATTAAAAAGTCTAAATACTAAAATAAAAATACATATTTGGTATCGCCTCGTCCGTAAAAGTCTGATCTATCAAAGTAGTACATTATTTACCCCGCATGGTGAACGTCGTCCGAAAAAAAAACCCACCAGAAATGCACTTTTTCAGTCACCCTGTCTCCCAGAAAAAACGCAATAAAAAGGGATCAAAAAGTCATATATTTTCCGACTTAGTACTAACGGAAACTACAGGACATTCTGCAAAAAATGAGCCATCGCTGAACTACGTAGACGGAATAATAAAAAAGCTATTGCGCGCACAAGATGACCGCAGAAAATAATTGAAAAAAATTAAATGTCTTTGATTTGTTTGTTTGATTTGTTTGTGTGCCGTAGAAACAAGACGTACTGAAAGATGGCGGAATGTCGAGGTTTTTTTTTTCATTTTACTCCACTTAGAATTTTTTTAAAGTTTTTCAGTACATTATATGGAACATTAAATAGCACCATTGAAAAATACAACTCGTCCCGCAAAAAAACAAGCCTTCATACAGCGATGTCGATAGATAAATAAAGGAGTTATGATTTTTTTAAGGGGGGGGAGGAAAAAACTAAAATGGAAAAAAAAAGGGCCGCGTCATGAATGGGTTAACTGGCTGTAGAGCAATATTCTTTCCCTCCCGCCGAATCCTTTCTGAAAGCTATGTGCACAATGAAGTAATCTTGGCTCTGTAATCCCAGAACAATGCCCAGAATGCAGTAAGTGACAGCCATTTTCTGCATGGAAGACGGTGATCATGCATGTCAGAGCTGCAGGGTCTTAGCAGACACCTGTCCAGCTATCACAGTGACTGCTGTCCCACTAGAGGGATGTTTTCCCCTATAATCGAGGCTTCTATGTATGCCTCAGTGACTTTGGAAAAGTGTGAAATTGGGAAAAAAATACAGCGTGAATGTCCCCCATACATCTTATATGATGTCATGGGGGATGTAGGTGTTTAAAAAAGTTATGTAAAGTTGTAAAAAAATTACAGAATAAAAGAAAATAAATAAATATATATATATACATATATATATATATATATATATATATATATATATATATATATATATATAAATAGAAAACAACTCACCGCCGATGCCAGCATCAACCATTGCCATACCCGCTCTGTAATCCAAGTTTACACAAATTATGTATCAACTAGAGATGAGCGCGTGTACTCGGCCACGCCCCTTTTTCACCCGAGCGCCGCGATTTTCGAGTACTTCCGTACTCGGGCGAAAAGATTCGGGGGGTGCCTTGGGTGAGTGGGGGGTTGCAGCGGGGAGTGGGGGGAGAGGGAGAGAGAGAGGGCTCCCCCCTGTTCCCCGCTGCCACCCCCCGCTCTGCCACACCTAGCCCCACCCCCCGACACCCCCCAAATCTTTTCACCCGAGTACGGAAGTACTTGAAAATCGTGGTGCTCGATCGAGTAATTACCCGAAATGAGTAGGTTCGCTCATCTCTAGTATCAACATGTTTGAAACAAAATGATAAATCCATTCCTGTACTGTATGTTAACATGAATATACTAATTTTTTTTAAAAAGACTGTAAATTTTATTTTTGTACACAATATTCCTAATAAAATAAAAAACAGAAACAATTTTTAGTGAAAAAAGGTATTATATTATAGCCCTGCATGTAGCAGAAAAAAAATGACAGGCCGGGGGAAAAAAAGGCCATAAAACCACCACATGGATAATATTGCTTAAAAGTGTGCAGTCATTTAGGACCGAAACACTTTGGTCCTTAAGGGTTAAAGAAACCGTGCAACATAATTAAAGAAATAATATTCCCCTGGGTCACAAGGTTAATTTCACCACAAAGTTTACATGTATTGGCACCGATGACAAAGTTAGAGGTGGGTGGAAGGTCCTTAAAAACAATTTCAGAGAACTAGTGTGTAAGCTAAGGGCAAGGACCTCTAAAGTAGTATTTTCTGAAATACTACGAGTAACATGTGCCACACCAGAAAGGCAACGAAAGATTAGGGAGGTAAACAAGTGGCTCCAGAGTTGGTGTAGAATGGAACGGTTTGGGTTCCTGGAGAACTGGGCTGACTTTGCTGTTGGCTGCATGTTCTACCGTAGGGATGGGCAGCATCTCAATGGGGAGGGTGCAGCTGAGATGTGGCAGAAGATCGCTAGAAGGTTGGAGGAGTGTTTAAACTAGGGACTGAGGGGGAGGGCAACCAGAGAGATGGGGGGAATACAGTGTAGACAGTGACCTGGAGCTAAGGAATGGAAATCGGGGTGGAACAGTGGGGGGGTTAGTATAGTTAGAAATGACAAAATAGTTAATAGGGACACACGTTATATAAAAAAAAATAATCAAAACCATCTAAACTTTATGATGACTAATGCTGGACGTCTGGCCAATAAAGTAGATGAACTTGAAGTAATAATGTCTGAGGAAAACTACTACATAGTGGGAATAATGGAGACCTGGTTGGATGAAAGCTGTGACTGGGCTGTGAAATTACACGGTTACAGTCTGGTCAGAAGGGATCATAAAAACCAAAAAGGGGGAGTGGTTTGTCTTTATGTAAAATCCTGTTTAAAGCCTACATTAGGGGAAAATAATGGGAGGGAGATGAACATGTGGAGTCTCTATGGGTGTAAATATATGGAGGGAAAAACAACAATAATATCCTCATAGGGATAAGAATAGAAGGGATGATATGACAGGACGCAGCCTATATAGACCACATAATACAACAGAAGCTACTGAAAATCTATTATTGAAGCAAATTGAAGAGGCACAAAGTCTTATTTTCGGGGGGTGTCTTATAATACTTACCTAGCAGACTGTGTTCAGGTTCCTCACTCTGGTCTCCGTCGCTGCTGCAGGCTTCCGTGTACTTCTGCACGTCGACAGAGCAGTTCTTCCTGCTAGCGGGGCTTGAATACCACGTCTCCAGCAAGCTAATGCTCTGATTGGTTAATCGAGCGCTGCGTCAGCCAATGAGAGCCGGTGCTCGATTAACCAATCACAGCCATTCATTGAATGACATCATTGAATGGCTACGATTGGTTAATCGAGCGCGGGCTCTCTTTGGCTGATGCGGCGCTCGTTTAATTAAGTCACCCTAATTTATTTTTTGATATCGACATAGCTGTATTTTGCAGGACGAGTTGTCTTTCATGATGGTACCATTTGATATACCATACAATACACTGAAAAACTTAAAAAACATTTAAGCAGAATGAAAAGGAAAAGAATACATTTAGATAGTAAAGTTTTAGGTTTAGTTTTTGCAGTGTTCATGGTGTAATGAAAATGATATGTTAACGTTAAGGCCCATTTAGACAAGACGAATGTCAGGCAAACGATGCCCGACACTCGTCCCTGTAAGTACCCACTCACATGCTTTTGCACAGGAGCGAGTATCATTGCTTCACAATGGAGCGACTGCAGCAGATTTCTCTCCTCGGGCTCCCCAGCCCCATTCCATTCACTTAACATAGCGGCCGTTCAGTACTGGACGGCTGCTATTTACACTCATCACTCATTGTTCAAAATTTAAAGCTGCTTACCGTTCTGAATGATGAGTGTTCAGAATTCGTCTCGTCTAAATCGGCCTTTAGTCGCTGGAACGAAGAAATCCATTTTAAAAATTGTAACTTCTTTATTTATCCATCGACATTGCTGTATGAGGGCTTGTTTTTTGTGTGAGCTGTATTTTTCAATGCTACTATTAAATGTACCATATAATGTACTGAAAAACTTTTAAAAAGTTCTAAGTGGAGTAAAATTCCGCCATCTTTTGGTTCGTCTTGTTTCTACGGGCTACAAACTGCAAGATTTGACATGTCAGCTTTATTCTATGGGTCAGTACAATTACTACAATACCAAACTGGATTACATTATTCCTCATAATTGGAAAAATGGATATCATATTGGAATTCAGCGCACTAAAATTACTATAAGCCGCCTATCTGCTTACCTGTTACAAAAACTATGTTGCCCAGTGTTATTGGCAACAAAGTATAAGAAAGTCAGAGAAAATGTGGTATATAATACGAAAATAGAGGTCATGAGTGTTATCTGTAGTATCGTTCATACTTCTTCTGCCATCCAGAGAGTGTCAAACAACACCATCTCACCAAACACGGCAGTATAACATAATGTTCTCTCAACATGAGCGGACTTCTTTTGTGAAAATTCAGCTTGCTTCTGGTAGAATTGCACAAAAATATCAACTGGCCTTTGAAAAGCCTGTGGTGAAGCGTGGCGAGGGCAGATCATCAATAGAAAATAATCTAAAACGTCCCAGACAACTTCTTTAAATGAAGTTTTTTTTAATTACTGTAAAAGAGTTTAAAAAATAAAATAAAAAACCCTTAAAATATCCCATTTTTAATCCTGTATGGTGAACACTGTCAGAAATAAAACAGTACACAAAGTCAGAACTGCACTTTTTGGGTTATCCCAACTCAAAGAAAAAACTGAATAAAAAGTTGTATGTATCCCAAAAGGTTATCAATAAAACTACAGGTCACCTCACAAAAAATTAACCCCAAGACTGCCCCATCGACGGAAAAATAAGTTATGGGGGGGGTCAAAATTTTTTTAATTTCTACTAAGCTCTACTACTGCATGCTGTCCCCACGCATTACACACACAGCATGTTACACACACAGCTCTACTAGATACATGCTGACCCCACACATTACACACATAGCTCTACTACATCCATCCTGACTCCACACATAGCATACATAGCACATGACACACACAGCTCTACTACATCCATCCTGGCCCCACACATTACACACAGCACATGACATACACAGGTCTACTACATCCATTCTGACCACACACAGCACATGATACCCACAGCTCTGCTACATCCATCCTGATTCCCACACATGACACACACACAGCTTTGCTACATTCTGATTCACACACATCACACACACACAGCACTGCTACATCCACATCCATCACACACACAGCTCTACTACATCCATCCTGATTCACACACACGACACACACAGCTCTGCTACATTCGATTCACACCCATCACACACACACACAGCTCTGCTATATCCACATCCATCCTGATTTCCACACATCACCAGACTCCTGGATACATGTGATTCCTGACTTCATGCACACATGTGATCACATGACTTTGACATCATCACAGGTCCCAGTGGCTGCTGTCGGCTTATCCAGTATACAGTGCTTTCTACCAAACTGCACAATGGCTCCTCCCACAGCACTGATGTCACCTCAGGTCCCTCAGTCTATCTGATCTCTTTTACCAAACTGCACAATGGCTCCTCACACAGCAGTGATATCACCACAGGTCCTTCAGACCACCGGATCTCTGTGGTGGCAGTAGGTCAGAGTCTTCTGTCAGGACTGCTAAGTTGTGTCTGAGATAATAATGGCTTAGTTGTATTCTCATTCATATTAGTTGTATTCTCATTTTGTTAGTTTTGTACTCCTCTTTTCAAGAGCCCTAACTGTGTTGTTCTTCAGTTGGTCAGGCTCTTTGCTTTATATATGTTGTAGGACCTTTGATGAACTCACCAGGGGTGGAGCGATGATGTCACCAGGGGCGGAGCATCAGAAGCACTCACATACATATTAACTGACAAGTGGTCATTAGTAGTTGGGAGATAGAAATCTGTCCGAAAGTAATGGCCATCTGGACGGGGCGGATGGGCCCAAATGTTTTGATCAAAATATGTGCTAAGAACCTTGTATTTTATGAGGTTAGTATTTATGTAACAGTTCTGCATTTCTAATTAGATATTAAATGTGTATGATTAGAGAAAGTGTGAACTTTGGATAATAGTTTATCAGAAATATCCTAAGACTAAACAGATGAAGAATAATCCTCAGGTAAATAATGAAATATACACTGGGAATAGTGTAATCTGTGCGCTGCTTTGCAATATACTCTAAATACTGTATATTGGCAAATCAATAACTGAAGCTGCATACAAAGTGACAGAAACTGCTAAATTAATATTATATTTGTACTTTTGCACAGTCCTGATTTGTTAGTATGTGCAAAAAAATCCATAATTCGTGACTTGTAGCTCTCTTGCTTAATAAAATAACCCGAGTTCCTCCCCAGGATATATAGTGTTGGGGCCTGGCTTCTGTGAACCTGCATTACCTCAGTGACTTCTCCTAGTTCTTCAGAGAACTAAAGAGAAAGCCTGTGTTAATAATTCACATGGCAATGATTCCGTCTAGTTGCCTGGCAACCATTTTTTTCTGCAACCAATTGAAAGACAGATCTTACGGGCGAGGGAATAAAGTACGCCTGCTTTCCAACCACATAAAGTTTAAGGACATATATTTGTACATTAAGTCAGTTCAGCTTGGGGTGTTTTTATAGTGAGTTTCTTATAAATTTTGTGAAGTTCTTTTTATTCCTGACTAGACCGCAAAAAATCAATCAACATCTGCTTTCAAATGAGCATATCTAGTTCTGCATGCTAACAATCTCTTTACAAGGCTATTGTACCATTTAAAATGCTTCTATTGAATCCTGTTTCCTAAAATCCCTCGTGCCACAATTCTTTGAAATAAACAGACCATGATACATTGAATCAGAGTTACACAAGACTGGATCCAGTACATAAGGAACGGATAACTGGCCTCAAATTACATGCAGAGGAAAACGGCACACTCCGGGAGACCCATGGTGTAATAATGTCCCAATCAACATATTCATGTTGCAGACCCCGGCCCAGCAGGATTTGATAGTGATACAAAGAGGAATTTTCATGTTTTTTTTTAATATTGTTCAATTTTACTTATTTTCTGTTAATTTTTTCTACCATGTTCCTAAAGTATATAACTGCTGATAATGGGCATCTGCCAGTCAAAAATTTTCCTAAATTTAACCCTTCCCAACATATGCCGTATGTTGGGTGTCTGTGCATGAAGCCCAGTACATAGATGTCGGAAGTCAGCTATCTTTGACAGGTGACAACCGCAAGCAACAGCCATGATCAGCATGTTGACCCTTTATATGCTCCTGTCAATTCTGAAAACAGTTTAAATGCCTACGGCATATTTTGGCAGACTGCTCGTCAGAATACACCTGTTGCGGCTTGTCAGTCGTGATAGCGTCGTGGCATGGTGGCCTCGACGCAGGCCAAGACCTCTCAACTAGTTATGCAGGACAAGGGTTAATGCACCATGTGCAGAGACTGCTGGTTGCTGTCTCTCTATGCTGCTGGATGTATGCTGAGGTTTAGTAATTCTTGGGAGAAGGTTGGAGGTATAATACTCTAGTTGCTCTGCAAATCATCAGGTGTGGAGAGCCTTTTATATTTACCCATTCCTTTGCTCACTGCTGCTTATTCAGTTTCATACAGGAGTAGTTGGAGAGTAGCGCTTCTCTGTGCTGGGTGTATTGCTACTTCTAGATAAGTGTTGCGGTTTCCTTTTCAGTTGTATGTCTGTTGTCATTTTTGTATTGCTTTGCTGTGTCATTTTATCTCTCCAGGGGCTCATATAGGGACAATCAGGGCCCAGGAAGAAGACTGTGGGGCTGCCTTTATCGAGGTGATGACTCCAGCTTTTTAGGCAGGAACCCTTCACCTCCCCGCTAGGGTAGAGCCAGGCTTATTTCTTCCTAGAGTGGTGCTACTGATCAGCATAGCATGGCATTTTACTATTCCCAGCAGTGTGTACGTTATCCTACGCAGTGCTTAGCGTGGTACTCGGAGCCGCACAGGCATTACATACTGTCTTACCTGCAGTAAGTCTGAACGTCAGCCTTTGTCTGTGCTGAGCGTGGTGCTCATGGGCCACACGGTCATGATAACACCTTGAGCTTCAAGCCCAGAGGCAGCAAAGAGCTCCAAACCATGAATTTTCCTTCACCATGCTTCACAGTTGGGATGAGATTCTGGTTCTTTTCCTCCAAACATAGCAATGTGCATCTGTACAAAAAAGTTTCACTTCTGTCTCATGTCCATAAAACATTTTCCTAAAGAAAGTTGTGCAACATCTAGGTGGTCTCGGGCAAACTTCAGACGAGCCGCTATGATTATTATTGGGACAGAAGCAGCTTCTTTTGTGGTATCCTTCCATGAAAACCATTCGAGTTCACTGTCCAATAGTAGGCACATGAACAAAGGCCATTGCAGTGTGTAGAGTGTTCTGTAGGCCTTTGCCCATGGGGTTTTTCTTACGTTCACAAAATTACCCATTGTGCGTGACTTCTGGCACTCACCACTATGATGTTCTAGACACTAGAATTAATGCTGCCAGTTTATGCCACTTTAGCCAGATAGCATTTGAACTCCCATTTTCTGGCTGTTAGAGAAAATACTTCATGTTAAAGTGACAATGCTACTCCCAAAGCAAACCAACTAGATATGATTGAATAGAATAGTGCAGTCTACTGTGCTAGTCCATCCTCTCTCTATATGGCTTCTTCAGATGAGTGTATGTGCAAATACGCTCACCTCAGGGCAACGTATTTGCACATTAAATGAGGTTGATTTGCGCATTTCTGCATATAGTACTGTACTTTTTGCACACATAAGGCCTGTTCTCATGACACGTGACACACACCAGCTCCGATTGAAGAAAGGCTATTTAGCCTAGTGAGATCCAGATGCGTTCTATTCCCTGTAGTTTTGCATGGTGCATTGCGCATGTTTTTGTGTTTTGCATGCTCTTGCACACCTCCCATAAAGTTCTTTAGGGCCCTTGGTGTGCAAATACGAAGGAAAATAGAGCTTGTCCTGATTTTTTGGCACGCACAATAAAAAGGAGATGAGAATATACCCATTGAAGTCAATGGGTTCTATTCTCTGACTTTTGCAAACACAATTTTTGAGTGCGTAAATACGTGCGCTATATGTGTTGCTATTTAAAGCCTAATAAGGCCCGCAGTCTTCTTTTCTCTACGTTGTCCGCAGTGTCACACCCTTCCCCTTGCTTTTTTGATCCTGCTATAGACTTCTATGGCAGCTTGTTGTTTAAAGTGCGGAAAGATAGGGCAGCCCCAATTATGCTCATGAGAACGAACCCATTGAAATCAATGGGCTCTATTCGTCACATTTTGCAAGCATGATTTTCATGTGCGCAAAAACATGCACAAACACATTCGTCGGTTTCAGCCCTTAGTGGAATATTGAATCGTATCAGTTAGAAGGACACTCTTGTTGGACTAATGGAATTGTATGGATTTATTTTACATGTACTCCAAGATATGCTGAGTGGACAGAAGAAACATGATGTGAACTGCTCCCTCCACCTTCTGCAGCTAGACCCTTGGCATGTTGTTTAATATGCCTGAAACAAGGCAGCTGCTAAATGTTGTAACTGTCTGCAACTTTTCATTAACTTTTACAGGAAGAAGGAAAGAACTGAATGAAAAGATGCATCATGGGATTTAAGTCACACAAAACTCACAGTTTGGCGATAGGCCTCCCTCACACAGACATTCTTATACAGCGTTTAGTGCTGCCTTTTCAGCTCTGCGCTAAACGCTGTACAACACTCCCATTCATGTCAATGGGGCTGCTCACACAAGCATCAAAACACCGTTTTCAGCTAAGCTTAGTCCATTGAAATGAATGGGCAGCATTAGCAGCGCTGCCGAAAACATAGCACAACTTTAGTACTATGTCTTCGACAGCGCTGAACTGCAGCGCTAGCAGCAGTACAAAAAAAAACATACGGTACCATGCCGCAGTGCTCCGTCGCTCCGTGCAGACAGCCATCAAATGTCAGCAGTGATAGAACATGTTTCGCTAGTGACGGGATTTTAAAACCCCGCCTACAGCAAAAGAGTCCTCTAATTGGTCTGTCTCTCTCTCTCTCTATCCACTCCTCCCTTTTTCGATCCATCCATCCATCCCTCCATCTTTGCATACATCCATCCCTCTTTCAATCCACCAATCCATCCCTTTCTTTCAATCCATCCATCCGTCCATCCATTCCTCTTTCAATCCACCAATCCATTCGTTTTTGCATCCATCCATTCGTCCATCCCTCTTTCAATCGATCCACCCCTCTTTCAATCCATCCATCCCTCTTTCAATCCATACATCCATCCATCCTTCTTTCAATCAATCCATCCCTGTTTTAAACCATCCATCCCTCTTTCAATCCATCCATCCATCCCTCTTTGCATCCATCAATCCCTCATTGCATCCATCTATCACTCTTTGCATCCATCCATCCCTCTTTGAATCCATCATCCATCTATTCCGCTTTACATCCATCCATCCCTCTTTGCAACCATCTATCTCTCTTTGCATCTATCCATCCCTCTTTGAATCCATCCATCCCTCTTTGCATTCACCCACCCATCTCTTTGCATGCATCCATGCATCCATCCCTGTTTCAATCCATCCATCCCTCTTTGCATCCATTCATCCCTCTTTGCATCCATCCATCCCTCTTTAAATCAATCCACCCCTCTTTGCATTCATCTATCTCTCTTTGTATCCATCCATCCATCCCTCTTTCAATCCATCCATCCATCCCTCTTTGCATCCATCTATCTGTCTTTGCATCCATCTATCTCTCTTTGCCTCCATCCATCTTTGCATCCAGCCATCCATCCCTCTGTCAATCCACTCTTCCCTTTTTCAATTCATCCATTCCTCTTTGCATCTATCCATCCAGCCCTCTTTGCATCCATCTATCCATCCATCTTTGCATCCATCCATCCCTCTTTGCATCCATCTATCCCTCTTTAAATCAATCCATCCATCCCTCTTTGCATCTATCCATCCATCCCTCTTTGCATCCATCTGTCCCTCTTTGCTGCCATCCATCCATCCCTCTTTGCATCCATCCATCCCTCTTTGCATCCATTTCTCCCTCTTTGCTGCCATCCATCCATCCCTCTTTGCATCCATCCATCCCTCTTTGCATCCATCCATCCCTCTTTGCATCTATCTCTATCTCTCTTTGCATCCATCTATCCATCCCTCTTTGCATCCATTCCTCTTTGCATCCATCAATCCCTCTTTAAATCAATCCATCCATCCCTCTTTCAATCCATCCCTCTTCCAAACCATCCATCCATCTATCTTTCAATCCTTCAATCCATCGCTCTTTCAAACCATCCATCCCTCTTTGCATCCATTTATCTCTCTTTGCATCCATCCATTCCTCTTTGCATCCATCCTTCCCTCTTTAATGGTTGTGTTCAGGAAAATAGAGCAAAGAGTAGAGATTATGTAGACCACGAGGGTGGATTCAGGAATAGGGGTTAGTAGATGGTGGATAATCCCCTGTTGTCCCCAGATGACTGGAGACCCAAAAATATATAACACCTTTCTGGTACTATATAAATAGAGTGAAAGTCCCCTTAAATTGGATAGTCAATTAATAGAAGAACCAAGGGAAAGATAATTAATCCCAATATATGTAGCTGCCAAAAGGATGGAATATTGGTAATCCGATTTTACAATACCATTGCTCCAAAATCCATTCCGATATGCCCAAATTGGGCTATAATCTCAATATTATGTTTTCAGGTAATTGTAGTTCCTACGGTTCAACGAGTTTCCCTGTAAGTCATACAGTTCATCAGGAGCCGTTATTATTATTCAACACCCCATATGGTTAAGGATGAGACAAGCAGATATGTGAATTGGAACAGTTTTGGCCAGAATCTCAGCAACGATTGGAATTGGCCAGGAGCTCAAGATATGGTAATCCCTACTTAAATAAATAGACCTTGCTTCCCTAGGTCAATTTCCCAATCCTTTGCAGTCTAGCAGTCCCTAAAGATGCAGATTGCTAAATGTTACTGTGCCTAAAAATTAGCACTAGCACGCACTACAAGTGCAACAATGGCTGAGCCGTCGCCATACTAAGAGTTGCACCCAAATTCCAATTAAGCATGCTTAATCACGGTCTGCTTAGTTGCTGGCCCGAGCTCAATACAATTAGCTCAATACAATTTGCTCAGAATCAGCATAAAATTAACAAAATGGGGAGATAGGTATATTGGAACAGCTTTGGCCAGAGTCACAGCAAGGATTAAAGAATTGGAATTGATCAGGGGCTCAAGATATGATAATCCCTACCTAAATAAATAGACCTTGCTTCCCTAAATCAATTTCCACATCCTTTGCAGACTAGCAGTGTTACCATACAGTGCGGCATGGGGTCCCGCGGTCGGCGCGCGTTGCTCCGGCATCGGCTCCAGCAGCCTGGAGCCCTGTGTCGAGGTCATCCCAGCAGCTTGGGTTGGCCAGTGGGCGGCGGCGTGGGCGTGCCCGCCCGTAGGGTGCCGCCCGCACTCCTCTGTGCTTCTTATACAGCAGTGGTTGGAGTTGCCTCCTCCCACTCTCCGCCCCTGGGCGGAACCTTGTGGTTAAAAGACTGGCAGTGAACTGAGCTCATGGCCAGTTATTGGTTCTGCATGCACCTAGCCAGTCTGTCTGCGGGTCTCCTCAGTCAGTCCCTAGTTGTCGGTCAGCTCCCTCTGGTCCCCTGTTACTCAGTCTGTTTTAGTTGGTTCTGTTTGCCTCTATCTAGTCTGGCCCAGTCAGCACTAGTTGCTATCCAGCACCCTGCCAGTTTGCCTGTGAGTTCCATCTCCAGCCTTGTCAGTTTTGTTGGTCTGATTCATCTGCCTCCTCTGTCGGCACTCTGTTCCCCCCATTAGGTAGGTTCCTGCTTGTCAGTTGCCAGGTCCCTAGCCAGGGCAGGGACCGCCGTCCAGTTGTCCGCCTGGGGTTAGCCAGGGCCGAGGCAAGTAGGCAGGGACAGTGGGGGTGCGGGAGATCAGGGCACCCTAACTGGCGCTCGGGGGGCAGAGTGCCGTAACATAATAACTGGCCCTTAAAATACTGTTTTTCTTTTCATGGCGGCGATCAGCGCCCTCGCAAACCAGCTGCAAGACCTGGTGCCGGTGATCCGGGATTTGTCAGCTCGCATGGTGGCCCAGGAGCAGTGGGCATTGTCGCAGGAGCAGAATGCCGTTACCAGTCCCGAACCCAAGTGCCCTCTTCCCGAGGTGTTCTCTGGGGAGAGGAACAAGTTTTTTGTTTTTCAACAGGCGTGTCGCCTGTTTTTTCGGATGCGTCCCCGCTCTTCCGGCTCGGAGGTCCAGAGGGTCGGGCTCATAATGTCCCTGCTGCGGGGCTCTGCCCAGACTTGGGCCTTTTCCATTCCCGAGGGTTCCCCCTCCCTGCATTCGGTGGACTCCTTTTTTCAGGAACTTGGGGGCATCTTCGATGAACCGGACAGAGTGGGGTTGGCGGTTTCTCGGTTGCTGGCGCTGCATCAGGGGTCGCTTTGTGTGGAGGATTATTGCTCCAATTTCAGACGCTATGCGGGTGATACTGCATGGAACGATAGTGCCCTGAAAGACGTTTTTATGCAAGGTCTCTCAGACGCGGTCAAAGAACTGTTGATCTCCCATCCCGTTCCCGGGTCCTTAAAGGAGGCTATGGAGTTAGCAGTGAAGGCAGATAGGAGGCTCAGGGCTGGGAAGCAAGATAGACCGACCCATAGAGTCAGGGAGGTCATTTATCCTGTTCCCTCCCCGTCCGTACCAGTCTCTGTTCCCGAACCTATGGAACTGGACCCGCTGGACCCCAAGGAGCGACGCCGGATTCGGTTATTACATAATCTCTGTCTCTACTGCGGGAAAGCTGGACATCGGGTGATAACTTGCCCCTGGAGGCCTCAGCGTCCACAGTCTGAATCGGCAGGAAGACTTCCAGTCCTAGGCGACTGCAGGGAGGGTCGCCTAGGACCTCAGGTACGTCCTAGACTTCTGATACCCTGCCAGGTTAGATTCCGGAACTTCTCCCGCCTAGGGCAGGCGTTTATTGATTCCGGAGCAGCTGCTAACCTGATAAGCATGCGTCTCGTTGAGCCCCTGAGGGCTGAATTTGTGGCGCTGAAGACGCCAATTCGTTTTGCTAGCATTGATGCTACTCCTCTTGCTTCGGGCTTGGTTCGATGGAGGACCCCAGTGTTACAACTCATGGTGGGGGGTCGCCATTCGGAAGGTCTATCATTCCTGGTGATGGAGAAAATGTCGGTAGACATGGTACTAGGGATGCCGTGGCTGGCGTTGCACAACCCCCAATTCGATTGGGCCACTGGGGAGCTAACCCAGTGGGGGCCGTCCTGCCATAGCCATCGCGCTCCCCCTCCCCCCTGCTCAGTCGAACAGAAGGGGTACCGGTCCTCTGGAAATCGCAAAAGGAGGGGTCGCACGGGGTGCCATAAGTCTTTGTCGAAACCTGTTGTCTCTTCGGTGATGCCCACCTCCGGTCCCCCGCCGCCCACCCTGGTCTGTGACGAAGTTGAACACAAGGCCCAGGAGGTCCTGGATTCTTGCCGGGGTCCAGGAACCGTACAATATTTGGGGGCCCGGAAGAGTTTTTTGGAGTATGATAGCTCAGATGACAGTGATTTTAAAGTTAGAGATGCCTCAGATTTTGAAGGCAGCGTCATTGGTAGCGAGGATGGGTCAAAAGACAGTGGCGAATGGTTGGACATTGACTCGGAAGACGACCTGAAACATGACGATATGTCAACGGTTGGCCCTGAAGGAAATGGGGCAGCCACAGACTACCGAAGTCATGGACCTGAGGATCAGTCCATGGTGTCCGCTCAGGAGGGTCACATTCTCGGGTTGGTACAGCGTTTTCACAGCCTTTGCCTGGATAAGCCTGGTCGAGTTTCCGGGGGCCCGGAGGTCCCCCGTCAGAGGGGGGGTAATGTTACCATACAGTGCGGCATGGGGTCCCGCGGTCGGCGCGCGTTGCTCCGGCATCGGCTCCAGCAGCCTGGAGCCCTGTGTCGAGGTCATCCCAGCAGCTTGGGTTGGCCAGTGGGCGGCGGCGTGGGCGTGCCCGCCCGTAGGGTGCCGCCCGCACTCCTCTGTGCTTCTTATACAGCAGTGGTTGGAGTTGCCTCCTCCCACTCTCCGCCCCTGGGCGGAACCTTGTGGTTAAAAGACTGGCAGTGAACTGAGCTCATGGCCAGTTATTGGTTCTGCATGCACCTAGCCAGTCTGTCTGCGGGTCTCCTCAGTCAGTCCCTAGTTGTCGGTCAGCTCCCTCTGGTCCCCTGTTACTCAGTCTGTTTTAGTTGGTTCTGTTTGCCTCTATCTAGTCTGGCCCAGTCAGCACTAGTTGCTATCCAGCACCCTGCCAGTTTGCCTGTGAGTTCCATCTCCAGCCTTGTCAGTTTTGTTGGTCTGATTCATCTGCCTCCTCTGTCGGCACTCTGTTCCCCCCATTAGGTAGGTTCCTGCTTGTCAGTTGCCAGGTCCCTAGCCAGGGCAGGGACCGCCGTCCAGTTGTCCGCCTGGGGTTAGCCAGGGCCGAGGCAAGTAGGCAGGGACAGTGGGGGTGCGGGAGATCAGGGCACCCCAACTGGCGCTCGGGGGGCAGAGTGCCGTAACAAGCAGTCCTTAATAATGCAGACTACTAGGTGTTATTGTGCTTGAAAATTAGCACTAGCATGTACTACAAGTGCAACAATAGCTAAACCGTCGCCATACTAAAAGTTGCCACCAATTATTCATGAATGGCCTCTAATTGGTCACAGTGCTCAGCCAATCAGAGGCAGCCCTTTCAGCAGGCGGGGATTTTAAATCCCGCTGCTAAATACTCCTCAGAGCAGTGAGGTAGAAGAGCCGGCTGGACCCGACTGAGCCCTGGGAGTTGAAGAAAGGTGAGTGTGTTTTTTTTATTTTTATCACCATTTTTTCATGTTTTTCAGGGAAGGGCTTATATTTAAAGCCCTTCCCTGAAAAACAATTACAGGATGCCGGCAGCTGGATCCTCTACCGCAGCTGTCATCTGTGACAGCTGTGGTAGGGAATTCCTTATTCCCCGCAGGGTTGAAGAATTCCTTTGCTGCATCTGTCACAGATGTGGCAGGTGCAGGAGGGAATTCTTTTTCCTCGCGGGATGAAGGAAACATCTGCCGCATGCGGCAGATGTGTTCTTCATCCCCATGGGGACACGGCAGCGGCGGACAGGTAAGTATTTATTTTTCAGGGAAGAGCTTACATTTAAAGCTCTTCCCTGGAAAATAATTATGGTGTGCCGGCAGAGCATTGCCTTCAATGGAGCCGCCTGCAGCAGCCGAACCTGCATTCATGCGTGTTTTTGCATGTACAAGGGTGCGCACTTATGTACACACCTTAGTTTGCGCTAACATACAATAAAATAGAAGAAATAACTCAAACACGTCAAACAAAGTTAAAGAATGTGAAGTTTATTAAATACTAGCGTACCCGTCGCGCGTTGCTGCGAAGACAGACATACATACATACATTCGTTTTTATATATCTAGATGACGGCAGCAGCGACCACTGAGGTTTTGTAGGCCGCTGCTTCCCCCTTCCAGGCTGAATAAAATAGCCGTTGTGTGAGAATCGCTGGGGGGGGGGGGGGGGGGAAGACATTCTTACTGCTGGGAGAATGGGGGGGGGGGGGGGGGAGACATTCTGACTGCTGGGAGAATCGCTGGGGGGGGGGAGACATTCTGACTGCTGGGAGAATCGCTGGCGGGGGAGCGGAGGCATGACTGCTGGGAGAATCGTTGGGGGGAGGGGGGGCATGGTGACTGCCAAGAAAATCTCTGTGGGGGAAGGGGGGCATGATGACTGCCAGGAGAACCGCTGGGGGGGAGCCATTATGACTGCTGGGGGAACCGCTTGGGGGGAGGGGGGCATTATTATTGCTGGCGGACAGCTGGGGGTGGCATTGTGACTGCTGGTGGACCACTGGGGGGGGGGGTATTATGACTGCTGGGGGAACCGCTGGGGGGGGGGGGGAGCGGGCATTATTACTGCTGGGGGACCGCTGGGGTATGTCACTCTTATTACTAATGGGGGGAGTGTCACTATTATTACTGCTGTGGGATGTCACTATTATCGCTGGGGTGAAGGTGTCACTATTACCGCTGGGGTATGTGTACATGTGGCAGAAATGGGCAGGGCTCTTTCAGAATAGACCGGGTGCAGATTTTGACTGCTTTTTAGATGCGGAAATGCTGCAGAATTTTCCACAGAAATCTCCGCTGAGGACATTCTGCAGTATTTCCGCGTCCAAAAAGCAGTCAGAATCTGCACCCGGTCTATTCTGAAACAGCCTTGTCCTTTTTAGAACGACGGGGGTAAAATCATACGTTGTGATAAGCCCCGCCCCCTGACGTGTTGGCACTTTGCGATACATAAGTGGGTTTTGGGTTGTAGTTTGGGCACTCGGTCCCTAAAAGGTTCGCCATCACTGGCCGAGTACATGTTTGCCCACTTCCAACTCCAATGGAGACTGACTGTAAATGGCTGGCGTGCTCTAGTATTTATGGTTTCAAGCTGTACGTGTTATTGCATACAGTCTATCTATCTATCTATCTATCTATCTATCTATCTATCTATCTATCTATCTATCTATCAGGGTTATTGCATACAGTCTATCTATCTATCTATCTATCTATCTATCTATCTATCTATCAGGGTTATTGCATACAGTCTGTCTATCTATCTATCTATCAGGGTTATTGCATACAATCTATCTATCTATCTATCTATCTATGACATCAGGAAATGAGAGAATTAGATTTTGTAGGCCGCTGCTTCCCCCTTGCGGGCTGAATAAAATAGCCGTTGGGTGGAACATACAATTTATCCGGCTGCTGTGGCTTCTTAGGAAGATATCCTAGTACTTGTTTACCCACTTCCAACTCCAATGGTAATTGGCTGGCGTGCTCTAGTGGTTCCAAGCTGTACGTGTCATAATACAGCCTTAATGACATCACAATGCAGCTTTATAGAACATGTTGGGGCATGTTCAAGGGCGTCCGATGTTGATGACATCAGTGATGACATCACAATAGCAGGTGGCTTACTTATTCGATCTACGTGGGGGGGGGTGTAACTTTCGACGACGCTCGCGCGCGCGCCATTTATCGTAGGATATTTGTACTACGCCTATAATCTTCCCAGGAGTGTACTTAACAACTTCCCAAAGTTTCATGGCGATCGGATGAATGGTGTAGTAGCGCATAAAGGACAAACAGACACGCAGACACGCAGACACGCAGACACGCAGACACGCAGACACGCACGCAGACAGACATACATTCAATTTTATATATATAGAAGATGTGTATATTTTAGATGTGTTCTTCATCCCCATGGGGACACGGCAGCGGCGGACAGGTAAGTATTTATTTTTCAGGGAAGAGCTTACATTTAAAGCTCTTCCCTGGAAAATAATTATGGTGTGCCGGCAGAGCATTGCCTTCAATGGAGCCGCCTGCAGCAGCCGAACCTGCATTCACGCGTGTTTTTGCATGTACAAGGGTGCGCACTTATGTACACACCTTAGTTTGCGCTAACATACAATAAAATAGAAGAAATAACTCAAACACGTCAAACAAAGTTAAAGAATGTGAAGTTTATTAAATATGTGTATATTTTATATGCTATAATACTGAAAAAATCCGCCCGCGCACCTTAGAGATGAACCAAGGAAAAGTCTCAGTTCCAAGTAATTTGTTTTATTATAGTGCAGTGCAACACGTTTCATCGCTAGGCATGCAACTTTATCCAGCACATCATATCATAAAAAACTGTTCCTTTATATAGTAATAGATATAGCACTTACATATCGTGCATGTTGATGTGGCGCTCGTCACCGGTATCACTTCCGGGTATGTCACAGGGTTACGCTGGTCATGGGATGAGAAATGAGTAGATACTTGACAGCGTCAGACAGACCCAACAAAAACACATCTTTAAGAGCACTATTGCTCCAAGAGGTGTCACCTGCATACTGTCTAAATTTAGAGCAATAGTCCTCTACCCACTGCTGCCCCTGACGTAGAGACATGAGATGAGATACTGCCAACCCCGCATGCTCCGGCTCATCAAAAATACTTCCAAGTTCCTGAAAAAACAAATCAACTGACTGCAGGCAAGCCGAACTCTCGGGCAAGGAGTAGGCCCATGTCTGGGGGGGGACCCCAAAGTAAGGACATAATGAATCCAACTTTCTGGGACTCTGAGCTGGATGAGCGGGGCCGCATCCGAAAACACAATCTACATGCCTGCTGAAAAACTAAAAAACTTGCTCCTCTCCCCTGAAAATACCTCAAGAAGATGACACTTGGGCTCAGGAATAGAAGGGGCGGTATAAACATGCACTAACTCCCGCTGCTCCTAGGCCACCATATGACCGGACAGGTCTTGGATCACGACCACTAAATCCTGCAATTGACTTGCAAGGACACTCATGACCTCCATTGGAGAGCAATTCCAAGGGCCAGTTATTATGTTACGGTATACTACCCATGATACGTCAGCCCGGGTGCCCTAGATCTCACCCACAACCCCTGTTTCTGCCTGCTTGCCTCCACTCCTGGCTAACCCCAGGCGGGCAACTGGATGGCGGTCCCTACTCTAACAAGGGACCAAAAAAGGGACGCTGGCGTACCTGAATAGAAAGGATAGAATACCGAGAGAAAAGGCAGATGTAATTAACCAAACACGAACAATACCAAGCAGAACTGAGGCAGATGGAAAAATCTGGCAGATAATAGCAAGGTATAGCAGACAAGCTGACAGAAGCAGGAGACCAACAGAGGAAGACTAGCTAGCACACTGAGGGAAACCAGTAACTGGAAGTGATTGCAAGTCTCTGCCTGACCTTTAACCCCTTCCCGCTCCAGGACGTACCGTTACGTCCCGGGAGCCTGGTACTTCCCGCAAAAGGACGTACCGGTACGTCCTGGAGATAGCACGGGATCACATAAGATCCCGCGCTATCCCGGAGCGGGAGCCGGCTGTCAGTCACAGCCGGCGTCCTGCTCCAACAGCGGGGGGACATCGGAGATGCGCCCGCCGCTGTTAACCCCTTCCCTGCCGCGATCTAAGTAGATCGCGGCAGGGAAAGAGTTCACAGACGGATCGCGATCCCTGTGTGTCTCCGGACGGAACTCGCGATGTTATCGCGAGAGCCCGGCCTGTCACCATGGCAACAGGACTAGAGATGAGCGAACTACTCGTCCGAGCTTGATATTCGTGCGAATATTAGGGTGTTCGGGATGCTCGTTACTCGTAACGAGTACCACGCGGTGTTCCGGTTACTTTCAGTTTCCTCTCTAAGACGTTAGCGCGCTTTTCTAGCCAATTGAAAGACAGGGAAGGCATTACAACTTCCCCCTGTGACGTTCAAGCCCTATACCACCCCCCTGCTTCAAGAACCCCAACGGCCCTTCTTAGGGCCACATCTACTAGTGTGCAGTACTGTGTTAGCACAGTATTTTTTTTTTTTTTCCAAAATTGGATCTGCAGAGCATTGCGCCCTGCAATAGGGACAGAAGTGGGGGTTAGGCAGGGAGAGTGTTAGGAGTTAGTGTAGGCTTCAAGAACCCCAACGGTCCTTTCTAGGGCCACATCTATCCATGTGCAGTACTGTCCAGGCTGCTGTTAGCAGTGTTGCATTTTTTTTTTTCTTTCTCAAAACCGGCTGTGCAGAGCATTGCACCCGGCATTAATACTACAGGGATAGAATTGTGTAGGCAGGGCCAGAAGACATACATTATTCATTGAATAGACGCAGTGTGGGTGTTCCTTGTAAAAAGCAGGGAAAAAATTCTATTTGGCCTGCCTGTGTCAGTCCTAAGGGCTCTGGGTACGTGTGTGCTGCGTGGAGAACGTAAAAAAATCAGACGCAACCAGCTACGGTTGGGTGCAGCCTTGCGCCAATTTCTTTCCTGCCTGGGAAATACCTGCTCTGCCACAGTTAGTAACTCTGCAACAGTAAAGTTCTGTGACAGTTTTGCAGGGCCGCAACACAGTTATTAAACTTATTATTCAGTGAATAGACGCAGTGGGCCTATCCTTTTAAACAAAAGGGAAGAAAGTATATTTGCCCTGCCTGTGTCAGTCCTAAGGGCTCTGGGTACGTGTGTGCTGCGTGGAGAACGTAAAAAAATCAGACGCAACCAGCTACGGTTGAGTGCAGCCTTGCGCCAATTTCTTTCCTGCCTGGGAAATCAAATCACTGGCAATACAGCATGCTGAGGGGTAGGGGTAGGCCTAGAGGACGTGGACACGGCCGAGGACGCGGAGGGCCAAGTGAGGGTGTGGGCACAGGCCGAGCCAGTGCGGTGGCCAGGGGTAGAGGCAGGGCCAGACCGAATAATCCACCAACTGTTTCCCAAAGCGCCCCCTCGCGCCATGCCACCCTGCACAGGTCAAGGTGCTCTACGGTGTGGCAGTTTTTCACAGAGACGCCTGACGACCGACGAACAGTGGTGTGCAACCTTTGTCGCGCCAAGATCAGCTGGGGAGGCACCACCAACAGCATGCGCAGGCATATGATGGCCAAGCACCCCACAAGGTGGGACGATGCCTGTTCACCGCCTCCGGTTTGCACCACTGCCTCTCCCCCTGTGCCCCAACCTGCCACTGAGATCCAACCCCCCTCTGAGGACACAGGCACTACCGTCTCCTGGCCTGCACCCACACCCTCACCTCCGCTGTCCTCGGCCCCATCCAGCAATGTCTCTCAGCGCAGCGTCCAGACGTCGCTAGTGCCACAGTTTGAGCTCAAGCGCAAGTACGACGCCACGCACCCGCACGCTCAAGCGTTAAACGTGCACATTGCAAAATTGATCAGCCTAGAGATGCTGCCGTATAGGCTTGTGGAAACGGAGGCTTTCAAAAGCATGATGGCGGCGGCTGCCCCGCGCTACTCGGTTCCCAGTCGCCACTACTTTTCCCGATGTGCCGTCCCAGCCCTGCACGACCACGTCTCCCGCAACATTGTACGCGCCCTCACCAACGCGGTTACTCCCAAGGTCCACTTAACAACGGACACGTGGACAAGCACAGGCGGGCAGGGCCACTATATCTCCCTGACGGTACATTGGGTGAATTTAGTGGAGGCTGGGACAGAGTCAGAGCCTGGGACCGCTCACGTCCTACCCACCCCCAGAATTGCGGGCCACAACTCGGTGGTGGTATCTGCGGCGGTGTATGCTTCCTCCACTAAAGCACCTTCCTCCTCCTCCTCCAACGCAACCTCTGTCTCGCAATCAAGATGTGTCAGCAGCACGTCGCCAGCAGTCGGTGTCACGCGGCGTGGCAGCACAGCGGTGGGCAAGCGTCAGCAGGCCGTGCTGAAACTACTCAGCTTAGGAGATAAGAGGCACACGGCCCACGAACTGCTGCAGGGTCTGACAGAGCAGACCGACCACTGGCTTGCGCCGCTGAGCCTCCAACCGGGCATGGTCGTGTGTGACAACGGCCGTAAGCTGGTGGCGGCTCTGCAGCTCGGCAGCCTCACGCACATGCCATGCCTGGCCCATGTCTTTAATTTGTTGGTTCAGCGCTTTCTGAAAAGCTACCCCCACTTGTCATACCTGCTCGGAAAGGTGCGCCAGCTCTGCGCACATTTCCGCAAATCCCACACGCACGCTGCCACCCTGCGGACACTGCAACATAGGTTTAATCTGCCAGTGCACCGACTGCTGTGCGACGTGCCCACACAGTGGAACTCTACGCTCCACATGTTGGCCAGACTCTATGAGCAGCGTAGAGCTATAGTGGAATACCAACTCCAACTTGCGCGGCGCAGTGGGAGTCAGCCTCCTCAATTATTTACAGAAGAGTGGCCCTGGTTGGCAGCCATCTGCCAGGTCCTTGGAAAATTTGAGGAGTATACCCAGGTGGTGAGCGGCGATGCTGCAATCATTAGCGTCACCATTCCTCTGCTATGCATCTTGAGAAGTTCCCTGCAAAGCATAAAGGCAGGCGCTTTGCGCTCGGAAACAGAGCCGGGGGAAGACAGTATGTCGCTGGATAGTCAGAGCACCCGCCTGTCTATATCTCAGCGCGTTGAGGAGGAGGAGGAGGAGCATGAGGAGGATGAGGAGGAGGGGGAAGAGACAGCTTGGCCCACTGGTGAGGGTACACATGCTGCTGGGCTGTCATCCTTTCAGCGTGTATGGCCTGAGGAGGAGGAAGAGGAGGAGGAGGAGGATCCTGAAAGTGATCTTCCTAGTGAAGACAGCCATGTGTTGCGTACAGGTACCCTGGCACACATGGCTGACTTCATGTTAGGATGCCTTTCTCGTGACCCTCGCGTTACACGCATTCTAGCCACTACGGATTACTGGGTGTACACACTGCTCGATCCACGGTATAAGGAGAGCCTTTGCACTCTCATTCCCGAAGAGGAAAGGGGTTCGAGAATGATGCTATACCACAGGGCGCTGGTGGACAAACTGATGGTAAACTTCCCATCCGACAGCGCTAGTGGCAGAAGGCGCAGTTCCGAGGGCCAGGTAGCAGGGGAGGCGCGGAGATCAGGCAGCATGTACAGCGCAGGCAGGGGAACATTCTCCAAGGCCTTTGCCAGCTTTTATGGCTCCCCAGCAAGACTGTGTCACCGCTCCCCAGTCAAGGCTGAGTCGGCGGGAGCACTGTAAAAGGATGGTGAGGGAGTACGTAGCCGATCGCACGACCGTCCTCCGTGACGTCTCTGCCCCCCACCAACTACTGGGTGTCGAAGCTGGACACGTGGCCTGAACTCGCGCTGTATGTCCTGGAGGTGCTTGCTTGTCCTGCGGCTAGCGTCTTGTCAGAGAGTGTGTTTAGTGTGGCTGGGGGAATCATCACGGATAAGCGTACCCACCTGTCAACCGACAGTGCCGACAGGCTTACACTTATCAAGATGAACAAAGCCTGGATTTCTCCAAACTTCTCTTCTCCACCAGCGGACAGCAGCGATACGTAAGCAATACGTAGGCTGCACCCGCGGATGGAAGCTACGTTCTCTCTCACCATCCAAAACGGGGACATTTCTGCTTCATCAATCTGTGTCTAATATTCCTCCTCCTCCTCCTGCTCCTCCTCCTGAAACCTCACGTAATCACGCTGAACGGGCAATTTTTCTTAGGGCCACAAGGCTCACTCATATAATTTTTCTAAACAATTTTTATATGTTTCAATGCTCTTAAAAGCGTTGAAACTTTAACTTGAACCAATTTTTCGTTAAACTGGGCTGCCTCCAGGTCTAGTTACCACTTAAGCCACATTAACCAAAGCGATTAATGGGTTTCACCTGCCCTCTTGGTTGGCCATGGCCAATTTTTTGGATGTACATTAGTACTGTTGATACAGCAATTTTTGTGGGCCCTCGCCTACAGTGTAATCAAATGAATTTTTAGCCCACCTGCATTACAGCTGACGTTACATCCGCTGTGTTGGGCAATGCAATGGGATATTTTTGTGTATCGCCGGTGGGTTCCAGGGAGCCACCCATGCTGTAGGTGCACACGGAGTTTAACCTACATCTGTCCACTTGTAAAGAACCCCAGTCTGACTGGGGCATGCAGTGTGGGCCGAAGCCCACCTGTATTAAGCACAACATTACTACCTCAGCTGTGTTGGGCAATGCAATGGGATATTTCTATGTACCACCGGTGGCTTCCTGGCACCCACCCATGCTGTGGGTCCACAGGGAATTATAAATGCATCTGTTTCCACTTGTAAAGAACCCCAGTCTGACTGGGGCATGCAGTGTGGGCCGAAGCCCACCTGCATTAAACATGACATTACTACCTCAGCTGTGATGGGCACTGCAATGGGATATTTTTATGTACCGCCGGTGGGTTCCAGGGAGCCACCCATGCTGTCGGTCCACAGGGACTTCACAATAGGGAGTTGTACCTGCCTGTGTCTATGAATTAAAAACCGCGGTCTGACTGGGGCATGCAGACACCTTGACAGAATGAATAGTGTGTGGCACATAGGTTCCCCATTGCTATGCCCACGTGTGCAGCTCCTGATGGCGGTGGCACAGGATTATATTTCTCATTGCTTCTGTACAGCATTGTGGGCTATCGCCATGCCCCTTTTATGGGGGGGTCGCTGCCTAGCCGTGCCAACCCTCTGCAGTGTGTGCCTGCGGTTCCTCCTCATGGCAGACACACTTCTAAATAGACATGAGTGTGGCATGGCATGAGGGCAGCTGAAGGCTGCGCAGGGACACTTTGGTGTGCGCTGTGGGGGGGGGAGGGGGGGCGGTTGGTCAGCATGTAACCCAGGAGAAGTGTCAGTGGAGTGTCATGCAGGCAGTGATTGTGCTTTGTTGGAGGTAGTGTGGTGCTTAGCTAAGGTATGCATTGCTAATGAGGGCTTTTCAGAAGTAAAAGTTTTTGGGAGGGGGGGGGCCCACTCTTGCCGCTATTGTGGCTTAATAGTGGGACCTGTGAACTTGAGATGCAGCCCAACATGTAGCCCCTCGCCTGCCCTATCCGTTGCTGTGTCGTTCCCATCACTTTCTTGAATTGCCCAGATTTTCACACATGAAAACCTTAGCGAGCATCGGCGAAATACAAAAATGCTCGGGTCGCCCATTGACTTCAATGGGGTTCGTTACTCGAAACGAACCCTCGAGCATCGCGATAATTTCGTCCCGAGTAACGAGCACCCGAGCATTTTGGTGCTCGCTCATCTCTAAACAGGACGCCAGACACTGGCGTCCTGTATTGCCTGTGCCTATAATCGCTGTACAAGCAATAAGGCATGGCAGAGCAGTAGCTCTGCCATGCCTTATGACAGCGATCATAGGCACAGTGATGTAAGTCCCTCAGAGGGCCTCAAATAGTATAAAAAAAAGAAAAGAAAAGTGTAAAAAAAAGAAAAATGTGAAAAACCCCCTTTTTTATGCTTTTTCTAATATTAGCATAAAAAAAGGGAAAAAAACTAAAATCCCACATATTGGATATTGACGCGTCCGTAACGACGTGTACAAAAAGTTGAACATGCTTTTTATTTTGTACGACAAAAAGCGTAAAAAAAACGCTAAAAAACAGAGGCAAAATGCTAATTTTTAGCATTTTGCCTCACAAAAAATGCAATAAAAGTGATCAAAAAAGCCGTACATTTCCCAAAATGGTACCAATAAAAACTACAGCTCGTCTCGCAAAAAATAAGCCCTTAAAGAACTCCGTACATAGAAAAATAAAAAAGTTACAGGACTTTGACTGCAGCTATAGAGAAAAAAAAAAGATTTCCAAAAAAAAGGGGGTTTTATTGCAAAAAAGTGTAAAAACCTAAAAAAAATATAACAATTTTGGTATCGTTACCATACCGACCCGCAGAAAAAATTTAGTGTGTCATTTATGCTGCATGATTAACGGTGTAAAAAAAAAAAAAAAATCTATGGCAGAATTGATGCGTTTTCTCTCCCTGTTATCATTAAAAAAAAAAAAAAAAATTTTACGATATTGTCTATATACCCAAAAGTGGCACCGATAAAAAGTACAGATCGCCACGCAAAAAACAAGCCCTTATACGGCCGCGTCCACGGAAAAATAAAAAAGTTATGGCTTTTGAAAAATGGAGATGGAAAAATACCAAAAAATCGCTTGGTCCTCAACGCCAAAATAGGCCGTGTCATTAAGGGGTTAAACAAAAGCCTCCACCCAGGGGCGGAGAGAGGGAGACAGCGAACTCCCAACAGAAGATAATAAAAGGGAACTCGTGCACGGCAGCTGCACTCACAGGTGTGCGCCAGCCAGGCACCCGCGCCCCTGGCAGCCGAACAAGCCGGGGGACCCCGCACACCGCCGCCCCGGGAGAACCAGCAACCACCGCATGGTAACAGTTATATCTATTACTATATAAACGAACTGCTTTTTATGATATGATGTGCTTGATAAAGTCTTATGCCTAGCGATGAAACGCGTTGCACTGCTCTATAATAAAGCAAATTACTTGGAACTGAGACTTTTTCTTGGTTCATCTCTAAGGAGTGCGGGCGGATTTTTTCCATATTATACTATATCCATTGTGTGGGTCCGGCCTGGCAGTTGGACAGAGAAGCCCAGCAGCTCTCCTGATATTCCATCGGGATTGAAGGAGCACCTAGGTGATTTATATAAGCGTACTTGGACGTGGAGGTGTTAGTGGAGCTCCTGGACAGGGGCTTCACTAAACACCGGGTAAGTCCTGTTTTTTATTCTACCCATCTCTATTACATTGCTCCTGGTTGTCCATGGGAGCACTGTCCTAACGTGTTTGTGTTATATTTTATATGTGCCTGATACTTCCTATGCTAGTGCTCTCCCTAAGGAGAAAATATAGCGTTTCTGACCCATGTCACAGGCAAATTCAGAATCCTACTGTACAATGATGTAGTACAGCTGTCTGTACTCGGGCTCTGACTTTGCTTTCAATTTCTGGTCATTGTTGCAAGGCTTGTATAAAGAGTCTAACAGTGACTTTAGGTATTGCTGTCTTCCAATAGGAGGCACTGCGGAGGTAGTGATTCATCTCCCTTATTTGCATGTTACTTCCTATCACTCACAAAAAGCAATCAGCGACATGCAGGGCAGGTAAAACCCACAGTGGATAATACCTGCAAGGAGAAACCATGTCTGCTGTTTTCCCTTTCTTTAAGCATGTTAAAGGAGGGTAATGCTATAATACAAGTTTGAGGGCTTCAACAGATGGCTATGATTTAGTCCCATTATGGGGCCGTGATGATCACAGCCGCATAACAAGACAGAGGGAAACCATTGATTTCAATGGTTTCGTTTTCACTAGCCATATTCTCGTCCAGTAATAGCTATGGCGCGGTGTTTGAATGGTAGGAAAAAAACAAACCTGTCCATGCGCCACTATGCTCCGTAGTTGCGAATATCGCCATCTGTTTTTGCCTTAAGTGTGTGTGTGGTGATTGCGTGTGTGACTGTGTATATTGGTTAAGTGGGTACATTTATGTGCGTTTTTGTGTGTGCAACTATAAAGAATTTTTTTTTTTCGAGTCTCCGTCCATCATGTTCTCAAGTTCTTGTCCTTGCAGATATGGTGGCTATATCTTCATCTATTGTCTTCATCGTTAATGTTCTTCTTACAGGTCCGACAGCGATGTTCTCCATCCTGGCAGTAGTACATCTAAGCTATAAATACTAATGAGAGGAGAAAAAATGTATTAACATCCTTACTATAGAATACAAACCTATCAACATTTTCAAGATCTGAGCTTCTCATGAAAGGGGTTTGCCACTTGAAATAATACAATCCATTACTAGGGTCAGCCATAACAGTCTCATCCTTTCGTCATCCCAACTTAACCAGAGTTGGTTACGGCTCTGCTGTTTCGGGTTCCTCCTTTGTGTCTGCCTGGCATCAGATGTTCTCGGCCCCTTTCCCTGCATATGGATGGAGAATGGGCAAGATGAAGTTTTGAACTCCGGACCTTTCAGATGTAGCGCCAAGCCACAATGGAATTTTCGTTCTCCCTTCCATTTTATTCTTTTGAAGTAAAAAAGAAAATAATTCTCATTTGTTTTCTTGGTACCTGGAAACTCAGTATGTCAATGAGATTCATGATTCCACAGTAAAATAAGCAACAAGTAGCATTGCTTATTTATTAGCTAAATCCATCCAGTTCAACAGAAATTAATATAACTGTGTCCTAGAGGAGACATAGCTGTGAAATAATTGCAGGAGAAAGAATAATTCATTGCACAAAGTCTTTTCTTCACTTTAAACTAAATTTTATTTTTCTAGGAGGACATCACTTAATGCAAGAAATTTTTCAAAAATTGTTAAAGAGGTTTTCCAGAATTAATGATTTATTCCCAGCATTGTGTCACATTCATGCGGCTCACAAGCACCATGCTCCACACGGACGCAGGGTGAGGTTCACAACTACTGCAGTTGATACTACTATGCACTGTAGAGCAGTGTGCACCCCAACAGGAGTATGTAAACCAGTAAGAAAAGACTGTGCGCCACAAAAAGTACTACGCATAGCACGGCATCAAAGAATGTACACACAGCTGGTAATAAACGCACACCACGATCTGCTGAACAGTAGCACCACTCCAGGGAGAAGGAAGTCTGGCCCTAGCCTAGCATGGGGGTGAAGGGTCCCTGCCTAAAAGCGAAGTAATCATTTCGATAGAGGCGGCCCCACGGAGCGATGAACCATACAGCAAAGAAATACAGAAATGAAGACAGAAATATAACTGAAAAAGAACCCACAGCAACTTATGTGCAAGTAGCAATAAACCCAGCACAAAAGAGCTCCAAACTCCAAGTACTCCACTATGGAACGGAATAAGCAGCACTGAGCACAAGGAGGGGTGAGAATATAAAGCTACTCCACACCTGGGGACTAGCACAGCAATTAGAGAAGCACACCTCCACTCTTCTCCTAGACATGACTAATCCAGCATGCATCCATGCAGCAAAGAAAGACAGCACCAGCAGTCTCTGCACATTAACCCTTGTCCTGCATAACAAGCCAACAGGTCTTGGCTTGCATCTAAACCCCCATGCCATGACGCTGTTGAGACCGACAAGCTGTAACATGTTGATTTTCATTTGCTGATCAGCGCTTAAAATAACCGCCGATCAGCTGATTGAAGTGACACTCCCTTTCACTTTAATAGAACTGAGCTGCTCTCAGGTCACATGATTGATGTACTTCACATCACAGGCCTGACACGAGGCTGTGGTGCTCACCCAAGAGGTCCTAAGGCAATCAACTATTGGTGATTTATCATGAAGGTAGGCCATCAATAGTGTAGTCACAAAAAACCATTTTAAAGGGATTGCATCATAGTTGTAACTTAACACCTTTCTGCTCACATGCGCAGTCAGCGCTCCATTAATTTTAATGCGGCTGATGGAGACACCCTAGTGGGTGCTGCTCGGTAGCTCTGCAGTCCCAGTGAAAGTGAACAGAACGCTACTGCACTTCTGTGACCAGCGCACAATTCAGTCTCTTCCCCACTTTGGTGGTGCAGTAACCCTACAGTGAGGAGGAAGGGGGACACTGGATCCCCATTGTCAAGATCAGCAGGGTCTCAGCAGTGAGACCCCCACTGATCAGCAAGTTATTCCCTATCCTGTTGATAGGGGATAATTGCAATTGTGGTAAACCCTTTAAGAAGGTGTATAACAGTATGTGAACCTCCATACCAATTATAAGCCCACATGTGGTGTCGTTTTTAGCCACTGTTAATAGTTAAAGCTTGGCTGATTTATTGGCATATGTTGTGATGATTTTATAACTGTGTGCCCTATTTCAGAAATTTGTACCAATATACAACACTGTCATTAACTTTCAACTGGATAAAATTGGGGCATGTCTCCCACACCAGGTCTGCATGGAGTACAGATAATACACCTTTTTTTCTTGAGACTTTCTTAAAAAGTGATGCTTCATGAATATGTCTAAATTAATTATAGACAAGCAGTAAGCCACACCTACTTTTAACTTTATTTTTACATACTAAAAGACATGGAACAAGTACTGCTAAATTCTCACACATATAGTTAATAAAAGGCAACATTTGTCCTAAAATGAATCAAAAAAGGTGGAAATATATTAATAAATGTGGGCCATTGGGTGACAGATATTCATAGCTCATTGACTTCCATCCTTGCACTTCAATAATTAAAGTAGCTTCTTCAGTTCGTTTATATGTGCTGTTATGTCTGTCCACTGCTGCCCCGCTGGCAAGTACTAAGCTGTTTGGAAGTAGACCACTTAATTTTGCACCGTGTAGGCAAAAATTCTTAAAAGACATTTAGGACATAGGGTAGTAGTCAACTGATGAATTTCCGACATCCGGATGCCCTTAGCTGAGTAAACATAAATGAGGGAAGATGCTATTGTATAAATGTTAGTGGTTAACAAAAAGTTTTAGACTGCAATTTCTATATTTTCTTCCCCCTAATATGAAGGTTGCAACCTGCTCCTAGTTTCAGACTTGGCTTCCAAATAGTTCTTTACATCATCAGGTGTTAAGAAACACACTGGGGGAAATATCATCCAAGGATTTTTCATGACACTTTTCTGCCATGTCTGTTTCCACTTAGCAGCGCAAAATGCACCAAATGTCTCATATTGTCTCAGGACGCTTATAAATTTGTTGCATCTTTAAATACGTCCAGAGAAGTTCCTACAGTTTTAGTCCACTCTACTGGAATGAGATTGCTCGAAATTTTGAGATTTTTTAAAAACTATCAAGCTCTCTAAGTCTGTCTAAAAACCTCACCTCACTCTCACCCCGACCTTTTTTCTAGACACTTTTGAAAAGTGTCTAACAAGGTTCAACATCTCTTCTTTTTGGCGCAAACCAATAGTAAATTAGTCTAAAATGATTTGCACCAAAACAAAGCTGCAATTTATGCCAGAATTCAGACACAAAGCTAACAGTAAATGTGGGCCATTATATTTTCAGGTATGCACAAACAGGAGCCGCCATGAGAAATGACAATTGGGCTTACTTAAGGCCCATTTACATGGAATGATGATTGCTCAAAATTCGCTTAAACGGCAGTTTGAGTGACAGTTTTGAGCGATCACTTTGCATTACCTCATAAGTAGCTAATTAGCTACTTAAGAGGTTATTACCATGTAAATGAAGGCGGAGTGGGATACCTCTGATAGCTCCGAGAACAGCAGGAACGCTGACAGCTGCTTTGTGCCCGGAGAAATCAACTGGTATCCTGCTGATAAGGCTCATCGCTGACTTTTATTTTGCTAGAAAGCAGCGATGGATGAATAGAGCACGATGGCCGCGCGTTTAGACACAGCGATTATCACTCAAAAGATGGCTTTTGAGCGAATGTTGAGTGATAATCGTCGTGCCTAAATAGGCCTTTAGCCCAGGGTTTCACACACTGGAGTAAGTAAACTTTGCTCCTGGCTACAAGTGACAAATGTATAAAGAGGCACACGCTTCTTAATGCGTTTGTTTCATTTGTTGGCACTTTCATGCACTAGATGAACGTATACACCAGTTCCAAGCAGGAGTAGGTTTTTACTATAATACTCATAGATGCTAGTTTCTGGCATAGATTATGTAAATTTCATGAGCCATGTGCTGTCCCACTCCCTAAAGCCAGGCCATACCCACTTTTTGAAAAAGTGGCAGGGCACATCATAAAGGTCCAAAAAGTTGCAGTTTTGGCATGTACACAAAAATTGACATTTTTGGACGCCAGTGCTGTGGTGTCCAGGGCATAATAAATAGGTCCCAAAATGATTTTGTGCTCCATAAAATAAACCCATAATGTAGGAAAAAAACAACCGATTACAAGTAATAGTAACAGACTGATTGTACTCAGTGTGGTGCTCTGCTGAAGAGGTTTTGTGGCCCACAAGGTTTTTGTGCTGAAATGATAGTCATTTATTAATGTATAACTAGACTTTTTAAAAACTTCTGACATGATAGTAACAACTCAGATGTTTTGATAGGTGGGGGTGTAAGTGCGAAAACCCCCTCCGATCATTAAAACTAACAGACAGAAGCAATCATCTGAGCCCAGTGCCTGTCCAGTTGTCATTGCAATTGTACATACTCCATAGACTTTCTATGAAGCCCATATACCACTCCTAGCAGGGATGGAAATAGTTGAATGGGCACAGTGAGCAGATGAGCACTTCTGTCTGTTTGTTTTAGTGATCAGTGGGGATCTCAAGATCCACTATAGAATTCACTGTAGGTTATTGGCACAGCTCACCTCCTCCCCCTCCCTGCACTGGTCATACAGCATACGCACACCACTCTTCCATAGAATTCAATGGGTCCCTTCCTGCCCATTGTGTCTATGGCCCATGAAACAGCTGTAGAGCATATCTATGAATGCTGGTAATTGCAGCTTCAAAAAGATGACCACAGAAAAAGCATATAAAAATCTACAATATGAAAATAAAACCAGATTATCATAGGTGGCATATTCTCTTTGAAATATTCTATTGCAAGAAATGTGTGTATGGCCTGGCATGGGAGAGTCATGCAGTACTTGTTTAATTACAGTAGTCTATGTTCTTGTATACCAGTCAGAAATGAAATATACTGTAATACTGAGATGTCCTATTAGGATGTAAATTGCATAATATACAGAATAGACTTATATAGCAGAAGCTCTCAAGAAGCAGGTTTTATATATAGCCACGGGTACCGCCAGCATGAATGCTCCCTTTGATTAGTATGTCTCCATGTTCACCGTGTGTAATAGAGCCTGGCATGGATGAAGAGCAAGGGAGAATCAATTAAGAAAATCACACCATCATTTTAATAGCAACTAGCAGCTATGGAAAATATGAGCTGATTGAATAATACACTAATGGAACTTACAATGACACACGGGATTCACGATGCTCATGAGAAATACCTTATTTACCTGAAAATGACAGTAACATATTCCCGTCATAAGCAACTATAAACTATTTTCATTGTACATTTTTATTATGAAGTTTTTTCAAGATGTAGCATGAAGGAAAATATAGGTAACAGGCATCGTTTGTGGGATTTTTTTGCACACTTGGGCATTGCAATCCATCATACATGCACAAAAGTACCCACGTAAGTCTCTGATTTTAGGGAACATATTTGTGACATGTTCTATTATTTCATATTGTGTTATGGAAGTATTCTGTCCCAGATTTATACTTGTCATGGTGCGGGCAGCAGCGAGGCACATACGAAGAGTGGAAGAGGGTCTTATGGACTGATGAATCCAAATTTGTCATCTCTTGTACATCACACAGGGTTTTTATACGCCATCAAGTACATGAAACGATGGTCCCTGAGTGTGTGACACCAACTCCCTCGTTGGATTCAGAGTTGGCAACTTGCTCGGGGTGACTGGCACACAATGCATTACCCTCTGGTGTGCACCTAGTTGGTCAGGGGTCCATATTACTGAAGGGTATGATCCAAAACCTACTTCTAGGTTATATCAGAACTACATTAAAATACAAGAAGCTGGTAGGCTTCAATGAATGGAAGGGTCTGCCCAGTCTCCAGACTTAAACCCCATGGAGCTTGTTTGGGATGAAATGGGCAGAAGGGTGAAAGGAAAGCAACTTACAAGTGCAGCACATTTGTGGGAACTTCTGCAACAATGTTGGGAAGCAAATTCTGAGCGATATCTGAATGTAACTGTAGAAAGAATGCCTGGATTGTGTAAAGCCGTTATATCAGCTGGAGGGGCTGCTGTGAAGAGCCACAAATCTAGAAACAAAGTTAATCCATCATTTTTTATTCAATTTAACTTGTTTATTTGTTCTATGCTTTAATTTCAAAGTACATTTGAGACATTAACTGTGAAAATATCAATAAGTTGAAAAATTGAGGTGTTCTAAAAATACTTTTGACCAGTAATGTATATAAGAGGGCAATTGTATTATTATAGGCTCTAAGGTAATAACGGGCATTATTAATGGCTATAGGCCATTAGGAGCATTATTACTGGCTATAGGTCATAAGGGACATTATTACTGGCTTTGGGGCCATAAAGAGCATTATTACAGGCCATGGGGACATAAAGGGCACTATTACTGGCTTTAGGGCTATAAGGGGCATTATTAGTGGCTACAAGCATAAGAAGCAGTATTTCAAGTGTAATGGCCCAGAGTTAACAGGGCCCCTCCATAATGTTAAGTGTTTGTCTTGTGCCTTTTGTATTATCAGTGTCTTTTATGTGTATGCATTTGATATCTTGTTGTGTGCCATGTGATCATGCTAGATATATGTGTTTGCAAGGTGTAGTGCAAGGGCCTTTGTGCAAAAGGGGGTCTAGGTGAGAAGTCTGCAAGAGTGCAAGTAGTTGAGCCTGTCTTAGGGGAGAGGAACTTTTAGTGAGTAGAAGAAAATGTGCTTTATCTTAGGAGGACCCCCAAGATGGAAGAGGCTGAGTGATGGCCTAATGTCTTCCCTGGGCCCGATTTTCCCAGGCCCTCTCGGTACTAATATGGAGTACTGAGAGAGAGAGTGAGAGGAGCTGCCACGCAATGCTGTGTGCAACTTCAAATGTGAGTGTGTACTGGTAGAGAGCTGGAGAGAGAGTGAAGAGAGTCGCCAGGAGCGGAACCCTACAGATAACTGGGACTGTGGCTTCTTCTGTCATCCTGAGAATTCCTCCCTGTCACACCACTATCCGTTTGGCACCTGTGTTTTGCTGGCTATTGTAATGTTCCTGGACTGTTAACATTTTATTCAGGTAGGCAAGCCCGGTTTTGCTCAGAAAGTTACCCCTGTGTGTGTGGACTATTTATTACAACTTTGGTATTCACCGCAGAGGACAGAATGGTGGTGTCACTCGTGACAACAAGGACTGTAAGGTAAACCACAGATTGGGTTTTCCCTGTAAAGCTTCCCCAGCAGTGGCTTGGTCGGGTCTAATGCTGCCCCCAAGGGAGGAGATGATAGAGCCCCGTGACAAGACCTTATCTACCCCGCTATCTCCTCCAGCTGTGGGCCCACTCCTTGGACGCTGCACAAGCTAGGTGCATTGTTATGTAAAGTTTGTTGATCCACTGTGTCTCCCTACCAGATGAAACCACCTGGCAGGGTAGACAGCCAACATGAAAGGGACGACTAAACCGAATGCGAGAACTCGGCGCAAGAACGGGAATGGGTCTTACGCTGAACTCCGATGGATGAGGTGTCCTTGTCCTGGACACCTCCTAATCCTGATGGTGGAGTGGTCCAGGCCGCCTTTCTGACCCTTGCTCCTAGACTTCCCGACCTACCTGGTGACAATGGGAATCCAGGGTCATATGCACCAAACCACGCTGAGATGCAGGAATGAACATAAAATGGGAACCACAGACAGTCCAGGGCAGAGAATACAGATACAGAGAATGGACAGACAAAACAAGACTCAGCAGCAAACACACAGGAAGCTGGGAACACACTAAGACAAGGAATAAACTGGTTTGGGATACACAACAAACTGAATACAGACAGGAAGAGTGCACCAGCAGCTTGCATGCAATCATACAAGAAATGACAACAACAAGCATTGTGGGTGAGTTCTGGAGGGTTTAAATAGGAAGTTGATTACAAATCCCCACAAGATAGGCAGAGAAGTCAGTCACAGTAACCTTGTGAGTGCTGGAAGAAACTGAAGTAGACTCAGGAGACAGGAGGACGCTTAGGTCTGCAGGACATAACATGCATCATTACTTCCTAGGAGCATAAGGGGCATTATTACTGTCTGGAGGCAAAAGTGGCATTGCTATTAAGTGGGAAAACTTGTGTGGGAAGTTAATATAAGCAGCACTTACTATGTGGGGCCTACAGGGGGCACAAAAATGTGGATACTATTACTGCGTGGGGCACCATGAATGGCATTATTATTATGTTACCACTATCGATGGGGAGATTTTGTAGAAGAATAGAAAACATAGGGAAGATGCTGGAAAAGCATGGAGACAAGGATGTCTGTATGTCATTCTACAGAGACAAACTGTGGCCATGAGAAGTCAATATGGCAGTCTAAGCTGAATGGAGAAAAAAATGGATTGTGAGAGGCTCCAATTAGACAGGTGATCACTGGAGGTAACGGCACTGTATTCACTTATACTTTCTACAGAGCTGCTGTCCACCATATAGTCACTTCATGGTGCTAATATTGGTCTTTGTATAGTGCTTTTTTTTCTGCAACAGTGTGGCGATATTATATAGTCACTGTCTGGGCTTATTGTTTGGCTCTTATATAGGGTTATTGATAATATTGATTGGTTAGGTGGTATTATTTGGACCTAATACAGTGTTATTATGGGTAATGTTGGTCTTGGTATAGTGGGTTTTGTTCAGTAACAGTGTAGAGGTAATATGAAGGGTAATAAATAATATTTGCACCTAGTATATATAATATATGATATTATTTTGGGGTTTGGTTTGGGGTATCATATCAGTGCTTAGCTGCTTGTTAAACTATTCATAAGCCTATAAAAGGCAAAATCTAAGTGCAAAATTAGTAGGCTAGTCAAGAGGTAAGTGTGTATTTACCTGAATTTTACATGGGGCTGGTGAATGTTTATGTTTGAGCAAAGAAGGGAGGAGGGGTTGGTACATACAGAGTTTTGCTATGCAGGGGGCTCAGGTTTTTCCAGTATATATATATATATATATATATATATATATATATATATACATACACTGTATATTCCGGCATATAAGGCGACTGGGCGTATAAGCCGACCCCCAACTGTCGCCTTATATGCCGGGAATACGGTGTCAAGAAAATAAAATTGCAGTACTCACCTCCCCCAGTGTTCTGCGGCGCTGCTGCAGGCTGTCGCTCCCTCCTCGTCACCGACAGAGCATTGCTTTCTGGATGCGGGGCTTGAAATCCCCGCCTCCAGAAAGCTAATGCTGTGATTGGCTAACTCACGCGGCGTCAGCCAATCACAGCCATTCAATGACATCATTGAATGGCTGTGATTGGCTAACTCAGGCAGCATCAGCTAATCACAGCCATTCAATGATGTCATTGAATGGCTGTGACTGGCTGAAGCCGCGTGAGTTAGCCAATCACAGCATTAGCTTTCTGGAGGCGGGGATTTCAAGCCCCGCATCCAGAAAGCAATGCTCTGTCGGGGACGAGGAGGGAGCGACAGCCTGTGGCAGTGCCGCAGAATGCAGTGGGAGCTGAGTACTGCTTTTTTTTTTTTTTTACACTTTTTTTTTGTATACCCGGCGTATAAAACGACCCCGACTGCAGAGCAGATTTTTCGGTGTTAAAAGGTTGCGGGAATATACGGTATATATACACTCTTTTTAGGGAGGAGGGTGCAGGCACATTCTTTGCACAGGAACCCACTGTAACACTTTCAAGACAAGTCCTTACTAAACCAAAAGGGCAATACAGAAATCAATTCACCGAGACAATTATGTTAAAAAATCTAATTGCATGAAATGCTTCTGCTGGCCGACTGATCAATGCACTCACCATTAAGTTGAGGAGGTCTAGCAGAATTTGTAACTTGTTTTCCCCTCCCAATGACAATGGAGTAGCATTCTCAGCAGCTAAAAAACAAAATGTTTATAAGATAAACTGTAATAGCAGAAAACAAACACTTTAGCAGTTACACCACATACATTTCTACAGAGAAAATTCTGATTCAGCAGACCTACAGCTTGAACGTTTCAATGATTTCTAGGCAGTATTTAGTGGAATTTTTCAGGTTCTAGGATACTTAGAACATGCCTACCTTCAGGCTTCATACACATAGCTATATTACTGCTCCAAATGCATTGGCATTATGGTTTCTGTTTTCCTGCTCCAAATCTGTTTTATTACAGATTCCTGGCCAAAATAGTCAGCATGCTACTAAATGGAAATCAGCAATCAAGGCTTAATTGAGCTCTAAATGCTGATGTGAACAAAGCCTTATTTGCACAGAGTCATACTAGTGTAGTGACCTGAAGTGTGACACTACAGTACAAGTACTTAACTGCAAGTCAAGAGCAACTGTCCTCATTATAGCTCCTTTAGCAAAGGGTAGTGATGCTGGATTTCATTTAATAAGATGGAGTCAGGATAGGGAACTAAATAGTTAATTTAACTTGGTCATTTCACTGTAATACAATTGCTTAAGGACATGCGAAAAATTTTAGTAGCAGACCAGGACCTGGGAAGAATACGTTTCCTGATTGGTGGAGGGGCGGAGTTAACTGCAGCTTGGCTGTAACTAGAGCTCTGAGTGGGGAAGGCTGCACAGTTTCCTGAATCTGTGTCAAAGTAACTAATTATAAAAGTGCTGAGTGTGAAGAAAGGGGGGTCAGAGAAAAGAGAGATGAAGAATCAGAAAGAAGGGGAAATGATGCCCGCAACCAGTTGAAGCAGTGTCACTGGCTTCCCCTTCCCCCTGTCCTGTAACTAGAGAAGCTTAATTGCAAGTTCACTGAACCCTGTCTGCAGCTAATCAATCACCCACAATGCTGAAAGAAGCCTGCATGTGTCTTCAAAACCTGATGTCATTTCAAGCTGTGCTGCTGTGTGTTCCACCTCTGCTTTCAACAAAAAGCCAAGGCAGCCACAGCATTGCCAGCTGCAGAGATCAGAGATCTTCCAGATGCACAGAGTGAGTACTGGAGAATTATAGCTTGTGTTTCATGATTGGCAATTTACTGTTAGTCAGATGATAAGGGTTTTCAGTCAGTTCATCGGTCAGTCTCTCCCTTGTTTATCTGTGTATCAAGTGTTAAACTGTGTATATGAAAGTTCTACAGTTTTTATATTCCTGCAGACTGTCCAGCGGCTCTGGGGGATCTCTCTCCATGCCCGCACTACCGGTCCTATTACCTGGGCTGCGGGGTTGCGGCACAGAGGAGCCCCAGTCTTGGTGACCTCCCCTGGCCACCGTTATCCAGTATGCCGGCTCCAGGTGTGCGCTCCTGTGCACAGGGGGCATGCGCCTAGTTAACCAGGTTGCTGGGGATGTTCCCGTTGCCATGATACCCAGGCGTGCTTGCTCTGCACTCATTGCTTGATGTATGCTCTCTGCTCTGCACTCGCTACTTGATATCTGGGTCTCTGCTCTACACTCGCTGTTTGGATGGGGTTGCAGCACCTGTTAGGCATTGGCAGCAAAAGACACTCGTGGTTGCCCTCATCCACTCCCGGCTTGACTACTGCAACTCGCTACTCATCGGCCTCCCTGGCACTAGACTTGCTCCACTCCAATCCATACTAAATGCAGCAGCTAGGCTCATTTTTGTATCCAGTCGTTATTCAGATGCCTCTGCATTATGCCAGTCGCTGCATTGGCTGCCCATCCACTGCAGAACTAAATTTAAACTCCTCTACCTCACTCACAAAGCTCTGCATGGCGCTGCACCACCATACATCGCCTCCCTACTGTCAGTACACCACCCAGCCCGCTCACTCCAAACGGCTAACACACTCAGACTAAACACCCCTGTAATACGAACCTCACATGCTCGCCTACAGGACTTCACCAGAGCAGCACCCATCCTCTGGAATGCTCTACCCCAAGGCATCCGGACAATTCCCGATGCACGAAATTTCAGACGTGCCTTAAAAACGCACCTCTTCAGGGAAGCATACCAAATCTCCTGACCTAGTCCCTCACCCCTCCCTATGGTGCCCCACCCTGTTTGCTTTGTAATAAATGATCTGTACATGAAATTTCCTATTCCTGTGTTCCCCACCCCCTGCAACTTCTGTACCACCCTCAACCCATTTGTGTCTAACCCAATGTACCTCACATTGTAATTCTTGTATTGTTTTGCATTTATCCATGCCTGAAAGCACTGCGGAATAAGTTGGCGCTATACAAATAAAGATTATTATCATTATGCTGGCTCCAGGCACGCGCTCCTGTGCACAGGGGGCATGCGCCTAGTTAACTGGGTTGCTGGGGATGCGCCGTGTTCCCGTTGCCATGATACCCAGGCGCGCTTGCTCTGCACTCATTGCTGGATGTATGCTCTCTGCTCTGCACTCGCTACTTAATATCTGGGTCTCTGCTCTACACTCACTGTTTGAGGTCTAGGTCTCTACTCTGGACTCTCTGCTTACTGTCTGGGTCCTGCTGCTGTCATGCTCCCAGCCCCAATCAGCTGCTGGGGCGGGAGTTCTGACAGCATTTAAACTGCTCCGTTCCTTCAACCCTTTGCCAGTGTTTGTTAGGTCTTCTGCTGCACTCGCGTTCCTTCGATTTGACTGACTCCCTGTTTGAATTACTTGCTTGGATGCCGACATTGCCTTCGCCTGACCCCTTGTACTGCATACCCTCCTGTTGCTGACTCAGATTACTTGACCAGTCTCTGGGTTTATCTCAGTGTTTTGTTTGTAGTCTAACTCCTCGCCACTCATCCCTAGAAAGTCTAGGGACTGTCGCCCAGTTGTCGCCCTGGGGCTAAGCTCAGGGGGGCAAGTAGGTAGGGACAGGCATTGTGGGTAGTTTCAGGGACTTCCAGTAGTTGGACCCAAGTTCCCTGACACAGACAGCCACGTTCCACAGTAAATGGTGTGCCTGCAATTAACTTAAATATGTTAGTCTTATTTCACTACCAAGATCTTTTAAGCCAGGCACTGGCATCACGTTCACTTAATTCCATTAGTTGTCCATATCCTGTTACTTACCTTCATCTGTGTGCAAGATTATACAGAGCTTGCTGCACTCATCGCCACCATGACACGCCTCCTCAGCCACCCGTTAGACACCGCTCAGAGAGTGCAGACCTCTTCCCGCTTTCGCATGTTTTACTAGAACAATATTTGTCACTAGAGACCCTACTATATCGCCTTTTGTCTGTAGTTTCATACACAGTTTTTCTGTTTCAGATTCAGCATTCTCTTTAATAAGTCTTTGCTGCCAATGTCTAACAGGTGCTGCAACCCCATCCAAGGCCTATGCCACTCTCTGTAATAGTTGTCTCCACATCCTCTTTTTAACAACAGTACACTTCCCTTCCAACCTACTGCTGTATCACAGCTCCTTATTTTTATATTGGACCAAGATAGTTAGCCATATTACCAATGGGCAGGCCTAGCTCAGCTCATCATTCCCTACTGTGGGGGCCAACTCTTTCTGAGGTGACATATTAGCCATGTCACCACTGACATCAGCAAGGCTGTGGAGCTTCCCTAGTTGATCACTCTGTGCACTCTGTTTCTTTGTCACTGTAGCACTGTTTTTACCTTCCCCACATCGGCTGTCTCCCTGGCCGGCAGTGGGTACTCCTCTGCTGTTGCTCTCTCCATTCCCCCTCCTGGCCACAGGACAAACTAGAGGAGGTAGGGCTTCATCTCACAACAGGGACAGCCTCTTGTCAAAGCAACTGAGCCGCTAGCAATAGGGGGGGTGGCACCGCTCACCCCTTTTACACAATAGCGAATAGTTATTATGGAAGGCTATGTGCGAAGTGGATTAATTAAGGAAATGCAAGGGGAGTTCGCTGACATGTGCTCAAGAACAAAACCACCTGCCAAATATTGTATTCCGAGCCTAATTCAGAAATAGCCAGGTTTGTTGCAAACATGAAGAAATCGACGACTCCATCAGTGCAAACATCTGAAGTCGCCCGTAACATTCAGCAGCAGAGAGCAAATAGCCATCACAAATCAACTATTTCAGCAAGTTGTGTATTATTAACTATGTGTCGATGAGCACTAATATCTCTAAACCTGAAGTCATACCGAATGTGTGCAGGAGCTGAAAGCTCAACAAAGAGGACTTTTGGACACCTTGAAGTCCTTTAGGGCGCCCACCCACTGGCGATTTTTTTCCCCTGCGAAATTCGCAGCATTTTTTTCTCTGCAGGGGTCTATGGGACTTGTAATGTTAAAATCGCGATCGCGCAAAATCGCGATTTCGCGGTAAATTGCGATTTTGCGCGATCGCGATTTTAACATTACAAGTCCCATAGACCCCTGCAGAGAAAAAAATGCTGCGAATTTCGCAGGGAAAAAAAATCGCCAGTGGGTGGGCGCCCTTATGCTGGACAAAGTGTGGTTTTATTTACCAGGTCACGTGATATCACGGAATACTAGGTACTGGTCTACTGAAAATCACCACCTGACTCATGATACACCACTGCATGACTAGAAAATTAGCATTTGGTGCGCAGTGTCAGGAACACGAATAGTGGGCCTAATTGAACAGTTTTATAAGCAACTAACACCAGAAAAATGAACGCACTGTAATTTCCAACAAGATGGGGCAACATGCCGCACCTCTCATGGCTTACTGGCATGGGTTCATGAACTGGCACCACGCTCTGGACTCGTCCACATGCAATTCTTACCTATGGGAAAATTTAAAGCAGAAAGTCTCCCAAAATAATCCACATAACCTGGATGAACTCAAGAAAAGCATCAAACACTATTTATAGCTACAGTTGAAGAACTGCAGGCAGTATCAGCCAACATTTAGTGACATGCCCTCAGGTACATAAAAGTGAATGACGACCATTTCAAGAATCTGTTGTAACATTTGAATAAAACATTAAAGCTTAGGAAAAAACAATCCAGTTGCTCATTCTTCCTGTTGCAGTTGAGTGACGTGAACATGTTGCGGTTTGTTTGCCGCACGAGATTTCGCGCGGACAAACCGCAGCTGTCTGCCTAGGATTGCATTTGCTAACGCAATCCTATGGCAGCTTCCAAGGGCGGAAATTCCACAGGAATTTCTGCCCGTCTGCAGGCCGCCAATAGCTGTATTAAAATCTGCATTGTTCAAGCTATGCTAATACTTCATTTCCCATGGGTACATTTATATTCATACAGGTGTAGAGTATTTGCTCTAGTTCTAATTCCTAAAGTTTGAAGTACGCCATTTAAAAAAAAAATGAAGCCCCTAGAAGTTGTCATATTTCTGCAAAATTCAGCACACAGTTACATCTCAGGCAGATGTGCAAATGATTACCGTTGTAGTGTGATTAGATGAATGGTCTTGCCACATGAGGCCCTAAAAATGGTTCCATCCTCGGTCTATGAAAAGGCTCGCGGAGGCTCCATGTGTGTAGTGACATCTTCTTCCGCTTGTGTAGAGCTTGTTGACCACTAGATGCATCTACGACGCAGAGAAGAAATTACAACCAGTCAACAGAGTTTCAGAGGGGCGCATTATTGCAATACGAGAAGCTGGATGGTCATATTGGTGAATTGCCCCCCACCTGGGCCGTTTTGGCCAGACTGTTAAGAGGTGTTGAAATCAGTAGATGTGTGAGGGCACACAAGGTGACCAAGCTCAGGATGCTCTTGACAGACCACCAGTAGAGAGGATCCTCTGATCATCTGAGAAGCATAAGCAGCTCCAACTATTTTGTTGTCCACCTTTCAGGGACAGGTGAGACCTGGGTCTGTAGGAACCATTTCAGGAGCTTGGCTGAAGGACACTTGATCTCTTGGCGCCCATTATGTGTACTGCCCTTGACTTTCACCCAACATCTTCTCCATGTGCATGGGTGTCGTAAACAACAAAACTGTATTGTTACTGAGTGGAACCAGGTTGTCTTCAGTGAAAAATCCATGTTTAGTTTGGGCACTAACGATGGACTGTTGTGATTGTGATGGAGACCTTGGGGTGAGCGTCTCAATCCTGCCTTTGCTGTGGAGCGGCACACTGCCCCCTGCTGGTGTGATGACCTGAGAGGCTATAGCATATGACATTCGGTCACTCCTAGTAGTATTATGAGGTACAATGACAGCTCAGCAATATGTTTAGGACATCCTGCAGCCACATGCATTGTCTCTTATGGTGGCTTCCAAGAGGCATTTTGAAGCAGGATAATGGCCAGCCACACATGGCAAATATGTCACAGGAAAGTCTCCACAACATGGCCTCACTTCTGTGACCTGCCTAGTCACCAGATTTATTGCCAATAGAACATGTATGGACCATCAGGGACAGCAACGTGCATGATATAGAGGCTCAGTTACAGCAAATGTTGAGCGATATGCAGCAGGATACTATACGGAACCTGTATACCTCCATCCCATATCACATCTTGTATCCAAGCTAGAGGCAGTACAACAGGGTACTAGAGCCTGCATGTCGGCCCATATCACATCTTGTATCCAAGCAAGAGGCAGTACAACAGGGTACTAGAGCCGCCATGCCCGTGCAGTGACCGAGGCGCATGGCCCATAGCTGAGGAGATGGCAGGGTAGCCGTAAGGGATGTCACGATGGAACTACCATCCCTCCCCTGAGGGATGCGTGCAACCCTTTGCCAAGGCCCTTGCAGGCCTCTCCAGGCAATGGTAGTGGTGCAGTTACCTGAATAAATCTCTGTAGTGAAACTTCGGTATTTGTCACGGGTGACGCCACCATTCCATCCACTGCAGTGAACTCCGATGATGGTGCAATAAACAGTGCACATACACAAGGCTGTACTTGAAATTGACTAAACCGAGAATGGTCGGTAAAGCCTTTCTTTACTGGAAAATCTAACAGGGATAATACACAACAGTCTTCGACATGGAGGATTGGTTCTGAGACAACTGCTAATTGCGAGGAGGCAGGGAGGCAACTCGGGGCATCTTGATACATGCAGTTCACGTTATCTGTAGGATCTTCTCTCACTCTCTCTACCGGCCAACATACACTGTTTACTAGTCTGACAAGGCACTTTCTCAATCCTTCCATGACAGATTTCAACCTCTATTCCAACTGTGGGTAAACGCGGTATTCTCCATTCACAGGATATGGCTATATCGCTCCGCTTTCTCCATCTTGAAAAGGCCTAGGTGAGGGTATCTCTTGCTCACGGGTGGACTTGCAGAGGCTCTCGTTATCTGCTGGACGGCTTGACTCCTCACCCACTCAGACTAAACTCCACCACTTTCTCCTTAGCAAGACCAACAGCCAAGACAAAAGATCAAAGACTAATAGAAGAAAGCGGCAGCATATATAGATTTTCATTAAAAGAAATCAATCTTTATTCCTCCATGGTCTTTAAAAAGGTAGGCTGACAGACCAAAGACTGACACTCATTTGCACACCTTGCAAACGCATATATCTTTCATGCTCATGTGACAACATAGACTACACACAAGCTGTTACATTTTCCAGCCAGACCTAGACGTTAACCTCTTGCGCGCTGCAGCTGTGCAATACACATAAATCACTGACACGACAATTGCACAGTGCATCCGTATTAAGGGCATGACAGAGATTTAGGGATAAATATGTGAACATTTGTGAACAGTCATGGAGGGGCCAGATATATAGATATTTCAGGCCACTACACTCACAGATATAAAATCTTGCATCCAAGCTAAAAGCAGCCCAGCAGGATACTAGAGCCTCCAAGCCTGCTTATATCACATCTTGTATCCAAGCTAGAAGCGGTACAACAGGTTACTAGAGCCTGCATGCTTGTCCGTATCACATCTTGTATCCAAGCTAGGTGCAGCCCAGCTGGCTACTAGAGTCTCTATGCCCGCACGTATCACATTTTGCATCCAAGGTAGAGTGTGGTACAACAGGATACTAGAGCCTCCATGCCTGCTTATATAACATACTACCTCTAGCTTGGATGCAATATGTGATACAAGCAGGCATGGTGGCTCTAGTAACCTGTTGTACCGCTTTATATTTAAAGCCCTTCCCCCGAAAATCACTGTGGTGGCTGCCAGTATCTCACTGCTTTCAATGGAGCCGACTGCAGCATTGTGATCCTCTGCCACAGCCGTGACATTTGTGGCAGAGGATTTCTTCATCTCTGCGGGGAGTCCTCTTGTCACTGGACATGGTGTTCAGCAATGAGGGAACTCTCCGCGGAGATGATGAAATCCTCAGCCACAGCTGTCACAGCTGATTGGTTGTTCAGAAAGGGAAAAAGGGGTCAGCACTAACCAAAATTGGAAATATATCCCAATAGAAATGTATAGGTGCACGTTAAACCATGGCTGCAATGGTTGTTTGGATTAACTCATTCCCGGTGATTGGTTATTTGGGTTGGCTCATTCACTGTGATTGGTTATTTGAGTTGGCTGATTCACGGTCATTGGTTGTTTAGGTTGGCTCGTGTAAAAGTGAGGAGTAAAAGGCTAATATGCTCTCAGACTACCTGATGCACAATGTGTACTAGTATGTATTGGTCACGTCACTGCTAGCACACCTTTACTGCACTTAGTTCTGTCCTGACTACTTAGGGTTAATAATCCCTGCTGCTGTTAGTTGAGGTACTGGCTGGTGATTGACAGCTCTGTCAGCCAACCAGTTGGTTCATTAATTATGTTAGCCAATGTGCTGTCTGTGTTGATTGACAGCTCTGACAGCCAATCAGCTTCTCTACTTTCCCTATATAATCCGGCTCTTACTGATCGACAGTGCTGGTTATACTTCTGTATTTCCGTTCTTGTCAGCAGCTTCAGCTTACCTTTCTGTTCTCTGTTTAGTGCTCTGTATTGCTGTTTGTTTTGTATTCTGTGTATTCTTGTCTTTTGTTTGTTATCACTTTTGTTTTGTCCCAGGTTTCTGTACTCTAGTTCCCCTCTGGCTTCGTGCAAGCAGTGGGGTCGTCCCTTTCGAGACGGGTGCTCTGTTTTGAGGCGAGGTCTGTCAGAGGGGTTTAGAGTGTCTTGCTCAGATCGGTACCCCTTTGTTCGGTCGTTTTCTGTGTCTAAGCCACCCTAGTTGCAAGCATAAATGCCTGTCTTGACTGCTCTGGTGCCTTATTATCCATGGTTTTGTCAGCAGTCCATGACAAACGTGACAGTATTGATAGTCTAAGACACTACACGCTGCTCTGATTGGTCCACACTGCTTACAAGGCCAGAAATGACCAATCAAAGCAGTGTGCAGTGTCTTAGACTAATTGTATACTAATACACAGTGTACATCAGGTGGTCAGAAAAGCTTGTGCCGCCATCTTCCTTTGTCCAGGATCAGAGGGTTGCTTTAAAGATAATTACAGCACTGATCTGACATCAGTTTTTACTTCCAATCGATGTGGTTTTCAAATTTATTGTTAATGTCCTCCCAGTTTTGCAGATATAATTACTGTTTACCTACATAACTATACATGTAGCCCTTAGTAATCAAGTTGAAAGCTGTATCATTTGGGGGTAAAACTGCATATTAGTGTTTTTCAGCCATTCTTTGGCCATTACATGTGACCTCACCATTCACAAGATATGTGCCATAAGTGTAATCTCTGGAAACTTCATCAACAGTAGACCACCAATCCGTGCCCACTGCATTCTCCATATATATCTTTGGAGATGTGGCATCATGCATATGCCACTTTGCTATTAAAGGGTAGAGAAAAAGTGTGAATGTGGATCAGGAAGTATTTGCATGTAGCTGTACAGCAAGCCCCAGAATTAAATTCACTGGTCCCCCCAAGTCCGGAATTGCTCTTCCTTGTCACTGTCTTAGAAAAGACTAACATTTCTACATCATGATTACTGTATCACACAAAATGTATCACAATAACACGTCAACTCTTAGCCTTTCTCTTAGGTGAAAAGTATACTTTGCACCATATTGTGTTTCTCCCACTCTGTAACTTTTTATGATATACATAAATACTGTACATACAACTAGAATGAGAAAGACCTTATCCCTGCAGAGCAGATTGTAATACTTTATGGGGCTGAAAGTTCCAAAACATTGTAAATCAGTTAAACTTGTAAAAACACCTTCTAACTAGCGCTTTGGTACAACATTGATACGGTGCAGACCCAAGATATCATCACTTAGCCTTCACTAAAGGGCATGGCAATAATACTTTTGATCTGTTAGCTTATTCTTAAAGGTCACCTGACACCTCAGAATAGCACCATAAACTAAGCTATGGTGCTATTCGGGGAGGTGACAGTGTCACGGGGAGAGAGGGGCAATACCTATCGATTCCGTCTCCGTGCCTGATTCCTCACCGATATCAACTTGTTGCGGCCGAGCCTCGATTGATCACTCTAGCAGTATTGGAAGCTTGGATTCGTTAGAATACAGGTGAATCTCTACCCATTTTTCCCAGGCTTCTGTATGCATGCAGCCTGGAAGCTAAGATCACCCCCCTGCTCCATTCTAACGACTCAGCGCTTTGCAATACCCACATAAGTATACACTGCCACCACCAGCTTGTTATAATATCACCGTTAAGCTGGAACCAGGATAATGAATTACCAACACAATCTTCTGAGTTATGATTCATTGTAAACGGACAAGGCTTAACTAATAAATTGTAGATTTATTCTGAAATATATATATATATATATATATATATATATATATATATATATATATAAAGGACATACAAAAAGGTTGTTACATTGGAGTATAAGGGTATTTTACAAACAAACAGGAAGAAGTTAAAATAAAGATACCAGATTTTAATATCGGTCCAATGTTCCAATGTATGCAGAGTCACTGAAGCGAATAGGACAGCCTTACGCTGAGGGCGCAGTCTTAAAGTGGAGTCCCAAATTATAAAGGGAACACACCTTCTCCCGCCCCCTCTGAGGTCATTTGGAGAGAGATGGGTGGGATTCCTAAGAACTCTGGAAAATCAGAATTCCCTATTTGAGCCCTATCTCGGCGGGAGCCCCTCCGATTGGGAATATAGGTCCGGCATATTTCTAGTCATGATTTTATCTGTTCATTGATATCAAGCATGGCACGTAAATTATGCCCAGATGCGCAGATATGCCATTCAGGGGTGATACTGAGCTCGTTTCGTTCAGCTGGCCCACCCGATTCGGAAAATATAATTCATATCAGGCTGGGACCGTCATATGTCCAATAATCTTTATTAAAAGATTTCCTTCTTATGTGAATTGTGCAGTCAGGATGTCTATGGGAAATATCTAAGGTGTCAATCTACACCGCCAGGGGGTCAATTAGCATTCCCCTGTCATTAGCTAGTTATATTGCCATTTTAGGTAGATTTGCACTACAATGTGTAACAGCTTCTCATGTAAATTTGTCAGACCACAGGAAACCCCCATCTTTCTTCTAAGTCCTGCCAATTTGTAGAAAGGTGGCATGGGTAGCGGAAAAAGGCAAACTTGTGCAAAAATGCATAACTTTTTTTTCACATCTGAATTCTTGCACAAGCACTGTTTTAACCCCCCACCCCCGTATTGTTTTTTTTTTGTCCTTTTTTACCCTAAATAACACATGTAAAAGAAAAAGCCAGCAGTTTTTTAATGTGTTTTTGGACAGCTATTTTTATTCACTAATTTATTTATTTTTTTGGCATTTTCATGCCCTACAGAGATGCCTATGCAAAACATGTTTGATTGAAAAGAAATCATATGACAAGTCAAAAATATTAACGTTTAGTTTAATATTTACACATTGACTTGCATCTGACATCTGACTTGTGCATTTAAAAAAAACACAATAAAAAACACCAGGAATAGTGGCACTAAAAACGCTGTTTGTGAAACCACCCTGTCTGTCCGGATACGCTTTGTGCTTCAGGCTAGTTTTACAGTCTGAGGGCTCGGTCACATGACAGTTTTTTGGTCCGATCTGCAGACACGCTTGCGAGCTGCAGATCTATAGACCCAATGCATCCCAATGGGATCGGTCACATGTCCGCTTTTTATGCAGATGTGCGATCAATTATAGGACACAACGATTCGCAGAACGCACCTATCTGCTTTCTGCACATCACTGTGTTCTATATATGCGCTCAATGGGGCCGGCGGCAGCAGCACCGACCCCACTGAGAACATATACTTAAAGATCGTTCTCCTCTGCCACAGCTGTTACAGCTGTGGCAGAGAAGAACGATGTTCGTCCATTGAATTCAATGGAGCCGGCAATACAACCGGCTCCATTGAAAACAATGGGCTGCCGGCAAGCGCTGGATGAATTTCCGGGGAAGGGCTTAAAATATAAGCCCTTACCTGAAAAACATCCTGAAAATGTGTAAAAATAAAAAAAAGGATACTCACCTTTTGAATGACAGCTGAGAGCTGCCTCTGATTGGTCCCTGCGCTCAGCCAATCACAGGCAGCACTCACTCACCCATTCATGAATCCATGAATGGGTGAGTGAGAGTTGCCTCTGATTGGTGAGGGCTGTGACCAATCAGAGGCAGCCCATTCAGCAGGCGGGGATTTTAAATCAGTTCAGGAGAACTTCTGGCCAGACGCAGCTGAACTCCAGCTGCTGGAAAAAGGTCAGTACCTTTTTTTTATATTTTTACACATTTAAAGGATGTTTTTCAGGGAAGGGCTTATATTTTAAGCCCTTCCCTGAAAATTCATCCAGCGCTTGCCGGGAGCCCATTGCTTTCAATGGAGCCGGCTGTATTGCCGGCTCCATTGAATTCACTGGGCGAACATCGTTCTTCTCTGCCACAGCTATGCCACAGCTGTGGCAGAGGAGAGCAGGCAGCACTCCTTTGATCGGGGCCCTTTCGCTGAAAACGCTGCTAGGTGCAGCTTTTTCAGCGAATCGTCGGCCCCAGTCATGCGATTTGCGGATGCGCATCCGTTATGCGATCCGCAAATCGCGGGAAAAAACGCCCGTGTGACTGAGGCCTGACTTTGGACCCTTTCATTGTCTTTGAGCAACTTTGCAGATTAGCCTTATATATGCATAGTACCAAGAACAGGATCAAATCCTATCGTAAGAGATTTGGAAAGCCTTTCTAAAGAAGATGGAACAAACTCAATCTATGGCACTAAATATACATCTCTAATATGTAGCCGTTATATGTCAATGTGCTTGTGCCCCAAAATAATTGTTCAATGTTCAACCAACAATTTCTCCATTGGATCTGCTGAATAAGCATAATTACATCCACATTCAATCCAGGAGGCCCCACACACATATCCTGCAGGTCAGTGCAGCGGTCTTTAGCTTCCATTGGATATAAGAGCAGAAGACCCACTAGAGTGCCCGTGTTAAACATCACAACACTGGACACAGCGCCTCACATGGGATCATAAGGTTGATAATTGTACCCTGGAGGATTGTCAACATCTGACATGCTCCATTGCATCATGGCATCAATTGGTTCGGGCTGATGGTATGGTTCATGTGTGTCGCAGACCCCATGAAGTTTTGGACCCTAGTTGTCAACAAGGCACTGCGCAGACTGGTTGTGGTTCCATACTGGTGATAGGTATGTTGTTATGGCATGGGTTGGGTCCACTGGTCCACAGAAACATGTCATTACCCAGTGCCCACTATGTTTTAGTGCTTGGTGCCCATTCGCAGCACTTTATGTTCCTCCACAATGATGGGATATTCCAGCTGGATAATGCACCGTGTCATTGGGCCAAAGTTACATAGTAACATAGTATGTTAGACTGAAACAAGATAATGTCCATCTAGTTCAGCTTTGTTCCACCCACCCTCCTTGTTAATCAAGAGGAAGGCAAAAAAAAACTCCAATGAGACAGAAGCCAATTTAGCCCATTTGGGGGGAAAAATTCACTCCCGACTCCATAATGGCAGTCAGAATAATCCCTGAATCAATGTTTGAAAGTTCCTACCTGGCTGACCAAAATCAGCAACCCCGCTGGTTATTTAATGTCTAGATCCTGTAATATCATAGCGCTCTAAAAGAACGTCTAATCCTCTCTTAAACTCCTGTATTGATTTTGCCATTACCACGTCCTCAGGCAGAGAGTTCCACAGTCTCACTGCTCTTACAGTAAAGAACCCTATTCTGTTTTGGTGATGAAACCTTCTTTCCTCTAGACGTAGAGGATGCCCTCTTGTTACCGTCACAGTCCAGCATATAAACAGATCATGGGAGAGATCCTTGTATTGTCCCCTAATGTATTTATACATAGTTATTAGGTCGGCCCTTAACCATCTTTTTTGCAGCGTGAATAATCCCAATTTTGATAGCCTCTCTGGGTATTCCAGTGCAGTAACTGAGGCGCAGGGTCCACAGCTGAGGAGATGGGGGGTAGCTGTTAGGGATGTCACGGTGACACTACCATCTTCTTCCTTGAGGGACGCGTGCAACTTTTTGTCAGGACACGGGGTCCGGGAAACTGGAGGTCCCTGAAAATACCCGCAACCCCTGTCCCTTCCTACTTGCCCCCCTGGGCTAAGCCCCAGGGCGACAACTGGGCGACGGTCCCTACACTCACTAAGGAAGGGGGACACGGGGACTAACGAACAGACAGACACTGGAACAAACAACAGCAAGGAGAGTCAGGCAATCCGGGTCAGCAACAAGAGAGTACGCGGTACAAGAGGGTCAGGCAAAGGCAACGTCAGGTCCAAAGGCAGAGGGTCAGTAGCAGGAGTCAGGAGTCAGAGCTATGCAGTACGCTGGTGTAGCAGGAAATCCAAAACTAACACTGGCAATGCTAGAGAGAAACAGGCACGTTTAAATGCTGTCAGAACTCCCGCCCCAGCAGCTGATTGGGGCGGGGAGTCTGCCAGCAGCCAGACCTAGGCAAAAGGCAGCGAGTGCAGATCCCAGACATGCAGCAGCAAGTGCAGATGCTGCTAGTCCTAACACTTTTACTAAGGCCCTGGTAGGCCTCTCCAGGCAATGTAGTTACCTGTATAAACCTCTTCATGGAAACTTCAGTATATGTCATGGGTGATGCCATTGTTCCACCCACTATGGTCTACTCTTGTACAATAAATAGTCCACACACAGGGCTGCCCTTTAAATAGACTGAACCATGGTTGGTATGGTCGGTAAAGCCTTTATTTACTGTAACATCCAACAGGGATAATACACAACGGTTCTTGCAATGGAGGATTGACTTTAGGACAACTTCTATTTGTGAGGAGACAAGGAGGCAACTTGGGGCCTCTTGATACATACAGTCCTCATTATCTGTAGGATCACTCTCCCAGATGACTTCTCTCAGTCTCACTCTCTCTACCGTCCAACACTCACTGTTTACTTGTCTGCGATGGCACTCTCTCAATCCTTCCATGATAACTCCAACACTCTAGACCAACTGGGGATAAAATGGGGTATTCTCCATTCTTTAGTATATGCCATATCGCTCCACTTACTCCATATTGGATAGGCCGAGGTGAGGCTTTCTCACTTTCTTTCACACTCTTCTCACACAGATTGTAATCCTAAGGTAGACTGTCTGACTGTAGACACCGTCTAGACTAACTTTCTGTCTGTAGATAACTAACTAGACTCCTTCACTTGCATACCTTGCAAACAAATATAACTGTCATGCTCATGTGACAACATAGACTACACACAAACTGTTACATTTTCCAGACATTAACCTCCCATATGCTGCAGCTGTGCAATACATATCACTGACAAGACACTTGCACAGTGCATCCACATTAAAGACATGACATGTATGGACCTTTATGGACATTTATGGAGGGGCCAGATATTTATGTACTTCGGGCCACTACACAAGTCCTCTCATTCCATTATTTGATTTAGTTGCCCTTCTTTGAACCCCCTCAAGCACTACAACATCTTTCCTGAGCACCGGTGTCCAGAACTGTACACAGTATTCCACGTGGGGCCTGACAAGTGCCTTATATAGTGGGAGAATCATGTTCTTATCCCTCTCCCCTATACCTCTTTTAATGCACCCCAAGACCGTATTTGCTTTTGCAGCAACTGATTGGCACTGGTTGTTCCAGTTAAGTCTACAGTCAACTAGAACCCCCCACGTCTTTTTCCATTTAGTTTTTCCCTAGCAGTACCCCATTTAGTATATATTGGTGACATCCGTTTCTCCTGCCCATGTGTTGTCCAGAATTGATTTGAGGGCCATTCTGGGGAGTTCTTCAAAATGGCATGACCTGCACATTCACCCAACATGAGCCCAATTGAGCATCCGATGGAGAGGTCCATTCACATCCAAGAACTTGCATCTACAAATTCTACAGAATGGTGAGTGGCTATCCAGATGGCATAGTTCAACATCCACTTGTGACATCAATGCCACATCAAATTGCTGCACTTCACCAAGCTAGTGGGGATCCTAAACAATATTAGTTCCTATCCCATGAGTTTTGGCATGTCAGTGTAAGAAACCTTCTGCACTGTTTTGGGAAAATGAGATTGGAGGGAAGAAAATCTCCTTATTTTATCAATTTTCCCTAGACATGACCCATCAAGAGAAGATCTGGCAGTCTCAGACAATAGTTTCTAGCTGTAGGGTCTATGGAAAGCAATATTTTAGAGCTTTTTCTCTAGATCGATCAAACTGTGAATAAGACAATTCTTAGACAGCCGCTGTACATACATACTTGGTCACATTTGTTACCATTGGTTTTCCCATGACTGCATTGAGAACAGGTGGAGGTCAGCCCTTCAGTCTATTTATCTCTGTTGGCGATGAGTAACACAATTGCTGATGACAAAGCTGAATTAATTGATCGTCCTTATCATAAATGCTTGTTTTGAACTGAGCAAATCCGAGTGCTATTTTCCTGACACACACGCTCTGGCTGAGTTTCTATGGTAATAAAGCCAGCAGTTATCATGGTAACTAAGGTTTCACGAGTCTCTTCCATCCATTTATAAAGCACTTTGTAAAATTCATTTTGCAAAACAGAATGTTTCGGTGAAAGTTTGATTTAGTGATGATTGCAAACACCCCTATCTCTCACGTGTTCCTTTATTATTGTCATTAATTCTAAAACAGGTCAAGGTCCAGTGACAAGTGCTGCGGACTGTGGAGCGAGCATGATCACAGGGCGCCATTTAGCGTGAACACAATCGCATTGCTCTCCATGAGCAGACCAGTCATTCATTGCAGCTCAGCAGCTTTCGGGATCATGTTCTTATTGGATCTTTTACTTTTTAGGCTCTATCATATACCCTTTTTGTAAAAAAAATTGCATCAATTTCTAGCGTTTTTCATAGCGCTTTTTACAGGCATTATTATGGCAATTTTTATTTTGTTACATTTGTAACATGTGTTTTTTTTTCTGGTTCATAGCAGTAACTATGGGAAAAATTCGAGAAAAAAAAACATGCTGTGTTTGAAAAATAAAAATCCTACTTACCAAAAAAAATGCTACAAACCCGATGCTATGTAGTGAATTTTATGATTCACTATGGACTTTAATGGCGTTCTCCAGCACTTTTACTATTCATGACCAATCTTCAGGATAGGTCATCAATAGTTTATCAGTGGGGTCTACCGCTCAGGTTTCCCACTAGTCAGGTGATCACCAGGCTCACTGTCAGTGCGAATAGGGCTGGAAGCAGATCAACACCTTATTCGCAATTAGTTCTTGCATAAATCATTAACACAGAGGTTCCCTTACTTTTTTCTCCCTGCACTATGAATGGTTATTCAATGTGCTCAATAAAAGACAAAATCACAAAGCCATAGAAGAATTTGGGAGTACAAATCTATAACAACTTTTGACACTTTCAACAGAGGGCTAAATTGTTCAAGAGGATTCATGCGTGGCTGGAATGTATGAGAAATCTATAACACAGATAACACTCTGGCCTGGCGACCCCCTAACATTAATTCAGGGAACATAAAACTTTCACGTCTTTACCAGTGGACTATTTAAGTATTTATTTATTTCTCTACTCATCCTGTTGGGGTATTCTTTTAAGTGCAAATTAATCACATCCATGTCTGTGCCTTGTCATAAGTATGTGTGTATACATATATGCATGCCTCTTTGAATCTATTTCAATTATGCCTGAGGAAGGACGCTGAGAGGTTGGAAAGCTCTCTATAACATCATGTATTTTTGTTAGTCATTTAAAGGTATCATATCTACAAGATTACTTGGTTTCTCTTGCTGGGAACAATCACAATAAAATACATGAATGGTACTGCTTGTGTAGTGACCCAGTACATCATCCTGGTCCCCTCCATAAATGTCATACATGTATGTCTTATGTTGATGCACTGCACAAACCTGTCTTGTTATTACCAGTATGTGTGTTGCACAGCTGCAGCGTTTGAGAGGTTGTCTGCAAAAATCCAAAGCCTGCATGTAAATGTATCAAGTTATCTCATGTGGTATGAGAGAGGTTATTAAACTGAGTGTGGAGAGAGAGTCCATGTCTTCAGGAGTTTGGTGGGACAGGAGGTCTGGGTACATGGGGGCACTTTCAGCCCTCATGTGCTGAAGTATGGAAGAGTAGGAGAGATTTCCCATTTTGCATGTGATTGGATGTTAGTAGAGTGAGCTCCAAGAGTGAGAGAAAGTATCAGTGAATAACAACTTTCTTTCAAAGCCAGTGCAGAGGTACTATCTAATCTTCTGATTTTCCTATACGGCCGTCTAAAGTCTGGATCACCGCGTAGAGGTACACACTCTATTTGTCACACCCACGCGTCTTCAAGGTTGGGTGGAGGTACTACAAGATAATAATCTCTGTGCACACATGTGCGTCTTTGAGCCTGTAAGTGCCATGTGGAGGTACTAAGTTCTGAAGTCTATTTAGTTGCTTGTACTGTGAAGTCTACAATTGAATTGCCTTGTATTATCTGTTTTCATATTTCAGGTAAAGTCTCTAACTGTTCCTAGAGACCCGTGGTACTTAAGAACTGTCTGCGGCTGAATTTCCTATCCGCCAAGGGTCATAACTGTGTGTAGGAGCGGTGATGTCACGCGTGACAATTAACCCCCTGTTATCCTGTTTGGTGGATTTTCCCTATCCTCGGGGTGTCCTAGGTGGACTGCACTGCTACTCTGGCCTTGGCTGCGTGAGTCCCTCCAGGAAGGAGCATGGTAAGTGCCACCATGACAAGCCAGCACTCTACCCTCCCAGCTCCCACGTGTGTCAGGTGTCCGGGGTCTCCCTATGGGTAGCTGCATTTGTATTATTAGTTTAGTTAAATTGTGTGTGTTTAGAATTGTGAATTGTTGTAATGACAACTAGACCACATTTTATCAGTAGTAAATGCAGATATTCTGGTATGCCAATGGGTTCACTTACTTTTTCTTGCATAGATAGATATCTGACAGTATGGTTAATGGGTTCCAGAAGTTGCTAGTACAGAAATGCTGTGTCTATTTATATATTTCATTAGTATATCTCCCAATCCTATAGAGACAGCGGATAAAAGCAGAAAAAGCCTTTCATTCATTTCCAGTCTATTCGTGCTTGAGTAGCTCCTCCTGTATATGTATGAAGAACCTGTCACAGACTGTCAGCTCAGTTTTCTACTAGGAAGCAGGAGTTTGTGTATTCTCTTCTGTAAGGCGGCTTTATGTGCAGGAGACAAAAGTGCTGTCAACTCCAGTCTAGGACTTCACTACCTTAAATGAAGAACATATGATGCATTAGGACAAGCAATTGCTAGTGTGCTTGCCGCATTCATGTATGACCACAGTTCACCCTAGAATAACTTTATACCACAATTTAAGATTTCAGATTATTTGTCTTGATGTCAGGATGTCAAAGGAACATTCCAATTATAAGGTCTTCCAAAGCGTCCTTCAACCATAATAGAAGATGATATTGTTACCCATGCAAGCAAGACAGGATACATCTATAGGCACAACAAGCTGCAGCATACAACTGGTCCTGGGAGAAGTACACCTGATAGAGAAACAATGTACATAAAATAATCCACGCTCCAGGATATACCTGTCCGAAGTTGTTTTTTCTGTATTGCGGATGTGCTGGCTGGCGCACATGCGCAGTACAGGAAATGCTGCGCCGTCACTAGGCGATGATGCAGAATCTGCGACCCTTCTGCAATGACAATGGAAGCCGTCGCCACGGAATTTGCGCTGGAATAGGACATGCTGTGATTTTCCCTCCGCGAATGGAAAATCGCAATTGATTTACGCTCGTGGACATGGAAAAACGATTTTCCATAGCAAGTCTATGGGCAGTATTTGCTGCAGAATCCGGAAGCGGACGCCCGCTCTGGATTCCACAATGCAAATACACCTGTGTGCATGAGACCTTAAACAGTTCTTCTGTGTGTCTTTAAGTTGGTATGACTAAGTTACAAATGTCTATGTGTGAGCCTTTTTTACAAACACGATCCACTTGTTCCTTCTCTACAGATGCCGCCTAGAACTTTCAGAACAATCAGTGTTCTGACATTCCTTGTTCCTTGGGTACTCAAGTATAACTGATGTCACGAAAAGCTGCAATCGCAAAAACTTTCATCCCAACTCTATGCTGCTATGTACATTGCATATCTGTCTTTTTAGGGGGAAGATTGGCCATAGAGTCCATTTGGAAAAATCCTGGTCGGGTCCTGGGGTCAGTGGATACGCCTTTGAATAACAAACAGCTTACGTTGACCTCCTCACTGCAGCAGTCTGCATAGCCCCTGTTTCGAACTGACTTCTGGATACATGATCATCTCACATGATTGTCGGCCTTGGTGAGTTATATGTTCTTTGCCTCATACATAGTTCGCTACAATGATCTAGGCACGCTGCATAGGCTTCTTCCCAACTACCGGCTATGTAGCTGCAGCTATCAGTTTGCGTCAAACATGTCTTCAAACAAAGGCTGGACATGGGATGATTTAGTGAATCCTGCATTGAGCAGGGGGTTGGACCCGATGACCCTGGGGGTCCCTTCCAACTCTACCATTCTATGCTGACTCCTGTCTACTTGTGTACACCCATTTACTACCGGTGTTGACTTACCTAGAACATGAGGTCACTTTGTAATTTTTTTCCAAGGTCACCTTGGGTTCCCAATCCACCCCTGGCCTGTTTAACGGTTTTGGTTCTATATAATGTTGAAATTGTCTATTTGTTTTATAGTAACCCTGTATATATAAGATGTTTGTTTATATATGGATATAAAGTTGTGCCATGCGCTATGTTGGCTTGACCAGGCTGAATGATTGCATCTGTCTCCTCTTCTCGTCTATAGAAGGACACTCTAAGGCTGAGCAGACTTTTATAAATCTAGGCCATCGACAGACATGACTTTTTCTCAACAAAAGCCTCTCATTTCTTACTTCTATGGTAACCTACTTATTTTAATGATTAGAGCGTTTGTCATAAGCAGCTCAATAGAAGAAAATAAAGTCAATATATTAAAGATTCTATCCACTTTTTCCAAATCACATCAGCCGGTAATGACATGACGATATTAAGATCGCTTATTGTTATTATGAACTAATTGGACCAATATAGCAGAGGTTGGTATATATTTGCAGTATTGTTATTACACGGTTTCAGTGAGTTACTTCCCAGGTCCGAAAACACTGACAGTATCCCAGCCTCTAAATGTCCATGATGCACACATCCCTCTGAACCACAGGGGGTATTTTTCAGGCCAACTGTAATTACCAACACTTTAGGGAATTAAGTGGGCCAAAACTCTGGGGGGGTTCTGTCAGATGCCATCCCACCACAGCTGTAAATGGAAGCTCCTTGTCATTTCTGGCCTTCATCCACCTCATTTTGCTTTATTCGCCTTGTGATGTATCTGCGATATTGACTAGTAAATGATACCGCTTGCGGCAAGCTGTGATCACTTCCTGGACAACTAGAATAAAGAAGCATGATAGATTTTTTCCTACTGACAACTACTTTTATACAATGATTTAGGAAGGATGGTTGTGCAACATTTCCTGCAAATGCATATCACTACTTCCATAGCAGAAAGGCTCTGATCAGCAGTCATTGCTTTATTGTACACTTGTATAACTTTGAATTACTTGTATATTCCATTTACAGTCTTATGTCAGTAAAGCTTAAAGGGGTTGTCCAGTTACAAATTATGTTTTTAAAATTTTAGCCAAATAGGTGAAAACAAAAGAACAAACTAGTACTTACGCCCCTCAGCCCCGGCAATCCAATGTAGCAGCACCGCAATTCTCGTGGGCTCAGTTGACACAGGAAATCAGTAAGGGAGGAAAGAATATTTTGTCTACCTCCCTCTCTCTGCTATGTATGTATGCAACACCCCCTACCCAAGCAGAAAGCAAAGGAGGAGGATGGGGTTTATAAAAATATACTGTCTGCTCTGGTCGCCTTCCCACAAGGAGCCGCCCTAGGCACTGGACCTCAACTGCGTAGTGGCAAATACAGCCCTGGAGAGAAAAATTTCCTTTTTTTTGTGTACAGTTTATGGTAGACATTATAGCAGCAAGTCTATACTTGTAGTGGCCAGAAGTACATATATCTGGCACTTCCATAATTTTCTACAACTGCTGTGTCATGTTTTTAATGTGGATGCCCTGTGTAAACTGTCTTGTTACTAGTTATGTGTATTGCACAGCTGCAGCATGTAAGAGTTAATGTCTGTGAATGTCTGAGATATGTTTGGAAAATGTAACAATGTGTGTTGTCACGTGAGCATGCAAGATATATGTGAGTGCAAGGTGCAAGTAAGAGAGTTCCATTCTGGTCAGTCAGAGAGTGAGTGCCAGCCACATGGGGGTACCTTCAACCCTCATGTGGTGAAGAATAGAAACAGAGGAGTGTTACCCTGGAGGTTCATGCCCAGGACTCCTACCCTGAAGATGGAGAAAGTGAGTGCAGAGAAGAAGGAGAGTAAGTCAGCTGTACAATGTCTAGAAGCTTCCCAAAAGTGAGTGTTTAGTGGAGTGTTCTTGTCCTCCTCCGGAGTGTGTGTGTCCAGGAGCCGAGCCATACAGATAACTCGACTGTAGGCCCGGTGTCAACCTGTGTTTCCTCCCTGACCTCCATTCTTGTCTTTCCTGCACTGGTGTATGAAATTTCCCACAAAACATTGTGAGCCTGTATCAAACTATCTATCTTCAAGTAAGGTTTCAATTGTTGACTTTCCCAGTTTATCAAGATTTCCGTGTGTGGACTTTCTTATTTCCCATCAGATAAACCTTAGAGTAAGGAACAGTGGCGTCACTCATGACAGAAGTCTTCAAGTCCACTACACCATTTATTCCGGTAATGCTACCCTAGCATTGCCTGGAGATGCCTGTCAGTGCCTTGGTCAAGAGCCACACACATCCCTCAGGGGAGGAGTGACAACGCTAACAGCTACCCCGCAATCTCCTCAGTGGTGTGCCTTGTGCCTTAGTTGCTGCACACTCACCAACTCAGGGAAAACCAAAAGTTAGAGATGGAGCCTCACGGGGGAAAACTGCTAGCAAATGCAGAATACAAGTCATATACTCATCCGAAATAGTGCTTACAGCTCATGTACTCATGCATGACAGCTTGTTCTGAACAGTCACCTGAAAGTGTAAGTACATTTTAAAGGTGGTGCCCCACTTCTAGCTGTTGATGACCTATCCTCAAGATAGATCATCAATTCCAGATAGGCAGGGTGCCGCCTATAGGCAATTGTTTTCCCAGGTTAGTGTCATTGTGCATGGAGTTGTTTTGCTGCCAGAAGCAGAAAGCTTTGTGCATTGCACAATGGCCCATGTTGATATTGCAGGTCGAGTTCCGTTCACTGAGAGGTCCTGAGGAGAGTATACATGCCGATTTGCTATTGATGACCTGCCCTGAGGATAGATCATCAATAGCTAGAAGTGGGACAACCCATTTAAGGATACACTTACTGTAATTTAGTTACCATTCTGGGATTATTCTGTATTCAGAAGGTGGAAATACATTGAAAAGCAGCCAGCTACCTTGGGCATCTTTGTAGGAGGGAAGCCCAATTTATGAACTTCTTTCTACAACCAATTTGATTCTATGAGAAAGCTGCCAATGACGCATCAGGTACCAAGGTGTGATACGAGCCTCATTTTAGTACATTGGTTCGGGAGTGGTGTCTGTCACTCCCATATAGACTTTGTGTGATGGGCACCCATTGCAACAATTAGTGCTTTTCTGAAGAGATAATGTAGATGGCCACTGGGTACACGCTGGGGTTCTCCTCTGCCTCTCTGAGGGAAAAGTCTGGCCAGTTAACTATCAAGAGTCACCGCAGGGAGCGAGAGTCCCAGATCCTGTAGTATCACCACAGTTTCACAATCAAAATAGTTGGGAGGGCCTTATGACATGGGCCTGGCCAAACAGGTTCAATATAGTGCCCTGTCTTGTAGAAGACCCAATGGGTTGCAGCGGCCCAAAAGTTCCCAGGGAAAACTTTGGAAGCTGCAGGACTCAATGGATGAGAACTTTTTTTCTATTAAACAAGTGCACACAAGCACAACAGATGCACACTTTTGGGCCAAAATTCAGCAATAAATTATTTATCCTGCTTTCCGGGTGCAATGTAGTAGCAATGTCCAGCTTGCCAGGTAGTTAACACACTGATCTGGTTCATTGGAGTACTTAAACCGGGTACTAGGCCCATAAATATCAGTCTTTAACAAACTTTACTTCTTAGTATCTGTCACCCTTCTGTGCTCACCCGGTAACTGGGATTCATATACTTCAACTCCAAATGGGTAAACAGACAGGAGGGCCAAGAGAGCTGTTGGGTTCAGGCAAAACATGCAGAAAAAAGTCCACTGGTCACGAATTCCAGCCAGTAGGGCAAGTGTAGCTCTGTGTACACACAATAATCAGGAGATCCTCAACACTTGATATCCCCTCACCACTCACTATCCGCTATCTGATCACCTTCCGGTTTCTGGTTGGTGTCTTCCTACTTAGAGTTAGCGTCTCCTCGTCCCTTGCCACTCTTAAAGAACCATCCTACACTGGATATGGACACATCTAATTGTAAAACATCAAAAAGCAAAAGGAGAAAACTTATGCCCCTTACAGTAAGTTGCTGATTGAAGAGAGTGGGCATCAGATGGCAGGTGAGGTATGAAGGGCATTGCGTGATGCCAATTGGACAAGGGTGGAGGAAAACAGGGAGTATATGGTATATGGTAAAATACTAGTTATTGGTGATAGGAAATGGGGCAATTAAATTTGTGACTGACAGCTACTGTGCCATACGTCCCAGATTTGGAGGTTGGGGAGGCTTTCTAAAACCCTTGCCTTAAGCACCAAAAGAGCTTTTCCCTCTGCTGTTTGCATTTTAGCAGAGCTGCGGTTATAAGTCAGCTTCTGCTAAATGAGGGCAGAGCGGAAATATTGGAATACCAAATGAAAGAGAAATTAAAAGTAAAGCAGATGCAAACAAGAGCGACTAAGCATGGAAAGACATTAACATGAAAGGGCAAACTGTTTTGTCAAACAAGTCAGAGAAAGGATCCACTGACAGAATAATCACAGAGCACAAGAAAATGAGTTGTGTTATGATGACGAGTGAATGGGGCAGAGTGACAGATGAGCAGCTGAATGCCTGATAAGTAGAGAGCACACCATCCATCGACTGCCACATGGAAAATGCTCACAATCAGCCCATGCAGATGAGCGGCAGACATCTTCATGGGTCTACTGCTACTAGAAATACTGTGTACCTATGAGACTCTGCCAAAAACAGACAGACGACTGAAGTATCTCTAACAGGTGATACAAAGGTATTTTATAGGAAGTATGGCTCAATTATGAACCTTCATATCGATGGCTTTTATCGATGCCATGCATGATGTTTACATGAGAAGAATGCCTTGAGTGTATCTTGTATATAAAACACTAAATCTGCTTGTTTGTGTCATATATAATCCACAGTTCTGGTCCGATTTTAGTGAAATTCTGCATTAGCGTTCTTCAGCACCGGGCGAACTTTTGTTGCCAATAACAGCCAATCACAGCTCAGCTTTCATTTCTTATACTGTCAAGGTAAAATGAAAGCTGCACTGTGATTGGTTGCTATGGGCAACACAGATTTTCTTTTGGACAGCTTTCTTAACAGTGTGGTGCTGGGCTCATTTTTCTGACCCACTTTGTTTATTACAGGACTATTATTCATAAAATCACCGTGCAATGGGTATATCACCTGGTTGTATATAAGGAAGGGTGCTTTCACACATGTGCTGCGGATTCTGCTTTCTTAATCCGTTCAGGAAATAGGAAAAGAGAATTCCCGCAGCCAAACGGACCCCCTTGACTATAATGGGGCCTGCCGCTTTTCACCCAGCTGCATGTGTAGTGGCCCAGAACTATTGGGGCCCCTCCATAATGTTATTTGTCTGTCTAGTGCCATTGTCTTGTCAGTGTCTTATGTGTAGTGTGCATATGGTATGTGTATTGCACCTCTGCAGCACTGAATGAATTAATATCTTGGTTATGTCTGAGAAATGTATCATGTTATAGGTCATGTGATTATGCCATATCTAAGTGTTTGCAAAGATGCTATGTTAGTCTAGGCTAGTCTATGCAAGAGAGCCTGAGAGTAGTCAAAAAGAAGCAGTCTAAGAGTGTGAGAAGTTCTGCTTTCCAGTGAGTAAGTGACACCCACAGACATTTATCGGTCTGTGTGTGGAGAATGGAGGAAGCTGAGCGATTTGCTTCTGCTTGGCCTAGGCCTACCCTTCCCAGGATGTGCCGGTGCTATCACTAAGCACTGAGAGAGAGAAAGAAGTACCACTACTTGAGAGAGAAAAAGCACCAGAAGCATGAGTGTTGAATGGTAGAGTTTTGGATAGAGAGAGTCGCAGGGAGCAGGATCACACAGATAACTGGGACTGTGGATTGTATGGATTACCGCGAGAGTCTTTCCTGCCACACAACCTTCTATGCGTGTTATTGTGCCAAACTACTGTTGTGAATTGGGTGTTACAGTACTAGTAGCGTGCACAGGTATACACGGCGTGGGACTCCATGACTCTCACCCACGCCAATGTCCCTTCCTGGAGGTAGCCCCAAAGGAGGACAGGTCCAGGCCGTCAACACTGACCCTACGCTGCCTAGTGGCAGGACAGGAAGGAACCGCCGTACAAACGCAGAGGACAACTTACTAGTACTGACAGGCTAGGCAGATGGAATAATCAACATGACAGGAAAACTACAGAACACAGGCAGAGCTGGAACAAGCCAAGGTAACTTCCACAGGAGCAGGACAGAAGTAAAGCATACAGGGAATGGAACAAAGTACCAGAGCCAGACACTCAGCAGGTCTGAGCAGCAGGACTGCTCAGGGATCACTGGAGAATAATCGGCCACTTCCAGGCAGCAAGAACTGGCTCTTATAGGGAGGCGGGAGCAGCTGATTGGCAGACAGACATGTCAATCACCAGCACACCTGTCAGACCCTAGCAGGGTAATTAACCTAGACTAGGAAGCGCAGGAGCTGTTAACCCAGGCTTGTCTGAACACAGCCTACAGAAACAAGGTGTGCTGGCAAATAATTAACTATGTGCTGACTGAAACATGACATTGGGATTTGCTAAAGTTACTGTAAACAGACATTACCGACCATTCCCGGTTTGTCCAGAAAGTTTCCCTGTGTGTGGACCAATTTATTTACTTCATCAAGATTCACCGCAAAAGACGGAATGGTGGGGTCACGAGTGACAAAGAACTTTAAGGTAACTCCTAGTTACTTTTCCCTGTAACCTCCCCCAGAAGTAACTTGGACGGGTCCCGAGCTACCCGCAGAGAAGGAGATGGTAGAGCCACCGTGACATAGTTATTCTCATCTACCCTGCCATCCCAAGTCCAATCAGCCAAAGTTCTTTATAATACACCTGCTTGCAGACATTAGATATCTGCTAGACAAGAATTGTAAGCATATATCATAACCAGTCCCATCATTAACATGCAAATGCTGCTCTGTCAAACCAAGGGTGGTATTCCGGGGGTCTTCTAGTGGGCCCTAACCCGGCGTTGAAATAACAACTGGACCACAAAACAAGGAGTAGAACCTGGTTACCTGCACAGCACTGAGCACACAGATGCAATAGAATAAAATAACTTTCACCCATGGGTACTAGGCAGCCCTTAGGGCTTATTCACACTAATGCATGGGCGCAGTGTAGTGCGAACACAAAACTTGCGCGCTCAATACACAGTGAATAGAACCCATTGATTTCAATCGGTTTGTTCACATGAGTGTATTTATCACACGCATTCTCACAAACAAATGTGCAGCATATTCTATTTTCGTACATATTGCACATGAATATAACGAATATTAAACTAATTTATCTTAATTGCCCATTGAAATGAATGGGAGCATGTTTGCGTGTTTTTTGCACTCGCAAAAACGCACGACATTCGTGTGCAAAAAATACAGTAAAACATACACGGACATGTGCAGAAACACAACGGCCATCGGGCAAATACACAGCTCAAATGCGTGTGTAATTGCGCTTACGCAAGTATGAAGTCGGTCAAAGCAGTTTGATGCCAGCCGCACATCCTGTCGATATTGCAGCTGTGTTCTATGCGATATAGCTGCGTTTTCTTGCGTCAATATTGTGACTTTGTAGCGCTCTTTTGCCGGGTTTACCCTGGGGCTTGAAATATAAGCCCTACCTTCGAAAACAAGCTCTGGCTATATTTTTTTTAAAAACAATACATCACCTAACAGGCGCTGTCTGTTCCGCCAAACTTCTCCTTTCAAAGCTCCGCCACACTTGTCTGTAGTCTTCAGCCAGCGCTTCCTTGTGAAGGGGTTCCAAAATCCTGACTCCAGGAAGCGCTGGCTTTGATTGGTTCTCACTGGTTTAGTGATTGGCTGAGCCGCAGTACACGATGAACCAATCACAGCCATTCAATTTGATGCCTGTGATTGGTTCATCAAGTGCTGTAGTGATTGGCGCTCGAGAACCAATCAGAGCCAGCACTTCCTGGAGGCGCGATTTTTGAAGCCTTTCACCAGGGAGTGCTAGCTGAAGATAACAGACAAGTGCAGCGGAGCTTCGGGAGGAGCGGACAGCACTTGTTAGATAATGTATTATTTTTTGGGTAGGTTTTCAATGTAGCTAGGACTTATTTTAGGGATAAACAGTAGGAATTACAACACGACGCAACACATAGGAAGGCTCCATAGGGAAACATGGGCTACAAAACACCGCAAATTGCGGCAATATTCAGAATGCCACGATTGTTTTCTCGTAATGTAGCAGCCTACAAAACATTGCTCACATAAAAGAACCTATTGGAAAGCATGGGCTTCACATACATGAAATTTGTAGCGCTGTCACATTGCGAGAAAATCGTGCGATTTTGTCACCCGTGTGAAAGCAGCCTTAAATTGAACAGTCCACTTACTTTTTCTCCTGGCATTGTAGATGTATGCTCAGTGCACTGAAAAAAAGACATGAACGGTACTTCTGTTTGTGTGATATTAGTTTAGCCAGATTGTGTTTGCCTATAGCTGGGACTTACAAAACCATCAGACCACATTGTATTAGTAATCCATGCAGCAATCCAAGCAAGACCAAAGGGTTCACTTACTTTTTCTTACAACTGTAGGGCTATTTCAGACAACCGTATATCGGCTCAGTTTTCACGCCGAGCCAATATACGGTGTCCTTGTCTGCAGGGTGAGGAGGATGGAAGAGCCAGGAGCAGGAACTGAGCTTCCACCCGTCTCCACTATTTGCAATAGGAGGGGGCGAGATGGGGGCGGAGCTAAGTAACGGCACTTAGCTCCGCCCAGTCCCACCGCTCCAATTGTAAATAGTAGCAAGGGGCGGGAGCTCAGTTCCTGCTTCTGGCTCTTCCATTCCCCCCCTGCAGACAAGGACACCGTATATCGGCTCGGCGTGAAAACCGAGCCGATATACGGTCGTCTAAATAAGCCTGTAGGATATAAGTACGTATGCTGGAAGTAATATTCATGTGTATAACTAAAACCACCGTAGTGACCCAATAGGTTGGTTGTATCTCTGTCAGATGTTCTTCTTCGAGTTCCACTTTCCATCACAATCTTAATATAGTAAATTATGAAGGTTTCCTCTCCGTAATAATTCTGTCAGTACAAAAAAGAATACAAAAAAGTTCCTCTCCGCCTAAATTTACCGGCAGTCTCGCACACGTAGTCTAATAATATAGTCAGCGGCTAATGATGAGTCTTTGAGTCACCACAATGTAAAATAAGTAATATAAGGACATACATTCCTAGGCAGTGGAGGAGCAAACTCCTATAGGTAATGAACTGGAAGCCAGCGAGTGACAGCAAGGATGAGTCATCTCATCAAAAGAATTAGCATAACACTATATAGACAACTTTCATCCATGGACAAAAACTCTAATTGAAAGAAAACAAAAAAAACCACCCAGTGCACATATAAAATAGAAGCGAATTAATGAAGCATGACCATAATTAACCCTACAGATGTGTAATGTAGAATAGATGCCATCAGCAAACCCTGCAAACGCCCCAAAACCGCTAAATAATTCCCTACAACAGCTAAATAGCAGAATGAATGTGAATTGGTAAGAGAAAATCTCCAATAACCCCTTAAGGACCAGGGTGTTTCAGTTCTAAAGAAACAGACCGTTTTTAGGGATTTTACCCATGTGGTGGTTTTACAGCCCTATTTTTTTTTTCTTTAGCTATTTTTGATTTAGTTTTTATATTAGATCTTCTTTTCACCGACTTTATTGCCGTTTTATTAGGAATAAAAAGTTTTTAAAAAGTATATTTATTCTAAAATAAAGTACAGATTCCTCATTTGGTGTCAGACGTTTTGATATATAATTTGGATAGTCTCGGATTACAGGGCATATATGTTGACGGTTTGGGTTGGTCATTTTCTTTTTTTTTTTTACCTATTTTTGTAACTATTTATTTAACATTTGGTAATATAAGAGCTGTGGGGGTCATTCTCTGTTAGTCACTAACAAAGCTGATATGGGTCTGCTAGGACCCTGCAGCTGTGCTGTGGCAGGGGGCACCCAGCAGTCGTGATCGCCGGGTTGAATAGCAGAAACAGCACTTCCACTTTCTCTCTTCACTACATAATGCTCGCTGAGCGCTATGTAGCCTATGAAGGAGAAGGCAGAAGCAGTTAAAAAAACACTTCTGCTTTCTCCTCTAGGTCCTTGGCTATGACAAACAGCCAAGGAACTGACCTGCTCCTAATACATTGCAAGAGCATGAGCTTTAATCCTGCGCCATATTTTTACTATAGTCCAGGATTAAAGCCCAGGACCAAGCGCCATATATTTACTGTGCTTGGTTATTAAGGGGTTCAATATACAATAAAGAATCAAATTCAATGTCAATACATCTTGACACAGATTCAGAAGTGGCAAGATCAACCAAAGGCTGGCTCATAGTCCACCGAGCCACATAAGAAAGCAACAAGACAACAATACATTGGCACAATAATATAGTCATGGTAGACAGAGCATGCCATTAAATAAATTTACTGTTGTACATACAGGGTGAGACATCCTGTAGTTTACGCTGGTACCATTTCGGAATGCATACAACTTTCTGATCGCTCTTTATTGCTCTTTTTTTCTGGGAGACAGAGTGACTGAAAAAGTGCATTTCTGGCGTTCTCTCTTTTTTTTCAGACGACGTTCACCGTGCAGGGTAAATAATGCGTTACTTTGATAGATTGCACTTTTACGGATGCTACGATACCAAATATCTATTTTTGTTTTATAATTTAGATTTTTTATTATAGATATGGCAAAAGGGGGGTGTGTCAGAACCGGCAACTCTCGGGGCCGCCGTGCCCGCACCACCGGTCCGGCCACCCGGGGTACAGGAGCGCGGCGCAGAGGTACCCCGGTTCTTGTGATCTCCCCGGGCCGCTGTAAGACTGGTCGCCGCCGGGTTGCTAGGGAGGCAGCTGGTGCTTCTAGTGTCCTGACTACCAGGCTGGCTTCCCTAGTAACTGTCTGTGCAGCTAGACTGGGGGCGTGTCCCCAGCACCGCCCTGATTAGCCCTGCTGCTGTCAGGCTCCCCGCCCCAATCAGCTTCTGGGGCGGGAGCGCTGACAGCATTTAAATAGGTGTGTTTTCCTCTCAGGCCTCGCCAGTGTTAGTTTGGTTCTCCAGCTGCACCCGCGTTTATCCTGACTGCTCTTGTGACCTCGGCTTTTCTGACACCTGCTTTTGGACTTGACTACGTTTTTGCCTGACCCCTCCGTACTGCGTACCCTCTTGTTGCCTACCCGGATTGTCTGACCATTCTACCGTTGCTTGTCTCAGTGTCTGTTTGTCTCCCGTGTCCCGCTTCCCTAGTGAGGGTAGGGACCGTCGCCCAGTTGTCGCCCTGGGGGGTAGCCCAGGGGGGCAAGTAGGCAGGGACAGGGGTTGCGGGATACCTCAGGGACCCCCATATCCCGGACACTGTCCTGACAGTAACACTGGCCGAACTAAGGTCAGACCCTTGCATCCGCCCGGCAACTTTGAGCCCCTCAATGGAGGCCGTGGCGGCTGTAGCGAACCAGGTCCAGGTCCTTACGACCCTTGCCCAGGACCTAACAGCCCGCTTGCAGCCACGGGAACAAGTGGCAGCTGCAGGTCCCATGCAGCCCTCGTCCGCTCCAGGAACGATGTCAGAACCTCGAGCCACGCTTCCGGATTGCTTCTCCGGAGAGAGAGATCAGTTTTTTGCATTTAGAGAGAGCTGCAAGCTCTACTTTGATCTCCGCCCCCACTCCTCTGGTACTGAATACCAGAAAGTGGGAATCGTAATTACCCGCCTGAGGGGAGAGCCCCAAAATTGGGCTTTCTCGCTACCAGCTGGCTCTCCAGCCCGACTATCCCTTGACGCCTTTTTTTTCGCCCTGGGTCAAATTTATGACGAACCCGACCGGGCGGGCTACGCAGTCTCCAAACTTCTGGCCCTGCGCCAGGGTTGTAAGATGGCGGAGGACTACTGTTCCCAATTCCGTCAACATTGTACGGAATCCCGGTGGAACGATGCCGCCCTAAAAGACTTATTTTTGACCGGTCTGTCTGAGGGTCTCAAGGACCTACTTGTGGCCCACCCAGAGCCTAAAACCCTGGAGCAAGCCATGTCGCTGGCTATTCGAGCCGACCGACGTTTGAGGGCCAGACACGCCGCTCGGACCACCCCACTCCCCACGTCTACTTCTTCGACTGACCCGACCTTTTACCCTCCCACCACCGAGGCCATGGAGCTGGGAGCCGTGAACCCCGAGCAACGACGGGAACACCGCCTGAAGAAGAACCTCTGCTTCTACTGTGGGGAGCCGGGTCACCGCATTGCTACCTGCGCTAAGAAGCCACGGCAGGAAGAACTCCCGCTCCTAGGCAGTTATCGGGGGGACTGTCTAGGAGCCAAGGTACTCCCTGTGTTGTCCAAAATGTTAGTGCCTTGCACCCTAGAATTTCATGCTTTCCACCGTACTGGGCAAGCCTTTGTTGATTCGGGGGCTGCGGCTAATTTCGTTAACTTTAATTTCGTTGCTCAACTGTCCGGGGTTTTGTTACGTTTAGAAACTCCGATTCTGGTTTCAGGAGTGGACTCCACTCCTTTGCAAGCAGGGGTGGTTAATCTGGTGACCCCTGAAGTAAGGTTTACTATAGGAGCCTTACACGTGGAAACCTGCACCTTTCTAGTGATGAGAGATTTGTCTGTGGACGTCGTCCTAGGCCTCCCCTGGCTCCGGGAGCACAACCCGGTAGTAAATTGGGACACGTTGGAACTGGTAAAGTGGGGTCCCCGCTGTGCCAACCACCTTTGTGCGGTGAAGGTGGGAATCTCCACCTGCGAGGGGAGCCCCCTACCAGAATACCTCTCCGAGTTTTCTGACGTGTTCTCCAAACAATTATCTGAAGCTCTGCCCCCTCATAGGGAATGGGACTGTAAAATAGACTTGATTCCTGGGGCCAAACTTCCTAAGGGCCGCATTTATAACGTTACGGTTCCAGAGAGAGAATCCATGAGGGACTACATCCAGGACAGCCTGGCCAAGGGGCACATCCGGCCCTCAGAATCCCCGGTGGGTGCCGGATTTTTCTTCGTTGAGAAGAAGGATGGGGGTCTCCGGCCCTGTATTGACTATAGAGAGCTAAATAAAATCACAGTCCGAAACCAGTATGCTCTTCCACTCATTCCTGACCTCCTCAACCAGGTCGCTGGTGCCCGATGGTTTTCTAAACTTGATCTCAGGGGAGCATACAACCTCATCCGCATTCGGGAGGGGGATGAGTGGAAAACCGCCTTCAATACGCCCCTCGGGCATTTTGAATACCTAGTTATGCCTTTTGGATTGTGTAACGCCCCCGCCATTTTTCAGGGGTACATGAACTCAGTGTTTCAGGATATCATGGGGGTGTTCGTGGTTGTATATCTAGACGACATTTTGATTTTTTCCTCCGACTTGCCGAGTCACCATACTCACGTTCAGACTGTGCTAGCTCGACTCAGACATAACAAGCTGTTTGCTAAACTCGAGAAATGTGTTTTCGGGGTACAAAAGATATCATTTTTGGGGTATATCATCACGCCATGCGACTTCCAGATGGATCCTGAAAAGGTGAAGGCCATCACGGAGTGGGCCCAGCCAGGGTCGTTGAAAGCCCTTCAACGCTTCCTCGGCTTCGCCAACTACTATCGCAAATTCATTAAAGACTTCTCCGTGGTGGCTAAACCTCTAACGGACCTCACCAGAAAGGGGGCAGATGTGAGGACCTGGTCTGCTGAGGCTCTGAGGGCCTTCAATACCCTAAAGGCGGCGTTCTCGTCTGCACCTGTCCTAGTACAACCGGATCTGTCCAGTCCTTTTGTGGTGGAGGTAGATGCCTCTGAGTTTGGTGTGGGAGCGGTACTGTCCCAAGGTCCCTCCACTCTCACCAACCTTAGACCGTGTGCCTATTTTTCTAGGAAGTTTTCGTCCACCGAACGGAACTATGATATAGGCAACCGGGAATTGCTGGCGATTAAGTGGGCTTTCGAAGAGTGGAGGCATTTTTTGGAAGGAGCCCATCACCAGATTACGGTACTCACTGACCATAAAAACCTCACTTATCTAGATTCCGCTAAGAGGTTAAATGCTCGGCAAGCCCGCTGGGCCTTGTTTTTCTCTCGGTTCAATTTTGTTGTTACCTATAGACCCGGTTCTAAGAATGTCAAGGCTGATGCCCTGTCTAGGAGTTTTGGTTCTCCGGAACCTTCCGAGCCGGAGCCTGAGAGCATTCTCTCCCCTGGGGTGGTCCTCGCTGCTGTCTCCTCCGACCTTTCACCTCTCATTCACGCCGCTCAACAATCTGCTCCTGAAGCCCTTCCGGAAGGCAAATTATTTGTCCCGTTGTCACTGAGATTGAAAGTGTTAGAGGAGACACATGCTTCAGTCCTAGCTGGACACCCCGGTATCAGGGGTACTCTGGAGTTAGCGGCCAGACTCTATTGGTGGCCGCACATGGCCAAGGATGTACGGGTATTTGTGTCTGCGTGCCCGGTTTGCGCAAGGGGGAAGAACCTCAGGAGACGTCCTGAGGGGCCTCTTCTGCCCTTGCCCATTCCGTCCAGGCCATGGTCCCATTTGTCCATGGATTTTATTACTGATCTGCCATCCTCGCTGGGGAATACGGTCATTTGGGTAATAGTTGACCGTTTCTCCAAAATGTCTCATTTTGTTCCACTTGGCAAGTTGCCTAACGCCAAACTTTTGTCTGAGATGTTCATCAAGGAGATTGTTCGGTTACATGGGATCCCCGAGGATATTGTGTCTGATAGAGGGGTTCAGTTCGTCGCTCGCTTCTGGCGAGCCTTCTGTAAAAATCTAAACGTTAATTTGTCCTTTTCCTCCGCTTTCCATCCCGAGAGTAACGGACAAACGGAACGGATGAACCAAGAACTTATCCAGTATCTGCGACTGTTTGTCTCTGATAACCAGCATCAGTGGGCCAACTACTTACCTCTCGCCGAATTTGCTATTAACAACCATGGTAACTCGTCGACCCAACTGTCACCTTTTTTTTGTAACTATGGGTTCCATCCCCGGTTCTCGCTTTCTACTCCTTTGGTCTCGAACAATCCGGCCGCCGACATATCCGCCGAAGAACTGTGCACAGTTTGAGCCCAGGTTCGTAAGAACCTTCAGGGTTCCCAAGAGAAACTGCGTAAATACGCAAATAAAAGACGTACTATCTCTGCACCTTTTGTGGTCGGGGAGCAGGTTTTATTATCATCTAAGAATCTGAGACTTAAGGTTCCCTCCCTGAAACTTGCTCCTCGGTTCATTGGCCCATTTACGGTTTCTCAGGTTATCAACCCGGTGTCATATAAGTTGGCACTTCCTGACCCCTGGAAGGTCCACAAGGTTTTTCACAAGAACTTGCTTAAGAAGTATGTGACTCCAGTTCTCCCCACCCAGAACCCGCCTCCTCCCTCTCTGGTACAGGGGGAACTGGAGTATGAAGTAGAAAGGCTTGTGGATGCCCGACGGGTTAGAGGTGGGCTGCAGTACCTGGTCCACTGGAGAGGATTTGGCCCTGAGGATAGGACGTGGGTCCCTGCCAGGGACGTTCATGCGCCACCCCTAGTCCAGGCATTCCACAGGGCTTTCCCGCTTAAGCCCGCACCTGGCCATGGGGGTCCGGTGTACCCCCGTAGAAGGGGGGGTACTGTCAGAACCGGCAACTCTCGGGGCCGCCGTGCCCGCACCACCGGTCCGGCCACCCGGGGTACAGGAGCGCGGCGCAGAGGTACCCCGGTTCTTGTGATCTCCCCGGGCCGCTGTAAGACTGGTCGCCGCCGGGTTGCTAGGGAGGCAGCTGGTGCTTCTAGTGTCCTGACTACCAGGCTGGCTTCCCTAGTAACTGTCTGTGCAGCTAGACTGGGGGCGTGTCCCCAGCACCGCCCTGATTAGCCCTGCTGCTGTCAGGCTCCCCGCCCCAATCAGCTTCTGGGGCGGGAGCGCTGACAGCATTTAAATAGGTGTGTTTTCCTCTCAGGCCTCGCCAGTGTTAGTTTGGTTCTCCAGCTGCACCCGCGTTTATCCTGACTGCTCTTGTGACCTCGGCTTTTCTGACACCTGCTTTTGGACTTGACTACGTTTTTGCCTGACCCCTCCGTACTGCGTACCCTCTTGTTGCCTACCCGGATTGTCTGACCATTCTACCGTTGCTTGTCTCAGTGTCTGTTTGTCTCCCGTGTCCCGCTTCCCTAGTGAGGGTAGGGACCGTCGCCCAGTTGTCGCCCTGGGGGGTAGCCCAGGGGGGCAAGTAGGCAGGGACAGGGGTTGCGGGATACCTCAGGGACCCCCATATCCCGGACACTGTCCTGACAGGGTGATTTAAACTTTTATTCTTTTTTTTTTTTTACAATTAGTAAAACTTTATTGATCTGATTTTTACTTTTTTTTTTTAGCCCCCACAGGAGACCACAACATGCGATGCTTTGATCGCTTCTGCAGTATGATGTAATGCTATAGCATTACATCATACTGCAATCTGACAGGCAGTCTATCAAGCCACCCCACAGGGATGGCTTGGTAGGCAGTCTGCCCAGACAGCCCTGGGGCCTTTCAGGAGGACCTCGGCTGCCATGACACCCGCATGGCTCCCTCTCACCGCACGGGGGCCGTACGGGACCCCTGAACATCGTTCGCAGGATTTAAATGCCACTAACAGAATTGACAGCGGCATTTAAAGGGTTAATAGCCGTGATCGGCCGCACGGCTGATTGGAGCTATTGCCCGCGGGTGTCAGCTGGCCCCGTGCTGTGTGAAGAGAGGTCGCCCTGCAATCTCTCTTTATATATACCCTGACGCTGCATGATGTAAATGTACATCATATAGCGGGAAGGGGTTAATGACTAGGCTGGACCAGACAGTTTTTAGGGATTTTACCCATGTGGTGGTTTTAATGCCCTATTTTTTTTCCGTCTGCTGCCAAAATTGTTTTAGCAGTTTTTTTTTCCGTGACATATAGGGATATTTTTTAAATATCTTTTTCACTGACTTTTTTTCCGTTTTTAGTTTTATTGGGGGTAAACCACCCCCCCCCCCCCCCCCAAATTTTTTTTTTAACATTTAGAGGTATTTTTTTTTAATTAGTATATTTTCGCTAAAATAAAGTATGGGAACAGGTTCCTCATTTTGTTTCAGACGTTTTGATATATAATATGTATGGTTTTGGATTACAGAGCGCACACGGCGACTGTTTTGGTTGGCGTCGGCTTTGGGTTATTTTCTTTTTTATGTATATATTTTTATTTTATTCTGTAATTTTGTTTTACTTATTTACTTAATTATTTTTTTACTATCTATGTCCCCCATGACGTTATGTAAGACCTCTGCGGGACATTCTCATGTTTTTGTTTTTTTATTTGACGCTTTTCCACTATAGCTGAGGCACCCATAGAAGCCCCAGTTACAGGAAAAACATCCTCCTGTAGTGATAATAGTCACTTGCAGAGCTGATCAGGGTCTGCTAGAACCCTGCAACTCTGCTGCGACAGGTGAACTCAGGAGGCAGCCAGCTGGCGTAGTGGAAGAATGATTTTCACTTTCCCTCTTTAGTACATAGCGCTCATTCAGCGCTGTGTACTAGAGAAAGGAGAAGGCAGGAAGGGTTAAAAATCATTCCTGCCTTCTCCCATGGGTTCTCAGCTGTCACTAACAGCTGATAACCCAACATGCTTCTGATTTATTGCAGAAGCAGGAGGCTTTAAACCCCCACTGTATTTTTACTATTGGCTCGGTTTAAAGCCCAGGACCAGGCGCCGTAAATTTACTGTGCTTGGTCCTAAATGGGTTAAAAACTGATTGTTCGGTGTTTCATATTGGAGTGTAAATAGGAAGATGGAACAATACATATGCAGCACCAGCTATTGGAAGGCAGCATTCCTGCAAGTCATTGTTAGACTTTTTAAACAAGTCTTGTTACAATGGGAATTGTAAGCAAAACCCCCAAACCATACACAGACAGCTGTTTTAAGATAATTGTCTCTTACTAGGCAAGCCTTACTGGCTTGGCTAGAAAGAGGCTTATAGACATTTGTCATGACAGGTATCGTTTCTCCTTAAAGAAAGTACCTACAAGGTATATGAGGAGAATTATAAGGTCATCCATGCTCCTCTGGGAAATGTGCAAATGGGAAGATGGAACAATACCTCTGCAGCACCAGCTATTGGAAGGCAGCATTCCTGCAAGTCATTGTTAGACTTTTTAAACAAGCCTTGCTACAATAACTGGGAATTGTAAGCAAAACTCAAAAACCATACACAGACAGCTGTTTCGAGATAATTGTCTCTTACTAGGCAAGCCTTACTGGCTTGGCTAGAAAGAGGCTTATAGACATTTGTCAGGACAGGTATCGTTTCTCCTTAAAGAGAGCACCTACAAAGGTATGTGAGGAGAATTATAAGGTCATCCATGCTCCTCTGGGAAATGTGCAAATGGGAAGATGGAACAATACCTCTGCAGCACCACGTATTGGAAGGCAGCATTGCTGCAAGTTAATGTTAGACTTTTTAAACAAATCTCATAACGATGACTGAGAATTGTAAGCCGAAGCCAGAAACCTGCTTCACACTGATGAGAGGCAATCACCCCGAAACAGCTGTCTGTGTATAGTTATTCTGGTTTTGGCTTACAATTCCTAGTCATTGTTACGAGACTTACGAGCTCCAATAGGTGCAGCTGCAGAGGCATTGTTCTATCTTCCCAATTGCATATTTCCCAAAGGAGCATGGATGGCCTTATAAGTCTCTCACACACCTAGGTGCTCTCCTTAAGGAGAAATGATACCCTTTCTGACCCACAGAGCACGAGAGCCGCACAATTCTCAATGAGAATTGTATAGTTTAAACAGGCTGTACAAGCGTGATGATGTCACTAGCTCGTTCACTAGAGCAAATGAGAATCATGAGATTCTCGGCCCACCCAAAAGGGCCTTAACTAATCCTTTAAATTTAGTATTTACAGACTATAAGATCCACATGGACAAAGAAGAAATAATGGGTGTGCAGATTATTTACTGTAGTTTTCGTTCTTCCATAGAACGTCCTCATCTGCTGACTCTACCAACAAATGTTTGGTATTATTTCTCACACGTATTTGTATCTGACAGTGTTAACATTCAATTGCACAGACTAAGATGTTTCATTTTGATTCCGAGAAACCCTTGAGGCAATTTCAACAGACAAACATATTCAAAGACGAGGAAAGTGATAAAGTGATGGATGTGTTAATTCCCTTTATTTCTCTCCCAGATGAGAATGTTACATAAAGTATTACAGATCCTTGTACTGAGACCTACATATAAAACTAGAATAGCATGCACTGCGTAGAATGCCTGTCTACAATACTACAGTCAAGTGAAAGTGTTGTCATGGAAAACAGAAGATGGTTGGCGTGTCAGTCACAAAAAGCACTTACTAATTGTTCCTCATCACAATTTGTGGTGATATAGCTATCAATGATTGGCCAGTATCTTATCATTTAAAACAAGGCATCTGCTAAGGAGTTTATGACTGTGCTTATTAGTTCTTGTCTTCATTAAAGTGCTATTGTTATGTCCATGTAGGACCTATCCTATAAGGCTGACATGGGTGTAAATATAATGTCCTGAAAGTGCCGCGTCCAAGGAGACAGCGGTGTAGAGATGTTAACCTTGTCACAGGGCTCTACCATCTCCTCCCTAAGGCCCCCTGCACATGGGCAGATCCACAGAGCAGAAGATGCTGCTGGACAGGTATGCAGGGGTCACCGGCTAGGCATCGGGTCGATCTCCGTTGTGGGAATCCCGCATGCGGACGCCGACCCGCCAATGTGTAAGAGGCCTTAGGGTAGCACGGGACCCGAGCTCGTTACTGCTGGGGGAAATCACAGGGATAGTAACCAGGGGTTACCTTAAGTCCGATTGTCATTCGTGACGCCACTGTTCCTTCTCCTGAAATGGATCTTGTAGACGAATACAATAGTCTAACACCAGAAGAGTATATTTTGGAACAAAACCGTGAACAGTCAATCCTGTCCATTTACTTAAACTTCTCAATAAAGTCAATAACAGTTGCAGAAATCACAGCATTCAAGAATCCTATCTTGGTGGAGCTCATGTGGTATTGGAACAATCCACAGGCCAAGTTGTCTACAGGTTCTTTCACTCCCAGCAATCATTTTCTCCACCAGCAAAATACTCACACTTGCTTTCTTCTCTTCTCACTGATAAGCGGTTCCATTCTCTCAGTACTCAGCAGTAGTACAGAGGATTCCTGTGTTGAACGGACCCAGGCTGAGCATCAGGCAATCCCTCGGCCTCCTCCATGCTCCACACACAGACCAACCTGGCAGCCTCTCTGTAGTTCCTCCTCTCTCTGACTCTGCACTCAGCCCAACTCTCCACTATTCTCTACTACTCTCTCCTTGCATTGCATTCTGTAAACACACACATATATATATATATATATATATATAAAAAACACCATCACATGACCACAAATGATACACACAAAACAATACATTTTGCAGGCAGGACAGAACATACCAGACATCAACCCTTTCAGTCCTGCAAACAACAATACACATGAATCTAATGCGCTCTACAAACAAGACACTGACAAGATAGTGACATGAGACAGACAAAGAACATTCTGAAGGGGACTCCATTAACTCTGAGGCATTACAGAAGGACCAATATACAAACTAATGCAAACACAACAGACTCAGATAGACAAAAACTAACAGACTTCACTTATTATAAACACAAAATAATACAAAATAGCATATAAGAAAACATAAATACAGGAAATTAGGTTACTTGCACATGGGCAGTCTTCACCCCGTGCCAAACCCTCTCTGAAGCAGTCAACGTGGATCATTTTAAGGAGCTGTTTTATCATTCAGTGTCAATCAGACCGTCCAAACAACCAGAGAGAGAACACCAATGTCTCAGCTTGTCGGTCATGACAGTGTTGTATTACATTAACCCCGTTGTGGAAGCAGACTAGTCACTCTGTTCCCTATATAGGTTGCTGGTTGACACATTTTGTGTAGGGGTTGCCTGCTACTATCTGTATCCGTATAGTTGCATGTTAGTGTTTCCCTCTGAGTCTCCACCTCTGAGAGAGCTTTTATTTGGTGGTCTTCTCTAGTCTACCTATCAGCATGTAGGGAAGGCTTTATAATCCTACCTTTCCCTTAGCTCAATGCTGTGTATTGCGGTTCAGTTGGTCGTGGTGGTTGGAGCAGTGTCCAAGTCCCCCTCGAGTTAGCTGAGCATCTTTCAGTTAAGTTGCGGTTTATTTCCCTCACTCTTGGTTACTCACACTGTGGTACGGTCTTCTTCCTTGCCTCCTGTTAGGGTCAAGTAGCACACCAAGCGACGTTCAGCAGGTTCGCACTTATCAGAGGGGTAAATCTGCTTTTAAGTAGGGATCTTTCCCAGTTAGGAGCAAGGTCAGTTTTCCCTACTACTTTGTGTTTTCCTTTGTTGAATAGATGTTTTACTGCAGCATTGCATTTCCAATTTGCTGGTGTTGACAGTCTTGCGTCTGTCCTGGGCGAGGTGTGCATTGTGCCTAGGTCAAATTTGACAACCATTGAATGCTCTGATGTTCAACTATTTTTCCCTCATAGGAGGAAGATGAGAGTGGGTCACTGCTTGTAGTTAGCCCTCCACACTCAATGTGTACTCAAAGGGATGTGGAAACAGAGGTGCCAGCTCTCAGTGCTCATAGGGTCCACTCAGGAGGAAAAGGACAACAAAGAGGAAGAGGAGGTGGGAGAGGATGAAGTACTTATTCTAACATGGAGGAGCAGGAAGAGGAGGAAGATGTAGGCGTTCAGGGGCAGTACATTGTCAAGGCAGCGAGTAGGGTGTTGCATAAAAACTAAAGGCAAGGCCAACACCCTCAGGAACTACTAGTTGCTGAAGCAGCAACATGATGCCCATAGCTAAGTCTGCTCAAAGGACTTGTGCAGCATGGGCATTCCTTGAAACCGTACTTAAAGGGGTTGTCCCGCGCCGAAGCGTTTTTGTTTTTTTTTCAACCCCCCCCCCCCCGTTCGGCGCGAGACAACCCAGATGCAGGGGTTAAAAAAGAACACCGCGCAGCGCTTACCTGAATCCCCGCGCTCCGGTGACTTCTTACTTACCTGCTGAAGATGGCCACCGGGATCTTCTACCTCGGTGGACCGCAGGGCTTCTGTGCGGTCCATTGCCGATTCCAGCCTCCTGATTGGCTGTAATCGGCACGTGACGGGGCGGAGCTACACGGAGTCGGCATCCTGCACGAGCGGCCCCATTGAGAAAAGAAGAAGACCCGGACTGCGCAAGCGCGTCTAATTTGGCCATTAGACGCCGAAAATTAGACGGGCTCTATGGAAACGAGGACGCTAGCAACGGAGCAGGTAAGTGAAAAACTTCTTATAACTTCTGTATGGCTCATAATTAATGCACAAGTTTGGGCTACTATCCAACTGCCTCATCTATGACATGCCTACATGGTGTAATTACATGTTGCTTATGTTGCAGAGGCTAATCCAGCAGTTGTGAGTGATCACAGAATACCAGAGGATGTTTGCGTTCATAGACACTACATGTAGATCAGTCACTTCATGCTTGTGGAGTGGCTGCAAATCAGAGTGTGCCATTTTAGCCTGTTTTGAGGAAGTGACAAAAATGGTTAGTTGTGATGACGCACTGATCAGTATGATCATCCCTGTTGCCTGCCTGCTGAAACAGATGCTACAGGGCCTCAGGGACAATGGTGTATTGCTGCCACAGGAGGAAGAGGAAGAAGGGATACTAATGTTTCAACTGTCTGGTCAGTCATTACTCAAAACAGCAGCAAGGGTGGCTTTGGTCAAGAAAGGAAGATGTCTTATCCAACACATTTCTCCATCAATGGAAGAAGTACAGAGGAGAAAGAGCTGAAGGAGGAAGAGGAGAGAAATAATATAGGTCGAGGCAGAGGAGGGGGCTACGCAACATTCCTTGCATCCATTTCTAACCCTAATTATTCTACGTGGATGGTGGGACCAGCCAGAGGACACTCTTAGGCCTGACCCTCAGGAATGTGGGCCATCACTCTTATGCACTTTGAGGCATATTAGTGCTTTTATGTTGGAGTGCTTGCAGAAGGACCATCACAAAGCCCACATTAAAACATTAGATCATTACTGGGTGGCCACCTTCCTTGATCATCGCTATGAGGCCTAAATAACAAATCTCATTCCAGCAGTGGAGAGGGACCTCAAAATGCTGAATTATCAGGGCCAACTGTTAAGCTGCTTGAGCATAGTATTTCCCCATGGCCACGAGGATGCATCCACAATGGATTGCAGCTCTGTGGCTCATGGCAGATGAGCAAGAAGCCACAGAAGCATCACTACCAGTAGCAGGGGAAGTCTAAATGAGGCGTGGCACAGGTTTTTCAGCCCATCCCAGCCTGCAGCAAAAACAAAGGGAAGGACTGATAGTCACAGGCAGCACATATCCATTTTGGTCCAAGAGTATGTCAGCCCTTGCATTAATGTACTCAGACATGGCATTGGCCTCTTTAACTTCTGGGTGTCTAAGCTGGCTGAGTGTCCAGACCTTGCACAATATGCTTTAGAGGTGGTTGCATACCCCACTGCCAGTGTGCTATCAGAAAGGGTGTTCAGCACAGTTGGGGTGTGATAACTGACAGGTGAATCCACCTGTTTGCAGACAATGTGGATCACCTGACATTTATAAAAATTAACCAGGCATGGCTTTCACCTGACTTCTGCACTCCCATGGTAGATTCCACTGATTAGTTGGCACGCTGGCAATTTTTACTCACATATGACTGACCATAGATTTATATTGAAGACCATACTGTGCCCTCAAGGTGATGTTGTTTTTGGTGGTAGTGCTGCTGCTCTCCTTCTCCTGCTTCCACCGACCACCATGTTTCCTCCCCTTTCTCCCTAAAATTTCTACAGTACATGAAACAGCTGTAGCTCTACAGCTTTTCCCTGGAGAAGGCCCGTGCTTGGCTGTTCTGTTCACCTGGTAGAATTTGTGCTTTGAAAATATTATGACATTGCTTTTAAAACAAACACCACACCTACTGTCTCCATTAGTATTTTTTTGGTAACTCTACTTTTTGGAGGTGGAGAAGGAGTAGGAAGCCCATACTTAAGTGTTGTGTTCACCTGGCAGAATTTGTCCTTGTACAATTTATGATATTGCTTTTAATACAAGCAGCACACCTGCTTTCTTGCGTAGCAACACTTTTGTTATATCTACCACCTTTCCTTGGAGCAGGCCCGTGCTTGAGTGTTGTGTTCATCTTGCAGAATTTCGCCTTGTAAAACATATGACGTTACATTTAAAATAGGCAGCACATCTGCTGTCTCCCTTGGTGCAATTTTTCATCTAGGAGACTCTATATTGCCCTTCTTTTCTTTTCGTTAACACCCCTGTGCTACAATTGACCCCTACACTACTTTACAATACTGTACCAATTTTTGGGAGGAGCACAATGTTCCCAGATGTGTTGCTGTATTCCCATACAATTTGGGGGGCTTTGGCTGCATTGGGGATCTTCTGAAGGGCAATTTAGTGAACCTGATTTTTACTCCCGTTGACTTTAATGGGAGTCGGAATTGAGCATCCCGATTCATAATGATTTTCGTAAAATCAGTCCGATACCGACACAAATTGATTATTCCACTAATCACTGATCACAAATTACAATCCTATACCTGCAGGTCCCTAAACTCTCCCCTGAATTGCTTTTTTTTAAAATTTAATACCTTCGGTGTTGCTGTCCTTTAATAAACCTTTGTGGTCCTATTGCAGCTATGATTCCACTTTACTGGTGAAGCATGGATATGCCGCCGATTTCCCATCTGGTGAGAAAGGTGTCTCAGATCGCTACACTGGAAGAACTGTGTGCCCAAGAAAAAGAAAAGCATATTAGCCGCAAGAAGATATGGATCCCCTGGCTATCCTTCATACAGGATCCAGACTCGGAGCGTTGGATTAGAGACTGCCCAACCCTACAAATACTTGAAGTTCGGTCTAGATGAGGTGTCTTGGCTCCATCCACACCGCACTGATATGTTGCTATAAAATGTCTCTTACCTTTCATTATTTCACTTTGCTGTTTTCACCATCCCCAGAGAAGGAAGATTTATTTTAACAGCAGACTGAAATGTTACAAAATATAGATCTATGATTTTATTTTTAACAAGTGATGTATCTGTTCCTTACATATTTGGTTGTGTTTACCTGTAATTTACACAATTTTCTGCAACATTTTTGTATTGACTTTCTGATGTACAATCAAGACTTCAATAAAAAGAAATGAAAAAGAAAATGTGCCAGAAAACTATCTTACATGTTTGCACATTAATGTGTTTTACACACTTTTAGACACTTTTTTCACGGTGTCCGGAAAATGGCCAGGACAATGTGGGAAGTGGCGTGGCTTAATAGGAAATGGGACGTGATTAGAGATGAGCGAGCGTACTCGGAAAAGCACTATTCGCTCGAGTAATTTGCTTTATCCAAATATCGCTGTGCTCGGGTCTGAAGATTCGGGTGCCGCTGCGGCTGACAGGTGAGTCGCAGCGGGGAGCAGGGGAGAGCGGGCGGGAGAGAGGGAGAGAAAGATCTTACCTCCGTTCCTCCCCGCTCTCCCCTGCAGCTCCCCGCTCCGTGCTGGCACCCGAATCTTCAGACCCGAGCACAGCGATACTCGGATAAAGCAAATTACTCGAGCGAGTAGTGCTTTTCCGAGTACGCTCGCTCATCTCTAGACGTGATCTATATGTGACATCATGTACCTAAAATGCGATAAAATTTTGGTTCAAAAACGGGAGTAAAACTAATAGTTTATATAAACGTAAGGTGCTTTCAAATGGAAAAGATGATCATTCAAAAAAATCGTTCAAACAAGCAAAAGTGAAGAGTGATTGTTCGGTCTAAACACAAGCCAACGTCGAACAAGAATCGTTCACTTTTAGTTCGGCGTTCATTTTGGGCAGGCATAAAAACCATTGGCTCGTTCACTTATGATTCGGTTTAAATAGCAGCCGTTCTGTCCCTCTCATATACCTATACAGCGAATGTGAAAGACTGAACGATTCTCATTTGAACAAGCCAATGATGTATCTGTCTGTTTAAACAGGCTGCACGTGACTGAATGAGCTAGCGGTGACGTCACTTCTCGTCTAAAAGAACCTAGGGATGATTTTCAGGGAAGGGATTATATTTAAAGCCCTACCCCGAAAATCACTGCGGGGGTTGTCTGCATCTCATTGCTTGCAATGAGGCCGCCGGCAGCAGCGGGGGCTCCATTGGAAGCAATGGGAGAACATCGCATTCCTTTGTCACAGCTGTGGCAGGGGATTCTTTGCCCCCCGCAGGGAGTGCCATTATCACTGAACACTGACAGTGCTGTCACGGTTTTCAGTGATGAGGGGACTAACCGCGGGAATATTTACGTGCAGCACGAATCTCCCTGCTGTGTGGATGTCCTATCTTTTGCAGGTGCCTGAATTTGTGCGCCTGTAAAAAACGGTCATGTGGCCACACCATAGGTAACCAATGGTTCTATTAAACACGCTTTTTTTTTTAGCACAAAGGCACGCACAAGAAAGACACTCATCTGACTTCGCCCTAAAGGTGTATTTCCACTTCATGCATTTATGGCATCACCCTATGATATATCATAAACATATGATAGGTTGGAGTAGCACCTGTTGGGAGAATGTGCAAGTGAAGGTGGCCAATATCAGCTGTATGTGGAGAGAGCACTCCACCTCACTATTAAGTCTGCTACTATATGCAGCCACTTGCTGATGGGGATTTTCAAGATAAGGATATGGATTTGCCTTAAATATTTGAAGTCGGAATTCCCTCATATGTCAAGTTGTTAGATGTCACTTAAAGGGGTTGTCTCACGAAAACAAGTGGGGTTATACACTTCTGTATGGCCATATTAATGCACTTTGTAATATACATCGTGCATTAAATATGAGCCATACAGAAGTTATTCACTTACCTGCTCCGTTGCTAGCGTCTCCGTCGCCATGGATCCGTCTAATTTCGCTTTCTTCTGGCGTTTTTAGACGCGCTTGCGCTGTGCGGTCTTCTTCCTGGTGAATGGGGCCGCTCGTGCCGGAGAGCTGGTCATCATAGCTCCGCCCCGTCACGTGTGCCGATTCCAGCCAATCAGGAGGCTGGAATCGGCAATGGACCGCACAGAGCCCACGGTGCACCATGGGAAAGGACCCGCGGTGCATCGTGGGTGAAGATCCCGGCGGCCATCTTGGTGAAGGAAGAAGTAGGAAGAAGGAAGACGTCGCAGAGCGAGATTCGGGTAAGTAATATGTTTTGTTTTTTTTTTAACACATCCATTGGGGTTGTCCTGCGCCAAACGGGGGGCCTATGGAAAAAAAAAAAACGTTTCGGCGCGAGACAACCCCTTTAAGATCATATGTCGTTACTATCCGACCTTTGATGGCTGTCCATTAGTTATAACTAGAGATGAGCGAGCATACTCGCTAAGGGCAATTGCTCGACCGAGCATTGCCCTTAGCGAGTACCTGCCCGCTCGGAAGAAAAGATTCGGCTGCCGGCAGCGGGCAGGGAGCAGCGGGGGAGAGCGGGGAGGAACGGAGGGGAGATCTCTCTCTCCCTCTCTCCCCCTGCTCCCCCCTGCTCACTGCCACAACTCACCTCTCACCCACACCGGCAGCCAAACCTTTTCTTCCAAGCGGGGAGATACTCACTAAGGACAATGCTCGATCGAGCAATTATCCTTAGCGAGTATGCTCGCTCATCTCTAGTTATAACCCCAATTCTAAAATAGTTGGGATACTATGTAAAATGTAAAGAAATATTAAGCAAAGGTCTGGACTGCAGGCGGACAGTTCAGTACCCGGTCTCTTCTTCTGCGAAGACATGCTGCTGAGATGGATGCAGCATGTGGTTTAGCATTTTCTTGCTGAAATATGCAAGGCCTTCCCTGAAAGAGACATTGTCTGGATGGGAACATATGTTGTTCTACAACTTCCCATATACTACTCAGCATTGATAGTGGCTTTCAGGATGTGTAAGCTGCCCATGACATAGGCACTAATGCAACCCCATACCATCATTTGTGCTGATAACAAGCTGGATGGTCGCTCTCCTCTTGAGTCGACAGGGCATGGTGGCTGTGGATTCCAAAAAGCTTTTCAAATTTTGATTCCTCTGACCACTGAACAGTTTTCCATTTTGCCTCAGTCCATTTTAGATGAGCTTTTGCCCAGAGAAGACGTCTGTGTTTCAGGTTTGTGTTCACAGACAATGATTTCTGGAACAATTCCTGAGTCCATGCAGTGATTTGCATGTTGTGTCTAAATGCACGGACATCGTGCAGTTTTCGTGCACGAGTCATTCCTTGCTCAATTCAAGTTTTCTAGAATTGAGTGATGAACTCTTATCAGCGGTGCAGGCTGTTACCATAGTCGGCAGTGCTGATAAGATTCTTACAGCCCATGTTCCACTGGTAGTTCACCGTGGGACGCGAGCTGTAAGCACAGAGAACAATACAGCTGCTTGCTTATGCAGAACAGCTCCATTGTTCGCTGAGCAAGAGCGGCGGTGTCCCACTCCGCCTGCATAGCTCTTAAGTAGCTACTTAGCTACTATAGACTATGCAAAGATGATCGCTCAAAACTGTCACTCAAACTATCGTTTGAGCGACTTTTCAGTGATCATCTGTCAGTGTAAATGGGGTCTAAGTCTCTTCACACCTACTAGGCTCTCTCTACAAGGAAAACAGAGTGCTTACATATTTGCGTTGGAACCTCCGGCCACAGTTTCCGTCACGAATGCGGTTGAAAATACTGGATGGAAAGCAGGTGGGCCCATTATAGTCAATGGGGTTCGCTGGAGATGGTTCAATTACGTCCAGAGATGGAACCATTCAGCCTACGGCGATTCCCAAATGGAACAGGAAAGCAGAATCCCCAGCACAGATGTGAAGGCACCCTAAATATACCCTTCCCGATCTTAATAAGCATAGTTTCATGATTATGGCAAAATTCTCATCTCAGATGAAGTTTCATCCCCGGTGTACCCAACCACCCTCTTGGTAAAGAGGAACAAAGTCTTTTTGACTTTCCTTGGCTTGAGAGACGTAGTACATTCATCACCGGTTGTTCACTTTATTTTATCTAGATCTTGTCATAACTTGCGATACAAAAATGAGTTAAACCAAAGGATCCCAACCTTTTTCAGATCGAAACCAACTTACTTTTCAACTAGCCTCACAGCAAGCCAATGCGCCTATACATGAATGACTCCATGCAACTATCGTATTGCTCCAGTGCACAATAGTAACTGCAGTTGTAAACAGCCTCAGAGCCACATATGGAGGGCTAATGAGTCACCGGATGGAGAACATTGTTATAAAGTGCATTACAGATGGATTCATAGTGTTTTACCTGGGCCAATAGAAGAGTAATTGAGACTAAATCAAATGTTCTCCAGTTCTGCAGATGCTGAAAACACAATTTCCATTTCCCTAACATCATGTAAAGCTAAACTTCTAGAATCATGAACCTTGTGATGCTTTACAAAAAGCTTTGTCCTTTCCCTTGGCTTCTATTCATTCCTAGTAATAAACTTCCACTCTTTCTATTACGTATTATATTTTAAACCAGTATGAGGTGAATAAAACGTGAACTGTACGTCTAGGTGACATTCAACTCATACAGTATTTCCTTCTCTTTATTATCAGAGAAGCATCACCTTGTCATGGTGTACCGTCTCTTATCAGACTGCAGGGACGCCTTCATAATATTCAGTCATCTGATAATGTTCTCCTCTCTATATACAATACTGCGCAAAAGTTTTAGGAAAAATGCTGCAGAGTAAGAACGCTTTCCGACGTAGAAGTGCTAATAGTTATGTTTGTCAATTAACAAAATGCAACATGAATGAACAAAAGTGAAATGTAAATCAAATCTATATTTGGTGTGACCGGCCTTTAACTTCAAAATAGCTTCAGTTCTTCTAGATACACTAGTACACAATTCTTCAAGGAACTGGGAAGGGAGGTTGTTCCAAAAATCTCAGAGAACTAACTATTTGGCTTGCTTAAATTCTTTTGTCTCTTCATGTAATTCCAGACAGGCCCAATGATGTTGAGATCAGGGCTCTGTGGGACCATATTATCACTTCCAGGACTCCTTGTTCTTCTTTATGCTAATGACATTGGCTGGATGTTTGGGGTGGTTGTCCTGTGGCAGAGCAAATTTAGAGCCAATCAGAGAAATTCAATTTTTGAAAAAAAATCTTACTTGAATTCAATGAATAGCTGAGCGCTGCCTCTGATTGGCTGAGCGCTGTGACCAATCACGGGCAGCGCTCAGCTGTCACTCAATAAATGGCTGAGCGCTGCCTGTGATTGGCTGAGTGCTCAGCCAATCAGACCCAGTTCTTTTAGGAGGCGGGGATTTTTAAATCCCTGACAGGAGAAAGAGCTTCACAACAGTGCTGGGGAGCCAGCGAGAAGACACGCCAGAGCCCCGACAGCAATGGAGAGGTGATCTATATTTTTTTTTACAGCAGCTAGGGATGATTTTCAGGGAAGGGCTCATATTTCGAGCCCTTCCCTGAAAATCACTGCGGGGGTTGCCTGCATTCCATTGCTTTCAATGGGGCAGCTGCAGCGATGGCCCCATTGAAAGAAATGGGAGAACATCGCGATCCTCTGCCACAGCTGTGACAAGGGATTCTCTCTTTCCTACGGGGAGTCTTATCATCACTGAACACTGTGACAGTGCTGTAACAGTGTTCAGTGATGAGGCAACTCCCCGCGGGGAAACTTTATGCCCAGCACGGATCTTGCAGCACGGTGGCTGCTTCCACAGCAGTGACGTCACCGCAGGTCCTTCAGCCCACTGGATCTCTGTGGTGGCGGTAGGTTAGTGTCTTTTGTCAAGACCACTGAGTTGTGTCTGAGATAATAACGGCTTAGTTGTATTCTCATTTTGGTTTTTTTGCTCTCCCCTTCCAAGAGCCCTAACTTTGTTGTTCTTCTGTCAGTCAGGCTCTGTGTTTTATATATGTTGTAGGACCTGCGATGACGTTACCAGGGGCGGAGTGATGGCGTCACCAGGGGCGGAGCATGAGAAGCACCCATACACAAACATATATACTCATGGTCAGGTGGTCGTTAATAGTTTGATATAGCTACTGAGTAGTGATCACTACAGAACAGGAAGTGTCAGACTGTTATTAGGCTCAGTGGTCAGTGTAAAAACTGCAAGATTTCAGTTTCTTTTTAATATAGATAGTCACGTGGAAACATTTTAAAATCACCAAATAAAAAAAAAATAGATTGAACATAAAAATCCAACTATCTCCCTCTGCTTAAATCCTCTGTGCTGCTTGCTTGCTGTGAATTGTGTGTTTTGCATTTCATCTGTTTGCATCGGTAAATGAAACTTTACTTTTAGTCACCTCCGCCATCCACCTCCCCCAAATGGCATCTTTCACCCATCCTTGCAGAGATGCTTTCCTTATCTAAGGAGAGCAATAAATTTCACTCCCCCCCCCCCTTTTGGTCATTAGGTTTGCAATGCTAAAGTCAGCTGGCTAGTCAATTGGAACCTGATTAGCCACTCCCAGCTGTTTCCTAGTCGTACCTTAAACTTTCACTATAATATCAGTGTAAGCTTGCATGCCACGCGGGTGGCTGCCACGCGAATGAGCTGTATTAAAGTATGAGCTGAGAAAGTATGATACAGTTCCATCATGGCAGTTCGACAGGTAGGCCACAAACTCTGCCTTAATGCTTTACACTTAAAAGCTATCGCTAATGTTGTCACTTCTGTTCTCATTCTTGCTCTGAGTTTCAGAACTTCTTTCAAGTGCCAACCTCTGGGGCACTCTATTCACATTAGCCCCTCTCTCCTGTCCTCACCTATGCAAAGCTCGCATGCACTCTTTACCTTCTTGCTTAGCCTCAAACCCCCTAGTGCCACTAACAAAAATAACAGTCTTCGTCATAAATCTCCTAATCATCTGCTAACCCTAACTATTCGGCTGTTACTAGCTGCTGGGGATATTTCTCCCAATCCTGGCCCACCCTCCACTGCTCCTAGATATTACCCCCTACCGGGCTCACTAATAAAATCCCCAAGCCCAACTGCTAGCCCATGCATACCCTCCCCTGACTCCTTTAAATGTGCACTCTGGAACTGCCAGTCAGCATGTAATAAACTCCCCACTATCCACGACTTTTTTACTGCTGAATCTCTAAACCTGCTAGCTCTCACAGAAACGTGGATCCAGCAGTCTGACACGGCCTCCCCTGCTGCACTGTCCTATAATGGCCTGCAGTTCTCCCATACCCCGAGACCAGATGACAGGCGTGGCAGAGGAGTAGGTGCTCTTCTCTCCCCGAAATGCACCTACCAGGTCATCCCCCCTGTACCCTCACTCACTTTTCCATCATTTGAGGTACATACGCTACGGCTTTTCCGCCCACTGTCCATGCGAGTAGCAGTTATCTATCGCCCCCCAGGTGCTGCTCGCCTGTTTTTGGACCACTTTGCCGCCTGGCTCCCCCACTTCCTATCCTGTGAAATTCCAACCCTCATCTTAGGTGATTTTAACATCCCCACTAAAGACCCTATCTCCCCATCTGCCTCTAAGCTTCTTTCGCTCACCTCCTCCCTTGGTCTCTCTCAACTCACAGCCTCTCCCACTCACAGGGATGGAAACACCCTGGATCTGGTCTTCCTCCGGCTCTGCTCTGCTGCCAACTTCACTAACTCCCCTCTCCCGCTCTCGGATCATAACCTCCTCTCTTTCTCTGTCACGCTCCCTAACATCTCTCCAGACCCACCTACCTACAGTACCTACAGGAACCTTAAGGCCATTCACACCCAGAACTTTGCTGAATCCCTACAGTCCTCTCTGTCCCCCATCTCTCTCCTCACCTGCCCCAACCTGGCTGCCGCTCACTACAACACCGCTCTCAAACATGCCCTGGATGAAGCGGCGCCCCCCAGGACCCGAGCCATCCGATGTAGACCACGGCAACCCTGGCTCACGCCTCAAACGCGCTTCATCCGGCGGTGCTCTAGAAGTGCTGAACGGCTGTGGAGGAAATCGCAAATGTCCGCAGACTTCCTCTACTACAAATTCATGCTCAGAACCTACAACCTTGCCCTCCACCATGCCAAACAAGTCTATTTCACCTCTCTAGTCTCCTCACTATCCCACAACCCTAAACAGCTCTTTGATACTTTTCACTCCCTTCTCAGCCCTAAACCACAGCCCCCGGTGACGGATCTCAGTGCCGAAGAGCTGGCTGCTTACTTCAAAAAGAAAATTGATGACATCCGTCAGGAAATAACTTCCCAATCCCAGACTAGCCCTGACCCTAGTCTTGTCAGCACTGCATCTAGCTCCTGCTCACTGTCTGTACTCAGACCAGCGACAGAGGAAGAAGTCTCCAAATTGCTCTTCTCTGCTCGCCCCACCAACTGCGCTAGCGACCACCTCCCCTCACACCTCCTCCGTTCCTTCTCCCCAGTGGTCATCTCCCATCTCACCACTATATTCAACCTCTCTCTGACCTCTGGCATCTTTCCCTCTTCTTTCAAACACGCCATCATATCCCCACTGCTAAAGAAGCCGACTCTGGACGCGACTGATGCTGCCAACTACCGACCCATCTCAAACCTCCCCTTCATCTCCAAACTACTAGAACGGCTGGTTTACTCCCGCCTTGTAAGCTACCTATCAGAGCACTCTCTCCTAGACCCCCTACAGTCTGGCTTTCGACCTCAACACTCGACAGAAACTGCCCTTACAAGGGTATCCAATGACCTACTGACAGCCAAATTGAGGGGCGATTACTCCCTACTGATCCTCCTCGACCTCTCCGCAGCATTTGACACTGTTGACCACAAACTCCTCCTCAGTATGCTACGCTCCATTGGCCTAAAGGGCACTGCCCTCTCCTGGTTCTCTTCCTACCTATCTGACCGCTCTTTCAGTGTCTCCTTTGCTGGCTCTACCTCCCCTCCTCTTCCCCTTGCTGTTGGGGTCCCCCAGGGCTCTGTCCTCGGCCCCCTTCTTTTCTCTATCTACACAGCCCCTATTGGACAAACCATCAGGAGATTTGGCCTCCAATACCACCTGTATGCTGATGACACCCAGCTATACACCTCTTCCCGTGACATCTCTGCACCTTTACTCCAAAACATCACTAACTGTCTGTCCGCTGTCTCTAACACCATGTCCTCTCTCTACCTAAAACTAAACCTCTCTAAAACTGACCTGCTGGTATTTCCACCCTCCACTAACCGACCTCCTCCTGACATCTCCATCTCAGTGTGTGGCGCCACCATAACTCCTAGACAACATGCCCGCTGCCTTGGAGTCATATTTGATTCTGATCTCTCTTTTACCCCCTACATCCAATCTCTGGCCCGAACATGTCAGCTACACCTCAAGAACATCGCAAGAATCCGCTCTTTTCTCACTGTGGACACGCTAAAAACGCTTACTGTTGCCCTCATCCACTCCCGGCTCGATTATTGCAACTCGTTGCTGATCGGCCTCCCCTGCACTAGACTCTACCCTCTCCAATCCATCCTGAATGCGGCAGCCCGGCTCATCTTCCTGTCCAGCCGCTACTCGGACGCCTCTGCCCTGTGCCGGTCACTGCACTGGCTGCCCGTTAAATACAGAATTCAATTTAAACTCGCCACCTTCATCCACAAAGCCCTCCACAGTGCAGCGCCCCCCTATATCGCCTCCCTCATCTCAATCCATCAACCAGCCCGGGCTCTCCGCTCTGCTAACGAAACCAGATTGAGCGCCCCTTTAATTCGAACTTCTCATTCCCGCCTCCAAGACTTCTCCAGAGCAGCACCGGTCCTCTGGAACGCACTACCAAAGGCTACCCGAGCAATCCAGGACTCGCAAAACTTCAGGCGTGCTCTAAAAACGCACCTCTTCAGGGAGGCATACCGAATTCCCTAAACAAACCCCTTTGTACTCCGCCTGATAACATGCTCCCTGACCTACTGACTGCAATCCCTGCTAGCCATCATAAATCGCTCCTGCAGTCATACTGTTTCTGCCGTCACACGGCTAAATGTCTGACCATTGTCTATGTGTATATCACCCCTCACTCTCCACCTCGCCATACAGTGCACATCTCCATCCCCTTTACCTTCTGTATCATCCCATTACTTGTAGTATGTAAGCTCGTTGGAGCAGGACCCGCACCCCTATTGTTTCCATCAATTGATTACTATGTAACCATGGTTCTGTAATGTTTGTACTTTTGTCTTTCTGTATCCCCTGTCTATGTAAGCGCTGCAGAATATGTTGGCGCTATACAAATAAAGTTTATTATTATTATTATAAAAATGTGATTTAAACAGTAGGTAATTTTCTGATGAAAGCCTTCCTTTGAATGGATTATCCGTAAACCAATTCTATTTGTCAAAAATTGCTGGCACTTCACACTGATATAAAAAGCATGCTGCCTAACCCAATTTTTTTTACTCCCCCTTTCTGTCTATTTGTGACCCTGTCCCCCTTGTTCGTGCCTCCTCCTTCATCTAGCCATTTTGGTGGACCTTCTTACTATACCATGTGTGGAGCACAGTGTTAGGGCAGCAGAAGATTTGCAGGTTCAATCCCTGTGTCATCCAGGTAGCTCAAGGTTGACTCAACCGAGATCAGTAAAATGAGTACCCAGCTTGCTGGAGGGTAAAACGATGACCGGGCCCACAAAAACAGTTTGCCTAGAAAATGTCATGATTTGTCAGCCATAACTTGGTGCTTGCACCAAGAGACTTGGTCTAGGTGTCTACTCCTACAGTACATTCCAGGAGGCTCATTATAGTAGCTACACATTTGGTCCATTTGTTCAATAATAACCTTCGGATTTTATTCAAAGGATCATATTCAATACCTTCCAGCACCAAATTGTAATGCCTTTCCATCTCCTTTTGAATTAGAGCCTCATACTGTTCTGATGTCCTGGCTCTTTCTTTCTCACTCTTAAATCATTGAACACATTGTTGACTTATATAACTCACTCGCAATAATTTTACTACTTTGCTTTCGGCTGGACTTGTCAGGTGGTTTTCCATTTTTTCGAAGACACTCTGGATTTACCACAATGAATCACAAAGTATCTTAATTTACCACAGATAGTACAATAGGCCTCATTTATTGAAACTGTAAAGAATTGTTGGTTTAAGCTAGTTAAGTAAAATGAAAGCTGTGCTGTGATTGGTTGCTGTGAGCAGAAACAGTTGAAGACCCCTCTGCCCCTCCCATATTTTCAGTTGAATTATGAAGGAGTACCGTATGTGTACCAAGTTTTGTTGAGATCCATCAAGACATGTAGGAGCCCATGAAGAGCAAACAAATAAATATTTACTTTAGATATTGTGAGACACTGATGGAGTTAATCCTGGATGGTTGCTATCTTTTGCCTGGATTCAGGTATTACGTCCATTAGGTGAAGGGAGTTCAGGTCTCACTAGGTGGGACAGGGGAAAAATCAGTGATGGAATGTGATCTCCAGCAAAGGTAGTTGCTGAAGATGTTTTGTAAAACATGCTTGGGCCTGTTTTTTTTTTGGAATGGATGGTAGGCTTGGCAGTGCGGCTGTCCATTCCACTCCCTCCACTCCAGGTATTATTTTGGGGAGACAAGCTCCTCAGGTGCGAAGGCTGGCCAATTAGCGGGGCCATAAAGTCTGCAAAGCAGCAGACAGAGGGGAGGCCAGGTGCAGCTAGGAATGCTGGAAGCTGCTGGTCTCAAGGGACACTCTATTCCTGACCCAGGAAAAAACTGAACTATGTGCAACTGTGTGGCTTTTCATGCGGCTGCAGCAAGCCGTACGTATAGTCAGGGATGGACTTTGTATAGTAAATGCTGGATAAGCACGATTTTGTTTTATGCCTTAAGTTAAGGCTGTATGGACTATATCTGTTGTTTTTGGTCTCTGGCTGCCACTCACACTGCAACACCGCGCTCTACCTGAGCTGACTCTCCCACAATATATAGACGTGATCGTTAGGAAACTACGCTTTCCAGCAGCACACTATCCTTTTCTGTGCTCCTGAACTTACCATGCCCCCAAACGCCCTTCACTTAAACTATGAAAACTGAAGAAGGGCACAAGAGAGGACATAATATAAACATCCCAAATGCTCTTTTACGTATACCAGTGTTTTCCAACTCCAGTCCTCAGGGACCCCCAACAGGTCAGGTTTTTAGGATTTCCTTGGTATTACACAAGTGATGTAATTATGGTCAGTGCCTCAGACATTGCCACAGGTATTCTCTCTATAGGATATCCTGAAAACATGGCCTGCTAGGGGTCATGAGAACCAGAGTTTGGGAAACACTGACATATACTAATCCTCCCACATTCAAGCATCAGCAGTAGTGATCAGCTGGTCTTACCCGTTGCTGTTCTTGTTCCTGGACTGTATAACCTATCATACGGTCTTCTCTATGGTTACACTGCCCAGTAGCAGGGACAGCCCTAGTCAGACCAGCTGATCGCTAATGCCACTACCTGAATGTTGGAAGAGAGGATGACAGGGCACACCTCCACATAGTCATAAATCATTTTATTTCTAATTTATCTTTATTGGATGATATAAAGCATTCGCTCGGTGGCAGTGGTGACTGCCGAGTGGCACACATCCATTGGCTGACGGAGCGAGGAACGCAGAGAAGACCTGAAGACTTCTTTGGGAGTGCTAGCCCTCACCAGAATACAAAATGGGCACAATGAGCCACAACATTGCAGTAAATGGAAGCCAATTTGCTCATGCTCAACCTGCCAACGAAGAGCTACTGGATGTCGTCTGCCATTATGAATGTAGAAATCACTATCTATGTGCAACAGGCTAGGTAAGTACAGGTCTGAAGCCCAGGCATTACCCAGGAAATGTGGCTAGATCACCTTTGTCACAAACTATAGTAATATGGATAATTTCAAATAGTGATAGAATGCTGAAAAGCCACAGTAGCACGAGTTTTTGCGCTGTGAAGGTCGCGCTATCTTGCACGTTTTAGCGCACTTTACTGTACATTCTGCTCTGCTGGGGACTGTTCAAATCAGCACAGGACACTCCCATGCAGTAATTAAAGAGGCTGTGCCGCCTAATTAGTGTTATTGGTGAAATTACGCAGTTCATTGCTCAATTTCGCAGGGATGGGGTGCGCATTACACTCCTATAAACTCCTATGGTGCCTTATGTGCGTAAATGCCCACAAAAGTAGAGCAAAAGTGTGAATGAACCAATTGAAAACAATGAGTTCTATTCTTTGCAAAACGCGCTCATCTGAAGCCGCCCTAAGGCCCAGGAGAGGCTGCAGACTGCGCTCTGTGCAGCAGCATGCATGTTACAGGCATAGTGAAAGCTTCATCCTAATGCATGGAAGAGTAGTGATGGTTAGATGATTAGCCTCACATCATCTACAAGAAAACACACTATATACAGTTATGGAGCTCTTCTAATATGATGTCTGTTGCAATGACAATAGTAGTGAATCTCTTAAAGGGCTTATTACATAAATTGCGTTGACATTTATCATGCAGTAGAAATTACTACAAAATAAACAGCACAAGCCATCAAACCCGAGAACATAACCTTTCCGTGCATGCTATAATCTCCTATGGAATAATCCTTTAAATAATTAAATACTGGAATAATCCATAAACAATTAAGAATTACATTTTCTCTTGTTCGTTGGGGATTTGTTTTGACATTTTTGAGTCTCTACCTCCATCTGCTGATATTCTGCATCATGACAATGATAATGCATCCCATTATACAAACACGGCTAAACATGATATTAGAGATTGTGGAGTATGTCATGGTTTTTATTTGCAATACGTGTTATCAGGTTTTATAGATCCATTGGGCAAATATTGTCATCACTGTTGACATCTCTTGTCCACAATCACCCCAATGGACAACCCTCTATAACTGGGGACCTGCTGGCAATCAGCTGGTTGTCACTATGATTCCAAGAGAAGGGAAACCATAGGGTAGGTCATCAGTGGGGGTCCGATAGAACCTGCTAATTAGCTGATTGTTGGATTGTGTATACATTGTGTGTTTCGGCACCTTTCTATCATCCAGCATTAACCTTTACAGCAATTTACTCTACAGTATCTCTTCTGTGGGATTCCACCAAATGAGCTCACATCAGTGATCCTTTGGCGCCCAGAAGCCTATCACAGGTTCAGTATTTCTCCTTCCTTTGATCCCTTTTGGAAGATACTGACCACAGCATACTGAGAAGACCCCACAGGACCTGCTCTTCTGCAGATGCTCTGACACAGTCATCTAGCCGTGGCAATACAGGGCTCAGTCAAACAATCGTATTTAGCCTGCGTATTACACATGTGCATTTTTAAGTGCATGATACACAATACACAGTATGTAGAACGCACATTTATTGCATATTGTATATGCACTAGACTATGATAATAGTGCGTATTGTGCATGTACTATGCACCTAAATAGTCTATGATGATTTTTTTAATCACAAGCATGAAAAACACAGGTCTAAATGGCCCAATGTAAATTAACGGGCTTTTAGCACTGCGTATTATGGATAAAAAAAATACATGCCTAATACGCATTCTAAAGAGGCTCGCGTGATTGAGTCCTCTAGTCTTTGTCCAGGGTCTTCTAGATTCTTAAGCCCCCTTCACACGAGCATATGCGTATTTGCGCATACAATGGCACAACAAATGACACGTTTCAAGTTGTCACAGCAGCTCTTAGAAAAAAAGAGACAGGTGAGATAGAACCCTTAGCAGTGCAAAACTCAGGTCAGATCTTGTGGTTTTTGTGCATTGAGATGCAACTTTTACAATAGGAACTCCTACTATTTGTACCTAAAATAAACCCTAGCTACATTTAAAAAAACGAAGAAAAAAAAACAATACATCACCTAACAGATGTTGTCCACTTCGCCACACTTCTCCTCTGCAGCTTGTCTGTAGTCTTCTGCCAGCACTTCCTGGTGAGGTGTTTAAAAAATCCCACCTCCAAGAAGCGCTCGCTCTGACTGGTTCTTAAGCGCCGAGGCTCAGCCAATCACTGCAATGCTCGATGAACCAATCATAGCCATTGCATTGAATGTGACTAGAGATGAGAGAGCACCAAAATGCTCGGGTGCTCGTTACTCGGGACGAAATTTTCGCGATGCTCGAGGGTTCGTTTCGAGTAACTAACCCCATTGAAGTCAATGGGCGACCCGAGCATTTTTGTATAACGCCGATGCTCGCTAAGGTTTTCATTTGTGAAAATCTGGGCAATTCAAGAAAGTGATGGGAACGACACAGCAACGGATAGGGCAGGCGAGGGGCTACATGTTGGGCTGCATCTCAAGTTCCCAGGTCCCACTATTAAGCCACAATAGCGGCAAGAGTGGGCCCCCCCCCAACAATTTTTACTTCTGAAAAGCCCTCATTAGCAATGCATACCTTAGCTAAGCACCACACTACCTACAACAAAGCACAATCACTGCCTGCATGACACTCCGCTGCCACTTCTCCAGAGTTACATGCTAACCAACCCCCCCCCCCCCCGCACGACCCAGTGTCCACAGCGCACACCAAAGTGTCCCTGCGCAGCCTTCAGCTGCCCTCATGCCACACCACCCTCATGTCTATTTATAAGTGCGTCTGCCACAAGGAGGAACCACAGGCACACACTGCAGAGGGTTGGCACGGCTAGGCAGCGACCCTCTTTAAAAGGGGCGGGGTGATAGCCCACAATGCTGTACAGAAGCAATGAGAAATATAATCCTGTGCCACCGCCATCAGGAGCTGCACACATGGGCATAGAAATGGGGAACCTATGTGCCACACACTATTCATTCTGTCAAGGTGTCTGCTTGCCCCAGTCAGACCACGTTTTTTATAAATAGTCACAGGCAGGTACAACTCCGTAATGGGAATTCAGTGTGCACCCACAGCATGGGTGGCTCCCTGGAACCCACTGGCTGTACATAAATGTATCCCATTGCAGTGCCCTGGACAGCAGAGCTAACGTCAGATTAAATGCAGGTGGGCTTCGGCCCACAATGCATGCCCCAACCTGACCGGGGTTTTTAATTCATAGACACAGGCAGGTACAACTCCCTATTGTGAAGTCCCTGTGGACCGACAGCATGGGTGGGTGCCAGGAAGCCACCAGTGGTACATAAATATATCCCATTGCATTGCCCATCACAGCTGAGGTAATGTCATGTTTAATGCAGGTGGGCTTCGGCCCACACTGCATGCCCCAGTCAGACTGGGGTTCTTCATAAGTAGACACAGGCAGGTACAACTCCCTATTGTGAAGTCCGTGTGGACCGACAGCATGGGAGGGTCCCAGGAAGCCACAGGCGGTACATAAATAAATCCCATTGCATTGTCCAGCACAGCTGAGGTAATGTCATGTTTAATGCAGGTGGGCTTCGGCCCACACTGCATGCCCCAGTCAGACTGGGGTTCTTTAGAAGTGGACACATGCAGTTACAACTCCGTGTGGACCGACATCATGGGTGGCTCCCTGGAACCCACCGGCGGTACATAAATATATCCCATTGCATTGCCCATCACAGCTGAGGTAATGTCATGTTTAATGCAGGTGGGCTTCGGCCCACACTGCATGCCCCAGTCAGACTGGGGTTCTTTAGAAGTGGACACATGCAGTTACAACTCCATGTGGACCGACAGCATGGGTGGGTGCCAGGAAGCCACCGGCGGTACATAAATATATCCCATTGCAGTGCCCAGCACAGCTGATGTAACGTCAGCTTTAATGCAGGTGGGCAAAAAATTAATTGGATTACACTGTAGGCGAGGGCCCCAAAAAATTGGTGTACCAACAGTACTAATGTACGTCAGAAAAATTGCCCATGCCCAACCAAGAGGGCAGGTGAAACCCATTAATCGCTTTGGTTAATGTGGCTTAATTTGTAACTAGGCCTGGAGGCAGCCCAGTTAAAATAAAAATTGGTTCAGGTGAAAGTTTCAACGCTTTAATGAGCATTGAAACGTATAAAAATTGTTTACAAAAATTATATGACTGAGCCTTGTGGGCCTAAGAAAAATTGCCCATTCGGCGTGATTACGTCAGGTTTCAGGAGAAGGAGCAGGAGGAGGAGGATGAATATTATACATAGATTGATGAAGCTAAAAGGTCCACGTTTTTGATGGTGATAGAGAACAATGCTTCCATTCGCGGGTGCAGCCTACGTATTGTTTAGGTATCGCTGCTGTCCGCTGGTGGAGAAGAGAAGTCTGGGGAAATCCAGGCTTTGTTCATCTTGATGAGTGTAAGCCTGTCGGCACTGTCGGTTGACAGGCGGGTACGCTTATCCGTGATGATTCCCCCAGCCGCACTAAACACCCTCTCTGACAAGACGCTAGCCGCAGGACAAGTAAGCACCTCCAGGGCATACAGCGGGAGTTCAGGCCACGTGTCCAGCTTCGACACCCAGTAGTTGTAGGGGGCAGAGGCGTCACAGAGGACGGTCGTGCGATCGGCTACGTACTCCCTCACCATCCTTTTACAGTGCTCCCGCCGACTCAGCCTTGACTGGGGAGCGGTGACACAGTCTTGCTGGGGAGCCAGAAAGCTGTCAAAGGCCTTAGAGAGTGTTCCCCTGCCTGTGCTGTACATGCTGCCTGATCTCTGCGCCTCCCCTGCTACCTGGCCCTCGGAACTGCACCTTCTGCCACTAGCGCTGTCGGATGGGAATGTTACCATCAGTTTGTCCGCCAGGGTCCTGTGGTATAGCATCACTCTCGAACCCCTTTCCTCTTCGGGTATGAGAGTGGAAAGGTTCTCCTTATACCGTGGGTCGAGCAGTGTGTACACCCAGTAATCCGTAGTGGCCAGAATGCGTGTAACGCGAGGGTCTCGAGAAAGGCATCCTAACATGAAGTCAGCCATGTGTGCCAGGGTACCTGTACGCAACACATAGCTGTCCTCACTAGGAAGATCACTTTCAGGATCCTTCTCCTCCTCCTCCTCAGGCCATACACGCTGAAAGGATGACAGGCAAGCAGCATGGGTACCCTCAGCAGTGGGCCAAGCTGTCTCTTCCCCCTCCTCCTCATCCTCCTCATGCTCCTCCTCCTCCTCCTCAACGCGCTGAGATATAGACAGGAGGGTGCTCTGACTATCCAGCGACATACTGTCTTCCCCCGCCTCTGTTTCCGAGCGCAAAGCGTCTGCCTTTAGGCTTTGCAGGGAACTTCTCAAGAGGCATAGCAGAGGAATGGTGATGCTAATGATTGCAGCCTCACTGCTCACCATCTGGGTAGACTCCTCAAAGTTTCCAAGGACCTGGCAGATGGCTGCCAACCAGGCCCACTCTTCTGTAAAGAATTGAGGAGGCTGACTCCCACTGCGCCACCCATGTTGGAGTTGGTATTCCACTATAGCTCTATGCTGCTCATAGAGCCTGGCCAACATGTGGAGCGTAGAGTTCCACCGTGTGGGCACGTCGCACAGCAGTCGGTGCACTGGCAGATGAAACCGATGTTGCAGGGTGCGCAGGGTGGCAGTGTCCGTGTGGGACTTGCGGAAATGTGCGCAGAGTCGGCGCACCTTTCCGAGCAGGTCTGACAAGAGTGGGTAGCTTTTCAGAAAGCGCTGAATCACCAAATTAAAGACGTGGGCCAGGCATGGCACGTGTGTGAGGCCGCCGAGCTGCAGAGCCGCCACCAGGTTACGGCCGTTGTCACACTCGACCATGCCCGGTTGGAGGCTCAGCGGCGCAAGCCAGCGGTCGGTCTGCTCTGTCAGACCCTGCAGCAGTTCGTGGGCCGTGTGCCTCTTCTCTCCTAGGCTGAGTAGTTTCAGCACGGCCTGCTGACGCTTGCCCACCGCTGTGCTGCCGTGCCGAGCGACACCGACTGCTGGCGACGTGCTGCTGCTGACACATCTTGATTGCGAGACAGAGGTTGCGTAGGAGGAGGAGGAGGAGGAGGAGGTTGGTTTAGTGGAGGAAGCATACACCGCCGCAGATACCACCACCGAGCTGGGGCCCGCAATTCTGGGGGTGGGTAGGACATGAGCGGTCCCAGGCTCTGACTCTGTCCCAGCCTCCACTAAATTCACCCAATGTGCCGTCAGGGAGATATAGTGGCCCTGCCCGCCTGTGCTTGTCCACGTGTCCGCTGTTAAGTGGACCTTGGCAGTAACCGTGTTGGTGAGGGCGCGTACAATGTTGCAGGAGACATGGTCGTGCAGGGCTGGGACAGCACATCGGGAAAAGTAGTGGCGACTGGGAACTGAGTAGGCCGGGGGCGCCGCCGCCATCATACCTTTTAAAGCCTCCGTTTCCACAACCCTATGCGGCAGCATCTCCAGGCTGATAAATTTGGCTATGTGCACGCTTAACGCTTGAGCGTGCGGGTGTGTGGTGGCATACTTCCGCTTGCGCTCCAACACTTGCGCTAGCGACGGCTGGACGGTGCGCTGAGAGACATTGCTGGATGGGGCCGAGGTCAGCGGAGTTGAGGGTGTGGGTGCAGGCCAGGAGACGGTAGTGCCTGTGTCCTGAGAGGGGGGTTGGATCTCAGTGGCAGGTTGGGGCACAGGGGGAGAGGCAGCGGTGCGAACCGGAGGCGGTGAACGGCCTTCGTCCCACCTTGTGGGGTGCTTGGCCATCATATGTCTGCGCATGCTGGTGGTGGTGAGGCTGGTGGTGGTGGCTCCCCGGCTGATCTTGGCGCGACAAAGATTGCACACCACTGTTCGTCGGTCGTCTGCACTCTCAGTGAAAAACTGCCAGACCTTTGAGCACCTCGGCCTCTGCAGGGTGGCATGGCGCGAGGGGGCGCTTTGGGAAACTGTTGGTGGATTATTCGATCTGGCCCTGTCTCTACCCCTGGGCACCACACTGCCTCTTCCAACCTGCCCTGCTGCTGCACTTGCCTCCCCCTCTGAAGACCTATCCTCAGTTGGCGTAGCAAACCAGGTGGGGTCAGTCACCTCATCATCCTGCTGCTCTTCCTCCGAATCCTCTGTGCGCTCCTCCCTCAGACTTACTCCAATTACTACTACCTGAGTGATAGACAACTGTGTCTCATCGTCATCGTCCTTCTCACCCACTGAAAGCTCATGAGACAGTTGCCGGAAGTCCCCAGCCTCATCCCCCGGACCCCGGGAACTTTCCAAAGGTTGGGCATCGGTCACGACAAACTCCTCCAGTGGGAGAGGAATCGGAACCATTGCTGCCCATTCTGGGCAGGGGCCCGAGAACAGTTCCTGGGAGTCTGCCTGCTCCTCAGAATGTGTCATTGTAATGGAGTGAGGAGGCTGGGAGGAAGGAGGAGCAGCAGCCAGAGGATTCAGAGTTGCAGCAGTGAACGGCGCAGAATTCTGGGTGGTCGATAGATTGCTGGATGCACTTTCTGCCATCCACGACAGGACCTGCTCACACTGCTCATTTTCTAATAAAGGTCTACCGCGTGGACCCATTAATTGTGAGATGAATGTGGGGACGCCAGAAACGTGCCTCTCTCCTAATCTCGCAGCAGTCGGCTGCGATACACCTGGATCAGGAGCTCGGCCTGTGCCCACACCCTGACTTGGGCCTCCGCATCCTCGCCTGCGTCCACGTCCTCTAGGCCTACCCCTACCCCTCAGCATGCTGTATTACCAGTAGTGCAGAAACAGAACGCTGTAATTAAATGTGCCGCTTATTGGCCTGTGGTTGGAGGCAGACTTCGCTTACGGAACGCACAGCAGAGGCAGGAAAGAATTTTGCGCAAGCCTGCTGTAACACTTAGCTGGCTGCGTATGAATTAGGACAACTACCCCCAGCAGAGACGCAGTACAGTCAGGATGGTCACAGGCAGCCCAAAGAGATTTTTTTTCCCAAATTTTTTTGGAAAAGCCCACTGCCTATATAGACTGGATATGTCTTTCACTGTCCCTGCCTCACCACCACTACTGGCCCTGGACTATGTAAAATTACTGCAGACTGTTTCACTCTGGACAGGATGACAGCGGTGATGTAAGAGGCAACGCAGAGCCAGGAAAGAATTTTGCACAAGCCTGCTGTAACACTTAGCTGGCTGCGTATGAATTAGGACAACTACCCCCAGCAGAGACGCAGTACAGTTAGGACGGTCACAGGCAGCCCAAATAGAATGTTTTTTCCCAAATTTTTTTGGAAAATCCCACTGCCTATATAGACTGGATATGTCTTTCACTGTCCCTGCCTCACCACCACTACTGGCCGTGGACTATGTAAAATTACTGCAGACTGTTTCACTCTGGACAGGATGACAGCGGTGATGTAAGAGGCAACGCAGAGCCAGGAAAGAATTTTGCGCAAGCCTGCTGTAACACTTTGCTGGCTGCGTATGAATTAGGACAACTACCCCCAGCAGAGACGCAGTACAGTCAGGACGGTCACAGGCAGCCCAAATAGATTTTTTTTCCCAAATTTTTTTGGAAAAGCCCACTGCCTATATAGACTAGATATGTATTTCACTGTCCCTGCCTCACCACTACTGGCCCTGGACTATGTAAAATTACTGCAGGACGCAATGCTCTGGACGCAATGCTCTGCACGGCCGATATACAAAAAAAAAAAATGTGCAACACTGCAAAAAGCAGCCTCAACTGTACTGCACACGGTCAGATGTGGCCCTAAGAAGGACCATTGGGGTTCTTGAAGCCTAAAATCAATCCTAGCACTCTCCCTATAGCAGCTCCGGCATCAGCAGCACTTTCCCTGATCTCTGTCAGAATGCATCTGTGGCGAGCCGCGGGAGGGGCCGATTTATATACTCGGGTGACACCTGATCTCCCCAGCCACTCACTGCAGGGGGGTGGTATAGGGCTTGAACGTCGCAGGGGGAAGTTGTAATGCCTTCCCTGTCTTTCTATTGGCCAGAAAAGCGCGCTAACGTCTCAGAGATGAAAGTGAAAGTAACTCGAACATCGCGTGGTGCTCGCCTCTAGTAACGAGCATCTCGAACACGCTAATACTCGAACGAGTATCAAGCTCGGACGAGTGCGTTCGCTCATCTCTAAATGTGACACTTTAAATATGATGCACTAACAACATCTATGGCACAATTACAGAGGTGTAAGTTGAAACTCCTGGGCCCCAATGCAAAACCCGTAATGGGGCCCCCAAATATAATGCTTTATTCATAGTACTGGGCTCCATATATGAAGAAGAGAGGCCATATGGGCCCCCTAAGGCTCCTGGGCCTGAGTGCAACCGCACCCCCCACAGTTACACCCCTTGCACAATATGGGGCACTATCTAGCACTATTGTTTTCAGGGGTACTGTCTTTGGCACTATCTTGGGGGGGGGTGTAATTATAGTTAAAACACTATGTAGTATTTGGGGACACCTTATCAGACAACAGGTACAGTAATAGGGGCAGGTAGTGCAGTGACAGGCACAGAATTGGGGGCAGCAGTAGGATGAAGCATTTGTGTAGGTTGACAAATGTGTTTGAGCTATTGGAAAAGTGAGGCACTAAAGATGTCTGTGTTGCAAACTTTGCAGAAACATTCATGACTGGGGGAAGTCATCATGGTGCTCTGGCAAGATAAAAAAAAAATAAGGACTCCAGTTAGAATGGACGTGTCCTGTGATCACTAGAGATAATGGTATTGAAATTGCTTATATGGTCTGCAGAACACCAGTGTAAAACCAGTATATACTGTATGGTGGAAATATTAGTCTTTCTATAGTAGTTTTAATTCAGTAGCAGTATGGTAATATTAGACAGTCACTATGGAGTAGTAGTGGTAATGCTGTGGCCTTGTATATTGCTAACATAGGTGTTTGTATAGTGCGTTTTGTTCAACAATAGTTTGTAGATTATATTTAATGACCGTATGTTACTTCTGATATAGTGGCAACATATAACATTGTTATGTTATAAGATAAATACTGTTTATATACATATAATTTTTTTTGATGGGGGTTCAACATATGCCTTCAAGTGATGCCCTTGATCTTTTAAGACTCCAGCGATGCCCCTGCTTAGGATATGCCATCATTATCAAATTAGTGGTGGTCCAACTCCTAACAATCGCTCAGAACCCCCTTTTATAAACAGAACAGAGAGTCTGTCTGTCCAAGAGGCTCCCATTATGGCAGATTCAAGGTGACCTTGTATTATATGGACAGCCATTCACCTGGATGACCGCCATGTAATATTACATTTAGCCTGCAACAACCCCCTGCCTGGTTATTTTAGGAGTAGATCCAGCACAATCAGCCGATTGCCCCGATAGCATCATTTTAAAAAGGGTTGTCCTTGATAAGACAACCCCTTTAACCTTCTAACAATTGAAACTGCTTACCCTGAGCTGTGATCGGGCTTCGGGAAGAGGACAATAGAGTTTAGTCCAAGCACAGCTTAGGTTGTAGTGTGACAATATGGGACGAGCTCGGATGACCATGCTTTCAGATGGGTCCCAAAACTAATACCGTGTTTCCCCGAAAATAAGGCACCCCCTGAAATTTGCAGAAGTCCCAAATATAAGGCACCCCCCGATAGTAAGGCATAGTAAAGTGTGCAGGCAAGTCAAGAGGCCTGTCCCCTGCTGCCATCCCCGTTGTCTCCTACCTCCAGATGTATAGGTAGATCTGCAGACAGTCTGCTGTTATCCTGTCCCTTCTGTGCTGTACGAGTGTGCTGTTGTGAGCTCCCCTTGCTGGCTGGAAAAGTCCATACTGTACGTTCTGTTCCTGCTGTACATGTCTGCTGTGATGAGATCCCCCTGGTGGCCGGAAACTGCAATACCATCCCTGCTTACAAGTGGTACAGGAACTTCTGTCTGCAGACAGGTACGTTACTTTACAGCCCTTATTTTTTTATGGCTCTGTGTGTGAGTCAGGCAACCTGTGTGTGATTCTTAAGGCTGGGTTCCCACAGATCGTATTTCCAGCGGAAATCTCGCAGTTTGGCCACAGCGATAAACAGCGAGATTTCCGCCGGGAAAGCTCTGCTTCAAAACCTACAGCACTCAGTCGCTTGTTTTGAAGCGACCTGGCTGCACGCTTTTCCGTTTCTGTGGCCGGTGAATCCGCACCACAACACCGGCTTCTCCCAGCTTTGCCGTGACAGATTTGCTGTCCCATGTGGACGAGATTTCTGAGAAATTTCGTCCACAAAGCTGGCCAATTGAGGGATTAGCGGCCACAGACGGACACTCCCTGAAAAAAAAGACATAGCGCATATTTGGGAGCCAAAATTAATATAAGACGCGTCTTATTTACGGGGAAACAGGGTATCAGTTGGTTTAATTATAACCTGGGAAAGATGGGCTCCTACCTTTTAGCATACATCTCTCTTGGGCCTAAGGCTACAAATAAAGCCAAGGAAAGTAGAATAGCAATGTATATGGTTCAATTAAGGGGACAGGAGGCAGATGGTCGGGAGTGCATGACAAGGCGGAGGCAGCCAAAACTCCACCACCATACTAGCCGTACAAATATGAAAAAGGAAAAAGTTAGCACTTCCCAAATAGAAATCAATAGGTATATGTTAAACCGTGGCTGCGACTAAACAGTAGAAGCAGAAACACATGGTAACAGCACTCAAATACATTTTTTATTAGAAAAATACATACCTGTAATGCATATACTAGGCACATTAAATACTGCAAGCTTCTTAGAATAGTATATAGTTTGATTAAAGTATATTGGCCCATCCACCAAGTCCAGGTCAATGTCTTATGTGGATGCTCGGTGCAAAACTGTCTTGTCATTCTGTTATGTGTATTGCACAGCTGCAAGTGATGGTCATTCCACTTATCTTAATTCTTTTAGTCTTTGGAGAAAAGAGTCATGAATGTGCTCCACTGCAATACTAGTGTCCCTGAATTCTGTTTATCCTAGTATAATTTCTAAATATACTTGCAAGTCATGTCTTTACACGCTGTCATAAATGAAAAGCCACACTCAGAAATGACACTTCTTGTAGTCACAGTACACTTGGGGTGGGTTAATCCTTCATATAGATAACCAGGGGTAAGAGATGTGTTTATACGTTTCGCCTTGCACACTCCATGATTGCAAAGAGGCCTCTCAGGTGCATTGGAAGTAACATACTAAAGATAGCGCGACTCCGGATTCATACACTCTGTTTTAAAGGTGCTGGGGTTGGCTTATTTTTAAGTAGGGGGGAACTGTAGTAGCCCAGTACATGCTTTCCTGGCCCCCTCCATAATGTCATACATGTATGTCTTATGTAGATGCTCTGTGCAAAAGTGTCTTGTCATTCTGTTATGTGTGTTACACAGCTGCAGCATGTGATGGGTTAAAGTCTGTAAAGTACGAGCTGACTGTCTGCAAATGTATCAATTCTATCCTGTCACGTCGTATGAGTGAGGCTATAAATGTGAGTGCTTGAGAGCGGGAAAGGAGTTCCATGTCTTCTGGAGTCTGAGTCAGCCCTCATGTAGCAAAGCATCGAAGAGGAGGAGAGATTTCCCTAGTGTCTGAATCTATGGAGAAGGAGTGAGCCCCCAAAAGAAAGTGAGTGAGCAACAAGTGAGTGTTTCATCCCAAGGCCTAGTGCAGAGGTACTCATCTATCATCATTGTCTTTTGGACCCGAGCGTACTAAAGTTTGGGACTGCCGGGTGTAGGTACTCTATCTCATTGTTCACACTCAAGCATCCTGAAGTCTGGGTCTGCTGAGTGGAGGTACGCATTTCCAATTCATCAAACACAGATGCCCTGAAGTCTGGGTCACCATGTGGAGGTACTTCAGCCTCTCTATAGCCTGCACTTTCCAAATCTGTCATTTGTGCCTTGTGTATTGCTGAAGTTACCGTTAAGTAAAGTTATTCCAGGCCCTGACCGTTCCCGGGGACCTGAGGTACAATACTACTGTCTGTAGCTCAGTTATTTCCAGGCCGATGTTCATGCTGGTGGGTGCCGGAAGGGTGGCATCACCTGTGACAACCCCTTCACCTGTCCTAATGTCTGGAAGAGGCCCAGCACTGCTCTGGCTCTGGCTGCGTGCGTCCCTCTGGAAGGGAGCGTGGTAAGTGCCGCCATGACAAGCCAGCATTTTGCCCTCCCAGCTCCTCAGTGTATGCCATGTGTCCCTACGGGACACTGCACTAAGAACCTTGCATTATTTAATGCAGCTAGTATATGCATTACAGTTATGTATTTTTCTGATTAAAAAACGAGTACACTCACACAGACGCTGATCTGGATCTATGGTGCTGTCATCTACTTTGGCTCCTGGGGACATTAGAGCTCTCTGCTATAATGCCAACATCTGCTTCAGCCCTCGGGTCATTATGGACCTTTTGGTCCCCGGCATATTTGCATTGTGGAAGCTGGAGCGGGCGTCTGCCTCCGGATTCCGCAGCAAATACTGCCCATAAATATGCTATGCAATTTCCGCACAGACGGCTTCTATTGAAGTCAATGTATGCCATCAGATCCACGGCACGCCCGCAGTGACAGCTGCAGATGGGCAACGGAATCCGTATCTTTGCCTAGTGATGACGCGGTGTCATCTGGACCGCACGTGTGTCTGCCAGCCACTCCAGCACATTCGCATTGCAAAAGAAGAATAATGCAAGCAGGTGTGCAGGGGTCCGGAATCCGACACGGCTGTGTGCATTCGGAGCCCATCTCCTATTAGCACTCTGAATTCCCGGCACTCGGACAGTTCTTTCTCTCTTCATCCCCCTCCCACATCAGAGACCAGAAGAGGCAGAGCATAACCTGGGCATCTGGAGCCGCTTGTTAGAGTGGCCTCTGTCAGTGAAAGAGCTAGCAGGGCACCGCTTACCCCTATTACATTATTATCAGAGATGAGCGAGCACCAAAATGCTCGGGTGCTCGTTACTCGGGACGAAATTTTCGCGATGCTCGAGGGTTCGTTTCGAATAATGAACCCCATTGAAGTCAACGGGCGACCCGAGCATTTTTGTATATCGCCGATGCTCGCTAAGGTTTTCATTTTTGAAAATCTGGGCAATTCAAGAAAGTGATGGGAACGACACAGCAACGGATAGGGCAGGCGAGGGGCTACATGTTGGGCTGCATCTCAAGTTCCCAGGTCCCACTATTAAGCCACAATAGCGGCAAGAGTGCACACCCCCCCCCCCCCCCCCGCACTGTCAGCATAAAGATCGTTCTCCTCTGCGAGAAGAACAATGTTAGCCCATTGAATTCAATGGAGCCGGCAATACAGCAGGTTCCACTGAAAGCAATGGGCTGCCGGCGTGCGCGGGATGAATTGTCGGGAAGGGCTTAAATATAGAAGCCCTTTCCTGCAATTCATCCAGAAATGTGTAAAAATAAAAAAAATATACCGTATATACCGGCGTATAAGGCGACGGGGCGTATAAGACGACCCCCCAACTGTCACCTTATACGCCGGGAATACAGCGGAGCAAAAAATAAAAATCATTACTCACTTCCCCCGGCGTTCTGCGGCGCTGCTGCAGAATGTCGCTCCCTCCTGGTCCCCGGCAGAGCATTGCTTTCTGGACGCAGGGCTTGAAATCCCCGCCTCCAGAAAACACACGTGCCTTCAGCCAATCACAGCCAATGACAATGATGTCATTGAATGGCTGTGATTGGCTGACGGCGTGTGTTAGCTAATCACAGTAGCTTTCTGGAGGCGGGGATTTCAAGCCCTGCGTCCAGAAAGCAATGCTCTGCCAGGGACCAGGAGGGAGCGACAGCCTGCAGCAGCGCCGCAGAACGCCGGGGGAAGTGAGTAATGATTTTTATTTTTTGCTCCGCTGTATTGCCGGCGTATAAGGTGACAGTTGGGGGGTCGTTTTATACGCCCCGTCGCCTTATACGCCGATATATACTTACCTTGTCCCGGCAGATGGAGTTCAGCGCGGCCGGCCTACAGTGGGTGTGAAGGGTGTGTGAGTCAGACCTGCCCCCTGATTGGCTCAGCGCTGAGTCTGACTCACACCCCCTTCACACCCACTGCCGGCCGCCGCGGCTGAACTCCGTCTGCCGGGACAAGGTAAGTATATATATATATTTTTTTTTTTATTTTAACACATTTCTGGATGAATTGCAGGGAAGGGCTTATATATTTAAGCCCTTCCCGACAATTCATCCCACGATTGCCGGCAGCCCATTGCTTTCAGTGGAACCTGCTGTATTGCCGGGGTGGTATAGGGCTTGAACGTCGCAGGGGGAAGTTGTAATGCCTTCCCTGTCTTTCTATTGGCCAGAAAAGCGCGCTAACGTCTCAGAGATGAAAGTGAAAGTAACTCGAACATCGCGTGGTACTCGTCTCGAGTAACGAGCATCTCGAACACCCTAATACTCGAACGAGTATCAAGCTCGGACGAGTACGCTCGCTCATCTCTAATTATTATATTATAGCACACTGTATGCAAAAAAAACCCACTGATAAATACGGGTGTCAGTTTGCATTTTGTTTGTTTGTTTTCTCTCACCTCTGTGATTTTAATCTAGTTAGTGAGATAGCATTGGTTCTCTCGTACGCATGGTGGCCTTGCCACGGCACATCAGCTTACGTGTTTTGGCCAAATTGCAAACTAACACCTGGATTTATCAGTGGTTTTTTGCATGCAGTGTGCTATAAATGCTGGGAGAGCCCAGGATGCCCTGCCAGTGTGGTGCACAGTGGTTATACAGGGCAATCCACTGCTTTGCCACTAGGGGTTGTAATCCGGTATGGTGTGGTGCACTTATCTATGCCTGCATCCTTGGTATCGGTTTATATGTGCAGACTATGTTGTCTGCATTCACCCCTCCCCCAATCTGGGTTGAGTTGAGTGGCTGCACATTGGTTTGCACAAGGACATTTAGCTCCTCCATATTGCAATCTGGCTGTCTGCATGCTACTAGGGGATGTGGTGATTGGGCCTGCCCTGCAGTTTATCAGGTGGTGAGTATTTGGATTCTTTTTTGCTGTGAGTTAGGCAGGTTTCGCATGGGCGACAAAATCACACGATTTTCTTGCGATGCGACAGCGCTACAAATCGCATGTATGTGAAGCCCATACTTTTGCAATGGGTTCTTTCACATTAGCGATGTTTCATAGCATGCTACATTGCGTGAGAAAAAAATTGTGGGTTGCTAAATATTGCTGTGATTTGCGATGTTTTGCAGCCCATGTTAGCCTAAGGAGCCCTCCTCTGTGTTGCATCGCATTACAAGAAAATGTGGTTTTCATGTGGTGCAATGCAACTTTTACAGTAGGAAGTCCTACTGTAAAAGTCCTAAAATAAGCCCTAGCTGCAGTAAAAAAAAAATCATCTAACAGCCGCAGGCAACTGAATACGCTTCTCCGCCCACCGCCGGCCGCGCCAAATGACACTGCTGGCGCTTCATGCGCTGTACTGCCCATGCGCATCGGTGCGTCATGCGGTACTTGTTCAGTGGATCCGGAGGTGAGTATGGGGTCTTTGGGGTGGTGCCGTGATGGTCTCCGCTGCGGTATTCCGCTCATGGAGCCCGTCACGGCCGTGGGCATGAGCCCTGAAGCTAACAGTTGCCCGTCCGTTTTCAGAGGCTGTGTCTTAAAAGAATCCCCTGTGTGTGTGTGGATTTACTTCGACAACTAGGAATACCCCCATGGAGACCGCATGAGGGTGAGTTTACTCTGCCAGAACGGTGGTGTCACGCATGACACAAAACAGGACTAAGGTAATCTAGTATTGGGTTCCCTGTTTATTAACCTGCCCTCGGCCCTTGGATGTATCACCGGTTACCCTCTGGGTGGGAGACAGTGGAGCCACTGTGATAAGGCCCCAAACTCTACCCCGCTGTCTCCTAGGCCGTGTCCCACTCCTTGGACGCTGCATATAGAATCATAGAATGCTAGAGTTCGAAGGGACCCTTTGGAGCGATCACCTGACTGCCCTTGGTCCTGCCCCCAGTACTCTTGGTAAAAAGTTGATTTTGATGGGGGAAATTACAGCCTGTCAGGCATTTACCCATCAATGGAGGGGTTGTATTCTTGGCATAACCTCTCTAAAGGTGCGTCCACATGTAACATATTGGCTGCGGATTTTCCACTGTGGAAAAAAATCTGCAGCAAATCAGCACCAAAATCTGCACATCAGTTATCAATGTATGCAAAGTCATACATGGAAATCTGCCAGTCACTGATAGGACACCCACTGGGGGCTTTATTACTTTAATGGCACAGAGGGGCTATATTACATTATGGGGACACAGGCAGAGCTAGATTAGTTGTTGGGGGCGAAGGTGGCTCTATTATTTTGTTGGGGACACGGAAAGGGCTGTATTACTTCGTGGGGACACGGACGGACTGTATTACTCATCCATGGCGCAAAGTGGGCATTACTACCTTGTAAGGGAGGCACAAAGAGGAATTATTACTGTGTGCAGGTACTATTACTGTGGAGCACAAAGAAGGCATTATTTCCTGCCATGGGTACTATAGTGGAATTACTGTATTATAGTGTGAGGCACTAGTAATGTTGTTTTAGTAGTCTTTGGGGCACAAAGGGGGCACTATTACTATGAAGAGGCACTGAAAGGGGCATTATAGTTAGAATGTGCAGACATGAATAGGGAAGACTGAAGCAGTGGTGTTGCTAACTATAGTTATGGTCCAGGGGGCCAAGTTGTGTGAACAGCCCCAGGCTTTTGGTCTACCTAATCTGCCATTAGATATATAGTTTAATGGCATATGATGCAGTATATCACCCTGCACACCTCTATAACCTGCTGCTTGCAGATCAGACTGCATGCTCAATGTAACAGGTTCCCTTTCAGCATATTGTACATTTTAGAGGGACAGTACCCAGAGCGCTGTGGAATTCTGTTATTTTTAAAGTTGCGTTCAGTAAATTTGAACTCCAGGAATTTTACTTGCTCTGTGATTGTCGACTTTTAAAGGGGAACCACAATGGGTCAGATATCCCACGTTATACATATGCTGTGGATATGTGTAGGTGCACTATACAGGAGTATAGTTGGCAGTTGGGGGAAAACACGGCAGATGGCATTTTAATTTCTCTAGAAATGTTTCTTATACTTGTCCGCAGCTTGGCAATGTTAGCATGCAGAACATAATGTGCAAGGACTAGACAGGTCCAGCTTCTAGTGGAGAGCACCTAGAAGGTGTTAGGAGAGCTAAAAGGCCATGCATGCTCCCCTAGTATATACAAATGGAAAATGTTACCCTTGGCAGCACCACCTATTAGAAGGTAGCTTTCCTACAAGTCAATGTCCGACCTTCTAACAGGACTTCTAATAGAACTGCAAAAAAATAACTATAGAAAGGCTGTTTTGGGGGGGTTTGCCCCTCGTCACATAAAGTGTACATGCAGTTTGTTAGAGGTGTATTGGTAGAGGTTCCAAAAAAACATCTATTTCAATGTATTAACCACTAGATGTCACTGAAGTATAAAAACTTGGTGGAGATTTAATTCTAACCACTAGAAGTCGCTGCAGCATACAGCATAGAACTTGGTGACATCTAGTCTGCAGCACCACAAGATGACGCGCTAATATAAAAGTGTTGTGAAGATTTCAGTCATCACCACTAGATGTCACTCAAGCATTAAAAAAAAAAAAAATATATATATATATATATATATATATATATATATACACTTTTTAAAAAAATAACACGTCATCTGGGTGAAATCAGTGAATTAACCCAAAACTTGTCACAAATGTATTAATTCATCTGTACAAATTCTTGTACGTGCATTTAAAGGTGTATTCCAGTTATATCAAGTTATTCACTATCCATACCAATTATCAAAACGGGAGCTCTGTGTCCCCATGTGGGACTGGCAGTGACGGGAGCGGCAGCACAAAATACTTGGCCACCGCTCCAATTATTTCCATGGGACTATCAGAGATAGCCAAGTTCAAGCATTCACTTGCCTCCATCAGTCCCACTGTGATGAATGAAACGGTGGATTAGCATACCCATTGCCGCTCCATTCATTGTCAGTCAACCAGGGGAACACGGGACCCCTGTTCTGGCAATCAGTCGGGGTCCCAGCTGTTGAATCCCCACCAACCAGATTATTATCCCATATAGTAGATCTGAGAATGGTTACAAAGCGGTTACATAGTCATTTTTTGCTTTTCTGTAGGAATCGGGGTCAACAAACTGCAAAGTTACAAATATAATTTGACAAATTAGTCACAATTAGAGATGAGCGAGCACCAAAATGCTCGGGTGCTCGTTACTCGGGACGAAATTATCGCGATGCTCGAGGGTTCGTTTCGAGTAACGAACCCCATTGAAGTCAACGGGCGACCCGAGCATTTTTGTATTTCGCCGATGCTCGCTAAGGTTTCCATTTGTGAAAATCGGGGCAATTCAAGAAAGTGATGGGAACGACACAGCAACGGATAGGGCAGGCGAGGGGCTACATGTTGGGCTGCATCTCGAGTTCCCAGGACCCACTGTTAAGCCACAATAGCGGCAAGAGTGGCCCCCCCCCCCCCCTCCCAACAACTTTTACTTCTGAAAAGCCCTCATTAGCAATGCATACCTTAGCTAAGCACCACACTACCTCCAACAAAGCACAATCACTGCCTGCATGACACTCCACTGCCACTTCTCCTGGGTTACATGCTGCCCAACCCCCCCGCATGACCCAGTATCCACAGCGCACACCAAAGTGTCCCTACGCAGCCTTCAGCTGCACTCATGCCACACCACCCTCATGTCTATTTATAAGTGCGTCTGCCATGAGGAGGAACCGCAGGCACACACTGCAGAGGGTTGGCACGGCTAGGCAGCGACCCTCTTTAAAAGGGGCGGGGCGATAGCCCACAATGCTGTACAGAAGCCATGAGAAATATAATCCTGTGCCACCGCCATCAGGAGCTGCACACGTGGGCATAGCAATGGGGAACCTATGTGCCACACACTATTCATTCTGTCAAGGTGTCTGCATGCCCCAGTCAGACCGCGTTTTTTTATAAATAGTCACAGGCAGGTACAACTCCGCAATGGGAATTCCGTGTGCACCCACAGCATGGGTGGCTCCTTGGAACCCACCGGCTGTACATAAATGTATCCCATTGCAGTGCCCATCACAGCTGAGGTAACGTCCGATTAAATGCAGGTGGGCTTCGGCCCACACTGCATGCCCCAGTCAGACTGGGGTTCTTTAGAAGTGGACACATGCAGTTACAACTCCCTGTGGACCCACAGCATGGGTGGGTGCCAGGAAGCCACCGGCGGTACATAAATATATCCCATTGCATTGCCCATCACAGCTGATGTAACATCAGCTTTAATGCAGGTGGGCAAAAAATTAATTGGATTACACTGTAGGCGAGGGCCCCAAAAAATTGGTGTACCAACAGTACTAATGTCCTCAGAAAAATTGCCCATGCCCAACCAAGAGGGCAGGTGAAACCCATTAATCGCTTTGGTTAATGTGGCTTAATTGGTAACTAGGCCTGGAGGCAGCCCAGTTAAAATAAAAATTGGTTCAGGTGAAAGTTTCAACGCTTTAATGAGCATTGAAACGTATAAAAATTGTTTACAAAAATTATATGACTGAGCCTTGTGGGCCTAAGAAAAATTGCCCGTTCGGCGTGATTACGTGAGGTTTCAGGAGGAGGAGCAGGAGGAGGAGGATGAATAGAATACACAGATTGCACGATGCTCGCTAAGGTTTCCATTTGTGAAAATCGGGGCAATTCAAGAAAGTGATGGGAACGACACAGCAACGGATAGGGCAGGCGAGGGGCTACATGTTGGGCTGCATCTCGAGTTCCCAGGACCCACTGTTAAGCCACAATAGCGGCAAGAGTGGGCCCCCCCCCCCCCCCTCCCAACAACTTTTACTTCTGAAAAGCCCTCATTAGCAATGCATACCTTAGCTAAGCACCACACTACCTCCAACAAAGCACAATCACTGCCTGCATGACACTCCACTGCCACTTCTCCTGGGTTACATGCTGCCCAACCCCCCCGCATGACCCAGTATCCACAGCGCACACCAAAGTGTCCCTACGCAGCCTTCAGCTGCACTCATGCCACACCACCCTCATGTCTATTTATAAGTGCGTCTGCCATGAGGAGGAACCGCAGGCACACACTGCAGAGGGTTGGCACGGCTAGGCAGCGACCCTCTTTAAAAGGGGCGGGGCGATAGCCCACAATGCTGTACAGAAGCCATGAGAAATATAATCCTGTGCCACCGCCATCAGGAGCTGCACACGTGGGCATAGCAATGGGGAACCTATGTGCCACACACTATTCATTCTGTCAAGGTGTCTGCATGCCCCAGTCAGACCGCGTTTTTTTATAAATAGTCACAGGCAGGTACAACTCCGCAATGGGAATTCCGTGTGCACCCACAGCATGGGTGGCTCCTTGGAACCCACCGGCTGTACATAAATGTATCCCATTGCAGTGCCCATCACAGCTGAGGTAACGTCCGATTAAATGCAGGTGGGCTTCGGCCCATACTGCATGCCCCAGTCAGACTGGGGTTCTTTAGAAGTGGACACATGCAGTTACAACTCCCTGTGGACCCACAGCATGGGTGGGTGCCAGGAAGCCACCGGCGGTACATAAATATATCCCATTGCATTGCCCATCACAGCTGATGTAACATCAGCTTTAATGCAGGTGGGCAAAAAATTAATTGGATTACACTGTAGGCGAGGGCCCCAAAAAATTGGTGTACCAACAGTACTAATGTCCTCAGAAAAATTGCCCATGCCCAACCAAGAGGGCAGGTGAAACCCATTAATCGCTTTGGTTAATGTGGCTTAATTGGTAACTAGGCCTGGAGGCAGCCCAGTTAAAATAAAAATTGGTTCAGGTGAAAGTTTCAACGCTTTAATGAGCATTGAAACGTATAAAAATTGTTTACAAAAATTATATGACTGAGACTTGTGGGCCTAAGAAAAATTGCCCGTTCGGCGTGATTACGTGAGGTTTCAGGAGGAGGAGCAGGAGGAGGAGGATGAATAGAATACACAGATTGCACGATGCTCGCTAAGGTTTCCATTTGTGAAAATCGGGGCAATTCAAGAAAGTGATGGGAACGACACAGCAACGGATAGGGCAGGCGAGGGGCTACATGTTGGGCTGCATCTCGAGTTCCCAGGACCCACTGTTAAGCCACAATAGCGGCAAGAGTGGGCCCCCCCCCCCCTCCCAACAACTTTTACTTCTGAAAAGCCCTCATTAGCAATGCATACCTTAGCTAAGCACCACACTACCTCCAACAAAGCACAATCACTGCCTGCATGACACTCCACTGCCACTTCTCCTGGGTTACATGCTGCCCAACCCCCCCGCATGACCCAGTATCCACAGCGCACACCAAAGTGTCCCTACGCAGCCTTCAGCTGCACTCATGCCACACCACCCTCATGTCTATTTATAAGTGCGTCTGCCATGAGGAGGAACCGCAGGCACACACTGCAGAGGGTTGGCACGGCTAGGCAGCGACCCTCTTTAAAAGGGGCGGGGCGATAGCCCACAATGCTGTACAGAAGCCATGAGAAATATAATCCTGTGCCACCGCCATCAGGAGCTGCACACGTGGGCATAGCAATGGGGAACCTATGTGCCACACACTATTCATTCTGTCAAGGTGTCTGCATGCCCCAGTCAGACCGCGTTTTTTTATAAATAGTCACAGGCAGGTACAACTCCGCAATGGGAATTCCGTGTGCACCCACAGCATGGGTGGCTCCTTGGAACCCACCGGCTGTACATAAATGTATCCCATTGCAGTGCCCATCACAGCTGAGGTAACGTCCGATTAAATGCAGGTGGGCTTCGGCCCACACTGCATGCCCCAGTCAGACTGGGGTTCTTTAGAAGTGGACACATGCAGTTACAACTCCCTGTGGACCCACAGCATGGGTGGGTGCCAGGAAGCCACCGGCGGTACATAAATATATCCCATTGCATTGCCCATCACAGCTGATGTAACATCAGCTTTAATGCAGGTGGGCAAAAAATTAATTGGATTACACTGTAGGCGAGGGCCCCAAAAAATTGGTGTACCAACAGTACTAATGTCCTCAGAAAAATTGCCCATGCCCAACCAAGAGGGCAGGTGAAACCCATTAATCGCTTTGGTTAATGTGGCTTAATTGGTAACTAGGCCTGGAGGCAGCCCAGTTAAAATAAAAATTGGTTCAGGTGAACGTTTCAACGCTTTAATGAGCATTGAAACGTATAAAAATTGTTTACAAAAATTATATGACTGAGCCTTGTGGGCCTAAGAAAAATTGCCCGTTCGGCGTGATTACGTGAGGTTTCAGGAGGAGGAGCAGGAGGAGGAGGATGAATAGAATACACAGATTGATGAAGCAAAAAGGTCCCCGTTTTTGATGGTGATAGAGAACGATGCTTCCATCCGCGGGTGCAGCCTACGTATTGCTTAGGTATCGCTGCTGTCCGCTGGTGGAGAAGAGAAGTCTGGGGAAATCCAGGCTTTGTTCATCTTGATGAGTGTAAGCCTGTCGGCACTGTCGGTTGACAGGCGGTACACTTATCTGTGATGATTCCCCCAGCCACACTAAACACCCTCTCTGACAAGACTCTAGCTGCAGGACAAGCAAGCACCTCCGGGGCATACAGCGCGTGTTCAGGCCACGTGTCCAGCTTCGACACCCAGTAGTTGTAGGGGGCAGAGGCGTCACCGAGGACGGTCGTGCGATCGGCTACGTACTTCCTCACCATCCTTTTACAGTGCTCCCGCCAACTCAGCCTTGACTGGGGAGTGGTGACACAGTCTTGCTGGGGAGCCATAAAGCTGGCAAAGGCCTTGGAGAATGTTCCCCTGCCTGCGCTGTACATGCTGCCTGATCTCTGCGCCTCCCCTGCTACCTGGCCCTCGGAACTGCACCTTCTGCCACTAGCGCTGTCGGATGGGAATGTTACCATCAGTTTGTCCGCCAGGGTCCTGTGGTATAGCATCACTCTCGAACCCCTTTCCTCTTCAGGTATGAGAGTGGAAAGGTTCTCCTTATACCGTGGGTCGAGCAGTGTGTACACCCAGTAATCCGTAGTGGCCAGAATGCGTGTAATGCGAGGGTCTCGAGAAAGGCATCCTAACATGAAGTCAGCCATGTGTGCCAGGGTACCTGTACGCAACACATGGCTGTCCTCACTAGGAAGATCACTTTCAGGATCCTCCTCCTCCTCCTCCGGCCATACACGCTGAAAGGATGACAGGCAAGCAGCATGGGTACCCTCAGCAGTGGGCCAAGCTGTCTCTTCTACCTTCTCCTCATGCTCCTCCTCCTCAACGCGCTGAGATATAGACATGAGGGTGCTCTGACTATCCAGCGACATACTGTCTTCCCCCGCCTCCGTTTCCAAGCGCAAAGCGTCTGCCTTTATGCTTTGCAGGGAACTTCTCAAGAGGCATAGCAGAGGAATGGTGACGCTAATGATTGCAGCATCCCCGCTCACCATCTGGGTAGACTCCTCAAAGTTTCCAAGGACCTGGCAGATGGCTGCCAACCAGGCCCACTCTTCTGTAAAGAATTGAGGAGGCTGACTCCCACTGCGCCGCCCATGTTGGAGTTGGTATTCCACTATAGCTCTACGCTGCTCATAGTCTGGCCAACATGTGGAGCGTAGAGTTCCACTGTGTGGGCACGTCGCACAGCAGTCGGTGCACTGGCAGATTAAACCGATGTTGCAGGGTCCGCAGGGTGGCAGCGTCCGTCTTGGACTTGCGGAAATGTGCGCTGACCCGGCGCACCTTTCCGAGCAGGTATGACAAGTGTGGGTAACTTTTCAGAAAGCGCTGAACCACCAAATTAAAGACATGGGCCAGGCATGGCACGTGCGTGAGGCTGCCGAGCTGCAGAGACGCCTGACGACCGACAAACAGTGTCCACGTCCTCTAGGCCTACCCCTACCACTCAGCATGCTGTATTACCAGTAGTGCAGAAACAGAACGCTGTAATTAAATGTGCCTCTTATTGGCCTGTGGTTGGAGGCTGACTTCGCTTACGGAACGCACAGCAGAGGCAGGAAAGAATTTTGCGCAAGCCTGCTGTAACACTTAGCTGGCTGCGTATGAATTAGGACAACTACCCCCAGCAGAGACCCAGTACACTTGTGGACAGGAATACTGCAGTGATGTAAGAGGCAACACAGAGGCAGGAAAGAATTTTGCGCAAGCCTGCTGTAACACTTAGCTGGCTGCGTATGAATTAGGACAACTACCCCCAGCAGAGACCCAGTACACTTGTGGACAGGAATACAGCGGTGATGTAAGAGGCAACACAGAGGCAGGAAAGAATTTTGCGCAAGCCTGCTGTAACACTTAGCTGGCTGCGAATAAATTAGGACAACTACCCCCAGCAGAGACCCAGTACACTGAGGACGGTCACAGGCAGCCCAAATAGATTTTTTTTCCCAAATGTTTTTGGAAAGGCCCACCGCCTATATACACTAAATATGTCTTCTGTCCCTGCCTCACCACCACTACTGGCCCTGGACAATGTAAAATTACTGCAGGACGATATACAAAAAAAAAAAAAAGTGCAACACTGCAAAAAGCAGCCTCCACACTACTGCACACAGTTAGATGTGGCCCTAAGAAGGACTGTTGGGGTTCTTGAAGCCTAAAATAACTCCTAACGCTCTCCCTATAGCAGCTCCGGCACCAGCAGCACTTTCCCTGATCTCTGTCAGAATGCATCTGTGGCGAGCCGCGGGAGGGGCCGATTTTTATACTCGGGTGACACCTGATCTCGCCAGCCACTCACTGCAGGGGGGTGGTATAGGGCTTGAACGTCGCAGGGGGAAGTTGTAATGCCTTCCCTGTCTTTCTATTGGCCAGAAAACCGCGCTAACGTCTCAGAGATGAAAGTGAAAGTAACTCGAACATCGCGTGGTACTCGTCTCGAGTAACAAGCATCTCGAACACGCTAATACTCGAACGAGTATCAAGCTCGGACGAGTACGTTCGCTCATCTCTAGTCACAATCACATTTTCATTGACTCGTTCTTCTAGATGACGTCACTGGGTGACATCTATGGAGAAAGATATGAGTGGAGCCTTGATATGACAGTTCCTTTAATCCCCTAGATCCCCACTTGGGGGTCGGGGCACAATTTAGTGGGTGCAGTAGAATCCTGTTATTAAAACATCTGTATAAATGTATCCTTACACAAGGCTATTATTGCCTGAATAATCACTGGAAACAGCAAATTTGGGCATTAGCCTCTTCGTCTACACATGGCCACCGACTGGGCACTAAGCCAGTAATTGATCACTTGTTGGACTCGCATGGGTTTTAGATGAGCTAAAACAATCGACTATTGACCCATGTAAACAGGCAGCAGTTCATCTATGACCAACTGCCTGTTTGTGGTGAATGGAGACGGGTGGCCGAATGAGTTCTCTGGTGGCTTCGCCTTGATTCTTAGAACTACTATCACGCCTGACAGTCGTCCTATGTAAAGGGACCTTTTATCTGGAGCTCCGTCCCTCCAAATGCTGGCGGCCCCAAACCAGCCGAAAAATAGACTGTAGCATAGCTGACACACCATTGGCTCGATGATAATAAAGTACACTGACCAGCACTTCTGGAGGATAAACCGATACAACTTTACTTGCCAAACTTAAAGTGACCCTCCAGTTTCTGGACATATTTCAGTCCTGAGACCAGATGGGGAGAGGTTGTATATTTACTGCAGTTGTTCTTCTCTTCCATCTCTCTAATCCACTGCTTCCATATCCCACATTTGGCCAATGCAATTTTCAGACTACCTAATTCCCACTGAGCATTGCTTGTGTTAGACCACCAATGCACTGTATCTGCTCTCAGATTGGTCAGAGCTGTTCACGTGATCAACACTGGCCAATCAGAGAGCAGTACACAGTGTGCTTTAGGTAGATACAGTAATGCAGTGGCTCTTCCAATTTGACACTCTGTGCTTTTTTACATCAGACTGAGGACTGTGGTGTCTATAGCACTGCTGGGCTCCTTTTAGACTACGGTGTGATCGGTAATGCCATCTATGCCTCTTTGTCTTGCTTTACTACTGGAGCTTCGCATTGAGCTCTGTCTTCCTATACTCGCTGTTTCTAGCAGACTTCTAGACTTCCAGGTAATGTTAAGTCACGTGACTTTACTCACCACTCACTGGATATCTGCAGTGCCAGAAAACCCATTAAATAGTGCATCTTAAGTGACCATTGGACCCCGTTACCCCCCCCCCCCCCCCACGCCACCAGTTGTTGAATGAAACGCCCTTACAAGTTCCCTTCTTCATAAGTTTTTTGGACTTTGCATGTGACATTGGGCCCCCCAATGGTGTTCCAATTGACAGTGGTTGCCTTCATGAGACAATCCCTATGATGTAAATTGATTGGTCAGTTCCCAAATTGGAATATTTCATGAACAAAGAGGAAGAAATTTGGGTTAAAAGTAAAAAGTCGGAACAATCCATAAAAAAGGGGCACTTGGGGTGAAGGCAGAAATGTTACAACAAGAAGTATTTTGGGGTCAGCTTCATCCTGACAACACCTATACAATGTATCCAGTTGTCATGAGACTTGGTGTTCGGTATTATTAGGAAACAGACATTTCACACGTCTCTTCAAACAGAAGGGAGGAATTTCCTTTCACTCTTCCTGACATTGTGGACTAATCTGGTTCCATGTGGGTGCCGGAATAGTGACATCATTATCTGAAGATTCAATGTTCATGACATTGGCCGGCGCTAGGATAGTAGGCGAATGCATTAAAATAGAGTCAATTGTATGTACACTAACCTACTAAAAGTAATTGGACCCCTGAACAACAATCAAAAGTAATAATAATAATAATAATAAACTTTATTTGTATAGCGCCAACATATTCCGCAGCGCTTACATAGACAGGGGATACAGAAAGACAAAAGTACAAACATTACAGAACCACGGTTACAAAGTAATCAATTGATGGAAACAATTGGGGTGCGGGTCCTGCTCCAACGAGCTTACATACTACAAGTAATGGGGTGATACAGAAGGTAAAGGGGCTGGAGATGTGCACTGTATGGCGAGGTGGAGAGTGAGGGGTGATATACACATGGACAATGGTCAGACATTTAGCCGTGTGACAGCAGAAACAGTATGACTGCAGGCGCGGTTTATGATGGCTAGCAGGGATTGCAGTCAGTAGGTCAGGGAGCATGTTATCAGGCGGAGTACAGAGGGTTTGTTTAGGGAATGCGGTATGCCTCCCCGAAGAGGTGCGTTTTTAGAGCACGCCTGAAGTTCTGTGAATCCTGGATTGCTCGGGTAGCCTTTGGTAGTGCGTTCCAGAGGACCGGTGCTGCTCTGGAGAAGTCTTGGAGGCGGGAATGAGAAGTTCGAATTAAAGGGGCGCTCAATCTGGTTTCGTTAGCAGAGCGGAGAGCCCGGGCTGGTTGATGGATTGAGATGAGGGAGGCGATATAGGGGGGCGCTGCACTGTGGAGGGCTTTGTGGATGAAGGTGGCGAGTTTAAATTGAATTCTGTATTTAACGGGCAGCCAGTGCAGTGACCGGCACAGGGCAGAGGTGTCCGAGTAGCGGCTGGACAGGAAGATGAGCCTGGCTGCCGCATTCAGGATGGATTGGAGAGGGTAGAGTCTGGTGCAGGGGAGGCCGATCAGCAACGAGTTGCAATAATCGAGACGAGAGTGGATGAGGGCAACAGTAAGCGTTTTTAGCGTGTCCACAGTGAGAAAAGAGCGGATTCTTGCGATGTTCTTGAGGTGCAGCTGACATGTTCGGGCCAGAGATTGGATGTAGGGGGTAAAAGAGAGATCAGAATCAAATATGACTCCAAGGCAGCGGGCATGTTGTCTAGGAGTTATGGTGGCACCACACACTGGGATGGAGATGTCAGGATGAGGTCGGTTAGTGGAGGGTGGAAATACCAGCAGGTCAGTTTTAGAGAGGTTTAGTTTTAGGTAGAGAGAGGACATGGTGTTAGAGACAGCGGACAGACAGTTAGTGATGTTTTGGAGTAAAGGTGCAGAGATGTCACGGGAAGAGGTGTATAGCTGGGTGTCATCAGCATACAGGTGGTATTGGAGGCCAAATCTACCGATGGTTTGTCCAATAGGGGCTGTGTAGATAGAGAAAAGAAGGGGGCCGAGGACAGAGCTCTGGGGGACCCCAACAGCAAGGGGAAGAGGAGGGGAGGTAGAGCCAGCAAAGGAGACACTGAAAGAGCGGTCAGATAGGTAGGAAGAGAACCAGGAGAGGGCAGTATCCTTTAGGCCAATGGAGCGTAGCATACTGAGGAGGAGTTTGTGGTCAACAGTGTCAAATGCAGTATTTATTTAAATATGTTAATACTTGACGGGGCTCATTTGACCTTGATAATTTTGGATACTCTCCATGGCATACTTTCTTCTAATGTCTGATACACTTCAGCTGGTATTTCCCTTCATTCATCCTGCAAACATCTAGTGAGTTCTCTCAAAGAAGATGGACAATGTTCATATTTCCTGACCCAACATTCCAGTTCGGCCCAACAATGTTCAGTAGGGCTCAGGTTGGGACTTTGTGCCGGCTAGTCCAATCGTAGAATATCCATATCCTCAAACCAACATAAAACAGCGTTGGATTTGTAAGAAGACTTGTTGTCTTGCTGGAAGTATTGCTGACCATTCCCAGAGTGTTGCCACATTGTCAGCAGCACATTATTGTCTATAATGTCAAGGTACAGCTCTGTGTTCTTGATTCTTGCTATTACAACCAACGGGCTGAGACCATGTCACGTAAACATCCCCAGACCATAAGAGAATCTCCGCCATACTTAACTGTTGGCACAAAACACTCAGGCAGAAGGCGTTCCTCCACACCCAGGTATGTTCATCAGACTTAAAGATCGAATAGTGTGATTCATCACTCCACAGTAAATTCTTCCACTGCTCAACTGTCCATTGACGACTCTCCTTGCACCATTATAGATGGGCCGATGCAACTTCTTTGAGAGAGCTCTCCAGACATTTGCAGGATGAATGGAGGGAAATTCTAGCTGAAGTGTATCAGACATTTGTAGAAAGTGTTCCACAGTGTTCCCGATGTCATTAGGACTGGAGGAGGCCCTACTAAGTAATAACATATGGAAATAATTCTTATTTTTGATTCTTGTTCAGGTCTCCGACTACTTTTGGGAGGATAGTGCGTGACTATAGACGGGTTTACCTATGATCAGCACAGTTGCACAAAGAGATACTTTGGTGCAGAGCTCATTCACATCAGTAGTGGCCTAGCACCATTATAAATGTAAATTAAGCCTTATGTGGTCTTTTCTGCAGTCCTAAGTCTATAGCACCAATGTTAAATGACCCCTGCCCATCCCATACAGAAACAATCACTTTAGCAGTTTCCACACAGACATGATCCCCTTCTCATCACAATGCACCATACACAAATATATCTTTGATTTCTGCATCTGTTTTCGGCCAAGAGAACAGCTGGATGAGAAGTGGCTAGTGCATATACGTCTGGCAGTTTGTTTCTGGAGGGCAAATGGTTTACACTGGCCCAGATATCACACCATCTGTATCCCACACACAATAAGCAGACATGGCCACCCAGTGGAAAAAACAAAGGTGACACACGAATATCCCAGAATATCCCAGCTGTTACAAAGCCTGCTGCTCAGCAATGTAGTGTCCCAGAAAGTTCTGGATCAGTAAACGCCATGTCTCAATGACTTCCGTCACAGACCAAGCCGCTCTTGCATAACAAAGTTGATCTCGGAGAAGTAGAAGGAGATGAGAAAATCACAGAGTTCCCAGAGAATGATTACAAAACAGTAATTAGCCTAATGATGTCCTTCGATACTTACAGGTCATTCCTAGTCTAGGTAGACTGTCATTAAAACCAGGCCATGGGGTAATTACCGTGTACATCCTGGTAGATCTGGTTTGTCTTGTTTGGTTACGTTACCGGTTTTCACTGTTTACTCAGAATGAAACACCCGAAGGTGACATTTTTGCTTTCTTTTAACCCTGACGACTTCAGACATTCTGATTGAAGGCTGTACAGCTCCGATGCCGGAAGACGTCCGGCAGGGTATTCTTACTGTATATAACTGGCTGCTCTGTTGTCGGGAGCCTCTCCAGCATGTCCCATACCAAAGTACTGGCTCTAGCCAGCAGATGGCACCATTGTATATTGGCAAAAAGAGAAAACCCCCTAGTTAACCCTGAATCCAAAATTGATTGCAAAGGGTTAAATGATTGTGATTAATACCTGAAAAGTTCAAATAGGTCAAGAGATATTTTTCACATTTTTTTTTACACCTCTTCATTTTCTGGATATTCTGGGGGTCTACAAGAAAATGGTCCATCACATTCCTCATAAGTAAATACACATTATTGACCAATCATCCAAACCTGCTGATTTTGGCTTGGACGGTTGTCTAATATTTCTGGAAACTTTCCGACTTTCTTGCAACAGATGATGTGGGGGAAAATAAAATTGGATATTTTTAATCTCAATATCCGATCCTTTTGTTTTCGGTGGAGATAAGCTGCCACCAGAGCTGTGAGGCTATCCCCATGGAAAACACATGAACGCTCGGTTGAACGAAATATTTCTTGTTCGAGAGAATCAGGAGAAAAGCTGTCTATCAAACATTCACCCGATAGTTTTTAAAGTTGTGTGGGCACTAGAGATGAGCGAACGTGCTCGGCCACGCCCCTTTTTCGCCCGAATACCGCGATTTCCGAGTACTTCCGTACTCGGGCGAAAAAATTCGGGGGGGTAGCAGTGGGGAGTGGGGGGGAGAGGGAGAGAGAGAGGGCTCCCCCCTGTTCCCCGCTGCTACCCCCCGCACCGCCATGCCTCTCCCCGCCCCCCGGCGCCCCCCGAATCTTTTCACCCGAGTACTGAAGTACTCGAAAATGGCGGTACTCGGGTGCGTAAGTACTCGAAACGAGTACGTTCGCTCATCTCTAGTGGGCACCCTAAATCACCATGAACTAACTTTTGGTACTGTTAGGTGAGTTGACAGGGAATTGGGTGCAGTATTTTTTATACTCAGCTGCTTCTTGGGTTCTTGCAGCGCCTACAACTAAGGTGTACACGCTAGACGAAAATCGGACTCGTTACAGAGTCCATGGGAGAAGTGGTGCGCAAAATCTGTTGCCAAGTTCCTACACACAAGAACATAAATCTATCACTTATCTTCCAATGGTCAAACCTGCTCCGGTGGATACTCTTCTGCTCTTTTTGCCTTGTAGCATTTTCCTGTGCTCTGCTCTGATACATCACTGCATACACGAGCCGCAAAATAGTCACTTTTGCTCTTCCCATTTCTCCAAAATTTTTTACCCCGGAAACAGCTTCTCCTATTACAGTGCCCTCTTTTGAAGGGTACTGCCACACAAAGTGGTTGTGCCCCCGTCAAAGGCCAAGAGAAATTAAACTGAAAACTATTTTATACTGCAAGTATATGTTGTTAAAAAGGGCTTGAATTTGTTGAAATTTCTATTAAGATTTGATCTTATGATTATACATAAAATTAACATTTTACAATGCAATCAATTATTCAGAGCTGCAGAGATGATAGTTTTAGATTTTCTTCTCTACTAAACAAGGCCAATATGGGCATATATAATCTTTTTCGCATCTATGTGAATTACATAATGGAAGTAGACACTGGTATAGAGGTTGTACTAACCACTGTTGGAACAAATAGTAGATGTTGTAACTGTAGTGACCAAGCACAGACGTTACTGGGTGAGGGAAACATCAGGGTTTAGAAGAAGGCTGCCACGGGTGGCTCAGCTGCTCCGCTTCATAGATCGGCTACGGCCTGGCTCAGATAAACGCCGCTTGCAAATAAACTTAAATGACAGTTCGTCACGCCAATACCCTTTAACGTAATCAGGTTGATGAAGATAATTGAAGACAGTTCAGACATCGGAAGTTATGGTAAACCAAAGGTATAAAGTTTACGCAAGCTTGGGCGCCTGAGTCTCATAAACTCGTCTTCGGCTTCCAGAAGTGCTTGTTCGTTCATTTTAGTTAGTGGTGTATTGGGCCAAACTACCCAAGAGGAGGGTCGGTAATACACACCATCATCAAGTATTCTACTTGATGATGGCGCTGATCCAGTTGCTGCAATATCGTATCCTTGTTTCACTGGAAGAGTGTCCCTCTTTGGATCACGGAATACGAAAAAGAAATTTGCATTGGGGTAATTTATCACGTACAGCTGCAGGTAATCCAGAATGTGCTGCAAAGCCTCTGTGTTGTCCTTGTGAATCAGTATCCGTGGTGGGCAGTGATAAAGAACAGGTCCCGTAGGCATAGAAAAGCCTTCCTACGACTTGGTAGAACAGTCATGGTTGGGCCTACTGCAGACTGCACTGGCAGTAGCAGGCTCTTGTCCGGCTCCAATATCATGTAGAGTAATCGGATCCAGCATACGCCATGACGGCATTGGTCTACCTCTTTTTGGTGACAGTCGGGTGACCTTTGGTTCCTCTGCTTTCAGGGTAGGGTGCTTCACATGCAGACATATGCACGTTAGACATACACACACATCAGACATTTGGCCTGACAGTGTCTCAACACAATACACAAAACCACCTCCTGTCTCCTTCATTATACAAGGCAGACAGGCACTCAAAAATACAATTACACACACCATGTGAGGTAATAAAAGTAATGTAATGGCTCCAAAGTCTGGGCCACTACATAACTATAGTGTCACGCTGGGTTCCTGGGGCCTGTGGTTTTGTGGGTTTCCAGGAGCACACTGCTGCAGGTCTGGTTGATATGCTTGATGATGGTGTGGAGTTCCCCAGCCAGCCAATTGCCACCGGTCTGCTGCATATAGATACCAGCCCCTCTTACTAGAGGGAGCTGGTCATTTATTCATCCTATCTCATTCCGACTCAGAGCTTTGTATTATGCATGATATTAGTTTGAAGAGTTTCTCTGACCTTCCCTGAGGTTGGTCTCTACACCTGTATTCCCCATCTGCATGTTTTGTGGACTCCTCTCCCTTTCTCAGCTGATGCCATGTGTGTTGTTTGGTGGGTGATGCCTGAAATGGTTCCCTTTGTCAGTTTGGTGTCTGACTTTCTTTTCCCTGGTGTCAGGACACTTGCACTAGCTTCTGCTTAATATCTGTATGCATGAGAGTTCTGAGTGGGGTTTGTGTTTGTTTGTGCATGTGAACGGTGTCCTGTCTCTTACCATCTACAGTCAGCCAGGCCCCTAGGTTCCAACATGGGGCCATCCCTATTGGGATGATCGCCCCACTTGTAGACAGGCCTCCTGGGGTTAAGTTGTCTTGTTAGAGTAGGGACTTACGAGACAACGAGGACCTTTTTCGTGGGCTCATGAGCTTACGTACTTTGGCCAAACTACTTATACCTCATATTTATTAGCTATTCCATCTGCTAACGTTGATATTATTGGTAAGGCTTAATGCTCTGAGGTGACATATAGCAGGGCTATCCTAATAGCAATTCACTGTTTACATTTGACATGTAGGGTAAGATGAGTCAGGTGTGTTCTCAATGGTGATAAGCTGAACTGTGAACTGAATGAGTATGCATTCTCTCCTTGTATTCTTACCCAGACAGTTTCTACAGAGCTTGAATCTCTGTGGAGATGAATGCTTTCCTAACATACAACATAACACCTCCTCCCTTTTATTAGGTCTGTTTCTTGTAAATAAGTTGTATCCTTCAAGCCTTGTATTCCAATCATGTTGTATAATTTCACCAAGTTTCTGTGATGCCTATGACATCATATTTCTCTTCCGATGTTATTTCTCTTTCTTGTTTGTTTCCCATGTTCTGTGCATTTGTGTAAAAACATTTTAGTTTGTGTTCGGTGTCTCTTGCTTCTCTACTTTCCTTCTAAAATTTTTTGTCTTTGTTCTTTCTTTCCACTTGTAATAGCAAGGTTCTCCATTTTAAGCACCAGCTGTATATTTTTGCCTGTCTTTTCCCTTCCCTTCCCATATTGTTCTAGTCCTAATGAGTGTATCAAGGGCACTGCCAAATATATGCTTACCTGTCTTTGTAAGGTGTAACCCATCTCTAGCAAGGAGTCCATCATGTAGGTAATTCACTCCATGGTCTAGAACTCCAAATCATTGCTGACAGCACCATCGACGTAGCCAGTTGTTCATCTCTAGAATCCTGTTCCATCTCCTTATTCAATGGTCATCCACTGGGAGGATGGATGAGAATATTACCTGTGCTCCCAGTTCCTTCACTTTCCTTCTGAGGTCTTCAAAGTCTCTGCAGATAGTTGCAAGGTCCTAAGGGCTCATGTCCACGGGCAAAATGAAATTTAAAATCCGCAGCGGATCTCCCGCGCGCGGATCCACACCCCATAGGGATGCATTGACCACCCGCGGGTAGATAAATACCCGCGGATCGTCAATAAAAGTGATTTTAAAAAAAATGGAGCATGAAAAAATCTGGACCATGCTCCATTTTCATGCGGGTCTCCCGCGGGGACGGCTCCCGCGGGCTTCTATTGAAGCCTATGGAAGCCGTCCGGATCCGCGGGAGACCTAAAATAGGAATTTAAAGCATTTACTCACCCGCAGCGGGCCGCGAAGCTCTGCTCTTCCTCACGGCCGCATCTCCCTTGCTTCGGCTCGGCGGATGTGCGCGGCGCATGCGCGCGGCACGTCGACGACGTGTCGACGACGTGCCGGCGACGTGCCGCCGGCGTCAGGAATTCATCCGCCGGCCGAAAATGAAGATACGGCCGTGAGGAAGAGCAGAGCTTCGCCGCCCGCTACGGAAAGGTAAATGCTTTTAAATTGCTATTTTCAGCGCTCATGTCTGCGGGGCAGGAGGGACCCGCTGCAGATTCTACATGTAGAATCTGCAGCGGATCTGATTTTCCCCGTGGACATGAGGCCTTACATGTATTAGTAGAAATGGGTAGTGGTCTGCAGAATTGAAGAGTCTTGATAGCCTATCAGACACATCTTTGATATGTGCACCTAGAAGACAGCACACCTCTCGTGAGGTTATGTCAGTTCACATTAATAATAGGAAGGTATTGTTTTATACTATAACATACATATAATATATATATATAATAATAAAGGGAAGGAAGGTGTTGATGAATTTGACTACAATTTGTGAGAGTCCTGTCAGAACCAGCAATTCTCGAGGGCCCCGTGCCCACACCACCGGTCCTGCCACCCGGGTTACAGGAGTGCGGCGTAGGGGAGCCCCGGTTCTTGTGATCTCCCCGGGCCGCTGTCAGACTGGTCGCCGCCGGGTTGCTAGGGAGGCAGCAGGTGCTTCTCTAGGCACTTGACTACCAGGCTGGCTTCCCTAGTAACTGTCTGTGCTGCAGACTGGGGGTGTGTCCCCAGCACCTCCCTGATTAGCCCTGCTGCTGTCAGGCTCCCCGCCCCTATCGGCTTCTGGGGCGGGAGCGCTGACAGCATTTAAAAAGGTGTGTTTTCCCTTCAGCCCTTGCCAGTGTTAGTTTGGTCTTCCAGCTGCACCCGCGTATTCTTTTGACTCCTGTTTGTGACCCCGGCTTTCCTGACCTCTGCTTTTGGACCTTGACTACGTTTTTGCCTGACCCCCCTGTACTGCGTACCCTCCTGTTGCCGACCCGGATTGTCTGACCATTCTACCGTTGTTTGTCTCAGTGTCTGTTTGTCTTCCCGTGTCCCGCTTCCCTAGTGAGGGTAGGGACCGCCGCCCAGTTGTCGCCCTGGGGGTTAGCCCAGGGGGGCAAGTAGGCAGGGACAGGGGTTGCGGGATATCTCAGGGACCCCCATATCCCGGACACTGTCCTGACAGTAACACTGGCCGAACGAAGGTCAGACCCTTGCATCCGCCCGGCAACTCTGAACCCCTCGATGGAGGCCATGGCAGCTTTAGCGAACCAGGTCCAGTTCCTTACGAACCTTGCCCAGGACCTAACAGCCCGCTTGCAGCGACAGGAACAAGCGGCAGCTGCAGGTCCCATGCAGCCCCCTTCCGCTCCAGGAACAATGACAGAACCTCGAGCCACGCTTCCGGATTGTTTCTCCGGAGAGAGAAGTCAGTTTTTCGCATTTAGAGAGAGCTGCAAGCTCTACTTTGATCTCCGCCCCCACTCCTCTGGTACTGAATACCAGAAAGTGGGAATTGTAATTACCCGCCTGAGGGGAGAGCCCCAAAATTGGGCTTTCTCATTACCTGCTGGCTCTCCCGCCCGACTATCCCTTGACGCCTTTTTTTCCGCCTTGGGTCAAATTTATGACGAACCCGACCGTGCCGGCTACGCAGTCTCCAAGCTTCTGGCCCTGCGCCAGGGTTGCAAGATGGCGGAGGACTACTGTTCCCAATTCCGCCAGCACTGTACAGAATCCGGGTGGAATGATGCCGCCCTAAAAGACCTATTTTTGACCGGTCTGTCTGAGGGTCTTAAGGACCTACTCGTGGCCCACCCGGAGCCAAGAACCCTGGAGCAAGCCATGTCGCTGGCTATTCGGGCTGACCGACGTTTGAGGGCCAGACACGCCGCTCGGACCACTCCACTCCCCACGCCCACTTCTTCTACTGACCCGACTGTTCCACCTCCCACCACCGAGGCCATGGAGCTGGGAGCCATGAACCCCAAGCAGCGACGGGAAAATCGCCTGAAGAAGAACCTCTGCTTCTACTGTGGGGAGCCGGGTCACCGCATTGCAACCTGCGCCAAGAAGCCATGGCAGGGAAAACGTCCGCTCCTAGGCAGTTGTCCGGAGGACTGTCTAGGAGCCAAGGTACTCCCTGTGTTGTCCAAAATGTTATTGCCTTGCACCCTAGAATTCCATTCTTTCCACCGTACTGGGCAAGCCTTCGTTGATTCTGGGGCTGCTGCTAATTTCGTTAACTTTAATTTCGTTGCTCAACTGTCCGGGGTTCTGTTACGTTTAGAGACTCCGATTCTTGTTTCAGGAGTGGACTCCACTCCACTGCAAGCAGGGGTAGTTAATCTGGTTACCCCCGAGGTAAGGTTTACTATAGGAGCCCTACATGTTGAAACCTGCACATTTCTGGTGATGAGAGATTTGTCTGTGGACGTCGTCCTAGGTCTCCCCTGGCTCCGGGAGCACAACCCGGTAGTAAATTGGGACACGTTGGAACTGGTAGAGTGGGGTCCCCGCTGTGCCAACCACCTATGTCCGGTGGAGGTGGGGATCTCCACCTGCGAGGGGATTCCCCTACCAGATTACCTCTCCGAGTTCTCGGATGTCTTCTCCAAGCAATTATCTGAAGCCCTGCCCCCTCATAGGGAATGGGACTGTAAAATCGATTTGATTCCTGGGGCCAAACTTCCTAAGGGCCGCATTTATAATGTTACGGTTCCAGAGAGAGAATCCATGAGGGACTATATCCAGGACAGCTTGGCCAAGGGGCACATCCGGCCCTCAGAATCCCCGGTGGGTGCCGGGTTTTTCTTCGTCGAGAAAAAGGATGGGGGTCTCCGGCCCTGTATTGACTATAGAGAGCTAAATAAGATCACAGTCAGAAACCAGTATGCCCTTCCGCTCATTCCTGACCTCCTCAACCAGGTCGCTGGTGCCCAATGGTTTTCTAAACTTGATCTCAGGGGGGCATACAACCTCATTCGCATTCGGGAGGGGGATGAGTGGAAAACTGCCTTCAATACGCCTCTCGGTCATTTTGAATACCTAGTAATGCCTTTTGGCTTGTGTAACGCCCCCGCCATTTTTCAGGGGTACATGAATTCTGTGTTTCAGGATATCATGGGGGTGTTTGTCGTTGTATATCTAGACGACATTCTGATTTTTTCCTCCGACTTGCCGAGTCACCGTACTCATGTTCAAACCGTGCTAGCTCGACTCAGACATAACAAGCTGTTTGCTAAGCTCGAGAAATGTGTTTTTGGGGTACAAAAGATATCATTCTTGGGGTATATCATCACGCCATGCGACTTCCAGATGGATCCTGGGAAGGTGAAAGCCATCACGGAGTGGGCCCGGCCAGGTACCTTGAAAGCTCTTCAACGCTTCCTCGGCTTCGCCAATTACTATCGCAAGTTCATCAAAGACTTCTCCGTGGTGGCTAAACCTCTAACGGACCTCACCAGAAAGGGAGCAGATGTGAGTACCTGGTCTTCTGAGGCTCTGAGGGCCTTCGATAACCTAAAGGCGGCGTTCTCTTCAGCGCCTGTCCTGGTACAACCGGATCTGTCCTGCCCATTTGTGGTGGAGGTAGATGCCTCAGAGTTTGGTGTGGGAGCGGTACTGTCCCAAGGGCCCTCCACACTCACTAACCTTAGACCGTGTGCCTATTTTTCTAGAAAGTTCTCTTCCACTGAACGGAACTACGATATAGGCAACCGGGAATTGCTGGCTATTAAGTGGGCTTTTGAGGAGTGGAGGCATTTTTTGGAAGGAGCTCGTCACCAGATCACGGTACTCACAGACCATAAAAACCTCACCTATTTAGATTCCGCTAAGAGGGTAAATGCTCGGCAAGCCCGCTGGGCCTTGTTTTTCTCTCGGTTCAATTTTGTTGTTACCTATAGACCCGGTTCTAAAAATGTCAAGGCAGACGCCCTGTCTAGGAGTTTTGGTTCTCCGGAACCTTCCGAGTCTGAGCCTGAGAGCATTCTCTCTCCTGGAGTGGTCCTCGCTGCTGTCTCCTCCGACCTTTCACCTCTCATACACGCTGCTCAACAATCCGCCCCTGAAGCCCTTCCGGAAGGCAAATTTTTTGTTCCGTTGTCACTGAGATTGAAAGTGTTAGAGGAGACACATGCTTCTGTCCTAGCTGGACACCCCGGTATCAGGGGTACACTAGAGTTAGTATCCAGACTCTATTGGTGGCCGCACATGGCCAGGGATGTACGGTTATTTGTGTCCGCGTGCCCGGTTTGCGCAAGGGGGAAGAATCTCAGGAGACGTCCTGAGGGTCCTCTTCTTCCCTTGCCCATTCCGTCCAGGCCATGGTCCCATTTGTCCATGGATTTTATTACTGATCTGCCATCCTCGCTGGGGAATACGGTCATTTGGGTCATAGTTGACCGTTTTTCTAAAATGTCACATTTCGTTCCGCTTTGCAAGTTACCTAACGCCAAACTTCTGTCTGAAATGTTCATCAAGGAGATTGTTCGGCTACATGGGGTCCCCGAGGATATTGTGTCAGATAGAGGGGTACAGTTCGTCGCTCGCTTCTGGCGAGCTTTTTGTAAAAACCTAAATGTCAATTTGTCTTTTTCCTCCGCCTTCCATCCCGAGAGTAACGGACAAACAGAACGGATGAATCAAGAACTTATCCAGTACCTGCGACTTTTTGTCTCTGATAACCAGTTTCAGTGGGCCAACTACCTGCCTCTCGCCGAATTTGCTATTAACAACCATGTTAACTCGTCATCTCAAGTGTCACCTTTTTTTTGTAACTATGGGTTCCATCCCCGATTCTCGCTTTCTACTCCCCTTGTCTCGAACAATCCGGCCGCTGACATATCCTCTGAGGAACTGTGCACAGTTTGGGCCCAGGTTCGTAAGAACCTTCAGGGCTCCCAAGAGAAGCTACGTAAATACTCTGAGAAAAGATGTACTATCTCGGCACCTTTTGTGGTCGGGGAGCAGGTTTTATTGTCATCCAAAAATCTGAGACTTAAGGTTCCCTCCCTGAAACTTGCTCCTCGGTTCATTGGCCCATTTACTGTGTCGCAGGTTATCAACCCGATGTCATATAAGTTGTCACTTCCGGACTCCTGGAAGGTCCACAAGGTTTTTCATAAAAGCTTGCTTAAAAAATACGTGACTCCAGTTCTACCCACCCAGAACCCGCCCCCTCCTTCTTTGGTACAGGGGGAACTGGAGTATGAAGTAGAAAGGCTTGTTGACGCCCGACGGGTTAGAGGTGTACTGCAGTACCTGGTCCACTGGAGTGGATTTGGCCCTGAGGATAGGACGTGGGTCCCTGCCAGGGACGTTCATGCCCCACGCCTAGTCCGATCATTCCACAGGGCCTTCCCGCTCAAGCCCGCTCCTGGCCATGGGGGTCCGGTGTCCCCCCGTAGAAGGGGGGGTACTGTCAGAACCAGCAATTCTCGAGGGCCCCGTGCCCACACCACCGGTCCTGCCACCCGGGTTACAGGAGTGCGGCGTAGGGGAGCCCCGGTTCTTGTGATCTCCCCGGGCCGCTGTCAGACTGGTCGCCGCCGGGTTGCTAGGGAGGCAGCAGGTGCTTCTCTAGGCACTTGACTACCAGGCTGGCTTCCCTAGTAACTGTCTGTGCTGCAGACTGGGGGTGTGTCCCCAGCACCTCCCTGATTAGCCCTGCTGCTGTCAGGCTCCCCGCCCCTATCGGCTTCTGGGGCGGGAGCGCTGACAGCATTTAAAAAGGTGTGTTTTCCCTTCAGCCCTTGCCAGTGTTAGTTTGGTCTTCCAGCTGCACCCGCGTATTCTTTTGACTCCTGTTTGTGACCCCGGCTTTCCTGACCTCTGCTTTTGGACCTTGACTACGTTTTTGCCTGACCCCCCTGTACTGCGTACCCTCCTGTTGCCGACCCGGATTGTCTGACCATTCTACCGTTGTTTGTCTCAGTGTCTGTTTGTCTTCCCGTGTCCCGCTTCCCTAGTGAGGGTAGGGACCGCCGCCCAGTTGTCGCCCTGGGGGTTAGCCCAGGGGGGCAAGTAGGCAGGGACAGGGGTTGCGGGATATCTCAGGGACCCCCATATCCCGGACACTGTCCTGACAAGTCCCTTTCCCAGCCTTCTTTCCCAGTTACTAATTTGGCCTCAGGCTTTGCTAGAAGCAGGTCAATTGTCTGTGGAAGCTACAGGACAGGTTTCCTAATAAGTGGTTTCCTGTACAAAGGTGTGGGAAAATGCAACTTGATGTAAGCTGAATGTATCATTAAAATCATTACGGTCTTGTCATCTAAATGTCCTATATGTTGCTCAGGACTGTCTTACTTTGCTAGGTCATCATTTATATTGTGTAATAGCATCTGGAGAATGTGCCCTTTGGTTTCAGTAAATGAAAATAGGTTATAGCAGAGTGACTAAGTAATATATGTAGAAATGGAAACTTATCATAGTATGACATGATGCGCACTAAATAAAACTCGGCCAAACCCACTAATTGAATAACAATTTGATGTGTAGTTCCCTCAAGAGATAAAAGGTCTCGAGGTGTTATTCAAGCACTATAGCTACAATTCCCATGATTTGGGTTAATAAAATAATTTCAGGAGCAATTGTTAACAGCATTTTTGTAGGTCCTGCACTTAAAACAGTGCTCTAATTTACCAGCCATGGATAAATTGTGTCCAGATGCACAATCTTTGCCTAGTCTCATGATTCTGCTTAGCTATGTCTGGACAACTGTCATCTGAATTAGTGTTGACCTTTAAAAAGTTAAGTTTGACCAGATTGCCGAATTTCACCAAAAGTTCAGTTTGATCCAACTTAGTTTGGAAGTTCATAAAAAGCCTCAAAACTACTACTCAACACAAAGAGCCCGGAACTCTATGCAGATGTAGTCCTTGGTCAGGTTTTAACCCAGGCTCTCAACATTGCAAGGCAACAGTGCTAACCAATGAGCCACTCTGCTTCAGGAAGATAACACCACCAACACCCCACCACTTATGTTTAATAGCAGTTTAAGGAGTTTCTATGAACTTCTGGTTCGGCCGAAACCAACCGCATGAGATTTGGGTTCTGGAAGGACTGAAGTATTAGTAAAGTTTGACTGGAATTCGGGTTCTACAGTCTAAGGCCTCATGTCCACAGGCAAAAGAAGAATTAAAATCCGCAGTGGCCGAAACCAATCTATTGAAGCCTATGGAAGCCGTCCGGATCCGCGGGAGACCTAAAATAAGAATAACTTACCCGCAGCGGGCCGGGCACGTCTTCTCTGCCTCACAGCAGGATCTTCTTGCTTCGGCTCAGCGGATATGCCCGGCGCATGCGCGCGGCACGCCGCTAGCGTGCCGAGTGCATCCGCCGGCAGGAGAAAGAAGATCCGGCCGTGAGGAAGAGAAGACCTGCCCGGTCCGCTGCGGGTAAGTTAATTCTTATTGTTATTTTCAGCGCTCATGTCCGCAGGGCAGGAGGGACCCGCTACGGATTCTCCATGTAGAATCCGTAGCGGGCCTGATTTTTCCCGTGGACAAGAGACCTAAAGCATACTGTACAAATGACTGTTGTTTGTGTGCTTTTATGCAGAGCGATTGTTGTTCAATTCTACTCAATTTTGTGATTGCTGAACGAATTGTTGGGATCAGTTATACAGGCCGAAATATTGTTCAGCGACTACTTAGGGTACATGAAGTTCTTTGGCGTGCATGTATTTGAAATTTCAACCCCTTCTTCAACGCATGCTCATTAGTTTCCAAGTCCACTGAATGCACATAAATACATGCGTCTGCTCTTCCCGTGAATACTCACTGTTGCGGTCTAGACCAAAACCAGCCAGAAACTGTAGCAGCGAGTATTGTTTCATAAACCAGTAGGGATTGTCCCCAGATAACTTGCCAACTATTACCCCCTATTACTACTGGCATAACTATTAGGGATGCATTTGCACCTAGGCCCAGGAGCCTTAGGGGGCCCATAGGGCCTCTCTTCTCCATATAGGAAGCCCAGTACTATGAATAAAGCATTATAATTGGGGGCCCTGTTACAGGTTTTGCATTGGGGCCCAGAAGCTTCAAGTTACTCCTCTGCATTAAGGGGTTAAGAGAAGTTGGGGGGCCCCAAGATAAACTTTTGCACCCAGGCCCATGAGCCTTTAACTACGCCCCTGACTATTACCTTTATTAGTATTCACTGTTGGCTCAGACACACATGCATGAGAATTCTACAGAGGTGGGAGGAGAGGGAGCCGAAAAAAATCAACTAGGGCCAACTGAATTACCCCTTGGATTGCAGACGCCAAAAGGTATTCCTCATGCACATTCACTCTTATGGGCTATCCACCAATTGTCTATTGAAGGTGGGAAATAAGGGAGGGTGTAGCTGTAGGTGTCTTCTCTCCAGGAAAAGAAAATTACTTGAACATGTGGCATTTCCTGCTTCTGCTGTGTTGTAGGACATCCTATGAATTGATTAAACAACCCTATTAGAGGATAAAAACAAGCCAGTGCTAATTGTTCTCATTAGAACTCATTTACTAACAAGGTTTTGGTGTTCTATTTGCATAAGGATGCAGCCACCCTTACTTACTGTATACTAAACAACTGCAGAAGTTAATTACTGAAGGAGTTATGTGGTTCAGTAGCTGATGGGCAAAGTGCAATGTTGGCAAATGATGCCTGCTTATAGGAAATTGTGCCATTATCTAGCATCAAGGAAGTCCAGCTACATAATAACCAGACTGATCACGGATGAGTCACATGCTTGGTTATCTGCACTCATGTGTTTACGCCGCAGAATCATCATCTTTCCATCTTTATTTGGACTTATTTTAGAAGAAACTCCAAAGCCAGGTTTGGATGAATAGCATTTTGTACTTAAAACTATTTTTTCACTTCAAAGGGGTTAGAAAAAAATATATATACCCTTTTTTTTTTCAGAAACAGCACCCAACTTGTCCTTGGATTGTATTTGGCATTGCAGTCCTTGGATTGTATTTGGCATTGCAGTTCGGCCACATTAAAGTAGGGCTGATGTGTGATATCAGGCGCTGTTCTGCGTGCTTTTTTCTAATCCCTGACATCCCCACTGAGAATTAAAAGGTTAATCCAGATATTTACTATTAATGACCTATCCTCAGAATAGCCCATCAATAGTTGATCGTCAGGGATCTGCTGCTCAGGATCCCCTCCAATCAGCTGATCCTTCGACCTGATCTCAGTGCAAAAGGGCCGGATGTCCGCATCGGTGGTCAGGGCTGGAAGTGTAATAGACTGCTTAACTCCTATTGAAATCAATGGCAATGATGCCTTTTTATTACACTTCAGTTCCTTATTGCGCTCTGAGCCGGAAGTGTAACAGAGGGCATCGCTCAAACTGATTTCAATAGGAGTGAAGCCATCGATTACTGACTAGCAATGTGGACATCTGGCCCCAGTGCACCGACCTCGGGCCGGAGGAAGCAGTGGACCACTCTTGAAGAACTACTGATTACTAGAGATGATCGAGCGTACTCGCTAAGGGCAAATACTCGAACGAGTATTGCCTTTTGCGAGTACATGCCCGCTCGTCTCAAAAGATTCGGGTGCTGGCGGGGGAAGAGTGGTGAGTTGTGGGAGTGAGCAGGGGGGAGCGGCGGGGAGGGAGAGAGAGATCTCCCTCCCGTTCCTCCCCGCTTTCCCCCGCCTCTCCCCGCTTCCCGCCAGCACCCGAATCTTTTGAGACGAGTGGGCAGGTACTCGCAAAAGGCAATACTCACTTGAGTATTTGCCCTTAGCGAGTATGCTCGCTCATTTCTACTGATTACCTATCTTAAGTCTAGATCAATAGTAAATACCTGGATTACCTCTTTAAAGGTGAATTACCTAAAGTTTTGTCTTTATTACAAATAATTAAACAATTCTGAACCCCATCAGTCTGTTTTTCATACTAAACTGTTATATATTGTGTGGCAATACTTGGTTTTGGAAAGTAATTTAGACTAAATTCACAAAATATCTACAGTGCACTGTTGATATATGCGTCAAGAAAATGTCATGATGTATATGTTGATGGGCCCATAGACTTTAATGGACAAACACATGCCAAAAAAGTGTCCTTTTAGTATAAGTCTGGCCATTATACATTAGGATCCAGCAGCCCTCACTTCATTAAAAACTGAATTCGATGGCACAATCTATATTTTTTTATTGCAATTAAGTGGGTTGTGCCAAGTTTAAAACTTATTCCCTAATCCCTATCCATTGGATATGAAAAAGGAACCCCGCCGATCACAAGAATAGGGATCCCATTTCACTTTGTACGAATGAAGCAGTGAATAAAAGGGTTCTTAGCGGGGGGGGTTGCCACTCATGATCCCTGCCAATCAACTGATCTCAAGGCTGGTGTCAGTATGGACAGCCCTGGAAGCAGATAGTCATGTCAACATTGTAGCAGTTCAATGGGAACTGTGCCTGCAATACCCAACCGAGGTGTGGTAAAATGGACAGTGCTATCTGCTTCCAGTTCTATCCAAACTGACAGTGGTGACATAAATCAGCTGATCATTGGGGATCCCAAGCGGCGGACCTCCACCAATCAAGTATTGTTTACCTATCCTTAGGATAGGTCATCAATAGTAAAAGTCCTGGAGAACCCCTTTAAGCCTGTGTAATGCAACTCCATTCATTTATGTGGGACTGCTGGAGATTGTTGAGCACCTTTACTTGTTGCTTAGTTCTAGATTAAGTCAACAAATGATCTCTTTTTTCTTACTTCTTCTGTATTCCACCTTTTGCTCATCCAGAACAACCCAACGTAATGCATTGGGTATGTGCAATGGATGTGATAATTGTGTGTTGTATAATCACAGTGATTGTGTGACCTCTCCACATCATTGGACATACCTGGGAAAGAAGCAGATCTGGTTTCATGACAAGGAAATACAATGCATTATGTGTTGCTGTTGGTTATTATTATCTATGTAACCTCATCATTTATTACTGCAGTGTATAGTGTGATGGACAATAAAGAGTAGTAATAGGACAAAAGTAGGGCAGTGCAGAACAGATTGTGGACTGCATTCCCTATATCACAATGACATACATACAGATAGACTCAGGAAATAGAATGGATTTCACTGCTACTTTGAGTTGATTTCCCTGACACAGACATCCATTGAGTTACGGATGTCCACTGAAAACAATGGCTGCCTGTTCCTAACTCCCTGGAATGTAAGCAACGGATGTCCACCGACCAAGCTCGGAACATTGATAGCACACATCATAGGGCACACGCTACACAAACGTGTCTCACATAAACCACATGCTACACACACGTGGCTTACACACTGGACATGACTCCGAACCCACCAGACAGACAGTCGCTAGACAAATGCTGCACACATGACACTTACTGCTACCAGATTACTTCCGCCCACTGATTACCTTTGTAGGATTATTTTGGGAGTTAAGGTTATGTTCACATTATAACAGGGTCTTCATTTAGAGCCTCTATTGCTAAATGTTGTTAAAGTCCCGGACCAAATAATGCAGCATGTTAAAATTCCGGACAGCATGATACAAGCAGAACAGACCCCACTTGTTACAGCTTGCCGGTCGCAATCAGGAAGTGGAGCCGTCAGCCCCGGCTGACATGATAACGCTTTTGGTGCATGCCCCTTGTCATTTGGTGCAGAGGGCCAAGGAGTGCTTGTTTCCTGTTACTGCAGAACTTCACTTGGGAGACGTCTGCTGGAAATCCCTCAGTGTTTCTTGTCACTGCAGAGCTTCCCATGGGAGTTGTCTGTCAGGAATCCCTCAGTGTTTTATATTCCTTTCTTCTTTTTCCTGCTTTAACTTCTCCTGTGGTGTGTGGACTGAGTGGCCAACAGGGAGGTGTTTCCACTAGCCAGTCAATCAGTCATAATTGGTATTTATTCCGGTCCCGCCCTCTCATAGGCACCAGTTATTATGTTGTGTGCATGCATACTGTCTGGTCTAAGTCCAGTTCTGTTTCAGCCACCCATGCAATGGTGATTGGACGCCTAAGTTCTATCTTGTTAGTTCCATCTGTCTGATGGTGGTTGGACGCCTGCATTCTGTCCATTCTGTCCCCTCTGTCCAAATGGCTGTCGGACACCTGAGTCTAGTCCACACTGTCCCCTCTGTCAGAAGCGTAGTTGGACATCTGAACCATGTCTTGTCCTTCCGCTCCATTCCAAGGGTTTTCGGATGCCTGAACCATGTCCTGTATGTTTCCCTTCCATACGATCGGTTGTCAGACGCCTGTACCCTATCCTGTCTGAGATGTTGGGTGTGACTCCTGTCAATTATGATCCTTTGCCTAGCCCTGTTTGCATTTCCATCTGCTATATGTATATCATTCCCTTCCATCTAGGGACAGGCTAGGTCCCCTAGCTTTGAGACATAGGGTTGTCCCTATTAGAATGATCACCCTACTTTTAGGCAGGGTTCCCTCTACTGTATTTATGATTCCCTCATTTAGGTGTTATCATAAATGTATATGTTTGTCCATTACGGACATAATCGCGTTTCGGTTTGACATGTTGGTGATGTTCGTGAGGGTCGCTGCATGAACATAACACCACTATAATAAATGGGGCTTGTTTGGCACCCTTCCTTTCTGTCACAAAGTAGATCCATTTAGCCAGGCGACATTGGATTCATATTCAATAGGTGATTTACTTCTATTTCACTATTGCTTCAATCTTCTACATTTAACACTTTATCTGCTGAGGTTTTTTTCTACAGTCTGAAGTCCCATCAGTTCTCACATAATTATTCTCATGGTATAAATGCACTAAGCGAGGTGCGCACATAGAGCTACATAATGACTACACACGGATGAGCCTCGTAAAGCACAGAATTGTATGTGACACATCTATTTAAAAACCATGCTTAGAAGTAAATAAATTACCTACCAACAGCTTCATTTTGTGTTAGCCGATTGTTTTGCAGTTGAAGCAATTAACAATCTCTAGTTAATCAATCGTGCGTAGGGTTAGGTTTTGTTCTCTTTTCCTACGAGTTCAGTTGGATTTCAGTAGCTGTTTGATGCATTTAACATGACAAGGGAAAGTTTACAACTTAACTTTTATTTAATTGCTATTCAAATATATTAGTACAATAACTCAGTGTCACTTATGATGGCTGCACTGAAAAGCAAATCCTGGAAGATATCAGTATGTATTGTACTCGTGTCACGGGTGCTGGTATCGCAATGCAGATTCAGGATATAATGCAGCAGACGGAGTTACAAAACTATGCAATATTTGTGAACAAGGAAACAAAAATGGGTAATGTTAAATAGCAAGCAAGCAATTTAACTTTTAGCATAGATTTTTTTCAGGGATGAGCTTTACAAGAATTTTAGTGTAAAAAAAACAACAAAAAACTTACCTGTCTGCCGCATGTGGCAGATGTTTCCTTCATCCCTACAAGGAAAAAGAATTCCCTGCTGCACCTGCCACATCTGTGACAGATGCAGCAAAGGAATTCTTCATTCCTGCGGGGAAAAAAGAATTCCCAACCACAGCTGTCACAGATGACAGCTGCGGTAGGGGATCCAGCTGCCGGCATCCTTTAATTGTTTTTCAGGGAAGGGCTTTAAATATAAGCACTTCCCTGAAAAACAAGAAAAAATGGTGATAAAACTAAAAAAAATCTATACTCCCCTTTCTCAGCTGCGTCCAGCCGGCTCTTCTTCTGCACTGCTGTGAGGCGTATTCAGCAGGCAGGGATTTAAAATCCCCGCCTGCTAAATGGGCTGCCTCTGATTAGCTGAGCGCTGTGACCAATCAGAGGCAGCTCTCAGCTATTGAATGACAGCTGAAAGCTGCCTCCGATTGGTCCCTGCGCTCAGCCAATCAGAGGCAGCACTCACTCATTCATGAGTCCTCGCGGGGATGAAGAAAACATCTGCCGCATGCGGCAGATGTGTTCTTCATCCCCGCAGAGACATGGCAGTGGCAGACAGGTAAGCATTTTTTTTTTTTTTACACTAAAATTTTTCCTTTTAAGGGAAGATCTTATATGTAAAGCCCTTCTCTGAAAAACAATTCAGGGGTGCCGGCAGACCATTGTCATGAATGGAGCCATCGGCAGCAGCCGCAGCTCCATTAAAGACAATGCGTGCATTCCCTATGGTGCACGCATGTCCTATCTTTACAGGCACGCACCTGCAAAGCACGGACATGTGAACACACCATAGGGAATGCAGTGGTTGTAATAGACGAGTGTTTTTGTGAGCGCGTATGCACGCACAAAAACACGCCCATGTGAAGCCACCCTAATGCTGACTATTGTTACCCAAGTCCTAGGATTAATAAGACTTTATGCCCAATGAGAAAACAATAATACTTCGTATGCAGCAACAATTAACATCAGCAATACAAAAAACAGTATCAGTAACATAGTCCAAGGAGCAATCCTATAGAACAGAAAAAAAACTATGAAACGTAATGCACACTTCATATGTAAAGGAGGAATTCAGGAATGCAAATTTAGGCAAACTTCAATAACAATGTTTCTGAGATTTCAGACTTGACTCTGTTTATTGTCATTAACTTAGTCCACTCCTAAGTATTAAAGGGGTTGTCCCGCGCCGAAACGTTTTTTTTTTTTTTTTAAACCCCCCCCCCCCCGTTCGGCGCGAGACAACCCCGATGCAGGGGTTAAAAAAACCACCCGCACAGCGCTTACCTGAATCCCGGCGGTCCGGCGTCTTCATACTCACCTGCTGAAGATGGCCGCCGGGATCCTCTGTCTTCATGGACCGCAGGGCTTCTGTGCGGTCCATTGCCGATTCCAGCCTCCTGATTGGCTGGAATCGGCACGTGACGGGGCGGAGCTACACGGAGCTACACGGAGCCCCATAGAGAAGAGGAGAAGACCCGGACTGCGCAAGCGCGGCTAATTTGGCCATCGGAGGGCGAAAATTAGTCGGCACCATGGAGACGAGGACGCCAGCAACGGAGCAGGTAAGTATAAAACTTTTTATAACTTCTGTATGGCTCATAATTAATGCACAATGTACATTACAAAGTGCATTAATATGGCCATACAGAAGTCTATAGACCCACTTGCTGCCTCGGGACAACCCCTTTAAAGCCCCAAACATTTAACAATCTGCTTGAATAACAAGCATCCAACCACGCACTACAGTCCCTATTGCTGATCGCAGCAGGCCTGCTGGCTAACTATTTAGTCTCTAGCAGTGTGTACACCCAACTGAGGCTAGCCTCACTTACAACCCAATATCAATGAACTTCCCAAAGTCCTCTTTTGGTCTTGACTCACTTGCTCTGTAGCACAGTCCCACACTCTCTCTGTCCTCCAGACAGCTCTTTGTTTTGAATCTAAGCAGTGCAGCAGTAGCAGAATGTACAGTCCTAAAGCTACCTGCAGACCCTCACTCTCCATCTCTGAAGACTATTGTACTTTCAACAGCTAGCAGGCAACCCCTCTCCTCGGTTACTTGTCTGTGTGCTTCACCACTAGTGCAACAAGAATTCTCCTTTTTTATATTTGAGGTCCCAACCAATCAGAAGCAATACTTTAGGCATGCTTAATTCTACAGCGCTGAATTTTGGAGCACATAATATTTTGACAGTTTTTGGCACATCTTGTAGTTTATCCTCTTGGCAACAATTTAACCCTTACATCCGTATAAATATAATTAAATGCAACTTAGCCCCTGCAAAGTTTCTGAGCTGCCAGTACTGATAAACCCCAGTTATAAAGAGACCCTACGCATTAAAACCAACTAAATTCCTTAAGGGGTCTTAGTATGATAAATGGTTCTTCAAAAACACCAACCAGCTTTTGTTTACCAGAATAAGTCACAAACTATTCAGGAACTAAAAGGCAACATCATGCAATAAATTGCCGCTGGGAGTATAGCGGAAGTATCGCGTGATTGTGCGTCACCGCCCACCGGCGACGCGTCATGCGCTGCACTGTGCATGCCCGCCAGCTCGCCGGATAGACTCGCGCTGCGGATCCGTAGAGGTGAGTATGGGGTCTTTGTGGGGTGCTGTGTCAGACTCCGCTGCAATATTCCACTGGCAGAGTCTGAAACGGCTGTGGGCATGAGGCCTTATAGTCATTATTAAGTGCTAGCACTCTGGAATGTAACCAAAAAACAGTGTGGCATGGGCACCACAATGCATAAGGTGGGGAGCTGCTACTGTGTCAATAAACAATATGTAACAAGAGAAAAGAAAGAAACACAATATAGAAAAAGTGCTCACACAAAAAAAAGAAGCTAATGTATATTATACAAACACACTAGAAACAAACATATAAACAATGACCATTACTACCCTCACAGTATGGGGCAAGTAAATCCATGCAACCAATAACAATGTATATCATGTGATGAACAGAAATAAAGGCCATACTCCCAAATTGTCCATCGTGAAGGTCAACAGATGTACAGAAAGTGTCTATAGTGCAAAACCAAGGGATCACTGCTACCTATAAAGTGTAAAATACACAATGAAGAATAAAGTGCAAATGCAAAAGAGTAGAAAAGGAATAAGAAATAACTTAGCAATATAATGTGGCATCCAATAAAGCGAAATATGAATAGTCACCAAACCCCATGATAAAGGTTGGAGACGCTGCCAAGGAAAAAAGATATAGCCAAATGAACATAAGGCTACACAGAAGGAAATCCCCACGTGTATCACTGCACTCCGATAGCTTCCTCAGGGATAGCCATATAATTCCTGCACTCTATTAAATATAGTGTGGTAATTTATATCAACCCTCCTCCCCAGCATATAGGGGAACGGAAATGATGTAAAATGAAGAACGAGAGACTTGGTGTACAGTGAGCGTATTACAGAGCATTTCTGGTGAGATCCTTAGTTTAACCCATAAATTATAGTCTCTAGAATGTAGAGACATCACTGCCGGTCCCAGCACCATGATCCCCACACATATGATATAAAAGCCAACACGGCGCATGTATCACAATATTTGATTCAATGCTACTACTATATAAATACTGATTTTAGGGGATGAAGTAAATAGTCCAAAAAAGGGAAAAATGACAGCATCCCCAACCTGAACCTCAAGCAAAACTACACAATACAGTGGTGCCTTGTGTTAAGAGTTTAATTCGTTCCGTGACGGAGCTCTTAACCCAAAACACTCTTATCTCAAAGCCAGTTTCCTCATTGAAATAAATGGAAAAGCCATTAATCTATTCCGGATCCTGAAGCTCTCCCACTGATTTCAATGAGGATGGCGGTGCCTCATTGAAAGCAATAGTACGCCAGCATCCCTGCAGGGATTTTCGGAGAAGGGCTTTAAATGTAAGCCCTTCCCTGAAATCATCCCTAGCTGTAGTAAAAAAATAAATAAAATATATACTCACCTGTCTGCCGGGGCTCAGGTGCGTCTAGCCGCTGCTTGTTCTCCCTGCACTGCTCTGAAACTTTTCAGCAGACAAGGATTAAAAATGCAGGGAGAATAAGCATCGGCTAGACACGCCTGAGCCCCGGCAGCGGCGGACAGGTGAGTATATATTTTTTACTACAGCTAGGGATCATTTTCAGGGAAGGGCTTATATTTAAAGCCCTTCCTCGAAAAATCACTGCAGGGGTTGTCGGCAGGCCATTGCTTTCAATGGGGCCACCGGCAGCAGCGGCGGCCCCCATTGAGAGCAAGTCTCCTAACCCAAATTTTTGCTCTTAAGTCAAAGCAAAAATTTGGGAGAGAGCCTGCTCTCAAGTCAAAAAGCTTGTAAGTTAAGGCACTCTTAACCTAAGGTATCACTGTATATCACATTGTTATAAATGAACAAATATCAAAATACTAATGCGTTGGAAAACAGCACAAGGAATCCCATTCTGTGCCACTCCCCACCACACCGAATACAATAAAAACAAATATCATTATGAAACAAATGAACACATTTAAATAATCAAATACTGGCATCCAAGACAAGACTTGTACACACATGTATGTCTTCCAAATATCTTCCATAATTCCGTGTAATAGGTGTCAGCTGCAATTCGCAATGGTAGCCGATCTAAAGGTTATTGATAGATGGTCATTCTAATATCCCCTTGGTCTCTTGTGATGTTGAATCACTTTACTCAAATATACGCCATCAGGATGATGTTCATGCTGTTTCACATTTTTTAAGATATGATGCATAATTCCTTCCTCGTTGACCTTTTGGAATTTGTCTTACAGCATAACTATTTCCCATTTGACATTAAAATTTACCAAATTTTGAGGACCGCGATGGGTGCACAGTGTGCCCCTCCAATTGGGTTGGTGGGAGGAGACAACTGTGTACCCTCATGGGAATTCCATGTTTTGAGGTAGTATAGGTACATCGATGATGTTCTGTTTTTAAGGTCAGGTACCGAACAGGAATGCATCAAGTTTCTTATGAGGCTGAATTACAACCCATTGAATATACATCTGACTTACCATATGTCATCTTTTTGAGTTGATTCTTGGATCTTCAGTTATGCATTGATAATGGTTGTGTTTCAAGTTCCCTTTTCTGTAAAGAAACTGCTACAAACAGCCTTTTGAGATTTGACAGCTTCTACCCTCCTCATATGAAAAGTAAGAGAAAATTGTACCCATTTTGATCAGTTCAAAAAGGAATCTCAGGACTTTACATGTCATTTCAGGAACTGGAGACACCAAAGGAAGTTGGTGCCAACTGCCTACCGAGTGGCTTGCTCCAAAGATCAATGTGAACTTTTACAACCCAATGAAAAATAACCAGTGGAAAGACGTGAGAAAATTATTGTGCACTGATTGTGAATATTCCCAACTCAGACTATTGTATCAAATCATTGAATCCAGCGCTGCCGAAACTTACAGTGAGACGTGCCCCGAATTAAAAAGACAAGTTGGTTCATAGCCATTTTGCTTGTCCACCTTTGCCTCTTGGCAGGGGTATTAAACTTCTAGGCTCGTTTCCTTGTGAGGATTGCACTATTTGTCAGCATATGAGATCCACTAAGTAGTTTATAAATCCACTTGATGGCAAAGCATACCCTTTAAGATCATATGCCAATTGTAAAAGACATCATGTGATTTATGCCATCACCTACTCATGCCCAAGTGTATATGTGGGACAGACTTCCAAAGAATTGAAAGAGAGAATACAAAAACATCTCTCTACTATCACTATGGTACAATGTGATTTCAATCAACACTTCAATCAAAAATATCATAAAGGCACGCCATACAGCTCCAAAGTGTGCGTTCTGGAAAGAATTAATACAAACTTTCGTCACCGAAATTACACTGGTAATCTTTTAAGGTCGGAATCCTATTGGATCGTCACCTTCGGCTCCATGTTTCCTGCTGGGATGAATGAGGAGTTGATTTTCACTGGGTTTTTCAGTAAATACATATAATAATTAATCTATTATAAATTAATTTATTATATAATTTATTAATGCATTTATTTATTGATTATTTACTTTATTCATTTATACCTTTAACCCTTTCCAATCCGCTGTCTGACGTCTTCCTACATTCTGATTGAAGCTTGTACAGCTCCAATGTCAGAAGATGTCCGACAGGGTATTCTTACAGTCTATTGCCAACCACTCTACTGTCCGAGCCTCCCTGGTGCACACATACTGGCTTTAGCCAGCAGATGGCACCAATGTATAACAGCAAAAAGAGAAAGCCTTTTAGGAAACCCTGAATCCAAAATTGGATTGGAAAGGGTTAAATCAGTTCTTATATATTGGTAGTACTGAATAAAGTATTGTGATACATGCACCATATTGGCTATTATTCTGTGTGGGGATCTTGGTGCTGGGATCAGCAGTGATGTCATTTACAGCTATATGTGTCAGGAATCGCCGAAATTAATGGGTTCAGCCAACATGCATTTAATGCGTACTATTACAATTACTAACGCATATGTTACTATATATTGACCGTCAATAAGGACCACCAGACTCACGCTGTTATTTTCTGTAGACTGCTTATCGGTATATTGTAGCTAATGATAAGCTTTTTCAACAGCAGGAGGACATGCAAAACATTGTGGATAATGTTATCAAGTGTGATCAAACTACCTTTTTGCCTGCATGTAGCAGAATACATGATAGATTTTATTATTTAGATTATTCAAAGCCTTTTATTTGCAAATCATGAAATATGTTGATCAAACTGTCACGTCTGACCAAGACATGACAAAGGGAGGGGATAGGCTAGAAGATGTGGGGCATACCAAAAAAGGAGAAAGAGAAACTAAACGCACTCAGCAACAAATAGCGAAAGGCAAAGGTCTATCCCTGATCTTAAAGAGGCCAAACCTGCCTAAAAATCAGAGCACTCACCCTGAAAAGGGCAACCCTGGGTCAGGAACCTGGGGAACGTCCCTGCACATCCTGGAAGGAATACGAGAGAAAAGAGCAAGGAATGGCCAAATTGAATAGACTCACCAGGACAAAAGATACATTAGGCAATAGGCAATGCTTAGAAGGACAGAAATAAGAAAAGGAAGGATGAACTGACACAAACTAGAGATTAACCAATAGCCTAACAACACAGCACAGAGCTACTCTCCACTTTACACGTAACAAGACCAGGAATACATTAGTATAACCAGCATCCACTGACAGGAGGAGCCAAATAAGAAACCCCAACAAAAAACTGATAGTCTGACTGGGCTGTAACTCGTCCCAGCCTATCAGAACCACACAGCAGAGAGATGCTGCCATTTCTGCTTTCAGAGCCAAATGACAAAGCACATATTCTAGCAAGCGCATCACATGGTCCAGCACTGACATTGTGATGTCACACTGGACCACTCCATGCTCCTAGAGACAATGACGCCGGTGCCATGGCATAGGCCTCATTCAGAGGGCCATAATCTGACCCCCTTTTAGCATGCAATTCACTGCCACAAGACCTGAACACTCCATGATCCTGGTGAATCAAACATAGATTACTATAGGATTCTATGGCGATTTAAGTTAGGTTGACTTAAACTATCGGGGGGGGGGGGGTCTGAGTTGTGTGGCCAAAATAAAAACCCTGAAATGTAGCAACATTACACCCATCAAATTGAAGCTGGACTCTTTCTTAGAAATTCCATCCAGTAAAGAACATCTTTGAATACATTTTGTTGTTTTCTAGATAACCTTTCAGCCATATGCATAGTTATATAACCCTTAGTTATGTAACTTATGACAGCTGAGGACTATCTGTGACTTGTACTTAGAGAGTAAAATCTGGTTCTCCTGGGGTAGGGCTAAATTTAACAAAGAAATGTTAGACATGTTGGAGAACTGCAGGCTCTCCCACACTCTGAGCATTTTCATTGGTTGAATCAGAGTGGTGCAACCTGTTGGTTAGGTCAAGTGAGGCCCCGTTTTTTTAGTAGATGCAATAGATTCCAATAAGAACTCTCTAGAAACTCAGTCGCAAATGCTCACAGCGTTTGATATGTTAACATAGTTAGAGAGAACCTATCATGCCGTCTGAAAAGCAGAACGAGCTGTATAACTTTTCAGCCATATCCCTGCTGATTGCAGCTCTGTTTTTATTTGTATTTTAGACCCCCACCCCATTGATACTCAATGGCTCACATTACATGAAGCCCAATGCTTGCTCTTTGTAAAGTGGATGGTTTTCACCTCCCAATGTCAATCAAACATCATATTAGCCATTGGGCCTTGGTGGTGGAAATTACCCACTTGACTATTGCGGCGGCCCGAGTAGTAGGCCCAAGGTTGCAGGGGGAGACCACGGGGAAACTACGATGGTGGTCATGGATGGCTCAATGATCTTTCGCGATAGCAGCATCAGCATGGTCACGCGCACAGTGAACATAAAGGAGCATCACAATTTATGATGTTTCTGGCTTCTTACATAAATGTCACGTGACGCCAGCACCTCTTTTAGGCCACTATTCACATGGCACGAAATAATGAGTCCACAGTCCAATAGTGAATTTCAAGAAAACAACCGGAGGTGCACAACTGTACTTTACTCACACTTTTCCAGCTTTGATTCTCCAACAAATCACTTGCGTAGTACACTTTTTAGGTATAATATTTTCTTTACAAGGTTTCATTCCTTTTTTGCACTGTTTCACACGCTTTCTAGGAGATACTCTTCCCTCTGAACTCCAGACGTCTTCAGTCCCAGTTATCTGATAGACCGTCCGTGGGGTTTGCACTTCCGACACAGTAAAAGCATTCACTCAAGCCTCGCCTTTCTCAGGCTCCTTAAATTACTCTTCTTCTTTTTATGGTAGCAGAAGAGCCATTACTCTATGCCTCAGCCTCACGCTGGGACGTCCACCTCCTCCGACTACATTCTCTCAACTCTCTCTCTTTCTCTTAAGCTCCACCTCCTAATGACCCAAGGCTTACAACTACATCACTCACACAGGATTTACTCACAACAGTCATTCATATACATCAACACTACAACTTTGGGCCTCTACACTATGGATTAGCATTGGGCTCCAAAAGTAACAGAAATCATTACAAGTGAATGGCCGGAGGCCAGAATAGAAATAGAACCAACTGAGAAATCAGTGGTGATGAGGCTGTGAACGTATACAGTCTGTTCCCATTTTCATAGTATTTAACGGACCCTCTTTAATGACTGAAACACTGACATACTTTTTTTTGTTTGGTCGCTGACTGTAACTGCTGATTCAGCTCACTTCCAGCTTCCCATTAGTGAATGTTAGCAGCATTTTATGTGTCTTCTGTGAGGTAAAAGCGGCATTATCCTCCTGACTGTTAATGCCATGCATATGGTGCACACACATCCAGCCAGCTTCTTAAAGGCCTGGATTGTGCACCAAGTTTTCCCAACCCCATCTGAACACTTCCTTGGTTATTTAAGGCACCCTCCTCCACCACTGGATGCCTGAGCAATAAGTTCTGTTTGTTCCTACAAAGGTGTGTCTGATTTCTGCTTGATTCCTGGTTCTTATTCGTGTTTGATTCACCCAGCTTTCCCATCATTTCCAGTCCTGACCTCAGCTCATAGTTTCACCTGTCTCATCGTTAAATAAAGGGGAAGTGAATGCTGCCCCGCACTCCCCTAACACCAGATAGCAAGGACACAGCCAAGGAAAGAGAAGAAGAGGCACATGGAGGTGCTGGATTGAGTCCCCTGCCAAAAAGCAGTGACAGAAAGTGGGGAGGTCTGAAGATGTACGAGGAACCATGTTGGTAGCACTAGGAAGCACTGTAAGGGGGAGCATACACCCCTTCGAGAATGCAGCGCTGTGAAGAATGCCCCAATGATAGGCACAGTGTGTAGAAAGGGGATAAGCCCCACTCAGCCCCCTGGATGTACCAGAAAAGGTCTAGATGCCTCAGGAGCCATGTATATAAATAATAGAGCTGTGTAGAGCAGAGCCAGTCAGAGCAGAGATGCAGCAGAGAAGAATGACTAGCAGCATCAGTGCAGAAGGCAGCAAATCACGAGTCAGATAAATGGTGGAGGCCATGGAGAAAAAGTCACAGCAGTGCTATCCCCATGCTAGGGAGCAGCACTGGGTAGCGCCGGGACTGTCAAAAGGGCCTGTTGACCGAAGTCCATGACTTTAGTGTGAGCACACTAGGGATGATGATCGACGAGTGCAGAGTTGGGGACTACCTCTCCAAGGGTACTGTAGTTAGTCAAGAATTGTGATGCTATGTTGATGGTCTACCAGTTTGCGAGAGGGTTAGGAGTGGGTTTGACGTTTATTATTAAAATTTGATATACTATTTTAGGTAGCATAGTTAGAAAGTGATGTCATGGGCTGACAGCTTGTACAGTTATTCTGTAATGGGGTAACACGGCACTTTGTTGAGCGGCGTTTTGCACCAGCAAAAGATGACATGAGATGACAGTGTACGGGACATGTATTTTTGCCCCACAGTGCATTGAGACTGCAATGATGCAGAACTCCTAAATTGTTTCTGTATTCTGGCACCTACGGTCATCGAGACCTCGATGTAGTCATGCTGCGGACTTCCAAGAATATAATATCAAATACTACAAGGACAGCGGTTAGTCATGTTTGAGGTTTGAACTGTGTTGTCCTGTCAAAGTCATACCCTGACATGAACATGTGATACATATGTAGTGAGTGTGAATTCTGGTTTTAAAAAGTTACGTAATGTTTAAATACGAAATACCCTCATGAGGAGTGAAAAGTTAACTGTTGTTCAGTAGTTTAGTTGGAAAAAAGTGCTGCCTCTGTCTGTCACCGCCATGCCATACACAACCCCACCACCTGCTTCAGTTACACAAGAAGTCCATCTTTCCTGACCTTGTCATGTATATTGACTACATCTCTGCCTGTCCCTCCGTTTTCCACATTACTGTACTTCTGACCTGTACATGTCAGCTGTCACTGAACGGAGACTACACTTGGAGTATCAGCCTTAGGAGTGGTTAAGTATCACCTCAGTATCACCCAATAGGAGGGGTTAAAGGGTGAAATTCAGGGGTCCCTTCGATGCTACCAAAGCCAAATCACTCAGTGGCACAGTGGGTCCACACCTGTTGTATGGCAGTTTTACTACACAGGGTTGGTTTTGTTAGCTGGTAGGGCTACCAATTTCTGTTTGCCAAGTAAAACCATTGGTGGCATTTGAGATGACTGACCTCAAAGGGTCATAGTTCTATAAGCTACATTTTCTTGCATATTGTTTGAAAGCAGGCGCGTTGCTAGCTTCACAAAAGATTAGAGACAGAAGCCCCAAGGCATATGTTGCCTTCCTTGAAAAAAAAAAATTATATATATATATTTATACACTCATTTATAGTTATCCTATGACATTGTTGCCAGCATACTAGAAGCAGATATTACCATTATACAGTAATTAATAGAGATGAGCAAGTATACTCGCTAAAGGCAATTGCTCGAGCGAGCATTGCCTTTAGCGAGTATCTCCCCCGCTCGAGACTGCAGGTTCGGGTGTCGGCGCGTGGGAGCGGTGAGTAGCGGCTGTCAGCAGGAGGGAGCGGGGGCAAGAGAGAGAGCTCCCCTCCGTTCCGCCCCGCTCTCCCCCTGGCGGCACACGAACCTGCAGTCTCGAGCGGGGGAGATACTCGCTAAAGGCAATGCTCGCTCGAGCAATTGCCTTTAGCGAGTATACTCGCTCATCTATAGTAATTAAATATTATCTACATACTGTTACGGAATAAATCACACTATAGAAAGACAAGTGTTAGAGTTATACAAGGCCAAAATAATACCACCACGCCATTACCACTACTACTCCATAGTGACTTTTATGTAAAACATCTCAGGAAACTCCTTTAATGAAAGGCAACATAAGGCAGGGAAAGGCAGGGTAGTCTGAGAAATGTCCCCTGTCTCATCATTGGTTCAGTGAGAAATACCTCATATCTCATTACTGGTTCAGAGAGACACACCTTCTGTCTAATCATTGGTTCAAGGAGACAAACCTTCTGTTTCATCATTGGTTCCAGGAGACACACCTTCTGTCTCATCATTGGGTCAAGGAGACACACCTTCTGTCTCATCATTGGGTCAAGGAGACACACCTTCTGTCTCATCATTGGTTCAAAGATTCACAGCTTCTGTCTCATCATTGGTTCAGTGAGAAATACCTCTTATCTCATTATTGGTTCAAGGAGACAAACCTTCTGCCTCATCATTGGTTCAACGATTCACACCTTCCGTCTCATCATTGGTTCAGACTGCTATTCCCTCCCAACTGCAGATCTGCCTCTTCAGACTGGCTGCTGTATTTAGACACAAGCCCATCACAAGCTCTCCGGAAAGTCAGTGCGAACACAAAAAACAATACAGTAATTATTTTTTATTGCCACCAAATTGAAAATAAATATTCACTCATACAGCGACATTACATTCAATGTCCATGCAAGGACTTACGTCCAGTACAATGTTCTTCTTGTTGGGCACTGGATACAGGCCAACATCATGCAAACTGCAACAAAAAGATTGTAAAAGGAGCATAGGGGGCTTTTATTCACTGACCAGACAGAATGTTAGTACCAGATTATGAACAATTGTGTCTAGAAAAAAAATCTGTGCAGCCTAAAATGGCAGCCAGCCAAATACATGGAAAGAAAGATTCTCTGTATACCAAGAACTGACTTAGCCCATCATTGTACTGGTGGAACGCTCTTAGAAACCATAGACAAAGGGCTTACTCTGCTGTTTAGAGAGGGGGGCGCGAAGTGGTGGGAACAAAGGGGCAAAGAAAGAGAAGAAAACTCAAAAAGTGAAAGGGGGGCAGTAGAGGAGGTGACCCAACAGTAGACGGGGGGGGGGGGGGAGAGAGGGTGGACACACTGAAAGTATCTTTACTGAAAAGTCGTCATTTTCAGCAATTTCGATGATTCTGTTAAGCCTGTGCTGTGTGAAATGACACTTAACCGAAGCACAGGAGGGAGTGGGGACAACACCTGCAGGTTTCTAATGGACAGGTGTACAAAAAATGTGCAAGCACAGCACTTTGGGAACAGGAATCCAAACCTCTCAATGCATTCCAACCTGGCTAGACAGAAACATGTTGTAAGTATTGTATTAACCCTTTCCAATCCAATTTTCCTGCCACGCACACTTCCCAGCTCTTACTTACTTTTGGTGGGAAAGTAGGTTATAGATTCCTTGGAATTACGCAATAGAAATACATAAAAATGATCCGTTCTGATGATTTTATTAGCAATTGTTCGAAAATTAAACATGAGTAATGAGTGTTTCACATCAGGAAGATCATTTGTAATAATCCTGTAAATATATGTAAATTGATATTACACACATTTGTATAATAAGACTCTAATAATTTGTAATTTCTCTAACAAGCAGATCCAGTATCCAGTAATCTTGTGGATATGATACCTTTTAATGGCTAACAAAAATACATGATGTTATAGCAAGCTTTCGGACTTCTCAGGATTCTTCCTCAGGCATATCTTTCATTATGCCTGGGGAAGAATCCTGAGAGGTCCAAAAGCTTGCAATAGCATCATGTATTTTTGTTGGCTATTAAAAGGTATCATATCCACAAGATTACTTGGTTTCTCCTACTGAAAACAATCACATTTAAATGCACATTGACAGCTCATGTTCAACACATGATACCAGAGGGGGCAAAATGTTCAAAACACATCGTCTTACTTACTTGGATGAAATAATTCATTTTGAATTTTTTTTTCTTTTGGACATTACTGTATCTTTTCCTGACTTTCTCATTTGTGATGTTTTTAGTTATCTATAGCAAGCTATACCCGCCATCTTCTAATTACATTGGTGTGTACAAACAATGGCAATTCTGTCAGTAAAGCCCCTATAGACATTATATCATACATATATACTGTATATTGCATCATCCAAGCTGTGGTTAGTAATAGTAGGAGCAATGAACTGAGTATGTAAAATGATAACATTATATTCCCACTCTCTTTTCGAGATGTATCTCAGGGTGCAGGACTACGTTATCGCTGAGTACTTTCCAGCTCTGCAGCACAATTTACCCCTGACTGCCACCCCTTACCCTCCAAATAATAAAAACTCCTACACTCCTAACTATAGGGAATGCAGTGGATGCAGTTGCTCCCAGGCCCAGGACCCCTAGGGGGCCCACAAGGCCTCTCTTCTCCATATAGTAAGCCTACAAGTATGAATAAAGCATTATAGTTGGGGATCCTGTTACAGGTTTTGCATTGGGGTCCAGAAGCTTCAAGTTAAGCCTCTGCCTACATTGATTACCGATAGAGAAAAGCAAAAAGAATAATTATGCATAAATGCATAATAACTAACCCCTTCCCCAGAGGTCTGTCAAGGCCCTTTTGGGCAATATTCATAAGCAATGTTTCAGCTGCAATGCACCTGTCGTCAGGGAGCGGGGTTCCGGGTAACTGAAGTCCATAAACACTACTCGTAACCCAGGGGCGTAACTAAAGGCTCAGGGGCCCTGATACAAAACGTGAGCCCCCCCCCCTCTATCTGTATCTGTACCGTACCCATACCTAAGTCATGCTGCACAGAGGCATAACTTGAAGCTTCTGGGCCCCAATGCAAAACCTGTAACAGGGCCCCCAACTATAATGCTTTATTCATAGTACTGGGCTCCCTATATGGAGAAGAGAGGCCTTATGGGCCCCGTAAGGCTCCTGGGCCTGGGTGCAACCGCATCCCCTGCACCCTCTATAGTTACGCCTCTGCCGTAACCCCTGTCCCTACCTACTTTCCCCCTAGGCTGAGCCCTAGGCCAACAACTGGGCGACAGTCCCTAGGCTAGCTAGAGATGCAGGGCTGGGAGTCAAACTAACAGACAAGCAGGGGAACAAACACACAAAAAGCAGGTCAGGCAATTCGGGTCAGCAACAGGAGAGGTAACGCAGTACTAGGGGTCAGGCGAAGTCGGGTCCAAAAGCAGAGAGTCACAAAGGGAAATCAATTCATAATAACGTGGATGTAGCCTGGAGACAAACATACTCTGGCAGTGCTGGACAGGAAGCGAAAGGTTTAAATGCTATCAGAACTCCCGCCCCAGTAGCTGATTTGGGCAGGGAGCCTGACAGCAGCAGAAGCCAGTCACGGAGCACTGGAACACCTGCCCCCACCACTTGCTGGGCGGGTGGAGACAGAGGAAGCATCCTCGGCTGTTATGGCAATGAGAACGCGGGGCGGCGCCCGACGCATCCCTAGCACCCGGTGGTATGCCAGACTATGGCAGCCAGGGGAGGTCACCAACACCGGGGCTCCCCTGCGCCACACACCAGGCACCGGGTGATAGGACCGGCAATGCTGGCACGGAGGCCCCGGGAGCTGCTGGTCCTGACAGCACCGACATGAGAGGTGACAACTATGGTAATGATACTGTGTACACTCCCCGTTCCGATTGGGAACACCACTGCTCTACTGAGTTCCAAATCTACCATACCAAGGGCTACCTATTCAAAGTATGGAATTCAGGTGACCTGCAAGACCACCCTACTGCCGGTTGTCATAACAATGCATTAACAAGACCCCTCTAAAAGTCCCTCTCCAGTCCACCAAGGTAAGAAAACCACTCTAAAGGGCCGGGTGGGCTGCAGCTGGTCCAGCAGGGACTGAAGCACCTCCCTGCAGTCACCACCTATTTGCTAACTTGGTAAATTATCTCACCTAACCCCTGTAGTCTAGTATTCCCACTCTTAGAATATTCCTGCCCTTTCTAAAATTAACCCTATCTTCACCCTATCTTGCTCATGTGAGCCTGGCCTTAGCAGTGATGTCACTCATTTCTTTGCTCATTTCAGTGAGAATTGGCTTATCTAAAAGGGCCCTTAGTTTACATTGCTAGCTACTGGGGTGACTGTGGACTGTAATATGGCCAGGTTTACCTGAGTATAGGTCTGGACTGCCTTCTCCTAATGCATTAAACCAGATATAAGGCACTACTCGCTCAAGTAGTTTGCCTTATCGAGTATGCTCGCTCATCTCTAGTCCTAAGACAAGCTGCGATTATTTATACATGGACCTTCAGTTTGTGGAAAAAACGCATTGTCTACGTAGCCCCATTGTCTGTAATGGGTTAGCCTGCTGTCCCTGTGCAGTCAGCTACATACAAGGACAGCACACGGATGTAAGAACTGCCCGTGTGAATAAGCCATAAGTTAATTATTTCCCGTCATCGCTGCTTTTCTTATAAAAGTCTCTGAAATAAGACAAGAGTAAAGTAATTAGGCCAGTCATTACATAAAAATCAATAGCCCTTATTAGTGTTTTCAACTTGTTCAGATTTGGAGCAGCACAACCAGAGAGGAGACTCCGGCAGGGAAAGGGTGAAGGCGCAGGAATGTCTGAAGAGACAGCAGGATAGAATTCCAGGAGTCCAGGTCTCATTGTATTGCAGGTTTGTGATCAGTTTGGTCTTGTCCATAAACTATGCATGAAAACCTAATCCTACCTGGATTACACATAAAGCTGAGGAGCATGACGGAGCTTGCAAGTAACCACTTGAACACAGAAGAGTCACCGGCATGTGAGGAGCCGCTACTAAATCCAATACTATTAGACGTAAACTCTAATGTCATTCATTATCATGTAACAATATTCTAAGGAAGAAAACCACTAATTGGAATGCTACATTAGAAAAGTGAATGTTTCATGTTAGGAATAAGAGTACTACGTCCAAGCAGGGCGCAAAATACCAGACGTCATTTGCTTGACCAAAAGGAAAAAAAATGCACACTTAATAATAATAATAATAATAATAATAAACTTTATTTGTATAGCGCCAACATATTCCGCAGCGCTTACATAGACAGGGGGGAATACAGAAAGAAAAAATACAAACACTTAAAGGGGTTGTCCCGCGCCGAAAAGGGTTTTTTTTTTTTTCAACACCCCCCCCCCCCCCCCCCCCGTTCTGCGCGAGACAACCCCGATGCAGGGGTTAAAAAAGAACGCCGCACAGCGCTTACCTGAATCCCCGCGCTCCGGTGACTTCTTACTTACCTGCTGAAGATGGCCGCCGGGATCTTCTCCCTCGGTGGACCGCAGGGCTTCTGTGCGGTCCATTGCTGATTCCAGCCTCCTGATTGGCTGGAATCGGCACGTGACGGGGCCGAGCTACACGGAGCCGGCATCCAGCACGAGCGGCCCCATTGAGAAAAGAAGAAGACCCGGACTGCGCAAGCGCGTCTAATTTGGCCATTAGACGCCGAAAATTAGACGGCTCCATGGAAACGAGGACGCTAGCAACGGAGCAGGTAAGTGAAAAACTTCTTATAACTTCTGTATGGCTCATAATTAATGCACAATGTACATTACAAAGTGCATTAATATGGCCATACAGAAGTGTATAGACCCACTTGCTGCCGCGGGACAACCCCTTTAATGCTAACGTCGAGAAGACAAAATCTAAATAAGAAACCAAAAGGGGGGAATGAGAAATGTAACCCTGACTACTAATGTGATGATACCCTACCTAAAAGCAGAGCACCTGCCCTGATGAGGGTGACCCCACGTCAGGAACGTAGGGCGACCCTGACTATCCCTATTGGAAGACAGGGAAAATGATAGCAAATGATAATGTAACGGCATAGATAGAAACAAGCTCACAATAAACCATGAAAATACTAATTTAAGAACATCAATTAGTCAGGAGAAAAATGCTGCAAATATCGTTAAATAATCGTTAAACGCTAAATAGACCTATCTGACAGTGGAACAGGAAAGGAGCCACTAATTTGACCAGAAACACCTTCAAACTAGGAGTATAACCAATGTATTCCATGAGGAGGAGCATGGAAGAATGCAAAAACGCTGATTGGCTGGCTTGGACACCCCCCTCCTATTCGACCAATCCACCCACACAACACCATGAAAATGTCCATATCAGTGTCCAATGTTGAAATGACACCGAGCATGTGCCAGCGTGTGGATTACATGGCCTGGCGTTGTGACGTCCTACTGTGACTCAGTTGGCGAGCCGTGATAAAGGGATGCGATCTGGTAAAAGTCCTCCAGCTGTTATGGATGTAATATTAATGCAGTGATGTAATATGTCCTATGAAAGCTATTACATTCATTGTCTTAGGGTGTCTATACACGCTATGGCTGATCCGCTGTCAACGCATATGGATGACCACTAACCGCCAAGTGGCACCAGGACGGTTAGAACAACAGCATTTCCAGGTGCCAGTGCAGATCTGTATGCATTAAAAGGGAGATAAGCAGCATATATAGGCACCTTCAATGATCTTACCGTATCTAATAGATCTATCTGAACCTGAGTTCCCACAAATCACAAGCTCAGGAGAATATGAATAAGTCATTGTTTGCAGACAGGCGACGTACAGATGAGCTCATATCATCTTCATGTACTACCCACTCAGCGACAGTCGCCTAAGGTGTATGATTACTGTGCTAAACATAGCTTTTATAGATGTAATTGATCAATTACCATTACAGGTTATACTCTGCAATCAGGTTGATTATGCACATTACTTTCTTCATTTTGAACTACTCAATGCATCCTCATAAGCTTCATACTTACTTTCAATACTTAAAGGGGTTGTCCAGATCTTATCATTGTATAGTGAAAAGACTATACAATGTCCGGCGGTACGTATTCTTTTTCCTATAGGATGGCAGAGGTGTGAAATACTAAACAAAGCTATACTCAGCCGTTTTGCACCTCCACGACCCGATCCCCTCTATCCTCCACATACTTCCAGGTAGTGTCATCTAGGCTCATGACCACTATAGCTTGTTAGTATGGGGGACCAGAGTGGCCAGGGTATGTGAGTATAGCCTATTGTTTTGCACCACCCTGTAGAAAAAACATAAGTACCCCCAGACAACCCTTCAATTAATGTATAATGGAAACTTATGCAACTTTCTAATAAACTTAATCAATATTATAGAATAAACAGATTGTGAAACCTCTGGGCATTTTTATTGAATGTCCTATGTTCAAGTATGGCATTCTGTTGAAAAGGCCAGGCGTCATAGAACAACATGTATGTACTCAGCTCATGACAATCACATATCCAACAGTCAAGGGATTGATATAAGTACAGTGGCTAGGCGGATGCCTTGCTGGGCTTTGTAGAAGCTGATCAGAGGCTTAAAATCATGTGTGCACAACATGCATACAGCCCAGGTGCTAAATGCTGCTAGTGATGCCATTCTGTGCGGCTTCCAACCATCTGGACACAGAAATCCCTGTCTGTATGTGACTGCTCACATGTAGTCTCTATATGGGAGAGAAGAGGAGTAACCCACAGTACAAGAGCAATGACAGACAAATTGTAAGGGTGTACCATGTGGCCATCTTTCTGTCCCCCATATGCCAGGAGAATGAAGTGCCTTGACATCTGTCTAGCACTCCAGAAAGGAGTATACTATCCTACCAAAAGTAATTGTATGCCTGAGCAAAAAAAATCAAAAATAGTATTTATTTCCATATGTTAATACTTAGTGGGGCCCTAATAGCATCAGATACTCTCCATGGCATACTTTCTATGTCTGATACACTTCGACTGGAATTTCCCTCTATTCATCCTGCAAATGTCTGGTGAGTTCTTTCAAAGAAGACATATTAGCCAGTCTATAATAATGCAAGGAGTGTCGTCATTGGAGAGTTCAGCAATGGAAGAACATTTTATGGAGTGACAAATCACGGTACTCCATCTCCAAATCAGATGAACATACCTGGGTGTGGAGGATGGCTGAGAAACGCCTTTTGCCTGAGGGTATTGTGCCAACAGTTAAGTACACTGGATGCTCTGTTATGGCATGGCTCGGTCTGTTAGTTGTAGTGGCAAGATCCGTGAACACGGAGGTGAAGCTTGACATGCTAGACAATAATGTGCTGCTATCATTGTGGCAATGCTCTGGGAATTGTCAGACATACTTCCTACAAAACAACGCTGATTTAAATTGGTTTGAGGATATGGATGTTCCACAATTGGACTGTCCTTCATACAGTCCCAACCTGAATATCTTTGGGATGAACTGAGGGTCAAGCCAGGAAATATGAACAGTGTCTATTTTCATTCTGATAACTTGCGAGATATTTGCAGGATGAATTGAGGGAAATACTAGATGAAGTGTAACAGACGTTATTAGAAACGTATACCACGGAGAGCATCTGGTGTCATTAGGGCTACAGGTGGTCCCACTAAGCTTTAATGTATGTAAATAAATGCATGTTTTGATTCTTGCTCAGGTGTCCAATTACTTTTGGTAGGATAGTGTACATTCAATTGATTCTATTCTGTTGCATTAGCCTACTATCCTAGTACTAGCCAATGTCAGGAGTGTATGTTAGTTACAGCAGGAGTGTCCAACCTGCGACCCACAGGCCGCATGTGACTTGGGATGGCTGTCAATGTGCCCCAAATGGTACGGGGGTCCACGTAGGCTGAATCTGGAGGAGGCGAGGCTGCAGATGATACTTGGCAGCGGCAGGCCATGAGCTTCTGCTTATAGACAAGCTCATACAGATGACAAGGCAGTGGGCAGCACTTGCAGCTCTGTGACTGTCTGACTCAGTCACTCCAGGTCCAGGTCCTGCCAAGTCCTGACCGCTCCTATCCAGTATAGAGGTGAGGACGAGAGATGTGTGGTCTCATTGTGGCCAAACGTTGTGTGTCCCTTCCCTGGTGTCAGAAACGGGCCCGTGGGTGAAAACTGCATGTGAGCCTGGACAGGTTTCTGTGTCCAGGCTGGCATGCAGAAGCAGACACTGACTCCAGTCTGGAGTCTGTATGGCCTGACAGCCGGGGTTATTTTGAGGATGACGGGGTTTGTTTGGGGGCACAGTGGAGGATGATAGGGGTTGTTTGGATGCAGATGGGAATTGTTTGGAATATTGTGCAGGATGATGGGGGTTGTTTTAAAGACTGTGGCTGACAAAGAGGATTGTTTGGAGGACTGTGGAGATCAATGGCGGTTATATGGAGGACTGTGGAGGATGATGATGGTTGTTTGGAGGACTGTGAAGGATGATGATGGTTGTATGGAGGACAGTGGAGGACGATGGTGGTTGTTTGGAGGACTGTGGAGGATGAGGATGATGATGGTTATATGGAGGACAGTGGAGGACGATGGTGGTTGTATGGAGGACTGTGGAGGATGAGGATGATGATGGTTATATGGAGGACAGTGGAGGACGATGGTGGTTGTTTGGAGGACTGTGGAGGATGAGGATGATGATGGTTATATGGAGGACAATGGAGGACGATGGTGGTTGTATGGAGGACTGTGGAGGACGATGGTGGTTGTTTGTAGGATTGTGGAGAACGGTGGGGGTTGTGTGGAGGATGACGGGGGTTGTGTGGATGACTGTGGAGGATGATGCCCTGTATTGTTAGTGTTTGTGTATTTAATATGCGGTCCAAGACAACTCCTCTTCTTCGAATGTGGCCCAGAGGTGCCAACAGGTTGGACACCCCTGAGTTACAGATTACCGTCTATGTATGCAACTCTCTCCACTGGAGTCTATGGGAACCGTGAAATGCTACACTATTACAACAACACCCATAATGTGCTATGCAAAAAAAACACATCCATGATCTCCTCCACTTTGGTGTACTGATTGGGGGAGACGGTGACCCCAGTCTCCCAATTGATATGCAACAAATGTCTTAGATACCAACAACCTTTTATGTTTTATTGCAGCCCTAGGGAATGGTTCATTCTATTGTGGCCCTTGGACCAGAAAAGGTTTAAAGTATATATCAAAGAATGGACATCATTCCACAGTAACATAATGCAATATATAGCCCTCCCAACATCCCATGTCCTCATCCTGTAACAACAGCCCCATCCAGTTTAGACCAGTCTGCTTCTGTATTTCCATGTATAGTGTTTTTCATGTCTACGAGTTCCTCACCCTCTTCCTTTCCCATCCAGATATCATCCTTCCTCTTGCTGCCACACTCTGCCAGATATCCTGAGGGGTGTGCAATGCTTTCCATTGACCCCTGACTCTTGGCCGCGTGCCCCGTGGTTCTGGCTGCTTCTTGCATTAATCTCACACTAAGCCGCTGTCACCTCAGAGACAGACAGTTGTGTCTACAAGACAATCCTCTCCGCCAGGTGCAAATACTGCAAGGAGCCGAGTGAATGACACGCAGCTAATAAATAGATTGGCACGCCGGTGGTACTCGGGTATTAAGGCTGCACAGACTTTGGTACTGAAATGCTAGAGAACAAGGGTGCATTTACACGTCGGATCTTCACATGCGATTTCTGTGCATTGCGACATGCACAGAAACCGCGTTTGGATCGAACCCATTATTTTGAATGCTGTAATAGACATGAGCGACAGCGCAAGGGAGAAAGTACAGCATGCCCTATTTTGGGGCGATTCGCCCATTAAAAAAAATTGCATTGCACTCTCATGTATCCTTAAAGTGGCTTCACATGGGCGCATGCGCAATTGCACGCGCCTCTGCGCAATATATTTGGGCAGTGAACACATTTTTTTGCGCACATATTTTACTGTACTTTTCGCGCCTACAAGCATGTTCATTTACGCGATGCAGACAAAAATGGCCAGATTTAAATGGCTACTTAGTCTAATGAGTTCCAGATGTGTTCTTCTTCCAGCAGGATTAGGTAGAATTTCATTTGTGCACCCCCCCATAGACTTCTATAAGGACCTTTGGTGCACAAATGTGCAGGAAGATATGGCATGTTCTATTTTTTTTTTTTCGTGCACGTGAAATGCACTTGCAAAAATTAGTGGGTTCTATTCTCTGCATATCGCACTTGTAAATTTTGTATGAAGCTGTCCTCAGGGTATATTTAGGGGGGAAAGGGACATGTTATTTGTATAGCACCAACTTGTTCCGCAGCACTTTCTGATAACCTTTTTCTATTTATTATTTTTTCTTTTATTACCCCCCAGTCAGCTGGGTACTCATTTTACTGACCTTGGAAGGATGAGTCAACCTTGAGCCGGCTACCTGAACCAAGTGGGGATTGAACCTGCAACCTTCAGGTCATGAGCAAGGGCGTAGGACTGCATGCTGCTGCCTTAACACTCTGCACCACACGAAGCCCTAATATTTACATATTATGTGTGAAAATCGCCCGTGTAAACACCCTTCACGGTTAGACATTACTTACATTGTAACTACTCTTCCAGACATTTGATCGGGTAGACAAGTGCCATTTAACAAGACCGGAGCTCATCTACGGGTTTCTTATACAGGCCGCCCTAGACTCAACTAGGGGGCCGAACGATCGTTAATACTATTGTCCGTCCCCACAGAGCCAACATTGGTTGGCTGCACATCTCCCCGCTTACACGTTAAGATATGCAGCCGTAAAACAAACCTTTTTAGGCTATGGTGCCATTACGACACCAACTACAAGGGACTCCTCTTTACAAACCATAGCAGGAACCTCCACAGTCTCAATAGGTCACACAAAGCCAACCTTTGCCGGTCAACGGTATCTGAACCGAAAGCACACGTCACTTACACATGTGTCTATGACATTTGTCTAAAATCAGCCCACTCTTCCTGTTCTCTGTCTCAGATCTCGGAGAGGAAACCGCAGCTGCAAATGTAAAGGAAGAGGGGAGCCGCAGCTGAATACGGCAATCAGCACAACACAAAGCGGCGGACCGCCTTCTACTGATGAAGCTGAACTATGAATGAGATGATGGCATCCAAATCATTGGTTTAATTGCATACGTACTGTACCTTGTTCTCTTCAGAGCATACAGATCTGGCACGTAGAGGCCATCAGATGCAGTAGAGTTGAGTTGGTCATTTGGTATAATTGGTAGTAATGCTACGGCAAGGAACCATCCTGCATTATTGTTACTTAGGCCAGGTTCACATGAGTGGCGCGAATGAACATTGCTTTGTTGCGAGTGCACTCGCGTATATTTATTAGCTTTTTATGCGCACGCAAAAAAATATGCAACGATGCTCCCAGCCATTGAAATGACTAATTCATCTAATAAGTTCAAGATGTATCACACATCTGCTAGCGTAGTGCACGTGCATTTGCGCATCCCTATTGATCTCCATAGGGAGTTTTGGTGCATGCTGCGCTTTTTCTTGAGCGATCGAAATGGGCAGGAAAAATACGCGTATCTAAACACCCATTGCGTTTTTTTATGCTCCCATAGACTTTCATGGGCGATTTTAGTCCGTTAACCCTTTGCAATCCAATTTTGGATTCAGGGTTTCCTAGGGGGCTTTCATTTTCTGCCATTTTACAATGACGCCATCTGCTGGCTAGAGCCAGTACTGCAGTATGTGACATGCCGGAGAGGCCCCTGACAACAGAGCAGTCAGTAATATACAATAAGAATACCCTGCCGGACGTCTTCCGACATTGGAGCTGTACAGGCTTCAATCAGAATGTTGGAAGATGTCAGACAGTGGATTGGAAAGGGTTAATATGGACCAAAATACTTTTACTCACAACAAAAAAAAATGCACGTCTGGATACACCAATTTATTTTAATAGGTACATGGGCTGCCCATATTCGGTCAGTAAAAAATGAAGACAGAGCATGGACAGAAATTGGGTCCTTAGAGGTCTAAACATCTCCATATTTTCGGGAGTTGGGTGCAGCAGCAGAATTCTTAATGAAGATCAACTGGTCAATGTATTCTTTTTAGATTTCAAGCAGATGTCTTGACTTGCTGAAAAAAACCTTTAAATTGACCCTCCAGGCTCTCCTTTTGCTAAGAAACATTTGATAAAACTGTTACAGACTTATGTACAGCACCCAATGACAAGAGAAAATAGAACAGCAGCCTGAACCAATGATAAGACACGGGGGCATGTCTTAGACTACCTAAGGCCCCTGTAGGCACTGTAGATAAACTGTAGTCACAGATCAAGGCTCTGCCCAAAGGGAGTTGATAGAACTCTATGGCTGTGTCATCATCTCCTGTCTTCTAGTTTGTTGTTGAGGCAGTTGCTATGCCACAGTCCTACAGCTTATCCAATAAAGTGGGTCAGTTAACCACACTGCTGCAGCTCAGGCTCATTTGGAGAGGAGTTCCTCATTGGTTAGCCTCACTTTAACCTATCACTGGGAACCTATCACTGGATTAATGCTGCCTGAACCATTGGCAGCTTGAACCTGGGACAAATTGTGTTACTGCGCCCGTGTATATGTTATTTTGAAATGCAGTGTTTCAGAGTAAACATACTTTGAAGTTTGACCCAGAAAGTTGCTCCAAGTCACGGGGGTAGGACCGCAGCGGCCTCTCCTCAACGACATCAAGTAAAGTGACAGCTCTGTCCCTATATACAAAAAGGGAAAGAACTGGCACTCAAGGTGATCCAGGCAGGAAGAGGCCAACATGGCCTCACCCCTATGACTTGGAGCACCCTTCTGAGTCAAAGTATGTTCATTCTGAAATGCTGCAGCATTTCAGAATAACACATACATTGGGGCAGTGTATATACATACTGACTTGTCAGAGTTAGTGTTTCAAAAAGGTCTTTCATTAAGGATAACATAAGGATACTTAGGGACAGTGGTGTCTGGTGTTAGGGTCAGAATCAAGGATAGATTAGGAGAAGACTTTAGGAAAGTAAATGTTAGGGTCAGTTATTGTCAGTTTGTTATTATTTGCTCACCGTTACCCATCTGCTCCATTATTCTGCAACCATCACCTACATATCATGTTTGAGCTCCTAAGCAGACAGTCACTTTAATTTCCCCTAAAAAAGTGTCAACCGTCACATTGACCATAGGAGATGTTCCTCAGCTATCCACAGAAACTGAGTGATACAGATTTTCAGTGTCATGTAAAGCTTTAGTGGGTCAAAAGGGGTGTTGTGTCTCCTTAAGGAGAGCACCCATAAAGTGTGTGGAGACACCTAGGAGGTTAGTGGGTCAGGGAATGGCAAGGAGAGCACTCATAAGGAGTGTGAGAAGACCCTTGAGAGGTGAGTAAGGAGACTTGTAAGGCCATGCATGCTCCTCTGGGTAATTTATGCAAATAAGCACGATGGAACAATACCTCTGCAGCGCCACCTACTGGATGGAAGCATTCCTTCAAATCAATGTACGGCTTTTTAACAAGTCTGTAAAACAATGATTGGGAATAGGAAACTGAACCCACGCCCTACGTTCTCCTAGCGCCCTGTCTGAGCAATCAAAGCTGCGTCATAAACTGCAATCTATGAGCATCTCCTGGTTAAGGGCACCGGTGGTAAGCCCCATAGTCTACTATTTGCAATATTTTTGCGACAAGGTAATAAATAAGGCAGCTGTAAGCAACAACCCCTTTTGTGATACATTCCCACCGTGATATATTTTGGCCGCAGGAGATTTGGATAAATGACCCCCCTCGTTTCCTGATATAAAACTGTGCAACAGCATTGCCATAAACAGATTAGCTTGTAATTAAGCAGAGGAAGGGGGTTTGTGTTACCATGGAAATGTTAACTTCTCCTTATGCCTAAAAACAGGTGAGATTGGGGAATTTACTGAAATAAAGCCGAAGGTATAGATGGGACTGTTGGATGCTTTCCAGTATTAATCCCCAAACATCTCGCTCTACCGCCTGCTGGGAACATCAAGCGTACGGCTGGCTGCATATCCCACCTATTTCACAGTGGAAATAAAAGTACAAAAGTGAAAAAAAAAACGCGTCTGGTATTTACAGCTGTAAGGTAAAAGGAAGAGTCCGCTTCATGCACCATATCTTTATATAGAAATGCCAACCATCTACAGGAAAACCGTAAATATAAAGTTGTGCTCAATATTTATTAGATACAACGTAACATCTGCAGATTTCTGGGATCATTTCATGTTCTACTAATTACTGTGGAGTCACAATCGGCACAGAAATCCTACGTTTTAGATATTCCAGTCATTCTAATCACTATTTTTTGAGTTTTGACCTTGAAAATTCAGGAGAATTCTGGTGATTTAGGCATTTCAGATTTAAAGGGGTTTTCCAGGCAAAACTATTGATGACCTATCCTCAGGTCATTGATGACCTATTGATGACCTATCCTCAGGTGAGGTTTGCCGCTTGAGACCCCAGGCGATCAGCTGATTGGGCATCTGCTGTCAGTGCCGCAATACACAGGGGTCGGAGTGGAAGCAGTTGGCCCATCCCCTGTGTAAGGGCTAGGGCGGCAGGATCAGGGCTTCCCCAGATCTCATGGTAGGCCATAGCCAGATAGATAACTAAAGGATCCGGCTCCGAGACTGATAGAGCCAGACCAAGCTCCCTGGGGGAAATCATAGTTCGCTTATCCTCCCGTGTGGGCAGAGGGGGCATTACAGATTCATGGTCCGGTTCTGGCTATACGAGTTCGGGAGAGGACTGGATCTTAAAGTAGGCTCTGTTGACGACCACTGCGTGGAGGCTTCATGAGTTGTAATCCTGTATTGTGGGACGAACCCATCTATTGGCTGGTTTCTGTGGTATCGCTCACATTGCAGATTTAGTTGCATGTAGTCGCTCCTACCCAATCTGGGCTGGGTTGAGTGGGTGGCTGCATATACGTCTGCAGTGGACAGTTTAGCTCCTCTGGTTTATAGTCTGGCTTGCTGCATATTGTTAGGTTCTACTGCCATTGTGCCGACCCTACAGCCATTGTGTCGGTCTTGTGGCGATCGTGCCTGCTCTGCACCTTATCAGGTATTGCATTTTTGGCTCTTTTCCAGTGAAATATGAGGTTTCAAGAGAGACTCAGGTAAGACTCCTAAGACGCCCTTATTGCTTTCAACAGTCACTTACATAAAGTCTAGAGATGAGCGAGTATACTCGCTAAAGGCAATTGCTCGAGAGAGCATTGCCCTTAGCGAGTACCTGCCCACTCGAGACTGAAGGTTCGGGTGCCGGTGCGGGGGAGCGGTGAGTAGCGGCTGTCAGCAGGGTTCCACCCCGCTCTCTCCCGCATCTCCGTGCCCGCTGCCGGCACCCGAACCTTCCGTTTCGAGCGGGGGAGATACTCGCTAAAGGCAATGCTCGCTCGAGCAATTGCCTTTAGCGAGTATACTCGCTCATCTATAATAAAGTCCTTTAACCTGGGCCTTGATCACCGGGATAAGTCACTCTCGCATGTTCAGCAACTAAAACAGCCTAGAAAATTCAGCATCAGAGGTATTATAATGAATTGTCAAATTCTGGTTACTGTGAAGTCAGACTGACGTCGTCTGGGCGGCGGGAGAAGAAGAACTATGGACTCCATTTTTCTGCTTTCTCTTTTGTTGCATCCAGCATAGGAAGATCTGCTAATAGGGCAAGTATTGCAACCCTGTAGTCAAAATCCAGGAGAGACTTCTTTAATTCTGCCTCCACCTAGAGTGTAGGTACACCACACCAAAAACTACTTCCGAGCCACTTTGCGCTGAGAGTCCCATACCCCTGTTCCGGCCACCTTTTAAAGCAACAGTCCTATAAGAACAAACATCAAAGTATAAACATATCCCCTTACAACTGTGTAGTGGCTGGCGCTTGTAACGGCCGGCGCAGATGTAATTGATTTTAATGAAAACTGGCTGCAATTACAAGTGCTGGCCACTACACAGAGGTCAGGACCAACTGCTTCCGTTCTAACCCCTGTGTATTGTGGCGCTGACAGTGGGTGCATAATCAGCTAATCAGCCAAGTGGTGCACCCTAGCCAATCAACTACTGATGGCCTATTCTGAGAATAGGTCATCAGTTGTATATGCGTGGATTCCCTTCACTGATCCTGAGACATCACCCCTTCTAAATTTTTTCACCCGGCACTGTTTAATTAACTTCAAGGCTCAGCAATCTTCAGAGTATCCATTGAAGTGAATGGGACTACCAGAGAGTGTTGAACGCTTCAATTCGATTCTCTCCATGGGGTCCCGTTGAAGTTAACAGACCAGTGGTGAGCATGCGCAGCCACTGCTGTGGTAAAAGTTGGGACGCATCGGGGTAATATCTTGGGATCATTGGGGGTCTCAGCGGTTGGATAAGGGACAACTTGCTGAGATGGGAATAACCCTTTAAGTGAAGGGAGGTTGTTGGCAGCCAGTGGCCGGAAGCCCTGTTGTGCGGAGAAAAATAGTGAAGCGGCCGTCATTTTCAAGATGGGTGGGTGTCCCAGAGATTGGACTCCCCACCCACACCCCCATCCACCAATCATACAGTAATAGCATATCCCCACGACTGAGATGGGACTAACCCTCTAAGTTGATTTTTGTAGTATATTTTATGAATACCATATTCATTTGCACTCAGCAATAAAAGAGGCACCGATTGAAATATCTGATTCACCTAATAAGTTAAGAGGTAGTGTTTTTCCAGCGGCGTTACGCAGCCCATCACGTATCTCCTTGCATTTTGCGCACATCCCATTGACTTCTAGGGGACCTTTGGTGTGCAAATGCGCAGGAAAGTAGAATATGCTACTTTTTTTTTTTTGCACAACCGAAATGGTTGTGCAAAACACAGAAATGTGAACAAACCCATCGAATCAAAGGGTTCTATTTTCTGCGTATAGCGTGTACTTTTTGCACGCACGAATACGCCCGTGTGACGCCCACCTTAGCGACTGTTTCGATTGACCATTCAGACGATAGTCATCTTGTGTAAAGTCCCCCTGAAGCCAGTGTCCAACAGGTGTAAGAGCATTTACGCACACATTTGAGCAATAGGCGTAGCGTGTTTGCACGAGCATATGTGCGTTTTACTGTGCTTTTTGTGTGCGCAAAAAAAAACACGCAATCATACTCCCATTTATTAAAATGAGGAATTAGCTTAAGTAGTTCAATATGTGCAAATACGCAGGATAGAATAGAGAACGCCGTGTGTTTTGTTGCACGCACAAAATTCACGTATGTGAAATCAACCGGTTCTATTTTCTGCGTATTGCGCATGCAGATATTCCATGCGCAAATACATCTGTGTGAATGCAGCTTTTGAGCAACATACATGATGCCAGACAGTCTAAAAAAGGCATAAAACGTAAAACATGATTTTAGCTCTAAAAATGAGAGAAGGGGCAAAAAAAACTTTCTTTAATAAAAGTTTTTTTTTCTTTTTTTTATCATTTCAACAGCAGCGGCTTTGACTCCATCACCTCCCCCCTTAGACGGAGGAGCAGCTGAGCACAATCAGACCTCTGTTCCAGCACTCACAGCCGGATCCTTTGTGTCTGACTTCTGGCTGCAATTTATTTGGTTTCAATTTTATCCCAGAAGCAAGAAAAAAAAAAAAAAAAACTGCGGCGCTCCTCCTTTCTTGGCAGCGCTGTCCCTTCCTTCCCTCCATTACCTGTTTCCTGTCTCTTCTGGCAGCCTATGTGTGTCTCTCCTCCCTGGAAGGTTTTCTGGGGTCATGTGCTCCCACCCTGTTCTCTGGACAAACATGGAATGTAGGCAGGGGGACAAGCTGCGGTTTATACAGTATCACCCGTTCGCTGCCAGACAGCGCCGCGTGTGAGGAGGCCTTTGTCTGAGGAGGGGGTTCCAGACATGGAAGTGATATCCAGGAACGCTCAGCCCGGACAGGTGTGCACAACGCCCTTCATACATGACCTCACATGGCGTGAACGCCGGACAGAATCGTCATATTGTGTCTTTCCCTCCGAGATCGTTCTAAGAAGTGTTTCTACCGGCTTACGGATTGGACTTCGCACTCGGTGATTACGTAGCGGTGCCAAAAAATTTCCAGGAGTAATTCGCTAAGCGGGAAATCAGAGACTGATTGCAAAAACGAAGGGTAAGCACGGGCGTAAGCGCATTTTGGCAGCACAAATACGCGGTGTGTTTGGGTGATGGAAATGCGCTTTCACCTTTGTATTTCGCCCGCTTCCACGTGTTTGCGCACAAAAAAAATACACATGAAATTACATTGATTTTGTGGGTCTATAAATGTCGCGCACATTCACGCAAGACCGTCGATTTCAATGGAATCTCGTGGTAGGTAGGTAACGTCGCGTATTTTCTCACGTGATCGCACATCGTGTAGAGAATACGCTCATGTGAATGAATCCATTGAAATCACGCAAATGCGCTCATGGGAACGAGGCCTAAGGCCAGCTACTCACGGGCTGGAAGTGTATTTGCGTACCTAAGCATTGCGGAATGAAAAATGCTTTTTTTGCGTGCGCATCTGCATATTTTAGTGTACTTTTTGCCCCAGCAAGGTATGTTCATTTGCGTGCGGCAAACAAAGACGCTCCAATTGAAATGGCTAATTAGTACCAGGCGCGCTTTTTTTTTTCTGCAGAATTGTGTTTAAAGCATTGCTTATTACGTGCACATTTGCGCAGCCCCATTGACTTCTCTGGGGACCTCCGGTGAGCACATACGCAAAAAAATAGAGCATTCTCTATTTCATCCTTGTGCAATCGAAATGCATGCGCAATATACGGAAATGTGAATGAACACCATCTATTCACTGCATATTGAGCGTGCACATACGCAAGTATGAAGCCGGCCTTAGGCTTCGTTCACACGAGGGAATTTGCGGGGTTAACTTAAAAAGATAGGACATCAGCGACTGAAATTCAGCAACTGTAATTCCCTGCTGCGCCAAAATATAGGTCCTGACCTGTCTTTGGTGCGCAAAGTGCAGAATTCTCCATAGACTCCTATGGGAGACTATGCTAGCTAGCCAGCAAACAGAGTTGAAGGGAATTTCCCTGCAGCGGGGATGGAGGGGCGTTTCCACTGGGGAGATGGAGGGATTCCCCAGCATTGCGGCTGGAGGGGTTCCTCTGTAGGGGAGGTGGAAGGATTCCCTCGTCCAATATCGTGCTCGCCAATGTGCGTTTTCACAGCAATGCGAGACGTTTTTCAGGCAAAAACACCTCCCATCATTTCTGTGAAGTAATGATCCTGCGGCGCGGCTTTCAGCCCCAATAAAGGATCAGCAAATGTTTCCAATGGGAAACCTCACATCCCACTTGCGTGTACATCACATGCCACTCGATGTGTTTTTTTTGCCTCATTGAAAATAATGGAGCGATGCGTTCCGAGGAATGCAAATAGATAGGACATGCATCGCTCCTGTATATGACTCCATTTATGAGAATGGGCTTCATATTCATCTCGTAACACACAAATCTTGCACGAGTTTCTCGGCCGTGTGAAAAAATCACTGCATGTCCTATTTTTTCCGCGGAACGCATCATCCACTCTTTTTTAAAGCTCTTGCTGACGACCTGAAGGTTGTGGGTTCAATCCCCGCTTGGTTCAGGTAGCCGGCTCAAGGTGGACTCAACATTCCAAGGTCGGTAAAATGAGTACCCAGCTTGCTGGGGGGTAATAAATAAATTACTTGAAAGCGCTGCGGAATAAGTTGGCGCTATACAAATAACAAGATTGAGCGCGAATATCGGACTGAAAAAAAAGGTCCGAAATTGAAAATTGCTCATTCAATTCTGCGTAACTTTAAGAAAACGGATAGCTCTTGCACAATGCACGGAAATTCATGAAAACCCCTGTGAAAATACCCTAACAATCACAGTTGTAGATATGTGACCCTAATATGTTATCTGAATCCCTCCCTTTAGCGCCAGGATTATATACTTAGTCCGTCGGCCGCAAGCGCTGCGTTTTTGCGCGCTGAGCAAGGCTTTATTGCGCGGACCGGTGTACCTCGATGCACTTTTTCTGCGTGTGTGCGGCAAACAAATTCACAAAAATATAGAGCATGTTCTATTTTTTTGGCGCAACCAAAATGTGCGCGCAAAATACGGAAATGCGAATGAACCCATTGAAATCAATGGGTTCTAATCTCTGCGTGCTGCATGTACACACAAATACGCTCGTGTGAAGCCGGCCTTGGCGATGCGCATGCACCCGCAAATGGCACACAGACTGCAAACTAATAAAACTTCAGGGGAGCCGCGAGGAAACCGATGTGACCTTATTGCCCAGTTGTGGTAGGAACATTGCATAGGGAAATTGTTATATAAGCAGTTTATATAGAGATGGAATGATGACTGGATAGATGGGATCATCGGGTCTCCATGGTGACTAGAAAATGTGTCCTGGTGATAAGTCACTCTTACTGCTATGTATAGATTTTGTGGCTGGATGCATGCCGCATGGTTATATACGGCTAATCTGCTGCACTGAAGCCAATCACAGACTACTCCTGCCAGGCAGAGGCCACTAAGTAGTAGTCAGATAAGGACAGCTCCGTATGCTTTGCCAACATCACACCCAATTAGCAAAAAGGAAATATGTTGGAAGGATATGGGACAGGCACTGCTATGACTACAGGGGAGGGCATGCTGCTGGAACAACTAGAAGGGAGAGGGATAAAAGTGCTGACTAGTCATGGGAGATGAGGGACACCACAGTGACTAATGGGAGACAATGCTGTGACTATTCTAGGGGAAATACCGCTGTGACTACTAGGGGGAAAGGTATATATTGCTAGCCGGGAAGAACAGATGCAGCTATTGTTGAAGTAACACAATACTGCAACTACTGCTAAAGGGGGATTGCTGAAAACAGTGGGAGTTGAAATCTGCAAGTGATATATAGAGTAAGTTTCCAAATCTTGGTGTTCAGACATCTATTTTTACTTTTTATAGACTATTTCTATATATGACTTGTATCCTGCATTTTTTTAGCAGTGTTCTAATTGCAGGATCCATCCTTAATTCTCAGTTTTCCTTGAGATGATGGGTGTAGACTATGCTCCTATATACAGCACTCATAGAGAAGAGGAAATCCTGCTCCCCTATGTCTATCTATCACACAAACAAAAGCAGTAGCAGCATGGAGGATGTTGTGGAGGAGTACTGAGAAGTGTAGATGTAATTCAAGTAGTAAGTGTTTTACTGTGTCACAACTATCAGCTGTAGCAACATCTCTGTGTGCTTCACTCTGCTTCTCTCATATTGCTCCTCCACCCTCTTCTCCCTCTCCTCAGTCGGCATGTAGCAAGCCTAGCACTCTGCCAGTAGTTCACTGTCCTGTACATCTTTGCCCTGATTTTACTTACTGCATTGCACAGTCTGTGGTCCAATCAATGGGGAGCAGTACCTGAATGCTCGCCCCTCTGCATACAGAGGATGATTCAGGCATTCTGGCTAAATGGTGAGTAAACCTAATATAATGTGTCAGCCTGCACCTCCCACATTGCTAAAAAAATGTCCTTGTTACTACAGAAGCTCTGTACCTATCAACACAGAGTGGATTGCAGAGAAGCTGGAAGGGAGACCACCAGTGGCAGCAACTTCAAAAGTAATTTAGTGTCAAAGCAGCAAAATATTTAATGCACGTATAACACAGAAATGATGAGAACATAAGTTAGTAGATGAGAAAAAATTGTCTGACATACTATTTAAAGGGGTACTCCACTGTGGCCTCTCTTGAACTTTTGAGTTAAAAAAAAAAGATCTGGTATCCCTTGAATATGTCCTACACATGTCTATCCAATGCAGGGATTTCATAAATGCTTGACTTTGGCATCAGTATGATATTAAAGGGGTTCTCCAACTACAAACATTCCAGGGGTTTACAAATAAATGGGATTAAAGGGATTGTCAAAGTTATATATTTTTTCTCAATTTGTGCTCTCCGTGTAATAAAAGATCCTATGTTCACCACTCCAGGTCCCCGCTGTGTCCAGTTCTACAGCTCCAGTCTTTCCTCTGATGATCTGTTGACAAGTTGCAGTCAGCGTGTATACGGGATGTTATAGATCATTGCAGCCAATCACAGACCTCAATGTTTGAACACTGAGGTCTGTGATTGGCTGCAGCCTGTAACGTCCTATAAGCATTCAGATTGCAGCCGGTCAACACAAATCCAGTGCGGAGGACAGAGCTGCAACACTGGAGCTGCAGGCAGCCTGGAAGGTCGAGTAAAAGATCTTTTAGGCTGGGTTCACGAACATGGATTCCAATTGCAGAATCCACGGCAAAATGTGGGCATTGTAAAGCATGTAAAATCGCTTTTTCACTCACACTTGCGGATACAAATTTATTTTACTTATTAAACTACTTTTTCCTTTTTTCTAATCTTGCTAACTTTCTAATTGTAGATTTTTTATTCTATTGCCTATACAGGACTATATGGGCATCCACCTTGGCCTGCTGCAGTTAACAGCATTTAGAGAGATGCTTTTCCACAGATTCATGGGCCATAAACACAGTAGACTGGAGAAAACTCATTGACTTCAACGGAAGATTGTTGTGGGCATGCTCTGTGACCTCTGCAGAGGTCATTGTGCAGTGAGGGGGAGGAGGTGACCTGTGACATTAGTTATTGTGAATGGTGGATCCTGTGTTACCTATATAGACAAAAAAGACTCTTCTTCTGGTGGGTGAGGTGTTACTAGTACAAGCTTGTGATGCTACGCAAATGTCTGCAGAACCCTTCTGAGACGTTGTTTGTGAAAAGTTGTGTTCGCATACAGTGATTTTTTTATTTTTTTTTCCAACAATTTGTTCGGTTTTTCAGCTATTTTTTGATGGCCGATTCATACAAACAACGCGCAGCTGTGAGATTTTGTGTCCTCTTCCACCGCTTTGTAAAAAAAAAAAAGTCGTGCAGAGCAAAATTAGATGAATATGGAGGGTGAAGCAAGGGTGTCCTGTCGTTTTTCGTCAAAAGTTGCTAAGAAGCCTGTACTAGTAACGTCCCGCCCACCAGAAGGTTCTTGTTTCTTTTGGGTAGTCCCTCATATGTGTCAGTTTCAGTGTAATCCTGCCTGTGATGATATGAGTTGACTGCTGAAAAGTTTTCTCTACAGAACAGGAAGTATCAGACTATTATTGAGCTTGGTGGTCAGTGTGAAAACTGCAGATTTTAGGATTTATGACCCATCCTGTTAACCCTTTCCTATCCACTGTCTGATGTCTAAAGACATTATGATTTAAGGGTGGACAGCTCCAATGTTGGAAGACGTCCATCAGGGTTCTCTTGCTGTATATTGCCAGCCTCTCTTCTGTCGGAGCCTATCCAATGTGTCCCCTGATACAGTACTGCCTTTAGCCAGCAGATAGCGCCGTTGTATAATAGCAGAAAAAGAGTAAGCCCCCTAGGAAAACTAGAATACAAATTGGATTGGAAAGGGTTAATATGCTGTAAATACTTGACACAAGGAAATGCATTTAATATCAAATAGGTATGTTGGACTGCTATCACAAGAGCGGTGGGGTTCTGTTTTCCTGCGCCTTTTTGGGGTTCCAGCGCAGATGTGAACCTGGCCTTAGTTGAGTATACAACCATGATATTTGGAAGGTATAGGTTGATGACAGGAAGAAATATGGTAGTGTACACCATCATAGCGTGTAATTGCGAGCGTTCGGTTTGCAGTAAACACGGTTAGACACACGAGCTGTCAGACGTCTATTGGGTTGGTATTCCATCATCTGGTAAGTTTATATCTTTAAATATAGTCCAAGTTCTGTAAATGTTTAATAATGTATAACACTAATGGGTAACAGATGGATAAGTCTGGAGCCGAAACTTAGTGCGTGGGAGAGCAGACTTCTCACTCTCCAGAATAAGCACAGCACTTTCAAGAACAGCGGTAGCTCTATTACCAGTCACAGAGGGGGGAATTCTGGCACAAAATAGTCACCACTTTTGGCACACACCTTTTCAGTACAAACAAGTGACTTTTTTTTTCAATTTTATGCCATACTTAGCACTTTAGGAAAAATGTGGGTGGAGCTTAGTGGAAGGGGCGTAGCCTCTCACGGCCAACAAATTTTCTATCATTTACTCCGAGAACTAATGTAAATTGTGGAGTTCACCCAAGGCAGATCATAGCTGGCATTAGACTTGATTTTCTAGTGCATGGAATGCCAAAAGATGAGCCAAATATATTAAAAGGGAGATAAGCTCCCGCCAGATGTAATCTGGTGTCGGGCAGGGCTTTATTCTCCATTGGGAATAGATGCACGCTTGGCTAGTGGTGCGGTAGAGAGAAATGGCTGTTGGCGAAAGCTATTGAAGGTTTATGCACACCTTTAGGCCTCCTTCACACGGCGACAAAGTCACGTGATTTTGTTGCGTTACTACATTGCTACAAATCTATGTATGAGAAGCCCATCCTTTCCTATGGGTTCCTTCACACATGCGATATTTTGTAGTATGCAACAACTGGACACAAAAGCCTTTTATGAAGCCTGTTACACTGCTTAGGCATTGCACCACCTCCCATTTCCATAACCGTTAATGGGACTCGGCACTTACGTGGCCCCTTCATTGCGCTAATCAGTAGAGGTCCCTGGACTCGGCATTTCAACTTCTACAAGCACATAACCGTAGTTTATGCGGCTCATAGGATCTGACAGATTTCCTTTAACTATTGGTCATCAGGTGTCCTTTTCGAGCTCCTGTATGAAGAACGTCTGCTGACCGCGGTTCATCACTCAAGCATCTTTGATGTTGCATAGGTTCTCGATCAGACCACAGGGCACCAGGATGATTCGCTTCCATGAATTTCATTGGCAACCGCAAAAGACTTCTTGCAGGAGGATCTATACTGTGTTTATGATAATTGCGTTTTTGTGGTCGGCACATTTCCAGATGTCTCGGGACTCTCTCTGCCAGGAAACAGGATGCAAACGTGTGCATTACATCCAACTAAAGACATATGTACTTTATCTACAGACTGGAGGGTAGGACTGCAGTTAAAGCACTGTGCGGCATATTACGCTAGGCCTATCTGGTGAACTGTAAATAGAAATGACCCCCCATGTTGCGGGATTTCTGCTATTTTATGTCTGGTCATGTTTCCAAAAAAAGCACTGAAATTACTTCCCTGCTAATTAAAGTGAATTACTGTAAATGTCAGACATTGACTAGTAGGATAGCTACTTTCTAATTGGGGATATGCGTGCGCCTCTTCATATATTAAGCACACTGTGCGCTAGGGAAATGGTACCAAGCCTGGCATCGAAAATGCTGGACTTAGTAAATATTCCTCTGTGTGTTTCAGGTGCCTTTACTATTTAAGGGACTCGACCACCTTATTCCCACCTCACGCCCTCAACTCTAAAGTTTCTCCTTGGTAAGTCTACTTGTTTTGTATATCAAGATGATGGTTGATGTATCATTTAGGTACCTTGTGTAGCAGTATTATGTCAGCATTATATGGCCGTATTATGCAGGTAGTGTAGTGGTCCAGTACACACTTTCCTGGCCCCCTCCATAATGTCATACATGTCTCTTTTATGTAGATGCTCTGTACAAAACAGTCTTGTCATTCTGTTATGTGTATTGCACAGCTGCAGCGTGTGATGGGTTAATGTCTACAAAGTGTGAGCTGACTGTCTGCAAATGTAACAATTTCTGTCCTGTCACGTGGTATGAGAGAGGCTATAAAAGTGAGTGGTTGAGAGCGGGAAAGGGCTTAGTCCATGTCTTCTGGAGTTGGAGTCAGGAGGTCCAGCTACGTGGGGGCACCTTCATCCGTCAGGTAGCGAAGCATTGAAGAGAGGTTTCCCGGAGTGCTTGTTTCTGAGATGAAGATGGAGTGAGCAACGAGTGAGTGGGACTTTCTCAAAGCCCTGTGCAGAGGTACTCTTTTTGACCTTCAACTGTTCACACCCAAGCATCCTGAAGTCTGGGATCGCCGTGTGGAGGTACTCATCGTCACGTCTGTCTGTAAATATTCATAACTCTGCCTGCATGTGGAATACTGTCTATTTTTGCCCTGTATTGTTTGGAGTTTCAAGTAAAGTTATTCCAGGCCCTGACTGTTTCCGGGGGCCTGAGGTACTATAATATCGTCTGTGCCTCATTTATTTTCCCCACCGAGGTTTATGCCAGTGGGTGTCAGAACGGTGGCGTCACCCGTGACAACCCCTTCACCTGTCCTGATGTTTATTGGGCATACCCGTCCCGGGGGTGTCCAGAAGAGACCCAGTGCTGCCCTAGCCTTGGTTGCGTGCGTCCCTCCAGGAGGGAGCGTGGTAAGTGCCGCCGTGACAAGCCAGCATCTTGCCCTCCCACCTTCTCAGCATATGCCATGTGTCCGGGATGCTGCAGTAGTTCATTTGTTACCTTTTCTTTGGTAGTACTGGTGGTATAAGGCTTAATTATTTGGTAAGTATAATGGGTGTAAAACTTTCATCATTCAATCATCTTCTCCCAAAAGTCATCACTTTCTTTTATCTTGATTTAGACTTTTGGGTGGAATTATCCTTTAAAGAGATTTTCCATGCAAATACTATTGATAATCTATCCCCAGCATAGGTCATCAATAGTTTATCGATTTGGGTCCTCTGCTCAGGATGACAGCCAATCGGCTGATCAGGCGCCCGCTGCCAGACCTGCAATACACAGGGGTCAGAGCAGCAGCAGTTGGCTCCAACCCTTGTGTAGAGGATAGCATTTGTAATTGTAGGCGTAGCTGTCATTAAAATCAATGAGAGATGTGCCTACAATTACACGCGCCATCCACTACCCGGGTCGGAGCATTTGCTTCCGCTTTGACCACTCTGTATTGTGGTGCTGGCAGTGGATTCCCGATCAGCTAATTGGCCAGGGTCCCAAGCGGCGGGATGACCTGTAGGATATTTGCGCCCAAAAGGTCGTCCCATGTAAAGACGCCCTAACACCCTGGTTTTCTTATGCAATACTTGTCCCTATGTGCCCTAAATACCAGTCCGCACCGTGTTATCCCACATGTCCTGTTTTTCTAAATACATGGCTGTTACCATGGTATGACTCACCGCCAATAGATACTAACAGCTGGGGTGATAGGACTATGAGGAATAATGTGTGAGTGGACGTTGCCCTTGACGTAGACTCCTGTTTACTGCAAGGTTGATGGTGTGTTCTTTACACCTGGCCGGCAATCACAGAAGAGGATAAACCGTCACGACTGAGGCTTCTGTGGAAATACAGGACAAAGGTCATAAAGTAATGAGGGAGACTTGCTAAGCAAAACATGCTAGATTTGGCTCAAATAGCACCAAAAGCATGCAGTGCACTAGATTTGTATGCAGTTTAGACACATTCTACACCTCACTAAGCAGTTTTGAAAAGTGTCTAGAAAAAGTGACATGGGTAGGCAGAGCCCGCTGGAATAGGAGGATTTGGCTGATCCACATCTTAGGCTAACTACATACGGGCGAGCGCAATTTACATTGCTTTTAATGGGAAACCTCAATGAGCGAGGTGTTCCAAGGAATGTGAAAAAATAGGACATGCAGCCATATGTTTTTGCTCATGTGTAGGACTTCATACAAAAGAATGGAGTTCGTATACACATGAGTTTTGTAAGTCTCACAGCGCACAAAACTCGCACGAGATTCTCAGACATGTGAAACCAGCCTTGGGGTCTATCCACATGGGCGATAAAATTGTGTAAGTTTTGTGCATTGCAAAAATGGATCTATTTACACGGGTGATTTTTCTCTTGCAGCAATGCTGTGAGACTGGAAGATTGGCATGTTCTATTCTAGAACATACAGATTTGTGGTCTTCCAGAGATCACATGGCATATGAAGAGCGTGTCCATGTCTGGGATGTAAGCCCCTCTCCCAGGTCCTATCTTCACAGGCTGCTTTCCTGCCCTCAAAGGTTGATAGATATGCAAACACCTTGCCTGTGATCTACAAAATCTCTGCCTCTCTCTCTCTGTGTTTATATACATAAGGGTGGCTTCACATGGGTGTATACGCAATTGCGAGCGCCTCAGCACAACATATTTGCGCCGTAAATGAGAAGGGCAAATGTTGTCCCTATCTTCGAAAAAAGGATGAAGGTGGATCCAGGAAACTGCAGGCCTGTGAGCCTGACTTCTATACTGGGAAAGATCTTCAAACAAATTATTAAACAGCATGTATGCAAGTACTTGGATGAAAATGAAGTAATTAACCAGAGCCAGCATGGGTTTGTAACAAACAAGTCATGCCAGACAAATCTAATTTCTTGTATGACAGAATCACCAAGTGGGTTGATCAGGGAAATGCAGTAGGTATACTATATCTTGACTTTAGTAAAGCATTTCACAAAGTATCACATACCATCCTTATTGAAAAAATGACCAAATATGGGATTGACAATGTAACTGTTAGGTGAATTCGCAACTGGCTGAGTGATTGTACTCAAAGAGTGGTCATAAATGGATGCACATCCATGTGGATGAATGTATCAAGTGGGGTACCACAAGGCTCTGTCTGATCAGTGTTGTTCAACATTTTTATAAATGATCTGCAGGAGGGAATTGAGGGGAAACTGATCAAATTTACTGACCACACAAAGCTAGGAGTGATAGCTAATATTAGAGAAGAGAGAGAGAGAGAGGGGGGATTCAAAAAGAACTAGACAAGCTGGAAAAGTGGGTGGTGACTAATAGAATGGTATTTAACGAGGAGAAAAGTGAGGTCCTACATCTGGTCAAGAAAAATGAAAAAAGCACATACAGAATGGGAAGAAATTGACTTGGGTATACTAACAGATCACAGACTGAACATGAGTCAACAGTGTGATGCAGCAGCAAAAAAGGCAAACACAATTCTGGGATGCATTAAGAGAAGCATACTACTCTCTGTGTGCAGGTGTGGTCACCCCAATTTAAAAAAGACATAGAAAAACTGGAGCAAGTTCAGAGAAGAGTTACCAAGATGGTGAGCTGTCTGCAAACCATGTCCTATGAGGAACGCTTGAAGGATTTAGGAATGTTGAGCTTCCCAAAAAGAAGGCTGAGAGGAGACTTAATAGCTGTCTACAAATATCTGAAGGGCTGTCACAGTGCAGAGCGATCAGCCCTATTCTCATTTGCGCAAGGAAAGACTAGAAGCAATGGGATGAAACTAAAAGGGAGGAGACACAAATTAGATATTAGAAAAAACTTTGTCAGGGAGGGTGATCAGTGAGTGGAACAGGTTACCACGTGAGGTGGTGAGTTCTCCTTGAATGCAAGTCTTCAAAGAGAGGCTGAACAGACGTCTGTGTGAGATGATTTAGTGAATCCTGCACTGAGCAGGGGGTTGGACCCGATGACTCTGGAGGTCCCTTCCAACTCTACCATTCTATGATTTCTATTTAAATAGATATTTAGCCTAATGAACTCCAGATGTGTTTATTTCCCTGCGGAATTGAGCAGCATATTTCATATCTTCATGCATACCGTGTGCACCCCCCATAGACTTCTATGGGGTCCTTTGGTACACAAATGCGCACAAAAGTAGAGCATGTTGCGTTTTTTTGTGCAAGTAAAATACGCGTGCAAAAAAAAGAAATGTGAACAAACCAATTAAAATCAATGTGTTCTATCTTCTGTGTATTGCGCATGCAAATCTCACATACGCAAAAATGCATGCAATTACGCTCATGTGAAGTTGCCCTTATATTGGGCTTACTAACCATTTAGCCAGAATGTCTCTGAATGCCTGTCTGAATACAGTCATTGTGGGACAGCAGAGGGGTGGGCATTCAGATACTGCCTCCATGCTGATTGGACCAGAGACAGCGCAATACACCATGAGAGATTAGAGAAAGGAAGTACAGGACAGTAAACCACTGGCAGAATGCTAGGCTTGTGACACACCCCCTGCCTGAAAGTGGATTGCAAATAACAGGGCAGCAGAAATATTAGGAAGAGCATCTAAAAATCAGAACTTAAAAACATGAAATGGTGCAAACAGCAGCAAATGAGTGGATGAGGAGAACCTGGGAACTTTTAGAAAATGTGTTGAAAACTCAGGTATGCTTTAAGGGTTAACCTAACTTGCAAGAGCATCAGACAGTTCTAACGACTATTGCTCTTGTGCTTCCAAACAGGAGCGATAGTCGTTCAGTAAGTAGAGGCAGAGCATGCAAGAGATCTCTTCCTGCTGCCCACCTTTAAATATTGTGAACAGGCAGTGTTCTTTTTTTTTTTGCACCCGCAATTGCGCACAACCTGCGTGCCCAAAATGTACAGTAAAATATGCAGATGTGCGTGCAAATAAGCAATGTGTGCATCCGGCTCAAGGCCAATGTCTGACGGGCATAGATGTATTTACATGCGTTTTCGCTGTATTTGTGTGCAATGGGATTTGCATATTTGCATGTGCATCTGCGTGTTTTGCTGTACTTTTTGCGTGCGTAAATCCTGCCCAAAATTTTCGGGGGCAACTTTCAATTCGTCCATATACCCTTATTAGTGATGAGCGAGTATACTCGCTAAGGGCAATTGCTCGAGCGAGCATTGCCCTTAGCGATTACCTGCCCGCTCGAGACAAAAGGTTTGGGTGCCGACGGCGGGCAGGGAGCTGCGGGGAGGAACAGAGGGGAGATCTCTCTCTCCCTCTCCCCCTGCTCCCACCTACTGACTGCCGCTACTCACCGCTCCCCCGCGCCGGCACCCGAACCTTTTGTCTCGAGCGGGCAGGTACTCGCTAAGGGCAATGCTCGCTCGGGCAATTGCCTTTAGCGAGTATACTTGCTCATCTCTAACCCTTATTCAGATGATTGCACGCACGGACAGATATACGGATACGCACCATCAGAGCTTGCAATCTAGTGCACTGAGCGGGAACATGAAATTACATCTGGCAAGAAAGGAGTAGAAAGGAACGGGCAAGATTGGGTTCAATAGTAAAGATATCACTGGATGAAAATAGAAGCTCTGTTACTAGGGAGACAATTGAGCAGCTCTCCTTCAAAGGGTAGATGGAGAAAGCTTTCCCTCCCCTTGACAAGCCCTATCTGCTTCCATTGACAGTAATTCTCCTCTCCCCCCCCCCCCCCTCCCCGCTCTCACACCACCTCCCGCTAGTCTCATCTGTTGTACGCAGGTAACCATGACAGCCAGCTTCATAGCAACCAGATGACTGTCAACACAAGCCAGCATTCCCTGGATACTTGCTACTACATCTACCCAGCCCACGTAACAACAACACAGGAACAAACCGCGTCGCCGCCGCTGTTTCAAGTGCTGGACGCTTGACTGCCATGAGACTTTTTATACCTTTCATTTGTAACTGCATGAATTGCAATTACATCGTCTCAACCATCATACCATGGAAAGGCACAAGGGAACAGTACAACGCCGAGTTCTAAGAAAAGATGCTGTTATTTCATGAGTAATACAAGTATTTACTAAAATAAGCATGTCAAGAATGCTAACTAGTCGTCTTTAAAGAAGTTGTCCGGAGTGAGAAGAAAAACATGGCTGCTTTCTCCTAAAAACAGCACCACACCCGTCTACAGGTTGTATGTGGTATTGCAGCTGAGCCTCATTCTCAGCCATACTACTCACTATAGACCTGTTCTTTCCCCCTGATGACGCCTAGTTAGGTGAAACATGTCAGGGAAGCGCCGGCCACTACACAGGGGTTGGAGTAGCGCTTACCCTCCGACCTCAATGTATCCCGGCAGGCGCTTCCTGGATAATCCCTTTAAGCTCATATGAGCTGCAATAGTCCTGTAATTTTAAGTATCCTCCTACGTATTTTTTATTTCACTTTCATTATAAAGGCTATGTTTTAATATTGGTGGGACCATAGCCAATATGCTTTTTACTGCCCCAGAGCAACTTTGATTCTCTGTTATTGTAATAGTCTGATATGACTCTGGTCAGCTACTTCATTATTTGAGCTGCCATACCAGATACAACCCATGGACAGGTATGGTGCTGTTTTTTAAATCTGCAGTACAACTTTAAAATAATATATTTTATTACCCGATATGTCCAATAGCAAATGATCAAAGAATTATGTGCAACAGATACAAATGTTTAACATTAAACATGTTAATCCATCATATGTAAGGGCTATGAAAACCTTTGTGCATGAAGAAGCAATACACACACATCTTACTAAGTCCCTGGAGAATAAAAATTATACATTTATCTGGATTTTTGCATTGAGCTTTCCTTTTCATGCATTTAGAAAGCCTCACACTTGGTTTGCAGGCTCTCCCACATTCAAGTGCCTGCTCATTCCAAACACTAAATTTTGTTATGTATATAGCGCCAACTTATTTTACAGCGCTTTCAGGTAATTTATTTCTTACCCACCAGTAAGCTGGGTACTCATTTTACCGACCTCGGAAGGATGGAAGGCTGAGTCAACCTGAAATATGCGGAGATTGAACTTGCCTCCTTCAAGTCATGAGCAAGAGCTTATGACGACATTTCTGCTGTGTTTCAGAGGCTGTGTAACATAACCACACCCACTCAGTACTACACAGCTAGCTTATCCTCTCTCTGAGTAGCTGCTTGTTGTCCCCCTCCCACTGATAAAAGAAGAAAATTTACCCCACGTGCATTACAGCCCTCTGTTATAGTAGCTTTCTGTCCTGATCTTCTCCACTATCCCCAGGAACTGTCATACAGCCCTCTGTAATAGCTCAGTGGAAAGGCAGTGAGAGCAGGTTCACAACAGGGTAGCAGCTAGGGGAGGAGCTGTCAGTTTACTCTGACTGATAGAATTTGCTAGGATTTCCGTCCTTCAGTTGGCAGTCCCTTGGAAAGCAATGCAAGCATGGAAATTAAACAATCAAAATTTTTTAATCAAAACCAATTACAAAAAGTCTTCATTTCCAAAAACGCATTGATTTAGCAAAAAAAGTGAAAGGTATACATAACCTTTAAAAGTTCCTGTTATTGTAAGTGGTCTGGCAAATGGAGGATGTGTATTTACCCATTAAAACCAAACCCAAATCTTTCTGTGTAAATGATGACAAATACATCCTCAACTGACAAAAGAACCAGCAAGGAAAGTCCTTTTGAGCGACCTTTCACACAAAACTGAATAGGCTGCACGATGTACCGCAAGCCGCTATAAATTCCGCACCAAAATCCGCAGGCTACCTGCAGATTGAAAATGGCTTAAAACCTGCCTGCAGTTCCATATCAAAATTCGCAATTAGAACTGCGAATTTTGGTGTGGAATTCTGCAACTTCTGATTTGCTGTATCCTGCTGCATAGTTCTGCCCCATGTGATAGGTTCCTAAAGCAGTTGTCCCACTATTTGGTCCTCTAGTGAGAGGAAATCCACTGCCAAGTGTTGAATTACCTAACAGTGCCCCCACAGGGAAAATGAAGCATTACATTTCCTATTCATACCCATGTGTTCTCTGTGTAGTGCCAAGATGTGCAGGGTCCATCAGAGTGGAATAATCTTTGTAGCTGGTCTCTGCTCTGCCAAATAGTTATGGGTCCAGACTGACCCCTTTAAACTTATAGTATATTTGAGACAATTTTTTTCTTTTATTACGTAATAAAAGAAAATACGTGATGTAGGCGAACTATGTTCTAACACTATGCAGCAACTTGTTAAGCTACATACAAACTGTGACACTTGGCCATTCCTGTCCATTCAGTTTATGGGCCAGTGATAATAAAAGTAGAACATGCATGTTGTAGCCCTGGGGGATATACAGGGTGTGGTAAAAAAACAAAGACTGATCCAGCGCTATCTCTCAGGACTGCTGTCCTATATTGAAGTAACAGTAGTATACTTGAATAGGAATGGTAAGGCGCACGGACTTCTGTGGGCACCAGAAGTTGGGTATTAATTTTGTATTATGGCCCCTGTAAGAGAGAGAGAACAAAACCCAATTACATAGGTGGAAAGTAACATGTGGGAAGCAGAAATCCACTTTCTGTGTCTTTCTAAATCTCGTAGGACGGCTGCTATGACTGACATAAGGTAAGTATACTCTACTCTCTTACAGGGACCACAACACAAAACTGATACCCATATTCCGGGGCCAACAGGGACCTGTGCACCACACCATTGTGTGGCACATCCATGCCTTCCTATTGAGGACACTATTGTTTTTTCAATATACGACCCTAGTCCTGAGATATAGCGCTGGATCCGTCTTTTGGGCGGCACCCTGTATAACAGCTGTACAATCCCGCAGACTTGTAAGACTGGTTGTCATGAGGATCAATTATCCTAACACCTCAGTGTTATTCAGTAGCCCAAAAACCACTTGACCTACAGTGAATAAATCACTAATAAACTGTACAAAAACAATTTGTCTGGACTGATCAAACTCAGAGTTGTAAACCTAATCCAACAGGTAAACAAGAAGAGCCCTAATAAGGTGATTAACGGCTATGTGTGTTTTCATGACCTACAGGAGAGTTCATATTCATTAACACACAAGAAATAAAAAATACCTGCGCTCATAAGGCTTGGTGTAAAGGGATAAAGGTTCATATAGCTTACATGAAAAAGGGCAGGGGTATACATAACGAAGTAGGGAACACCCCCCACCCCTGCCTTAACTGAAACCCAACAAATCAGGAAGGAATTCAAGGCTTAATGGAATGGTCCTTTATTCTGAGATGGGTTCAGGGATGCAACGTGTTTCGACACTAGCATGCGCCTTTTTCAAACATGAAGAAGGAAGGCAATTTATAGAACATCAAAAACAAGGGGAAACCAAAAGAGTGAACTCACCGCAAATACTGGGGCCACCCAAGAGTCACGCCCCTCATGATGCGCTCCCCAATGGAACACACACTTGCGCTCCATAGGCCAAGAAAGGAGACGGTGATCTCAACATATGTCCACCCTTTTGGTTTCACTTTGTTTTCGATGTCCCATAAATTCCCTTCCGCCATGTAAGCTATATGGACTATATCGCTTTAAACCAACCCTTATGAGTGCAGGTATTTTTATTTCTTGTGCATTACTTTATCACAGAATCCCTTTTTGATTTTTGGGTTCTCTGCTGCTTCCCATCTATATTGGATGCTCTACGGGGCATAGGAAGTGTTGGTCTCCTCACTGTGCACGAAGGCTACAGGTGCTAGCTTTTTAAAGAGCCCTTAGTAAGTGTTGGGACAAGTGGATGCATAAGGGCACGCAAACAAGGCGACAGGCTCAGGACACTCTCGACAGACCACCGGTAGAGAGGATCAGCTGATCATTCAACAAGCACGAGAAGCTGCAGTTGTTTAATGGTCTGCCATGCACCATCATTACAAGCCCGTGTCTGTTGGAACCATTTCCAAGCGCTTGGCTGAAGGACACATCTAGGTTTGGTTTTGGCACTGATGATGGCCAAGTTCATGTTTGGAGACCTACGGGGGAGCGCCTCAATCCTACCATAGCTGTAGAGCAGCACATTGTCCCCACTGCTGGTGTGATGGTCACCCAACTGCATCCAAGCTAGAGGCGGTACAACAGGGTACTAGAGCCTCCATGCCTGCTGGTATCACATCTTGTATCCAAGCTAGAGGCGGTACAACAGGCTAGTACAGCCTCCCTTCAACGGGTCGGTTTTTGCTTGTCCATAAATGTGTGATACATTTATTGCTCTTTAGTAGAGTTGAGCGAACGTACTCTGCCAAGCTTGATGCTCGTTCGAGTATTAGCATACTCTATGGTGCTCGTTACTCGAGCGAGCATCACGCCGTGTTCGACCTAGTAAGAGAGAGAGAGAGAGAACGAACGAACCAAGAAAAAAAAAAAAGCTCGGGACCCAGCATCCCACATAGAAAAATGCTCGAGTCTCCTATTGTAGTCAATGGGGTTCGTTACTCGAGTAGAGCTCTTGAGTTTTCCGAAAAGCTCGACTCGAATAACGCGGACCCGAGCATTTAGGTGCTCGCTCATCTCTACTCTTTAGCATTGTTTCCCATCTTTATTAAAGCCATGTTCACACAGGTGAGTTTAATATCTAGTTTCCAGCTGACACACAGTACTATACAAAAGTTTTAGGCAACTGAGAAAAATACTGCAAAGTGAGAATACTTTTAAAAATAGTAATAATCGTTTTACAGGGAGATTGGCAGTAACAAGAACATCACATGTATCCTGTTATTTTACAAAAAATGGCATAGTTAAAAAAAAAGGCCCATTCACTTAGGCTGTGCTTCATGTCTCAGGGAATTAATATGCTATTTAACATGCTTCGAATACTAATAAGCTCGGCTAGCATGCCAACCAGCCCTGACTGACAGGGTTCTTCTATCTGCATTTATCCCGCTATTCTCCATCTCTGTGGAAGAAATACAGCTCACTCCCCAATGTGCAGCGAGCAAACTGCGCGCTTTTCATGTTCATTTCCCACTGGGAGATGAATTTTATATCTAAGAAAAGTGGCTCTATACCCAACCTGAAATAGGGCCAGCTACAGAAATGACATGTGCCCCTCGGGCTCCGTTCACACTAGCGTTCTAATGCATCTAATATTAACGTTTCGAACTAGCACACATCATATATCCTAAAATATGTCACAGATAAGCACAATGTCGATTCCCCTTTCTAATCAGTAAAATAGCACATCGGACAACGTTACTTTTGCCGCCACAATCAGAAAATGCAATGGAGGCTAACAGATGCCACCTAGTGACATTTACCATGAGAAAAACATGATTGAAATCAATGGGAGCATTAACAAAGACACAGCCTAGTCATGGGGGCAGACTGTATGTCAGTGCACAGTGGTCACTTGGCCTCCATGTGATGCTGTGTTGTCCATTGTGTGCCGTGTATACTGAATTATTCTCCCCTAGAACCAATGCATATGACAACCGATGCCCAAAACATGCAATGAATTCTTTTCTGATTTTAGCAAACTCTTAGATTAAAAAGCTCTGAATTTCTGCACAACTGAAGGGAAACTGTTGTTAGAATTTGCCATAGTAAATGAAGGGCATGGTAAAATAGGACTTTTGAAGACTTTCCCAACCACACCCTTGGTGAACTCTGACATCAGTGCTAACATGCAATCAAAAGTCACAGTCAACAGAGTCCTTGCCAGTCCAGGTATTTGATGTGTTATATCTCAAACACACCTGATGCAACTAGTGATGAGCGAGCACTGCCCTTAGCGAGTACCTGCCCGCTCAAGAGAAAAGGTTCGGGTGCCGTCGGTGGGCAGGGAGATGCGGAGGAGAGCGGGGAGGAACAGAGGGGAAATCTCTCTCTCCCTCTCTCCCCCCCCTCCCCCGGCTCCCCCCTGCTGACTGCCGCAACTCACCGCTCCCCCGCGCCGGCACCCGAACCTTTCCTCTCGAGAGGGCAGGTACTCACTAAGGGCAATGCTCACTCGAGCAATTGCCCTTAGCGAGTATGCTCGCTAATCTCTAGATGCAACTAATGAAGCCCTCGATTAGTTGTATCAGGTGTGCTTGAGACAACACCTGATCTGCAAATGTCCGCTCTTATGAAGGATGCTTTTCAGGGGGTTGAATAACTCTGAGACTGCAGTAGTCATTAAAAGTGGTATTTTGTATTGAATTTGGAGAAATCACTTGTTACATTAGTTGTGTGGAGCTATTTAAATTGTTCCTGTTTGATAGTTTTGTTTTTGTTTTGTTTTTTTGCATGCAGCTGAAAGTTTATAAACCTGGCAAATGAACCTAATTTGCAATGAGAACAAATCACAGGAAAAGGGACATATCAATTCAAAAATCACAGAAGACGGCTATACTTACCGGAATACAGATACAAAATACAGGTATAGGCACCATATCCCTCAGCATGCAGACAGGCAGATTGCTATATGGAGGAGCATTGCACAGGTGCGATATACTGATGAATAACCGCTCACATGTATCGGTGAGACTGCCAACCTTTGCATGGCTTACCTATGTATACGTATAATAATAAGCAGCTACTCCCCTCAGTATGTGGTCGGCGTGTAAGTGGTTGAACATCAGTATATAGTACCGTGTTTCCCTGAAAATAAGACCCTGTCTTATATTAATCTTTGCTCCAAAGGAGGTACAGGGTCTTATTTTAAGGGGATGTGTTATACATATCTAGCAGGTGCAGTCCAGGTACCTCCCGCTGGTCTCCATAGCTCCGGCACTCTTCCTTTAGTCCTCAGCAGCTGACAGAACATCGCTTCCTGGTATCCGACTTCATAAACCCCGCCTCCAGCAAGCGATGGCTCTGATTGGTTCTCAAGCACTGCGACTCAGCCAATCACTGCAGTGCTCGAGGAACCATTCACAGCCATCGCTGTATAACAGTAAACATGGCCACCTTCTGTTATTTTTTAATTGATATGTCCTTTTTTATGATTTGTTTGTCATGTTAATGTAGAGACTCCCAAGAAAGCTAGGATCCTTGACGTGCATTTGGTCAAAGTATTATCTAATACCTTGTAATCATGATTATTTTTGTCTCAAATAGCCTGACTTTAAATGTAGGGAGAGCCCGGGGTGTCGGTGCTGGTGTGGTTCACTTTTTAGGTGCGGTGCAACCCACCGGACTGAATCATATGTGGTGTCATCAATAGGTTGTAAGCCTACATGGGCCACTACGCGTATTGGTGAAACTGGTACCCTTTGTATGCCTTATCTATGTGCAGGTATAATAATAAGCAGTCCCCTTCAATATATGGTAGGTGTGTGAGTGTAGTTCATCAGTACCTTGCACCTGTACAATGCTCCCCCATATAGCAGTCTGCTGAGAGATTTGGTATCTATACCCACTCTTATATTTTGCAGCAGTATATTGGTAAGTAGGGCCGGCCTCTATGGTTGAATAATTTTGATTGCACCCGTTTAAACAAGGGTCATCAAGATGCAACAATCCCTTTAAGGCCTTATGTACACTGCGGTGCACGTCACCTCTGTTTCATCCAATTACATTATTGCTATTATCAGAATGGAAAATTTCAAACATGAAGGGAACTTTAGGGTTAATTTTGTTCTTTTTCCGTGTAAACAGCAGGACAGCAGTATGAATCGGGGCAAAAAAATTCCTTATGTATAATCCCAGCCTAAGCGATGGCACTTGGCGATTCTACAGATGTGATTTCCTTTCCGAAAACATCCGCAGCCATTATCACTCAATGTCACTACGGCTGTCTCCTGAATGATTACTTGTCAACATCTCGTGAAGCAGGACTGCGAGACCCCAGTGCTGTGTCTAAAGCTCATCCATCAAATTCCAAATATACATTCACAACAGGGATCACACATTCCCCCTATCTGCTCATACCGACATAAAAAAAGGTATTAACTGGTTGGGTGCTTCTCCATGCAGTTGCTATGTCCTGAGGGCCACTAAGCCAGACGTCTTTGCATCTGTCAGTGACGTCACGGCAATAAATGCTCTTCTCTAAGGGAGACTGTCATCACAATCCCAGCAGAAACATTGGTGTTCTCCTATCTTTGACATTAGTGGATAATGTCTATAATCTGATCGCTGCCTATTGCTGGCATGCAGGGTGCACCGTGCTGCTATGGAGGTTTGACCTTTATAGCAGCCATAGCTTCACCGCAAACGTATAGCCAGATAATAACTGTGTTTTATGAACCTCTATGCGCTGCCTATACATAGTCCTAGACATAAGAAGAAGTCGGGTCATGGAATGTTCTCGGTGGACTGCAAATTTGATACACTGAATGGTCACTGTATAAGAGACAGTAGCCCTTTCACAAATAGAATTTCTCTGTATGGAAATTGGATATATGCCCCCGTTATAGCATAAAATACATTTCACTATGAATCTACATTAGAATGTAAAAATAGGGCAATCTGAGCACTTTACTGACCAACGATACTAACATAGTAAGGCTGCATTACCACGAACGTATATCGGCTCGGTTTTCACGTCGAGCTGATATACGTCGTTCTCATCTGCAGGGGGGGGGGGGATGGAAGAGCCAAAAGCAGGAACTGAGCTCCCGCCCCCTCTCTGCCTCCTCTCCGCCCCTCTGCACTATTTGCAATGAAAGGAGGCGGAACGGGGGCAGGGCTAAGTTCCGCGAATTGGCCCCACCCCCGTTCCACCTCTCCCCATTGCAAATAGTGCAGAGGGGCGGAGAGGAGGCAGAAAGGGGGCGGGAGCTCAGTTCCTGCTCCTGGCTCTTCCATCCTCCCCCCCTGCAGATGAGGATGGCGTATATCGGCTCGGTGTGAAAACCGAGCCGATATACGTTCGTGGGAATGCAGCCTCAAATAGTATGTTAGGCTGAAGGGAGACAATGTCCATCAAGTTCAGCCTGTTTCCACCCCACCTTGTTGATCCAGAGGAAGGCCAAAAAAAACTAATGAGGCAAAGCCAATTTAGCTAAATGGGGGAAAGAATTCCTTCCCGACTGTCCGGAGCCAGTATTGCGGGGCTTCCTTGTGCAAGTATACTTTGAATGGTCAAATGATCAAGAAAAAACATCCAGCGAAAGGGGATCTTCTGGACGTAAATATCTTGACGAAGTGCATCTCCCTAATTTCCGCTGTGTTCCCACCCGCGAGCCACCACTGATTATATTGATTGCCATTGGGGATAATTTTGATGAGCTTGTTGGAATCCACTGCCCAGCTGTTTGAAAAAAAGGCCCACTGCCTCGAAATGCGTCACATGCTGGCTTAGAAAATAAAGTTATTATCACCGTCCATCATTTTCACTCTTGAGTTCTGTGGTTCACTGAGTTCTGTGGTTCACGCCAAAGTCCTATTTTTTTTTCACTTTCTGGAGGCAGCTGTATGAAAGCAACTTTTTTTCAGTCATACAAACTTCATAGAACTAACTACTTTGTCACAAAGTAACCCAGAGAGTTTGCAGGCTTCCTGGTAGTCAATCAAAGTATGATAATCCACCCACTGACACCTCCCTTACTATACCGAGGCACACATTATTGATTCCTTGTCTGTAAAAGGTGGCAAATGATCAGATGTACAGTACTGTGGAAAGGTTTTAGACAAGTGCGGAAAAAATGCTGCAAGGTAAAAAAAAAACTTTTCAAAAACAGAAGGCATCTGATTGACTCCAAATTTATTCTGCAGCAGGACAACAACCCCAAACGTACATGCAATGTCTTCAAGAACTATCTTCAGTGTAAAGAAGAACAGGGAGTCCTGGAAGTGCTGATATGGCCCCACTGATCTCATTATCATTGAGTCTGTCTGGGATTACATGGAGAAATAGAAGGGTTTGAGCAAGCTACATCCACAGCTGATCTGTGGTTAGTCCTCCAGGATGTCTGAGACAACCTCCCTGCCAAGTCTCTTCAAAAACTGTGTGCAACTGCCCCTGATACGGTTTAGAAGGCAAAAGGATTCTCGCCAAATATTGATGTGATTTACATTTTTTTGTTCACTTTGCATTGCTTTTTCTTCCGGTAGCTGAGCACAAACTCAACATACTCCATTATAGTCAATGGATGGATCCGTTCGGCCAGGGGATTCCCCTTTCCTGCTCCCCGAATTGAACAAGAAAATGGACCCCCCTCCTACTCCGCCCCATGCAGATGTGAAAGCAGCCTTAATTTATTGCCTGAGATTACAATGTTTTTGTTTTGTTTTGCTACCTGCTAGTGGTTGTAAGGGAGGGAGCCATAGATAATAAGTTGCAATCACTTGTCACTACTAGAACTCACTCCCTTAGATACTTTGTAACCTCTCTCCACTATAAATCAGGATGGAAGCTCTGGTCTGTGTCCAGCTTTGTTGAGTCTTGTATGTGGGGGCGCTCCATTATTCTGGCATGGGGACTAGTAGTGATTGATTATACTGTGACCTTCTCCCCGACTACCACTTCCAAGTTTATGATGACAGGAAAACTGGAGCAACTGTTTGCTTTTGATGTTTATGGATGTAGTACAGGTTTTAATTGATCATCGTGACCTGTGTATTATATTACTGTATTAGTTAGCCTTTTATCCTCTCTACATACTGTGCATTACTTTATCATTATAATATATGTCAATATGTCTGGGGATGTGGCTCCATGAATAGATAGCACGGTTTGTACACTAATTGACCAAAAAAAAAAAAGCACCAAGAAGGAGTTGTTGGAATCGAATGGAACTGAATATGTGGGAATGTAATGATGATATATGTAGGTGATTGCCATATTATAGTGAAACGATGTTTATTGGAGAAAATGGTACAATTCAAAGGAAGCTCTAGTACCCTGTTGGGCCACCTCTAGCCTGGATACATGATGAGATATGGTCAGGCATGGAGGCTCTAGTACCCTGTTGAGCTGCCTCTAGCCTGGATACATGATGAGATACAGTTGGGCATGGAGGCTCTAGTACCCTGTTGGGCTGCCTCTAGCCTGGATACATGATGAGATATGGTCGGGCATGGAGGCTCTAGTACCCTGTTGAGCTGCCTCTAGCCTGGATACATGATGAGATACGGTCGGGCATCGAGGCTCTAGTACCCTGTTGGGCCACCTCTAGCCTGGATACATGATAAGATACGGTCGGGCATGGAGGCATACAGGCTCCGTATGTTATCCTGTGGCACATTTACCCACAGATGTTGCAAAGGGGCCTCTAGATCCTGCACACTCGTAGGCTGCTGAAACTGGTATTCTAGTGGCTCCCATAAATGCTTGCTCGGCGATAAATCTGTTGATTGGGCAGGCCACAGAAGCATGGCAACCTGGGAGAGGCATTTTGTTTGTCAATGAGTGTTGCACCTCACCCTTATTGTAGTGGAATACACTTGTGAGTTGCCATTTTTAGTTCTTTTTTTAGAGCTTTGTTACCTTTTGGATGTTGAATTAAAGTTAAACCGTATTTGTACATAAGTTTAGGCTTTCTAATTGTCATGAAATTGTAAACTTTGGTCATTGCTATCAACCATTTCATTAATGTGAGGCACCTGTATGATCTCCCTTTTTCAGTGACCTCTATGAAGAGTGTAACATTTTCTGCTACATCCACCCACAGAGAATTGTTGGTCATGTGGAAAGGATTTAGTACATTGGACTCAGCAGAGGTAATGATTCTGAGGACTCACCTCCCACCTTTACAGATCACTTACATGTCCACTGTTAAGTGCACTTAGCTGTGAATCATCCCAGACCACTGGCGTAACTATAGAGGATGCAGGGGATGCGGTTGCACCCGGGCCCAGGAGCCTCAGGGGGCCCATAAGGCCTCTCTCCTCCATATAGGGAGCCTAGTACTATGAATAAAGCATCATAGTTGGGGGCCCTGTTACAGAATTTGCATTGGGGCCCAGGAGCTTCAAGTTACGCCTCTGTCTCATAGTAAATAGACTTTAGTAGTAAGTGATCAGCTCCAAATGGGATTGTCTTCTGCAGTCCATTTTTGTGTCAGAGCCTGGACCCACTGGAGAATTTTCCAGTATTCTGGTGGGTCAGACCAAGCTTGGTCAGCCAGACACTATATACATATGCCGCTTGGTTATGTGCCATTTTCTACTCCTCCACTACTTATGAATCCTGACTGTGCCACTTTATACAAAGATGGCCCACACTCTGACAGATGTCTGTTCTACAATTGTATCAATTTGTAGGTTGCATTCATTGACTTATAACAGGATCTGATGGGTTCCATTGTAAGAGGGGTATGGTTTTTTACACAGTTACACTGCTGCTTTATTGTTTGTTACTGAGTTTACTGTAAGGTGAAGGCAGTTGCTTTAAGAAGTGGACCGGCCCAAGAAGCAGCTGGTTCTGAGTGGAAAATCACTGATGGGAAACCAGAAGGCGGTTAGAGCAAGTGCTTTGTGAAACTAAGAGGACAGTGTTGGAGTGTCTCCTGTTAAGTTGCTATGGCCCAGTAAAATTTGCCTTATGAGAATGAAGTCTCTAGCAGTGAACTCTTGTTGCTCAGAACCCGGCACTCCCTTTCTCTCGCTCCTCTGTCATCTGACTCCGTTGGATTTGCCGCAGAATGGAATATCCTGGTTACCGTGTAAGCACCTGTTAAAACCCATTATATGGTAGTACAAGGACTGTTGGGAAACCCATTCCACAAGTAAAATAGGACTTGCAGTAACTGGCCCAGTAATGTCCAGAAGAAAACGTACTCGGTGAAGGGGATTGAATTGTTCTACTCTTTTTTTGCTGTTCATTAAAGTTATAGTTTTCAGCAAGTAGGTCTGACCTCCAATCATTTACAATTCATCCATAGGGTCTTCAGGCTACTGCGACCTCACGGGTCAACAACAGAACTAGGCTCTCCATTGAACTGGTATGGCCGTAACCAGGCTACAAGACACTGCTTGCTCCTGCAGCCACTCATGTAGACTGGGAGACGATAATGACCCTGCCTCCGGAGAGCAGTAGGGGTGAGGGGCTCCAACGAGCTTACATACTACAGATAATGGGGTGATACAGAAGGTAAAGGGGCTGGAGATGTGCGCGGTATGGCGAGGTGGAGAGCTTTACAAAAGCTCACACCACAAGTAGTGAACTAAAATGTATTAAAGAAACTTTTAATGATTGCAAAAAGTTGGCCTTTATTATACTTTGTTGCTGTTCTTGAGGAACATTAAATATTGTATCTGTCACTGTGCCTACTCGTGCCAGGCTTGTGCGGAGCAGAATACCAATCCTGTGTTAATTAAGCAAGGGAGAGATTGCTAACAGATGTTAAATAGCAGCAACACAGGAAGAGCGGTATTATCAGACTAAATAAAGGGGAGCTCTATGAGGACTGTGCCAGTGCTGCCGACAAGCTAAAACAAGGTTACTGCCGGCGTCTGTTAATCATTCCAAGAACACACACTTCCCTGTTTGCTTAACCCTTCTCCTAGCTATAATTGTGTAATGTAGTTATAGAGGCTTACATGGCAAAACTGACGTCATGCCTACAAGGCATTTCACACTTGATCGTATGATGCTAGATACTTTAAAGGCATTCATTGTTTTTTATTAAATTAGTCCTAGTTTGCAGAAGATCTTGTGTCCATCCATGTGCACTTTCAGCTCATAATACATTGCAAAAATATTGGACTCCCAAAATTATTTTGCAGGCCACATACTTCCATGCGAGGTGCCATATCTTGGATTGATTACTTATGCCCTTTTCTCGCCGTGGACACGCTAAAAACACTCACTGTTGCCCTCATCCACTCTCAGCTCAATTACTGCAAATCGTTGCTGATCGGCCGCCCTTGCAGCAGACTCTACCCTCTCCAATCCATCCTGAATGTGGCAGCCAGGCTCATCTTCCTGTCCAGCCGCTACTCGGACGCCTCTGCCCTGTGCCGGTCACTGAACTGGCTGCCCGTTAAATGCAGAATTCAATTTAAACTCACTGCCTTCATCCATAAAGCTCTGTGCAGCGCAGCGCCCCCCTATATTGCCTCCCTCATCTCAATCCACAACCTAGCCCAGGCCCTCCGCTTCGCTAACAAAATCAGACTGAGCGCCCCTTTAATTCGAACCTCTCATTAACCACCTCCAAGACTTCTCCAGAGCAGCACCGGTCCTCTGGAACGCACTACCAAAGGCTACCCGAGCAATCCAGGACTCGCAGAACTTCAGGCGTGCTCTAAAAACGTACCTCTTCAGGGAGGCATACCATATCTCCTAAACAAACCCCTCTGTACTCTGCCTGATAACATGCTCCCTGTCCTGCTGACTGCAAATCCCTGCTAGCGGCCATCAACTGCCCCTGGCAGTCATACCGATTCAGCCACCAAACGGCTTAAGTCTGACCATTGTCTATGTGTATAGCATCACACACGCTCCACCTTGCCATGCTGTGCACATCTCCAACCCATTTACCTTCTGCAAGGGGATTGAACAGTTCCTGGAAGGTGTCATCACAGATTTCAGGTTTTTCGAGTGTGAAAGTAGATAAACACTTTGTGATTTGCTTATTGTTGGTGAACCCTACGGGTAAGCGACTGTATGAGCGCTGACATCACCGCTAAATAGGTTATCGCTCGTGCAGAGCATTAACACTGGCAGACTTCACCGCTGGATCGCAGATTTCTCGCTCAGCTCTTCACCTTCTATGCAAAGCGTTGAGCAGGAACCATTTACACTGAACCACAAGCCGCGATCCTGCAATGGTTTTTATGCTGAGTGAAAGTCAGCAATAAGAACTTGTGAACGAATAGTGGCCATTTTTTGGCATTTACATTGCACGACTATCACTCAATTTAGTTCGTTTGACCAAATTTTAAGCGATAATCGTCCCATGTAAATGGTTCATTATAAGTAGACATTGTTCAAAACGGAGTGCCCTTTTAAGGGATTTAATTAGGCTTTAATAGTAAAATATCCTAAATACTATTAAAACATCCTTCTAATTAAAAAGCTTGTCAGCCTATCAAAGACAACCCCTATCCATATGCCTATTAGGGTATATGGACAATATAGAGGAGTTCCACCCCTCTTAGGCTGCATTCAGACGAACGTATATTGGCTCGGTTTTCACGCCGAGTCGATATACGTTGTCCTCGTGTACAGGGGGGGGGAGGATGGAAGAGCCAGGAGCAGGAACTGAGCTCCCGCCCCCTCTCTGCCTCCTCTCCGCCCCTCTGCACTATTTGCAATGAGAGGAGGTGGGGCGGGGCTAAGTTCCGAGCATTAGCCCCGCCCCCGCCTCTCCCTATTGCAAATAGTGCAGAGGGGCGGAGAGGAGGCAGAGAGGGGGCGGGAGCTCAGTTCCTGCTCCTGGCTCTTCCATCCTCCCCCCCCCTGTACACGAGGACAACGTATATCGACTCGGCGTGAAAACCAAGCCGATATACGTTCGTCCGAATGCAGCCTCAAGGCAATCCATTTAAATGTTTTTTTTTTATAGATAACCTACCCTAATCATAGATCAGCAATAGTTGATCACTGGGGTTTCCCCGCTTGGAATCCAAGGGATCAACTGATTGCCTGACCCACTGTCAGTACAGCGGGGTTGGATGTGATCATCAGAGTTGAAGCAGGAAGTCTAATAGGCGGCTATGAAATTAGCAGAACGGTTGTTGGAGATCCTGAGTGGCGGACCCCTGAGTGACGGTGATTAACTATTGATGACTTTTCCTGAAGATAGGTCATCAAAATATATGCCTGGAAAACCCCTTTAAGACCAAAATATTTGCGCATGTAAATTAACACATATTTTCTGCATTTTATGTACAACATACACGACTTACACTTTAGTAAATATGCATCTTGCTCTCATCTGTGTAGATGAGCCTTTCCCTGCTTCTGTTAACCCGATGTTTATAGAAATACCTCGGAAAAAGGGGTCCAATGACAAATGCACCAGTTAGTGTTTTGCAAAATTCATCACCATTCAAGGCATTAAAGGTTGGTAACATTTAGTGATCCTTAAAGATGATGGAGATTATCTTCCAGATCAATAGCAATAGAAGAAGGAATTGTGTAATAAGCCATCTGACATCCGTTCTCTCATCTGGTATGATTAATGGTACCATACAGCTCATGCTTTGATTCATCTCTTCCATCTCCATTGTCCCCGGTGTCACATTTGTACAATACTATGCAGTAAATCTGCCTGGGGATCTCAGAATGTAATGGTGTGAGATACCATTTCACCTTATAAGATAACAGAATCCTTGGGGCCATATTCACAAATCGGTGGTCTGAACTGTTATTGACGAGCTCCTTTCCATACATGACTTCAGGCAAGTGTGACATTTCACATTACATTATTTTTCCTATCTTGGAGAGCAAAAGTTCATCAGTTATGGCCATGAGAGGCTTCAACGGCAAGTGGATTCAAGGCGACAAAGGTTATTAAATGAGATGAGAGGTGGTGGAGGAATAGACCCAAATGTCAGATGTTCATGACGACTACAGAGATAGATAAGTGTAAGAAACGACTCAGGTAATGAACAGCTTGAGTCATGCCAGCCAATCATAAAATAACTATTAAAGGGCAATATTGGGAAAATAATGTATTCTATCAGCCAATCTACCAATGACATTTAAGGTCATGGCTTCTTCTTCATGTAAAAGATCCTTAACACGATTGAAGAGCCAAGGGTTGAGTCATTGTTTATTGATCAGACTCAAGGAAGCATCATTGACATACGTACATTGTGATTGAAACCTGTGAAGGTTATTATAAACCCCAGGCTTCAGAATCATGCAGTCTACTAGTTACCAGTCGGGGAATGATTGGCAAAATTCCCATAGAAAACAACCCAGACACAACATCATGAAGAAAAATTAGGGTTGACAGTCTTTTCTCTGCAAATTCCCTTATTATCCTGTCCAGCTACCATGGCTACCCTACATCTGAATCGTATTAAACTCATAATGACCAACCTGGGCTAAGGTGCATAGATATATGAGAATTTGATGAAAACCATGTTCCATTACTTCAGATTAATACATATATATTCATAAAAGAAATATGTCATGCACACGTATGAACAATGTATGAGTTCCGTCTTAAGCAGCTTGAATTTATTACACTATCCTTGGGAGCCACCACATCTACAGTGTATAGCAGACTGATGGGGCCCATGGAGAAATATGTTCCTTCCACAACTAAGGGCTATTGTAATTTCAATATCACTTATTATTCTAGTTTTCTACATTTCCATATTAACGTTTCATTCGACTTGGATTTTTTATATCTGAGTGCAACGTAACATTTTCACATATTATCTATTGATAGACAATATGCTGACTGGCTGCGAAATGGTGTAGATTTATATGGAGCCTTCTCACTATTGCTATATAGGAATCCTAGAACAAGGCCAGATCGTATTTAATAATAGCTATTGGACTGGAGGCATCCACGCCAGTGTATAAAAGTGACCAAAAACTTTCAACAACTGTCGACCAACAGCTGGCTTCCCAATGAACATGAACATTTGGCTTGGCCGAACATTCATGTGTTTAGGGAGGTAAGTCACAACCAAGGAGCTCTGGTGCTCACTTATCTCCCCGGGAACTAACACATTGGGCATTCCAATTAAACGTCCCTGTTCCTTCTTTCCCTGACACCAATTGTTTGGGGAAAGTTGAGTGGCCTCATATGGTCCTGCTTGTATCGGTGAGCTTAGGTGACTAAACATGAAGATGTATGGGTCATCAGTGGCCTCATATGGTCCTGCTTGTATCGGTGGCTTAGGTGACTAAACATGAAGATGTATGGGTCATCAGTGGCCTCATATGGTCCTGCTTGTATCGGTGGCTTAGGTGACTAAACATGAAGGTGTATGGGCATCTTCAGGGAGATGTTTTATATACAGTTGCAGTTAGATTAGCTGAATTTGGCTTTGGCTTAAGCCAGTGAAGGGCATGGACACAATCAAGGTTGTCCATGAAGCCCTGTATACCGTGACTTACAGTTTGTCAATGGTTTGCAGGTTTATAGGTTACAGTGAAGTTACAGGTAAATTGCCCTTTCTCCTTCTTGTCTGGATACCATCAAGTAGGACACAGGAATGGACCTCAGGCAATTGAAGCATGGAGAGGACTGGTCTACAGAGTATCCAAGAGTCGGACACGACTGAACAGATAGAATTAGAAACAGCATGGCCATGAGCATGAGGCCTAATAAAAAATAGAGATTTCTAGTGTTCTGCCATGTTTATGTGTAAAAGGTGCTGTAATTATATGAATCCATACACTGCTAAGGGCTCCTTCACACTGCCGATCACCGCAAGAAAATCACAGCAAAAATCGTATTTTTGTTCACGCAATTTTTGAGCATCAGCGATGCTTTCTCCTAAAATTAAACTCGCATTACTGCTGCCCGATTTTCTCGCGCGAAAGTCAAAAGGAGTTTCAAATGTTCAAAACGAATCGCACAAACACTGCAAGTTCGTGCGATGCGATAAATCGGAGGCTCCATGGGGGGGAAAAAAAAAAAAAAAAATCACAAAATGCAGAAAGATGGAGGACATGCTATGATTTTCAAATCTCGCAGCATTGTAGGACAGAAAACATCGCACATGGAAATGAAACCATTGACAATCATTGGTTTCTTAATTCTGCGTTTTCACTCACTCTGGCGTCGCTCAAAAATAATGTGATTTTCTCGCAAGTGTGAAGGAGCCCTAAGACAACCATTTTATATCATTCTTGAAACCATTATTAGGACTCTAATAGAAATGAGCGAGTAGTGCCTTAGCAGAGTATCTCCCCGCTCGTCTCTAAAGAGTCGTGGGCCGGCGGCGGGGAAGAGCGGGGAGGAACGGAGGGGAGATCTCTCTCTCCCTCTTTCCCCCCTGCTCCCCGCCGCAACTCACCTGTCACCCGCGCCGGCCCCCGAATCTTTAGAGACGAGCGGGGAGATACTAATGTGCCTTAGCAAGTATACTCGCTCATTTCTAGACTCTAATTATGACGTCTCAACTTGACAACGATGTGACTGTTGCGCCCTGTGATTGTAGCAATCCCGTATCTACAGGACACATGGTTAATGTGGGCCAATTAATGCTTAGTTATTATGAAATGTTTAACTCGGTTAATCCCGGTACCAAGTGCTGAACTGGAGTGCTTACTGTGGAATATGAAGGTCTGATAGTTTGTACTTGTCTCCGAGCTCTTGCTGGATTACATTTGCTGTTTGGTTATGTCTGTGTAAATAATCTGTCTGTGCCAAGAGCTTGCGACCGGAGGGGATGTGTTGTTCGGTTATTGCCGCCATGCGGCATCTTCTGCAGGCGTCATCAGTAAGTGCCGTGTCTTTTCGGATGTGTTTTCTGTAGTTTTATGTATTTATGACTTAATCTGTATGGCGATCATGAACCCCTCTGTTTTACCAAAGAGCTTCCCCCGAGTCAGCCAGCAGTTTGATGCAGTTTTGTCAACATGATCCCGAGTGAGATGAAAGGTGTGCCTACCATGGAGCTCCTTCCTGGCCAACGATTGCGTAATGATCTCGGAGTGTTGTGCAATGTCTAGATCACAGGAATATATCTTTAGTGTTGTGTTGTTTCTGTCTTATTACTATTTAGAACTGCATTTCCTCGACCCGGGTATAACGGAGTCGCTTCTACTTTTATTACAACATAACTTTACATTAAATTAACAGTTTGTCACCCCCCAAAAGGGGGAGGTCCTGGAAGCCCCATAAATTCTGTTGCCTCACCAATTAAGAGAAATATCCATACTGCCTCCTGCCGCACTCAACTGACTCAGGAGACACAATAAATGCCTCCCGTTGCAAGCCAACTGACTCGGGAGACACAATATCTCCAATTGCCTCCAGCCGCCTACCTCCCGACTCGGAGACCCGCTAGACATTCCAAGGCTAGACACTCCTGCCATCTCTGCAAGGCCTCTGCCTTGTTAAAGTCAAGAGGCGACAGACCCACCATAATCATTAATCACCCCTACAAATAACATTTACCCCCCCAGCAATCCCCAATCATCTTCCAATAGGGCAGGCAGGGGAGACTTCCATGATGTCCTGCTTTTCCTCCTGTGTTCTCCAACTGCTGTTCTGCTCCGGCCCTTCTTTACAAGTGTTCCTACCTGCAGATCTTGCTGTGGATTGACGAAAAATCTATAACAACTGGGATTTGGTGAGGATTTTGACTTCCCCATTGAAATCTTATCCACTCGGCTCATACTTTAATACATTGAGTATTTTCTACATGCAAATTTGTGGTGAAAAATATACATTGTATGTGACCAATACACTTGGGGTACAATTACATGTTGCAGATTTTGGTGCAGATTCAAACCTAAATTCACAATGTGTTTTGAATTGTGGATTTTGGTGCGGCTCTACAAAAAAAAACAGCATTAAAATCCTTATCATTTGCTGTGGATTTTAATGCAGTTTTTGATGCAGATCTTCAGCAGTCTTCCCCCCTTTCTATGATATGGATTTTGACTCCGTTTTTGGCACCGACATTGGTACGGACCTAGATTTTACTTGGACAATCCGCACCGATTACGCAACATGTGAACATGACGTTAGGGACGTTTCACATTTTTTTTAGAAAAAGGACACTGCAGTTCTTAATGCTAAGTTCTGCCCCTGTCCCATCCCTCCCATTGCAAACAGTGGCAAGGAGCGGAAGCTCAGTGCACTAGCTCCCACCCCATCCCGCCTCCTCCCCTTGCAGAGAGTGGCAGCATGTATCGGCTGGGTGTAAAAACCCGGCCAATATACTTCCCTGAGAATAAGCCCTATTGAAAAGACCTATACTTCCCCTTCCTGCCCTATTCACTACTAGTTCAAAAAGGACAGTGCTTTTCCAAGAACCGCTGTGTGAAACTACCCTAATAACATTCTCTGTAAGGGCTCGCTCACACTGCTGCGAGCCGACAAATCCCCATACACTATCTTGGTGTGTATGTGCGCGTGATACGAGTCAAGATAGTGCATGTTGTGTTCCTTTTTGCACGTACTTCGCACGCTGTGTGTGATGCACTGTTAAAAGCAATCTAAAGTTATTTACCGCGTATTACACATGCAAAACTCACACGTGTAGTATGCAATAAAAGACGCCTGTTTCACACAGCCAAAATTCTCGCACGAGATTTGTGTGTTGCGAGACGCACAAATATGAACCCCATTCTTTGGAATGGAGTAATACACATGAGCAATTTTTTTCCGTATTGCATCGCGTAAAAACACGTGGCATGTCCTGTCTTTGTGGTGCCCTCACATCGCCTACTGTTTCCAATGAGGTCGGCAGCAGCATTACACCGTGTGCTAGGTGACCGCGGTGAGATGCAAGGTTTCCCCATTGACAACTATTAAAGACACTCCGTAATCCTCTGACGCGGCTGTCAGCCGTTCCGGAGGGTTGATAGTTCCCTGAAGTGATGGAAGACGTTTTTGATACAAAAACACGGCCAAATTGCGTGTTGGCGAGCGCAATATTGGGCGGCGATTCACAGCCAAATATTGCACTCGCTCATATGCAATTAGCCGAAGGGTGCTTTCACATGAGAAGAATACTTCTGCCGCGACGCAGCAGAATTTGAAGCTACGATCCCGCATCAAAATCTGAAGGGCGAAGGGCGGATTTTGGTGCACAATTGCAGGTTGGTTCAAGCCCTTTTCAATCCACATCAAAATCCGCATGGAGCCAAGTGGAATTCGGAGCTGAATCTTCTGTGATCTGCAGAATGCAGAAAACTCCACCTGTGTGGAAGGTCCCTGTTACATTGTACATACGGTAGTTGCTAGTAAAAGTAGTATTTAGCTGGCTTCCACCTTAGGAAACCACCAAGCATTCAGAAACAATACTACAGCCACATAAATCAAATCTCTCCTTACAACTCGTGTTAAGACCTGCTTTCTGATGTAGAAGCTTGGATATCTGCCTGGGGAATTCTTTCATGAGTAAAATCTGCTTCAATTCATGAATTCACCCACTTGGACTTGTGCCATGACCTTGCTAATTACAATATATATATATATATATATATATATATATATATATATATATACAGAGGCTTAACTTGAAGCTCCCGGGCCCCGATGCAAAACTTGTAACAGGGCCCCCAACTATAATGCGTTACTCATAGTACTGGGTTCCCTATATGGAAAAGAGAGGCCTTATGGGCCCCCTAAGGCTCCTGGGCCCAGGTGCAACCGCATCCCCTGCATCCCCTATAGTTACACCCCTGTATATGTAGATATATACACTACCGTTCAAAAGTTTGGGGTCACATTGAAATGTCCTTATTTTTGAAGGAAAAGCACTGTACTTTTCAATGAAGATAACTTTAAACTAGTCCTAACTTTAAACAAATGCACTCTATACATTGCTAATGTGGTAAATGACTATTCTAGCTGCAAATGCCTGTTTTTTTGTGCAAAATCTACAAAGGTGAATAGAGGCCCATTTCCAGGAACTATCACTCCAGTGTTCTAATGGTACAATGTGTTTGCTCATTGGCTCAGAAGGCTAATTGATGATTAGAAAACCCTTGTGCAATCATGTTCACACATCTGAAAACAGTCTAGCTCGTTACAGAAGCTACAAAACTGACCTTCCTGTGAGCAGATTGAGTTTCTGGAGCATCACATTTGTGGGGTCAATTAAACGCTCAAAATGGCCAGAAAAAGAGAACTTTCATCTGAAACTCGACAGTCTATTCTTGTTCTTAGAAATGAAGGCTATTCCATGCGAGAAATTGCTAAGAAATTGAAGATTTCCTACAACGGTGTGTACTACTCCCTTCAGAGGACAGCACAAACAGGCTCTAACCAGAGTAGAAAAAGAAGTGGGAGGCCGCGTTGCACAACTAAGCAAGAAGATAAGCACATTAGAGTCTCTAGTTTGAGAAACAGACGCCTCACAGGTACCCAACTGGCATCTTCATTAAATAGTACCCGCAAAACACCAGTGTCAACATCTACAGTGAAGAGGCGGCTGCGGGATTTTGGGCTTCAGGGCAGAGTGGCAAAGAAAAAGCCATATCTGAGACTGGCCAATAAAAGAAAAAGATTAAGATGGGCAAAAGAACACAGACATTGGACAGAGGAAGACTGGAAAAAAGTGTTGTGGACGGATGAATCCAAGTTTGAGGTGTTTGGATCACAAAGAAGAACGTTTGTGAGACGCAGAACAAATGAAAAGATGCTGGAAGAATGCCTGACGCCATCTGTTAAGCATGGTGGAGGTAATGTGATGGTCTGGGGTTGCTTTGGTGCTGGTAAGGTGGGAGATTTGTACAGGGTAAAAGGGATTCTGAATAAGGAAGGCTATCACTCCATTTTGCAACGCCATGCCATACCCAGTGGACAGCGCTTGATTGGAACCAATTTCATCCTACAACAGGACAATGACCCTAAACACACCTCCAAATTGTGCAAGAACTATTTACAGCAGAAGCAGGCAGCTGGTATTCTATCGGTAATGGAGTGGCCAGCGCAGTCACCAGATCTGAACCCCATTGAGCTGTTGTGGGAGCAGCTTGACCGTATGGTACGCCAGAAGTGCCCATCCAACCAATCCAACTTGTGGGAGATGCTTCTAGAAGCGTGGGGTGCAATTTCACAAGCTTACTTCAACAAATTAACAGCTAGAATGTCAAAGGTGTGCAATGCTGTAATTGCTGCAAAAGGAGGATTCTTTGATGAAAGCAAAGTTTGATGTAAAAACAATGTTATTTCAAATACAAATCATTATTTCTAACCTTGTCAATGTCTTGACTCTATTTTCTATTCATTTCACAACGCATGGTGGTGAATAAGTGTGACTTTTCATGGAAAACACAAAATTGTTTGGGTGACCCCAAACTTTTGAACGGTAGTGTATATATATACATACATACATATACATATATATACCAGTTGCTTGCATCTGGCTCTGCAGCAAGAAACCAGTTTGTGGGCTTCTTATAGGGTCATAAGATCTATTTATAAAGATATTTGACTGTTTTTACAGCTTTATTTCATTGGTTGAACTTCATATTCTCTGTGTTGATTATTCCGAATTCCCATTGTGTCTCCACAGAAACCTTGCACAGCATTCGGTGACGTTTGCACAGTGATTCACGCTGCTTCTGCTTTTTGGATCAAATACAAAACTGAGCAGTTAGAAGAATATTTCCGGATTACGAAAAATATTTGATGCTTATTATAAAATATATTATTAATCAAAAAATGATGTTAAAAGACATCTTTCCATGCAGGTTTCTTCTGAATGAAGTTCTATTTTCCTTAATCTTCATAAAAAACAGCAGTTTTTGCCACAGCTCATATTTTGCACTCCTCCCCCACCAATACTTGCATAGACAGTTATACTATTGTGTCCTCCAAAAACTAGAAAACACATCGAAACCAGCTGAAATGGAAACCAAAGTGGGTCTCTGTGTGTCTAATAAAAGTCAATGATTCAGTTCAGGATTTCGTTTTCGAATATTCAAATTAAATCCATGGAGTTGGCTGAGTGGTCTGAATCTATGGACCAATATCATTGGTTCATAGAATGGTAGAGTTGGAAGGGACCTCCAGGGTCATCTGGTCCAACCCCCTGCTCAGTGCAGGATTCACTAAATCATCCCAGACAGATGTCTGTCCAGCCTTTGTTTGAACACTTCCATTGAAGGAGAACTCACCACCTCCCGTGGTAACCCGTTCCACGCATTGATCACCCTCACTGTCAGAAAGTTTTTCCTAATATCTAATCCATTTTTCTCCCTTTCAGTTTCATCCCATTGCTTCTAGGGTTTCCTTGTGCAAATGAGAATAGGGCTGATCCCTCGGCACTGTGACAGCCCTTCAGATATTTGTAGGCAGCTATTAAGTCTTCTCTCAGCCTTCTTTTTTGCAAGCTAAACATTAACAGATCCTTTAACCGTTCCTCATAGGACATGATTTGCAGACCGCTCACCATCTTGGTAACTCTTCTCTGAACTTGCTCCAGTTTGTCTATGTCTTTTTTACAGTGGGGTGCCCAGAACTGGACACCCCACCACTCCGGCGGGGGTGAGTGGTGGGTTGCGGGAGTCAGCAGGGGGGAGCGGGCGGGGGGGAAGAGAGAGAAAGAGAGATCCCCCCCCCTTCCCCGTTTTCCCCCGCTGGCACCCGAATCTTTTCTGACAAGCAGGCAGGTACTCGAAAAGGACGATACTTGCTCGAGTATCTGCCCTTAACGAGTATGCTCGCTCATCTCTAATTACTGACTATTCCCAGAGTATTGCCACATTGTTGGCAGCATATTCTTGTCTAGAATGTTGGTACACCTCTGTGTTTATGGTTCTTGCCACTAAAACCAGCGGGCGATGTTAAATATCCGCAGACCATAACGAAACCTCTGCTATATTTAACTGTTGGCACAATACACTCAGGCATAAGGCATTCCCCAGGCTCCTCCACACCGGGTACATCCATCTGATTGGAAGATGGAGTAATGTGATTTGTCACTCCATAGAACTGTCAGGACCAGCGGCTCTCGGGGTCTCCCCGCCCACACCACCGGCCCTATCACTCGGACTGCTGGAGTGCGGTGTAGGGGAGCCCCAGTCTTGGTGACCTCCCCTGGCCGCTGCAATCGGGGACGCCGGCTCCCATGCCCAGGGAGCGAGCACCTAGGTAGCCGGGTCGCTGGGACGCGGCGAGTGCCATTCCGCGCCACGTTCCCGCTGCCATGAACCCAGGCCCGCTTGCTCTGTCCTCCTGTCTTTAGCAGGCGCTAGGGGCTGCTTCTTCCAGCGTCCTGTTACCGGTTCCTGCTGCTGTCAGGCTCCCCGCCCCAATCAGTTGCTGGGGCGGGAGTTTTGACAGCATTTAAACTGCTCAGTTCCCTTCTGTGTTTGCCAGTGTATGTTTGGTTTCACCCGCGTATCCCTGATTTGATGCTCTGTTTTGACTTGCTGCTTGGACCCTAACTTCGCCTTTGCCTGACCCCTTGTACTGCGTTCTCTCCAGTTGCCGACCCGGACTGTCTGACCTGCTTCTGGGTTTTTTCGTCTCCTTCCAGTATTTGTCTGTTAGTCTGACTCCCTGCCCCGCATCCCTATTGAGCCTAGGGACTGTCGCCCAGTTGTCGCCCTGAGGCCTAGCCGAGGGGGGCAAGTAGGTAGGGACAGGCGTTGCGGGTAGTTTCAGGGACTTCCAGTTACCCAGACCCCAGCTCCCTGTCAAGAATGTTCCTCCATTATTCACTTGTCCAATGACGATGCACCATTGTAAATGGGTTGATGCGCTGAGCTTCATGATGGACGGCTTGTGTGCAGCGGCATAACTCATATCCAATAGCATGTAGTTCCAATCATAAACTATGGCTGACACATCCAAGGGTCTACATCTTATATAACATTGTTTAGGACACATGACATGCTAATAATAAGCAATCCATTCTACTGATGGGGGGTCCAAATACTTTTGGTAAGCTAGGGGTTACCATGAGATATTCTATCTTCTTTTGCTTATGTTCTTCTGTCCTACAGATCCCCAGGAGCTTTGTGCGCAGTGCAGACTGCAATGCTCGGAAAGATGTGGATGTCCTTATATGACAACAGCGGGCAGCATGTGGTTAACACTGGCCAGCTGCCAAGTTTCCTTAAGTTGTGCGCCCTCCCCTTTCATTGATGTGTGGGCGAGACTGCTGCTATCAGTCTTGGTTTTCTCACTCAGCTCAGTGACTCACCCTCTTTGTATATTTCTGACACTCTTGATAATTTGTCTCCTGCTTCCAACTATCAACAAGCCCATGCTTAACCCATTCAGGGTCACAAAGAGGTCCTGAAAGCCTAAAAGACCACAGAACTATAGAATAGTATTTAGAGCATTCATTAAACACAAGCTTTAAACTGCATTAGTTCTTTAGATGGCACCATGTACTGATTTTTTTTTTGCCCGCTTCCCTCCGGCAAAACGAGAAAGGATATATATTGCATGGCAGGCTGCTTGTGTAGAAAGCAATATGATAGCAGCATACCAACACCAGAACGGCTTAGTGAATACATACTGTACCAGAACCAAGCTCAATACATAAATGCAGTACCAGAAACAAGCTTATAACATAACTATAAGATAAATCAACATCAGTACATACATACAGCCCCAGAACCAAGCTCATAACATACGTACAGCGCCAGAACCAGCTTCAGTACATAGATAAATACCAGAACCAAGTTCATAACATAAATACAGTAGCAGAACTAAGCAATTGTGTTGCAGGGGGCACCGATGGGCTGACTGTAGCCTTGGAACATCAGAAAGATGGAGTCAGAGCCAGCAGGAGGATGATTAATGTAGCTCTATAAGACGTGCCACACAGAGGAAGATCATTTGGTCAAGTCGACCTAAGGGGGCAATCGCACCCAGTCTACATCTGCCAGGTGTGTTCTCCCCCACAAGCTGGTGGCAACCATATGGATCATGTGTAGATCAGGCAAGCCATGAATTGTATACACTGCTCTGTTTCTACCTACAAGATCCCCTGACTCTAAGGGTATGTCCACACAGGGCATACCCTACTGTCCACATGGGTATGTCCCATGTGGACATACCCTACTCCTAACCTTGTAACTGGTGCAAGCCAACTATATCACCCAGAACGAGCTACTCAGTGAACCGAAAGGTCAGTTTCGGTCTCAAGACGGATGTTTCCACTATATGCAGCTAATGGAAACACTTTAAATAGCGGATAGGAAAATGACGTCGTTAACGTGAAACTCAAGTTCATTCTCCAGGAAATGATAGTGCCTCTGTTCGCTCAGTAATATGTGGGCAGCTACTCAGTAGATGTGGCACAGACTGTGGACAGATGATTGACCCATCACCAGTCTACATCTGGCTACATCTGGTAGTAGCCCTCCTGGCCTCCTAGTGGCCAATTCTCATCCACTTTGGACACCATGTTTTTTGCCATATTGGATACAATATTGTCCTACTACTGTACAGAGCAGATTAACATATAAGCAGGGACACGGGCCGACAGAATGGGACACCTTCCTTCTTATGGTCCTTTTCTACAGCACACAACAACCCTCCATTCCTGGAAGGGTATGCTCATAGCTTGAAGAAGAAAAGATCGGCATTAGGCCACTATCACATGGGCGACAAAATCGTGTGATTTTGCCACCATGCGATAGCACGAGAAAACACGTGTATGTGAAGCCCATGCTTTCCAATGGGTTCCTTCACATCAGAGATGTTTTCTCTGATGCCATCTTGCAAGAAAAATTCGCGGGAACAAAGAAGCAATTTTCTGGCGACAAAATCGCTGTCGCCCGTGTGAAAGAGGCCTTAACCACAGTATGGTTCCCCTTTGCTTGTAATGTTGAGGTGCCTGCGGACAGAAGAAGGCATCTGCCACCACTTATAGCCCTTGTAATTAGGGCACTTCTAAGATTTCCTAATAAACGTTTGTCAGCGAGCCTGTAAATACCCAGCAGCCCTGCAATCCTCTGATCTGGGGGCGCTAACTTCCTCCATAGTATGCTAATGTGCCTGGCAGACTCCTCTTCGGTAGTCAGAAGGAAGTGAAACAAGGTTGCAGAAGACAAAAACAGAGGGTCTGCTGTTTTTCCAGAAGCAGTGCCACATCTCAGGGACTTTCTGTCTATGGGCTGTGCCTGATATTGCAGTTCAGCTCCGTGCCATCCACATGAATGTGGATAAGATGCAATACCAGACACTGCCTATGGGCAGATGTGGCACTGTTTTTTAAGCAGACCCTTTTTTTTCTAATTTTGTCCAAACCCTTTTAGGTTGGCACCACATAAGCCCCCTTTGGCAAATCTTATTGGTCAACAGCTTGGTCAAAGAATTCAGTGCTTGCAGGTGTATCCATGTACTCGGAAATACTAAAAACAAAGGTCCAGACTAAGCTGGGGGGTGTCTTCGGTCCAGGAGCCTGAGGCCAAATTCCCACGAGCGTATGCATAATTGCACACGCATGAGCGTAGCATTTTTGCGGAATGAACAATGCTTTTTTGCTACCAAAATGTGCACGCAAATTACGGAAATGTGAGCGATCCCATTAAAATCAATGGGTTCTATTCTCTGCATATTGCGTGCACAAATTTTGCGCTCGCAAATACGACCGCGTGAAGCGGCCTTAGTCTCTGCTGTTACACAACTATAAAAATACCCATATTCTTGCTTCCTCCTTCAGATGACTTTCTTTATTCTCTGGCTGGACAAGTCTGAACTTATCCTTCAACCTCTGAGCGAGACGACTTATACTAGCGGAAGCGAGAGAGAGAGAACATGTGCTCTTTTAAAGAGCAGGCGCGGAGAGGGCAGGAAAGTCCACGGAATCACATGATACAGACAAGAAGGGAAGTCCAAAAACAGCATGTTCCTCTTCTGAGAGTCATCAGTCCCGGCTGCCGAGCGCTTTATGCTTTCTCTGTTCTCTGATTTGGAAGTAAAGAGCGAGAAAACCTTGTTTTGGGTACAACGAACATGAAGCACGGCCAGAGCTGTAATGATTTTATATCCAATATGCCCAGTAACGAGGCCTCGTAACAATAATCGCTGCGTCTACGGTACCAAAAACATCCAATATAGTCAGCAGAAATTCATTGAATTGATGGGAAAATGTATCAGACCTTCAATTATTGGAACTGCGGGAATGTCGCAATCTGACAAATCCTGAAGTATATCGTCAGCCACTATGTAATCGTCAAACTGGTCACGGATTGCAGTATTTACTCACATGATTAGTTGACTTAGGCTATATTTACACGGGCCAGTGCGATTAGGATGCTAGCCAATGAGCGGTTTTCTGGGCGATGTGATGCGTTTTTGATTGAAAATCGCAACGCTGCTATGAAATTGCGATCCTTATGCACATTTTAGGATTGCAAGTGTTTCCCCTTGACTTCAAGGGGAAACCTTGCGCCGCACTCGCATGCACATCACATGGCATGCAAGGTCTTTCAAGGTGCCATTGAAAACAATGGGCGAGGCGTTCCAAGGTAATGCCCAAGGGCAGAACATGCTGGGAATTTTTTTTGCTGCAAGGAAAAAGTCGCTGTTGTGAATGAATCCATTCAAAAGAATGGATTTCATATTCATGCGAGTTTTGTGCGCACACAACACGCACGAGAATATCGTCCTTGTGAATGCGCCCTCAAAGAGTAATTATTGCATCTTTGCCTGGTCTGATATAGTCTACTCATTTATGCCAAATTCACATGAGTGTATGGGTATTTGCAGCACACTTTTGCGCTTTGGAGGACGCGTATCTGCATGTGCAGCTGCGTTCTTTACTGTATTTTTTGCACACGCAAATTATTAAGCTGCAGCAACGGTCCCGTACATTAAAATGCTAATTAACCTAATTTGTTTCATATGTTCTATTTCTCTGAGCATTTGCAAATGCTGCGTATTTTTTTGCCGGTCGGAATAGCGCACACAGAATACACGCTTGTGAACAAAGCCATTTAAATCAATGGGCTCTATTCACTACGTATTGCACGTGCAAATATGGTCATGTGGATCCAGCGTTCCTTGCATCCACTTTTAAGGATCTAGGCAGGAGCTACGAAGAGTATGCTGGTAGCGGGACTTTCCAATCTGGTGACAGCTGCAGTTCACACTTATACTTGCATGCAAAGTATTCCAAGGGGCTGCAGCTGTAGCTGAAATTGCTTCCGCTTGCAAAAGGAATGATTATGATGATAACATTGTACCTTTTAAGTCCCTGAGCGGCGTGCAGATTCTGTATGGCTCCCTAGTACAAAGCCGTGCGGCCTCCTACAAGGGCCAAATGTACAGAGCGATCCTCTCCGAAAAGCAAAGCGGAGGCGTAAGTAATATCGCCTTGTGCATTTAACCTTCATCTGATCATCCGGACAGTCTGATCATTCAGAGTTTGTTCCAACACAGAACTGCAAGCAGCTATGGGTGGTTCTACAAGGTTGCGTCGCAGGTCTGGCACAAAAGTGGAAGAAAAAGTGCTGCATGCAACGCTTTTTTTTCCAGCGAAAAGCCGGGCAGCTGAGCGGAAAGCGAACGGACCCCAATATAGTCAATGGGGTGCATTCAGCACTGTTTGCTTTCATCATAAGACGGAGCAGTTTGACGGCAGGGATTCCCCTTTCCTGCTCCATTCCAAATCGAACCCCCCGATGCAAGTGTGAAAGCAGCCTACCTCCAGCAGTTTCACTGAAGTGAATGGACTGGTAGCATGCAGACGGGACCACAATTGCATTCAATTGGAAGATACTCAGGCCTCCATTATCAGTAGGCCAATCAATGTCACGGCTCAGCCAATTTATAAATCCCGCCTCCACAACGTGATTGGTTCTTCAAACTCTGCTCAGCCAATCAATGCCGAGCTGAATGAAACAATCACAGCCCTTGCATTGGTTCATTGAGCGCTGCATTGATTGGCTGGGTACTGCTGGATGTACCAATCAGAGCCATTGCTTCCTGGAGTTGGGATTTTTGAATCCCGCAATCAGGAAGTGATCTTCTGTGGGCGAATGAGGACTGCAGGACATACGGCGGAGCTCCGGCCAGCAGCAGGAGGACCCGGACCGAGCCTTCTAGGTAAATATTTCTTTTTTTTTTTTCTGAGAATGCAGCTAGGGCTTATTTTAGGGGTAGGGAAACGTATTGCATCTCACGAAAATCGCTGGTTCATGAGATGTGATACGATAAACAAGGAGGCTCCATAGGGAAACATGGGCTTCAAAACATCGCAAATCGTGGCAGTATAGAGCATGCCGTGATTTTTTTTTTCTCGCAACATCGCATCAGACAAAAAAAAAAACGCTAATGTGAAGGAACCCGTAGGAAAGCATGGGCTTCACATACATGTGATTTGTAGCACTGTCACATTGCAAGAAAATCGCACAATTTTGTCACCCGTGTGAAAATGGCCTCACAAGAAGTTGTCCCTTTAACAGAACTGGAATCTACTGATTAGGCTAGGGCTCTATGGCAACGCTACGCCATCGGCGAATCTCAATAAAATGGAGACATCACTATTTCACCAATGGGGAAAATTTGCAAAGAACTTCGTGATCATTGAAAACCCGGCTTTTCCAGGACCCTCCAATTACCTGGAATATCCGATACCAGATTAAAGTGATTTCACTGTGTTAGTGAATTGCTCGTAAGGCACGCTCGCTAATTCTAATATTTCCGGAGGTCGCGCACCGGCGCTTCATGTTCTCTTATGTGATGGAATCATTTGTCAGAATTAAATGTTGATCATCTCAGAACAGTTTACAGGTGAAATTTAATTTCATACAAGCGCGCCGCAAAGTCAGTTCAGCGTGCAATTACCTAATTGCTACGTGGCAGACAACTGAATCTATAGGTCTGACATCTCTGGGAAAGCTGGCAGGGTCCCATGAAAGGTGCTGAGTAGGATTTTCCTTCCCCTCCCCCAATGTTAGTGAATGGGAAATGAAAAGTTGGCTCATTTGTAGGCCGACTGGTTGAAGAAGACCCCCATCTAGTAGCGTGTTGGATCACCTTTGGCCTTCTGAACCGCAGCAATTCATCATGGCATCCATCCACAGGTATCATAAAACCCAAGATGTGCCAAGGAAACATCCCACACCATTACTCCACCTCCACCAGTCTGAATGTTCAGACCTGACAAGAAGGGTTCATCAATTCATGCTGCTTGCACCAAATTCTGCCCGTCCCATCAGCACGGGGCAACAAGAATCTGGATTCTTCTGACCAGGCGATGTTTTTCCACTGCACAGTGATCCAATTTTTGCTTTCTTTTGGCCAATGGAGTGACGCCTTTCTATTTCTCTTAGCAATGGCATTCAAACTGATCATTTATTCATGCTAAGGAACGTTGAGTTGTGTGTTCAGAATCATAAGTTAAAGCGCCAGCATTGTATTTGGCTGCAGTTTGCTTGACTGCACACCACCTGTTCCTCATCATGATTCTTAACATCCTCCTCTAACCCCTTCCGCTGAAGAATTGTTTGCATCCATACAATCCCCTTTCACTAGATGATCACACGGATCTCAGGCAGCATGGTGGCTCAGTGGTTAGTACTGCTGTCTTGCAGCATCAGAGTCCTAGGTGACTGACCAATTACAACACCTCCATAAAGTTTGTACGTTGTCCCTTAGGCCTCTTTCACAGGAGTGTTTTATTGGGGAATTTTATGGTGAGCTTTTCCGCGGTGGAGACATAGGTCCATAAATACAATGATGTAAGAAACAAGAGTGTCTCACTGTTACCGCTATATATATATAATATGTAGCCAGAACATCTGTTTGCCTATCTTATCACCGCACAACTAAAATGAATTAACCCTTGCTAATTCGGTTATACTTTGCTACTGCAACCTGCGTCACTGCTCGCAGCAACTGAAGCAGCAGAGGCTTATATATATGAGGGTATGACTCATTTTTCCGCCTACTCCCACAACCACTAGAGCTGTCCGCCAGTTGTCTCCGGGGTATTGTGGGAAGGCCATTTCTCCACCACCCTGGAACATGAGAATAGTCTAATATTGTGTTTTTCCAAGCCCTTCATATCCACATATATTATTGAAAGCCATTTCCTGGGATTTTGTGTTGACCTACTTGAGCTAACTGCCCAGTTACATGGACCAAGGGTGCTTTTGGACAAGCCGATTCTCCTTTGAATGAGCGAGTGGCATCACCGCCAACTCAGGCAGCCCGTTTATACAGATACATCGTTGGTTCATTCAAACGAGAATTATTCAGTCTTTCGCAGTTGCTGTGTAAGTGAATGAGAAGGACTAAAGGATCGGTATTTAAACCAAACAATAAGCAAATGAGCCAACGATGGTTTTCATGACTGCATAACATGAGCAACGAGCAAAAAGTTAACGGTATTGTTCACTTTTGCTCATTTGAACGATTATCGGTCCGTCTAAACCCACCTTTATTCCTCTTGACCTATTGTCCCCCCCCCATACACCTATGCAAGTCTGCTCGGCCAATGTGCATATGTTCTGAGGGCTCTTTTACACGGAACGATTGTTCAAAAAAATCGTTGGATTGTGCGAATTTGAATAATTGTTCAGTGTAGACATGGCCAGCCATTGAATGAGAACGAGAATTAGTTCATTACGTGTAGACATAAAAATAATTTTAGGCATGTTGCATGTGAACAGCAATTATTTAGTCATTCGCATGCACTGGTGATTTCAGGAGATATATATATATATATATATACACACACACACATAAGACAGGCAGATAGATAAAACACAAAAATTACGTTTACCGTTGATTTAGACAATTGGTATTTTCCGATGACCATGGCCCTTTAGCTGCCAGACCCCTTAATGATTGCATTTTGCACACAGCAATTTGTGAATCTTAACATTGTAATTTAAAGCCTAGTTGAAGATCCGCGATTTTGATCATCTAAAGTGGTTTTGCGTAAAATTTTACCCTTTTGCGCAATTGAAATCTGTTGTTTTGTAGACATTACAGTAATGTGCAAAGAGATAGATTCTAAAAGAGCTTAGTGGAATCTTATACAAAATTTAAGCCTATGATGACCCAATGGGCCTGGGTATTCTCAATATCTCTAGGCGAGTGCTGAACCAGAGAGACTTTCCCTAAAAAATGTTTCTCCATAGACATGTGTACATATCCATGTAAACAAGCAATCCCCATTTCTGCATCCTTTACCCCCCCCCCCCCCCTCCCGAGATCATCGGCTGAGTATAAAATTCATCATTGAGCAAAGCACCTCTACAGAAAGCTTAGAGCGATGTCAACATCTCCATAGCGAAGAACCGATACAAGCCAAGACTGTCGAAGGGGTTAAGATTTCCCAAACAGGACAATGCATTCCCCCTCCTCTCTTCCTTCTACATTTTCCTAAAGAGGGCAGGATGTGCGGCTGCCTCCCCCTTCCTCAGCCGCCTTCCCTGGGGAGAACGGTTGTGTCAGGAATGCAGCCAGCTCTTTTAGCTCACTGGATTCCAGAGCTGTGAGGCAGGCCAGAAAAAGGAGGGGGATGGAGGGCGAGGCCGCCGGTATTCATGTCATGTGATTATGTGGAAGGCTGAGAAAGAACAGGATCCGTCTGAGACCCACCCAAGATAGCCTGAAGAGGCCAACAGCAAGTAGACTCCCACTCATGACCAGATCAGTCCTCATGGGTCATCCACGTCCACTCATCGAAAGTAACGAAGGGCTGCGGAGGCTAAAGAAATGTAACGGCTCCGACTCCAGTTTCAAAACGAAATGTTTCATTAATTTACTAAGCCTGATGTTATTTTACTACGGCAAATTTTTTACGACTAATTTAGGGGGGTGTTCGAAGTCAAAGTTGGAAGTCTGACAAAAAAAATAGTTTCCCAAAGTTGTCTAAGAAGCCATAATTGTATTCTGAAGCCCCTTCTATTGTGCGAACAATCATTAGGTCGAGTGTTTTTGCTCGGTAATTGTTAGGTAGTGACTGAACAATCACCCGTAAATCATTAGATTCTCGCTGATTCGATCTGTCACACGGACCTAAAGATCATCTTTTGTATAAACAGGCGTCATAACGATTTGCTGAATGGAAAAGAGTGGGTTGGCTAGAGGCCGGGTTAATATCCAACAAGCGATCAACACGGACCAATTACTCTTCAGTGTCAATTTATGGCAAGCGAATGATAACCGATTGCTACGTCACTGCTCATCGCGTGCTCCTTCCAATTTATCTTGCGGTGAAACAGGCCCTTTAGGCTACATCCACACAGGCGAGCGCGATATCAAGACAAAAATCGCTTCTGTGAAGTTGTGATTCCCATGCACGTTTTATGCACGAGAAAGGATCACAAGTGTTGCCCACTGACTTCACACTCGCATATCTCATGGCATGTGAGTGATGTGATGTCTTTCAAGGTTCCATTGAAAACAATGGGCGAGGCGTTCCGAGGGAGCGCCCTGAGATAGAACAAAATATAGCTCATGAATGAATCCTCGTATTTGTGGGAGTTCTATGCACATTGCACAAAACTTGCGCAAGAATACCGTTCATGTGAATGCGCCCTTAGCATGGGGAAATACAATGGGGGAGAAATTATATGCAGTTTCCACTAGTTTTCTAGCGACAACTCACAATTTTTGCGCGTGACTCTCTTGCATAAATATTTGCAGCTTTGTTAATTTTTATACTGAGAAGCTATTTTTTTTTAAGTGGGTGGAGCTGTGTGGTAGAGGTCATGGCTGCTTGGGGCTATAAGATTTAGGCTAGGTGTACACATTTAAGTTGTGCCTAATGTGAAACAGTCCGTGTGCTGTCCGATTTACACTAATAGAACTCATTGACATGCATTGGCATGTCCTATTTCTCCTCAATGAGAAGACATGCAGAGTTGTTAACGTGGACCATCGATCCATATGAAAAGAAAAGGTCTATATACATAGGCTCTTAGCTCTATAATGGGCCATGTGCTGTTCATTGATTTACATGGAGAGCGCATGGCCCCAAATACACTAGTGTTCCGGGTACAATACAGTAATTTATACCAGAAACTGGTATAAATCTATGACAGCTCGTAGCTGGTGTAATCTCAGATTGGTAGACTAGATAGACCTTGTGAACTTTTTCTGCTGCCAATTATCTACATTTCCATTGCGCATCCTCAGGTCGCCCATGTGCAACAAAGGCAGTAAGAGGCTATCGCAGCAGAAAGAACTCCAACTGGTGAAAGCAAAACCTCAGACTGGTTTCACTTTTTTTATATTAAACAAAAACAAAACTATGCGTTTCAACCCCAGAATGGGTTCACCCCTCTTACCTGAGGAAGCCCCATTTTGCAGTAGAAACACTTTTGTTTCTGTTTTTGTTTTTTGCCACATGCAAATGAACATGCCTTGCGGGTGCAAAAAGTATAGTAAAATATACCGATGCGCATGCAAAAAAGCATTGTTCATTCTGCAAATATGCATACGCTTGTGTGAAGGGGGGGCCTTATGGTCCTTTTACGCAGGCGGACAGTCGTTTAAACCTCCGCTAAGGTCGTCAGCATTCGTGCAGAGCATCTAGACTGAGACATTGCCGTCTTCTTGCTCAGCGCTTCACCTTCTATGTTAACATCAACGAGAAACCAGCGATAGCGTAAGTTAGCGCTAAACAACCACGAACGATTAGTGAGCTTTTTTCCCATTTACACTGAACGATTACCGCTCACATTCGTTCATTTGAACGAATTTTAAGCCAAATTCGTTAAGTGTAAATTGACCTTTAGATTAGTGTGCAAAAGCTAGCCTAAATAAATCTCTCCTATTCAGTCTACATATACCAACTGCACCTTTGTTCCTTGCTGTCAGGGAGGTAGTAATAGTGCCTAGGTATGTAAACGGGCCTGAGCTGTAATACCACATACAACCTGTGGACAAGTGTGGCACTGTCTTTTGAAAAAAAAAAGAAAGAAAGACACGGTTTCTAATCCTTTGCTAGCCATTTAACACTTTTACGTCCGTATATTAAATTCATTGTCCTAGCATGAGCTAATAAATACTATAACTATAGCGCCCGAGTTATTTGTGAGCAGGTACAGGCATTTGGTCTCTACGGAGTTCAGATTATGACCACTAATTTATCTGTCGGATCAGTCTATTTACCACTTTAAGGAGTATGGTTAACTCTGACAAAAACATTGACCTACCTAGGAGAATACACTACATAAACAATGCGGTTACTATCCAGGAAGTCGCCTTCATCTTCACTTCATTATAAGATCTCTAGCATACAATGGTTTCCTGCAGTTAACTAGTATTACCTACTGCTTCAATTACTTTCTACTTTGATATGCAAACTAAAACAATGTATCAGTCTTCAGAAAAAAAATAACTATATATCAAGAAGTGAAACCTAAGCTTCTGGCAAATTAACCCTTCACTGCATTTTGTATCATATATGATACAGTACATATTTCCATATGGAAATAGATCTGCCTCTACTGTATGGTGTAACAGATGAGACCCTCCATGGTATTACTACGTGGTTTTCAGAGCAGCCACTGGATTATATAGAATATAACTTGTCATGTTTTTGGAAGTTCATGCAGTGAAGGGTTAAATACCCACCAAAAGTATACTTAGGCCCAGATGACACGAGGACTGATGAATCCCAATCAGTGTTATTTATACGGGGTGATTTCAAAAAGTATGGTACAAAGTGAAGCTAATTTCTTCATACATGAATTGACACACAACAGCCGGAATGGCATGAAAACATAGAAGAATTCTTCAAGTTTTTATTGCACCTTACAGATGTCTGATATGGGCACGCAGATATGAAGTCCATAGTCCATTCTGCCCAGACGCATCCCAACATATTCTCTGTTATCTATTCACTGTAGCGGAGATGTGGTGTTTTACACCATCTAGCGTCACCAAGAGCGCCCAAATCTAATATCTGTAAGGCGCAATAAAAACTTGAAGAGCTTCAAATATTTGTGTCACTCTGGTTATTATATGAAAGAATCAGCTTTACTTTCGCACCATTCTTTTTGAATCACCCTGTATTTGCAGACATTGTGTGCCCCTGGCCTTGCTGTAGTATGGGGTGATAAAGTAATGGGGCCATCTGCTCAGATTTTGCATTTTTGCAAAAAACTAATATTTCACACAGAAATTTTACTATCTGGATTTTTATCTTTAAGCTCTTAAAGGCATCAACCTTCCTGCGCTGTATGTTTAGAGTTTTGCAGAAATTTCACTGTAGAAGACATTCGAACTCCTGCCAGTAAATTCCTTGTTGCCACACAACAGCAAAATATATATATTGTTGGCCTTAATTTCCTCTGCAAATTCCTTTACTGGCTTACACTTTGCAAAGCTGGAAATTACAAGGTAAGAAAAGGATGAAAAGATCTGCATAGCCATGTAACCTCCGCATCTGTCCGTTCTGCAACAAAGCCTGGAAGCTGCTGGAAAGCCCTGACAACCTATTACCTGCCATTACTCTAAGTATCCTCCATGCAGCCCCCATGTCTGATGATGTGTTTCCCTAACAGTAAATAACCATGCTGCACTATAATCTGGCTCCAGGCACATGCAATTACCGCATGCAAAATGAGCTATTTTACAAGGAATAATTCATGACCTGCGAGCAAAGGATCGTGGGAACAGGCACAAATAGCAATGCCACTTTGGGAAGCAGCCTTCGAGTGGGACTGTGCTATGTGCCGTCTGAGGTATCACTGTACGCCAGGCGAGTCCAAGAAACTAGATCTCATAAACACGGAACTGGCTAACATACCAGAGTAGATATGTACATACTAGGAAGTAGCAGCGGTCTGCCAGTCATGATGCCAGCATTACAGCAGGGGATGCCAGCCATAACTCAAGCTGAACTTCTTTCTGCCACGATTATACTACCGTGTTTCTCCGAAAATAAGAGAGTGTCTTATATTAATTTTTGTTCAAAAAGGTTTAACTTTTTTACATGTATAGCTGCCTGGACACTATTTAAATTGACTTTTTAAATTAACTGTTAGCAGGGCTTAATTTTGGAGTAGGGCTTATATTTCAAGCATCCTCAAAAAGCTGGAAAAAATTCTGGAAAATCATGCTATGTCTTATTTTCAGGGGATGTCTTATTTTCAGGGAATATATTCTTGAGCAGTGACGCTGTGCTTGGCTATACATGGCTAACGCGAACCAGATTCATCAATGATTTGCATTTCTACCCAGTTTAAATTGTACAGGCATCATGAAGAATATTGTCTATGCAGCAGCGACGTCCGCGCGTACTCGCTTTCTTTTTCTCTCCTCTGTACTGCGGATGGTGCGCATGCCTCGCCGATGGACATGCGCAGTACAGTTGTTTTTTTTAAAAACCCCTACTTTCCCTGCGTCATCGCCTAGCGATGCTTTTCCATAGCACGCTATGGGGGGCATTTGCTGTGGAAGCCGGAGGCAGACGCCGGCTCCGGATTCTCCAATGCATATCTGCCCGTTTGCATCGATCCTTAAAGGAAGTCTGTTACCTAAATTTGGCCGATTAACCCAATATACTGTTGTGCAAGCTGTCATAAGGGACCCAGCGTTACTCCAGCACCATATGCTAATGAACCTAGACTGTCCAATGGGCGGTCTACCACTCTTCCAGTATTTCATGCTAAAAACTGCCCCTTTCTTACTGATTGGCGCCTCCAGCTATTCCTGTGGGACCCTCAATGCATTTCACCTCCAAGGCACTGACAGCAGCACTTGTGTGTGACATCAGTCCAGCCTGAGGCCCCCTGTCCACAGCCGTGACGGAATATCGCCAGCAATATTCCGCCGCGGGGGATGATGGGGGAGCGCTGGGAGGTCTCAGCGGTAAGCCTATCTGACAGATAGGCTCACCGTGTAGAATCGCGGCATGCCGCGATTTGAGTCCCGTGAGTGGAGAATCACTATGATTCTCCGCTCGTGGACAGGGGGGCTGCGCTTTCCATAGTTACACTATAATCCGTCCGCGAGTAATGCAATGCACAATCGCCCGTGGACAGGAGCCCTAAGAAAGCGTCCCAGCGCCTAATCCCTCAGTGCGGTGTAGGCTAGAAGAGAGCTGGACCACTCATCGGACGGTCTGTAACTCATTAGCATACGGTGTGTGAGAAACTTATTGGCCAAAATCTTTGCATAGGGAACACTTTGGCGAAAGAAAGTTAACACTGGGTTCCTCATGACGGCGCATATGTAATAGTATATTGGGTTATTAGGTCACATTTAGGTGACAAGACTTCCTTTAAAGAGTGACTACACTTTCAACATGTTAAAAATATTGATCGGCGGGGGTCCTGCTGCTGAATAGAACATGAGACCTGCAGAGCGCTGTGCCCCCTCGGCTGTCTTTGCTGGTTTTCAGCTCCTTCCAACAGCCCCATAGAGGTGTATAGTGAATTCTGTAGACCTCCATGCGGGCGGTATTCATCTGCTGGAAGATGAAAAGCAGCAAAGACAGCCGATGGGGCACAGTGCTCAGATGAGTGCAGCAGACCTCTCATTCTAGCGACCAGTGGGGGTCTCAGCAGTAGGGCCCCCACTAATCAATACTTTTGACATGTCTTTATAACATATCAAAAGTTGAAAGTGCAAGTACTCCTTAAAGGGGTTATGAAGCCTATCTTCAGGATAGGCCATCAATACCATATTGGTTGTGAGCGCTGCAGCCTCTTCCATCTGAGCATGATTGTGTTCATACTCGGAACGCCCTATTAGTCATAGTGGCCCGTCTATGAGCCCATACTCCTAAAGTGAATGGGACAAAGCTGTAGAAAACCTGCAGCCTATAAATATGGAGTTCTGAGTATGAACACGGTTGTGCTTAGATAAAAAATTGAAGTCTGCAGCGCTCACAAGATGACAGCAGCTCCTTCAGTATGGTGATCAATGGGGATCCCAAGTGGCTGACCCCACTAATCAGATATTGATGGCCTATCATGAAGATTAATCAGCAATTCTTAAAAGGCTGGATAACCCCTTTAACTTACTATTGAAACTACATACATGCACCTATGTAGTACTAGAAATGCAACCTTATAACTGGTGACGTTCCCCTCATGGTATCTTATTTTTAGTGAACTTGAGCTTCATGGCCATTTTTGTAGTGGTCACTTCCACCACATCATTAATCTCCAATATGCAGCAAAACTACAACTCAAAGCATATCCTGGGAGTAGCTTCACCACAGTAAGTGCCCATTTGCTTCTTTATATGCCTTTTTATAGAAATTAACATAAAGAAAACCCAAAAGTTAGTTGCCAATAGCAATCCTTATACACTATCTTGTAATACAATTGTGCGTACTGCGATCTTATATATTACATGGAAAAATATGCTCATGAGAGAGCGCCCCAATAATAATACTTGTTACCCAATACACAACTCTTAGGGCTCTCTCACACAAGAGTAGTGATGAGCGAGCATACTCGCTAAGGGCAATTGCTCGAGCGAGCATTGCCCTTAGCGAGTACCTGCCCGCTCGAGAGAAAAGGTTCGGGTGCCGGCAGCGAGCTCCGGGGGAGAGCAGGGAGGAACGGAGGGGAGAGCGGGGAGATCTCTCCCCCCCCCCCCCCCCGACTGCCGTAACTCACCGCTCCCCCGCCCCGGCACCCGAACCTTTTCTCTTGAGTGGGCAAGTACTCGCTAAGCGCAATGCTCGCTCATCTCTACACAAGAGTATTTTAACACGTATTACGCGATACGGATCTTCATACTACATTCAATTGTGCCTAATACAGCGCTTAAAAAAGATTGTGTCATGCACTATGTTAGCGCATACGCCAAGATAGTCTATGTAGGGATTGTCGCTGCAATTACGTAATGCGCGGTATAAAACCGCTGGTGTGAGAGCCCTTAGACTCGCTATAATAGTAAATCATACTGTAATAGAAATTATTGTTACATGAGCTACTAGTTCCTCTGATGTTGATCAGCGCTGGCATAGAAAGTGTTAAATGGCAGTCAGCGTGACCTATGGTCAGATAGGAGGTGACCATTTAGCTGGCACCTGCTCCCCATATGAGATCACTGAAGGCCTATCATAGGAGCGAGACACAAGGAAGCTCATTTGCATCGGCTCCAGGAAGGACTTTGTATCTTGATTTACCGTGAAAGGACAGCAAGGTTATGTATAAATAGCGCAAGATTCTGTGAGAGGTGAAACGGGAAATATATTGTGTCCGTATCCGGCGCTAAACAAAACCAACAGTATTTAGTGCTCTAAAATAAAACAAAAATGGAACAAAACCTCAGATGCACAACAGTCTCAGGTGTCATCACCGAGTTGTCAGACAACATCAATTTCAACAATCCACCCACCAGATTACTATATGAAGGCTGATTTGAAAGAAGATCCCTCTTTATGCTAAATTTGGGGCGGGTTATTTTACTGGGATGCCAATGATTTTTCCTGCTTCCATCCAAGCAAAATAATTTTGCATGTGAATCCAAAGTGCAGACCTGCAGATATTTCCATCTGACTTGAGCCAAGGTCTTGCACATTTCAGTTCTTTAAGGGGTTTCCCAGGCAATTTTTATGGACCTACATGTCATCAGCTGCAGTCTGCCACTCAGTAACCCAACCCATTAGCACCTGCAAAAACAAGAACAGAATGGCAGCAGATAGCTCTGACTCTTGTGTAGTGGCAGGTACTGGTAATTGCCGGCATAGCTGATTTGACTTAAATGGGACCCTAGCCTGTAATTACCAGCAATGGCCAATAGACAGGGGTTACTGATCTGCTTCCGCTCCATACCTTGTGTATTTTGCCGGTGACAATGGCCAACATTAATCATCAGGGTCCCAAGCGGTGGCCTCCAACTGATCACCAATTGAGGATAGGTAATCAGTAAAAATGTCTGGAAAACCCCTTTAATATGGTAATAAGGAACTATATTGTGGTCTGCTCAATTCTGAAGTTCCACTTAAAAGATCACATTTCCCTCTAAGGGTACCTTTAGAGAAATAGTGTCAAAATCCACAGCAAACTTCACTTCTTCATTTGAAAGGGTGAAATCTGCTGTGGCTCAGTGGCAAAGCCCACATCAAATGGTGTGGATCTGCACCAAAAAAAAAAAAAAAGCAATGTGTGCACATACCCTAAAAGCACTGGCATCATTGCTTCTAGAGGCCTTGCTCCATTATGGAACACTCAATGAAACATGCTATTTACGTATTTCTCAATATCTATCCCAAATATGCTGACAGGCACAATGCCTTAGACCAGTTTTACACAAGACGTGATGTAACCACATTAACGCCAACACACAGACTCTACTCAGTTCTACTAGATCACCGTAGACTTCTGTGTGCTAACGTGCTTGCATTGGCTTATTAAAGGGTTTTTCCATTTGCAGCACTCACTAATAGGCTTCAATAAAGTGTAGAAAACCACTTTATGACTAATAGCTGAAAACAGAAACCCCTTGTCCTCTAAGATCAGCGGGGTCCCATTGGCAAACCTCCGTGTTTAGTCTGGAAAAACCCTTTAAGCGAGTACAAGGTTATAAAAGTCCACTGTACCATGTCCAACCCCAGTACATACAAGCTTCACCCAACCGCATACCAAATGGTTTGTTTTTGACTCCAACTTGTTACCTTGTATTGTATGAAGTTCCAGAAGAAAATAGCAACACAAGCAATTGAGAAAAAACAGCGGAAACTTTTCAAAATATTTAATACGTGTCAAACACGTAGAAACGTCACTTTGTACAGAAATCCAAGTTACAGCATTGTGCATTAAAAATACTGTAAACTCCCAACTTCTTGCCGGACTGAACCATCTTCTAAAACAAAGACAGGGAGATCCGGCGGGTATGGACAAGTCTCTCAACACAAGCACCAAATCTGACCAGAGCTGTCCAGAAATACATATACAATATACTTAGAGGGTCGAAAACACAAACACTTAACAGTCACTTCCTCATGCGTATAACAAGTCAGTAACGGTTGTCCGGGAGCTGCTGGGAAGGTAGTACCGGGAAAACTGGTGGCGTTTACCGACTAGAGCCAGCGTGGTCCACAACAAATGGCTGGTCCCTTTAAAGATCGATTGCAACGACTTTTTGGTTGTTGGAAAGTAATCAAGAGTTGCGCAGGGGGGGGTGGGGGGTATTTCCATGTTGTCAGTTGTTTGGTATTTTTCCTCAAGTCAAGACATGTAAAAAGGAAGGAGTGGCTGAGTAATCTCAATGACCTGGGCCCCAGCATACAATGGGTGGCAGAATGGGGGAAGGGTGGTGGAAGCAGATGGGAACTTCCCTTCCCCCTCCCTAAATGGGAACTCCCCTTGCACGTGGTGACCAAATGATAGACATGGGGGATGGGGAGACATTCTCGCAACAAGGGGGAGGGGGCATATTGGAGAACAGATATGAATGGTTTCTTAGGACCAATGCAAAGTGCCCTGGGAGATGCATGCAACCCGAATATATTACCCATTTGTTGCAAGACAAAAAAGTTAAATATTGCCCCTCTTTAAAGGCGATTTTCACACGTGATTTCTGATGCACATGAATCGCGTGTGAAAAGAACCCATTAAGTGTATTCACAGGGGTGATATTTCTCTTGCAGCGATGCTGTGAAATAAAAAAAACGTAGCATGGGCGATTCTGTTCAAGGGAGCAAGAAAAGAAAATCCCAACACACTTGCGTGTAAAATGTGATGCGATTTTCTGTTTTTGCTATTGAACATGCGCTTTTCACACTCGTGAAAATTTCAAGTGCAGTGGCACAAATGTGCATTTAAAAAAAATTACAGGTAACACGCACAATAGTGGCCCGAGTGTCTTGTACCCTACTTACCCGTGTAAGCGCGATACAAGAAACTCGCGCCACTATTGCATTTACCCCTGTAAATACGCCCTAAAAGCATTAAATGAGTACTTTACTCGAAGTGCAACATAAAAGTACCTTTACACGGTACGATAGCCAGCTGTCCCGCCGACTATCACTCCCCGCTTTCAAACAGGAGTGATAGTCTGCCAAAGAGAACAGAGGCGGAGCGCGCTTGGCGATTTCTTCCGGCTGCTCGCTTCCATTCACAGGCAGTCGCTCAAATATTGAACGACTCCTATTTACATGTTGTCGCTCAGTAGTCCTTCCATTGCAGCTCACTGAAACAGAACGGCTACAGAGCGCCCTATCGGCGTATAAAGGTACCTTTAATAAAGACTACATAGAACCTTTAAGATTTAGCGTCCCTTTAACTAGTGACCTTCAACGCACCACCAGGAGGACCTGCAACACCTCCGAATAGGACGAACCGTCAGAAGTCTTTAAAAGGCACTTTCCTTGTCAGCAGCTCCCCCTGGCAATGAATGGGTTAATCCAACTGAGAAAGTGATACATTGTAACCGACAAGATTCCAAAGGAGGAAGAAAAAAAAAATAGAATGACATCACGTGGTCTACACTGAAAGGAAATAGAAAGCAACTGCTCCATAAACAGACAAGATAGGACACAACTGCATGTAGCTGCGGCTCCGGGTCAGATCACCCTGCATCATCCCTTGTGCGCCCCCCTAAGGTCCAGTCCCGGGGGGCATCAGAAGGCCTCTATAGCCGTGCTCCAGGGGGTGATGGTGGAGCTGATGGCGGGCTCGCTGCAGCCGGGGCCGGTAGAGTCCAGCTCCTGCACCTCCTGCCCGGCCGCGTCGTCCGGCTCCTTGGTGAGAAGTCCCGAGAAGCTGGAGCCGAAGATGCTGATGAGGTTGGCCACGTTCTCAGTCTCCATCTCCTCCTCCACCTCCTCTCCTGGCTCCGGCACTTCCTGCTCTCGCTGCTCCCGCCTTGGTCGCTTCATGAGCGGGCCGTCCGGCGTGCTGCCGCCGCTCCTCTTCCGACAACAGGACGGGCTGACGGGTTCCGCTTCACTCGGGCGGCGGGGCTCCGGTAAGGAACAGCCGGCGTGCGCCTGGCAGAGGCAGCATGATGGAACTTCTCGGGAGCTCCTGCTGCAGGAGCGGGGTGCGCTGCATGAGCAAGTCCGGGGGTCGGGGCTCGGCGCACACGCTGAGTCCTGCTGCTCCGGGGACGGCTCCGGCTCTTTACTGTCTGGCAGGCTTGGATACACTCCATAGTCCTCAGGGCTCTGGCTTAGATACACCTGCTGGGCGCTGCGCAGCACCAGGGAAACCATGAGGTTCTTATGCAGCTTGATGCCGCCACGTTGCACCCGGGAATGGTAGATCTTCCCCAGCGATATGCTGACGATGCGGTGCGCCTCCAGGCGAAAGCCCAGCCCGGGAGGATGAGGCTCCCTGCTCTCCGGCTCAAGGGCTGCGGCTTCGTGGTGCATCTCGGAGCGGCTTCAGTTGCGCAGCGACCCTGCCCTGACAACGTCCCAGCGCCAACTAAGCGCGGGCGCGCGTTCTCCGGAGTCTTATATACTAGGCGCGTCACCACCGCTACAGCCAATCAGAACGCTCCCACGCCCCCCTTCCGCGCAAAGGCGCCTGTTTGTCCTCACGTGATCTGGAACCAACCGGCTTCTGCGGGAGCTGCTACACTGAATTCGAACGACGACCCGCGGAGATTCTTCTTAAAGTGGCGACGCCACGCGGGTGTTCTACCGCCGGGTTCTGCGCTTTTAATTGTAGTTATTTACTCCTTTGCAGTGGGCTTCGTTCTAATGTCAGAAGTGACTGAGAAGTGTTGACTTGTAGATAGACTACACCGCGGAAGAGAGGTGGTTCTCAGGGATTGCCGCTTTAAGAATAGCAGTGTTTTGATCGTGTGGCGGTTCCCAGGCTGATGTAATGCTGCTGCAAGTTTCAGTCGCGGTCACGTGACGCTGTGAGGTCAGGGCCGGCCGGGCTCCGCTGTGTATGTGGATGGTTGCACGCACGCAGACGGCGGGTATTGAATGCCGGGACCCCTGCGTAAGACCAGAGGCGGGCCGGCTAGTGTGGAGCTACAGAGGAGTAGAGAACGGCTTAAATGGGTGTAAGAACCCTTCACAGATCTGATTGTGGTGACACATGCGCAGTAGGCTAGGCGCACATTTGTGTAAAAATACCATGTTTGTGTTATGTTTGTAAATCAGGGACTTTCTTCCTTCCGGTGTGGCCTCCCTATTCATTCCCTGTATCCTTTTCTTTACAGCTCCCTCATCCAGGCGTATTTCCTGTCCGTATTGCATCCATATTGTTTTACACACGTAATACGGACAGCATAGACTCCATTGATTTGCATTGGGGTATTTTGAGTGTTTTTTTATGTCCTAATTTGGTTTGTGTCACAGATCGAATTCGACAGTTAACGCTACAGAACATAAATTGAGATTACAGCATGTAAAGGGTTCACCGTGATGTCATCAGCCCTTTGCTGAGTAATTGCAAAAGGCTGATGGATTGTCATGGCGACCGAACGCCAGACAACGGCATCCGGGTCTGCCATGGTGTGTGATCGCTATTGTGAGGTATAATGCATTGCAGTATGGAAGTACTGCAATGCATTATTATAGTGATCACAGCTTTTAGGCCGGTATCACATGGGCTACACAATCGTGCGGTTTTTTTCTCGCAATGGGGCAGTGCTACAAATCCCATGTATGTGAAGCCCATGCTTTCTCATGGGTTCCTTCACATTAGCGATGTTTTGTAGCCTGCGACATTGCAAGAAAAAAAATTGCGGGTTGCTAAATATTCTCATGATTTGTGAAGTTTTGTAGCCCATGTTTCCCTATGGACCCTTCTTATGTGTTGCATCGCACGAAAATGGGTTTTGCATGCGGTGCGATGCAACTTTTACAGGATGAAATCCTACTGTAGAAGCCCTAAAATAAGCCCTAGCTGCAGAAAAAAAAACACATCACCTAAGAAGCGCTGTCAGCTCCACCGCATCTTCTCTCAGGTCCTCGGAACTTGTCTTTAGGAATCTCTTCCTGGTCAGGGATTTGAAAATCCCCATCTCCAGGAAACGCTGCCTCTGATTGGATCTCGAGTGCTGCGGCTCAGCCAATCGGAGCCAGTGCTTAATGAACCTATCACAGCCATTCATTGAATCAGTTGAGTCTAGAGTTGTCTTTCGTCTGGTAACTCACCGGCCCATCCGGTAATAAAATGGCAAGGTCAGGATTTATTTTTTCACAACGTGACCATATTCACTAAGGCCTCCCTCACACAGGTGTTGCGGTAAGCGTCGCAATTTTACTTTCGCTTTCGGCCGCAGGGAGCTGCGACTGACAGTGGTGTTCAGCATACCTAATCATTGATGAGGTGCGCTAAACAGGCAAAAATAGAGTACACCGCTCGAAAATCGCGGCACTAGAAAGCGCTGTGGTCGAGCAGCTGTCTGAGTGGTCCCATTGAAAACAATGGGAGTGCTATACCATGATTATAATCCCAGTAAAAAAAACCCACTTGTGTGAGGGAGGCCTCAGGGTGGCTTTACACCAATATTCACTGTAAGGAGGGAACGTAAACGACCTATAGTAGAACATTATCCTTCCATTATATAAGACACTTGTCAGGCCTCACATGGAATACTGTGTACAGTTCTGGTCACCGGTGCTCGGGAAAGATGTCACAGTGCTTGAGGGGGTTCAAAGAAGGGCAACTAAATTAATAAACAGAATGGGAGGACTGGAATACCCAGAGAGGCTATCAGAATTGGGAATATACACCCTGGAAAAAAGACGGCTAAGGGGTGACCAAATAACCATGTATAAATACATGAGGGGACAATACAAGGATCTCTCCCAGGATCTGTTTACACCCAGGATTGTGATGGTAACAAGAGCATCCCCTACGTCTAGAAGAAAGCAGGTTTCATCACCAACACAGAAGGGGGTTCTTTACTGTAAGAGCAGTGAGACTGTGGAACTCTCTGCCTGAGGATGTGGTGATGGTAAAATCCATAGAGGAGTTTAAGAGGGGACTAGATGTCTTTCTAGAGCGCTATGATATTACAGGATATAGACATTAAATAACCAGCAGGGTTATTGATCTCAAATGCTGATCCAGGGATTAGTCTGGCTGCCATTATGGAGTCAGGAAGGAATTTTCTTCCTCCATAGGAGCTAATTGGCTCGCTATTTTCTTTTCTTGCCTTAGTAACTATATTACTATGTGACAGTCGTTTGTTTAAACATGGCCACCAACAGGGTGGCAATTGATAATTTGCTCACTAGCCACTTTGTTTTGTCTCCCCTAAAACATAGTTGCTGGTTGACCCAAAGTCATCTGGTGCAGTGTCACTGTTGCTCGGATTTAAAGTATTTGCGAATGAATTTGCATGGAGATCCCCTATAAGTCACACTTTCCACCTTACGTTTCCACTTTATATATCAACATAAGTTGTACGTTACTGTGACTTCGTTTTTAAAGAGCCAAATCACAGCTCTGAAACAGGTGCCCAGCTTTTTATTGGTCTTGCAGATTTTGTGCAACCCGCAATCGTGTGATGTGTCACCATAGCCTAAGGCCCCATGTCCGCTAGGAAATTCGGGCCTGCGCGGATTCTCCATGCAGAATCCAGCAGCGGGTCCCTCCTTTTCCTCGGACATGAGGCCTGAAAATTGATTTTTCTGATTTTTCTGATCCGTGCGGCAGGGGAAAAGGACATCCACAGGTATTTACTTACCTGCGGGTGTCCAATGCATCCCTATGGCCGCAGAAAACGCGTCCGGGACACCCGCGCAGATTTTGTAATTCTAATTGTCCAGTGGACATGAGGCCTAAATGTTTTGCTTGATTTTGAAATGTAACAATTACTGACCAGTGCCAATGCAAATCAGTTAGTAAGGCAATTTTTTTTTTACTACCTGCCTGTACTATTGATTGCAATCCCTGCTGGCCGCCATCAACCGCCCCCTGCAGTCATACCGATTCAGCCACTATACGGCTCAAATTGTCCATTGTCTATGTGTATAGAATCCCACGCTCTCCACCTCACCATACCGCGCACGTCTCCAGCCCCTTTACCTTCTGTATCACCCCATTATCTGTAGTATGTAAGCTCGTTGGAGCAGGACCCTCACCCCTACTGTCTCCATCAACTGATTACTACATGTAACCGTGGTTTTGTTTCTGTTCCCCCTGTTTTGTAAGCACTGCCGAATATGTTGGCGGTTTATAAATAAAGATTATTATTATTATTATTATTAGTGTACCTCACATCAAACTGCTTGATTCCAGGTAGGCATGTGCTTCATAAGCTTACAGATGTGTTCTATCCGGGTCACTGATATGAAAATGGTGGCATTGGATAGTTGAGCCTTCAACTATTCTATGATTCTTAAACTGGCATTATGGAGTTCACTGACGTGTAGAAGAGTCCTTCTCATGTTCCTATCATCTTGGTTTGGGTTATCTGGAGACTCTATGTAGATATCTGCTTCTACATCCCATCTGTCACAAGGTTCTTCGTAGATGGAGCTCAGTTCCAGCACCACTTCACGTCTATTTTTCCTTTCCCACCTTTTAGCCCTGTCTGTCGAGTTTCTTAGACGGCACGCATCTATGATTTGTCTTAAAAGACAGTGTTTCTTTCCCTTTATAGTAGTATTCTTAAGACGCTCTTTTTCAAAAGACTGTTGACCTAGTGCCTAATTCTCGTATATGGGGCGGTGTTCATGCTATGATGGATCTTTCCCTTAAATAACATTACTTTTTGAAAGCTTTTTAAATGGCTGGCTATCAAAATGCAATCCATTTCATGAATTCACCTACATTTGAAGCTCTTTATCCTTTCCTGGATCATCACCACACACCGTCCTTTAATTTTATAAGCGGCTAATCTTTGTCTGAGCTACAAGGGGATAAACAATGCGGTGCTCTCGGATAAGAGTGGGAACTAATTTAAGCCCGTCAGGCGACAGCCTGATGCACAGTAGGGGCCTGACAGGCAATAGTGTTCATAGCCACTAACAGTGTGAAGTACTAGAAGACTGCGGCCAAACACTGAGGAGAAGAACATTCACCCTATTGTTCCACCAAGTGCCCAGATATCGCCATCCAAATTTCTCTTTAAAACTTACGGAATAGTTTCACTGTACGGAAAACAAAAGAGAAGCCGCCCACAGACGTTGCATTCATGTTGGTGGGTCTGTCTTGTTTTTAGTAGCATTCAAGGCCATCTTATGTGTATGGGGGTTGCTTGACGTTCCCACATGTCTGCTCTCAGGTGGGAGAATTAATTGGTAGTGCTGAATGTTGATTTATTTGTTTTGTCCACTGTGATCATTAGCAGGGTTCTCCACCTTTCCACATTTGTGATGGGTCAGGAAGGGTATAGTTTCTCCTTAGGGAGAGCACCTAGAAGGTGTAAGGAGGCTTATAAGGCCATGCATGCTCCTCTGGAAAATATGCAAATGGAAAGATGGAACAATACCTCTACAGTGCCACCTATTGGGAGGTAGTATTCCTGCAAGTCAATGTCAGACCTTCTCACAGGCCTTCTAACAAAGACTGGAAAGACCCTGCCTTTGGCTTATATTGCCAGATTTGTTAAAAGGTCAGACATTGACTTGCTGGAATGCTGCCTTCTAATACGTCTCACTATAGAGGCATTAATCCATCTTCCCATTTTCAAAATTTGGGATGTTACAGTGTTTGTGACTATATAATCACATTGGGTGGTTCCAAGCCACAGGACGGATAGTCATGTATGGAAAGTAAGACCGCTTGGTCTGCATGTTGGAAAGTTCTTTATTCTTCCCCCTGCCTCCCCCTTCTCCCCTCCTGGGGTCCCTGGCCCTCCCCCCTCCATTGGTGTGTTTTATGACCTAGTTTTCTAATAGATGATTTTATTTGTACTTTCACATGTGTATGCACTGTATATACATATTTATATATGCACCCTCTTGGGTGAAGCAATTATATTGCTTTTTCCAATAGGCAAGATAATTTTTGTGATATTTTATTACTATTAGGGCTCCCACCCACTGGCAATATTTTCTCCACTGCGATGCGATTCTAAAGTTAAAGTCTCGCATCGCAGTGTGAGGAAAAAAATCGGCATTGCGCCGACATATCACCAGTCTCTTCAATGGGGCCAGCGGCAGCAGCGCTAGCCCCATTGAAAAGAGATGGAGAATGCCGGGGACTTCTGCCACAGCTGTGAAATTCCCGTCTGCTGAAAGAGCTTCATAGCAGTGCCGGAGAGCCAGCAGGAGGACGCGGCTGAGTGCAGGAGAGGTGAGTAATACATTTTTTTATTTTTTTCACCACTTATTGATGATTATCGGGGAAGGGCTGATATTTCAAGCCCTTCCCCGATAATCATTCTGCGGGGCTTGGCTGAAACCATTGATTTCAATGGGATCGGCAGTAGTGCCGATCCCATTGAAAGCAATAGAATAGAATGCTGCGGACATCTGCCACAGCTGTGGCAGAAGTCCGTGGCATTCTCCCTATGCTTTCAATGGGGCTAGCGCTGATGCCGCTAGCCCCATTTAAACCACTTGCAATATGGCGGTTCTATACCGGCCTCTTTCTTGCGCTGTGATGCGAGAGTTTTCTCGTGCTCTCGCAGCGCAAGAAAGAAAATATCCCAAGTGGGTGGGAGCTCTTACTATCTAGCTTTCAATGTTGTTAAATAAAAAAGAAGTGCTTTCACTATCGCATCTTGGACCTTAGCTTTCAACAGTGTTACGCCTTCACCACCAATATTTTAGCACATTCTCTTGCGCTATACTCACGCCCAACTTGTTGTGGCGTTATCTGGTTGGCAGCACCTGCATCATTCGGAACCCTTGTTACTCCAGAATCATTTCACCACTCTCACTGGGCTTTGCTCCACCCTCCTTTTTATCTTTGTTACAGTTCTTTATTCTGACAACTGCACCAAAATTTAACAAACAGTATCTTAATTACCTTTTTTGCAGTTTACAAATACTGGTTGTGGCACTTTGGCAGCTGATTCCGCTTGGCTCCTCATTTTTAGCTTGTTCTGCAGTTTACTAATTTGGCTCTTGTGGTTCTCTTGTTCCGCAGGCATACCTTCCACTGTCTGGAGTTGAACAGAGTGACATTATTTAGGGTGTATCCTGTAAGCCTCAGAACCAATGAAATCTGGCACTATCTGCTGCGCTCACACACTACCACTCTCCTAGGATGGGACTGGTATATGTATCCCATGAGACACATGGGCAGTAAGACTTGGGGTCTCCAGTGCCCTTATGCTGTTCTCTGCCACTACACCATCCCTACAGTTAAACTGTAGATGTACTTTACTCGGTCTCCACATGCCACGGCCTCACAATATTGTTTTCCCTCCATTGCACCTGTAAATGACATTTTGCATACACAAATGACATAAATAAAATTAACTTTTACCAACTCCTTTGGCAGCATTTTCAACTTCTGGACTCTGGACTATGCCTGAACAAATGTGGCCCATGCTCAGTAAATGGCGAGACCTCTATAGCCAGTGCCAACTATGAACAGCAAGACGCTCTTACCTGTGAATTCTTGTTTCCGTAATTGTAATTCAAGTTTAGATGTCAACATCGGGACTGGAGGCAAAGAAGGGAAAAGTATAAATCTCTCCATAACATTTCCCCTGTGTTTAGGATCTAGTCTTGGCTTTCACTTACACATACTGAAGCAAAATGCTAACCAAATCTGCAATATAGATTGATGAGCCTATCTGCAGGGAACAGCTCTGGCTGCATGATTGTCTGGAATTACGGGGGTCTGACCTCCACCGATCACACACTGATGACCTTTCCTAAGGATAGGCTAACGATGTGGATTCCTGACATTCTTTTAAGGGTTTTGTGGCAATTTTAAAAGTTAGCTATCTGAACGATGGGCGCCTGACTGCCGGAAGCCCCACTGATCACAAGAACGGTGTCTCAAAGATCCCCAAATAATGGAGTTGTAGTATAACATGCGAGCTACTGATACATTCATTTCAATGTGGCTGCTGGAGATAGATAGCCAAGTACTAAATGGGACCCTATGTTCTTGTGATTGATGAGGTTCCCAGCAGTTTAACCTCCACCATTCAGATAGTTATCCCCAATCCTGTAGATAGGGGAGCCTTTAATCTTGGCACAATCCTTTTAAGGGTCAGCCATTTACTGAGCACTGGAATAACTTGGTTTGAACTATCAGTTAGGCCTCTCTCACACTGGTTCTTTTTATCGCGATTAACACAGTGTTTTGATGGCTGTGGCAATCGTGGTTTTTAACGCTCCCATTGAAATCAATGGGGCTTCACAGACTTGCGTTCAATCGCGGAGCTGGGCGGCGCTTCCCAGTGCCGCGATCTTCGAGCACTATCTTTGGCCGGTTAGCGCACCTTATGACCCATCACAATGATGGGTGCACTAAAACATGCTGTCGGCTGCGGGGAGCTGCGGCCAAAAATGAAAGTAAAATCATGGCAAAGCACCGCAATTGAAATCGTGACGCTTTGCCATGTTCATGTGTGAGAGGACCCTTACAATCCCAACTCAAAGCCTTCATATAAACTCTAAATCAGGGTGCACAACCGTTTTTGGTCAGAGCCACATTATCATACTGAACCACTCGCAAGGGCTGCAATAAAATTTAATGGGGTATTACTATCTGAGACCTTTATGGCACATCAAAAGTATTTTCCATACATGTCCGATGGGTGGTAGTTCTGGAGGTGGAACAAGTGCCAAATGGGGGTCACCTTTTCGTCTAATCAGCTCTCCAGAGTGCAGGAGGCAGTACACATAGCTCTCTCCATTGTAGATTATGGATGTTTTTCTAACAGCCTAGCAATTCACAACTCTGCTACACATTTTCTGGACTGGTTAATAGACGGCAAGGAACCCTGTTCAACTGATACCGGTTCCCCCCAAAAAAGGACCCTGTCTTGTATTAAGTTTTGGATCAAAAGAGGCATTGGGTATTATTTTCCTTATCTAGCAGGCTTGTCCACGTCCTACCACCGCTTCAGCTCCAGCGCATCCTGCAGTCCTCGGCCGCCCACAGAAGATCACTTCCTGGTTGAGGGATTCATAAATCCTGCCTCCAGGAAGCGATGACTCTGGTTCAATTTATGAATTTGCTGAGCTGCGGCCTTGATTGGCTAATTCATAAATCCTGCCTCCACAACGAGGTGGCAGGGATTGGTTCTTCAACCGTTGCTCAGCTTATCAATGCAGCACTGAATGACCCAATCACAGACATCGTATTGGTTCATCGACTGCTGCATTGAATGGCTGAGCAGCGCTCGAAAATCAATTAGAACCATCGCTTTCTGGAGGTTAGATTTATGAATCCCGTAACCAGGAAGTGATTTTCTGTGGGCAGTCGAGGACTGCAGAACATGTGCCAGAGCTCCGGAGAGAGGTGGGAGGACACGAGCCAAGCCGGCTAGGTAATGTATTCCTTTTTTTTATAAATGTAATGCAGCCAGGCCTTATTCTCAGGGTAGGGCTTATATTTCAAGCCTCCCCGAAAATCATAAAAAATCAGGATAGGGCTTATTTTCAGGGAAGCACATTACACGTGGGGCCAAGAAATGGCTACATGGTACACCCTTAGTACTTGCCTGTCCCTGCTCCTGAGCTGGTCACCATTCCTCTCTGACATGAAAACTACATGTGAGCAGTCAAGGATTTTTATGGATGGTTTGAGTTTGCACAAAATGTCATTCTGGGCAATGTGTGACCCCCAAACTGCAAATTCCGCGCCCCTGGTCTAAACGAATGTCACAATTGAAAAATCCTTTTATTAATGGATTATTGGAGTATTTGACCACTTGAAATTGAATAATTTGTAAAATGGGTGAGAGGTTCCTGGGTACTGCTCCTTAGTATTAGTGACCTTACTGTAAAAGAATATTTGTGTACCCTTAGCACTATGCCTAGATTATTAGAGCACTTGGGGATATGGGTATTTGTGTTTTTTTTCTCTTGTTCATTCCTCTTTCTTCTCCTCTACCATGAAATGCAGCTGGTGTACTAAAACATAAATAATGAATATCATTTACCGTGCTTCAAGACGATAATATAATTTTGTGGAATGTGTGGGGTATGGGAGATGAAACTAAAAGATATGCTGTTTTATCATCTATTCAACAATTTCAGCCAGCTATTATTTGTTTCACTTACCGGGAGATATTATACACTTGCTTCACCATTCTGTATGGGCACATTCTTTTCATTCTGTGTATTCAAGTTATATGAATGTAGTGTTTCATAAAAATATCTCTTAAGTGTGGGTCATCTTTTAGAGATTCTATGGGGAGATTTGTTTGTCTTCAATGTATCATTCCGCAAAAGAAATATTTTTGGTGGCAGTATACATCCGCCCTCTGTACTCCAGTGAATGTATTAAGAAGGTGATGGAATTTGTGGCTATATTTCCTGCTGTTCCTACATCGTCTGGATTCCTGTTTGGATAGATTCAATAAAGGCTCTGTAGTGGCTTCTCCTTCCCCAACTACTTCTGCACGCTTATTTAACCCCTTGAGTGGCGGGTTTCCTACCACCCTGTCGTGCCCACCAGGGCAGGTTTTTTAAAATGGTCTAATCATTGAATTTCAACTAATTTTTCAGTTGCGTCTCAAGAGCCATAACTTTTTCATTTTTCCATTGACGTGGCCATATAAGGGCTTGTTTTTTGCGGGACAAGTTGTGATTTTTTTAAACGGGGGAGGAAAAAAAGAAATGGGGAAAAAAGAAAAAAAAGGGGCCATGTCATTAAGGGGTTAAATAATGTATTAACTTCCTTCTCTGGGTCATTATGATGCATGGATACCACATGTGTGATTGTATTTTTGATTTTTTACAAAGTAAAGGGAGACAAGTGTTTTTATTATTTTTTTTTTACATTTTTTTTTTAAATTTTAATTTTTTTGTCCCTTTAGGGGACTTCTACAGGGACCCATCAGGACCCCTGATCACATTCCGGGGGTCCGATGGTGACAGCCCTTTACATGCTGCAGTGACAGCCCTTTACATGCTGCAGTCACATAGACTGCAGCATGTAAAGGGTTAACACAGCAGAGATCGGAGGTTTTCTCTGATCTCTGCTGTAAGAGCTAGTACCTAGCTGTCCTCTGACAGCCAAGCAGCAAGCTCTCCCTGCCACAGAGACCATCGGCTTGCTTCTGACAAGCCGATGGTCTCTATGGCAACCTGTAAACAAAGTAGGATATTGCCGTCACATCGGCAATACCTTCTGCTAGTTTTTCAAAGTCCTGCACTGCTCTATGTGGGTCTGTGCAGGCAGAACACAGTGCCACAGCTTGTGGCATTGTGCTCTGCAGCTCCCATAGTGATACATAGCCCGGAAATCTTCCGGGCTATGTTGCTATGAGCAGTGGAGCTCGTCCCGGAAAATTTCCGGGCGTGCCACTCAAGGGGTTAATGGAATTATGTTTATGTGATCTATGGAGGGTGAGAAATACAGAAGTTTGGCAATACTCTTGTTGTTCCAATTTCCATAATACACTTTCTAATAGAGCTTCCAAAAAATATGGAGTGGAATACCTACCACAAACTGTGTCTGATCACTCTCCACTCTTTGTTGTTGGGTATGAATGGTAGGGGAAGTTGGTTTGGATAGAGTTTGGAGTTTAATTCCTTTTGGTTGAACCTGCTTGATGGTAATTCTAGATCATGGAAGGCTCTATTGGAATTTTTTCCGATGACTATTGACTCTTCCTCAGTGTCTGTAGTGTGGGATGCTATGAAGGCATTTATACGTGGTCAATATATACAGAAGATTAGCTTGCATAAGTCTAAATCTCGGGATGTCATTGGGGCCCTTCAGCAATGGGCTTTAGATGCAGAGCAAGCATATATATTCTCCCACTAATCAGGCTGAAATTAATTGGAAAGAGGCACAGTCTCAACTTGTGGAATGTATCTCATTATATGCAAATGATCTGTTGTATACAGGGGATGTGAGTAGGTCAATAAGTCCTATTATGTCCATTTTTATATATTTGGTAAGATGTTGCGTCTCACTCTTAATTGGGGCAAATCTGTAATTCTTCCTTTTAGATCCCTCGTTGCTGGACAATTCATTGACACATATACAATTACAATTAGTGAAGGAATTCAGATACTTGAGAGTTGTGGTATCTTCTAAGCCTCAAGACTATATTACTGCCAATTTGCTTCCATTGGTACGGAAATTTGAGGATAAGGTCAAGGTCTGGAATCGTCTCCCATTGTTGATAATTGGTAGGGAAAATCTTATTAAAATGGTTTTGATGTCATGACTTTTATATACTTCAAAAATCTCCTGTTTGGATCCCATCACAATATTGTTTTTAGACTCCATAGGATATTTAGGGTTTTATTATGGAACAAGAAAACAGCTAGAATTACACTGGAAACCCTTCAAAGGGATGAAAGGTCTGGAGGGTCGGAAATTCCACATTTTTGGATATAATTTTTGTTGTTAAAATTGCAACAGTTGAAGGGGTAGGCAAAAACAAATGGGGGAGATTGAATGGTATATTGGTTTCTAAGATAACAGGCTGTAGCCCCCGTGTAACGGTATGTGAGAGAGGGATAAAAGGAGGAAAAAAGGAACCATATCTGACAATTATTTCAACTAAATTATGAAATAAATGTAAGCAAACATTGCATCTAGATGGATTTACTATATACACCCCCACCCCTTTGGAGAAACTTTAGATTGCCAGAGGTTTTTTAAGTTAGAGTGATTTTCACCATGGGCGAAGAGAGGGGGATAATCTTTTTGAAACCGCTACATGCTGGGTGCCTTTTTTTTTTAAAATAGTTTTGAACAATTGAGATAGCTTTATAATGTTCCCCATAGTTATTAGATTCCAGTTCCTTCGGTTATGACCAGTTATGACATGCATTTGCTGCCCAGGCCCAGTCAGTATTTGTGCTTCTGGTCCAACACCATTTGATTAATTTTCTTGGGTGTTCTGAAGATACAAGGAGTATAATATCGTTTTTACATAGACAGATGCTTTCTAAAGGTCCATTTAGACGGGACGAATGTCGGGCAAACAGTATAAATAGCAGGCGTTCAGTATTGAACAGCCGCTATGTTAAGTCAATGGAAAGGGAAGGGGGAGAGCGAGGAGAGGAATCTCCTGCAGCCTCCCCGCCCCCATGCTGGTCGCTCTGTGAGCGAACCAGCGATACTAGCTCCCATGCACGTGATACTAGCTCAACAGCAAGGGAGCGAGTGTATGTGGAGACGAGTGTCGGGCATCGTTTGCCCGACATTCGTCCCGTCTAAATGGAGCTTTACTGTTTACAGAAATTTCCAATAAAGGTAAAAGAAAATGGGAAAAGATTTAGGCCAAATTAGCAAAGATAAATACAGTGTTGTGTATGGTTCCAATGATATCTATCTGAAAGTCAACAATTATTGCAATTGAATTCAGTGCATAGAGTTTATCCTACCCCTTAAAAGTTGTTTAACACGGGTATGAGATTAAACTCAGACTGTCCGAAATGTTACATGGATGGTGCAGATTTAATGCACGCCGTCTGGGATTGTGTAAAATTGCATGAATTTTGGAATGGGGTACTAGAGATAATTAAAAAATCTATATCTTGTCAATATTGGTCTTAATCCCAGAATTTGTTTAATGGGTATTGTTGATGGGCAAACTCTTTTGTGAATTCAGAGAGCACTGTATCAGGTGCGGGAGCTGAATAACTGCCCGTTGGGTGCAGCCTGCCCCCTCACCCCTGAGGAGGAGATTTTATGGCAAAAAATAAACATTATGTCTTTAGAAGCTGTTTGATTAAGTTTGAGGCAATTTCGGGAAGATGGATAGTTCATATCGGGTGCTGGTGGCATTGAGGTATTGTAGAAAAGTTGATTTGGAGGGGGTGGGGAGAGAAGTGAGAAGGTGGAGAAGTGTTAGGTATTTTTTCACCTTTGTATGTGTCAAAATATTTTTTTTGTTTCTTCTCTTGGGGATAGGTGAGATTATGACTTGCCTAAATATAGTAATAGTTGTATGGTTTGGGTAGGGTTATAATATGTTCTATGTATATTATTAGGGATGAGCAAACATACTCGCTAAGGGCAATTGCTCGAGCATTGCCCTTAGCGAGTACCTGCCCGCTCGAGAGACAAGGTTCGGGTGCCGGCGGCGGGGGAGAGCGGGGCGGAGCGGAGGGGAGATCTCTCTCTCCCTCTCTTCCCCCCCCCCCCCCCCCCCGCTCCCCCTTTCTGACTGCCGCAACTCACCGCTCCCCGCGCCGGAACCCGAACCCTGTCTCTCGAGCGGGCAGGTACTCGCTAAGGGCAATGCTCGCTCAGCTCTATATATTATGCTTATGCATGTATAAATGTCATGAAATTAAGGGCTAATTGTGTCCAAAAATATAACTTTAATAAAAAATGATCTGATTTAAAAACCAAAACCGTAGAAACCTTCATAAGACATTGTTCATGTGTAATCGTGAGTGTGTTTCTGTTAATACTTTCACTCGTGACCCACAAGATTATGGAGCACCAAAAATAGACTGCACTACCCAATCCTTAGGAACACTCCGGGAAAAAAATCTGTTTTGCGCAGAACATCAACAACGTACTAGATTTTGGTCGGATGTGGAGAGTGTGTCATTGTAGTGTAATGCGAGTTACGTGGCTTGTGTGTGTGAAGAGGACACAGTGTTAAGAACCAGTCTGGGCGCACTTCCCGGCCTCAGCTGCTCTTTCCCAAAATAACCGCTCGGAGGTGGAGGGGGGAGCGCCAGAGACAAAGAGACAACACAGAGCAGCATTATCATCTCCGCATGGGGGAGGGTGATAGGTGTTCTCAAAAGGGAAAGGTCTTTAAGTGTGTCTCTGTTTACATAGCTGTCACGCACAAACAGACATGTAATTGTATGTTCACCTATGCTATACATATCAAAGGCTATATTTACAGGACAACAGAAAAAGGGTAATCTAATTGCTGTACAAGTATTTGCGTTCTCACAGCTCTTGTGGATATAGATCATTGCTACTTCCAACTCACTATACTGTGATTGTTTATCTGGTAGAACACCTCTACCCTAGAATAATTAATCACTAAGTAATCCCTTCCATTACACTATTTTTTGACCTCTGTAACTTTTCAGGAAACTTGGGTGACAACTATATAGACATGTGGCCCATTAAAGAAATTCCAGCTGCCCGCAAAGTGGCCCCTCCGTAATAATGCCCATACAGCCATCAGTACAGTACCCCGCATGCAGGTGGGACCCGTCCAGTAAGATGGATGGCCCGCCTCTTGTCTACCACCGATAGGAGGACTTGATGGCAGTTGGTTCTCCTTCAGCCATCAACAGCTTCATGTTACGCTGAAAATGGAAGGAGAGCTTCAGGTGGACTGGAGATTCCTGAGCCGAGCTGCAGAGACTTTGCTCTGCAGTTGAAGTGCCCACCACCACCAGGCGGCAGGCAGAAGAAGCCCCAATCCCCTCCAAAAGAAAAAATATATATATTTTCCATTACAATTAAAATAGCAAATTTAAGGCTGCATTCACACTGGAGTTTTGCACGTTGCGAGGCGCACAAATTGTGTGCAAATATAAGCCCCATTCTTTTGAATGAATTCATACACATTAGCGATGTTTCTCTGCATGACACCGCGATGTGATGCTATGCAGGAAATAAATCGCGTCATGTCCTATCTAGCTACGAGATCTCATATCGCAGCCCCACTGGTTTCACTGGGGACAGTGGCAGCAGCGCCGGCCCCATTGGAAGCACTGGCAGAAGACCACAAAACTCTGAGGGGGACTCTCTTCATCCCCGCAGTGATGCAAGGCTGTTTTCATATGAAACTGCCTCACATCCACGGGGCTTTGACGTGGGGAGCACGATACGGGAGGGCGATGTTGATGTCCCTATATCGCATTCGCCCATGTGAAGTTAGCCTTAATGGCAAAGCAGTTTACTAAATAGTTTATTGATAAAAGTCTAATCAAACTATGATAGGTTTTTAGCGGGTCACGTTGTAGGTAAAGGTAATGAAAGTGTAATCATTACCTTTTATCTATAAAGTAAGCCGCTAAGAATGGCCATGCGGCCCCAAGAGATTTGCCTACTTTTAATTTTGGCCCCTACGTACTGCCGCGTTGTGCAGACCTGATTCTGGAGTGTCATATGGAAACAATGAGAGAAATTGCTTCCCCTCTAAAGATAGAGTCCGCAAAATAAGGACTTAAAAGGGTTTATGAAGTTTATGGCCCTATTGCATGTGACAATTTTCATTCAACGATCATGTGAATCTGAACAATAATTCTTCAGTGTAAAGCCACTAAATGACAAACGATTACTCACTTATTGTTCGGCATTCAGTTTGTGCAAACATAGAAATTAAACGACTATCAGATTGTGCAAACAGGCAGTCTGTTTACTGTGAATGGAGGCGGGTGGATGGAAGTCATCTCCGGCCCGCCATTCACTGATCAAGCATCACTCCTGTTGGAAAGTACGGGAGTGATAATTACTGGGACAACGGCCGGCACCTAAGTGCCCAACAATTGTCTCCTGTAAAAGGACCCTTAGGGGATAATTTGCTGATCCTGATGGGGATCTTACTGCTGAGGCCATCACTGATCTCAGGAATGGGGGTCCCGTGTCCCTCTCCAGCTGTTGCGGTGGGTGCCGCTTCTCCTTCCACAGTGAAATCAGAATGAATGGAGTGCTGGCCGAGCATGCGCGGTTGGCGACGGTCCATCCATTTCAATGGCACTGGTGGAAACACCTAAGCAGTTGCCCCTCCAGCTATCTCCACAGTCCCATTGACAGCGAATGGAGCAATAGCACGCTTGCAGGACCAGTCTCCACCTCACTGCAGGGTGGGAGCATTAAGCTCATAGTGAGGAGCATGGGGGACATAGAAACCCCAATCCTGAGATTTGAAAATTTTGGCACAAGTTTTTACGTAAACAAAGCCAACTAATTCAGTAGAGCCACTATGGTAAATCTGGCGCATTTAAAGACTGACTAGTTTGTTTGCTCCGTCTAACTTTTAGACCGTATTAGTAAATAATACCCTAACGTGTGCATAAAGATGTTCGGGGAAAGAAGGATTGGGCAAGGTTTTCACCATGCCAGATCCCTTGTTCTCACAGAAGATAATCTGCAGCCAGAGTTTTGTGGCAGTGACTTATTTCCCTTTGCCTATTGAGAGCACATGCACATTCTGCTGAACCAAACATGCATGTGTATGGGGTGTTGGAAGAATAGCTAACTGGCTAGACCGGATGAACAGTGATAGAGGTCATAATGTGAACTACTGTGCTATGTCTGTAATTGGCTTTTTAAATGGTTGTCAGAGATAAGAAGAAAAAGGGCTATTTCCTAGACACAGCACTACTCTTCTCTTTGCACTATATCTGGTAGTGCAGCTTGGCCCCATTCAAGTGAACAAGGTTGAGCTGCAATACCACACAAGAGTGGCACTGTTTAAGGAAGAAACTAATTAATTTGGTTTTTAATTCTCAGTCAATCCCTTCTGTTTATAGGAGGCCTGAACTTGAGTCTTGTCTTACACTACGGGTTACATGTGTTGAACCTATCCAAATTATTAAGGGTGGCCATAAACATAAGGGTATGGCCACATCCATGCCAAAGGCTCAGTTCAGAGTCTGCCAGGCTGATCTGGCACAAAATGCCTTGTCAAAATAGTGCAGCATGCTGCAATATTTTGTCCAGGAAATTGCTGGATAGCTGAACGGAAGCCAGATGGGCACCATTATAGTCAATGGAGTCTGCCTGGCGCTGGTTGTTTCCAACATAAGATGCATCTGACATGTCATTCTCCCATGGCAGAGCAGAAAAACGGAATGCTAAATGCTACTGTGAAGCCAGTGTTACATGTATGTTAGCCGACTTCGGTAGGGCTGTATGTTCATCTAATATATTTGTCAACTTTATGAATCTTCCCTCATATCTTGTCCTTGTATGCCCTAAAGAATCCCTAGCCTACCTCAGGATGGCCATGCACATTAGACGTATATCAGCTGAACCCGCTGATTTTGGCTGCACGGGGTCGATAAAGATCAAGCAGTTGGATTTCAACTGCCAGCTCCTTTTGTTCTCGGGGAGATCAGCCGCTGCCAGAGGTGTCTGTCAACGGCTTTCTTCCCTCTCTACATTCAGAAGATATGTGCTTTGGGCCAAACCGGGCATGCATGTGTATGAGGGTGAACGCCGAGATAGCTGTTGGCCGAACGAAGGCTCGGCAGACAGCTGTCTAATGTATATGGCCAGCCAAGGAGTGTGGAGTCTGTAGCAGCAGTGGTAGATACTTCTATGTTGACAGAAACGTATTAAACCCAACACGCACGTCGATATTCCTAGGATTTTAGTATGCAGAAGAGAGCTGAGCGCTATAAGAAGCTTCAGAACTAGCAGGTGCCTGACAGAATTGTGGATGCCCCGTTCTCTCTGTATGCGAGATGCACCCCTTGGCTCTCGATACCTGTATCATTCATTGGGGCTCAGGTGGTAGGTGCACCGAGTTTGAGGCTGGTGCTCAGCTGGGTGCACACCAGGACGGGAGATTTATTAATCCAACCCTCAGTCATTTTCTACCCAGCTATTCTGGCAAGGAGAGAGAGGTAGAAACAGATCAGGAAGCAGCATGTGGCTTCAGCAGCTCCTCATTAGCACATTTTTCTTGTTGATAAGTCTTGGTTCCTGCCTGAAAGAAGCATTGACCGGCCTGTCCCTGGAGCCCTCTGCAGCAGACACTGCACACTCCAACCTCAGGGCAAAGCAGCAAAATTATAATCATGTTCTCCCACCCAACCCCCCATCCTCAGCATAACAATGAGAGCCAGCCAGGGAGAGATTAATGGCTTCCCCACACAGCCCCTTTCCCATGTCTTGGCCGGTGTCACTTCTACAATAAAGCCATAGTCTAGAAACATCCACACAAATTAACTCCTTAGCAACCACAGCCTACAAATGAATTTTTTGGAGACAACACTATAGAAACTACGCCTTATCGGATCACAAACTTGAAACCGAATTGGAGATTTAACACGGTATGGTGATATACTGAAATACGTAGAGACCATAAACTACGACGCCCAAATACCAGCAATAGTTGTGTTTACACGTATTGAAATAAAGTAGCAATTTTATAAATGCAGTCTTCTAAATGCTAAAATAATTTTAATCCTATGAGCCATTTATCGTTAAGGGGATTCACTATATTTTTCCTTTTCGCCAATACTCTCACTTTGTAAATGGGCTTCAGTAATCCGGTACATCATCACATGTGCAGTAACCCTTCATTACTGTAACTCTCTACTGACCGGTCTTCCCCTCTCCAATCTATCCTGAATGCAGCAGCCAGGCTCAACATTCTGTCTAGTTGGAGGTTCCAGTGCAGATCTGGCTCGAAATACCGGGAAAAAAAGGGCTGCATGCAGAGCTTTCTCTTCCATCCAAAAGCCAGGCCGAAAGCTGGTGGACCTCATTATAATCAATGGCGTCTGTCCAGCGCAGTACAGTTCTGTCCAGAGATGTAGCTGTTCGGCCGCATGGATTCCCCTTTCCTGCTCCCCAAATGGGAACCCCGAGCGTAGATATGAAGCCACCCTTATACTCATTACTCTCATTCATAAAGCTCTCCATAGTGCTGCTCCTCCCTATAGTTCCTCCCTCATCTCTGTCTACTGCCTTACCCATGCTCTCTGTTCTGCTAATGGTTTTAGAGTAAAGGTGCCCAAACAGTTTCAACAACTTTTGGATAAACGATTGTTCATCTGATGGCTGTTTCCACCAGTTCCTCCATACTCACGAACGTTTGGGTCAGTAGAACATACATGTATTTAGGGAGCTAAACCACAGCCTGTCAGCTCTAGCGGCGGCTGATCTCCTGGGGAACAAAAGGGTTGGGCATTGAAATTCAACGTTCCTGATATTTCTTTTACCCCAACATCATCTGTTGGGGAAAGTTAAGCTGCCCTTATTCATATCAGAGAGTCGTCCAGCTCCGCCGTTATTGGTAGGTTTAGATGACAAAGCCTTAGTGTATATGTGGGGGCTTAAGCTCCTCTCACACTCTCATCACCAAGACTTTTCTCAAGCTGCACCAATTCACTAGAATGTGCTACCCCAATCCGTTTAATCACCAGTATTCACAGTTTTTAAGCGTGCCCCAAAACATCTCCTTAAACAAGCCTAACGCATTCCCTAATCTAGAATCTAAACACCCATATAGAATTAAAATGCTTTGGCAAACGCTGATCCAATTTTGCGCACAAGCTGCAAGTAAAGTGAGAAATCTGGTAGGCCATGTCAGCGATATAACGGCCATTTTGAATGCCGCCATCTTGGATTAAATTTTAATTTTTGAGAAGGTAGGCGTGTGAAATATCAAACTGGCAGAGAATTTCCCCAGAAAACAATGGTGTGCTTCATTTTAATGTAACTTCATTCGTTCGCATGTTAAAAACAGTGATTTTTCTTCATTATAGGCATGTGAATGATGGCCTTATCTCAAGCAGAACATGTTGAGATCATTCCGTAAGATTTCGATCAAAGCCACCCAAACAAACCTTCCATTTTCCAGAATGCAGTTGCCAAATTTCTTTCCAAATTCTAAGAAACAAGTTCTGTCGCTGATAAACCAAAATCTAGGTGACCAAAACCAGTTACTGATGAATCATAGATTGTAAGCTCTCATGACCAGGGCCCTCATCCCTATTGTTTAAATTGTCTATTAGTTTAATACTGTATGTAATCTCTGATTTGTGAAGTGCTGCGGATTATGTTGGTGCTACATTAATAAAGATTATCATTATCAAAGTCCTCCTTTGCGTGTTGGTTTTTCTGGAGACTAATTGGCGCAGGAGGGATGTTGTATTCTACATACCCCCACCATTCTTTCCTTCATGTCCTACTCAAGGACTATGACCAGAATACAGATTTATTGCAGGCAAACACTATCCTGTCAACAGATGGCATCTTATAATGTGCGCACGGAATATAACTGCATGCCTGGAAAGTGTCTCACCAATAATTGGACACTCAACCTTTCCTACGTGACATCACTGTCTCACCACTGGGTGGGTGTCACAAAAATGACATTAACTTATCATATCTGTCATAGTAAAGTAAACCCAGGTCCATTGTGGCACTGTAATGGGATATCCTTCATTACTCACAAAGTTTCACTGATGTTGCAACCACTCTCGTCAAGGACTCTTTTTTTAAGATTGTAGCACCAAGTCATCATAATTTCCAGACAGGAAACAGAACGTTTCTAGAACTTTTACAGTTTGAGCCTTTTTTGATATACCATATATACTCAAGTATAAGCCTAGTTTTTCAGCACATTTTTTTGTGCTGAAAAAGCCCCCCTCGGCTTATACTCAAGTCAGGGAAGGGTAAAAAAAAAATCCCACCATACTCGCCTCCCAGCCAGCATCTGTGTCCCTGGCAGTGGTGCGGCAAGCTGCTTGAATTCCTGTGTTCCTGGCGGCGATGCGGTAAGCTGCTTGAATTCTCCCTGCTGTCTTCCCCCGCTGTACTCTCTGCTCGGCTCTGTCATCCCCGCTGTCAACGCTGTGATTGGATCGAGCGCCAACCAATCATAGCCGGCGCTCGATCATTCACAGCCAATCAGTGAATCACATCCACTGATTGGCTGTGAATGATCGAGCGCCGGTTGTGATTGGCTGGAACTCGATCCAATCACAGTGCTTACTTATACAGTACTGACAGATGACAGAGCCGAGCAGAGAGGACAGCGGGGAGAATTCAAGCAGCTTGCCGCACAGACACGGATCCTGGCTGGGAGGTGAGTATGGAGGGGTTTTTTTTTTTTTTACCCAGTATATACTCGAGTCTAGCTCGGCTTATACTCGAGTCAATAAGTTTTACCAGTTTTTTGTGGTAAAACTTATTGACTCGGCTTATACTCAGGTCGGCTAATACTCGAGTATATACGGTAATTGTGATGAACAAAAAACAGCTCAAAACAGTTTGTTAATTGTAAGTAATATCTTTCAGCGCAGAGTTGATATCACTTAAATGGGCTTTACAGTTATATGTAAGTAACACTGAAAGCAATTCTGCGGTTCACAGTAAAAGCTTAGAAACACATGCTGAATATATACGTCGCCTCACGAGAAATGACTAAATGGAATAAATGGCAGAAAATAAAACAATTTATCTGATAAATTCAGGAAAAAAAGAGAAGCTCAACATCCTTATAATTACAAGTAGTGATGAGCGAACTTTTGAAAAGTTCGGTTTGGCTGCTTTGCCAAACTTTTACAAAAAGCTCGGTTTGGTACAAAGTAGTTTGAACCGAACCAGAAGTTCACCAAAACCTCTAAAACTTGTGTATAACACTGTCTACGAGCCATAATGCCTTAAGCCTTATATGGTCCCAGCGATGATTACTCCTGTGATTTTTACACAGGTGCGAACAACTCTCCATGAATAGAGGCGGAGCGGGCCGAAGATTGGTCCGATCCACTCGCCTCCATTCACAGTGAGCAGAAAGTCGTTCATAGATGAACTACAGAGAAAAGGTGGAAAACGGACAGCTCCATGTGAAAAGCTGTAAGTCGTTCACTTTTCCGTCTTTTCTATCCAGTCCAGAGCACCATGATCACTTCTTCCAGCCACTACTTGTTTCTAGTGCCTGATCAGTGTTGCCTGTGTAAGAGATAAGACCTATCCTAAATAAACAGGGAGTATTCACCCTCCCCCATGAAACTGCACATAGGTCACAATCACTACTGTTGGATGTGAACAATGGAAACCCTGACAGAGGTTGGTCACAATTAGGCTATATTCACATAAGTGTTTTTTTTTTTTTGCCAGTTCCCGTATTTTTGTTTTGTTTTTTGAACAGAAGCGCAGTTTCAAGGCATTTCCATGGGCAGGAGAACTGAAGTGTTGCTTTACTATTTTGCTGCTCCCATGATGAAACAGCTAGACGTGAAAGAACACAAGTGTGAACGTAGCCTTACAAGGCCGTCTTTTGACACACAACCCTCCTATATCTGGTCTGAGATGTCAGCAATGGATTAAATAAGTCTGGCTTCACAACACAACCCAGAGCCGGGAATCTCCATTATAAAATACACTTTCCTGCTTGGGTTTAGCAGACAAGTATGAAACAGACAGTAAACGGTCAATGTACCTTTTCCAAGATGAAAGGATGAGTCACAAGGACTTTATACTGTAACTTCCTGACAGATGGAGCTCAACAAAAGGCTTCACAACTGAACAGATTCTCTTTTAAAGGGTTGCATAGTTGTGAACTATTAATGGCCTATTCTCAGGATAGGTCATCAATAGTTGACTGGTGAGGGTCTGCCACCCAAGACGCCCGTTAATGGTCTACTTGCTGGGTCGGTGTTCTTGTGTTCTGAGCTGATTTCTGCAGGAAGCAGACAGCTCTGTTTTTACTACAGTGGCCAAGCTTGGTATTGCAGGCAAAATTCCCATAAATTTCAGTTGGAACTTAGCCTGCAATACCAAGCCTGGCCACTGCACTAAGAACGAAACTGTCTGCTTCCTGCCGAAATTGGCTCAGTGTACGACTGCACTGAGCCAGTAAGCAGATGATCTGTGCCACGTACGATTGTCAATCTCCTATTAATGACCTATACTGAAGATAGGACATCGCACATCACAGCTCTCTGCAGCGCCGGATACAAAAATAGCATAAAGTAGCTGTAAACCCCACAACCTTCTCTTAACATCATGAAACTGCATCCGTTTATGTTTTACATCCTCTGTATAATTTGGAAACACAGCTATGCAGCAGCCGTCCATAGTTATCTATTTTAATTCCTCTAGCTTTATTTAAAATAATGCCCTGATCTTTATAATGCAGGAGTTTTATCACAACAGTTCCCAGCGTGGCGCCCGGCGGAGGGGGTTTAACAGGAACTCTATAAGCTCTTTCCACAGCAAAGAAAGATGACAAAGCATCTTCCCCAATAGGTGATTTCAGCCATGCCTCAAAATATTCTCTTGGATACAGTCCTTCCAGCTTTTCTGGAACCCCCATCAGTCGCCAATTATTTCTCCTTAGTCTATTTTCTAGATCGTCTGTTTTACATTGCAAAGAATGGATAGACTGCTCACATTTATTAAATGTATCCTGCATAGAAATTGTTTTTTTCTTCCATTTCTTTAATACATATCTCTGCTTTAGACAATCTTTCAGTAACTTTCTGCAAATCATGTCTTGTAAATCCAACATCGTCTTTCAAGCTACCAACCTGAACAGAGAGGGAATACAGAATAATATTGCTTTTAGTCACAGCTAGAAACAGTTCACATAGAGTAGATTTGTTTTGTATATGATTTTGCACTAGCTTGTGCTGAAATGGCCTGCAAGATAGTATTCACAGAGGCAGATGAAGCATATAAAGCAGGGCCGTGCTTACCCTTCTCAAAAACAGAGTAAGTTAAAATATTAAAAGTCCCAGAGGAGGCAAATAGAGCTGTAGATGTTTCATAAGCTTATCTTACTGGGGTAGCAGGATGGTTTGAATGAGCAAATTCTGCCCAACTGTCTGCCACATCGTGGCATATCTCAGTAAAAGGATTATAATGGTCAAAGCATTCCATGCATTCCGCACAAACATCCTGCTCCGTATTCGATATTGCCTCCTATGTTTCACAGGCAGCCTCACAGTGCAAAGTATCCACAGTAGCATTCGCAGATGCCTACACCTGGGTGTCGTCATGAAGTGCATGTGCACCACCGTCTTCTTTCCTCCTCGTCATCGCACTAGACCTTTGATCAATAATCGTTGTGTGCATTTACACGGCAAGATGATTGCTCAAAATTTGCTCAAATGGCAGCGCTACTTAAGAGCTTATTAGTGTATAAATGAAGGCTGACGCTGTATACAGAAGACAGCCGAAGCTCTGTCTTCTGTATACAGCTGCTGTGTTCTCGGAGCCTTCAGCTGGTATCCCGCTGAGCACTCTGAGCAGGGTATACAAAAGACAGCGGGAGCGCTGTCTTCTGCATACTCCTGCTGTGTTCACAGAGCGCCCAGGTGGTAGACAGCGGAGCTGTCTGAGCAGGGTATGCTGAACACAGCTGGAGCGCTGTCTTCTGCATACTCCTGCTGTGTTCTCCAAGCAGGATACCAGCTGAAACGATAGTATTGGCGGTATCCCACTGAACTCAGCGTGCGGTCCTGATAAGACTCATTGTTGTCTTTCAACTAGCTGAAAAGACAATGAAGAGTGAATCGTTAACGAAAACTCCACGATGGTGACACGTTTAGATCCAACGATTATCGCTCAAAAGACGGCTTTGAGTGAATTTTGACCGATAATCGTCGTGTGTAATTGACACTTTAGTGCATATGGAGAAGGGCTATCATCATGACAATGGTAAACCCAATGAGATGTATGTACATGTTCCTTTACTATAGCGCTTGTGACCATGATCCACTAGATCAGCACAGGGATCCCAAAAACATTATTTCTGAGAAGTACAGTATTTTCTGCTATAAAAATAGAACTGCTGAAAAAAGGCCTTATTTTCACGCTTATGAGACAAATCTAAAATGCTAACTATCACAACACATATAGAAATACACAACTGTATACTTAAGAACATGTTATCTACAATGGATACATCCATAGCAGACAGTCATTTTCATTTCTAGTGTTGCTATGATCATAATAGTTACGTCACTCCAAGTAAAATATGTCCACTTAGGTGTATTACAGAACTCATTAGCATTTACTACTTTCCATAACAGTTGCCAAATGTTAAGGTCACAGTTATGTGATTGCACTGTCGCTGGAATTTATGACATATGACTAAAGCATGGTTTCTATATACAGTCAGTCTTCCTCTTATCAGGTCTTGGCTGTGTTCTTTGAGGTGTTGATACATTACTGTAGACTTTAGCAGCCAATTACACCATTTTCGATGTCCGGGTTTAACCTTTGTAGTATCCAGGGAATAGGAACTTCCATAGACATCAATAGAAAACTGCCTAGAAAAATGAGTAGGTGCATTGGGGACATGCCTTGGTTTTACCTGCAGCCAATGTCATACCCAGTATAATTAAGAACTGGTTCCATCATGAACCATCTGCCAAGAAATTCTCCACATAATAGGTTCTATATATACATTGAAGATTTGATAAGGATTCAGAAGTGTTCCTTGCCTAAACCTTAATCATGTCCTTCATCACATCTGCCTCCATTCTGCATCCAATGCAAGTGAACGCCAAAAATGCAGTAGGAAATATTGCCTGGACTGCAGATCTTAGACGGATATTCCCAACTCTAAACAGGTTATGCCATAAAAGTCTGATAGGTGCATGTCCCACCTCTGTGACACATACCTAACACTAGTTGTGGCCCACACTGCCCCTGGCCCAGCTCTACCAGGTGGCTGTTGGTGTTTAGACTTTTATGGGAGTTATGGAAAGAGAATAGCCGTTTCCATTGTCCTGACCACCTCAAACACAGCAGTGTTCTCATTGCAGCCATGTTTGGCCAAATTTGGAACACCCATTCAATATCTGCAGCATGCACTATATCCCACACAGAAATGCTGCAGATTAGCCCTATTGACCATTAAAAAGGATAGTCCTTATGTGGATCGACCAGTATATCCACAGCAAAATCCAGGTGTCAACCTCGGATTTCTGCTGCAGATTCTTTTGAAAAACACGTCAGATTTGTCATAGTTAATTACCCTTAATTAAGTCTAATTTCTCATTTCTTTCTAACACTTTACACAGGAAGACATGTAAGGGTCTGTATGTATATCTGTATAGACACTGTAGATATAGTTGGGTTGAATTTGGCAGAACTTGATGATTATCCATTGTGTATGGGGGTCTCCTGAATTTTCCCTGATACCAGATGTCAAAAAAGCTAAAGATCAGGCAATTGGATTTCAACAGGCCGATCCTTCGAAGCTTGGGAGATAAGCCACTCTCAGAGGTATCCAGCAGTGGCTTACTCCCCTCATTAGACATAAAACACATGCACACTTGACAGAACCCAGTATGTATCTGTATAGGGGAGTCAGGAGAGATAGCTGTAAGCCAAATGACAGCTATCTAATGTGTATGGGTAGCCAAAAGCTTGGCTTCAAGAGAGGATGGTCACATGTAAGGTTACTCCAGAAATGTGGCCCTTCAGCTTTTGAGTCTATGAATCTCTAGGCTCAGCTGATGATTACACACAAATGTGAACCAAGGTATTATTTTTATCCTTTTACACATGGCTAGAACTATACTCTTCTGTTGCATTAGATTGTGATATGTTCTGTTTGATACTGTGTTACAGAGATGTTTCATTTATGGAATAACTCCATAATGCAGAGGAGCAGGCAAAGGTGTGGTAGATAAGCCTCATGTGACACAGAGTGCTAAGCCAGCAAAACTTCAGCCCTAAACTCTCACTCAGGACCTGAAGGTTGTGAGTTCAATCCTCGCTTGGTTCAGGTAGCCGGCTCAAGGTCGACTCAGCTTTTTATCCTTTCGAGGTCGGTAAAATGAGTACCCAGCTTGGTGTGGGTAATAAATAAATTACTTGAAAGCGCCGCAGAATAAATTGGCGCTAAACAAATAGCAAGCAGCAAATAAAGCATAGTCAAATAATAAGCCAAGGTCAGGAGTGGAGAAGATGGGAAAGCTGAGAAGAAATAGCACAGGTCAAACCAGAAAACGGTCAAGACAATAAGCCATTGCACACCAGATGGATGAATTACTTAGGCACCCTATAGTGGAATAGGAAGTCTTAATTAGACAAAGACCTGGCAAGGGATGGAAAACCTGGGTATACATGCTGGCACCTTAAGAAGTATGCTGCTCACATGCAACCTCCAGGTGGCAGAGACATGAGTCCTGTGTGACAGGACGATATGGGATCTGCAACATCTGACATTAGAAAGGAGATGGGTTGCGTCCCCCGGAGGCAAGAGGAATCGGCACCTGTGGTCACTGTGTGTGACATCTCTTCTTCCTACCATTAACTATTTTCGTTTGCTTAGTAAGAAGGGTTTAAAGAGACTCTTGTGTGTTTTCTGCAACTATCCAGAAGGTTCTTGCCCCTCCCCATCCACTGCATTTCCCATGGGCACTAAATCCAAGCTTAGAGCTTCTGTGAGCCCAAATGCCTTTGCATAAGCATGCATGTACATGGGTGAGTGCGATAACGGTCCAAGAAACTCAGACTGATATCAAACTTGTAAACTAGTGATTATTTCTGCACTTCTTATGTGTTTTGCGAGAAAAATGCATCCCATTGGTGCACCTACGATTTGCACGTGCATAAAAATCTCGCAATACACAGAAATCGCACGTGACAATTGTCCGTGTAAATACACCTTTAAGCCACTTCACACATATTTGTGCATGCAATGCACAGAGAATGGAACCCACTGATTACAATGGATTCGTTAACATGTGCGTATTTTCTGGCGCATTTTAGTCGTGCAAAAAAAAAGAAGCATGCTCTATTTTTTTGCGCAATTGTGCACCCAATGTCTCCATAGAAGTCAATGGGGATACGCAAATGCTTGTGCAATATGCTAGGAGATGCGTGAAACACTGCGTAATTGTGCAGAAAAGAGAACACATCTGGAAATCATTCATTAGCCATTTCAATCAGTGTGTCTTTGTTTGCCGTGCGCAAATAAGCATGCCTTGTGAGCGCACAGTATACAGTTGCATGCGCAAAAAAGTATTGTTCAACTTGCAAATACGCAGCGCTCAGGTGCGCACGAGTACACATACGCCTGTGTGAAAGTGGCCTAAGAACGATGAATGCTTGGATTTCCTTTACACAGTGGTGGAAGCATCCATCGCTTGCCCTAGAGCTCACAGTCAACCCTACTGATAAGGGGTACGAGGATGGTTGGCCGAGAGGCTCATTGTTGGAGGCTGCTGCCTACTTACATCTCTCTTCTCTAATGACTGCAGTGATAACTATGATCAGATTGGAATATGTAAGCTCATTTGTAGTTTGGATGGATGTAGTTTGGCTTCTTACATGCAGTGTCTATCTCTATAATCAGTCATTTTCAGCAAGTCATAGGGAAAAATTGCTGCGTGTAAAGTCAGCCTAAGAAACTGATTTCTTTTTGAGTCAGGAAGAAGAAAACCTCTCCGGGACTTTTCAATTATTCAGATTTAAATTCCCAGGAAGTGAGTACTAATTGTACGAGCAGCAGCATTCGTTACGCGGCTCCTGCAGAAAAGGGAAAAAAACTGACAAGAACATTTTCTACATTTATTTCCATTAATTCTCTCTTCAGACACAGCTAGTGGAGTTTTCACACAGGATGGGCTCCCATAAAACTGTAATGAGGAGGGATTGCGGCAAGGGGGTTGTATATCTGAGACAAAGAATGGAATGTGTAGAGAAGAGAATAGGTGGGGGTAGCCATGACACCTGGAGGGTCTCAGACCACACAATGCAGAGAGGTTATGTGCAGGGACAGAGGTCACAGGAAGACGTGACCAGCAGGCTGGGGACAGCTAGCCCCAACAACCATTCATTGGTGTGCAAAAGGAACATTTATACTGTGAATTTGACTTAAAATGCAGCCCGAATTCTCTGAAATTTGGGGACATGGCTGAGGCCTCGTGAAAACCGAGCCGATATACGTTCGTGTGAATCCAGCCTAATGAAGATTCTTCATATAGGAGTCTCGGTATCTGATATACCCATTATGTATTGTGATGATCTCTTCTGTACAGAAACACATTGTAACTGTCTACATTGGATGCATAATATGTTTATGCTGTACTATTATGGCTAACACATTAGTATATTTATGCATAAAACAGAAAGAGAGAGTGTTGTCCGTAACAGCCAGTATATTGTGCAATATCAAGCACTGCTGCTGGAAGTTTCCTAATGTCATTATATCACATTTTCTGTGGATTGCTTAATGAATATATATATACATCTATACTAGCTTATATACCTGCCATTGCATGAGTTTCCACTCCGACAGCACATTCAGGGAGGCTCTGTTTTAAAAAATTTGGGGCGTGACAGTAGCTACATACTTGGTCCATTTGTCCAATTATAGCATTTGGGTGTTGATCATAGTGAATAACCTTCAAGCAACATATTGGAATGCCCTGCTGACCTTGATGCACTGGCTTTGTATTACACTTTCAGAATTCAGTCCCGATACAGTTCTGGGGTCTCTGCAGCCCTTTATGCTCTGGCTCTTTCTCACTCATTCTTAAAGTGGTTGTCCCGCGGCAGCAAGTGGGGTTATACACTTCTGTATGGCCATATTAATGCACTTTGTAATGTACATCGTGCATTAATTATGAGCCATACAGAAGTTATTCACTTACCTGTTCCGTTGCTGGCGTCCCCGTCCCCATGGTGCCGTCTAATTTCAGCGTCTAATCGCCCGATTAGACGCGCTTGCGCAGTCCGGTCTTCTCCCTGGTGAATGGGGCCGCTCGTGCCGGAGAGCTGGTCCTCGTAGCTCCGCCCCGTCACGTGTGCCGATTCCAGCCAATCAGGAGGCTGGAATCGGCAATAGACCGCACAGAGCCCACGGTGCACCATGGGAGAAGACCCGCGGTGCATCGTGGGTGAAGATCCTGGAGGCCATCTTGGTAAGGTAAGTAAGAAGTCGCCGCAGCGCGGGGATTCAGGTAAGTACTAAACCTTTTTTTTTTTAACCCATCCCTTGGGTTTGTCTCGCGCCGAACGGGGGGCCTATTGAATAAAAAAAAAAAATGTTTCGGCGCGGGACAACCCCTTTAAGTTGTTGGTCACATTGGTTGCTTGTCTCACTAGCTTAGATCCTATTTACACTGAAAGCCGATCGCTCAAAAATCGCTCAAACGACAGTTTAAATGACAGTTTTGAGCGATCATCTTTGCATAGTCTAAAGTAGCTAAGTAACTACTTAAGAGCTAAGCAGGCGGAGCGGGACATGGCCGCTATTGCTTGGCAAACAACACAGCTGTTTTGCATGAGCAAACAGCTGTATTGTTCTGTTCTCCGCACTTACAGCTCGCGTCCCGCTGTGAACTACCAGTGCAGTGGGACACGAGCTGAAAGAATCTTATCAGCGCTGCCGACTGTGATAACAGCCTGCATCGCTGATAAGAGTTCATCGCTCAATTCTAGAAAACTAAAATTGAGCGAGGAACGAATCGTGCATGAAAACGTCTTCATACCTATAGTATTTTCCAAAGGTCTGAGGCATAACTAACCTTACGGCCTCAAGCACCGTAGATGCCAGAGTACATTCCTAAATTTTTAATATTCATGTCACTGCAGACTCTAATGCACGTTAGGTGTGAAAACCATCTCACATACACTTCCGGCTCACTTTTCGTTGCTGGCACATAGCACTACTATCCTGAAGTGCCCTGTCCCTCGCCGCAGTACACTTTACGTAGACATCACATCTCATCGTGTGAATATAACTCTCATAGTGTCACTTCCCAATTCACTACAGTCCCAGTATAACTATGTTACTCGTGGAGAAATACTCCCCCAGTCTGAACTCATTCATCATAGTCTCTAATAGTGTGCACACACTAAATCGTTGTTGGACCGGTCTTACATATTTTGCAGATTTCACAGGTCTACAGGGCCATCATCATGTTTGAGGATCAAGTGCCCTGCGAGAAGAGAGACTGCTTCTCCTTCCACATGGTCTGTAATCTTTTGGCCCTTAGATCAGACCCTCTTGCTGACATGGGCTGTTCTCTCATGCGCTGCTCCCCCAGCATGGGGACAGTTAATCACACCTGATGGCTGCCGCCACGTTCTTCACAGTCCTGCATGCAATGCAGCTCTCACACTGCTGCTGCCCACACATTGGTCTGGAGTATGTCTCTAATAGGAGCTGTGACGCAGCTTCTCCTTCCTTTATAGTGTGCCTGCAGGGCACTAAGCACTTTTCCAGGCTCTAGGGGACTGGGCTTCCCTCCCAGCCAGATCGCGGACTGGAGGAGGGGCTAGACCTCACAGCCGTCAGCCGCTTTACACTGTAAGGGCTCACGTCCACGGCGTTTTTTCACCACGTATGACACATGCATGATATGCAGTGAGTGGAGGAAATGAAAGTCAATGGACATTCATTCCTCCATGCACACCAGTATGTGGACACTGCATTTACATACGCAAGAGAAATAAATCGCAGCACGCACCATTTCTGTGTATGATACGGAGCCCTTCTATGGGCAAGCATTGCGAAAGGGCAGCATTTTGAAAGAAAAATCCCACTGCGCATGTCCGAGGTATCAGATTCCCGGATACCACGGCCGGCAGAGGGAAAAAGCTCTGTATGTGTAAAACAGCGCGGGAGACCAGCGGCATTTTACTCATATGCCCAAGGCCGAAGGGGGAATGCTATGGCGTTACCCCCTTACCACCCCATATCTAAATTATTCACCACACTGAAACACAAATCATCTTATTTTACAATAGATTATACAATAGAGCGCATTTATTAAAACTGTGTAAAAAAAACTATTTTGTTGCACATAACAACCAATCATCATTCCTTAAAGGGGTTGTCCCGCGAAACAAAGTGGGTCTATACACTTCTGTATGGCCATATTAATGCACTTTGTAATGTACATTGTGCATTAATTATGAGCCATACAGAAATTTTTCACTTACCTGTTCCGTTGCTAGCGTCCTCGTTTCCATGGAGCCGTCTAATTTTCAGCGTCTAATCGCCAAATTAGACGCGCTTGCGCAGTCCGGGTCTTCTTCTTTTCTCAATGGGGCTCCGTGTAGCTCCGCCCTGTCACGTGCCGATTCCAGCCAATCAGGAGGCTGGAATCGGCAATGGACCGCACAGAAGCCCTGCGGTCCACCGAGGGTGAAGATCCCGGCGGCCATCTTCAGCAGGTAAGTAAGAAGTCACCGGAGCGCGGGGATTCAGGTAAGTGCTGTCCGGTGTTCTTGTTTAACCCCTGCATCGGGGTTGTCTCGCGCCGAACGGGGGGGGCTGTTGAAAAAAAAAAAAAACCCGTTTCGGCGCGGGACAACCCCTTTAAACTGCTCTAGTAAAATGAAACCTGTGCTATGATTGACTGCTATGGGCAACAAACAGTTGGAACCCTCCAAGTATTTTAAGCTTGATCATGAGAAGTATGTGTAGCAAGTTTGGTTGAGATTAGAGATGAGCGAGCACCCAAATGCTCGAGCTTTTCGTAAAATTCCAGAGCTCTACTTGAGTAATGAACCCCACTCGAGCATTTTTGTATGTGGGACGCTGGGTCCCGAGCTTTTTTTTTTTTTTCTTGGTTCGTCTCTGTCTCTCTCCCTTTCTCTCTCCCCTGCCTGCCAGACAAAAAATTTGCCATTGACGCGCGCTGTGTCGCAGTGAGGAGGAGCCAAAAACTGGGGTGGGGTCAAACACGCCTTGATGCTCGTTCGAGTAATGAGCACCATTTAGTACGCTAATACTCGAACGAGCATCAAGCTCGGCAGAGTATGGTCGCTTAACTCAAGTTTAGATCCATCAAAGCATAAAGGAGCCCATGAGGAACAAACACTAATATACAAAAACCTTTCACCTGATTTTGTCATCCCCCTGTGTTCAATGGGAATCTATGCCATAGTTCATATGGTGCTGATTTGAAATCCACATCATGGAGAACAAAGAGTTGACATGTCCACTCTTGGAGTGGTTTCCATGCGGATTTGCTGAATTATATGGGGCTAAATCCATGTGCGGATCTGTAGCATTTTAAAATATAACCCCCCTGCAGAAATTCAAGGGTCAGTGTTGGATTTCTGCTGCGGATTATGTCCGTGTGAACGAGGCCTATCACACTGTGAAGATTCTTCTGTTGGGTGATAAGAGTGCAACTTTGTATCGCAGTGCACATACTATTGCTTGTTTTGACATTCTTGCAGTTGAACTTTGTATCACAAGTGACCTTATCCTGAGGTTTACCTCTCCCATTGGTTATTCTAGCTACTTTTGCAATACTTCTGATGCTAACTTCCTATTTTGCTTGTATGCTATTACATTTCCTCGGGACGATCATTGATCTACATAGTTATTGGCAGAGTGTTTGAAGACGTTCGGCATCAGGACTGAAATCCTTCCATTTCTGTGGATTGCTTGTAATAAAACTTACTGATTGATGCCCGTCTCCGAGTGCCCCCACCGGGTTCTTTGTTGTTCTGTGCTATAAGGAGTTGGATCCTACCTGAGCACCAACAAAGGAGTGACATGCTCTAGCCAATATATTTGATGCATTTCCATACTGTGAGATGAAATGTAATTCTTCTTGAGTACATTTCTTTGCAGTGCAGTTCCTGTAGAGCGGAAGCTTTGCACAGTTTTGTACCTCTTGTGGAAAAATGGGATGGCGGAAACTTAAATGGGATCCCCTTTCCACAGGTTTTATAGTAGCTGCAGTGCGCCTCTATGTTACACTGGTGGGCGCCACTGTATATGTGAGCAGTAGAGATGAGCGAGCACCCAAATGCTCGGGTCCGCGTTATTCGAGTCGAGCTTTTCGTAAAATTCGAGAGCTCTACTCAAGTAATGAGCCCCACTGACTGCAATGGGAGACTCAAGCATTTTTGTATGTGGGACGCCGGGTCCCAGGCTCTCTTTCTCTCCCTCTCTCCCTCTCTCTCCCTCTCCCTCTCTCTCTCTCTCCCTCTCTCTCTCCCTTTCCCTCTCCCTCTCTCCCTCTCTCTCTCCCTCTCTCTCTCCCTCTGCCTGCCAAAAAATTTGCCATTGACATGCGCGCTGTGTCGCGGCGGGGACGGGCCAAAACAGGCACGTCACAGTGGGGAGGAGCCAAAAACTGGGGCGGGGTTGAACACGACGTGATGCTCGTTCGAGTAGCGAGCCCCACTGACTACAATGAGAGACTCAAGCATTTTTGTATGTGGGACGCCGGGTCCCTCCCTCTCTTTCTCTCTCCCTCCCTCTCTCTGTCCCTCTCCCTCTCTCTCTCTCTCTCCCTCCCTCTCTCTCTCCCTGCCCAAAAATTTGCCATTGACACGCGCGCTGTGGGGAGGGGCCAAAACAGGCACGTCACAGCGGGGAGGAGCCAAAAACCAGGGCGGGGTCCAACACGGCGTAATGCTCGTTCCAGTAACGAGCACCATCGAGTATGCTAATACTCGAACGAGCATCAAGCTCGGCAGAGTACGTTCGCTCAACTCTGGTGAGCAGTAATAAGTGTCGTAGATTCACTACGATATTGTTGCACGTGGCTGGCATAAGCCTTGGGTGAAGGAGTTTAATACTCTAAAGCCTTGTTTTGCATCTTGTTAGCTGCAGAGTAATGTGATACTACAAGGGAAAGTTATTCTTACATGTGTGAGTCAAACAGCAAACAAGGAAAGTCCATAAAGGACTGTACTATTCTGAGAAAGGCGCTGAGCATTTGTGTACACAGCAATGTTTGTGAAATTCTTGAGTCACACAATGACTTGGTTAGAGTACTTTTAGAGGAGCCGATTGGACGGTCGAGCGAGTGACGTCATCATTAGCCCGTTCACTCTGTTTAGACACAGAGATACATCGTTGGCTCGTTCAAACATGAAATCCTTCAGTCTGTGACATTCGCTGTGTAAGTGACTGAGAAGGACTGAATGAGCTCAGTTTAAACCAAATTATAAGTGACCGAGCCAACGATGGCTTTTATGCTGCATAAAAGGAGCGACGGGTGATTATCGTTCGTCGTTGGCCAATATTTTGACTAAACGATTATTATCGTTCACTCTTAAATGATTTTCTGAATGAATCGTTCCATCTAAAAGCTCCTTTAGTGATGTGCACTCCTCATTCACTGTTATGTACTAAGGATCACGTATTCCATTGTCTACCCAACAAGCTCATCCACCTAGACAATTACAAGCTCTTTGTAACACTTGGCACACGTGGCCATAGCTTTACAATACGATATACTGATGGCAAATATAGATGAACAGGTGGCTCATCTAGTCTTACATATTACTGATTCTGCAGATTTCAACAGGATTTGCTGGCATTCTGATGTGTATGGGGTAACTCAAGGACAAATGTATAGGGTTAAGGATAACAAGGGTCAGTTCTATCTATGTCCAGCTTTAGAGGACCTGTCAGGTCCTCTGACATGTGGGACTGGCTGGAGACCTTCCATTCCTAGTGTTATTTCTCTTATAGCACCCCCCCCCCCCCCCCATTTACCTCCAATGCCTTCCTTTACATATGGAGCCTCACACTGGCGTACTGACTGTACTGTCAAGTGGCTGGTCTCCACCACTCAGCATTATTCAAATGTGATATTAGCACTAATCAGTGGAGACTGTCCTCTTGACAGTACACTAGTGACCAGCTCCATATGTACCAAGAGGCATTGTGGGCGAACGGAGGTGGCTACAAGAAAAATAACACCGGTTGGTCGGTGGCAGAGCAGCTGTTAAGCTATGCAGGTGATCCCCCTTGTCAGAGAGCCTGACAGGTCCTCCTTATGGGATATATTTGGGAATTTCAATAGTTAGCCCATGTTTTATATAGACCAGCAATGTCTAATGATTGAGGGTCCCACCCCCACAAATCAGTATAGGTGCTGTGGCACTCCTCTTCATTCTGCTGATCAGTGTAGGACTCCATCAATCATACATTAAATTGATCTTCCAGTCCCTGGAGAATATTTTTGTGGGGGATAGTTATATTTCCTAGCGTTGTCCTCTTCCCAATTTAGCCACAGATATGCCAGGTCCTGGGACCCCTCTATATAAGTCCAAGATGGCCACGATGATTCTTAGACTTCCCGATACCCACTGCGCACTGGTGGTGCATTGGTAGTCTTAGACATTATAGACTGTTCTGATTGGCCAGTGCTACTCATGTGAGGCCAATGAGGAAGCAGCATACAGTGTCTTACTACTGAGTCCATGTTAGGTATATGAAGAGGGAGCCCTAGGAAGAGGAGGAATGGTGGCTGAAACAAGAAGAAGATTGCACAAGATAATGTAACCCTCCTTCTCCGATCCTTGAACAACTTTTGTCCCAGGAATGGAGGGTTGCTTTAATGACAACAACAAACATTTGTAATAAAACCTTTCACACATAAGAGACTCCAAGTGTAGTTTGGAAATTGTTAAATTGTTGGAGCTGTGGAAGAAGGAAGTCAGTATTTGACATCCAAGTGCTCTTCCACCCAATACCCACTAGGTACATTTCACAGGAAGTTAATGAAAGACTCAGTAAGGATGGCTTTACACGGCCAATAGTCACCCAAGTAATTACTCAAAAGAGCGCTTATGGGTGACTATTCCAACATGGGTCCCCGACAGTGCATGTGAGCAAGAATGGCTTACTTGTCGGGAGCCTAATGGTTTTTAGCTCTCCTAAAAACGAACAACTGTTGACCCATGTAAATAGGCAGTGGTTTGTCTATAAATGACTGCCTTTTTACTCTGAATGGAGGTGGGTGGCCGGAAGAGATCTGCGGTGTGCTCTGCCTCCCTTCAGTGAATGACTATTGCTCCTGTATGAAAGCGCAGGAGTGATAATTGTTAGCACGGCTGTTGGGTGCTTAAGCACCCGACAGTCATTCAATGTAAGCCACCCTAAAGATAGGGGAACACGGCTATAGCTGCCAGTTAGCAACTTACATTGGACAGCACATGGATACCCTCCCGTATACTGTCCGATACACAAGAACAATAGAACAATGCACACAGACATGCATGTCCTATTTCCCACATGCTATGAGTTTTTTGAAGTCGACCATGTTAAAAAAATGTGCAAGTGTATAACCCCATGGGCTATAACGGAGCTGTGTGCTGTTCGTGGAACCACATGGACATGATACAGCCGTCTGCCACTAGCCTAAACCTTTGGAGTGTGGGAGAAAACCAATACAGACACAGGTGGAACTTACAAACTCTTTGCAGATATTGTCCTTTGTCAGTTTCAAATACAGAACTTCAGCATTGCATGGCAATAATCATGCCAACCACTGAGCCACCAGGCTGCCCAACGACCTATTCTATAAGGCATTCTGAGTAGAGGGGAATCCCATTTTTGAGACACTTATCTATCCACATTCAGTGTATCTCACCCTGAAGAACCTGGTACATCAGTGATTTCATTGGGAACTGGGTAATGTTTAATTTTCCCTATGGTGGCGTTGTAAAAATATTGAACACTTGCTGCCAAGCTCCTCAACAGGGCACCCTACAATTTCTTTTAAAGGGGTCTTTCGAAGTGTACAACCCCTTTTAAGCTGGCCATAGTCACAATACAACACTATTCCAATAAGTAGATGTTTTCATAACCATTCATGTTGAAAGTGTTCTAAATATATCTGGAGTGTAGCAGCTAACTGAGGTAACCGTATGACTAATATGTTCTAGCACTTGTACACCCAGATGACAACAGGTTACTCAGCCTAAAAGCCAAGGAAGTTGGACGTTGTCAACTTTTTGGCCACCTAAGTTTGTGAACAGTTATGGACTTTTATCTTCCTGACTGCTATAAGAGTGAGTGGAAAATTGGAAAGTAAATCATCCATGGAAGAAATGACTATCGTGTTCGGAAAGATGATCTGTACTTTTGGAGCAGAACACGTCGATCCAGGATGAGCGCTCCATTAGCGAGCCTTTGAGGGACCTGACTGGCTGCCTTAGTTTACTGTGAAATACAAGTCAATTGTAAGATCCGAGAGCTCCATGCCTGGAACATTGGGTGCTCGTATCAACACCCTTCTACTCAAGGAACATACGCCAATAGACGCGGCTGACGTTACAAACCCATTGTACAATTCGGGATCCAATATGGATAAATGAGATCCTTGCTGTCATCTGGAGCTCTACGTTTCTACCTAATGCTGTCCACACAGAGCGATCCGGAAGCAAACAGCGGAGAAGAGATTTATGGCCCCTTTAGGTCCACAGATGCACCAAATTCGCAACATCTTTCATCACATTCGGTTGTGTGAAATGTGGGGAATGCAGAGTTACAGGTTATTGTCCGGGAGTCTAAATGAATAAAGAGGGTTGTCAAAAATTGGGGGTATATACTGGAAAGGTAAGAAAATAACTAAAGTTATACGCACTAGTAAGATCCCCTGCCTCTTCAGGTCTGCATTCCGGTCCTACCTGGCGGGCTTTGTATACATACGTAGTGGTGACATGCCCGTATACCCATGTGACCGCTGCGGCCAATCACTGGCCTCACAAGTTCAGCACGAGATTGCTGGGGCTAGTGCATGTACAGCAGGTCAATGCTCCAAGAGATGAAACAAAGACCTATGGGCACCATTAAAGTGGCGGCTCTGTCGCAGGGCATGGCAGCAAACAAAGATGCAACGATTGAAATGGCCAATTAGTCTTAAGGAGTTCCAGATGTGTTCTTTCTCCAGTGGAATTACGCAGCGTATTACGCCTTTCCTGGTAAATGGTGCGCAGCCTGTTGACTTTTATGCGGACCTTTAGAGCACAAATGTGCAGAAAGGTAAAGCGCACTGCGGGGGTGTGGGGGGTGGGCAACCGAAATGCATACGGAAAATACAGGAATGTGAACGAACCCATTGAAAGGACGCCAATCTTTTTTAAAAATGTATTTAATAACACTTCCTGCTCTTCGCATATGTACTTAAAATCCTGGAAACACCTTTAACAGTGGGTGTTCCCTATTCAGGACCCCCATCTGCTAGGCAAAGTGGCTACAGGAATGTAAATACTGCTATCCCATGAGTTTTGGCATGTAAGTCTATATACATGTATACAGATAGGCTCTAGCTATATATGGGGTATATTCGTTTATTGTGGTTATTATATACATGTACAGTATACATATGTATTAGAGTATACTGTACAAGTATATAATACCCACAATAAAGGAATATACCCCATATATAGCTAGATCTAATCTGTATACATGTATATACACTTACATGCCAAACCTCATGTGGGACTATTACTGTATATACATTTGGCATATAACTCGATATGAGGTACATTCCTGGACTGCAGCGATATCACATGAAAAAAACGTGCAAGAAAAATGCCAGTGTGCAGGAGCCCTTAGGTTGTGCTGGCTGGGATCTGTTGTGCTACATAGGGTTCTAGCAGCACAGCCCTACAGGTGTGGAATGGTTGAGTTGGCTGGGTTTGGTGTTCTCCTGCTAGCCAATCACCACCGGTCTGGTTGCAGATAAATATCCTCCCTCTACAAGAGGAAGCTGGTATCCCTTCACTCTAGGGTTTGTCGGTCCTGCATGCCTGTACATGTGTTATGTGCTAAACAGGGGCTTGTCCAGGGTTTGTGCAGGTGGCCAGACATTAGGCGTGGACAGGCCTGTTCTGTGTATATGGTGTGAACAGCGTCATGTTCTGTATGTCTGTGCTGGTGGCTAGACATGAGGAGTGAACCATGCTGTTCTATGTGCTTGCTCTGTCTTGCATACTAGCCCAGGTGTGTTTGGTGTCTTGTGGGTTCATGTCTGTTCTTACGTTTATTTTATGACAGTTTGTTGCTGCTGAGTCATTTACCATTTCTGGGTTAGGGTTGCCCTTAGGGTCCTCTGGTACATGCTGTCTTGCTAGTGTAGGGACCCGCAAGACAACGAGGAGCCTTGATCGTGGCTTGTGGGCTTAAGTATTTTGGCCAATATATGAACCAATACCTCGTACTTTTATAGCTTTAACATCTGCTTATGTGTACAAGTATGCAAGGTGAGTGTTTTGGTCATTTGTCAGTCCCTATGTTATGTCTGTCCATCAGTCCAGTCCGCAGTTCTGTCATGTTTGTGTCTTCTGCCAGTACGTCCAGTCTGAGTCTGATCCTGTCACTGCTCCTGGTGGTCCCTAACCCCTTGGTTAACCGATTCTGGGTCACATTCGTGTGGGCCCGGTGTTTACTTGCCCTCATGAACGTAACAACTGCGTAAGGAACATCTACTCAATAACGGGTTGGACCTTTTTGGGTAACCACGGCTTTCAGATATTAGGGAACAGATTCTACAGGTGGCAAACATCCTCCATACTCCACTTGGCCCATTAAGCTGTGCCATCAGATGGTGCACATTTTGTGGATAAGTGGAAGCAGATCTCACAGCCCTTTCTAGCATATCCCAAACATGTTCAATGGGGTTACAGTCTGTTGAGTTTGGGGGCTAAGGAAGTGTGGAGAATTCATTGTAGTGTTCCTCCAACGACTCCACAGTGATCTGAGCTCGATGACACGGAGCGCTGTCCTGCTGTGGTCAGAGTTGACTACCTGTAGATATCAGTGCAGATGGTCAGCTAACAGGTTCCAATGGCACTCCCCACGCAAGGATTGTGATATGATGACCAACGGTCTTAGACCATAGCAAAAAAATGCCCACAAGACTATGAGATCACCACTACTGGCCATTTGAACCCCAAGACTATACACATGGGATATGGCTTCATTCTGCTTATGCCAGATGCGGACTTGGCCATCCGTATGACTCGGCAGGAAAGAGGACTTGTTAGTCCTGATGACCTTCCACCATGTGTCCAAGGTCCACTGATGTCTTTCCTAGGCCCATGTGAGGCGTTTCTGGAAATGTTACGGGGTCATCAGAGGTGTGTGTGTGTGTGTGTGTATATATATATATATATATATATATATATATATACTGTATATATAACACACACAGCTTTTATATCACGGGAGGCGCAGACACAATGACTTGGCTCGATTCTACTACTATATAATGCAGTCCCCATCCCATACAATGATCACGGGTGACAGTGGCCTCATGTATGTATAGTGTCACCACACGGGTGATAGCGGCCTCACGAATGTATAGTGTCACCACACAGGTGATAGCGGCCTCATATATGTATAGTGTCACCACACAGGTGATAGTGGCCTCATGTATGTATAGTGTCACCACACAGGTGACAACGGCCTCATATATGTATAGTGTCACCACACAGGTGACAACGGCCTCATGTATGTATAGTGTCACCACACAGGTGATAGCGGCCTCATGTATGTATAGTGTCACCACACGGGTGATGGCGGCCTCATGTATGTATAGTGTCACCACACAGGTGATGGCGGCCTCATGTATGTATAGTGTCACCACACGGGTGATGGCGGCCTCATGTATGTATAGTGTCACCACACAGGTGATGGTGGCCTCATGTATGTATAGTGTCACCACACAGGTGATAGCGGCCTCATGTATGTATAGTGTCACCACACAGGTGATAGCGGCCTCATGTATGTATAGTGTCACCACACAGGCGATGGCGGCCTCATGTATGTATAGTGTCACCACACAGGTGATAGCGGCCTCATGTATGTATAGTGTCACCACACAGGTGATAGCGGCCTCATGTATGTATAGTGTCACCACACAGGCGATGGCGGCCTCATGTATGTATAGTGTCACCACACAGGTGACAACGGCCTCATATATGTATAGTGTCACCACACAGGTGATAGCGGCCTCATGTATGTATAGTGTCACCACACAGGTGATAGCGGCCTCATGTATGTATAGTGTCACCACACGGGTGATGGCGGCCTCATGTATGTATAGTGTCACCACACAGGTGATGGCGGCCTCATGTATGTATAGTGTCACCACACGGGTGATGGCGGCCTCATGTATGTATAGTGTCACCACACAGGTGATGGTGGCCTCATGTATGTATAGTGTCACCACACAGGTGATAGCGGCCTCATGTATGTATAGTGTCACCACACAGGTGATAGCGGCCTCATGTATGTATAGTGTCACCACACAGGCGATGGCGGCCTCATGTATGTATAGTGTCACCACACAGGTGACAACGGCCTCATATATGTATAGTGTCACCACACAGGTGATAGCGGCCTCATGTATGTATAGTGTCACCACACAGGTGATAGCGGCCTCATGTATGTATAGTGTCACCACACAGGTGATAGCGGCCTCATGTATGTATAGTGTCACCACACAGGCGATGGCGGCCTCATACATGTATAGTGTCACCACACAGGTGATGGCGGCCTCATGTATGTATAGTGTCACCACACAGGTGATGGCGGCCTCATACATGTATAGTGTCACCACACAGGTGATGGTGGCCTCATGTATGTATAGTGTCACCACACAGGTGATGGCGGCCTCATGTATGTATAGTGTCACCACACAGGTGATGGCGGCCTCATGTATGTATAGTGTCACCACACAGGTGATGGCGGCCTCATGTATGTATAGTGTCACCACACAGGTGATAGCGGCCTCATGTATGTATAGTGGCCTCTCATGTATGTATAGTGGCCTCTCATGTATGTATAGTGGCCTCTCATGCAATGATGTCCTCCTCTCAGGTAACATCATCTAGTCTCTGTGCCCGCACCGCCCTGCACTGCTCCCGGCCCCGGCGTGTGGTATCCCCGTTGTGTCCCGTCCTCGGTAACCCCGGTGTCCCGCTCCGAGCCGCCCTCATCCGGCGCACAGGCCGCTCACTCTCCCGGCCGCCCCGTGATGAGGACGGAGGCTGGAAGTGACGACATCCGGGGCGGCCCGTGTGTCTCCAGCGGGTGTGAGGAGAGCAGCGGGGAGAGCCGGAGAGAGGAGCCGCGGCCGCCATCATGTCTATGGAGGACCCATTCTTCGTGGTGAAGGGGTGAGCGCTGCGGCCTGTGTGCCGCCATGGCGGGGGGCGAGGAGGGCACTGTGTGTGTGAGGAGCCGCGGAGCCCCCCCGGGCCGCCATCATTATCCCCGGTGGCCCCCCAGCCGCTTGTTATACAGTGGTCTACAGTAAACAATATTGCGCGTTGACCTTTGGCCCCGTCTACATTGGACGCCGCGTAAAAAAAAGTGCGTTTAGACGGAACATCGTGCAAACAAACCGCCAGATCGTTCGAACTTGAACAATAAACGCTGTGTGTAACCACGGCAACAGTGAGCAATAATTCATCTCAAGCAAGAAAGCATCGTTCGGGGTAAACGGCGATCGTTCAGTCGTTCTCATTCGTCGTTACGGTGAACGCAAGCGATTTATCTGCCTCTAACTTTACTATCGTTCGCCTGTGCAAGAGAAAAAGCGTTACGCGTAAAAGCACTCAGCCCCCCCATCACACATGCGTATGCGCGAGCGCCTCAGCGCAACGTTTTTCAGGTGGCTGACTCGTCTTAAGAGTTCCACATGTGTTCTTTCTCCAGCGAAATTACGCATCTCCTTGCACTTTTGCGCACCCCTTGGGATTTCCATGAGGACCTTCTGGTGCGCAGAAAAGTAGAGCACGCTGCGCAAAATTAAATAAAAATGGGAATGAACCCACTGAAATCCGTAGCGCACCAGTCCGGGTTGGTATTACAGGCATGGAATTCAATGGGAGCTACGCCTGCAGTACCGACCCGGGCCACTGCGCTATGGACAGCGCTGTCTGTTTCCGTCTCTGTCCACAATGACAGTGGCCAGGTAAACAGCTGATCGTTAGGAATCCCAAGCGGTGGATTCCCACCAATCAAATGCTAATCTGAGAATAGGTAATCAATATTATTACCTATAGCTGCCCAATCATCGGGCTTTGTGAAGGTGCGGACCAACAAGTGAACGCTCGTTCGTTGGCGATCGCTTCTTTTACATGGCACAAAAAAAATCATTGTTGGTGGCACATCTTCCCATGTGAATGGGAGATGTGCCACGGACGGACAATCGTATGAATGATCGTCCATCCCCGGATCGGCCTGTATAAAGGTCTGGTAGACGAGCGCCGATCTCATTGATCAGTTTTGACTAGCAGAGCCAATGGCTTTGTATAGAAATCCTGCAGTAATAGCCGCCCATGGACATGCCATGTTATCAGATTCTCCCCCGCTCACGAGTGGAAATCAACCGCGATTTACCTCTCGTGGGGGAGAATGGCAGCGTGTCCTATTAATGGTGGAAAATCGTGTGGACGGCTTCCGTTGCAGTCAATGAAAGACATTCATCCCACGATACTTCGCAGGAAATTGCGCCGGCGCCTCACGCCCTGCACTGTGCGTGGGCGCCGGCTCACCGCGGATCCGGAGAGGTGAGTATGGGGTCTTATGATAGAACCCGGCGGGACTGAGCAGACCCCGTTTACTATAATGGGGTCTGTTTGGTTTCCGTCCGACTGGCTGAAATAACAGCGTGCTGCGCTACTGGGTTTTTTGTTTTTTTTTAGTGGAAATCAGCAACAAAGGTTCCGGAATAGAATCACTGCCGCTGATGTGAACGAGGCCGTACTGAGAATCTGCCCCATACTGTAAGCCGAGGTCCGCTCATACCAGTGAATGTGCTTACAGCGTACTGGCGGATATTCAGGATCAGCAGTTTTCTGCACACATCCCCTCTGCGGCTGCCGGTCTGGGAGGGGGCATGGAGGGACGTCTGGGAGGGGGCATGGAGGGACGTGTAGGAGCTGCCAACAGCTTGAGTTCTGAGGGATCTGGGACTGGTGGGGAGGTAACTTGTTCCTGACCCTTCCATGGTCTTCTGGCTCACAGAGCTTACTCTCCGAGGATGGAAATCCGTGCCGGTCATGTGGTGCCACACAAGTGCGCGGGATATTGCAGGACGGCCTCTTAGAACTGTACTGTAGTAAGCCATAATCCTGTGTGATCGCCACATGACCAGGACAGAGCTTCATCCTCTGAAACAACACAACGAAGGTTTCCATTCACTGACTGCAGGTAAGAGCTGAACGGTGAGGAATTGATACTTTGTATAACTTTTAGTTATATGATGAACAATCTTAATTTTCCAAAACTAAAAATGCCCTTTAATTGAATTAAAGGGGCTATCCCTTATCCTTAGGACAGGGGCTAACTTTATGATTGACGCTGCCGAGACCCTGAGCAATCCTGAGAATAGGGGTCTCATGTCCCGCTCTCTCGTCCCTGCAGGGTTGCTTCTCCAACCTGCAGTAAAGTCAGATTGAATGGAACGCTTGTCGCTGGTGCTCGTCCGTCACTCCATTCATTTCATTGGGTTGATGGAAATTGCCGGGCGCTTGTACTCGGCCATCTCCAGCAGTCCATTGAAAGTGAATGCAGCGGCACCGCACATGCCTGGCCATCACTCCAGTCAATCCTCCTCTTCATTGTGAGGGTGGGAGAAAAGGAGACCCCCGTTCTTGGGATTGGTGAAGGACTCAACAGTGAGACCCCCATCAGTCATAAAGTTATTTGCTATCCTTCAGATATGGCATAACCAATAGAGATGAGTGAGCATACTCGCTAAGGACAATTACTCGAGCGAGCATTGTCCTTAGCGAGTACCTGCCCGCTCGGAAGAAAAGATTCGGCTGCCGGTGTGGGTGACAGGTGAGTTGCAGGGGGGAGAGAGAGATCTCCCCTCCGTTCCCCCCTGCTCTCCCCCGCTGGCACCCAAATCTTTTCTTCCAAGCGGCCAGGTACTCGCTAAGGACAATGCTCGCTCATCTCTAATAACCACCTTAAATGTGTTAAACTCCATTCATTAAACAAGTGCGGTATTGGGGTGGGTGATGCACGCTTACTACAGGAAAATCAATTTTCAGTGTTTTCTTTTTTTTTTTTCTTTTTAGGGAAGTTCAAAAAGCGGTGAACACTGCACAGGGCTTATTTCAGAGGTGGACGGATCTTCTCCAGGACCCCTCCATTGCCACACGAGAAGAACTGGACTGGACTACCAATGAGTTGCGCAATAACTTAAGAAGCATTGAATGGGATCTTGAAGATCTTGATGAGACGATCAATATCCTTTAGAGTGGAGTAACATTTAGAGCTCGTTATTTAGTATTAGGACCCATTCACATCCGCGCTTGGGGGCTTTTTCCAGAGCTTCCAGCACAGATTCGGCATTACATTTCGGAAGTAGTAGAGCAGCATGCTGCGCTGTTTTGACCAGAAAACTTTCTGGCAGCATGCCGGAGGCTGGGCAGACCTTGTTTTAGTTAGTGGGGCCCGTCTGGCACCGGCGTGTGCCAGATCTGGCATTTCGGGTATTTTTGTTTGGCTCCTATGATATCAATCTCGCAGGTATGAATGAGACCTAACTTGCAGTAAAACAATGTACAGATGAACAATTATGATAAAGCAAAGTATTAATTAATCTGGGATGGTAAGTGAGAACGGGTTCGCTCGGAGTCCATGTTGCAGATCTATTACCAATGTTGGGTTCCAGTGGACTCAGTTCTAGATTACATAAAGGTTTCAGTCATGTGCAAACTCTGTTGGCTGTTTCATAGTGGACATCATACGTTATGTGAAACGGTGTTAGTCCATAGAACAACTGCGGCAGCACCGCCATGAACTTTAAGCTTTGTAGCTGAGGTCTTATTGCAGTTCCTTATTATAAACCAAATGAACTTCCACCTTTGAGCAATGAAGCGTAAGTGTAAGGTTTTTTTTGTGATTGTACGTATACAAGTATCAAGACGTAGTTGCGATGTTGTGCTAAGAACACAGCCCTCCCTCCTCCTAGTAAAGGCAGGTTTATGTATAAATTAGACCAGGTCTAAATAGTGACTCTTAAAAGTAGAATACCAAGACCGTCCCCCATCAGAATAATGGAAAGCATACAAGATGTAGTTGGAGCAGCTTTGTTTGTCAATGAGGGTGCATGAAGTTTCCTCGGTCATAAAGTTAACGCCGTAAGACTGTAGAGCGTCTGGTGATAGTCCGAGTAGGCTGGGAGGTGTAGTTGGTTCAGGTTGGTAATGTCATAAGACTGTAGAACGTCTGGTAATAGTCCGATTCGGCTGAGAGGGGTAGTTGGTTCAGGATGGTAATGCCGTAAGACAGTAGAGTGTCTGGCAATAGTCCGAGTCGGCTGGGAGGTGTAGTTGGTACAGGTTGGTAATGCCGTAAGACTGTAGAGCGTCTGGTAATAGTCCGAGTCGGCTGGGAGGTGTAGTTGGTACAGGTTGGTAATGCCGTAAGACAGTATAGAGTGTCTGGTAATAGTCCGAGTTGGCTGGGAGGTATGGTTGGTTCTGCTTGGTAATGCCGTAAGACAGTAGAGTGTCTGGTAATAGTCCGAGTCGGCTGGGAGGTGTAGTTGGTTCTGGTTGGTAATGCCGTAAGACTGTAGAGCGTCTGGTAATAGTCCAAGTCGGCTGGAAGGTATAGTTGGTTCAGGTTGGTAATGCGGTAAGACTGTAGAGCGTCTGGTAATAGTCCGAGTCGGCTGTGAGGTGTAGTTGGTTCAGGTTGGTAATGCTGTAAGACTGTAGAGCGTCTGGTAATAGTCCGAGTCGGCTGGGAGGTGTAGTTGGTTCTGGTTGGTAATGCCGTAAGACTGTAGAGCGTCTGCTAATAGTCCGAGTCGGCTGGGAGGTGTAGTTGGTTCTGGTTGGTAATGCCGTAAGACTGTAGAGCGTCTGGTAATAGTCCGAGTCGGCTGGGAGGTGTAGTTGGTTCAGGTTGGTAATGCCGTAAGACTGTAGAGCGTCTGGTAATAGTCCGAGTCGGCTGGGAGGTGTAGTTGGTTCAGGTTGGTAATGCGGTAAGACTGTAGAGCGTCTGGTAATAGTCTGAGTCAGCTGGGAGGTGTAGTTGGTTCTGGTTGGTAATGCTGTAAGACTGTAGAGCGTCTGGTAATAGTCCGAGTCGGCTGGGAGGTGTAGTTGGTTCAGGTTGGTAATGCCGTAAGACTGTACAGTGTCTGGTAATAGTCCGAATCAGCTGGGAGGTGTAGTTGGTTCTGGTTGGTAATGCCGTAAGACAGTAGAGCGTCTGGTAATAGTCCGCGTCGGCTGGGAGGTGTAGTTGGTTCAGGTTGGTAATGCGGTAAGACTGTAGAGCGTCTGGTAATAGTCTGAGTCGGCTGGGAGGTGTAGTTGGTTCTGGTTGGTAATGCCGTAAGACAGTACAGCATCTGATAATAGTCCGAGTCGGCTGGGAGGTGTAGTTGGTTCAGGTTGGTAATGCCGTAAGACAGTACAGCATCTGATAATAGTCCGAGTCGGCTGGGAGGTGTAGTTGGTTCAGGTTGGTAATGCCGTAAGACAGTACAGCGTCTGGTAATAGTCCAAGTCGGCTGGGAGGTGTAGTTGGTTCAGGTTGGTAATACCGTAAGACAGTAGAGCATCTAGTAATAGTCCGAGTCGGCTGGGAGGTGTAGTTGGTTCAGGTTGGTAATGCCATAAGACAGTACAGCATCTGATAATAGTCCGAGTCGGCTGGGAGGTGTGGTTGGTTCAGGTTGGTAATGCCGTAAGACTGTAGAGCGTCTGCTAATAGTCTGAACCGGCTGGGAGGTGTAGTTGGTTCAGGTTGGTAATATGGTAAGACTGTAGAGCGTCTGGTAATAGTCCGAGTCGGCTGGGAGGTGTAGTTGGTTGAGGTTGGTAATACCATGAAAGTCATTTATTCTTTTTACTTCAGACAAAGGTTTCCTTAACTCCAGTCACGTATTGTAGAAGCCAATCCCCGCAAGTTCAGTCTGGATCCTGCAGAGATGAGGCAGAGAAAAGCTTTTATCAGTGAAACACGGCAGTGTGTTAAGGTGGGAGCCACAAACACACATCACGAATATATTACCCCGTCTACCTGCAGCTCGCACGTCTTTTATGTTTCGTTTAACAGTTGGTGATCTAAAAAGACATCTCTACCTTTAGATTTTCTTTATCTTTGTCACTTGGGACCGAAGCGGCCTGCATATCATACACTCTAATTAACAGGCACAGCCTTTTGTCTTGCTGTATGTTTATGGGTCTCGTATAACAAATAATATTTACAGTCAGGGGAGCATAGTCCACAAATATATCCAGGTTGTCAGCGATTAGAAAAAAATGGTCTTTTTCCCTGAAACAGTGCCACTCTTATCCGTAGGCTGTATAAGGTATTGCAGCTCAGCCGTATGCATTATCCTACCAAAAATATTTGGACACCCCTATCGGTGTTATTAGCATATCATGTATCCTAAACCATGCTACATAAGATGCAGCCCCTTGGAGGTGTCAAGAAATGTATGGTTTGTGATGGGAACTGTCCGCTATTGTATATGCGGGTTATGCTGCTGCACACAACACGTCCAGCATGAAACAGAATGCATTGATTCATGTACAATGGTGCAAGGAGTGTCATTGGGCAGGTGAGCAATGGAAGAACGTTCTATGGAGTGACATATCTCTCTACTTCACATCAGATGTCCATACCTGGTGTGGAGAATGTCTGAGGACGCCTTTTGCCCGAGTGTGTTGTGCCAACAGTTAAGTATGGCGGAGGTTCTGTTATGGTCTGGGGGTATTTTATGTGTCGTGGTCTCGCTCCACTTGTTGTAGTGGTAATAACCATGACCCTTGGCATTCTAGATAGTAATGGGCTTGTCGCATATCCAATGTTGTTTTACGTTGGTTTGAGTATATGGATGTTTCCCAATTGGACTGGCCTGCACAGAGTCCCGACCTGAACCCTACCGAACATCGTTAGGACAAATTTGGAAATGTTGGGTCAAGAAATATGAACAGCATCCATCTACTTTGAGAGAACTCGACAGATGTTTGCAGGATGAATGGAGGGAAATACCAGCTGAAGTGCATCATACGTCAGTAGAAAATGTCATTTAGAGTATCCGATATTATTGGGGTCAATGGAGGCAGCACTACTTATTAACCTTTTCCAATCCACTGTCTGACGTCTGAAGACATTCTGATTGAAGGCTGTACAGCTCCGATGTTGGAAGACGTTCGCCAGGGTATTCTTACTGTATATTACTGGCCGCTCTGTTGTCGGGGGCCTCTTCTGCATGTCCCATACCGCAGTACTGGCTCTAGCCAGCAGACGGCGGCATTGTATAATGGCAGAAAGAGAAAGCCCCCTAGGAATCCCTGGATCCAAAATTGGATTGCAAAGGGTTAACATGTGGAAATAAATACTTCTGATTTGTTCTTGGGTGTCCAATTACTTTTGGTAGGGTATTGTACATGTGAATGTTTTAGAGCCGCAATACCAAACGCAGCGCAGGGACTGGAGGGGCGTTGGCCCTGGACAAAAGCTTACCCTTCTGTTCCGATCTGACAAGCCCTTTAAGGCATTAAATTAGAAGATCCCCCCCCCCAATAAAGCTGTTATAATGGACTGTAATAAAGTGTGCCGCCATGTACTGTTGAGTTATCTGACAGATGCCCTGATTTAAAGGGGTCTCGACCAGTGTGAGAGTATAAGGATCAGAGAGTTTGTTTCACAACTTTCCTGGCAGTTAGTACCAAATTTGGACTTCCGTTAAGTTCGTCTTTCAGCCACTAACGCAAACGTTTTTTTTCTCTCCCTTGTGTTGACGTACAGGAAATGAAGGATCAGATGACCACTCCATCTGTCCAAGCCCTAGCAGAAAAAAAGAACCGGCAGGTGAGAGACTGGGGCTGTTTTTCCGTCTACTGTTTATATAGTGACATGCTGGTCTCCTTGGTGAATTGGAAGAGGTCATAGCGTGGAGAGTGTAATGCATCACTTACAGCGCTCTTGGGTTACACCGTTCTCTGCGTGCGTCAAAGTGTATCCAAGTAGTGAAAATACAATACTTTACGAAAGCAAAGCGGCTTTCCTGATGTTCTAGATGGTGCATCTCCTCCGTACCGGTAGAGCCCATGTTATATAACCTATGACATATTTCACAGGATATAACCGCAGCAGTCCCTGTCGCTAGTGGATCTAAGTTGCCCATTTCACATACAGGAAGGCCTGTTTCACAGGAAGCCAATAAATCAACGGTTTGATTTTTGAACGATGGGAGGAGATCGGAGGAGCCGGAGGTGATTCTTGCCGGCATCACATGCAGACATGACTAGATTCTAACCCATTGCTCAATTGCTTCGAGGCTGCGGTGCTCACCGCTGAGCAATAATAAGCTTTAGGTAATGATGGTTCTAGCGTTTTCCAGCTTTTCCCAGTAATGGGAATCTCACACTTGAAAGAGTAATCACTGGGCTGGAGAATAAAAGACGCAGTTAGCAGTATTATGTGCCGCCTGTATTGTTAGTCATCCTGCATATTGGCCACCCACATATTTCCATCTAGTGAGACACAGGATTTGCTTTTGTGTCTAGTTTTAACAAACGATCAATAACATGATTAACGGACTTGTACGTCTTCAGACATCCCCTAAGAAACTTTTCATTCCCTTCCAATCAGAGGAAACAGAGTTTGCAAAGTTAAGATGGGCCATAATATTAGATACATGTCTGCACGTTCTAACGAACACGTGTGTGATGACTGATTTTTCGGCTGATTTCTATTCCGATACACCACCTCAGCAAAATGGGAAGAGGGGAGTAAGCTGTTGGTAGACCTTTATGGCAGTAACAGAATTGGACTCTAATATGTCAGATCATTCTTTTCCGAACTGTCGGGTAGGTAGAGACAACCCATAGATATTGAATTATCAGCCAATCCCGCCTAAATCGTCAGGTTTGGCCAACGTTCATCTATTGTGTATGGCTACCTTAATTCTCAGGCTACCCACATGTAAATCAGTCTGCCTTGTATGTCAGCTAATCGTGGCCATATTCAGACTGCTGGATGATCATGCGAACATTCTAATCTGATCATGCTGTGTAAAATGCCCTTAACTCTGTAACACACACACACAGATGTAACAGCATCACGGAAGACAGTGTACAGCAGTACTGAGCAGTGTAGATGTAATTTCAGTCGCTGTAACACAGTAAATCACTTACTATTAGCTCCAGCAGTATCTGTTTGAGTCTTTCTCCCTCCCACAGCATCTTCCTCCCCCTCACATCTTCACAGACTTCTATCGGCAGCATGAGACAGCACCACCCACCCCTCTAATTCCTGTTATCCCTCTCGATATCTGTGTTATAAGAAACGGGCATCACTTGACAACAAGCAGTGGACAATAAATTAAAAGGAAGGGAGACCCCTAGTGGCCAGCACTTTTAGAGTGATTTTCCACATAAAAAACATCCTTTTGGGTAAATAAAGTGATCTGCACTTTTGCTAGTTATCGCATTGCCACAAATTGTCTCAGAGATTAGTCGCTAATGAATGACTAATAAATACTAACTGCAGCTTGGTAACCTTTAGGCACTCTTGGGCGAAGGGACAAGACAAGGCTGGAAGTCTGAACAGGACAAGTACAAAGGGTTGGAGCAAGAGATCCAGTCGGCCAACACACAGTTTCTTGACGGACAAGTGACGCAGCAGCAGGTAAGGTGTGAGGACCGGGGCACGAGATGCCTGCCAGGAGACACATTATATGGGGATGCCAGGTTTTAAGCTGTGTTGTTGTTGAAAGAAGAGACGTCCTGAAGTGCCGCATTTTACTTCTATGATTGTTTTTGGTATTAAGTTGTTGGAATGATCCAGCAGAGATCACTTTCTCCCTATGTTAGATGATCATGGAACAACAAGATGAAGAGTTAGAGCTGGTATCTGGCAGCATTGGTGTGCTGAAGAATATGTCGCAACGCATTGGTAATGAGCTGGACGAGCAAGCAGTGTGAGTGTCCGGGATTAGGCTATCTAATCGGCGAATGCATATTCCTTTAATCCGGCATTAATTGCATCCAACAGTGTAGAATGTGTGCAGACCATTGTGTGTACAACATTATGCTGCGACTGAAGTGACCCTGCATGCCTGATGCACACTTTCATTCTTTTTGACAATGAGCGAATCACATTTCTATGTATTTGGGTCCAGCGGAGAGGCACAGCATTCACAACTGTTCGCCAGTCATTGGTGACATGAGCTGCCTATGTCTGCCTTCATCACTCCGTGCAATAGCTTTAAAGGGGTTGTCCAGTTGGGAACTAATGATGATCTTTCCTCAGGATAGGTCATCAATAGTAGATTGGCGTGGGTCTGTGGCCTAGGACTTGCGTCAATCATCTGTTCACCGGGTCTGTGGACCCATGTAGGCAGCGGATAGCCTACATGGGTCCTGAGCTAAGTTCCTACTGAAATGAATGGGAAACTTTGCCTGCAATACAAACCTGGCCACTGTAGTTACAACGGCGCTGTCTGCTTCCTGCAGAAATTGTCTCGAGCACAAGCACGCCGACCTGGTACACGGCTGATCAGCAGGCATTCTGGGTGGCAGACCCTCGCCAATCTACTATTGATGACCTATCCTGAGAATAGCCCATCAATAGTTCACAACTAGACAACCCCTTTAATAGGAATCTGTTCAGTTGTGAAGCCTTTTGTTGAGCTCCATCTGTCGGGAAGTCACAGTTTAAAGTCCTTGTGACTCATCCTTTCATCTTGGAAAAGGTACATTGACCCTTTACTGTCTGCTTCATACTGATCTGCTAAACCCAAGCAGGAAAGTGTATTTTACAATGGAGATTCCCGGCTCTGGGTTATGTTGTGAAGCCAGACTTATTGAATCCATTGCTGACATCTCAGACCAGATATAGGAGGGTTGTGTGTCAAAAGACAGCCTTGTAAGGCTACGTTCGCACTCGTGTTTTCTTCCCATCTGGCCGTTTCATCATGGAAGCAGCAAAATGGTAAAGCAACACTTCAGTTCTCCTACCCATGGAAATGCCTTGAAACTGAAGACTTCTGTTTTAGTCCCTTTTCTCAATTTTTCATCTTTATTCTGTTATTAACAAAAATTGATTTTTATTTTTGCCCCTATACTACCTGGCATAGCGCCATCCTTGTGTTTGGCTCTGTCATTAGTGTGAGTCAGTCAGAACTCTAGCTGTGGCAGTATGGTACACCGCCATGTGCATCAGTTGTATGATTGTGTACAGCAGGGCAGCTGTGGCCTCTTCGTCTGGCTAATCGGTCAGAGACGTAGGGGTAGTAGAGCTGGTGATCACACACTGATGACGGCCATCATGCTAAATACTGGAACTGCTTCCCATTTACAGCACTACCAATTTTTGTCTTTTGTCAGGGTCCTTTTAGGATTATCGTTTGAACAAGCCAATGACGTCGCTAGCTCGTTCACTCTCAGACAGCAGATACATCGTTGGCTCGCTCAAATGAGAATCGTCCAGTCTTTCATATTCCCTGTATAAGCAAATGAGAGGGACTGAATGAGCGCTGTGTAAATCTGCGATAAGTGAAGGAGCCAACGATAGTTTTTATGCGTGAATGATGAACAAAAAGTGGTTCTCATTCGGTTGTTGGCTCGTGTTGGGATGGAGTGATTATCGTTAACTTTCGTTCATTTGAATGCTAATCGTTCTACCTAAAGCCACCCTCCGAGCCTGGACAAACAAAGATGGCCGCACCATCATCTCTGACTACCTGACGCACACTGTACATTAGTATGTATCATTAGTCTAAGACACTACACCTGCTTTGATTAACCAGAGCTGCCCGTGTGAGCATCGCTGGCCAGTCAGAGCAGCATGTAGTGTCTTAATTACTAATTAGTCTTGCATGATAATATACAGTGTGCATCGGGTAATCCGAGCGCAGTTCAGTCATTTTTTTTTTTTTTTTTCCAGGAGCAGGGGTCGCTTTAAGCCAGGGTATTTTTTTTATATAGTCTGACTATCAACCAAACAATCACTCGAACTAATGATTTCCAATGATGGTCATCCCATGTAAAAGTGGGGAACGGAGCACAAAATCGTTCAGTAGTCGCCAGTCACTTCATTTCACCCCGGTGTCAATAGGCAGTCGTTCATCTGCGAACGACTGCTTGTTCACAGCGAATGGAGACGCAAGTCCGGAAAAGATCCCCAGCGCGCTCCACCTCCGTTTACTGAAGACGATCGCCCCTGTGTGAAAGCACAGAAGCAATGATAGTCCCCGGTAAAAGTACCGTCTGCTTCCAAGCTGCGCTAACCTCATACATACCCAGATGAGATGCTGTAGACATTTCCATGTACTCTTGCGTGTTTCCATGCATGTAACGCTGCTCTGCTAACATTGATCTGTTTTCTTCACTTCTGCGTAGGATGCTTGATGACTTCTCTCATGAATTAGACACGGCACAGTCTCGCATGGATAATGTTCTGAAGAAGCTGGCAAAGGTGTCTCACATGACCAGCGGTGAGTACGGATGCCATCTGCCGCAGCACTTTGACAGCGTTGAAGCATATTGGTAAAAATTAGGATGAAACTGCCAAGTGGATGTGCGGATATTCCATCAGCTCTCCGGTTTGTGTATTAGTCATTGCTGGAAATTAGAACTTGGCTGCAATATTGTGACGTTTTATTTTGAGCTTGTGAATAGCGGGTGCCCACAGCAGCTCCAGCGGTTTACCCTTCATGGCTGAGAATGCAAATGAGACGCCTGACTTATACAAATGTCTTCCTAGTTGGCAGGCGGCACTAGCTTCCATGTTACTAGGAAGATTTTAAATGTAGAACAGTGCAACGTGTAAGTCTTCTCAGTCCACAATGTTCCTTTTTGGTATTGGCCTCGGTCCTGAACATTGTAACCTTTTTGCTCATTTTTTCATCTTTTGAATACACACATATATATATATTTATTATTTTTTTATCTTACCTTTGTCTTATGTCCCAATTAGACGCGACAACAGTCGCTAAATCAACTGCACGAGCGCTGACCTCACCGCTAGGTTGTCGGTGCTTGTGCAGAGGGTTTAGAGAGGCAGATCCCCGCTGACGTCTCAATTATATGTGAAGCCCTCAGCGGGGAGCAGGTGAACCCAGCTTTCTTGCCCCTTCTCCCTCTTTCACTCACTTGCAGGGCAGTACTGTCCTTAGCAGCACCCCCTATGCTCTCAATAGGTCCATAGTAGCTGCATGGTCTGCCTTTATGATATTTACGCCCTTGTCTTCCCATTTTGGCGGCGACAGTACCAGGCCTACCGGTATGTGCTCATGTGATGGGTCATCTTTATGGATGACACAACCTCATGCCGGCATGTAAAGAGTAACACAAACTGGAGCTTGAAATTGTAAATGTAAGGGAACACTGAGAAATCCTAAAAATAAGTATATTTACATTTTAATGCATTTTCTTAATCCCCAGAAATCCTCTGTCTGTTCACAAGCAATTTATAGTTTCCTCCCACGGTGGTAAGCCTTCATAGGTTACATATGGTTCTGTATGTGATGGTATACAGGAGCTCCTCTGAGGAATGGGATTATTGCGAGTGGTTAGATGTTGTGTACAGGACTACAAGATATGCTATATGGGTGATAATAACCACGTTGTGTTTCTTCCTGTAGACCGACGGCAGTGGTGCGCCATTATTGTGCTCCTCGCGCTGCTCCTGGTGGTGCTGATCCTGTTCTTTACGCTGTGACATGAAGGCTAGTTCCTTCCACGGGACATTTCATAAAATACTTTTTTCCGGTGAACAAGGATGTGTTGACGTGTGAAGTGGCGTTGCAGTGACAAAGGGGCATTTTGCGATGTATATGACATTTCGGCTGGAAGCCATTACATCCTCTACATACTACTCAGACTTTTATGGCGCCCCCTGTATTTTGGAGCAGGTCCCACACACACAGCGCTCTACCACGAGGTTCCCTGCGGTCGCAGGATTACTGTTGCAGTGTTTTTTTTGTTGTCACATCTGCCTCATTCTCTTTCCAAGGAGCCATGCCCAAGCTTGCCTGCCAGGGGGATCTGAAGCAAAAGCAGAGACCGTAGATGACTTATGGGTGCAACGTTTTAAGGGGAAGCCTTAAAGCACATGAGAAGTGCTGGGACTGCACGGCGATCCGCTTAGTAATGAATCGGTTTATTTCTAGGACTGAGGAATAACTGACAAGGCGCTTACCCCTGTTTCTGGGGAAATCCAGCCACAAGATGTTTACAGCTGACAGCGTTGGGGTTGATCGGCTTTATTGTAAGTTTTATGTAACATTTCCAGAATCATTCTGCTACAACTGATTATACAGCCCTCTCCCCTTCGGGTACTCTTACCCCTGGCTATCCAGTGGAGTTTGCAATGCATGTCCTCGGTTGGAAGATTCTTGCTGGAACCGTTTTTGCATCCTGAGGATACTTTTTTTTTAAGATGTGGACTAGATATCGGTTGTGTGAACATTGCCAGTTTTACCCGTACGATGATTAAGGCCAGTGTGGATACTACTGAACCTGCTCTACGTGTGCCGGGCAGGTCCTTTGTGTCGTCCTGTACTTCTCAGCCCCCTTTCTCTGCATCACGGTCTTTTGTCTTGTAGCCTGCCTTGTGTCTCTTATCTTTTTGTTTTACTGAATGCGGTCTGTTCCTGTCGGTTCGTACCAGATGTGTTGTAATTAACCGTGTTCAATGGAACCAAACGGTAAATGAATTCCAAACGGCGGGCGCTGTATCGGAACGTCGGAGATACCTTATTATGTCAATACGTTTTCTGAGCGGACGTTTCTTGCAGCGGGAAGCGATTTAGTTCCAAAAGTTTAATCCGCAACAAATCCAGATTTTGGGCATTTTATAGTTTTATTTATTGTAATACTCCCCACATCGCCCGAGCCGATCGGACACTATGAACAATATTACACTACTGTTTGGTGCAAAGCGGACCTTTTAAGTAATTTTTTTAAGTAGAATTTTTGCCTTTTGCAGTCGTCATTTGCTGGTGTGACTCGCGCAGGGATGCCTATGTTAGACCCCTGAATGACGGGAGAAGTCTTACGCTACGTGTAAAGTACCTGTATACCCACGCTTCTCCATAGCACAAGCACACCTTTCCTTTTATACGGCCAGTGCTAATGCATTAAATGACTCGAAGTCGCTTAAAAAAAAAAAACACTAGCCAGCCTGGTACTATGATTGTGATGGCACTAACGAGAAGCCCACTACAGGTAAGGCGGCCTGCTGTACTGAATATTGCAGTATTTTTATATTGGTCCTCGTTATTATGTTACTCCCTGTCCTGTGGATGTGTAATAATGCTGCTTGGAATGTGAAGTGGAAACACCGCGGCTCCGGCTGGTGGATGGCGGGTACGTCGGCAGAAGACGGCAGCCACTATTCCTCTTGTATGTGACATCTGTCGACTTCCATTTCATATATTATTATTATTTTTGTATGATTTCAATCTGTGAACTTTCAGACTGCTCAAGTGGTGAAATAAAGTGTATTTCTTTTAGATACAATGTATCACTAGCGGTGTGGTTCATGCTGGCTTATTTATGAGGCGCTACTATGTATTCTGCCCCGAAGACTTTGTTACGAAGGGATGGTGTTAGTTTGCTGTATTTGTAGGTTACCGATTTGGGCCCATTTAGATGGATTTTGCGTCGGATTTTTTTTGGGAAGTGGCTGTTTTTAACTCAATGAGCGAATTCTCCTATTTAGCTGGCTATGCGCTGAAGATAGTTGTTGGCTGACATTTCTCTCTCCGACTTCCTGAGTAGATCTCCTGTAACCTCAGCCAGTAATAATGGAGTGTGAAGAGTTTTATGAAGTCCAGTCTGTCTACATTGACATGAAGCTTCATACTTGGTCCTCTGTGAAGTTGTTGGATGTCCTGCCAGAATGAACCATAATGCACCCTCTGATTACTCCCAGCCTAGGAAAGTACTTCATTTTTCAGATTCCTTCACCCGTACTTTATCCTCAAGAAAGCATGCGTGTTCTTAGCATGTTCCGGAGCAGTTGTCCACATTGTGTATGGTTGTTGAATCATGTAGCGTGGCTGGATAACGTGAGATCACCTGGTGGGATCTGATTGTTACTGAAATGATGATTACAGATGAATAGGAGCACCATCGATCAGAAAATGTAACTGACCTCATGTAAAGGCTCATGTACATGGCAGTTCCATACAGCTCTATGCACCGCCTCCATGTGGCGCTAGATTCTTCTCCAGCCAATGGCGATGATATGTCATGTGAGAACGAATCTTGGCCACACACCGGCGGGTCCAACAACGTGATTGCGGGAGTGGAGCAAGTGGTTATAAAGGACCACCAATTGACGTTAAGATCTGTGCTCGCCGTCTTGTACGAAGACCTGAAGATGCAAAAAGTTTCCTGGAAGTGGGTGCCAAGAATTCATGAAGACAACATCCTGCTCACTGGGTGGCCCTTCTTCAGGGATTTCTTCATGATGACGGCTTTGAAGTGGCTCCTCATGCTCCCTGACCTAGGCCCCAATGATTCTTAGCTTTTTACTGTGATGAAGGACTCTCTCCGTGGTCACAGATGACCTAAAGATGCGTTCACAGGGGCCATGCAATTATGGAAAAAGGACAATGCTTTCAGCTTTTTGGGATAAGTAATTTTATTTATTTAAAATAAAAATATATATAGAAGACCATAGAATTTGGATACACCTCGTAAATACTATTGTGGCCATCAGGTCAATGGGATGGACAGCAGTGTCTTACCAGGTACAGGTGGGGCCGCCCACTTGGGTAGCATTATGTTACTTTTTCCTCCCTTAAGGCCCATTTAGACACAAGGATAATCGCTCAAAAGATGTCAATCAAGTGACTTTTGAGCGATCATCGTTGTGTCATTTACAGCGCAAGATGAGCGATCACCTTATGCTGCCAGCGGAGGATGCAGAGGGTGTCTCCGCTTGTCTTCTGCATCCAGATGTTTTCTGCACGGAGTGCCCGGCTGTTATACAGCCGAGCGCTCCGTGCTGGGTATGGAGAACAGAGCTGGTCTTCATACCGCGCCTGTCATCAGGGAGCGGGATACAGCTGAAACAATAGTATCAGCTGTATCCCGCTGTGGATCCCTGATAAGGCTCGTCGTTGTCTTTCAGCATGCTGAAAGATGAGCGACGGGATAACGAAAACTGTAAGATGTCAGTGCAGTCACACACGACGATTGTCACTCAAAAGCCGTCTTTTGAGCGATAATCGCTGTATCTAAATGGGCCTTTAGGTGTTTGCAAAGTTGCCGACTAGCCGTTGGCTCAAATATAATGAGCAGAACTGACCCAAGAAAGACCCCATTGTGCAAAAATATCGCTATGTATAAAAGCAGGAAAACGGACCCGTGTGCACTGATGAATGATCATCTTGCTGGGGAAACCCTTCCTTGTGTCAGTACAGTCTTCGATAAGACGCCTTCTGACCTCCAAGTGAATTGCAGGTGATGCCGAATTAATTTACCCCTAGATTAGCACATTAGGGTTACGAGTTCCTATGGGAGATCTCCGCTCCTTATTTTGGGTCTTAATGCTAAACTGTCAGCGTGCTACGGGACGGAATTGGATGCAGCGCTAGTGCGGATTGTGTTACGTTTTTAACTCCGCAATGCCTTCTGCGGAATGTCTTGCTTCTTTTTATCTCGGACTTTAATTGCAGAATTGCATCTCTCGTATATTAGAAATCCGCACCAACAATTCCACAAAACATCCTTAATTCCGCGGTAGAAAGCTTTTCCGCCGCAGATTTTTAATCTTGCGGTTTTGAAGTAAAGACGCGCCTATTTTATCAGGTGCAGAATTCAGGCTCCATAGGGATAATGTTGTGTCCGGTGTGAAAGGTCCCTATAAGTGAATGTGACAGCAATCCTAGTATCGCCGCCTGAGGGGAAGGGTATGGAAAATGTGGTGGGGGAGGGGACAGGCCTGTATGACTTGTGCTTTTGTCTTCCTGGGTGCGCTTGAGGCTCTCTAGGTTTTGACACAAGGGGGGCGGTGGGGGAGAGGTGATCAGTGTTTGCTCTGTGTGTGGGGGAGGGGTGGCAGTGGCGGCTATAAGGCTATTCTATGATGTGAGCGGCTCACAATGTGTGTGAGCTCTTTACTGCTGCGGGTCCAGGGCGAGGGGGTCTACGTGTAGCAGGGAAGGTTGTTGGGATATTAATGTCTTGCTACAGCAATATTTACTATTTTACTAAATAAAAAAAAAAAAAATTCTATGGTCGGGCCGTGAACATACAGCATCGCACAGCTGAAAATTTTCTTCCGGAGTTGAGATTTTGGGGACGCGGCTGTACGGTGCTGCTGTGTGCGCTCAATCATACATATCCATATAGCGGCCTCAGCGGTATAGCTGCGGGCTCGGAGGCTGCTGTATATATATCTCTGAGCCAGCAATCAGACTCCCTTATGTGCTGTGTGGGGCTAAATACCAAAAAGGTAGCAAGTCCCATCATGCTGGTCATGAAAGGGTATCATTTTTCCTTTAGGAGAGCACCTAGGAAGACTTATGAGGCCATCCATGCTCCTCTGGGGAAATATGCAAATGAGAAGATGGAACAATACCTCTGCAGCGCCACCTATTGGAAGGCAGCATTCCTGCAAGTCAATGTCAGACTTTTTAAATAAGCTTTATAACAATGACTGGGAATTATAAATAAAAGCCAGAATAACCATATACAGACAGTTGTTTGGGGGTATTTTTTCCCTCAGTGTGCAGTAGGTTTCTGGCATAGCTAGTGAGAGGTATATGGATATGAGTCAGGGAGGGTATTGTTTCTCCTAGAAGGTGTGTAAAGTGATTAATAAAACCCACGTGTCTAGGACTCTCATTAGTCGAGCCAGGAATCTACTGCATAATCACCCTGAAACAGCTGTCTGTGTATGGTTATTCTGGCTTTAGCTTACAATTCCCAGTCATTGTCATAAGGCTTGTTTAAAAAGTCTGACATTGACTAGCAGGAATGCTGCCTTCCAAAAGGTGGCACTATAGAGGTATTGTTCCATCTTCCCATTTGCATCTCCCACCCTGCCACATAGAACAAGCCTGCTCCTACCTTCCACAAAAAAAGCAAGCTTTGGGACAAGCTTTCCCAACTTCACAATACATTCAGACTAAAGATGTGGCTCCTGTGTAAATGACCTGCGAGGGTTGGATCAAACGGGCTCCCTGTCTGGGATAGGCTGAGGGGGCTGGTGGAAAACGCAGGCACCGTTAGCTCTTGAATAGCAACACCCAGGAGTGTAGTTGGCACCTTGGTAGGGTTGTAGGTATACCATTAATCCTTTTCTGCTGGGGGGGCGGGGCCTCCGTGCTGAAACGGGACCGGTTGCAGGAAACATATGAAGTAACTTCACAACTCCACTGCACCTTCCAACATTCATTCGAATGACCAAACTGGATCAATGACAGTCCAGTACAGCCTGAAGAGGTAAGCAGAAGCTCAAGGTCATTCACCCAGAAACGAGGTAGAAGCCTTCCTCTACTTTCTGTGCACCCATGAGGATACCAACTTTTGGCTCTCAATCATGGCGGAACCACCAACTGTACACCAACTATGTCAGACGCTCCAATCACACACTACCTTTTTATATGCGCATTGTTAACCTCCAGGGTACCGCCCCAACGCATCCTGGGCCATTCGTCAGTAATGGGGAACATATATTTTGGCTTTTCATTACATATGTTCTGTAACGTATTGTTCAAGGTTTGTGCCTTACATTTACAACAACTTTAAACTCCACTGCCCCCTCTGCACCTCCGCATAGAGATGTATTATGGCCATCTAGCTGCTCTTTCCCCGACACTCCCCACGCACATGAATGCTCAGTTCAGCCCAGACGTCCATTTGTTTTAACATAGAGACAGTGGAGAAAAAGCCACAGCCAGACAGCTCTGACTACAGTTTATCTCCAGAAGTCATTAAAGGATCGAGCATTAAAATTTAATGAGTCTGATACTTCTTTTCCCCGTCAATATGTCAGGGGAAAGTTACGAGGCATCCTATACACAGTCAAGACACTTCCAATGCTGCCGAAATTGTCTGTGGTCGGTGACCTATCCTCAGGATCAGTCATCCATAGATCAGCGAACACGGGCTGATTTCTGCAGGACGCAGACAGCTCCATTCTTACTGCAGTGGACAACCTTGGTATTACAGTCAACGTTCCCATCATTTTTAAAGAGGGACTTGGTCTATAATACCAAGCCTGACCACTACAGTAAGAAAGGAGCTGTCTGCGTCCTGCAGAAATCAGCTCAGTTCCCCTGCTGATCTACTATTGATAACCTGGCCTAAGGCTAGGCCATCCATATAGTTTACAACTGTACAACCCCTTCACCTGAAACAGTTATTGCCAATTGCTCCTGAATAAATCATTAAGGGACCTTTAACACAAGCAAAATTGGCCCACAGGATGCACCTTACTCTGCTGCTGTGAATTCCACATCAAAACCCACAAGTCTCATTGCAGATTTTGATGCTAGCAGAAAAAAAGCCATTTTCAATTGCCCATCAAAATGTGTATGGAAGTGTAGAATTTACTTGCATCGCATTCGGGAAAAAGTCATGGCATAGACTGAACATGAGTCAACAATGTGATGCAGCAACAAAAAAGCAAACACAATTCTGGCATGTATTAAGAGAAGCATAGAGTCTAGATTACGTGAGGTAATTATCCCCCTCTACTCTTCCTTAGTCAGACCTCCTCTAGAATACTGTCTCCAGTTTTGGGTACCCTAATTTAAATAGACATCTACAAACTGGAGCAAGTTCAGAGAAAAGTTACCAAGATGGTGAGCGGTCTGCAAATCATGTCCTATGAGGAACGGTTAAAGGAACTGGCAATGTTTAGCTTGCAACAAAAGAAGGCTGAGAGGAGACTAAATAGCTGCCTACAAATATCTGAAGGGCTGTCACAGTGCAGAGGGATCAGCCCTATTCTCATTTGTACAAGGAAAGACTAGAAGCAATGGGATGAAACTGAAAGGGAGGAGACACAGATTAGATATTAGAAAAAAACTTTCGTACAGTGAGGGTGATCAATGAGTGGAACAGGTTACCACGGGAGGTGGTGAGTTCTCCTTCAATAGAAGTGTTCAAAGACAGGTTGGTCAGACATCTGATTTAGTGACCCTGCACTGAACAGGGGGTTGGACCTGATGACCCTAGAGGTCCCTTCCAACTCTACCATTCGATGATCTATCTTTGGGCATTCCCTCAGAACACATCGCCCATTGTTTTCAATGGGGCTGGAAAACACACCACACAGTGTATGATGTGCAATGCCGGAGGAGCGCAACTCTACTGGAGTGACAGGAGGCATTTTTGACACAAGCTCTTCACATCCGCAGGGACATCACACGAGTCCAATACTGGGCCGAGTTTTACGGCCTGATATCGTGCGAGCCTACACTTACACAGAGGATCACTTAGGCTATGGTCCCACTTAAGAGTCGCCACGTGTCTGGGTTGTGGAAACCAAGTGGACCGTGCGGCGCACTGATGAATTAACGCTTTGCTAGCTGTAAGTTGTTAATGATCGTGCGGTTTGCCTAAAACTATGCAGCTACTAACGACTATTAAAGACTTAATACATTGCCCCAAAGCAAAAAAAAAAGTCAAATCATTACAAAACTGGTCTGCGCTGCCACCCGTCCTTTATATACAGGAGGCTGCCACTTATTTTCCTGGTGCATATAAGCAGTAATAAAAGCGTACAGGCGGGTCACACGCCATATCATTCCTTGCGTGCAGATCGGATGAACCCCGTCGTCTGTATGCCATGCGGATTACAGCTGGCACCTTGTCTTATATTCTTTGATCATTCCCTTTAAAAGAATGGTTGGGGGGGGGGGGGGGGAGTAGAGTTTTTTTTCTTTAATTCTAGGAATGGCGGAGAATTCCAGCCGGTCCGTAATCAGGTGCTGCATATGTTCATTGTCTTCCTGCTGTATTAATCATCGCTCCAGCCCTTCAGACATGCACTCGCTACAGACCGGAATCCATTATCCGCACAACCTTGATGCACAAACACCTTTCCTGACAGGAGTCCAGCAACTTAATTCAGAGCTATAATCAGCATGCCAGCCTCATCGCTTCCCAGCATCACATCCTACATTATAGAAACCCTGACACCAGCTAATGGGAGAGGTCATTGCATGTTTAATAGCCTGTAGTCCTTACCGCTGGGAATGATGGAGGAGCCGGATGAGCCGCAGCCTCTGGGCGATGGCGGGGGAAACTATTTCCAAATCATAGACTGGAAGCTTTAATCTCAATTTGTAATGAAATGTTATGTAGGACGGTGGGGGGATATACCGAGGGGCCGGAAGCCGGCTACCTGCGATGGCGGCATCACTATAGTACGAGAGGCTTTATCTTTGAGATCCTACTTCACCGCGGGTATTATTATTTTGTGCGTCAGATTTTAACATTTTTTTTTACATTTTCAGGTTATAAAAAGTTATTTTATTTTTCAAAAATAGCACAACATTTGAGTGATGCTGAGCTGCAATACCAGGCATAGCCCACCGACAAGGGTGGCGCTGTTTTTGGTACGGCAGACATGTAATGTGAAGTTAGTGCCATATTTTATTTTTTTTTCTTTGTTACATCTAAATACGTTCTAAATTCAGTGCTGATGAAATGGGTATTCCATGACCTTTACTATTGATGGGCTATACTCAAGATAGGTCAGCAATAGTTGGTGAGTGGGGGTCTGATCGCTCAGCCTGCTTTCAATGCAAACAGTGCTGGGAGTAGATAGAGCTGTCAAGATTGCAGCAGCATTGAACTCGATGGGATCAGTAGATGCAGTACCAACCTGGACCACTGCAATGGACAGCGCTGTCCACACGGACTGTGGGCAAGCCAATTTGTTTTATGGTCCCAATGGTTATGTGCATTAAAAATGTATTGCACTCGCATCATGCAAGCACAATCCGTTTTTTTTTATGCACCCATTGACTTGAAGGAGTAATTTTCATACAATAAGACCTGCTGATCAGTTTCCATCCAATTTCACACTGATTTTTTTCAGCTTCATGTAGAGGCCACATTATGACATCTGCATGTAAAAATCGGACGGGATTCCTCCATAAACCATAGCTAAAAGGGAGGCGGTAGAGAGTGTGGATGATCTGCCGCATGAGCATCACTGCTGATTGCCCGGCGCCACCGGGACTTCTTGGGCCAGGCTCACATGGCCGTAGTTCTCCGTGTGTTGCCCGTGAGAGACACGTATGCGGCACGTACCAGGATGGAACATGCTGTGATTTTTCTTGCGTGCGTATTTTGCGCAACATGGCCAGCTATGGCAGATTTAGGGCTCCTTCACAGATCTGTGTTTGCACACGCAAGATCTGTGCGCAGTAACCGCAGAGAAGACTACCCATTGATTTCAATGATTTTGTCCTGCTCCATTTTCTGGCATTTTGTGCAGTGAAACTGCTATAGAAGTCTATGGCAGGGGCGAAATGACACAAGGGGAAGGGTGCGTCACTGCGCAAAACACGGGAAAAGAAGACAGCTAGACCTCATTAAATAGCCGTTAAATTCCACAGAAAGGGAGTGCGTATGAACCGGCCCTGCGTGCGCGAAAATGACACTGTAACAGTACGTTGGTCTGAGAGAGCCCTGATTGTTTCTGCTGGGAAGCCCAAGTGCCGCACCGCAATCAGCAGCGATCCGCATGCAGTTACAGCAGATCCAATGCCGTATGTACAGGGTGTATTCACATCGGCAACTGCCATATTGGGCCTATACTCGGACGGACCCGGATTTGTGCCTGCGCTTGCAATGCGCTTGCCAGAAAAACACATTCCATCGCCGCACTCACCATGACATGTTTATTCAATAGTAAAAATAGAGAAATTGCGCTTGCATAAAAACGATTCGCATTTACATGCAGGCGCAAGCATTTTTTTTTGCCTTTTTTCAAGCTCCCATAGGAAATAACGGTCAATTCTTAAGCTATACGTAGATCATCGATCCGAGAGATAAATTGCTCATGGAAGTGAAAAGATTCCAGTTGTGTTCTTTTCACCTGCGAGTTCCATCCACATCGCCGGCGGACGGAAGTCGTGCATGAAAATCACCCGTGTGAATGCCGCGCTCCAGCTCGCCTACCTGGCATACACAACATGCTGGCTACCTGCAGCTTCTACTAGACGGCATGCACTCCAAGCTAATCTCCGAGGCCAGTGCCCTAGTGGTGACTGCAGGTAAATGCATGTTGGTAATGTCTATGGAAGGGATTTAAAGGTCTGTGTATAAAAAAAAAAAGCTCCAATGACAATATAAGAGAACACTCGGCGTCTTTCCAGAAGTCATCCTCAAGGCGCTGGCCACAAGACCCGATCGGAAACATTATGCCGCATCGATTAGAGAAGTGCAGCAGCTGGTCGCCCGTATATCCTGTTTGCCTCTGCTTGTACATGCCTGATCAGTATATAGAAGCGCATTTTGCTCTGCCAGCTGGATGCTCTTCAGTGTACGCTTTGTGTGTTGCATTACCATATGAACTTATCCCATTCTCCTAGGTCCTGGCATAGAATCCATATTCCGGCTCCATCATAGCATCTGACAGGTCCGGGTCCCCTGGTTTCTCGGGATGCAGTCAGCAGATAACACAATGTGCATTCTCTGAGTGACACAACCTGATTGCTTTCAGAGCCGAGGATGTGATGCGGTACCAGCCTCAGGAGGTAAGTGATCGGGACACATCACACAAGGGCTCCTGCTGTCATCCGAAGCCGCGCACATTATGTCCCCAAGTAGGATGTGGTCACTGGAGCTTGTTACTACACATACTCCCTGCAGAAGGCTTTGTGCTGACTCTAGGTTACTCGCTGGCACGGAGGAGAGATTACTGGCAGCAAATACCAAGTACTGATAGCTGCAGTTTAGGAAATAATGCCCTGTTTTAGATGGAGGCATGTCCGCTGAAGCGAAGAGTAAGTAGCATCACTTAAAAGGGTTGGAAGGGACTAGATGACACGGGATTCTCCCCCCTTCCTCTCCTGGCCATGGATTGTGATGTTACAGCTCAGCCTTATGCATTTGAATGGAGTAATGCAATACCAGACACTGCCTGTGGAAAATAGTGGCGCTGTTTGCATGAACATATTACTCAGCCTTGGAGACTGGGTTTGCGAGAGTTAGCCTATTAGGGTGTATGTATATGCAGTTTGACATTAAAAGGGTTATACGATCAAAAACATGTATAACCCATCTATAGGTTAGGGGATAAATGTGACTGCTGGGGTCCAACCCACCTAATACGAGAACAGTTCCTCCATTCGCTTCAATGGGACTGAGAGAGATGCAGTGTATCTCCATAGATGGGGCACTCCACCATCATTCCATTAACTAGCAGTAAGCTGGCCTTTTCATGTTCGGTGGAGGTCTCGGCCATTGAACCCCCAGCACTCATACATTTGTCATCTATGCTGTGGATAGGCGATACCTTCTTTTGGGTGGGCTAACCTCTTTAATCAATGCCTGGATCCAAGGGAAAAACTAATCTACAAAAAAAGGAATAGACAATGTTTTCAAGTCTAGACAATTCCAGGATAGGGGGATAACGTAATGATTGGTCGGGGTCCGACCGCTGGGACCACCACCAATCTGGAAAGTCCTCACAGGAATGGAGGAGAGGTCCATTCATTTTACATGGGAGTCAGAAATTGCAGAGTACAAGCACTTGGTAATCTCCAGGACTGCCACTTAAAGGAATGGAGGAGCAGCAGCGCACATGTGCAACCTCTGCTCCCTTCAGGATCGGTAGGGGTCCCAGCGGTAGGACCACCAGTGATCATTAAGTTGTTCCCTAGCTTGTGGCTAGACGATAGCGTTATCATTTGGTACAATTTCTTTTAAAGCAGTTGTTCAGAATTAAAAAAAGGGATCTGCTTTTTCTAGAAACAGCGCCACTTCTGGACATGAGTTGTGTCCTGTATTGCAGGCATTTTCCCATGCGAGGGACTAGGCCAGAAACAGCCCATAGCCAGGAATGGCGCTGGTTCGGAGAGCGTTTAGGATTAGAAAATTTTGTTTTAAACCCCTTTGTATACAGTATCTAAATCTTGTATAAAGCACTTTTAAGGGCGGCTTCAGATGACAGCATTTGTGCGCGTTTTTGCATGTGCTAAATATATGTACACAGAGAATAGAAGCCATTGATGCATGCGCAAAAAATAGGTCCTGCTTTATCTTTCTTTGGAGTGTGCAGCGCAGACCCCATAGAAGTCTATGGGAGGGGCAATACAGTGATACACCGAGCACAACGTGACCTCATTAGGCTAAACATAGCCTATTAAATCAGGGCAGAGGCGCTTCAAATGTTAACAGACCCTGCATGCGCAAAAAATACAGTACAATGAAGCTGAAGCATGAGCAATTACGTATGCGGGCGGCTGGAGCCGCTCTAAAAGGATTTACCATAATCACAAATTATCCCCTATCCACAGGATAGGGAGTAAAAGCCCATTTATTAAGGACGGATGGTGGGCAAATGATGCCCGACACTCGTCCTGCATATAGTTCTTCTTCTTGTTGGTGCACAGGAGCAAGTATTGTTGTCTCGTTCCCAGAACGGCCAGCAGGGGGCCGGGACGGCCCCCTCTCCATTCACTAACAAAGCGGCTGTTCAGTACTGAACGGCCGCTGTGTTAAGTGAAGGGAAAGGGGCAGGGGAGAGCGAGGAGTGAAATCTCCTCCAGCCGTCCTAGCCCACCTGCTGAGTAAGCCAGCAATACTCGCTCCTGTGCTGCAACATGGGAGCGAGTATATGCAGGGACGAGTGTCGGGCATCGTTTGCCCGACATTTGTCCCGTGTAAATGGGCCTTAACTTGCCAATCAGTGGAGGTCCCACTGCTGCGGTGGGCGTTCTGTGTCATCCTCATTGCGAGCTTAGTGCACCCTGTGAGGAGGAGAGTGACCAGAACACCGCCACCCTTTTCATTTGCCGTGGGACTAGCGGAGAGGCAAGCACTTGGGTATTCCCGTTGGCCCTGTTGAAATAAATGGAGTGACAGCGGCCCATGCTGAGCCAGCACTCTATTCATTCTGAGGTGAAGGACCCCGCAGTGACAGGGCGAGTGGGACCCTCATTCTCAGGATTGGTGGGTGTCTCAGCGAGTTATCCTTATCCTGTGGATTCTGGTACAACCCCTTTAATACATAGCAGGAGCGTCTCTGTACTCAAGCAGGATCCATCATCATAGGAGTGCGGGGGAAGATCACGTTTGGACTATTGGGGTCTAGACTCCAACATCTTCCGTAGCCAATGAAACATAACACCTCTCCGCCGCCAGCACACCCTCGCTCCAGTTATTAGTCTTTAGAGCTTTCGCTTCTTCCTTCCTCCGCATCACATGATGTGATCCCACTCGGATAGAGGAGCTTCTTCTTTTCGGCTGCTGAGGAATATTCATTTTATTATTGCTAGAAGATGTGTCATGTTTCTGAGAAGTGCGGTAAACGCCAGGGAGCGAGCCAAAACTGTCATCCATCCCACGATGTAACCACATATGTGCGCAGTCACTAATAGTCATCCCCGAACACTCAGGGTAGACAGCGACCACCCACCATGTAGCTGGCATGACTCCTCTGCCATGATGGAATCTGCCTCCTTCAAGTAATGTCACCAGATGTCACCACAGCTGGCACGGGTCATCATGTCCCGTGGTTCAGACAGTCCATGTGACACATTGTTTGAGGGCGCCCCGATTGTTCGGCATCATCCACACATCCCGTCGTTTTGAACTTTTGAAATCACTTTTGCAACACAATCATGCGTTACGTACGTGGCATGCATCGCACCGAATGTGCGGGCCATGTGATACATTAACCCCAAGCCTGACAGCAGTATCGCCTCGCTGTGTTCCTCCTTTGACAGCAGCATCACTTATGTGGACTTACTGAACATCCTTGTATGAAGACGTTTGACTCGCCCTCTATAATAAAGTTGAGCCCCATATCCATGTCTTTGCAGCCGGTTGCATGAAAGTGAGAGCAGCCGCATACAGGCAGCTGAAAAGAGTCACAATGCACTCTAACTTTTGTGGGGGAACAGCACAGGAACGGAGTTACCTGGTGAGTATGAAACCGCTTCCCAGGCTCCCTGTACCCCCACAACATTGTTTATGGAGCTCAAACATGATGACAGGTTCCCTTTAAAGATCCCGGTTTGCCATTAGCACATTAGTCCCATATACCAGTTGTGGTGCAGTGAGTTCGCAAGCCAAGATGTTCTGTGACCAGCCCTCATCTCTGCACCCCTGAGGCTTCTTTCACACGAGGGCTTATTGCGGCTATTTTGCCACGATAAAACGCTGGCCAAAAACCACGACCACCCGAAGTATTGGATGCCAACGCATTTGTTAGGATGGGTGATTTTTCCGGTGCATGAAATTGGCCAGCCAGAAAAGATGGCGCACACATTACACGTTCCGACCGGCCGCTTTTACGCACGGCTGGAAAAGATAGACTCGTATGGGAGCAGTCAGAAAAGGGAAGGGACTTTAGCAACAGCTCATGTTTCTAAAGTCCTTCCCCTTCCGAGCAGCTCCCATGGGCTTCTATGGGAGCTTATATTGCCGTTTTCAGCCAGCAAGGGAAGGGAGAGACCTTAGCAGCACTAAGGTATTTCCTCGGCCCACGGCGTATATACGTTGGAGTCCAGCCATGTGAACGGGTGAGAAAACGGGAGATGTAGCCGCGACTTGGTCATGGTTGCCTCTCGTTCATGCAATTTTCAGCCGTGATGCGGGCGGCCGAAAATCGCAGTGCCCGTGTAAAAGAGGCCTAAGACTGAGAATCAATCCAAAGGGAAGATAAATAATCACTTTCCTATACTTTTCTTACCGGCAAGGGATTGTTCACATCAGCATTGGAGGCTTCTTCACCGAATTCCGATAGCTGCATATACTGCCATGTCATCCTGTACTTCATTTCACCCAGTATAATGCTGGATGGCCGGACAGAAACTGAACGGACCCCATTATAGTCAGCGGGGCCCTTTGTCATGAGACAGATCATTCACTACTGGATTCAGTAAAACAAAGCCTAAGAGGATATCCACTTATAGAGAAAGCGAGACGGCGGACTAACATCCTACAGTCTGTTCATAGCGCATGAACACCAAATCCAACGATCAGACCATCAGATTTTAGACTACTTTAGATGTGTTTTAAACAAACAGAATCAAACATTTATGCTATGTTTTATTTAAAAAGAGTAACTGAACTTTTAAAAAACTTTTTACATGTCAAAATCACAAGTCTAACGATTTGATGGTTGGTGCTCCGGGGGCCGGGACCCCTCCAAATCGCTCAAAATGAAGAGGCTGCAGCGTTCGCCCAAGTACTGTGCCCCTTCAGCCATCTTCGCTGCTTGGCGGCTCCTCTTGGCAGCTGCAGACGGACACATAGAAGACTATAGAAGTCAATGTGTCCGTCTTCAGCTGCTGATAAAAGGCGTCAAGGAACCATGATAGTTAAATGTGTGTAGTGCTCTGGTGGGGTGATAGCAGCCCTTTATTTGAGCGATCAGCAGGGGTTTCAGCATCTGGTACCCCACTATTCAAAACTTTTGGCATTTTAATCTGACAGGTCAAAAGTTTTTTAAAAGTGCAGTTGCCCTTTAAGGACAGCAGATTCTACAATTAGCAAAAACAGCAAATAAAACTATTGTGCAATAGCATTTGGCTAAGAGGAACTGTATTTAGGAGGGGAGTGTTTCCCCTTCGTACCAGTGACCGTTCTGTATACAATCAGCGGTGGGGAGGTGGAGGTCTCCTCATGAATGCAGTAGACTCAAAGCTTTGACTCCACTGTACTTCTTGATGGCTGCTAATAGACAATTGGCACAATCATTTTGGTGCTGTTTGGGCTAATAGTAGAGCAGACCTGTCTTTAACCACTTCAGGACCGCCGAATGACTATAAACAGCCTGCAGTCCTGAAGTGTGTGAAGAGTGGTTTTACACAGGACAACTATCCCGGAGCAATTTTTCAGGGATAGTTGTCCCATGTAAACACAGGACCCAACAGGGTACAGAGTAAAAAAAAAAATCACATCGTAGTCACTTGGGTTCAGCTGACTAAAAGCGAAGCAACTAGTAAGCAAGTTCTCACTCCGTGTAAACAGGCAGGTGTTTGTCTTTGAATGATCACCTGTTCATCGTGAATGGCCAGCCAGAAGAGATTTCCATTCAGTGGACTGCCGCTACTGAGTAATAAGTCTTAGGGCGACTGTCAGGCGCTTACATGTCCAGTAGTCGACCTGTGTAAAATCACCCTAAAGTTTACACCATCTAAATATTAGACAAGATTAGTAAATCTGCTCCTATGTGCTTCTACACAAGAGTTACCGCAAGCTGAAAAATACAGGGTATAGTCAAAAGGACGGATCCAGAGCTAGATCTCAGTACTGATGTCCCATGGGGAAAGAACAATAGAGTGCACTTGAATAGAAACACATGGATGCGCTACATGATGGTGCATGGGCCCCTGGAATCAGGATTTCAATTTTGTGTTGTGGCCCCTGTAAGAGAGAGAATAAAACCCAACTGCTAAGTTGAAGAGTAGCCCGTGAGAAGCAGGAATTAGCTTTCAGTGTCTCTCTAAGTCCTGTGGGACTGCTGTTATGACTGTTGTAAGGAAAGTGTACGAAAAGTTGCCTCGATCTACTATGATAGGGGCATTTCATCTGGGAAGTCATCTGTCAACTGCAGGAGATTCAGGTACCGATCCACGTTGAGAGTCCCTGGAACGAACACAGGTCCAACGACGGCTCCATGCATGTATCGTAGCAAAAGGTGGGCACTTCAAGTGCACTTTCCTTACTTCAGTCATAGCAGCGGTCCCACGGGACTTGGAGCAACATGGAAAGCGGATTTTCACTTTTTACACGCTGCTCTTCAACTTTGCAATGGGGTTTTACTCTCTCTTACAGAGGCCACAATACAAAATTGAAATCCAAGTTCCGGGACCACCAGGGGCCAGCGCATCATACCATCAAGAGGATTTATGTATGAGAAATCTATAGCACAGATAACACTCTTGCCTGGTGACCCCCTAATACTAATTGAGAGATCATAAAACTTTCACATCTTTACCAGTGGACTATTTAAAGGGGTTGTCCCGCGAAAGCAAGTGGGGGTATACACTTCTGTATGGCCATATTAATGCACTTTGTAATGTACATTGTGCATTAATTATGAGCCATACAGAAGTTATTCACTTACCTGTTCCGTTGCTGGCGTTCCCGTCTCCATGGTGCCGTCTAATTTTCAGCGTCTAATCTCCCGATTAGACGCGCTTGCGCAGTCCGGTCTTCTCTGTGTTGAATGGGGCGCTCGTGCTGGAGAGCTGCTCCTCGTAGCTCCGCCCCGTCACGTGTGCCGATTCCAGCCAATCAGGAGGCTGGAATCGGCAATGGAACGCACAGAAGACCTGCGGTCCACCGAGGGTGAAGATCCCGGCGGCCATCTTCACAAGGTAAGTAAGAAGTCACGGGAGCGCGGGGATTCAGGTAAGTACTACCTGTTTTTTTTTTTATCCCTGCATCGGGTTTGTCTCGCGCCGAATGGGGGGGCTATTGAAAAAAAAAAAACCCCGTTTCGGCGCGGGACAACCCCTTTAAGTATTTATTTCTCTACTCATCCTGTTCTGGTATGAAAACTTTTTTTTTTAAGTGCAAATCATGTCTGTGCCTTGTCATAAGTGTATATATGCATGCCTCTACGAGTATATTTCATTATGCCTGAGGAAGAACCCTAAGTAGGCTCGAAAGCTTGCTGTACCATCATGTATTTTTGTTAGCCATTAAAAGGTATCATATCTACAAGATTACCTGGTTTCTCTTACTGAGAACTATCACATTTTCCACCATCATGTAGCACATCCATGTTTCCTTTTCAAGTACACTACTGTTATTTCAATATAGAACACCATATGGAGATATAGCGCTGGGTCCGTCTTTATTACTACATCCTGTATGTGAAAACAGTGATGATTCACCAAACCCTCCTGGATTTTCCACTTGCCGACTTTTTAGCCAATGTTGACAATCCCGGATCTCAGGCTACGGCCACATTGTAACCAGAAATGTTTAATATATTAAAATCAGAATAGGCAGTGAGGAGCGGCATATTCATAAATACACAAAAATAAACACGTGACCTGTGCAAAGGGTGGGGATCCACTTCAGGAAAATGGCCAATGACAACATCTTGGTTCCATCAATAATACTGAGCGGTGTACAAGTTCTGAGGATTAGGTGGCTACAACAGATGGCTGGACGGGCACAGCGGCGTCTTCACATTTCACACCAGTGTTGTTACTTAAAACATGATGTACAAAACAAGATGTGCAAAATGGTTTGGTAAACAAAGACGTTCCAAGAATCTAACACAAGTTCGAGACCCGGCACCAACGTCACCATATTTATCGTCAACACGAGGTGACAGCCTGAGGCAGAGAAGGACAACTTCCATCGGTAAGTACCATGTGACATCTCTCCACCGTGTGTTTTGTCAGCACTTGGTCCTTCTCTGGTGTAAAACACGTAAAGACAACACAGATTCACGGTACAGGATGTCATTCAGTTGTCCTAGTCCCAGTGTAGACACCTTGGCTCCATTCACTTCCAAGATCTCATCTCCCACTCGCAGGAGGCCAGAATAAAGCTTGGCAGTGTTAGCGTCACTCATGTCCTGCACGTATATACCTGCAGGGGGGAGCAGAGAGGTTTTAGGGTCTACTCTACACCATATACTAGATTAAGGCTTTGTTTGCCTTTTACCTACCTGAGTCTGGCCTTCCGTTACCAGAAGAAACGCTGAACCCAAAGCCTCCTTTTTCTAGGCAGTGCAATTCCAAAAGGCGAGTCCCATCTGGATAAACCTCTGCTACCTTCCCCAATGCACGAGCCATGCCAGGAGAGCCGATGTCCTCAACACTGAGCGCACGCCTGTGGATACAAGGAAAGGTTACAGTTACTGCTAGCAGATCTCATCGATACAAACTATCTACTTTGGGTTCCCAGTTAACCTTTTTAGTAAAAGTTACTCCAAAGTGGAAGCCCTGAGTGTATCCTAGATCTCATGCTGGTCAGTACAGCCCTATACATCTGCTATACATCTGCTAGTAGTAGTAGTGGGCGGCTGCTGGTGTGGCGGACTAGTGGTAGTAGTGGGCGGCTGCTGGTGTGGCGGACTAGTGGTAGTAGTGGGCGGCTGCTGGTGTGGCGGACTAGTGGTAGTAGTGGGCGGCTGCTGGTGTGGCGGACTAGTGGTAGTAGTGGGCGGCTGCTGGTGTGGCGGACTAGTGGTAGTAGTGGGCGGCTGCTGGTGTGGCGGACTAGTGGTAGTAGTGGGCGGCTGCTGGTGTGGCGGACTAGTGGTAGTAGTGGGCGGCTGCTGGTGTGGCAGACTAGTGGTAGTAGTGGGCGGCTGCTGGTGTGGCGGACTAGTGGTAGCAGTGGGCGGCTGCTGGTGTGGCGGACTAGTGGTAGCAGTGGGCGGCTGCTGGTGTGGCGGACTAGTGGTAGCAGTGGGCAACTGCTGGTGTGGCGGACTAGTGGTAGCAGTGGGCGGCTGCTGGTGTGGCGGACTAGTGGTAGCAGTGGGCGGCTGCTGGTGTGGTGGTCACGTGTAACAGTTCTTACCACTGAGGGTTATTCTTTAATCCTCGCTGCACATCGGTAACATACCTTGGAGCGGCGTTGACATCTGTAATGTAAGCGGCAGAGCGGTCTGACTTTCCCAACAAGTTCTGAACAGAAGATGCTCTTTTTGGAAGGTTAAATGGTGACATCTGGTGGTAAATCGAAAGTACTACAAGTTAAAATCTTATCCCTTCTTCAAAATACAGAGCACCAGAACTCTATGTGTACCCAGTCTGAGAAGATTGCCATTGTTGACCTATAAAATGTAACTTGAAGATCTGCATTATGTAACAGACCAAACAGCAGGATTTAAAGGGGTTTTCCCACAATTTAAAATTGCCTCACAATCACTCTGTCCTTCCTGGTTGCTGCTGACCAGGACATGTGACTGCTGCAGCCAATCACTGGCCACAGTAGTGACTTTCTATATCCAGTGATTGCTGCTGACCAGGACATGTGACTGCTGCAGCCAACCAGGAAGGACAGAGTGATTGTGGGGAAATTTAAAGTTTTGGAAAAATCTCTTTAAAGTACCAGAGAACCGCTAATAATTATAGGGATGTGGTCCCACAATGGAATAAATGGATGAGGCTGAAATCTGTCCACCATGGTGGAGAATGGCTGCAGATTTTCCCAATTAAACTGCCCTCAAACAAAATCTTCCATCCATTGGCCGCCATGAGAGGGCGGAGTTTCAGACATTTGCCGTTACCTGTCCTAGCACCAGTCTCCTGGAATGCACAACCCCAAACTATCTGGGCAATCCCTGACACATAATTTCAAGCGTGCTCTAAAAACGCATACAGTATGAGCTGTATAAGCATCACAGCTAATTCTCTGCATACTAGGCACAGTGCTGTACATTTCATAGTGGCTGCGCCTGGCATAGCAGCTCATATCCATTCAGTTGAATTAGACTGACTTGCTTTAAGCCATGTGATCGATAACCGTGATGTCACATGCCTGAGAAGAGGTCACGGCACTCTCCCGTGTGCTGTAGCCTTTTCAGTCGGCTGATGAGCAAGTGTGCCAGATGGCAGACCCCCCACCGATCTGACATTGATCTATCCTGAGGGCAGTTGATCAGTACCAGAGTCCTGTAAATCCCCTTTAACTAAATCAAGTCAACAGGGTTAAAATGATCTAAATCTGTTAAAACAATACATTTTTTGAATGAATGGCTACCAACCAAACTGCTGCAACCAATCAGAGGCCTCAGCGGTCAGGTGCCGTTCTCCTGGCATCAAGGCTCCCAAAGTCTGAGTGGTGATGCCAGTGAGACGGCACTTACCTGCTGCCGCCTGGGATTGGCAACAGCGGTCAGACTGGTAGCAGAGCTGGAGGAGAGGACGGGTAACTACCTCTATTTTTATTGGGTTAACACATTTGGATCAATTTTGAAAAAAATGGTCTCACACTCAGACAATCGTCTAGCAAAGAGAATTGTCTAAACTGATATTAAATATGCCTTGAGAGAAGTTCTCCCTGCCCTGATAATGTTATTATAATGTATCGGTCTATTCACTGACAGCAAGCAATGCTCTTCAGATTGGTGACAATGGATGTATAGACAGTCCCATGCGTTTTCATTAAACGATCAAGCTTAAATTTGCATAAATCTGTAACATCTTCGGGACAGTTAACACAATTCTAGCCGTGGTCTGCAGACAGCGACGAGATGGCGGTACGTGTTTCCACTCGTTAATACAATTAGGAAGGAAGTTTGTACAGTATAATATAATGCAGTTCTGTAGTAATTAGAGCAGCGGGGAGCGCGCCGTCAGTCCTGTCCCTGCAGGCCCTGCTGATCTGCAAGCTTTCACCTGGTGCCTGCACACACTCGCTGGATGCCCACAGGGCTTCATTTTAATGGTGAAACCCTAGTTAATGTCAGAGGTGATAAGAATGGAGCTTGAGGGAATGAGGGAACATAATTTGAAGAGGAGAAAGAATCGGGAGGCATTAATGAGTTGCAGAGGATTACTGGCTAAGCACTCTGTCATTGGGAACTGCAAACAATGCAGGAAAGTTTGGGGGAAGAAACACTCTTCAAAACTTTTAACGAGTTCCTCGATTTTATGTAAATACGGCTTAATTGCTGTATGATCTGATACATCTTGTTTTCTGAGATTGTTGTTCGTGAAAGAACAGAGGTAAAGGTAAAGTCCTCTGGTATAAGCACCGAGTCATGACTCCTAGGGTGACGTCACATCATGACGTTTTCTTGGCAGGCTGTTTTTGCCGGGTGGTTTGCCATTGCCTTCATGTCATATTTTACCGCAAAGTAGGCTGGGTACTCATTTTACCGACCTCGGAAGGCTGAGTCAACCTTGAGCCGGCTACTTGACCCAAGCCAGGGGTTGAACTGGCAACCTTCAGGTCGCGAGCAAGAGCTTAGGACTGCATTTCTGCTGCCTGAACACTCTGCATGACACGAGGCTCATGGCGCCAAGCATTCAACAATACTACAAATTCACAGTTTATTGAAAATCCATTCAAAAGCAAAAAAAACTATTAATTGCGTCCCAGAAAATAAAAACCAGTAAACATGCTTCACGCTGGTCACAGCCATTACTCAGAACATAGACGGCTCTAGCTCTTTAATAGCTCAACAATAAACTGTGGCGCGCCGGACACCATTTATCTTTTCGTGCATTTGAATCTGGATACTGGTCTAGGGTCTTGGACATTTACCAAGTATCCAACATATTACTCCTGCGCAAATATGTGCCATGATTAAAGGAATTGTACCAAGATTGACTTAAGCACCTATCCATAGGATAGGTGCTAGAAGTCTGATTGGTGGGGGTCTCACTGCTGAGATCCCCATCAATCCCGAGAATGGGACCCCTGGTCCTCCTCACTACAGGTTCTTTGACTCATTGCAGTAAGGAGGAGAGTGAATGGAGTGGTGGTAGCTGAACACTTGCAATTGGCCACTTCCATCGGCCCTATTGAAATGAATGGAGTGGAAGTTGCGCATGCGCAGCACCATGCCATTCTGTTTGAAATGCTGCAAATGGGTGCAGCAAACCTGCAGTGACAAGAAGAGGGGGACACAGGACGCTGTTCTCGGGATCAGTGGGAGTCTCAGCAGTGAAACCCCCATGATCAGTCTCATCAGGTGGTAAAAGTGAATCTTGGTACAACCCCTTAACAACAGGCACTAATTAGTATTGGATCCAGTTCTGGCAATCTTGCTAAATACATCAACGGCAGCTGGACAGATCTCTACTGTCTGGCTACAGTGTATCAGTAAGGTGGCTTCACATCTGTGTTGGAATCTCCATTCGGAGGTTCTTTCGCAGATCGCAGAAGAAATAGTGCTGCATGCAACACTTTCCCCTGGTAAAAAGGAGCGGAAACTGAATGGACTCCATTATAGGCAATGGGGTCCGTTTGGCGCTATTTGGTTCCGCCATCTGCACGGACAGGTGATTCCTCTTCTCTACTTCCAGAATGGAGCAGGAAAATGAAATCCCGCCGCAGATGTGAAAGCAGCCTAAAGCTGAACTGTCCTAAAAGATGGTTCTGCAAGTAGTGGGACCATTTGGTGCCCATAAAGAGTGAAGGCGCTCCGGTCCATGAGCTTCTAGAAGTGAAGGTTCACATTTCACGTTCTTTTTATTTTTCTTTTAATCTAAAATGGGTTCAACCTTCTGTAGAGGTAACCCTCATATTTTTATTGCAGTTGAAGCTTTTTTTGGCTATTCAGCTCATCTGTAAAGCCCCCTATGTGCATATGTTTGCAGCCTTCACCACTATTCACACACAGCAGGTTATTTAGCCCTAAGGAGATTTCTGTCAGAAACCACAGACTGTACATGTTAGGTCCGTGTGGAATACTGCAGGCACACCGGCTGGGGAGCGCAGGCTGCACAGGGGAAGCCCACCAAGCTGGGACCCTGCAGCTCCAGAAGCAGGCATGGCAGAAAAGTGTAGAATAAAAGAAGCAGTAGAGTAATCATCCAACAGCCCAGATACACACTTAAGAATTCCCTTCTGCATGTGCAATGTGCACATATATGTAATCTGACAATCCTATGTAAATAGGTGAGTAGCTGAATGCAGCTGTGGAGCAGGGAGACAAGGGGGGGGGGGGACAAGGAGAGGTAAGTTATCTGTAAGGGTTTACCAGGAAGGTATGGATAAAGAGAGAAAACAGTAGTAAACATGACTGAATAGGTTCCCCCCATTCGTCAGTGTATGTGTAATCCAACCCAAGGAATACAATAGAAGAAAGTAAACTACGCCAACTAGACAACCCTGTCCGTACGCCCTATCAGAATTTATGGACATCACAGAGGTTGGTCCCTCTGTTAAGTTGCACTCACACTTTCACTAGCTGCAGCCAAAATTTTTTTTGCTGGCAGCTTTTTTCCCCAGACTCCCCCATACTGAAAAACATTTTCCTTACAGGGGAAGAGGGAGGTAAGCTGCACCCCAACGGCTCTGACTTATCTCCAGGAAGGACAGTTAAAATTCAATGTTCATGATCCTTCTTTTCACCAACATCCGTTGGAGGAATGTCGAGATTCCCCCATACACATATGTGAGGTGTCTGGTCCTGCCGAAACGGTTGGGTTTGGATGACTATAGTCTAATGTGAATGGAGCTGTTGGTGTACAGCCTCTGCAAAGGGTGGATGATATAGTAGATTATGTATCACTGAGGGGGTTTTCACACGGGCAGAAGTAGCCTGCATGACACCGCGGTAAATCCTACACCTGAGTCAGCACAGGTCCATGGAGATAACGATGGGGGATTGAAAATGGCTTAATTCTGCCAGCAATTCAGCATCAAAATCCGTAATGAGACTTGCGGGTTTTGGTGCGGAATTTGCAGTGGCGGAATAATGTACGGACTTGGGTGCGGAATGCAGGCTAATTCCAGCTTGTGTGAAAGCACCCATGGGCTATTATAGGAGTAGTCGTCTGCAACTGATTGTATGAGGCTGGTGGACCAAAGTGCAGAGTTATATTTACAGGTGGCATTTTGATGGAAGGGCAGAATAATCTAATGATATGAACCGTCTATGGAAGTTATACTGGAGAGTCAACTGCTGATATACAGGAGCACATAAACCCATAAGGGTCCTCCTGAGGTTACATCTACGACCAGACTAGGCATCAGTACCCCCTAATATGCACTGTCTGGATAGGAAGGGGTTAAAGTGCCGGAGTCAACAGGTCAGATCAGACGATTAGCCCTTTATTAGCAGTGTAGAACAAGTGTCTCTGCTTTGTGCATATAATATATATGGAGAGATAAGGCAGGTGCTGGAGGGAGATAAGGAGCTGCCAGGCGCTGAGGAGGTGTCCTTATCAGCCACTGTGCATAGGGAACAAGCCATGATTCATGTTTATTAAGCCACTCACCAGCTTCAGAGATTGCAGAGATGGACTCTTCTTCATCCGCCCCAGCTTCTCACATCCGACATACGACTCCCTGTCCCCATTGGCTGATGGGTGTCCTTTGTGAAGGTCTGGAGGAGTGATCTGCTCCAAACTAGAAGACTGGAACCGCTCTAACTTGGGCCGCGACGTCAGGCCGATGCTGGAGAAGATCTTTCTCATTCCACTACGGAGGTCTCCTTTTTTTACCTCCGACTGAACTTTGCTGTGAAGGAAATCACAAGAGGACGGTCGTGTACAAGTTTAGATCACTACATCAGTGAATGACATCTTAAAGGGAAGAGCTTTCTTTGAAGCCACTTTAACCTCTTAAAGGCAACCTGTTATCACCTTTGAGCCCCATAAACTACGTTATGGCGCTGAATGGCGAGGGCACCGGGAGTCCGGGAAGGTATGTTTTATACTCGCTGTTCTTGCGCTGTGCAAGCTGGTGGGTGCATACAGCATGACTTTTTAGCGGGCTCTGTGCGTGAACTCTCCCATAGAGACAGTTTATGGGGTTCAGAGGTGATGACGGTGTGCCTTAAAGGACTAAGCACTTTTTAATGATTTTATGCATCTGGTATTTTTTTAGGCCCTATTTTTTTTCCCTGCCCAAATTATTTTTGCTGCATTTTTTTCAGCATATACAGGGCTACGCTTAACACCTTTCTTTCACTATTTGTTTCCTTTTTGTATGATAGACGTTACAGGAATGGGCTCCCAGTTTGTTTTGGCCGTTTTGATATATACATTTTTATGCTCTCGGGTTACAAATTGGCGATGGTTTAGCATTGCGTGAATGGTGGGTTTTCTTTTTTTTTTATACATTTGCATATTATTCTGTAATTGTTTTTAACTTATTTTTGCAACACTTTTTTTTTTTTTTTTTTTAACATCCATGTCCCACATGGCGTCATATTCATACGGTCATTTTTTCCTCTTATTTCACAGTTTTCGATGTAACTGGGGCATCTATAGGTGCCCCAGTTACAGGGGAAACATCCTGCTAGTGTGACATTAGTCACTGTCAGACCCGAGCTGGGGTCTAATATCCAGCAGCTCTGCCATGCCAGGGGTCGCTGGCCATCATGTGATCGATGGGTCCTGTAGAGAAAATGGCACTACTGCTTCCTATGCTCACTGCATATACGCTTATTGAGTACTATGTAGGCTGGAAAAGAGAAGGTAGAAGCTGTTATAAACCCCTTCTGTCTTCTCCTTGGTTGTCTCTAACAGCTGTGTTCCCAAGCTGCCCTGCCAGACTGCAAGAGCTTTAAACTTACGCCGTATATTTACAATGGTACGGGACTAAAGTGCAAAACCAAGTGCAATATATTTACACCGTGTGGTCTCTATTGGGTTAAAAGGGAACCTGCCATGTCCTACCATAAACTAAGGGTACCTTTACATTGAGTAACTCCCACTTAGATAGTTTGTTCAGAAAAGTTGCTGAAGCGTATGAACGGCAGCCATTCTTATGCACAGAGCAATAATAGTTCATTGGTTGTTTGCCAACTTACTGCTTGTAGAAGGATCACCGTGCAAATCAATTCAATATGAACAACTGTGACTTTACATCTGATGACTTTTGATCAACCGGCGACTATTTAGGTGAACTGAAAGGAAATGACTAGCAAGCTATCGTTGATCCCCCTGGTGATGGCCACACATGTACAGAATGACTATTGTTTCTCTTTTTGAACGATTAGTCGTCACGTATAAAGCCATCCTAAGATAATGGGCTCATAGGATAGAGGCTGCGGAATCCGGGGGTGCGATTTTTCTTTATACTTGCTCTGCTCCCCATATCTTTACAGTTAGCCTGGGAAGTCTCAGCTTGGTGCATTGAGCGGACTCATCTCTGCTATCAGTACATGCACACTCGGAGAACAGTGTAAACTGCATACACATAAACCTGAAATGGGTCCAATTGATGCCCCAAGCTCAGACAAGTATAAACACACCCCACCGGACTCCACGGCCCATAAACTATGGTGCTCATGGGACATGACTGGTTCCCTTTAAGGAATATGAACTCTGGACTAATAACCTGCACAGGACAAGAGATTTATACTTTATGTTCATTTCTTGGCAGCTTTGTGAAACCAACATTGTTGCCATTACAGATCCAACATGGATTGTCAACTTTGTGATTAGTTACTAAAAAAGTAGTCAGATTTTGCTTTTAAAACTTTTCCGGTACGTCCAGCGAAGAGGGGGGGGGGGGTGTTAATGCTGTGGGTTCATATTCTGCTCTGCAGGTCGGTTTCTTGGCAGATTTTTCTATAGTATGTGGGATTTGGTAAAATCTCATCCACTTTGCTGCTGCTATGAATACTGTGGATTATCTGCCCACAATTCAGCAATGAGAAATCCGTAGTGTATCCATCCCATGTGGACGTATACTTTGGGGGATAATTGTGAGGAGCGGTAATGGGGGCAATTATGGTCAACCATATTTTCTGGAAACCGATACACCCAATAAACTGCTTTGACAAGAGGACAAGGTAAGACTTTTGTATAGTGTCCCCTCGACTCACCTCTCATGTGCCGCCTCCATACATCTGTCTTTGGTTGCAATAACTGGACCGGACCCTTAGAAATAAGCAAACCAATAAGTCAAATCCATCACTCACAATGGATTACCCCTCAACATTTCTGCATAATGTACAGGGATCCCTACAGTTACAATGGTGTCAGGATACAATATTTTCAACATACAATGGTCTTCTTCCTGGCCAGCGGAATGTGAAAGCAGATTCAGCATACAATGCCATAGGCAGCATGAGTCTGCGGCACATGTACTTTACTAGAAGGTCCAGACAATCAGAAGGCAATTTACTGGTAAAACCCCTGTATTACTGAAGTGCCTGTACCGTCTGGTTATCTAGTCGCGCCTTACAACAGTACAGTGCGGTACTACTTGTATAGTACTGCCCTCTACCTGAGCCAGGATGAGCTGCTCCTTTATTATTCTGGTACACATTGTGTTCTGTAAAGACCCTGAAGAAGCTTCTGTCCTCTATGTAGGAAATGATTTATGACTTCGACAGCTCTAAGATTTAAAGGCAAAGACTTATCTGTATTAAGGCCCATTTAGACAACGATTATCGCTCAAAATTTGCTCAAAAACAATCTTTTCAGCGATAATCACTGTGTCTAAACTCGTAGCCATTGTGCACTTTTCATGCACTATTCGTTTATCGCTGACTTTTAGTCCTTTTTCTATCCCTATTTGGTTTGCAAGTTTCTGGAGCTCACCCTCACTTCTCCTTTCAGAGGCTGTGTAGCATAATCACGCCCAGTCAATACTACACAGCTGTCTCCATCTATCTCATCCACTCTCGGAGCTGCTGCTTACAGAAGCTGCTCTTTTTCACTGCAAAAAGAGCTTTCTGTAATAGGAGCTTTCTGGGTTCTCGGTCCTCCTGCTCTCCTCCACCATCCCCCAGCACTGCCATACAGTCCTCTATAATTACTCCGTGGAAAAGCAGTGAAGGCAGGTTCACAATAGGGGAGCAGCTCGGGGAGATGCTGTCAGTTTACTTTGACAGACACAATTTGCTAAGATTTCAGTCCTCCAGGCTGCAGTACCATGAAATACAATACAAACATAGAAATCAAACAATCTGAAATTTTTTACTGAAAACCAATTACAAAAGGTCTTCTAAAAACACATCCAAAGGTGTACATAACCTTTAATGTTATAAGTTGGGTAACCGCTGTATAGTAAAGGAATATCAGATAATAGCTTTATCATTTGGCTCTTGATGTCCTCTATGACTGTAGACCAGTTCTAGGTTCTATAGGTTTACGGCTGATATTATGTATACACTAATTTATTCATAAAGCCCATAAAAATGTCAGACTGTCTTACCTGTGCGCTCATTGCTTGCAGTTTGTTGTTGGCCATTACTTCTAGGTTTCTCTGTGCACCTTTCATTTGTCAGAAAGTTCCCTTCATTCAGTGTCTCCTCCCTGGATTGACTACCAACTTTAGGATTACTCCTAGATTCCCGAAGGTCTTTAGGGGAGTTATTTCTCTCACCGTGTATATGTCTAGTACCAGTGTGAGAGCTTTCATTGTCCCTTGGTTCCCTTTTTACCTGTTTCCTCCCAAAAGTTCTGTTCTCCTTGGCTTCCTTGCTCTTCTTCTCCTCTGACTGTTTCTTTGAATTTGAAGACACTTCTCTGACCTTGGACTCCATTCCTTTCATGTCAGATGTAGGCAGATGATGATTGTCTATATCTCCGAGAAGATCAGGATTGGTCACTTTAGAGTTTGGCACTAGGTTGGAATGATTTCCCTTTTTGTCCTGAAACACTGGTACCTTATTTCCTCCTTGTACGAGTTGTTGATTGACACTCTCGGTACGGAGTCTACCATTTCTAGATAGCACTATGGTGGGTGCTTTTCCCAGTGGAGGAATAGGCACACGATTAGAAAGATTTCCTTGTATTTTACCAGAATCTGATTGAGAGACCATGATTGGAATGGACGGGACCTTGGGGGCACTATGGGCTCTGTCCTCTTTCTGATCAGTTGTTCCTTGTCTGCTATCTAAATTTAACACAATGTTCCCTGTTTCTATCTCTGCATGTAACGTGTTGAACCCCTTTTCCATATCAAGAGTTAAACTCCTAGACTTTCTTGTGGGTTTACCTTCAATGTCTTGGGGCATTTTCGCTAAACCAGGTCTTACCGAATCAACATAGTACCCACTAGTCATGGCCGCCACCTGTGGATTTGATTCTGATATTTTGAGTACAGAATTGGGTTCCAAAATGGCTGACTTCTCTTTGAATCTGCTTTCTACTGCAAAAACAGAGGTACCGTTTTTCCCTTTGATGATCTGTTCAGGGTTTGATCTTGTTTGAGTATCTGAGAAGGAGCGTGTTGGGCGTAACATAGCTCCATGCTCAGGTGTATTTGGTGAACTGTTTTTGTATAACTTGTGTGCTCCCCATCTATGACTTGTACTGCTGTGAGTCCTGCTGCCATCTTCTTCTCCAGAGGAATCTGCAGTGGAGTCACCGCCAATGTGCGTCTCACGGATCAACTCTGTATGTACTCGCCATGGTTGTGAAGGTAGGATCCAGTGAGGAGAAGGCTTGACCCCCAGAGGTGTGCTAAGGGAACCATCCTGAGTAATTTTGGAACCTAAGTGAACATTTCGTAGGTTAGTACCATGAGTAGCAGCTGGACTGCCTCCAGATCCTCTGATGTTGGAGCCACAAGCCCCACACTGTCCATGACCAGATGGTGACAATTGCTCTGTCCAGGAGGGCGACCCATTTGCCTGTCTCTTTGGTGGGGGTGTGCTGGTTACAGATGACGTCTGCGGAATGTGCTGTCGTTCTCGATATCTCTCTTCTACATCTCTTTCAGATTCATCCTGGAAACGTACATGAGATGGAGAACTCCCTCGAGAACCTTTGTGCCAAGAACAATAGTCACTACTTGAGCTGTCGCTCTGAGATCCTCCGTCTGTTACACCACCAGTCACATTTAGACCCCTGCGTAAAAGAAATAAACAGGAGAGGATAATGCCAAAACGTACGTGAAACCATAATCTGGATGACATCATCGTGACCGGATGTAATAGGGAACATTCATAAGATAGTCCACATTTCATCTACTTTGAGGATATCACAATGCATGTGAATGGGATTTTCACTCACACCATGTGCAGATTTTATGATGTGATGCAGGTTTTCAAACACGCGGCAATCCCTACTCATCACAGGTTACTAGAAGATATTTTGTGGATTCCAATTGTATCGTGAAATCCATATGTAAATTAGTTTGCAAAACCACATGTAGATTTACAACGAAGATAAATCGGACAGATCTACTAGTGAAAACTTGTCAGGCTTCTGATGCAAATTGTGCCAGAAAACGGTCTTACATGGTTGCACCACATTTATGTGGTTTTAGACACTTGATGACAGGTTCGATAAAGGGACATGGCTATGTGGAAAAAATGAAAACTGTACGCCAAATTTGTACCCCAATTTTGGTTGTAAGCTAAGCCAATTTAAAAGGTGGTATGAAGCTAGACTAGGCGGCCTAAAGAGACACCAGATTTATCATCTAGCAGGAGCCACTAGAGTAAATCCGGCATATTTTAAGACTGTGTAAGTTTGCACTGTTTAAGTATTAGACGGTATTAGCAAATCTGCCCCATTGTGTGCATGTCTGGAGGAATTTTCCCTGAGTGCTACATGTTGGGTTGAGGGTCCCTAACAGGTCAATCTGTCTTAGCCAGAGGATTTAAATACAGGGCTAGGGTAACAAACTGAAGTTACTTTGGAAAACTCATGGAGGGTACTTTTACACAGACCAAGTCACCCAAGTAAAGATTGATTACAGTCAACTGTCATCCCGTGTAAACACAAGACCAGACATGCCTCTTAACAAAAATCGAAGACCTGTAGGAACTGCTTAGTTTTTAGCTGACCTTAAAACCAAGTGACCTGTCCAATGTAAACAGGCAGTCATTGATCTATGAACAACTGCCTGTTCACTCTGAATGGAGGCGGGTGGCCGGAAGAGATCTCTATTCAGTGAGCAATTATCACTCCTGTGTGAAAGCATAATTGTTGGGACTGCTGTTGGGCATTTAGGCACCCGACAATGATCCTGTGTAAAAGTACCTTTTTGGTGCTTCAAGAATACTCAAGTTTTCAGTCCAATCTAACAAGAACTGATCGAAATGCATTTCAATTAGAACTCATTTCATTTTCCTTCACATGGACCAAGAATCACCTTATGGGGATGAACTATAGTCAATACGATGCGTTTGTCTCCCTAGGCTGGCTGTACATCTCTCCGACAAACGAGTATTCGCTTGATCATTGGCCAATCGTTGGTCCTTTTATAAGGACTGATTGTTGGGTTAAACGAGCGTTCAGAAGAACATTCGGGCCCAATAATCAGCGTGGAATAGTACCATTAGCACAAGAGGTCTCACTGCCAATCAACATTAGTGATAGGGCATTTGGCTGACTGTGGCCAACCTTAGGAATCCATACGAAGGACTGGGACAATAATTGTATCAGTGATGCTTTTCAGGAATGTCTAATACAGGAGTTGGCTTCTCTTACCGATGGCTTTGGATGATGATATCTCATGGTTTGTTAAGGTATGTGGCCATTCCTGCTCAACTTAATAAATGATTAACCCAAGAAGTTGGATTCTTAGATCGTAAGCAGCAGGTTGTCATGCGTTACATAATGTAGACAGAACTACAGATGAGGAGTATTGTTACAAGGCAGGGACTGTCATATATAAAGCTAATAGCGCTATTCTTGACACCTCGATGGGAAATAATTACTGTGCAGAGTACAGTAGGCAAACATTTCATTAGCATTGTCTTCTTAATGAACAGTTTTATGAGCTGAGAAATCCAACATGAAACAACGGCACCAACATGGATATTACATGAGACAGGCAGCTGCGTAGAAGGCGATGTTGCTCTGTTCATTGGCATTGTTTGAGCTGATTCACCATGGCCACTACCGCTGTGATCACAACGTATAGGAGCAGTATGGACGACGTTCGCTAAACCGCACAGCAAGGAAGATGAACTGGTGACACACAGGACTCTCGGGGACTCTTCCCTTTTGTTGGCGCATCATGCTTTGGTTTTTGATTTTTCCCCACAAGCTCTTAATCCCTTTAATCACATTCTCTATCTTCTCTGGTCCCTTAATACATTTTACTGTCTTAATTTCTCTTTTTTCTAACAAACCTCCCCCCCCCCCCCCCCACCACCTCCTTCCCATCCTTGCTTACCGGCGAAGTGAAGGCTGCGAATGTGGATGTGGTAGAACACAGTGGGAAGCTCGCAAGGGACTGGCCCCCTTTGCTTTCATCCGTGCTCTGTGTAGCAGCTGCTTGGCCTGTTCGTGACGGACGCTGAGCTCCCTGGGAGAGGATTAGAAAGGGATTTTAGAATGACGCCACTTCCCTAAGTGCATCAGCCAATGTCAGAATGTATAAAACATGCGGGATGAAAACAGTGACTGACACCGACAGCGCCCCCTAATGGATTCTGGTTATAGAGACACAAATAAAATACACCATGAGGTGAAACTAGGGCATAACCCATTTTGGAAATGACTGCGCAAGGACACTCGGAGATCAGAGATTGTGATACACGGCATATGGTTTAGGCTTAAAGATTACGGACGTTGGTCACTTCTGGCAGCATATTAATATGCAGCGGGAGGAGAAACCACAGAATAGTCAATAAGTAGATGTTCATCTACCACCAGATGCCATGGGTGCCGAGTGCTGATGACTGCATACCGGCTGCAATCTCCTGTATAAATATATCTCTATGCTGAGGTTTGTCTAACATGTCCCACAACATTCTAGCATTTCATAGATAGTCAGATCTGCCCCAAAGACAGAAGCAAAATTAAAAGTTTCTCCAAACCAGAGGAAACACAATGTCTACATGCCAGCTAAACCCCCAAGCACATATACAACATCCTACCAAAAGTAACCGGACACTTCAGCAAGAATCAAAAATAGGATTTACATGGGTTAATACAACCTCAATTCCAAAAAAGTTGGGACGCTGCGTAACATGTAAAGAAATGTAAAGAAAAAAAAATTCAACTATTTTATTTACAGTTGAACATATCAGAAGGTGAAAGGGAGACATTTTTCAATTTTATTAAAAAAAAATGATTTACTGTGTTTTCCCGAAAATATGACCTACTCGTTTTCAGGGGAGGCCTGAAATAGAAGGCCTTACCCGAAAATAGGACCTAGCTAACCTGCATTAAGAAAAAAAATCTATACTCGCCTGGTCCGCGGCATCCCAATGCCTCCCAATGGTCTCCAACAAGCTGCTTCCTCCCCATCTCACAGCCGAGCTTCTTTCTTGGTAACGGGGCTTTGAATACCCCGCCTCCGGCAAAGCGCACGGTGTAATTGGCTTATCGAGCCCTAGCCAGCCAATCACAGCCGGCGCTCGATGAGCCAATCACAGCCATTCAGTGCAGGCAGGCAACCAGTTCAGCGCCCGGACTCTTCTTCTGTGAAGCCATGCTGTTGTGATGTGGTTTAGTATCGTCTTGCTGAAATATGCAAGGCCTTCCCTGAAAGAGATGTTGTCTGGGTGGGAGCATATATTGTTCTAAAACCTCTATATACTGCTCAGGACTGATAGTGCCTTTCAGGATGTGTATGCTGCCCATGACATAGGCACTAATGCCACCCCATAAACCTCAGGCTTTTGAACCGTGTTCTGATAAGCTGGATAGTCCCTCTCTTCTAAATCATGGCGTCTGATTTACCAAAATAATTTTAAATGTTGACTCCTATGACCACACAACGGTTTTCCATTTTGCCTCAGTTTATTTTAAAGGAGCTTTGGCTCATAGAAGACGTTGGCGTTTCTGGATTGTGTTGATATATGGCTTCTTCTTTGTATGATGCGGCTTTAACTTGCGTTTGTTCACAGACAATGAATTCTAGAAGTAATCCTGAGTCCATGCAGTGATTTGCATTACAGAATCATGCCTGTTTTTAATGCAGTGATGCCTGAGGGCCTATAGATCTCAAACATCCAATATTGACCGTCGGTCTTGTTCCCTGTGCACATTAATTTCTCCAGCTTCTCTGAACCTTTTGATAAAATGATGTACTGTAGATGGTGGGATAGTCAAAGTCCTTGCAAATATAGACCGAAGAACATTTTTTAATTGTTTCACAGATTTTAGTTGAGGTTTTTCACAGAACCTCTGACTCTTTCTGAGAGACTCTGCCTCTCTAACATGCTTTTTTTATACAGTCATGTGACTCAGTAGAAAATTGACCCTCCAGCTGGTCTTCATTAGTACCACTTACTTTTCCAGCCTTTTGTTACCCCTGTCCCAACGTTTGTGAGAGGTGTTACTGTCATTAATTTCTAAATTAGTAAATTTTTTTAAACGTAAGATAGAAATATATCTCCCTCTCCCCTCCTGATATGCGTTCTATTGTGAATAAAAATGGTTATGGGTGATTTCTGAATAATTGCCTTCTTTTTTGCTTTACTTTTATATTTTACAACTTTTTTGGAATTTGGGTTGACCTTAATGGGGCCTCCTTTGGCTCTAATCACATTGGATACCTCCTGTGGTATATTTCCTAGTAATGTCTGATACACGTTAGCTGTTTTTTCCCTCCATTCATCCTGCAAACGTCTGACAAGTTCTCTCAAAGTAGATGCATTGGCCCATCTACAGTGGTGCAAGGAGCGGCGTAATTCAACAGTTGAGCAATAGAAAAGTGTTCTATTGAGTAACAAATCACACTACTTTGTCTTCAAATCAAGTGGATGTACCTGAGTGTGAGGGGATGCCTGGGGAACAACTTTGCAGTGTGTTGCGCTAACAGTTGAGTAAGACAGAGCTTCCGTTATGGTCTTGGACCATTGGTTGTAGCTGCAAGAACCAGGAACACAGAGGTGTAACTTGACATTTTAGACAAAAATGTGCTGGGGACTCTGGGAATGGGCAGCAATTCATCCAAAAAGCCAACGCGCCTTGTCACAAATCCAACGCTATTTTACATTGGTTTGAGGATATGGATGTTCCGCGATTGAACTGGCCTGAACCCTATTGAACATTGTTAGGATGAACTAAAATGTTGGGTGAGGAAATATGGACATCTTCTTTTGAGAGAACTTGCCAGATGTTTGCAGGATGAATGGAAGGAAATAGCTGAAGTGCATCAGACATTAGTAGAATGTATGCCACACAGAGTACTCAAAGTCACCAGAGGCAAAGTAAGCCCCACTAAGTACTAACATACATAAATTAGTACTACTTTTCATTCTTGCTGAGGTGTCCAATCACTTTTGGTAGGATAGTGTACAACAGCCGACACAGAAATGATCCTTATAGCTGCACATACAAAGTTATGAAATAAAACCATATACAATACATGGCATCTAATAAACGGTGTAATGGCGGTTATGCAAGAAGTCGCTGTTTAAGTAACATTCAGACATGATGTGCCGCTGGTCCGTACAACCCTTTAGGTTGGAAACAAGCAGTTTTTGGTGCAGCTTCTCGAGCCAAATCCAGAAGTGGACGCAGCAGAAAGTAGTAGTATAACTCCACTCCTGGGATTGGCTCAAAAAAGGCACCAAAAAGTGCCAAAAAAACACACATTTCAAACAGATACTCGTTGTTGGTCGCAGCTGATTCAGCAGCTGAAGACAGCCACATGCAGCGATATATGGGGCAGTGTTCAGCTGCCACCAAGAGCCAAAAACGTCCGACAGCAAAAGTGCTCCAAAGGTGAAAGTGCAGAAACTCTTTAACCCTTTCCAGTCCACTGTCTGCCGTCTGAAGACATTATGATTTAAGGCTGTACAGCTCCGAGGTTGGAAGACGTCCGCCAGGGTTCTTTAACTGTATATTGCCAGCCTCTATGCTGTCAGAGCCTATCCAATGTGTCACCTCATGCAGTACTGGCTTTAGCCAGCAGATAGCGCTGTTGTATAACGGCAGAAAAAGAGTAAGCCCCCTAGGAAAACCAGGATACAAATTGGATTGGAAAGGGTTAAATATCTGTTCAGATATTTGCTCTGATATGCTATGACTAAAAGTACCTTTACATGGGATGACTGTTAGGCGAATAATCACTTCAAAAAGCCAATTCATTTTTTTCAACTTGGGTTCTAGAATATCTTTGTGTTTTCTACCTTGAAGCCAGCAAGTTTCTTGCAGGATTCTTGCAAGGATTAACGACGACTCAGTATTATTACCCCATAGCAGTGGTGGGTGTAGATGATGTGTGAAGATAGGCTTTACAGGTGTGTTTACACATCGCTGATTTTGGTGCGGAACTGTAGCAGATTTTACCCCCTCAATTTGAATTCAATGTAAGAGTCCGTTTAGTCCTGCCAATTTCTTGCTTGAACGAGCGAATGATGTTGGAGTTCATTTGTGCAGCCTGTTTATATGGGCAGATACATCTTTGGCTCGTTCAAACAAAAAATCGTTTAGTTGATCACATTCGCTGTATAGGTGACTGAGAACGACTGAGCGATCGGCATTTACACTGAACAATTAGTGAACGAGCCAACGATGATTTTCATGCCTGTATAGAATGAATGATGAACGAAAAGCAAACGATTTATCGTGCGATGGTTGGCTGCGTTTACACTGAACAATTATAGTTCATTTTCGCTCATTGGAACGATAAACGTTCTGTGTAAAAGGGCCTCAAAGGGTGAAATCTGCTGCAGAAAATCAGCATCATGTTAATACACCCAAAAAGGGGTTTACGAAATTAGACAAGTGTGGCTGTTTCTTCCATAACAGCACCACTTTTGTCACGTGTTGTGTCTGGTATTGCAACTCAGTCCCAATGTCACTAGAAGAAAGTAGCCTTTTTATAGGTTTATACATTCCCGAAAAAGTACAATAACCCACAAGAGTATGTGAGAAGCAAGATCTGATACAGGATCTCCACACTGGGTAGCTGCATCTGCTGCAGAAGCAGAAGAGAGGTTCTGGAAGACAAAGATGAGTTTGACAGAAGTGCTCCTGGGCCGTGAGAATCAGGTTATATGTTGCCTATATCATCTCCCGGGCTAATCTGCCCCAGTTATGATGCGTTACTCACCTGCAGTCATCTGCTATAGGTATTGATACCCCAGAATCAGCATCGATGTCACCAGGGAACAACCCTGCAATATAAATGAACAGTAATTCTACACAACATATACAATACTGAGCTGTAGCCGGTGTCACCTACATCCATACTCACAGCTGACGTCTTTGGATGAGTGTCCTTGGCTGGGCAAACCACCTTGTGAAGTGTCTACATTGTGACCGGCCTTTCTGTTGAACTTACATCTGAGCTCCTGGCGGTTTCTCTCCACCCGCTCAGCCAAGCTCAACAAAAGGGGATCCCCTGTAGTGCATGGGGTACCGGAGGGATTATCACATGAAGAGTGCAAGCATTCATGAGGACAGAGTTGTGAACTGTTCTCAATATGATTAGGGTTGGACAAGTTTTCTATTTGGCAGCTATTGCAAGGGCTCACAGAAGATCCACCGATGTTACACGTCCCCCAAAGCTCATCAGATCCCCAAAACTCTGGCTGTGCCCCAGAATACATCTCTTGCTTATTACAATCCAACAAGTCTTCAGTCAGGTAAGTACGAAGCTGCGGGGACACTAGAGCGTCTTCACAAATGTCACCTTCACTTCTAGGACTCCCGGAGAGTCTTGATTCCTTCTCCTTAATCTGTTTTTCCTTCAGGGCTTTCACCTTTCCCTGTAGCACAGATGTCCTCATCCCACGTTCTTCATGCTTCCCCGACTTGTCAGGTTGCTCAGGATCTCTAGTCTTACCACTTGCAGGCCGCACTTTTCTTGGGGATTTACTTGTCCGTCCTGTTGATCTCTTCTTGTTGGTGGGGGATACAGACTCTTTCGAGTTAACCTCCATCTCCATCTTTTTCACAATCAAATCTTATCTGCAACTTCAAAAAGAAAGATTTGAGTAAAATCCGCATCCATGTGAAGAAAAAGGGAATTGTACCAATATTGTAGGAGGGAGCAGTCCGCCTTCATCACAAGCGACTAGACTAAATTTGGCCATACATGTACCGCGAATACTCAATGAGGTAGAACCAATTAGTCCTTTAATGATCATGAGGATTTATCAACTGAGTTTTCGAATCTTTATATTGACCCTCCGCTGTTGGACAAACAAAGATGGCCGCACCAATTCTCTGACTACCTGAATGCCATTAGTATGCATTGGTAATCTAAAACATGACATTCTGCTCCGATAGGCCAGTGCTGCCCACATGAGCAGTGCTGGCCAATCAAAGCAGCATGTAGTGTCTTAAACTAATGATGCATAATAATGCACAGTGTGTATAGGGTAGTCAGAGAAGTGGTTCAGGCATCTTTGTTTGAGGGTCGCTTTAATAGACACAAGTCCCACTGGGTATAATAGTACTTGAACTAATGTCCATCTTTGCAGCCCTGTTCTTTATTACTCCGATGAATGCTGATCACTGCTGTTAACCCTTTAAATGTCGCTGTGACTTTTGACAGCAGCATTTAACCCTTTGCAATCTAATTTTGGATTCAGGGTTTCCTAGAAGGCTTTCTTTTTCTGTCATTATACAATGGCGCCATCTGCTGGCTAGAGCCAGTACTGCAGTATGTGACATGCCGGAGAGGCCCCTGACAACAGAGCGGACAGTAATATACAGTAAGAGTACCCTGCTGGACGTCTTTTGACATGGGAGATGTGGAGCCTTCAATCAGAATGTTGGAAGATGTCAGACAGTGGATTGGAAAGGGTTATTATGTCCCGATCAGTATTCTAGGGTCCTAAATGCTTCATAGTTGGAGATGAGCGAACCTACTCGTTTCGAGTAATTACTCGATCGAGCACCGCGATTTTCGAGTACTTCTGTACTCGGGGGAAAAGATTCGGGGGGCGCCAGGGGGGCGGGGGGAGGCGTGGTGGAGCGGGGGGTAGCAGCGGGGAACAGGGGGGAGCCTTCTCTCTGTCCCTCTCCCCCCCACTCACCCACGGCGCCCCCCGAATCTTTTCGCCCGAGTACGGAAGTACTCGAAAATCGCGGCGCTCGGTCGAAAAAGGGGCGTGTCCGAGTAGGTTTGCTCATCTCTATTCATAGACTACCTGTCAGGACGTGACATAATGCAATACTATGGTATGCAGTACTTTGATATAGCATTATACTAAATGAGCGATCAAATCATTGTAAGTTCAAGTCCTCTATGGGGACTAAAAAAAATGTAATTATTAGTTTAAAAAAAATAAACACATGTTTTATTACTTTAAGGCCATTAAAAAAAAAAAAAAAAAGCAAAAACAGCCTTTTCCCTTATAAGTCCGATAAGTCCGATCTATCACAGTAACGCATTATTTATGTGTCTTTGGGAAAAAAAAGTCCAGTCTCCAAGAAAAAAAATGTATAAAACGCGATCAAAAAGTTGTATGTACTACAAAATGGTGTTAATGGCAACTACAGAACAGCCTGCAAAAAAAACAAACTTTCACACAAGTATGGCGATGGAAAAATAAAGACGTTATGGCAATCAGAAGATTTCAGCAGAAAATCTTATTTTTCTCCAAAGATATTTTATTTTTTAAAAGTAGTGCAGCAAAATAAATAAATACTTCTATAAACTTGGTATCACCATAATCGTACTGACCCACACAATAAGGTTGTGTCATTTTTGCCGCAGTGTGTGGCAAAAATTCCTGTGACACCTTTGTGTGTGCGGCCATGCTTTATCCTGCTGGAAAATGCCACTTGGAAGCGGCCATAAGAACACCACATGTGGCTGCAGGATGTCCTGAACATATCGCTGAGCTGTCATTGTCCCTCGTACCACTACTAGGGGGAACCGAATGTCATATGCTACAGCCCCCCACACACCAGCAGTGGGGGCAGTGTGTCGCTCCACAACAAAGGCTGGATGGAGGTGCTCATATCTAGGTCTCCCAGACAAGAACATGGCCGTCGTCAGCCCCAAAGTAAACCTGGATTTGTCGCTGAAGACAAGCTGGTTCCACTCCGTAGCAGCCAAGTTTTATTGTTCGCGACGCCTCTGCAGACGGAGGGGATGGTGGGTGGGTGTCAAAGGCCATACATGTAATGGGCACCGTGAGACCAAATGTTGCTCCGCCAAGCACCTGGAAATGGTTCCAACAGACACAGGCCTGTAACAATGGTGGCACCCATCTCTGGATGGTGGATGCAAAACAGTTGGAGCTACTCGTGCTTGTCGATCAGACGATCCTCTCTACTGGTGGTGTCCTGAGCCCAGTCACCTTGTGTGCCCTCAGGCATCCACTGGTCCCAACACCTCCTACCAGTCTGGTCAGAACAGCCAGAATTGGCGGACAATTTATCAATTCGACCATCGAGCTCCTCACATCCCAATAATGCGCCCCTCTCAGACTCTGGTAACGGGGTGAAATCTCTTCTCTGCGTTGTAGAGGCGACTAGTGGTCAACAAGCTCTACAAGCGGAAGAAGAGGCCACTACACACAAGGAGCCTCCGAGAGCCTTTTATAGGCCAAGGGTTGAACCACTCTCGGGGCCTCAGGTGGCAAGACCGTTCATCTAATCACCACAACTCTCATTATTTGTATATCTGCCTGAGATGGAACTGCAGGACGAGTTTTGCAGCAAAACAACAAATTCAAGGGGCTTGATTTTTTTTCTACAAAGAGTACAGATGCAAGGGACAAATAAAAAGAATAGTTGCAAAAGTACATAAAAAATAAATAAAAGCCCTGCTATGTCTGGAGAAACCTCGGTTTTAGCATTCAAGGTTAAACGGTAGCCTTAAAGATACACGTATGCTAATAAGAACGCTTGTTTTTCTATTTCAAATGCGAACCCTACAGCGGCTTTACACCTTCTGAATAGTTCAGCCGTGAATGGAGCATCAAAGCATCGAGCACCTTGCAAGACCTTCAAAAAGGAAAAAGATGTTTGTTCAGTAGCAACATTTGTGCTTTAAACTTCTGGATTCAGGAATGGCCTAAACTCAATAGAATGGATCTTAAATTATGCAGCAGGCAGAGATCTCCTCCGATAGGTAAGAGAGCAGCTGGGCAGCTAAGACCGTGACATGCTGTCGGATGTGTGCTGATTGGCCCCGGTATAAAGTCCTGGTCCTGTGTATGTTGGTTATGGAGTAACCGGTGTCACCTCCCAGGTTCATTTGTCAGATGACCGACTATGTAGCCATCTCCCAGTATATATTTAAAAAATGTGGAAAAATACTGGTGTAAAGGCGCCACACTCTAAGCTACTAGAAGATAAAGGTCCAATATGCGATAGTGAAAGCACTTCTTTCTCCCGTCTCCCTGTCTCATACAGGACCTCTGGCACATCGAAAAACCTTTGGAATTGTGTCACCCCCAGGCATCCTGTTGTGATCAATCCAGCCGAACTGACGAAGGGGCTCAACCCCAAAACACATATTCAATTGCTGGTTTTTATTTCGTGAAATCATAAAGAAGTGCTTTCACTATCACATATTGGACCTTTATCTTCTAGTAGCTTAGAGTGTTGCGCCAGTATTTTTCCACATTTTTTTTTGCTATACTCACGCCCACCCTGGTGGAGCGTCATCTGGTTGGCAGCACCTCCAGCATTTGAAACACCTTGTACTCCAGAACTATTTCACCACCCTCACTGGGTCTTGCTCCGCCCTCCTTTTTCATCTTTTACTCCCAGTATATATAAGTCAGCTAGTGTTACCTTGCTTAGTTATTTTTCTCTGTCTCAAACTCCCGACCTCTTTTTCTTCAGATGGTCATGTGACCTCAGTTCTGACCAGCTCAGATATACTTGGTGTTACAAATTCATTTTCTAGTCAGTTTCACAGTCTGTGTGATGCTGTTACATGCATCTACCGCAAAAACTGCTTAGTGGGGGATACATACACTCCTGTCACAACTACTGATGATGATTAGAGGCTCCTGTCGCACAGTTATAATAGAAGAGATCACAGCTCATCCTCCTGACTGTATACTTATGGTATGTACTCATTTAGGTGAAAGTAGGTGGTGTTGTTAAAAAAAAACAACTGTCCATCCGCCAGGCAAAAATGGTGTAGTCTCAACTAATGCTGTGCTGATGCATCATGGGATTGATGGAAAGTGAAAGTTAAAAAAAAATCTCACTCTCAAGATGGTGGCTGATAAGCATCCACTGCATGGAAATGACTGGAATACACAGAAGAGACTTCCAGTATGAGACAGGCAATTAGGTGAAGGGAACAGAGATGGAAAAGTGTGTTTTCGCCAGAGGGGCCCTTTAAAAAACACTTGTATAAAAAAAGACATATTATAGAGGTGATGCCTTTATTGGTGAACCAGAAAAATTATATATGCAAGCTTTTAAGACTACTAGGCCTCTTCATCAGGTATCACCTCTAATATTTTTGTCTTTTTTATATATGAGTATTTAAGACTGCTTTTACATCTATAGTGTGTGTGTGGGGGGGGGGGGGGGGGTTCTCATTTTCTTGCTCTGTTCGGAGAGCAGGTAAGGAGAACCCCTGCGGGCAAATGGGTCCGTCTTATGATGGAACCAAACAGACCCCATTGACCATTATGCGATCCATTGGGTTTCTGCTCAGCTTCCCAGCATTTTACTGGAAGACAAGGCGATGCATGCAGCACTTTTTCTTCCGGTATTTCATGCCACATCTGTGAAGGAACCTCCAAATGGAGGTACCAGTTCAGATGTGAAACCACCCTAACATTATCCATCTCTAATGGCTAAGTACATTGCATGGAAAGTCTGTCTAAGACGAGTATTCTACCAAGAAGATTTTTTGACTAGTCTATATGAAGAAGTCATGTGACAAGCATATCTATAGCAGCTTGTAAAGGCCTTCCTCACGCACCGGTAAGGGTATATTCACACATGGTAGATTTGCTGCAGAATTTTTGTAGCTCTTCCATTCATTTGAATGGGGCTTGCAGAAATCCAAGGACCTGCTGCAAAAAGCCCAAGTCAGATGTATGAAAACGATTTTCAGTCGAAGAAAAGTCTGCAGCACATGTGAATACCTACCTATGGCAGAACGTACAACAGCTGTACAATAGTCACGCTGCTATAGATAGCCGAGTACAATCGCTTGAGTATCACCAGCAGTCCCATTGCTTCATTTATTTGGGGACCTCAGTGGTCGTGATCGTTGGGAATACCAGCGATGGAACCACCACCAGATAGTTACACGCTATCCTACGGGTAGGGGATAATGTCGTTTGGTGGGACAATCAGTTTTAGTTTCAGTCTAGCTGTTAACATGTTTCAGTGGCCCCAGTATAGTAATAGTGCCCCCCTTAGTGGTCCCAGTAGTAATATTGTGTCACAAATGCCCCTAGAAGACCTCGGCCTCTGATGCCCCCATAGTGCTTACCACAGACACCCACAACTTCTTTCGTCAGCTTCCATACTTCCTGCCATAGATGCCCCTTAAAGGGCGCCAACCTCTGATTCCACCACAGTGCCAGTCTTCGATGCTCCCAATGAATGCTGTCCCCGAGTGAGGCATCTGGGGCATTTGTAATGCGCGAGTCGGAACAGGTCAGTAGGCTTGTAGGGATTCTGCCCGGCCCGGGGTTCCTCACAACTGCCTAAGTATTTTTTACCGGCACCAGTCTTTAGGCAGAGCTGCCCACGGCACCCGGTTGGCAATCGCTAGCATCAGAAACGTCTAAATATAAACTACAACAGTCCCAGCCGGCCCCCATGGGAAAACACTTTATAAAGCAGTGATCTAGCTATTTTTTGTTTTGTTTTATTAGATGTTGCGCTCCATCTCGCTGCAGCGGAAAATATGGGCTTTGCACTATAAAACCATCAAGGCTTTCGTATTCTTCCTTAGAAGGAAACATTTTGTCTTTCACAAGGAGAAAGGAATTAATGAAGAAAACAACCACATGCACTCGTGTTATGACAGCGGAGCCTTAAGGAAAGAGCACAGGGGAATCGCGTATACGCTGCGGGTTTTACGAATTCTGACTGGGCCTCGACAGGACACAAGGAGTTAATCTAACTGTGCAGTGTAGCCGTTCACACAAAAAGACTTCTGTGCCAACAGGTCTGATACTTTCCAGACATTCTGAGTAATGGGACTTTAACCCTTTAGAAATCCACTTTTGAGTATTCGACTGGGACTCAAAAATTTTTAGTAGAAGCATTACATCGACTACGGATAGGCCGGCGCAATCGTTCTTACCAGTTGTCCAGAGTCCCTGGAGTCCTCCTCTGTCTCCATGTGTTGTTGCGGCCCTTCCAGCTCTATGGAGCCCACTGGCACACCTGGCTTCTGCTCTAGGGGTCTCGAGAGTGTAAAGCACACGGCTCTCTGCTATGGCTGACTCCCTGGCACATCTCTGAGGGTGACGAGCAGACGGTGAGCCTGGCAGCTTCAGCTAATAGCTTCCATCCTAGCCTCGAGAAGGCTCAGCTGCCAGATGTGCCAGGAAGTCCGGGGTTAAAAAACACGAATTGTATCACTAGATGTGATGCTTGCTTTAAGAGATATTTTGTAGCCACATTGCTTCCATATCATCCTGTGTCTCCTTCTCTGGCCATAGCTCCCTCCCTCCTTCCTTCACTCTGCCTGTGACCTCCTCTCTCCTTCCCTCCTCCTCCGAAACTCTCACCCCCTCTCTGCCCAGTAAATGTCTACTTCTCAGTCAATATCTAACCAGCCCTGGGTACACAGCTGGGGTAGAAGGGGGGAGACGCCTGGAATTATAGTCCTCTTCTAGGCGAGAGAGAAAGCGGAGGGAGGAGCAAGGAGGAAAAACTCAAATACTTGGAATTGCCAAAGCTGTAGGAACGTCTCGCTTTTTTTTTTATTTTAGAGGGTTCGTATAAATAAGCATCCGAACGGACGCGCGTCAGCAATATCTCCGCTCTCCGCAGATGAAACGGTTCTTGTGAAAACATCCGACGATCCAATATTGTCCATTTAAAATTCTTTCTGGTTGAGTTCTATGGATGAAAATATTGGTACACAGTACTGAGCAAAAGTTTTAGGCAGGTGTGGAAAAAATGCTTTAAAGTAAGGGCTTGTTCTCACTGCCGTTCGCCTCAGTTAACCATTTGCTTCTCTCTTTCCTGTTTGAAGAGCAGATTAATGGAAATAAGACAAATGCGCAATTTGTTCCCTTTGAAAAACGGAGTGGAATTGAAAATAAAACTTTTTTTTTTTAAACCTATTGAAATCAATGGGGGTGGGGGATTAAATTTGTTTTTATTTCTGCTTCTCTGCTCCTCAAATGGACACAGAGATGGAAATGGTTAACTGAGGCCAACGGTAGCGAGAACAAGCCCTAAGAACGCTTTCAAAAATAGAAGTGTTAATAGTTTATTTTTATCAATTTAGTAACCACAAAGTGAGTGACCAAGAGAAATGTAAATCACATCAATATATAATGTGACCGCCCTTTACCTTCACAACAGCATCTGTTCTTCTAGGTGCACTTGCACACTGTTTTTGCAGGAACTCGGCAGGGTGATTGTTTCAAACATCCTGGAGAAGTAACCACAGATGTTCTGTGGATGTAGCTCGCTCAAATCTTTCTGTTTCTTCATGTAATCCTAGACAGATTGGACGGAGATGAGATCATGGCTCTATGGGGACCGTATCATCACTTCCAGGAATCCTTGTTCTTCTTTACGCTAAAGATAGTTATTAATGACATTAGTTGTATGCTTGAGGTCGTTGTTCTGCTCCTGAATACATTTGGAGCCAATCAGATGCCTCCCTGATGGTATTACATGATGGATAAGCATCTTTCTGTATTTCTCAGCATTGAGGGCACTTAATCCAATCTATTATGCAAAGAACCTGCACCATGCTTTACTGCTGCCTGCAGACACTCATTATTGTATCGCCCACCACCATTCTTCACTGCTGCCTGCATTCATTATTGTACCGCTCTCCCCCATACTTCACTGCTGCCTGTAGACATTCATTATTGTACCACTCTTCACCATGCTTCACTGCTGCCTGCAGAAACTCATTGTACCGTCCTCCACCATGCTTCACTGCTGCCTACAGAAACTCATTATTGTACCACTCTACACCATGTTTCACTGCTGCCTGCAGACACTCATTGTACCACTCTCCACCATGTTTCACTGCTGCCTGCAGACACTCATTACTGTAGCACTCTCCACCATGTTTCACTGCTGCCTGCAGACACTCATTACTGTACCACTCTCCACCATGCTTCACTGCTGCCTGCAGAAACTCATTATTGTACCACTCTCCACCATGTTTCACTGCTGCCTGCAGACACTCATTATTGTACCACTCTCCACCATGCTTCACTGCTGCCTGCAGAAACTCATTATTGTACCACTCTCCACCATGTTTCACTGCTGCCTGCAGATACTCATTATTGTACCACTCTCCACCATGTTTCACTGCTGCCTGCAGACACTCATTATTGTACCACTCTACACCATGTTTCACTGCTGCCTGCAGACACTCATTATTGTACCACTCTCCACCATGTTTCACTGCTGCCTGCAGACACTCATTATTGTACCACTCTCCACCATGTTTCACTGCTGCCTGCAGACACTCATTATTGTACCACTCTCCACCATGCTTCACTGCTGCCTGCAGAAACTCATTATTGTACTGCTCTCCACCATGCTTCACTGCTGCTTGCAGACACTCATTGTACTGCCTTCCACCATGCTTCACTGCTGTTTGCAGACACTCATTGTACTGCTCTCCACTATACTTCACTGCTGCTTGCAGACACTCATTGTACCGCCCTCCACCATGCTTCACTGCTGCATGCAAATACTTATTGTACAGACTTTCACCATGCTTCACTGTTGGCTGCAGACACTCATTATTGCACCGCTCTCCACCATGCTTCACTGATGCTGCAGACACATTGTTGTACCGCTCTCCACCATGCTCCAATGCTGCCTGCACTCATTATTGTACCGGTCTCCACCATGCTTCACTGCTGCCTACAGACACTCATTGTACAGTCTTCCATCATGCTTCACTGTTAGCTGCAGACAGTCATTATTGCACCAGTCTCCACCATGCTTCACTGCTGCTTGCAGACACTCATTGTACTGCTCTTCACCATGCTTCACTGCTGCTTGCAGGCACTCATTGTACTGCTCTTCACCATGCTTCACTGCTGCTTGCAGACACTCATTGTACTGCTCTTCACCATGCTTCACTGCTGCTTGCAGACACTCATTGTACTGTCCTCCACCATGCTTCACTGCTGCTTGCAGACACTCATTGTACTGCTCTTCACCATGCTTCACTGCTGCTTGCAGACACTCATTGTACTGTCCTCCACCATGCTTCACTGCTGCTTGCAGACACTCATTGTACTGTCCTCCACCATGCTTCACTGCTGCCTGCACACTTCTTGTACTGCCCTCCACCATGCTTCACTGCTGCCTGCACACTTCTTGTACTGCCCTCCACCATGCTTCACTGCTGCCTGCATTCATTATTGTACCGCCCCCTACCATGCTTCACTGTTGGCTGCAGGCACTCATTATTGTACTGCTCTCCACCATGCTTCACTGCTGCCTGCAGACACATTATTGTACTGCTCTCCACTATGCTTCACTGCTGCCTGCAGACTCATTATTGTACCATTCTCCAGCCCTTAGGTGAGCAAACTGCCTTCTGTTACAGCTAAATAATATTTTGATGTATCAATCCAGAACACCTGCTGGCATTTTTCTTCAGCCCAGTTCCTATATTTATGCATAGTTGAGGCACTTGGCCTTGTTTCTATGTCGAAGGTATGCCTTTTTGGCTGCAATTCTTTCACGAAGACAACTTTGGGCCATACATCTCCAAACAGTAGCTGGGGGTTCTTGGGTGCCACTGGATTCTGCAAGTTCTGAGAAGATGGCACTCCTGGAATCTTCCGAAGGGAAATAATGAGTCTTTCATCTGCTGCACATAGTTTCCTTGGCTAAACATTGAGTCTACGATCCTCAGCATTGTGCTTCTTCAAAAAAGCTTGAACAGAAGTTTTAAGCCTCCTACACAGCTGTTTCTCTTTCAGTTAATGACTGTATTTCAACCCTACATATGAAACTAATGATTATCAGAAGATATACAGCACATAATGGAACATGCTGCAATTTGTTGCCTGCAGACTCAGTTGGCATTCAGCACTATGGTGATATGCATAGCCCCACTGATATACAATTACACTATATTCAGGGCCCATTTGAAACAGATCCCAACTATGCTTGGGTGTCTATTTACACATCGTTCTGACTCGCCTCGGGGCTAATAAATTGTTCCCTAAATTAGAGAAATGTGTTTTTGGTGTCCAGAAAATATCATTCTTGGGGTACATCATTAAACCACGCAATATCCAGATGGATCCGGTAAAGGTGAAAGTATTCACGTAATGGACTCAGCCAGTCACCTTAAAGGCTCTACAGCGCTTCTTGGGTTCTCTAACTACTATCAAAAGCTTATTAAGAACTTCTCTGTGATAGCTAAACCTTTCACGGATCTCATCAGAAAGGGGGCTGATGTGAGTAGCTGGTCTTCGGAAGCTCTTACTGCCTTCTCTACCTTGAAGGCTACCTTCTCTTCTGCCCCAGTCCTCATTTCAGCCTGACCTATCCTGTCCATTTGTGGTGGAAGTAGACACCTCTGAGTTTGGGGTTAGAGCGGTACTATCTCAGGGGCCCTGCGATATAGGCAACCGGGAATTACTTGCCATTAAGTGGGCTTTTGAGGAATGGAGGCATTTTCTAGAAGGAGCACTCCATTAGATCACGGTACTCACAGACCATAAAAACTTCATTTACCTAGACTCCGCTAGGAGGTTAGATGCACGTCAAGTCCGCTAGGCCTTGTTTTTCTCACTGTTCAACTTTTTGGTGACTTACAGACTCGGCTCTAAAAATGTTAAGGCGGATGCCTTGTCCAGGAGTTTTGGTACTCCAGAACCTTCAGAGCCTGAGCGTATTCTCTCCCCCGGGGTGGTTCTCGCTGCTGTCTCCTCCGACCTTTCATCCCTTATACATGCTGCTGAACAATCGTCCCCTGAAGCCCTTCCAGAAGGCAAACTTTTTGTCCCTTTGACCTTGAGGGTGAAAGTATTAGAGGAGACGCATTGTTCAGTCCTAGCTAGTCACCCCGGTATCAGGGCAACTCAGGAACTTCTATCCAGGGTTTATTGGTGGCCTCATTTGGCCAGGGATGAATGGTTGTTTGTGTCCGCATGCCCGGGTTTCGCAAGGGGGAAGAATCTCAGGAGACGTTTTTAGAGTCCTCTTCTTCCCTTGCCCATTCCTTCTAGGCCTTGGTCTCATCTGTCCATGGACTTTATAACCGATTTCCTCTCTTGGGAGCACTGTCATTTGGGTTATAGTTGATAGTTTCACCAAAATGTCACATTTCGTCCCTCTATGAAAGTCACCTAACACCAAGTTATCAGAAATGTTTATCAAGAAGGTTGTTCGGCTACATGGGATTCCAGAGGATATGGTCTGTGATAGAGGGGTACAGTTCATCGCTCGCTTCTGGCAAGCTTTCTGCAAGAACCTAAATGTTAACTTGTCTTTTTTTTCTGCCTTTTATCCAGAGTCTAGCGGACAAACTGAACGCATGAATCAAGAATTAATCCAGGACCTACGACTTTTTGTTTCCGATAATTAGAGTCTGTGGTTCAACTACTTACCTCTCGCCGAATTTGCCATCAATAACCATGTTACCTCGTCTTCTCAAGTCTTACCGTTTTTCTGTAATTATGGTTTACAACCCCGGTTTACATTCTTTGCTCCTTCTGCTTCTGACACTCCCTCTGCTGACACATCTACGAATGAACTGTACACAGTTTGGGCCCAGGTTCGGAAGAACCTTCAGGATTCCCAAGAGAAACTGCTTCAGTATTTTAAGAAAAGACGCACTCTCTCTGCACCTTTTGTGGTTGAGGAGCAAGTTCTACTGTTGTCCAAGAATTTGAGACTCCAAGTTCCGTCCCTGAAACTTGCTCCTCGTTTTATTGGTCCGTTCGCCGTTTCTTAGGTTGTTAATCATGTGGGTTTCTGCCAAGGACGTGCATGCACCATGTTTGGTCTGACGTTTCCATAGGGTCTTTTCCCTCAAACCAGCTCCTGGTTGTGGGGGTCCAGTGTCCCCGTAGGAAGCGGGTACTGTCAGGTCTGGCAGCTCTGGGGGGGTAGGGTTTCTCTGTGCCCGAACTACCAGTCCTGTTACCCGGGCTGCGGCGCAGAGGAGCCCCAATTTTGGTGACCTCCCCTGGCTGCCATGATCCGGTACACTGGCTCTGGGCGTACGCAGGGAGCATGTGCCTAGTTAGGGGGGTTGCTGGGGATGCGGTGTGTTACTGCCCCATGCCACTTCCCCGTTGCCATGACTCCTGGGTGCGTTCCTTTGGTTGGTGCCTGTTTTTAGCAGGCACCAGGGGCTGTTCACTCCCTGTGTCCTGTGATTGGGTTCTGCTGTCAGTCTGCCCGCCCCAATCAGCTGCTGGGGCGGGAGTTCTTACAGCATTTAAACTGCTCAGTTTCCTCCTGACCTTCGCCAGTGTATGTTTGGTCTCCAGCTACACCCGTGTTACTTGTATTTGACTCCCGATTTTGACTTGCTTCCTTTGGATCTGACTTTGCCTTCGCCTGACCCCCTTGTACCGCATTCTCTCAAATTACCAACCCGGATTGCCTGACCTGCTTTTGTGTTTGTTTGTTGCCCTGTATTTGTCTGTGAGTCTAACTCCTGCCCTGCATCCTTAGTGAGCCTAGGGACTGTGGCCCAGTTGTCACCCTATGGCCTAGCCTAGAGGGGCAAGTAGGTAGGGACAGGGGTTGCGGGTAGGACTAGGGACTTCCCTGCCCGGACTCCAATCGTGACAAAAACTCTATACAGCCATCGCCCTTGGTCAAATTTGAAGCTACAATTCCAGCACTGCGAGGCAACAGTGCTACCATCTGTGCCATATTCATTGAAGAGGCAATGGCACTACCTTTAGATGCTGAAATACCAATGTAAGCAAAAAGGTTACTGAGCCACCACACCTTGGTTCACATCCACCTATGGACATCCACCAATGTTCTAATTGGTTTTATTTTCTCAAACATGGTAGCTGCCTTTCAATGGTGGAGTTATAAAGTCAAATTTTACCAAGAGGAGTGATGGCTGTATGGAGTTTTTCAAAGTTGATGTTGCCCTTGATGATATTTGAATCTAGGACCGCAGTACTGCAAGGCAACAGTGCTAACCACTGAGCCACGTTCATTGAAGAGGTAGTGGCAGCAGCACCACATTTTAGATGCTGAAAAATGCATACAAGCGGACAGCTTAAAAGATGCTTTCCATCTCACTGCACTTTCCAATTTCAATTTTTAATAAAACTGGATCAGTCAAAGAACAGCTGTGCGATCGCAGCCTTCATGGGCTTGTAAAATCCATTCATGATATCATTTAGAATCTCAACAGATATATCTACAAATTTGTAACAGTGGAAGATTCGGATTTCCTTCAGGTCACAAATGGTAGAACGAACATCTCCATAGAGCTGCCGAATATAAACACTTCATTAAGTAACAAGTAAACTCTCACTGGGGCCCCAGCCGATGGAGCGCCGCCACTCGTCATGGTGTATTTCTAACAAAGCTCTGCCTGTTCTTTACCTCCTCTTGTCACACACTATTAGTGGACTGTAAAATTCCTAATTAGCCTGGCATTACTGAAAACCAATCTCTGTACTGGGGGAGGGTGAAGTGCATTGCATACGTTGACACTTTCATCCTTCTGTATTGCTTTCCAGATGTACAAAAAAAAAAAAAAAAATTGGGGTTCACTATTCTAAGTATAATGGTCTTCTGGTAGAAAACTATGTAGGGGAATGCCATGCAATTTTTTCTAAGATCCCATAGGAAACAACAGGCGACTCCTCTCTGCTGCGATCTCTTTTCCTTGTAGCATCGCTGCGAGTAAAATATAACATGCCTTGTGAATAAATCCATTCGAGAGAATTCATATTCGTGCGTGTTTTGTGCACAGAACCCGCGTGTTTCTCGTTCATGTGACCAAGCCCTTACTTTTAGACAGGGTCAGTAAATAAGCCCCATTGGGTCCAGTTTTAGTAATTACAAAATCATTGTCAAAAAGAAAGTAGTGCCAGGATGAAGACATTTTTTCAAAGGTGCAACTTGCCAACATTGGACTTGAGACGTTACAGATGAGACAAGTTTATGCCCGCTTCACGAAGTACAAAAGCAAATCCAATCCCCATAATTAAAGGGGGTTTCCAGGATGGAAAAAGATTATTTGGGCAAGGAATGGTTGAAAACAGAAGTAGTCAACCTGACCTCTCATGTTCCTCCCCCTTCCCATCATTCCACACAGGAACCCTGATGCCTTTAACTCTTTAGTGACTGGCCCATTTTATGCCCTAATGACCAAATTTTCAGTTTTGTTTTTTTCAATTTTCACATTTCTAGAACCATAACTTTTTAAAGTTTCTGTTGACATGTTTTGTTGTTGGAAAGTTTGTATTTTTAAATGGCATCATTTGAAGGAGGGGTGGGAAGTTGCACCATTGTTTTTTTGGATTTCATTTTAACAGCGTTAAGAATGCAGGTTGAATGATGTGATAACATTCTCTGTCCGCACGATTCCAGCGATACCAAGTTGATAGTTTCTCTCTCTCTCTCCCCCGAGCACGCTCAGACAAGAATGCAGTTACTCGAGAAGTGCGAGGCTAGCTCGAGTAACTGACTTATCCGAGCGTGCTCGCTCATCTCTAGCTATAACATTTTTATACTTCCAATGACTGATCTCCAGAGGGCTTTATTTACAGGATAGCTCTAGTCTTCCTTTGTTTCATTTTCGGCAACATAACGTCTTTATCACTTTTTGTTCATTTTTTTCTACAAGCAAGATTAACAAAATGTTTGCGTTTTTTTTCCCTTTCTTTTTAAAATGGTGTTAATCATGCGGTATAAATAATATACTTAATTATGACACGCCTCTACAATGCAATCAAAGAGATTTTGCCCAGTTAGGTCCAATGCACACGGGTGTATTTGCACTGCGAGATCTGGAGCTCCGGATTCACACAGCAAATACAGCCCATAGGACATTGAAAAATGCATTTGCATGTCAACGAGCGGAAATCAACTGTGATATTCCACTTGCAGGATGGAAATCGCAGCATGTCCTATTCTAGTGCGAGCCTCGCACTATCCATGCCATTGCCGGCTTGGCTACTCTGCACCGCACATGTGCGCCAGCCGGCACATCCGCGGAGCAGAGAGAAGATGTCGGACAGGTAAGCCAGGGGTCACTGCAGGGGCACGGGGTCGTATCGCGACCCGGCCATCTGTATTCGGCCTTAATAGAGTTTAAGAGTGGGCGCATAATTGGAATGTAAGAAGCTGGATGGTCGTATTGGCGATAGGAGGTGAAGGCACACACAAGGTAACTGGGCGCACAACGCCCTCGATAGTCCACCAGTAGAGAGGATCGTCTCATCTTCCAACAAGCACGAAAAGCTCCAACTGTTTCATTGTCCGCCATCTAGAGACAGGTGGCATCATCCTTACAGGTTAGTGTATGTCAGAGCCATTTCCAAGTGCTTGGCTGAAGGACAATTGGTCTTACGACGTCCATTACATGTACTGCTTTTAACACGCACCGTTGTCTCCGTTTGCAGTGTTGTCATGAAGGACGGATCTGTACTGCTACAGAGTGGAAACGGGTTCTCTTCAATGATGAATCCAGGTAAAGTTTAGGCACTGATGATGGCCAAGTTCATGTCTGGAGATCTAGGGGTGAGCGCCTCAATCCTACCTTTGCTGTGGAGTGGCACACTGCCCCACTACTGGTGATGGTCTGGGGGGCAATCATACACAACAGTGTGGCTCTCATACCACAACTAGGGGTGATCATGACAGCTCAGTGATATTTTCAGGACATCCTGCAGCCACATGTGTTCCTCTCATGGTGGCTTGCAAGAGGCAGCAGGATAATGCTTGGCCACACAAACAAGGGGGTCCCAGGAATGTCTCCACAACATTGTCACACTTCCGTGGCTGCCCGGTCACCAGATTTATCGTCAATATGTATGGGACCAGCTGGGATGCCAACTTCAACAGCCTACAAGTTTTCATAATATAAAGGCGCAGTTACAGCACATGTGAATTGAAATTCTGCAGGATACCATACATAGCTGTATGCCTCCATGCCTGCCCGTATCACATCCGGAATACAAGCTAGAGGCGGTACAACAGGGTACTAGAGCCTCCAAGCCCACCCGTATCACATCTTGTATCCAAGCTAGAGGCAGTACAATATGGTACTATAGCCTCCATGGCCATCGTATCCCATTTTGTATCCACACTAGAGGCGGCACAACAGGGTACTAGAGCCACCATATCCCCCCTTTTCACATCTTGTATCCAAGATAGAGGCGGCACAACAGGGTAATAGAGCCTCCATGTCCGCTTGTATCACATTTTGTATCCAAGCTACAGGCGGTACAACAGGGTACTAGAGCCTCCATGCCACCAGTATCACATCTTGTATCGACGCTAGAGGCGGCACAACAGGGTAGTAGAGCCTCCATGCCTGCCCGTATTACATCTTGTATCCACGCTAGAGGCGGCACAACAGGGTATTAGAGCCATCCTCTTCAAATGAGTAAATTTTCCACATTAAATTATCCTTTTGCTCGGATATCCTTTTCTTATACCAACGTTACAGACTTAGAAAGTTTCATTCGATTCCGACAACTTCTTGTAGGGCAGGAAGTTTTTTTTGTTTTACAAGGACTGTACATTAGTAAATTAAGTAGAAAAGCTTTACCTGTTTAGATTACAATAATGGTATTTGATAGGATTCATTTTAGGGCACCTTAATGCTGTGTCTTTCAGATTTTGATGCAGAAATGAAAATACCAGAGTTCTATCCTCAATTCTGTGTCAACATCCACATTTAGACCTGCAGAGTTTGACAGCAGGTTATTTTGCCCTGTGTGGAAGCGCCCTAAGGATTATATGAGGGATTATATGAGGGTTGCAGAAGTAGCAAGACCTTGATGGTAATGGTACCCCTCCCTTCTGATAATTACACCAAGGGCTGATGGGAAACTCAAATTCCATAGTTCTTCTAAAGCCTTATCAGGAGGACACAAGTTGTATTAAATTACCGCACTTTTCCAAAAAATGTAGCAATGGAGAAGACCTAGTAGTGATCAATAAGATATATTAAACATCACTACAGACCCGGTTACTGCAAGGAGGGGTATTTGTTATGGAGCATGGAGTACAGTTACCAATGCTCTGTCCCAGTTAGCACCAGCCTTACAGGACAGATTCAGTAAGGCACGTAGGGATAAACATGCAGAAAACCTTATTGAGGACTCATTTCCGAGGTGCACACCTAAAGCCATATTGCATTTCTATCCTACCTTTGCTTACCATTGACTTTCACTTCACATCTGCTCCACAGGTAGTGAATAGGATCATGATGTCAGGATATCCAGATGTGTCCATCACCCTCCTGCACATCTCAGTCTTGGCATCTGCTCTGCAGCTCCTAGCTTAATGCAGCTTTTAATATTACTGATTGATTTCATAATCCCAATAAAAAGAAATGGGCAGGATTATAACAATGTACAGATCATCCCTGCGAGAAAAGGAGATGAAATGGGAAGGCAGATTCCAGAGCTGGCTGAATGTCTCTGGAGCCTAAGTGATCAAGGTTTGTTCTTCTCTGCAAATAATAAAGCAACTATATCCGTGTTCTTAAAGTGGTTGCTTATTTTTTGCAATTTCTTAGCCGTTTCCACAATACCCGACCACTCCTGCCAGTCCAGGGATGGTTGGACCTTGTTCTTGAGTCAAGCCATTGTCTCAGAGAGGAGTCCCATTTGTATCAGACTTCCATAGCCCCATGAGTACCCAGCTTGCTGGGGGGTAGAAAACGACTGGGGAAGGCAATGGCAAAGCACCCCGCAAAAACAGTCTGCCAAGAAAACGTCTAGATGTGATGTCACCCTAGGAATCAGTCATGACTTGGTGTTTACACCAGGAGACTTTACCTTACTTTCATAGTCCCAGATGGAAATACCCCTTTAAAAGTCCTCTAATCTAGAAGCAAGTGTTTAATCCTCTGCAGCGCTGCTGGAGGGTAAATGAACGAATATACAGAGCTCAAACAAATGTAATGCATGGGTATCCCGAAGCCTCCATCAAGAAAAACACCTCCTGTAACCAGTCTTTGAACCATTTAATTGATGGAGATACCAAAAAACGGACTATTAAATTAGGATACAAATAGGGACATTTTCTACCCCTGATAACCCCTCTTGATGTAATGCACATAAAATGCAGAAGAATCAGTTTCTATATACAGTATATATTAATGGGATCACTCCAGCTTGTAACAAGAGCACTAGGAAAATAATGCGCGGCGGTGGCCACAGGGAATCTAAATCTCTGGCAGGCAGTCAGCGAGTGATAGACCAGTGCCACACAATAGCCGGAGATAAATGAGGGATGGAGCTTGCTGATAGAAGCTCAGAGAAGCTGCAGGGAATTGAACACCGCTGGCTGCCATGCTCTAATTTTCAATCTTTCCCGTCCCCAAAGCAACAGCTACATGATTGATACTACATCGGAGAACTGTCCATGTGCGTATTACATGATGGCGGTAGACTATAAGACTAGACTGCGTTTCAGTTCACCGGAGTTTACGTTCCTCAAGCTATCGCAGAGAACAGCGCAAGGATTTCCTTCTTATTTTAGCTCAGTGGTTTTAATCCCATATAACATGGCACGATACACGTTCTGGGCTGCTCAGTATCTGATTTATTGCGTAACGGAAAAACTGCTAACAAAACATTCACAGATGACCGAGGAGAGATTATTCCGGAAATTGAATGTGTCTGGGGGCTCGTTCAGCAACTGCGTTGGGGCTTTCCATCTCTGTGTTCCGTTCTTGGAGTAGAAAATGGAATTCAAGATAACCGTCCCCCCCACCCCCCATTGATTTCAATGGACTTTCAATTAAAAAAAAAACAACACAGAACAGATTGTTGATTAGTCCTGTACATTGGCCTGAAGGAATTTTAGTCCATTCCTCCTTAAAAGCCAGCTTCACCTCTCCTATATCGGTGGGTTTCCTCCCATGAACTGCTCGATGCAGATGCTTGCACAACATTTCTCTAAGACTTTGCCCATACCAAAACTAACTTCATTCTTCTTTCACCGTTCTTGTGTGTGCTTTAGGCCGTTGTCTGGCTGCATGACCCCCGTTCTCTTGAGATTCGGCTCGCAGACAGATTTCCTGACATTTTCCTTTGGAATTTGCTTATATAATTCAGAATTCATTGTTCCATCAATAATGGCAAGCTGTTCTGGCCCAGACGCAGGAGAACAGGCCCGAACCATCTCCACCGTCTCTCACAGATGGTATGAGGTTATTACGCTGTAATGCAGCGTTCATCTTTCCCCAAACATAACATTTCTCATTTAAAGTGACCCTCCAGGCTGGACAAATAAGCATGGCCACACCGTATCTCCGACTAGCGGAAGCACACCGTGCATTAGTATGCATCAATATCCAAGACACTACATGCTGCTCCGACTGGCCAGCACTGGTTAATTAAAGCAGGTGTGGTGTCATAGACTAATGAATACTAATAAACAGTTGTGTAGGAGGTAGTCAGAGAAGTCGGGGGAACCCTCCTTCGTTTTCTAGGATCATAGGATAGTTTTAAGCCAACTAGCTCCATTTTGGCTCATCCATACACTAAACAGTGTTCCAATAGCTTTTGGGCTTGTAAATGTGGCCAATGATGGGGTCACAAGCAATAAGTTGCTAATTGCTTTGTTTGAGCTTACAAAAACGTCATTGGTTGATCAAAAGTCATCTGGTGTAAAGTCACAGTCATTCGTAATTGAACGGCTAATTCTCTTACCTTGTACACTGCAAGCCGTGTGAATGTTTTTCGCGTTTCTGTGCCTGAACCAGGCGGATGCCAATCCATGTTATATAATTTGCATGCATCTCATTTTATATCCACTAGATTTACCATCATTGTTTTTCAGACAACCATGACTATTATATGTGACACCCAAACAGATATATGCCCTGCCCAGGCCTTCTACTAGACCTAGAATTTATTGATTGTACATGGACGCTAAAAGGTACATACGAGGGTCGTACCCAAAGTAATGCAAAAGGGGTCATAACTTCTTTATTAACTGCTGTAGATTGTTCAAATTGCACATGTAGTTGGAGCGACTCTTCCTCTATACACGGGTTTCAAAATCTTTTCCTTCCTTGCTGGTAAATAATGGATTCCAAGGGTGGAACTCTGCGCTGATTGGCTTGAAGTGCTCAAAGCCGATAAAGACACATTTTTTTCTGATCTGGTGACAAGGAATGAAACACGGGCGTATCTTTATGATGCGGGAACAAAGAATCAGTCCATGCAATGGCGGCACACCTCGACTGCAAGGCCCAAGAAGTTCAAGAGCAAAGGCATCCCTCTCTGAATGAATGAAGCCGTACCATCAACAGCGAGCGGTACGTGGCGCAAATGCATCGCTTTTAAGGGAGTCTATATTGAGTAGCAAATATGTGCAATTTGAACGATCTACATCAGTTAATAAAGAAGTTAGGACCACTTTAGCATTACTTTCATTACATCCCTTCTATATGTCTATCTGGCATTTATACTAGCCTCATGGTAAATTTCCATTTATTGTGACTTGTGGAAGTAGGGGCTATTTGCTTGTTTGTTTATCGATCCCAAATTTTTGCTGAAATGTCATAAGTAGGTATTAACTTTTGTGCTTTTTTGTTACAGAACTCCAATTCCTCCGCCCAAAACCAAAGAGCTAGATGATAAATTCATGGCTACCTTCATCTTCCTTCGGTTTAGACCGAGCAATTATCGTTCACTTTCGCTTGTTTGAACGATTTGTTGAACAATCATGTCTAAAAGGACCTTAGGGCAAGCTTACCATCTACATAAACAGTATAAGTTCACATGTAGATACACTCCAGCTGGTAGAATGCAGCACTCTCTCGGTACTGCCAGAAGCATCAAAAGATTTAGGTTCACCAACGGGCCGATATTTAAATGGATTTTTTGCCTTTCTTTAAGGTTTATTTACACTTAAAGATGATCACTCAAAAATCGCTCAAACGACAGTTTCAGTGACAGTTTTGAGCGATCATCTTTGGTTAAAGGCCCATTTACACGCAGCCATGATCGCTCAAAAATCGTTAAAAAGCGATAGTTTGAGCAATAATCGTTACGTCTAAATGTGCGCCCACCGTGCACTTTTCAGGCACTGCTAGCTGATCCTTAAATTCACGCCAACCTAAAAATCGTCATTCAGTCTTATCAGGAGTTCTCCACAAGTAGTGCTGATAGCATTGTTTCCCTGTGGAGAACAAAGGAACTGAAAGCAGATAAGAGCCCTCGGGCTATTAACTGCTTTCACCTAAAGGCTTCATTTGCACATTAAATTGCTATTAAGTAGCTGTGTAGCTACTTAATAGTTTATGCAAAATGATTGTTCAAAGCTGTCACTCAAACTGTCGTTTGAGCGATTTTTGAGTGATCATCGCTCCGTGTAAATGGGCATTAACTCTTAAGTAGCTAATTAGCTACTTAAAGAGATAAATGCAGGCCCAGAGGGGCACAGCTGATAACTCCGAGAACAGTAGCTGCTTTGTATATGCAAACAGCGGCTTTGTTCTTGGAGCTTTCAGCTGGTGTCCTGCTGAAAAGTCCCAGCGGGATACCAGCTTAAAGAATGCCATCAGCGCCACCTGCTGAGAAAATCAGCGTGCGGCTTGCTAGAAATCGGTGATGAATGAATAGTGCACGATGGCTGCCCGTTTAGACACAACAATTATTGCTCAAAAGATGGCTTTTGAGCGATAATCGTTGTGTTTAAATGGGCCTTGACTTCTGACATTACCTAGTGGACTGTACCACTAGGACATACTAATGGTGACCATCCGAATACTGTATTGCTGTTCCACTTTTGCTTTGATTATCAGATAAAGGCCACCTGCACACGAGCGGAAATCCCGCCGCGGGATTTCCCGCGGGATTTACGCCGCTGAAAGTTTGCATAGGAGTGCATTAAAATACGCACTCCTATGCAGACGGCCGCGGTTTGGCCGCGCGAAATCTCGCGCGGCAAACAAACCACGGCATGTCCTAATTTTCTGCGGGGCACGCACTCACTCGGCCGCCGGCTCCGGTCTGCGCATGCGCCGGCTGCGCGGCAGCCGGCACATGAAAGAGCCGGGGCCGCCAGGCGCGGGTGAGCACGCGCTCGTCCCTGCAGGCGCTCGGGTTGGATCGCGCGGCGAGAATTTTCGCTGCCGGATCCGACCCGCTCGTCTGCAGGCGGCCAAACAAATCTGATTCATTTAGTGTTTGCTGCTACTTTTCAGTGGTCTCACTGGTCCTGATGCATGCTTGTTAGCAGATGCGGTTTTATACACAGTGGTGGTTCAGCTTTTATTTCAGTCAGACTCACAAGTCCTAGTGAGGATCAGCATTAGCGTATGGTTGGTCTTGATGTAGTTGTAGCTGCTTTTTCGCACATTATTTTGTGTGACGCTTAGGAGTCCCATGCTAACTGCTGCTCCCATCTTATACCATCTCATAGGTGGAGTGCGGCGCTGGTATTTATTGTCCATCGTGTACATTGTAAGGCGTAGTTGAAGCTGCACCTTCGACATTAAAACTTGTTGACGTTTAAAGAGACTCTGTCACCTACATTTAGCAGTATAAACAACGCTTATGTGCTAAAAGTAGGTGACGCGCTGAGTCCAGGGATTTAAGTCTTATACTTACCTTCCCCGTCACCCACCCCCTCACCAGTGTCAGCGCTGCAAGCTGCCGATCAATGCATTGAGCAGCGCTGCTAAGTACTAGAACAGGCGGACTACTTGGCAGCACCACTCAATGCATTGAGCGATGGCTTCTAGCGGGGACGACAATATAACACTGACATCCCCGGACTCCGCGCTTCACCTACTTTTTAGCCCATAAGCTTAGCTTATAGTGCTAAAAGTAAGTGACAAGGGTCTCTTAAAATCCCAATCCGTTAAAAAAAAATTCAACCAGACAACGCAATCATTTCTTTTTTTCTTTTACCAAAAAGACAAAAAAAGAAAAAAAACAAAAAAAAAAATAAAAACACATAAAGCCACATAAACTTGTTTTATACAATCTACAAACCAGAAGCACTTTGTGCCGAATGTTCCTACTGACCAGAAAGTACTCCACAGTATTAAAAAAAAAAGTACTCTTAATATCCATCGAAGGGAAATAAAATCTATCAGCACAGCCACAGAGAAGAGCAAGCAAGGATTGCCCCGTGTTCTTCATTTTCAGAGAGAACAGGGTGGTTGGAAAGAAGGAAGGAGGGGCGACAGGCATGGCGTGGAGAGGAGAGAGGTCGGGAAAAAGCACAAGTGGAAGGAAAAGAAAGAAGATCAAAGAAGATGTGGGGTGCAGGGGGACACGACATAGGAATGCACCAGAAAGAACAAGTCACAGTGCTGATATTGAAGACATCTAGCAGGAAGAGAGCTTCACAGTGGGGACAGAGAGCTGGAGAGGGAAGCAGGGAGGGACGGAGTGTGCTTTAATTCCCCTTAATTCCCTGATATTCCACATTCCTCTTCCAGACACGATTCCCTTGCTGCACGGACTTACATCACATCTTACACGAGAAGAACACATTGGTTACATCACAGCTACCAAGCTTGAGCGAGGCCTGTGCCTGAGTCAGGGAGGGAGCTCCTGTTCTAGTTGACCGTTGGAGCGAGTAGTCCGTTCTCTCCGGATGTGTGCAGAACACAGTGGACCAGTCCTGTCCAAAAAAAAAAATCATGAAGCTTATCCACAACAGCACCCCTATGGACCACAAAGGTGCAAGCCCGATGTTGAAACGGCAAGGTGGCCATCTTGCAATTTTGCTTTATCCATCCAGGTATTCCTCCAATTTCTAGCATTCTATTCCAAGTAAACAGTAGGTTATTATATTAGGGAATGTAACCAACAAAGCCCAAGACGGCAATGTTATTATACAATATATATATAAATGTGGCAGGAACATAAGGACTCCAGATTCTTGCATCAAACACCCAACCCTGCGGTTGGCCATTCAATACGGTTGACTGTTATCTATTAAGTCCTGGGTTGTTAAATACTCGATGCAGAATAATCGATTACTTTTCCGTTAGTGATCTCAATGGGATAATAGTCCCAAACTCTTTCTGAATGGATCGTTCCCACAATGAACAGTCGTAAACAGTTAGGGCTACTAAGCGTGAGGGCGCCCTCTCCCTATACTCAGCGGCTGAGCTCCTTTCTAAGGAAAAAACACAAAGTCTTCCTTCGGTGACCCAGAAGGAAGGAACGAAGCATGCGCACGGACAAAAGAAGCCAAGCTGAACAGCAATGCACATATACAGCTACAGCGAGACGAAGCAGCGGTCACAATCCTCGGGATCTCTTAGCACTGCCTTCTCCTACGTGTTCCCTTAAACTCATGAAGGAGGAGGAAGAAGTGCTGAGAGAGGCAGACTCTTGTAGAGGTAAAATTGTCACCAAGCAGAGGTCTAGTTCAAAAGATTGTCCTTGCACTAACTGGAGAAAAGCAAACCGGTATGAAAGAGGGGGGGGGGGGGGCAGCACCGTCGTACTTCAGAACCTGTCTCATGGAGAAGGTGAGAATGAACTCTTCAAAGCCAAGCACTGGTTTCTAAAAATTGATGCATTATTACATTTCGCTGCCCCCCTTTCTAAAATGATGCCTTGTGCATCCACTGCAGTACTGGGATAAGGAGGGGATTGGGGTTTAAGACTGGTTCCCTATTGTCAGCCCTTGTGGGGAGGTCTGCTGGCAAATGTGGGTAAGAAACCCAAGAAGGCAGCAATGAAACAGTTGGACAAGTAGGAGCCTGCACTTATAGAAGTCACATAGAATACTTGAGACACGTATGCATTTCAAGATACATTTGCTTGCATGTCACTTGTCTGGCAGTAGTATAGAAGAAGGTTTAGCTGTAAACCACTCTGCTCTAGGAGGCCTGTAATCCCATTTTTTTTACCCCCCCATGGTTCTAGTTACTCAGCAGCAAAATGGTTAGGCACACTTCCCTAAGTGCAGGCTGTTGAGGCTATGACAGGGAGTGCTCAGCTCTTACAAAGAGCAGAATACAGGCCCCTTTGGCAGGACTGGCTTCTGTCGGACGCGGAGGTGGCTGCGCACCACTAGTGTTTGCATGGAGGATCTGAAGACGTCCAGCAAAAAGAGATCAGCAAATGGAAAGAGAAGGTCGAAGAAAGCAACGAAAACAAAAACAAAAAAACTTTGGTTTAAAACAATGGACTGATGATAGTTTAAATGAAGAGAGAGAGTTAATATCTCTAAGTTCTGGTCACTCCCCCAGCCCCTTTTCTTTGGGACCCCTTCCAGCACTGCTGGGGGGGTGGGAACACAAAATATCAATAACTGCAAACAAACAATGAGTAGGGAAGTGAAGGAAGGGACACAGTGAGGAGGATGTAAGACAAAGATGATGGGCCGTGACTAGAACCGGCAGCCCAGCACAGGTCGCTGGATGTGGCACCACAGCCAAAGAAATCAATTCAAGTCTTTTTGAAATCAGGCAAGCAATAAGATTGGAGAATTGGTGGAGAGGTGATCTGACCGCCCACCAACTCTCGACAGTCCTTTTCAGCGTGGTACACTTGGTATCGAAAAGGCCTGTCCTTGGCTTCTTTTGTTACCCTTGCAGATAAATTGTGGTGGGACCAAAATCGTTTAACGGGGTTAAGCGGGCGTGCAGGAGGCCAGCCCCGTAATGATGCGGTGCGGTAAGAAAGGATAAAAAGAAGCCAGGAAGGGGGATGAACGCCTGAAAAAGATGGTTTGGAGAGTGAATTTTTGAAAGCAGTAATGGCTTCATGTGTTGGCTTCATCGTCAGTGTCGTCAATCAGGATCTTGGCATCTCGGGCTTTACTCCTGGGAGACACAATAGAAAAGATGTCATCATGAATTGCCCTATTAATTGTTTACAAAAATCTCTAGGCCAATTAATCTCATTGCATCCTTAAAGAGCAAATTCCCACTTAAGTTACCTTTACACGGGCCGATAGTTGCCTTAATAAGAACTCAAATGAGCGATTTTGGGCCACTGCTGGCCTGTATACACATGACCACCGAGAGGGCATTAAGAAGTCGCTAATCGTTCCATTCCAGCACACTGATATGGAACAGCTGCTGAGCGGCTTCTTCCTCAAACTATGAGCAATTTCTGTTTAGAGTGAATGAAGGCCAGCGGGCCAGAACTATCCCCAACCTGCTCCACATTCATTCATTTGTAGACTATCGCTCCAGTATAAAGCACAGCAGTGATAGTCAGGGGTATGGCTGTCGGGTGTTTATCTGCCCGCCAGTCGTCAAGTGTAAACAAACTTTTACGGCTGCCCAAATATTTTGGAAAGCTGTCAGACATGTTGTTTCGGCCAACAAATATCTTGCACAACTCCACACTTAGTAGTCAAAAAACAACTGCCCGAGCCTCATCTCTTCTGCTATCTGACAACAGTCTGTGGGGAACAAGAATTAGTTTCTGTACTTTTCAGAGTTTAGAAAGAATTCGATGGTGACATAAAGAATTATGGTCCCAAATCACTGGTTAGAAAACGGGATGCAAGGTTATCACATCCCAAAATAATATAGACTTGTGATGAATAACCAGAGTGCCACACTTGATTCTAAAGGCCACCGACAGTCCAGCGTGTCATGTTACACACTGATCAATCTGAAGTAACAGTGGAGAAGTGTTGGTTACGGCCCTTTTACACAAGCGGACTGGCCTGTCAACGACTGTACAAGCGCTGACATCACGGCTAAGGTCGTCAGCGCTCGTGCAGAGTGTTTACACTAAGAGGCTTCTCGCTCAGCACGTCACCTTCTATGTGAAGCACTGAGCGCATTGCACTTACACGGAATGAGACGCTGGTGATCCAGCAATAGTTTTTCAATGACTGAAAGGCAGCGATAAGAACCAATAAACAAATGGTAAGAGATTTTTTGCGTTTACACTGCCTGATCATCGCTAAAAGTCATTTGTTTGAATGAATTTTGAGCGATAATCGTGACGTGTAAATAGGCCATTACCCGCATATCGTGTGGCACCGTCTGGGTATAACAGTTGTTTCACTCACTGGGAGGACAGGCGAGGTCTGCGCAAGGATATGCTCTGGCTTCTTTTCCATGTCTTGCTCTTGGCTCGGTTCTTGACGCCATCGTCTTGATCCATCATCTGCTCCAGCAGGGTTTGGTCATCAGCATTCATAGGGGCCACAGAGATATCGCGTACGGCACGAAATTCACCACAGTTATTCAGATGCTCGTTCTCCAGTCGAAAGAAGTTCCACACAAAGCGACTAGGGGTCAGAGAAGGGAAAGGACGACTCAGACAAGGTTATAAGCATACAAGAACATTTATCCAACAGGTGAACCGTGTACCAAATGATTCCTAGGAATGTTTAATCATAGGATAAGGAAGAGCAGTGGGACCCCATCAGTCAGCAAGTTGAGACCCCCAGTGTTCTGAAAAATTCCGTGTCTGGCTCTCCTGGAGGTTGTTTCTCCCCCCGTAGTGACGTCACTTTGAATGGAGTACTGGCCGAGCATGCACAGTAGGCACATTATTTATTTCTATGGGAGGAACAGAAATACCCGAGCGGGTGCCGCTCAGGTAATCGGCAGTCCCATTCAAAGTGATTGGAGTACCGCTGCACTTACACGACCAGTGCTCCATTTAGTCTCTTCCTCACTATGGGAGGGCAGTGACCCCACGTTGAGAAGGATGGGGACACAGTATAGCAGCCGGGCGCTCCGAGCTGGCAACAGGTGGTGGATGCAGAAGACAAGCGGGAGGGGGGGGGGGGGCTTCTGCATCCCCTGCTCGGAGCGTAAAGTGATTGCTCAATGTTTGAGCGATCACCGTGTGATTAAAGGCACACAGCGATTATCTCTCAAAAGTCTCTTAAAAGACATCTTAGGAGCGATAATCGGTGTGTCTAAATGGGCCTTTACTGTTCCTTTGGCTAAAACATCCATAATATCAGAGAATCAAAGTGAATATATTAACCCCTTCCTGATTGACCTATTTAATACATTAACGACCCAGCTATTTTTAATTTATTGTCGTCGTATTGAAAGTGCCATTACTTAGTTTTTTTGTTTACATAGCTATATGAGGGCTTGTTTTTGGGCTGCAGATGACTCTCGTCACTTTTTATTCTGCTTTTTGGGAGGTAGGAGTAGCAACACACAGCAATTCTAGAATAGATCTTAATGGCGTTTACTGTGGTGCGCATGAAAAACCTTTTCCCTTCATTCTATACCAAATGTATTTAATTTACATGTTTTACTACTTTTACACAATGAAAAAGAAATAAAAATCGAATTTCTATCACCACATACCAAGACCCATAAAACCGATTTTATTTTTGCATCTACGCTCTATTTCAGGTCTTTTGTTTTTGCAGGAAGAGTCGTACTTTCCACTGATACCATTTTGGGGTACATGCAACGTTTTGATTACCTTTAATTGCATTTATTTGAAAGGTGATCTGACTAAAAATAGCATTTCTGACATTTTTTAAATGATCTTTTATGTTGTTCACCGTGTGGCATAAATACCCGACCTGCAGTACTGCAAGACTGAAAGAGCTTTAAACCAGCGCCGTAAATTTACTATAGCACGGGTTTAAAGCCCAGGACTAAGTGTTGTGTAGATTTAAGGTGCTTTGCCAATAAAGGGTTAAAGTAGTTATGCATGCATACTCCTCCGCTCGATCGGAGAGCAACCTTGGAGAAGCAAATGCGCACTGCATGGGACAGCTGATGTACCACAAGTATTGCGCACGGGTCCTATTCTAGTTAATGTCTGAATCAAGTTTGTGACTTTAACCAATACTTCAATAAAGACGAACAAAAGACGTTCTTCATAGAAAGTTGTTTGCATGCCAGCGCTCCCCTACCTCTCCCCAACCCATCCTCATTAATGACTGAAGGCCACTGATGCTTCCAGATACATCACAGGGCCATAAATCACTGGTGAGGGAGGTAGGAAGCGCGCGGGGCTCATGAATAAAGTGCTGGAATCTTTCTTCTTAGCTATACTATGATGCAAACGGCACAATATGTTTTGTGCTGGGCGGTGAGAGAGTGGATGCTGGGCAATTAATCAAATTAATTCAAGTAATCGTCATTTTACTGTGGCACAGCTCAAATTTTGGTCACAATAATCAAACAGAGATCATCACTGCCCCCCGGTGGACAGGTCTAATAACAGATTGGGATGAAGTGGGGTGTGCAGGAAGGGGAGCAGAGCAGAAATGGGAGGCTGCGACGGTGGGGAGAGAAGGCGGCACGCGGAGGCTGCGACGGTGGGGAGAGAAGGCGGCACGCGGAGGCTGCGACGGTGGGGAGAGAAGGCGGCACGCGGAGGCTGCGACGGTGGGGAGAGAAGGCGGCACGCGGAGGCTGCGACGGTGGGGAGAGAAGGCGGCACGCGGAGGCTGCGACGGTGGGGAGAGAAGGCGGCACGCGGAGGCTGCGACGGTGGGGAGAGAAGGCGGCACGCGGAGGCTGCGACGGTGGGGAGAGAAGGCGGCACGCGGAGGCTGCGACGGTGGGGAGAGAAGGCGGCACGCGGAGGCTGCGACGGTGGGGAGAGAAGGCGGCACGCGGAGGCTGCGACGGTGGGGAGAGAAGGCGGCACGCGGAGGCTGCGACGGTGGGGAGAGAAGGCGGCACGCGGAGGCTGCGACGGTGGGGAGAGAAGGCGGCACGCGGAGGCTGCGACGGTGGGGAGAGAAGGCGGCACGCGGAGGCTGCGACGGTGGGGAGAGAAGGCGGCACGCGGAGGCTGCGACGGTGGGGAGAGAAGGCGGCACGCGGAGGCTGCGACGGTGGGGAGAGAAGGCGGCACGCGGAGGCTGCGACGGTGGGGAGAGAAGGCTGGTGGGGAGAGAAGGCGGCACACGGAGGCTGCGACGGTGGGGAGAGAAGGCGGCACACGGAGGCTGCGACGGTGGGGAGAGAAGGCGGCACACGGAGGCTGCGACGGTGGGGAGAGAAGGCGGCACACGGAGGCTGCGACGGTGGGGAGAGAAGGCGGCACACGGAGGCTGCGACGGTGGGGAGAGAAGGCGGCACACGGAGGCTGCGACGGTGGGGAGAGAAGGCGGCACACGGAGGCTGCGACGGTGGGGAGAGAAGGCGGCACACGGAGGCTGCGACGGTGGGGAGAGAAGGCGGCACACGGAGGCTGCGACGGTGGGGAGAGAAGGCGGCACACGGAGGCTGCGACGGTGGGGAGAGAAGGCGGCACACGGAGGCTGCGACGGTGGGGAGAGAAGGCGGCACACGGAGGCTGCGACGGTGGGGAGAGAAGGCGGCACACGGAGGCTGCGACGGTGGGGAGAGAAGGCGGCACACGGAGGCTGCGACGGTGGGGAGAGAAGGCGGCACACGGAGGCTGCGACGGTGGGGAGAGAAGGCGGCACACGGAGGCTGCGACGGTGGGGAGAGAAGGCGGCACACGGAGGCTGCGACGGTGGGGAGAGAAGGCGGCACACGGAGGCTGCGACGGTGGGGAGAGAAGGCGGCACACGGAGGCTGCGACGGTGGGGAGAGAAGGCGGCACACGGAGGCTGCGACGGTGGGGAGAGAAGGCGGCACGCGGAGGCTGCGACGGTGGGGAGAGAAGGCGGCACGCGGAGGCTGCGACGGTGGGGAGAGAAGGCGGCACGCGGAGGCTGCGACGGTGGGGAGAGAAGGCGGCACGCGGAGGCTGCGACGGTGGAGAGAGAAGGCGGCACGCGGAGGCTGCGACGGTGGAGAGAGAAGGCGGCACACGGAGGCTGCGACGGTGGAGAGAGAAGGCGGCACACGGAGGCTGCGACGGTGGAGAGAGAAGGCGGTACACGGAGGCTGCGATGGTGGGGAGAGAAGGCGGTACACGGAGGCTGCGATGGTGGGGAGAGAAGGCTGGTGGGGAGAGAAGGCGGTACACGGAGGCTGCAATGGTGGGGAGAGAAGGCAGTACACAGAGGCTGCAATGGTGGGGGAGAGAAGGCAGTACACGGAGGCTGCAATGGTGGGGTGGGGCAGTACGTGCAGCCTGCATGGAGGCCGAAATGAAGGGGGGGGGGTGTGAGGAGAGTGCATGGAGGCCGCCATGGGGGGAGAGGACAGTGCATGGAGGCTGCCATGGGGGGAGAGGACAGTGCATGGAGGCTGCCATGGGGGGAGAGGACAGTGCATGGAGGCCGCCATGGGGGTGAGGACAGTGCATGGAGGCTGTGACGGAGGTGAGGCCAGGATATGGAGGCTTTGAGGAGCAGGGGAGGACAGTATATGGAGGCTGTGATGTGTGCATTTAAAGTACATGGGGTTTTTTGGATGACTGTTGGGTGTAGAACCCCACCCATCACATGTATACAGGTAGAGTTCATACCCTATTCTTATACATAAGGGAATCACATAAACAGCGCTTCCTTAATAAGTAGTGATTACTAGAATTGTCCCCTACAATTCTGATAATCTGTATATATTAAGACTTTGCTATCTATGCGATTCCCTTATGTAAAAAAAAGTAGGTATTATGGCAATTTCAGTTTATTTAGCAACAATACAAAGAAAAATTGACATTAAGATTGAAAAGAGGATGGGAAAAAAAATATTTTCATTTTTGGCCAAATCTCCCAACCCTAAATGGATTCAAGTAATTGAAGGTGATCAGTATATACGGTTTACTTTCTATGTATCTATATTATGACACCTGAAGGCATAAGCAATTATTGTTTTCTTGATTCCTTTTTCTATGTAGGTGGTCATTCAGGTTCTTACCGGAAGACTTCCAGAGGAGCAAGGACGGTGGATATAATATCTGAAGCACTATTATGAAGGTTTAAGTGTGTGAGGGAGATCTGTATGGTCCACGCAAAACGGAGGATAACGTCTTGGATGATCGCACAGTAGTAGTATGCCTGGAAAAATATGGTCATTAGAATTTAAGCCATTGGTTGGAAAGTAACAGAGAAGAATGTGATACTGGCAGCGCTCCTACCTTCTGAGGGTATACAATCTCCTCTCGTAGGAAGGTGTTCTCACCCGCATTCCGGTCAAAGAGACCCCAGTCCATTTTCAGATCCCATATTAGAGTATAACAAGAACTGATGAAGTAACTGATGATCCAAAGGTAGAAAAACACCTGAGCGTCCGAGTGACTCTGAGCTAAGGGAAAAAACACATTACCGTTCACATTATTTTATACTGGGAAATCAAACCTCTAGCCATTTCTAAATGGAAAGAGTTAAAATAGTGATACCCCAGAACACAATTCTGTAGTAGTTTCACAACTCTGAGCACTTCACAGATTTCATCTTCTGATACATAACTTTGGAATGTTTTTTGCAAACATCCCCTTTAAATGCACACGGCCCAACAAAAACCCTTTAACCCCTTGAGTGGCACGCCCGGAAATTTTCCGGGACGAGCTCCACTGCCGATAGTGACATAGCCCGGAAGATTTCCGGCCTATGTATGACTATGGGAGCTGCAGAGCACAATGCCACAAGCTGTAGCATTGTGCTCTGCCTGCACAGACCCACAGAGAACAAAGCAAGGGCTTTGAAAAACGAGCAGAAGATATTGCCGATCTGCCGGCAATCTCCTGCTTTGTTTACAGGTTGCCATAGAGACCATTGGCTTGTCAGAAGCAAGCGGATGGTCTCTGTGGCAGGGAGAGCTAGTGCTTGGCTGTCAAAGGGCAGCTAGGTACCAGCTCTTACAGCAGAGATCAGAGAAAACCTCCGATCTCTGCTGTGTTAACCCTTTACATGCTGCAGTCTATGTGACTGCAGCATGTAAAGGGCTGTCACCATCGGACCCCTGGAATGTGATCAGGGGTCCTGATGGGTCCCTGTGGAAGTCCCCTAAAGGGACAAAAAAAAAAAAAATTATAAAAAACTAAATAAATAAAAACACTTGTCTCCCTTTACTTTGTAAAAAATCAAAAATCAAAATCACACATGTGGTATCCATGTGTCGTAATGACCCAGAGAAGGAAGTTAATACATTATTTAACCCCTTAATGACATGGCCCCTTTTTTTCCCCATTTCTTTTTTTCCTCCCCCCTGTTTAAAAAAATCACAACTTATCCTGCAAAAAACAAGCCCTCATATGGCCGTGTCAATGGAAAAATGAAAAAGTTATGGCTCTTCAGACGCAACTGCAAAATTAGTTGAAATTCAATGATTAGACCATTTTAAAAAACCTGCCCTGGTGGGCACGACAGGGTGGTAGGAAACCCGCCACTCAAGGGGTTAAGAGAACTTCTTTTATTTGCACCAGTTTTGCAGAGTAAAAGTCAAATTTTGGCGCACGCTATAATCATATTAAAATTAGCAACTTTCCTCTGCATTTGCCCCTTTTCAAACGTGACAATAAAAAGGAGGCGGGGTTTAGTGGCCATGGTCGACAGCTTGATGACAAATTTATTAGGTTTTTGATGCCAAAAAATGGTGCAGAAATCACCAAAAAAAAAACCGATGCTCGCTCATTTTGCAGCCTTAAATAGACCAAAGTGTGCCAGATTTATTAATAAGCACTCAGTTTAAGCCTGTCTGAGGGAACCTTCCCCTTTGTCTTCCAGATAGATTTTCTTTCATGATACATCCGTAAGCAAACACTACTATGATCTCGTCACTAGAGGGCAGTACAATACCAAATTTAGCAATATACTTGAACTGATCCACATAGTAAAGAATACTTCATTTCTATGTCTTGCAAATTAGCGATAGAGTAATCCTGCACAGCGCCACCTATTGAAAAGATAGCTGTCCTGCGAGTCAATATCTGACCTTTAAACCAGCTTTCCAATATGACTAGGGAAGCCAGCCAAACCAAAATATCCAAGTTACAAGACCCCCTGCATTCCGCCACTCAATACTGGAAGGCTGAGGTTTTCCTAAGGACTCATTCACACTGGTGTATGAAATCCGGACGGCTGTGTTTACAATTCTTCCCATTGCTGCTCCCCATTTAGGAGTGCTTCGCTTTAAGTCTGCACTCTTGTTCTATTTCTTGGTAAAAGATCAACTTTTTCTTTGCTGTTAGTCAGTTGCAGAAACAGATAAAAGAAACACAGATCAAGTACGCACATTTGAACTATTAAAATACAGAATATGCGTTTTTAATTTTAACCCATTGATTTCCTTGGACTAATTTTTAATCCGCCATAAATCCCTAAGGAGGGTTTCTTGCAAAAGGCGTCCCAATGGAGTTAAGCCTCCCTCGCCTATAAGTCCCCTATCCCAGTAAGGGGCAATGATGGAGTTGAAGTCGCCTACCAACAGTACAGGAACACCCGGTATATCCGGCACAGATTCTAGCATCTGGTGCATAACTCCACTATTGTAAGGATGCGGAATATAATGTGGGATAAGAAGACAGAAATAGTTACAATTCACAATGTAAACAAAAACACCCCTCAGAATCAATTTTATGGAAAAAAGCTGTGAAACGGGATCGATTTATGAAGCGCCAACAGGACATCGGTCCGCCACACATCAATGTAAGTTGAACACCTGAAACTCAGTTATTACCCTCTAGTTGCTCAGGAAGGCCGACGGCGCAAACGTTATTACGTAGCGAGCAATTTTCCAAGTCACCTATTTTACCTAACAGATTGGCAAGTCTGACCCAGTCGGCTCATATCACGTTTTAGTGGCCCTATCTGATCCTCCACTGCCGGATCCTTTGCATATTGTGCCTGAGATGCCATTTTTTTGCAATGAACACACTTGTAGTTGCAGTGTATGTTATGCAGTGTTACATTTATTAGCTGCCACTAGAGCGTCCCTTCATTTCCAGTTAATGCCTCTGATGCGCTGTGGTGACATCTGCTTCCGGCGGGCCTACTCCCCTCCACTCTCCAGCACTCCCTGTTTTCAGGGACACTCCCTGCCCGGCTCAGCAGCTCTGCTCTGTATGAGACTCCCGTGGTCCCCTTGCATGGTAACCGGTTCTGGCAAAGGTACCCAGTTTTGCAGCAGAATCTCTGCCCCAGTCTTATTTGGACATGTGGTCTGTTATACCTTGATTTTCTCAGCCGCCGGCTTTCCCCCGTTTTGCTGTAGTACTTGAAGAGTCATGGTGCATGAAAGCGCCCGGAGGGCCCACCGACGTCTACAAGGTAGTCCATCAGCTATATACGCTCTGCTGTAGTGCAATACCTTGGGTCCAGGATAATAGCCAGGATCTATAGCGGGAGCTCTGACATCCTCACCCAAGCCCCCCCCCCCCCTATTTTATTACATTTTTAACCCCACTTTGTTCCTGTTTCTGTCCTTCCTAGCGCTTGTGTTATTCCTCTCCTACCAGACCTGATGCATTGATAGGGTCTTAGTGTATCGGGTTTACAGCACAGCATGTCACAATCTGATGCACTGAGCCCCTGACAGTGCATGGGGTCCGGCATGGAGCGGCGCTGTGGAGGGGAGACGCCATCTGCAGCATAGAGCGGCTTTTCCTTCACCACGCCAGGAACAGAGCCGCTAAAGAATAACTCCAATGCAGGGAGACTGAACAGTGGGGCAGAGGAGGACAAAGTAGGGTTAAAAATTAATAAATATAAAACAAACCTTTCTTAATAAAAACGCTCATATAGACAGGCACAGCTGCAGCGCCTTCTTCAGTCAAGCCGTTACAGCAGCTGAAGACGGATTTTTCAGCCTTTTCTTCACCTAGCTGCAGGTGAACAGAGGTTTTGTACAGAATAGGCTGATAACAGCTATTGCAGAAATGTATAGAATCGCCTTCTCTGTACAATTCTTTAAAGTGCAGTGTGAATGAGCCCTAAGGATACACAATCGTCCTCTCACCGCACAGCCAAGTTAGACTTGTATGGGTCAGGTAGTGGAAACCTAAAGGTATTCGGCAGGGTCCGCGAACTTTACCTTCCGCAGGGAGAACAAGCTCACAGTTACCTTTGTGTGTTTGGTAGAGGGCAGCGAACGTCACCATGAAGAAGGTAGTGGAATACTTCCCGGCGTTCACCAGATGGGGGAAAGCTCTTTTGGTATCCCTGTATCGTCGCAGGCATTGGATAAAGCGCAGCCAGGCTGGGATACACTGAACCACGGCACGAACGCCATACGAATACGTGTTACACTTCCCGGTGGCTATTAATAAAGGAGCAGAGCATGTTTTAGCAAACCCACTGAATAATACGAAATACTCAACATGTATTCAAATTACACCACAATGAATATTGATCAGCTTTACACAGAATAGGTGATGAATGTCTGATCGAGTGCCCCACTGCGGGTAAAGCATCGATCACTAGAATGGGGTCCGGAGTCCTGCGTTGCCTTTACCTGCACGACTGCATTGAGAAGGAGTTTGAATGGAGCGGCGGTTGAGCATGCATCCTGCTTCTCCATTCGATGTCTGTAGGGCCAACATAAGCAGTCGAGTGTTGTGCTACACTGTATCTGTCAACCATGTAGACTGGGATGGCAGCAGAATGCATGGTCAACCTCCGTGCCATTCATAGGCGTGCAGTGGAGGAGGAACAGGGAGCTCGGGACCCACAACAATCAGACACTTACCACCTATTCTCTGGATGGGTGATACATGTCCATTGCGAGACAACCCCATTAAATGCAAAGAGAGAACCTGTTATAATTAAATACAGTAACCATTTCATGAGTTTTGTGTTGCATTCCTCTCCAAGACAGTCCTGTACATGAGAGCCACCATTAATGTCACGGCTCTGACAAGTGTCTGCAGAAGTATTTATAGCACCACTTAGATGACACTTAGGGGAATCTTTCTCCACCGGAAACTCCTTAATTTGTGATATTTTTCACAACCTTGGGAAGAAAAAAAAAAAAAAAGAAGAAAAGAAAAATGCCAGCTTTACCTCCAGTGATGAGACCCTGCGACTTATCCCATTCCAATTCAAAGCTGTAGAAGCAGATCATAAACTCCAGGTCCATGAGGATCACAGCCAGACTATTGAGTTGATCAGCAAGCCAGAAATCAGCAAAGCCCACCTTGTGGAAAGGGGCGGTGAACACTCGGAACTAGGTGAAACGGGAAGAGGTAGACTCAGAATAAAGAACAAGAGCAACATGAATGCCACAACTCCACATGTGGGATGAGGGCCGCAGACAATTAATGATATACAGGGATGAATCAGATGGGAGGAGTGGAGATACAAAACCAGAACATAAACCAGTGGTTGAACTTACCAATAACTTAAGCAGCCAGAAGCGAGACTTGTAGTAGAAGGTTTTAGTGGGATTAATGAGGAAGAGCAGCATGAAACCATACAGGATCAATGGATTCACCTGCATTGGCAAATGGATATGATATCCGAAGACACAGGCGAAAAGGCTGAGGCACCACAGCACCCCAAGGAACCCTGCAATCTGAAGGACACATAAGGAGGAAAGGCTTAGAGGGTAAACAATAAAAGAAAAAAAAAATTAAAGTACCCCTTTAAAGGGGTATTCAAGGATGTTTTTTATTTCCTCTATTGATGACCAATAGGTCATCAATAGATGATCAGTGGAGACCTGCCACTTAGATCCCCACCAATCACCTGATTCCCGAGGGTGCTGTCACTGTGGTCATCACAGGAAGCAGAAAGTGCTGACCGCAGAGCAGTGGCCCAGGTTGGTATTGCAGGCCCAGCTCCAGTTGAATTCAAAAGAGCTGTAATGCAGTACTAACCCAGGCCGTTGCATTATGTCCAGCACTTTCTGCTTCCTGTGCTGACCATGACGACAGTGGCTCTGTCAATCAGCGGGGATCGGAGCCGAGGGTCCCTGTCGGTCATCAATGGAGAACATTTTTTTTTTTAAATGCCCGAAATACCACTTTAATTGCAGGGGCTTCAATTGCAGGCATATAAACATTTCTAGCATATATACTCAATATCCAAAAGATAACTACTATACAAGGTTATAATGGTTGCAGTACATCTATTTCTACAGACTATGGATGGCATGTAAATCTTTACTATTAGGCAGAGCTATAATACTGCTCTGCGGTTCATATCTTACTATAAGATACCAAATTGAGACATTTCTGAAACATACAATAGGGAGAAAGAAGATGATGCCAAAAAATGACACATCCAACATGCTTCACAGTGCATTAGTCATGATTGCATCTCAGAAATGTCCGTACCAAGAATTTTATGTAAAAAACTATGTACGTGGGTCGTCAATTCACACAGATGTTCAATTTCATACAACTTTCCATGTTAAATAGGAATGACTGGATTACCTAGAATTCAGCCCACGACAGATGAATTAATGCTCACCTCAAAAAGATGCTGATGGGAGAGGTTGTTACGTGGGTTTAGTTCAAATATAAGGACGTGGTTGACCCCGGCCTGCCGCCAGCCATATGTATTGATGCCAAGCAGAAAAAGGAACTCCACCAGCAGAAACCCACCCCTGTAGATCCTCACCAAGGGCCACACATCCCCAATGTCATACTTCTTATAACCTGGGAGAAGGGACATGGAGCTTAGAGGCCTGTAAACATACACCATGCACTGCTGTAACACTCACATGTAGTAAGGCGAAGGCACTGACCTGTATAAACAACCGCACAGTTCAAGACAATAAATATACCACAAAATAGTCCCACTCTGAATGTAGTCCAGGCCGGAGCGGGCTGTGCAAATAGAGAGACCATAATCAGTGATCACCTAGACAAGGTAACAGCCAAGTGCCGATCCAGCTGTGAAAACACAGGAGTTTCCTCTTCTTCAGGGTACGCTCACACTTAGCAGAAATAGTGCAGATTTTATAAATCCGCCTCAAAATCCGCACTGTTGGTGCATATTTTGACGCAGTTTGGATGCAGATTTTTCACTGAGGAAACATGTGAACGTACCCTTAAATGCTATTTTTTAGTGTAATTTCTGTGTCATCAGAAAATGGCAGATTCTGTAAACTTAGTGTTCTGTAAAACATTCATTGCATAGCGCATTAAGGCCGGCTGTAACACAGCTGTGACGGGCTCTGCCGCGGAATTCCTGCGGCGGAGCCCGTCACGGTTTCCCCCAGCCGGCCGGCCGTGTCATATGACGTGGCGGCGGTAGGCAGAGAGGCGATTTCACGCCATCTTCCGCTGTGCTACAGAAGATAGCGTGAACAGACGGCTTCCATTGACTGCAATGGAAGCCGTCCGCGCGTACACCCGCTGCAAATAGAGCATGCCGCGGGTGAGGGCGGGTGATTTCACGGTGCGGAATTCCGCACCGTAAGCATTGAGCTATTAGGTTCAATAGAACCTAATAGCTGCGGGCAATACGCGGCGGAAATCCGTCCGCGGGAAGGAGGCCTTATACACGCAGTAGTGACAGGCACGCTGTTATGACGTGTATTTTTTATGTATGACTATGGTATAGTTTGGCTAAACTTACATTTTATTAGTTGCAGCACACACTACAAGCTGAGAGTGGAACCCGGTGTATTCATGCACTGCCGGCTCCTCTGCCCCTGACTGACAGCTGTACATGGGAGGAAAGTTGTTAGTCAGCGGCAGATGGGTGGAGGAAGCTGGCAGCTCAAGATGACACCCGACATGGGCTCGAAGCATGCTGGAGCTAAAAAAAAAATAATGTATGTATGTATGTATGTATGTATGTATGTATGTATGTATGTATGTATGTATGCACATATAGATATACACACACACAAAATACACTGCGGGAAATTTATCAACGCTTTTTTGGTGTAGTTTGGAGCTTTTTAAACTGAAGGCCACTCTGCCTCATGACATTTTCCCAAAAAGCTGGCGTGGCCTGTCAGGAAGGGGTATGGCCTCTCCAAACCGACATATTTAATTTACACCAGAAATGGTCCTAAATGGTATTCTAAATCTATGCCAGTGCCCAGCTGGTACATTTCTGTGTAGATGCACGGATGAGCTGGGATGCGCTTAAGATAAGAAGTGTGCATCTCTCTATATTATATGCCAGCATAAACCATATAAACACCAGCATCTGTTTGTATTTGCCTGCCTATCCCTCTTGCGTGCCACTAGAGGGCAGAATGAAGTCATACTACTTTGTAATATACTAAGCCATATCCTGTACATTGGAGCAAATAATGCCGCTCAGATCCTCCAAAGTGACTTGTTCTTCCAAAACAGTGTGACTGAATATTTTGTATTCTTGGAGAGATGATATGGAGAAGCGCGAGCTCTTCACCAACACAAATGACTCACTTGGGCGGCTCCAAGTGGCGGCACACGCAGACGTTTCATAGCTTTCTGCCGGTCTCCATCTTCTAGTTCGTTGGTCACTACAGCCTGGGAAGAAAAGTAGAGAAAAATTAAAAAGAAGCCAAACAGCAGCCATCAATGCAAAAATATATAATCCCGCTGAAAAGTGTTAATTGTGCTTTAGGATATTCCACACGTTGCCAAGTATTTCAGCAAATCTGTGCGAAACAGGCATTTCTTACATTAGGATTTTGCTGCATATTTGCCATGAAATCCCACACATTGGAACATTGGAGACTGTTAGTAGCGTTGTACATTCTTATATACTGGCTTATCTGTTCATAGCATCATATTATGTGGCCTCTGATTGGCAGGTGGCAGCCACCTGACTTCCGCTGTCAGAGACCAGGGCTGCTGCGCTGGATCGCCGGGCTGAGGACAGGTAAGCACTACTGTATTTGGCATGTTCTGACAGCTGCACCTGGCGGTAATTTATTATTATTTATTTATTTTTTAAGTAAATCGGATAACCCCTAAGGGCTCAAAGTACCGCGATGCATGAAATCTGGTGACCATACACCTAAACGCAGTTTAAAGGGTATCCCAGGACTTAAAAAATAAGCAGTACTCGCCTCAAACGGCCCATCTATCTCTGCAGATCGGACTTCTGAAGAGGTTGCAGCAGTCACATGTAGTTTGTTATACATGGGACCGCTCAACTAATCACTGGCTTCAGCGGCCACGAGCCGTTCATGGCAGCATCACTGCTGAAACTAGCGACTTTAATGAACAGAATATGACCGCTGCAGATTCTTCTGCGTCCGGAGTAATGGGAACATACAATGGCCATAACAGATTCAGGACTTCACATCCTTTTCCACACGAGAGATGATCATTCAGTGAATGGAGGCGGAGCGCGCCAGAGATGGCTTCTAACCGCCCGCATCCATTCAGATGAACGACTGCCTGTTTACACACGCTGATTGTCGTTTGACTTTTATGCGCGCATCAACTGAAAGACGCATGAGTCGCGAACATTAGGCGTGTACAAATCCTGCTGAGCAGTAACGCATCTTCAGAAATACCTCCGTCTCAGAAATCAACTGATTGATCTTTTTGCAGGTGTAGAATGGCGCCACTTCCACGTGAGCCACTCTCCAGTCTGCGCCTCGACCGGTGTCCAGGATCTTGTCATGTTTCTTTAGGATTTTGCGGAACCCTGTGAAGTTGAGATTCTAGAAGTGAAGGAAAAAACAAACTAGTTTTATGCATGAAATTAAAGAGAACATAATGTTCCACCCAATCCAACCCTCTTCGCACTTGGAGTCATGAGGCTTTCTGATAGTCGGCAGTGCTGGTTTTGTAGTTCAAAACACCAGATCCTCTATGGAAATTGGAAGGACCCCATTATAAGTCAACGGCGTCCATAAGGATCCGGGCTTGCTGTCATGCCTCCGTCATAAATGGAATGGAAGCCATGACGCTCGTAGGAACAGAGCAACCACAAAGACCAATCACTGCCGTCCAAACCAAAGTTACAGACTTCCTGTGTAGAAAAGTGCTAAGAAAGCAGTGAGGACAAAGGGAAACAAAATATTATAGAAACGCTATACAGGTGAGTCACAAAACGGTAAGTCGTTGATATATTCCTATCTATATACGGTCTTCGCTTGTAGTTATGTGTGTTATAGGAACATTTCTTATTAACCCTTTCCAAACCGATTTTGGATTCAAGATTTCCTAAAAGGCTTTCTCTTTTTGCTGTTACACAACGGTGCCATCTGCTGGGTAAAGCTGGTGTGTGCGCGTCAGAGAGGCTCCGATAGCAGAGTGGCTGGCAAAAGACGGTAATAATACTCCGTCGGACGTCCTCTGACATTGGAGCTGTACAAGCTTCAGTCAGAATGTAGGAAGACGTCAGGCAGTGGATTGGAAAGGGTTAAGACTTGTGGAAACTTGCAGTTTTGTGAGAACTTGAGGTACTTATCAGTGCAAACCAGGAGTACAACAGAAGCAGAAAATGCTCCAACTACAAAGAATTGACACAAAAGTTATAGGATGCCAACTAAAACCTAATCGGCAGACTGCCCACAGAATATACTTTACAACGAGAACACAGATCGGGCACTGGAGGTAGAAATATGTTAGAATGTGTGTAGAGAAATTACCAGTATATCTTATATTAGAATATGAGAAATAATGTCCTGTTCTATTATTCCTTCTAAAGGGAACGCTGTCAGCAGCTCTGGAGCCGCTGAACGGCCAGCATGCCACTATGCAAAGTGGGGTTGGTTTTCTAAAGATTCCAGTATTACATAGGAAGAGAAGTTAAACCTGGATTGAGCCGAGTCCGGCAGCACTGAGTGCATGCACACTGAAGCCAAGTATACTGGTGGTCTATATACATGTGCCCGATGCCACTAGAGAGGAGACCTGGCAGACACATTATGGGTACAGCCAGAAGGACTGATTACACGGCTCTGCAGCCTCGGTCCCACTGACTATTCCAGACTTTCCTTCCTTTGTCTGGAGGGGCTCTTCTTAGGTCTGGCTCCCGCCACTGTGTGTCACATGGGCGGTCTCCAGGATAGGGGATAAGTTGTTGATCGGTGGGAGTCTCACCGCTGAGACCCTCACCGATCCCGAGAATGGGGGTTCCGTCCCCCTCTTCTTGTCACTGTGAGGATGCCTCTCCCACCTACAGTGACGTCACACTGAATGAAGCGCTGGCTGAGCATGCGAAGTTGGCGCTTCATTCATTTCAGTGGGACTGACAAAAAAACCATGCTCAGATATCTCCGCAGTCCCACTGAAAATGAATGAAGCGGCAGCGCACTTGCGTGAAAATCGCTCCAGTCGCTCTCCTCACTGTGGGAAGTGCGGTAAGTCAGTCTGCAGTGAGGAGCACGGGGGGACATTAGGCAGCTATTCTCAGGAATGGTGGGGGTCTCAGCAGTGAGAATCCACCGATCACCAAGTTATTCCATATCCTGTGGATAGAGAATAACTTCTAATTCTGTTTAGTAATCGGGAACCAATCACATTATGTCAGACTAATAAAGCTATCTCATTCTACATTAAATAAGCCGTTCGTTAGGCTGGGCGGCCATCTTGTACCTGGTAATTCTGCAGTAAAATTAGGCTGAGATAGAACTCGCTGAAAGCCAGTTTCAGGTCTCGAAGATTTCGGTGCTGGACTCTTTCCTCATGTGAGAGGGTGAAGACAGCCTTCCTCCGCTGCCTGAGGGCTGGTAACCGGCTGCTTTCCCTTTGTGCATCCAGTGAAGACTGCAGCTCATTTTGTAAGGTCGCTGAGCGTCGCTGAGCTTCCGCCAACTTTTCTGTAATAAAACACACGATTATCTTTAAAAGGTGGTTTTCCAGGATAGGCCCTCAAGAGCTGATCAGTAGGGACCCTCCCTTGGCTAATAATATCAGACGATCAGCTGTTCACCAGTCCGCCTGTATGGAGCAGGAAGTGTATAGCACTGAACACTTTGCAGTGGCCCAGTATGGTATTGCAGGCACAGCTCCTAATGAACTGAATGGCAACTCTGCCTGCAATACCATGCCGGGCTGCTGCAAAATGTATGAAGTCTACTGATCTACACAGTGAGAGCGGCTCAGCAAACAGCTCAGCGTCTGGTGCTCCAAGTGACGGATCCCTACTGATCGGTTGTTGATGACCTGTTCTGAGCAAAGTTTAGCAATTTTACAAAACTGGAAAAGCCCTTTACTAATGTAATTAATGAAGGTTAATATTAGCATTGGAGATGTATAAGCAATAGATCCATCAGAGGAGTGACACGGCAGCGACGCTACAGTTCCAGGGGTCCATATGTTCCCACGGCTCAGACCCAGATGGAACTTCAGTCCAGTTACCTGAATAAAAGGTGTTGATTTTGGCAAGCTCCTTCTCACACGTCTGGAAGAATTTCTCTTCAAACTTGGCAAAATAACGTTTTACGTTGTCTTCGTCTGTTACTGCAAGACAAAAAGGTGGAGGACAGGACTGTCAGAAGGAGGTGACCCGGCATCACTCATCAGGAGACGAATGGGACGTTAGTAAGCATTAGAGGGTTAGCAGGCTTTACTAAAAATATAAAACCTCTGCCAAAAAGTAAAGAACCAGTACTCCCCCCTGGTTTCCCGGTGATCCAGCATCTGTTTACAAGCAGACAGCAGTGACCTTTCATGCTGCTGGCGATCACTGCAGCCAATCAGTGGCCACAGTGGTCATGTGATGCACTGCTGGCATCATGACTCCTAGCGCTGAGCGGTGCTGCAATTGGTCAGCAGCCACCGAATGGATTGCTGGTACAAACAAGAGTTGAGTACTGGTTTTTGTAGTTTTGGGGGTTTTTTTTGCTTTACACAAAACATTTTTTTTGTTTTCTCTTTACATTTTTCTAAAGTTGGTTAACCTTTTTAAAAAAAAAACATTTATCAAGAATTCCCAAAACATTGCGGCCCTCAAGATCTCCTCACAGCTAAGAAGCACAATTAGAATTTTCAACGTGTGTTTCTAAAAAAGTGTGAAGGATTTGTCTTATGCGCTGGGGATTCTGTTTGGGGAGGGGAATCCCTGCGGGCCGAACGGTTCCATCCAGATACTGAACCGAACAGCAACGGACGGACCCCTTTGTCTATAATGGGGTCCACCTGCTTTCCGCTCAGCTACCCGGCTTTTGGATGGAAAAAAAAAAAAAAAGTACTGCATGCAGAGTTTTCTTCCGTTATTTTCAGCCGGCTCTGAGAGGTTCCAACACAGATGTAAAGCAGGCCTTAAATCATTATAGCCCTTTTCCCTTTGGTTGATTTCCACTCCCCCCTTCCACATGCCTCTATGGGCAAGAGCAGAGAGCGTCAAACCAGCAGCGGTTCTCCCCTAAGGCCCATTTAGACACAATGATAATCACTCAAAAGATGTCGCTCAAGCGACTTTTGAGTAATCACCATTGTGTCATTTACAGTGCAAGATGATCGCTCAAGATGAAGGATGCAGAAGACAAGCGGGGTGTGCCTGCTTCTCTTCTGCATACAGCTGTTCCCCCACTTTGAGCGCTGGCTGTTATACAGCCGAGCTCTGGGAGCGAAGGATGCAGAAGACAAGCAGGGTGTCCCCGCTTCTCTTCTGCATACAGCTGTTCCCCACTCCGAGGCCCCAGCTGTCATACAGCCAAGTGCTCGGAGCAGAGGATGCAGAAGACAAGCGGGGTGATCCCGCTTGTCTTCTGCATCCAGATGTTTTCTGCACGGAGAGCCCAGCTGTTAATACATCCGAGTGCTTCATGCCAGGTATGGAGAATGCAGCTGGACCACTCTGTTCTTCATAGCCAGCCTGTTATCAGGTAGTGGGATACAGCTGAAACAATAGTATCAGCTGTATCCCGCTGTGAATCCCTGATAAGGCTGATCATCGTCTTTCACCACGCTAAAGGACAACAATGAGCGACGGCTTAACGAAAACTGCACAGTCAGTGCAGTTACACACAACGATTATCGCTCAAAAGACGGCTTTTGAGCGATAATTGTGTCTAAATGGGCCTTTAGGCAGCGCTGATACACCCAGATAATACCATATCCATGCAACCGGTGCAGACAGTCAGGATCACTGTTGATCACCATGGAGTCTATTATAATACAGGAGAGGTCTGTGATGAGAAGGCTCCTTTACCTCTCTTTTATGACGGCTCCTACAGAGACGGCCACCAAGCCTTCGCAAATACCCGAAATGCAAACCCGCCCGGTTATGCAGAGATACGAATGTGGAGAATAATCAATAAGTGGGCAGACCTGCCATTCAGGAGTTAACGAATCTACAAAGAAGCCGTAAATGCAGAAATACAAACAGTGTCTGAAGAAGTAATGAAGGACTCAATGAGCCCTTTTATGGGAGAGGAATCTTTATATTGGTCACACTGAAGCAGAAATGCTAAAACAACATGGTCCATGCGGTGCGCAAGTGCCCAGCCGTCCGGTATATCACCCCAGTAACGAGCGCACAGCCCAACGCACATCGCTGCCGTCTGCCACATTAGGCAAGCGAGATTCTCACATGCAATGTGCTAGTGATCGCAGTGACCGCGTCCTCCGGGATCCTCACCGCCCGATCACCCGCTAACAGTGCCACAAGCGCTGGCAAATATAGCTGCTCAATCAACGGAAGCGACTAGAGCAGCGCCAAAGCTGCGTGGGTATCTTTACCGATTGTTTCATATCACCTGCCGTGACTACGGCTACCGCAGAAAATATGTCATGTTTCCTAGCAGCGCTCCAAGGCCATGTAATAACACATGCAGCAGAACAATAGGGGAGGAAGGGAGCGGAAATAATGTGCTTCAATCAAGTCGAACAGCAATGGCGAGATAATCTACAAGACTGGCACATATAATAATACAGTACATACATCACGTAAGATGGGCTTTAATATTCTCCAGGCATAAGAGATGAAGGATCAGCGCCAGGATACGAGCACGCATCGTCTGGGCTCCGTGCCCGCTCTCAAAACCATCATCTGGTTAAAAAAACACCCTTTCCAATACGTTAGCAGGGGATTCTGGGATAGGGTACGTCCGCAAGGTGGTGATGAAATAATCCTCCACAGCGCCACCTATCTGATGGAAACTACCCCATCAGTCCATACCCAATCTTTTAACAACACGGCTAGGAATGCAAGCCAAATCAAAGTAGCTACCTGCCAATAGGTGGCACTGTGGAGAAATTATTCCATCACTCATTTGCATCTTTTTCCCAAGGAGCATTGCATGGCCAATACAAGTCTCCCTCACTCTAGTGGTGCTCTCACATTAATGGCCCCTCAGCTAGCGAAGAACAACCCCTACTACACACTAATGAGGGGCAAGGACCCCAAAACAAAATGTACAGGGGCACCCAGATTTCACTTATATCCTCAAGTCATGTTGCAAGATGAATACTGACTCATAAGGCAGTTACCTTCCAATAGGTGGCACTGTGGAGGAATTATACAATCACTCATTTGCATTTTTTTCCCAAGGCGCATTGCACGGCCTATACAAGTCTCCCTCACAATGAGGGCCTCTCAGCTAGCGAAGCAGAAACCTGCTGTACAGTAATAAGGGGCAAGTATTCGGAAACAACTCTGATTTTGATTAGATCCCTAGTCATGTTGCAAGACCTAGTGAAAGGATGAATATTGTCTCATAGTGTAGCTACCTTCCAGTAGGTGGCGCTATAGAGGTATTATTCCATCACTCATTTGCATAGCTTGCTAGTATAGGAATAGGAAAACCCATTTCCATATCAGAAAATAAAGCATTGCTGCTATAATAGGATTCCATTATCATTAGTAAGTGAAACTTTACCCAAGACATTCACAACTACAATCACAGTCATTATTAAGTAATTCTACCGGTTAGAGAAAGAAGGAAGAACGTTTATAATGCGGTAAGATGGGAAGCGAAGCCCAAAACAATAGCTGACAATTGTATTATCTGCTACAAAGTTCATTGCAGAATACAATGTAAAGCACAGTAGATGGATTCCTTTACCTATTTACACTGATTGTCCTTCATGGTATGGATGATAGAGACCGGTCCGCAGAGGACGAGTGCGGGATGTGGAGAGCATTTAACGCTGTACAAGAAAGTAACAGCCTTGATGCCGTCTAACACCGTTCTGCATTACTGGACACACGTGATTAGTAGAAGCTGCAGAGCAAGTACATAAGTGCATTACACAGAGCCCCCCAGCAGCGAACGGATAGACCCCCTCATTTGCTGCAGAAACACATGGGGGTCTCACCAGCCGCTCTCTTAATATCCGGATGAGTTGAGGCCTCCCCACGATTATAATATTCACAGGAACACCACTCGATAATTGGTCCGCCGAGCTCTGTGAAGCGGGAAGAGCTGGGTATCCCGTGAGTGACCTCTATTAGATCTCACACTGGGGGCCGCTAATTACTGACGCACGCTCCAAAAGTGTACAAAGGGAACAAAAAGACGGAATAATGCTCTGCCCGCCATTGTAGAAAGAAATGTTACAGACCGCAAAAAATGGACAATTCAAAGGCCGTCAATTTATGAATGTAAGGAATCCATTACATTTCTAACCACAAAGACCTGCTAATTCACACAGCGCCAGGCTCCTGTTTAACCCTTTCCAATCCAGTGTCAGACCCCGTCCCACATGGAGATTTCGCTGCATAGCTCCCATGTCTGGTGAGGTCCGATACAAGTATCTAAGCACTACGCAGAAGAGAGCGGAGACATCGTATATATAGATTACACTGTGCAGAACAGAGGTCCCATGTCAGACCCCCCCCCCCCCTAAATGGTTTAATCCATACTAATATCATCAATGCGAAAAGTAACCCTGTCTGTCTGTCCCCTTATCACAGCTAGACCACTGAAGCGATTTTGATGAAATTTGGCATGGAGATCGCTTGCATCCCGAGGAAGGACATGGAGTACGTTTTATCCTGGAACTTTATTAGGAGGCGCACCTCTGCGCCGCGAGGAAGGGGGTGCACATCATAAAGCTATGCCTACACAAACGTGCAGGCGTGATGGCAGACGTTGCTGCAGCACGTATACAATTATTACGCTAGCACGGATACCCGGCGTTGTCCGGGATTAAAATTTGAATAAAAGACATTAACAAGTGTCGAGATTTTAAAGAAAATCTGTGTTGCCCATAGCAACCAATCACAGCGCAGCTTTCATTTTATCTCAGTGGTGTAAGAAATACAGACGAGACCAAAACAGTCGTGTACAGAAGTACATAGCAGATCGCAGGCACGGGCCGATCACCATTTCATCTCGTTACCTTTCAATATACAGCAAAACACAGAAAAAAAATTATAAATTCCACGGAGACGAAGTCGCAGGTAAGTGTGTGTATGTATGTATGTATGTGTGTATGTGTGTATGTGTGTATGTGTGTACGTGTGTATATATATATATATATATATATATAAAATTAGTGTAGTATACATATTAATTCACATTTAATTTTTAAAAAAATAATCATTTTTTAGTTCAGCAATTTTAAAAAGTCCACAACGCGCTTTCCTACCCAAAATAAATAGGAGCTGGGAAACGTGCGGGCGGCAGGGAGACTGGACTGGTGAGGGTTAGGCCGCCTGCACACGAACGGCTTTGAATTGCGGAATCTGCGATCGGCACCTGCGCAGACGATCTGCTGTAACATTCGCCCATTGGAAGCAGTTTTCAAGAGAGAGAGGTGGAAAGAGAAAAAATAAATAAATAAATTAAAAAAATGGGGAAAAAACCAAAAATTTCAGTTTGCTCTATTTTAGAGCCGATTCCGTGCGGACAGGCTCTATTGATCTCTATGGGAGCGTTCAAATCGCAGTGCATCAGCAATTACATTGCGGAAGGGTGCAGAATTGTAGGCTAATAGTTAGCAGGTTGCCAGGAGACCACATAACAAGATGACTGATGTTTTCAGAGAAGAACACGCCACTGCCCCCTACAGTAGCCGGGGGACTGGATATCCCCAGCCAAGAGGGCAGTACGCCGTTCTGAAGGCTCCACAGAAGTGCTACAGAATGTCATCCGTCATTATCCTTTTCCCAGGGGGTTGGACAACTTTCTGATGTAATTGTTTGCTTGCAATCTTTTTTTTTTGCGCGGACGAAACGCTGTACATACACGCGGAAAAATGACTGCGCTCGCAATTTGTTTCCCACAATGAATCGCGTTGTGTGCGGGCGGCCTTAATGCGTGCGTCTATGCCGGAACAAGGACATATCAATTCAGAAACAGAAGGCGGCCATACTTACTGGAATATATAATACAAGGGCAGGTATGGATAGCCACACATTGGGGGAGGAGCTGCCTAGTATTACACCAGGCATACAAAGGGTGCCAGTCCCACAGATGCATATAGTACAACATATTAATGACGCCATATACAATTCGGCCCGACAGCTTTCCCCATACCTCAAAAGTGAACCACACTGGAACTGAAACCGTGGGCTCCTCTGGCATTTAAAGGGATGCTGTCACCTGCCTGCAGCACCATAGGCTAAGTTATGGTGCCATTAGAGTATTATTATACTCTCCCGCTTCCCTAACCCTGCACTGTCCCCGAGGTGCTTCACTTTAGAGGTGCAGGGCTGTTTAATCATATATGTGGGGTCATTGCTGAGGGATGTGCTGCTTTCACCCGGTGTCTACGCCTGCCAGCCGCGCCGTCTGCTTCCATGTTGCCTACATGCTGCTATTTTCTGCGCAGAAGCCCCGTGGATGAGATGTAACAAATGTAGTTTGTGCGGTGCAGAAAGATATCCGCGTACAACCCACTGAATTAAACACGCGCGGCAGATTTTAAATCCGCGACATGCGAATGGTTTGCAGCTTCTTTTCGTCGGTATCTCGGTGAAACAGAAACATTTCAGCCGCGGCGAATACGTAAGACTTTACACTGAAGCAAAAGACGCTGCTTCTGGTTTTGTGCAGATTCAGTCAGTCGGTCACATCTGGCCACGTACGGGTAACTACGGCCTGATCAATAATCAATCAGCTACTTCATTGAAATGCAAGGAACGCACTGGAAATCACCAAGAGCCCCAGGGAGGGCGTGCAATTTCAGGAATACTGGACCAGTTTGGAGGTGGGGGTAGGGGAGCGGTAAACAACAATGTGTAATCTTTCTCATATAATATTAATACATATATACACACACAGTACATATAAGAATATATCAAGAGAATGTATATTAGGGCTCGTTCATATGCTCGTATGTGTAGAGCGTCGTGGGTCTCCCGCATACACATACGCTTTGCTGGTAGATACCGCATATAGGCTGTGTATGGCACTGCGCATGCCCGCGAATAACGCGCTCACAGACATGAGCGTGGATGCATATGGAAACGCTGTCCAGACACAATGTATTGCGTATTCACAGCCTATCATACACAGCCCATACAAGAGTTGCGTATGATACACACAGAAATAGAGCATGCTGCCACTTATTTCTCTTGCATATTGATACGCAGTGTCCACACATATGTGCACAAGGAACAGGGATAGTGCATTCTCTATCATTGACTCCATTCACTGCATTTTATGCATGGGATATAAGTGTGCGTAATACGCGGCGCCAATAAACCCATGTGAATGAGCCTTTAGTCCTTCACACAGATGCTTTTGAATTCCATTTTGCTGCGCCATTATAGAGCAGAAAAGCAGCACCCAGCACACGAATGAAACAGTAGTAGGACGCACCCAAACGGACCCCATTGACTATATCGTATCTCGGTACTGTTGTATCTTGTCCCCACCAGAAGAATGGGTGGAAACAAGCTGCATGCCCACAACTTGGGCAGGAGAATGGGTTTCCAGTATGTCCTCTCCTGCCTTGTCACGCCACTGACCCCACGGTCGCTCTCCCTTGTGCCCTTACCGGCTTCTGCACTAGACAGCGCCAAAGCAGGGACAGGAGAAGAAGGCAGAGCGCCAGGGGCAGTGACAGCAGGGGAATGCAACCGAGGGGGTGGGGGGAGTTTGTGGCGGGGAGGGGATTAATTACTGTGCCAACGCTGGCAGGGAAGGTCACTGGGGGAATAATCACTACAGACCTACCGAGCCCACAGCGATGCCAGTTTGAGGAGTTGACGCCTAGGAATATTGACAGCGGGGGAATGCAATGGATGAGGAGAAGGAGGTGGGGGAGCGACTTACACCGCGGAAGCTGGAAGGGAAGGTTGTGGGAGAAATTATGACAGTACCTCGTATCTCTATCTCCACCCATATACAGGATCATCTTGAATTATTCAGATTACGAGGCAGGCTCTATATATTTTCTATAGTAGTTGAACGGGTTTACTGACTGCTAAGTAGCGGCTATAAGGACACCAGATAAAGCAGACGGCTATTTACTAGGACGAGAAGACAAACGGGTCACCATGTTCCAGGAATCTTTTCCATTTTGCCATACTATGACGACTGTGATGGGTTGACGTTTTAGACCATGTTTACATTGGGATTGGAGTGTTCCTGTTCCATCAAGTGAACATGAAAGAGCGCTAAATCCTTGCCAGAAATGGATCCTTCCTACGATTAAATCAAATGGTGGCCAATGGACTGCATTGACTATAATGGGGTCCATTAAGTTTTCATCATGCTACCTGGCATTTTCCCGGAACACATTCTGCAGCATAATGCATCCAAAACCAAGGCTGCAACAGGAGCATGTAACTTACATGGGAACTCTGCATGTCCTGAAGTGAGGGCAGTGGCGTTCTCCCATGCGCAATCATTTTAATGGGGGGACCTTGGCCACCTCCAGCGATCCCACTGAAATTAATGGAGTGGTGGTAAGCATGTGCGACCGCCACTGCTGACACTACAGGACACACTGAAGTACCATTTTCGGGATTAGTGGGAGACCCAGCGCGCAGGCCCATACTGATCAGTACGTTATCCCTAAACTTGTAGGTAAGGGGGGGTGGAGGGGTAACTTGCTTTAAATGCACAAATAAGTAAAGAACTGTTTCTGGAGATGTCAGAACTTGAAATAGGTGAAATGACGTAATGATAGCGGGGCAGAGATTTTCCTCGACTTCCTATTGGGATGGGCATTCAGATTTGCTTTTGATCGACTGAACTAGTCAATCATCTCATGTGTAAGGTAGCCTCCCAACTCTCCCCCAATGGCAGATGTAGGGGTAGATGAGGATCGGGCAGTTCAACTTCAAATGCCCAATATGCCTTTGTTCTCTGGCAGAGGCTTTCTCCCTTCTCTGCACTGAATACACATGGACGCTCGGCCAAGAGGGCATGTGTATGGCACAATGTCAGGCAAGATGCCTGTTGACCAAATGACTCTCGTTCGTGTAGCCCAAGTCATCCTACTGAAAAACACAACTGCCTTAATGTTAATACAGTAACATAGTATGTAAGGCTGAAAAAGACACATGTCCATCCAGTTCAGCCTATTACACCACCCCCCCCCCCAATGTTGATCCAAAGGAAGGGAAAAAACCTCAATGGAGGTAGAAACCAATTTTTCTCATGTTAGGTTAAAAAAAACTCCATCCTGACTCCAATCTGGCAGTCGGAATAATCCCCGGATCACTGATCCTTGCAGTCAATGCCGAAGACTAACATTTACTCTAAATATACTGACTCCTACGTCTAACTTCACAGCCAATGATCGAAACCCTAAATATCCATAAATAACGCACCAGGTGAGACACAAACCATGTAACGTTCCAATGACTGACATTTGTTAATTACTCCCTCCCTTCAAATTAAACCTGGTGAGAACTTTAAAGTTTACTTAGTTAATGGCCAAGGAAAAATAGCCGGTTTGGCAAAAACAGTAGCAGCGTCTGGCAACAGCATAGAGACACATTCCAGGCCTCCCACGTCCAGGGTTTCTGGGCTCCGTCTCAAAGAGCAAGACAAGAAATCAGTCCGGAACAAAGTGCTGATTGGATTATTTCTCTGGACATGCCGGGCAGGAGTCCATTAACAGACCAGACAGGTAATGGAAAGGATGAAAGACGTAACCACTTCCTGAGTCCCCGGCAGTGGTGGAGGCCGGCTTTTACAATGAGATTTGGGTGCAACGTTGTTACAAAGATCTTATTCCAACTGATACGATTAGTGACTGAGGAAATACGAAGCACAAGTCAATGTGATCAGAAAGGTTCATCAAGGATTAGATGCACTATGAGCAGCGCAAGAGCAACAACAAGCATCCTACTACTAAATACCTAAAGCAGAAAAACACAGTGCAAATGTTAATTCCTAAAAATGCCCAACGAACGCTTTATATGTTGTAGAGGAAGGATTCAAGTCATTGTGAGGAGACGTTTATTTTTAGACAATTTATAACAAAATGATCACAAATTCTCGGACTTCAACAATTTTATGACTTCGCTTTGCATTTTGTTGCTCGTGGCCCCTGAAGGCAGCGCTCAATGCAGCTAATGAACATATTGATCTGAAGAAACCATTAGAGGAGATGCCTTTAAAGGGAATGAACCTCCGATATTTGCTTTACCCATTACAACCAAATACTGATTTTTTTTTTCCTTATCAATTTCTATTTTCTGATAGTAAACATTTTCTATTTCGGATTATGTCTGAGCTTCCGTTAACATTTAGAGAAATGTTTTACAAGCAGCCAAAACAGATCAAAGGAAGTTGTAGTCTTTAGATGAATGCCTTCTATGAGAAAGTGTTGTAGGCTGGCTCTGTTACCTGTGCAGAGGGGGGGAAAGAGGTGAGCTGTGATCATCACCTGTCAATGGGGAATCTTATGCCCCCCTTTCAACGATCCGATTCTCGTTTGAACAAGCAAGTGACGTCACCGCTGCCTCATTCGCACTCATGCAAACTGTTTAGGCAGGCAGCTCATCATTGAGAATCCTACAGTTTTCCGCATTCCTATGTGATTCATCAAGCAGGGAGCGTTTAAACGCAACGAGAATTGAACGATCCAACGTTGATTTGGTATTACTGTATCTTGATGCCACCAGGAACTCCTGGTGGAGTCGAGATTGACACTGTGGGAACGCCCCCAGTACCTGATTGGCTCCAGAGGCGCTTAGGCTGCAGGCTCTAGAAGGGCAGTAGAGATGTATAGAAAAGACATACAGCGGCCTCAGGTGCAGAAGGCATACAGCAGGGCTATCTGTAACAAGGGCTTACCTGCCGGTGATCCAGAATCGGAACCCCCGAAAGTTTGCAAGCGCAGCGGGGGTTTCAAAGCACGGAGGTAAATGCGTCCTGAAACGGCGCAGTCGCACCCCCCCCCCTTCCCCCGATCCCCATCTCACTCTGATATAGCAGCCAGGTTCAGGGAATACAGAGTACCGGGGGAGTGATACACTCCCAACTGCCGGTCGCACACTCCCCAAGAACTGCAGGGCTCACACAGCAGCAATCCCCCACCGCCACCCATTTCACATAGAAATCGCAGCTGGCTTCTGGGAGGCCACTGGCCGGAGGGGGAGGGACGGGTTGACACACAGAGTCGGCGGACGAGCAGAGGACAGATCACACACCAGCGCTGGGCACACGGCTAACTGCATCACAACTGAAGGGAGGCTACAGTGGCGGGAGACTGCCACAGGAAGCCATCAGCGCAGGGTCTGTGACAGAGACCCGGGTGACAGGGATGCAGCACATCAGCACCTACTAACATACTAAGGCTTACTGACCTTCTAGGACCTTAAAATCTTCTGCCAATCGGAAGCTAGGGGTGTGACAGGGGCGTTCTTCCTGTGAAACCCCTAGCTTCCAGTGGCGTCAAGATACACTAATACCTGTTGATTTTTAGTCCTGCTGAACTTGAGCTAACAAAAAAGTTCACGGTTTTTGCTCAGGTGTTGGCTCGCGTTTAAACTGAACGATTATTGTTCACCTTCGCTCGCTTTAACGATTTTTTTGAATGCTAATTGCTACGTCGAAGGGCAGCATTATGTTATCTGCCTCCAGACTTATAATACAGAAATGATCTTTCATTGCAATCCTACCTGTGATAATAATGGGATGACTACAGATGAGTGACCTCTACGGAGCTGAGAGCGTAAGCCTATTATGAAAACTGCAGGATTTCAATATAGCAACATGGAAAATTAAAAATACCTAACAAAAAACATTAAGATGAAAACGTAATTTAAAATAGGTCATTTTCTGATGACACAGTCCCTTTAAAGTAAAATGCCAAATTCCACCAGCCCTCCCCAAATGACCCTTGGCCCTCGGTTTCAGTTACTGCTTTCCTTATCACTCCGTGCACTTCAATTATTAGTGTGAAAACTGCTTATTTTGGTCAGGCAGTACAACAGAAATGTCACAAAATTAACTTATCCTCTATCCACAAGATAGGGAATAAGCATTTGATCATGTCTATCCCTCATGTGGGTCCCTCTGGGACCTTCAATGATAAGGAGAATGGTTTCGAGTGTCTTGGACTAATCAGATCATTGGTCACGCACATACGCTTTCACTCCATTCATTTCTGCTGGAGACAACAAGCTGCGGCTCCCCGGCCCGCTTACATTTGTAACATTATTAAGAAATGAAGTCAATTTTAAATGGGTTCTCCAGGCAAATACGACTGACTACCCATCCTCAGTGTTTGGCTAGATTTATGGAAGAGGATTCCAGCATTCAGACCGGACTGTAGTTAACGGGTTTTTCTGCTAAATACTATTGATAACACATCCTGTCAGTGCTGCTTTCCAGAAGTAGTCGTCGAGGTTGAAGCAGAAAGTCTGAAGAGTCGCCTTCAAATCACATGGGAGCAAAGCCGCTTTTGAGAGTTCCTTCTCTGGCCCCAATGTAAAGCCTGAAGTATGATAGGCGGCTTCATACCCTTGATTTTTTGTGAAGTGAAGCAGCCTCTGATACTTCCTGTTCCAAGCCTGATGATGTCATCGGACCACACTGCACTGACAGCAAGCTGGATGATCAACTGATCGCTGGAGATCCCAAGCAGCGAATCCCCGATGGTCAACTAATAATGACCTATCCTGAGGATAGGATCTATATAGTATTTGCTAGGAAAAACCCCTTTAACTACAGTCAAGTTTGAGGGCTGAAGTCCTTTTCCATAAATGTAGCCAAACACTTAACTTAGTAGTCTGACCTCCTTCAATCTGATTATGTGATAGCATTCAACTCAACAATTAAAGCGAGGGCAGCGCCCCAAAAGTAATGGTGTATTAAAAACAAGCAGAATTTAGAGTTGACTCACCTGGCGTGAACAGACCCTTTCCCATTGGGACGGCTGTGTTCGTTTTAAGATTCAAGTTATGAGCTACTGCCAAACTCCCCCATCCTTATGGGGTATCCACAGGGTGGAGAGCATCTATGGAATTTCCGTAGGTGGAATACACCACAGACAGAGACAGAGCTCTATCCTCTGATCGACCCACCCGTGGACACAGAAAGCTGCTCTGTATGGATGGTTGCACCAGAACCAAGGCCAGGATTTTGGTACAAGCTCATGTGGCGCAGAGTGCTTAGTCAGCAGAAATGCAGTCCTGATGTCTCACGTACGACCTTTATTGTGGAAAATTAAGAAATATCACAGCACGGTCTTCACACTAGTTGTTGGTTGTCACAGTGCATATGAGCACATATAAGTCCCTGGCCGGCTGGCCACTAAACACACTCTTCTTTACAGATTTATACTGTACCCCTGGAGCGCAGGAACCTTTTATTCTCTGATTGACCGATCTGAGCATTCAATTGACAGAGTAGGATGTTATTTAATTTATACATTTTTTTTATTTAATTTTACTCTAGATTTTAGCCTCTTTTTCCACATATTCTGACTTCTAGTGACCACATTCTTTTATAAAAGGTCTTCTATTAAAGTCTGGCCCCTCTGCTTTAATCATTAGAGATCCAAGTAGGGCATCATATTCAGTTTCCTCAGAGCCATAAATAGAAAAGCTTAAAAAATAAATTAAAAAAGTCTATAAATATGGCCAACGGGTCCTGTATAAATAGTAGCCATACCTGAAATCACCTGGAAAAATACCCAAACAGCCTTTTGAAGAACCTGACAGAAGAGAACCATCAGGAGATCTTTGGTTACAGATTCCTTTTCCTTATAAACTATGGGCTACAATTTATCATGTACTTTTTTTTTGCTGGAGGCCGTGTGACCATTGTGTGTCACATTTATGTCGCATGCTCGAGATAAATTAGTCTCATCATTAAATAGGTCTAGAGATGTGAATTCATTTTTTTTACACTTTCCAGCTATTGGAGCGAGACCACAACTAATTTAGTGACTTTTTAAAAAGTCCCATTTCTTCAATCTGTCTGAATCCTCGCTCCACCCAAACCATGCCCCCTTTTCTAGACAAGTAAACTGAGCTGTCTATAACAGCAAAAAGTCAAACTGTTTGAGCCAAACCCTACTTGGGCAACAATTTATGACTTTTTGATGACCGAAAAATCCCGCGCAGCCCCAATATCCACGAGAGTGTTAGTAAAAGCCAGCAGATAGCAGGATGTATTGCAGAGCGTTGCAAAACTATGAAGGGTCCTTTAACATGGAATGATTAATTTCATCAGATCGCTGGATGGTGCAAAAGCCAAGGATGATCACTGAACGCCAGCAACTGGATGACTGACGATAATTGGCTCACATATCATTCGCCACGCGATCTATGCAGGCATAAAAAACAAAAATATGATCGGCCTGTGCAAATGAGAAAAGGGATCAGCCCTATTCTCATCTGCACAAGGAAAGAGTAGAAGCAGTGGAATGAAACTGAAAGGGAGGAGACACAGATTAGAGATTAGACAGTGAGGGTGATCAATGCGTGGAACGGGTTACCACGGGAGGTGGTGAGTTCTCCTTCAGTGGAAGTCTTCAAACAAAGGATGAACAGACATCTGGGATGATTTAGTGATCCTGCACTAAGCAGGGGGTTGGACCTTATGACCCTGGAGGTCCCTTCCAACTCTACCATTCTATGGGTGGCCGGAAGTGATGGCCAGTGCGCTCTGCCTCCATTTAGCGAATGATTGTCGCTCCTGTGTGAAAGCATAGGAGTGATAACCACTGGGATGACCATCAGGTGCTTACTGAATGTTTACTGCTGGGTAGAAGAATGTGGCAAACGACAATTGAAGAAATGTATTACAATGAACATCCGATAAATCCACTGCTGCTCGTTAAGAATGTAAGCGCGTTACTTCTCCACACACCGTGCCATTAGCTTCACATTAGAATACTGCACATTTGCAGCAAGTCCTAGCAAGCAGCCACATTAATAAGCACCGTGTCCACTCCACATAAAAGGCCCCACATACATAATGAAGTACAGCTCGAAGAGTAAAGGTTGCCTTTCAGCAGATCCAGCCTTGTGGGCATTATTCTTCATGATAAAACATAATTAGTTCTGCAGACTGCGAGCCCATCGGAGGGGATTTGCTGTGAGGGCGCTATAAATCACTGGTTTAATGGTGTAACTCCTATTAGTTTAAGAACTGTATCCTACAGATTAAACACTCATTATGACTATCTGATGGAAGCCAGAGATCTTTCTCACGCGGCACGTGTTCTGAAGCTACCGGCATGTCTATCTCGCTCTCCAACAGGTACCCATGTTACAGAAGGTGCTATGCAGTCGGCAGCCTCGGGCCACGGAGGTAATTATCAGAGCAGATGGGGTCTCCGAAATATTACAAAATGGAAATGTGTTTTTTCTGGTTATTAAAGAAATAGTGCAGCTATTAGTGACTGCAGCGGGAGCGCCGACTGATGATTGAGGCGGAAGATTTACCGAGGCAAGGACACAAAGCCAAGCGGACGTTCGGTAGGGGTGAGAAGGGAATCATTAGCACTACACGGCTCCCTTGGGATAATGTGGAGCTTATTTTCGGACCAGCTGAGATTTATGCAGCTATTAAGACGATGGCTGGAGCACAGATTGAACCTGTCAATGTGGAATAACCAAAAAATAGAGACCGAAGCCAATGAGTCAGGCACCGACAACCTGTAGGACATCTCTTATTTATAGCTCCTAGATAGGCAATTCCAAAAACCGTCAACGATGACTGGAAAATTAATTAGGAATATGAGATTGTGTAAGGAAGGAAATCTTATAATATACAAGGGGAAATCAAAGAGGAATGCCTAACTTTTTATCCATGAGTGACTGTGAATGGCTATGAACGAGGTTATAAGGTGTCCTTACTCTACCAAGGCCTTTTCTTGAACCATGATCTGAGGCTAAAGCAGTTGCCATCAAATTTCTTGTGAACGAAGGTGTGCATTTAGGGAATCGGCAGAAAAGTGCTAATGTCTATTACACTAGACCCAGAGACAATGTGCAGTGTTGGGTGAAGAAGTTTCAAATAGGAGAAACCAAAATTGTAGATAAGCCCAGGAGTGTCCGACAGTCAACATCAGTCATCAAGCACAAAGTCAAGAAAGGTATTGTTTCTCCTCAAGGAGAGCACCTGGAAGGTGTGTGAGGAGACTATAGGGCCATCATGCTCCTCTCGGAAATATGCAAATGGAAAGATGGAATACCACCTCTACAGCGCCACGTATTGGAAAGCAGCATTCCTGCAAGTCAATTTCAGGCCTTCTAACAAGCCTTGTAACAATAACTGGGAATATAAGCTAGAGTCTTCTACAGAAGGTAAAGATAACCTTGCATTGACAAAATGTTTTTTTAGGGTGATGAGGGACAATCACCCCAAAACAGTTTGTCTGTGCAAGGTTATCTTTACCTTCTGGAGAAGACTCTGTCTTTGTCTGATATTCCCAGTCATTGTTACAAGGCTTGCTAAAAGGTCTGACATTGACTTGCAGGAATGCTGCCTTGCAATAGGTGGCGCTGTGGAGGTGTTGATCATTCCTCACACTTGCATTGACAAAATTCAATGCGCTGTTGAGTTAGGAGGCAACACACGGCACCGTTCAGCACCAAGGACAACATCTGCACGGAGTTTGTATGTTCTCCCCTGTGATCTACAATGGGGGGGGGGGGGGAGAATCTAATATCTAATCAAATATCAACATATGTGAAGTGCCGCGTAATATGCATGTGCTATATAACTATTGGTGATTGTTATCCAGTGACTGATGCATTGCATGTGTCCTTATAGCCATTCTTCACCTGGTTATGGATTTCCTTAGGTGCACAACCCTTTTTGCCAGACTGCTCCTTGCTTGAGCCTCAGACCCAGACCCATGGTCCTAATCACTCAAGTCTCATAGTAGTAGAGTAAGGACACCTTTATAACATTGTTCTTAGCAGCCAGTCACAGTCACTCCAAAAGTTCCAGAGATGAAGGCATTACTTTTTGAGTCACCTTTACATAAATCCTGAAGAGGGGCTGGATATAAAAAGAACCAAAATTAAAAGCTCTACAAGAAGTACAAAAGTCATGACTGATCGAATCAAGTATAAAATGTATTTCCATCGTCTGTATTGGTTACATTTTTTTTTTTGCATAAATTCTTTATTTATAAATTTTGGGGTGGACATTGAAAGAAAAAAGGGATATCCGCTGACACGGATCGAAACCCGGGAAGCATGTGGGAAAGAAAAACCAGAAACCGCTTCTATATTGCATGCCATTTGGATAATTAAACAGAATCGTCCACTTTTAATGTGTTATTCTAGTATTGGTTACATTTTTATCCTCCTGCTAAGAAAGAGCAACTAGCAGGCAGTCGGGGAAGTGTTGTCACTGTGTCAACAGGACTCCCTTTTTGCTGCATTGTATCGTGCGCAGTGTAGGCATCCAATCAGAGCGCTCTCTGCTTGCGGTTACCATGTCACCCCAGAAACCTCTTGATTGTCACACAAAAGAAACCACCACCTCCCAACCACATAACATTCTGCACCAGTTCTGCCCCCAATCAGAGCAAGCAACATTACCAACACCCGGATGCCCAGTATGACCACTAACAGCTACCTGCTGTCACCTAGCAGTGAAGGGCTGAGCATCTGTATTCTGCAGCTATCCAAGCGGGAAGGTGTTGATAGACTGGTGCTTAGCAGGTCTCAGACAAGACACGTGCCAATTGAGGAACGCAGCAGGTTTCCGAATATGAAGGGATTAAATGGAAAAAATTTCAAGGTCACAGATTGCATTCTATAAATCTCGGATGCTGATTGTAGGTATATAGACGACGTACAATATATCTATGGTGCCTAAAACTAGATTTGCCTATGGAAATGGCCATGCTAGAAATATATTGGCCAATCTATGGTGTTAAAATATATAAAGCTATTTGATATCCTAGCAGTTATACGGTATATTTGGGATGTCTTCGGTTACGCAGACCCAAAATAACAGATTCCAGCAGCTGGAGGTACAAAGCCGGTCTATGGTCTACAGTTTGAGGTTATGCCGAAAAAATAAAAAAAAGGTCCATCTGTAAGAGTTAGATGGTTAATATACAAACTGTGCTCCAGCTGAGAAGAGGTTAATGAAGTTGTGAGAAAAATGATAAAGAGCAGGCAACCTCCCCCCCCTCCCTGGGGTACGCGGCAATCATGGCTCTTATGCACATTATATGTGCAGCCGGGAGGGATGGGTGGGTGCCGAGAGAGATGGAATCTGTGACCCCACTGACACATTTCAAGCGTGTTTAAAATGGCAGCAAATAGCTGCTTTGGAGAAAATTGTATTTTTTGTTCCATAGAAAGAGAGGAGGGCTGGGGAGCGAGGGGAGCGAGGGGGAGGCTGTGCGATGGAGTGAGTGGAAGCGATAATGCACAATTGCTAATCCTACAGCAGCACCTGCCAAACCCATCACCGGTTTTGTCTTTGAAGAAACCATTATACTGTTCCCTCGAAAAGGTGATGTCAGGACACTAAAGTGGAGCGAGCCGATGACCAGAAGCACAAAAATACCTCCGATGTATTTTAAGACGAGCGGTCCCCATTAACGGGGCCCCTGTGGGCATCTAAAATACAGGATCAGCACCCCTCCAGATTAGGGCTCATTTACAGAGGGATTCTTCAAAGATCTGTTGAACCGTGCGAAAATGAAGAATTCTTCAATGTAAACACAACCAACCATTGAACGACGGACAATTATTTCGCTTATCTCTGGCGTTTATTTTATGCAAGCATAACAATCATTATTCGGAATTTGCCAGTAATTCTGTGTAGAAGGCGATCGGGCGCTCAGTTGTTCGCAGACCGTTCCCGGACTCCCTGTCACACCAGCAATGAATGAGCCATGATGGGGAAAAAGTTTTTAAAAGTCTACACTGTTATCCGTAGGTGTAAACAGATGTCGTTTGAAGGCAAAACGATTCCTTCCCTCGTTCCAGCGATTAATTGCTCCAACTTAAGGAACCCCTAAGATTAGACCCCTGCGAGACCGAGAACACAGTAAGATGGTCCCATCTGTTAATGATCCCATACCAAACAATGATTCATATTAGGAATCCCTTCACTTGATTTGGGGGTTTTGTTTTGTTTTTTGGAGAAGCATCAACACCCAAATCTGCTTACAATACACGCTCCATTGATTACAATGGGCATCCATGTCCAGGTCTTCTCAACAAGGTTTTTCCCAAAAGAAGGAGGGAAGGAGGGGATGGGGTGGGAGGGGGAGTAGTGATATGTCACTTCTTGACACGATTTCCACATTGCTTTTTACTAATGAAATCAAAGGAGTTCAAAATTTGCACCAAACTGCGCATCAATTACAAAAAGAGAAAAGAAAAAAAAAACGCACCTAGAATCGTGCAAAAAATTTTTTAGGTGGATTTTGACGCAGATTTTTCTGCCCCGACAAATCCACAATGAAAACACACCGCAAATAGCTAAAATTGGGAAAGAAGAATAAAAATCCTTACAATTTTTAGCGGAAACTTCAAGGTTATTTTAGTGTTATTTGCGAGTGAAACGCCATTTATAAAATCTACATTAATAAATAACCTGTATTCGAATATAAAAAACCTGAAAGCCCACGCGGAGCAGCCCGGCCCAACACACCCCGCAGCAACACCCAGAGTTGTGGATCTTGTGCCTATTTCCAGGAACCGTCCAGATGGAAAGAATCTTGTCTTCTTAGATAGAACGGAATGTAACGATTCTGATTAGTATATACTTTCAGAGAAAATTAGGACAGCGTGTCGCATGCTAAACATAGGAAGACACGAGGGGACAGTCGCTTATGGGGTTCATGCTGAACAAACCGGTATAGAAAAAGATTTTAAAAAGCCCCATCCTCCACACGACCATGGGCGAATGAATACATCTGTTGCTGGAGCACACAATGTATACAAGATGTCTCCTATTAAAGGGAACCCGTCGTGTATGGCACATCAAATTAGCCAGGTACAAAAGCCAATTACCCCTGCCATCGGAGTGCGGGGCGGCTGCACCTGCTCCGTCTGTCTAAAGCAAAAAAGGACAAAACACTCAAATAGAAACGGAATTCTGAAGGTAAGCGGCAGAAATAGCGACTAATTGAATTTAAAGCAGAGGACAGGAGCACAAGAGTAATTAGGGCAGGAAACGAGCACATTGTTATTAGAGCAAATGTACAATTATGACCAAGTAAGCTATATGCGGTAATGCGGATGAATGGGGTTCTCATATACAGTATATGTCGGCAGCGGTCAGCAGAATGCAGCAACACAATAAGAGACCTGCAAAAACGGCAAACAGCATGTAAGTCCCACTTTGTAAAATATTCTGGGGGCCCTTTTACACCTATGGTCATCATTCCATTCATTGTCGCATCGTGTGAAAATGAGCGATAATCGTTGAGTGGAAACATGGCCACCGATCGAACAGCGAGCGATAATTTGCTGTTCGTTGTACAGAGGGAAAAAAATCATTAGCTAGTCATTGCGTAATAGAGGCGATCAGTCTTTGTATATCATTTCCAGGCATTTCAGACTCACCGTACTTATTAATGATGGGCTAAACGAGCGCAACAAGAAAAAATAAATGACGAAGAAAAAACAATAAATTATCTGCGCATCTAAATGGACGTTGTTTGAAAACAAACTACCTGTTCACTCGATCGCGTCTAACAATAATTGCGCTGTGTAAAAGGATCCATAGGGCCTTCTCACACGGGCGGAACATTTCCGTCGGGACGCAGAGGAACTTAGCATCAAATTCTGCAGGGCTGACTGCGAATTTTGATACGAAATTGCAGGTTGATTTAAGCCATAGTCATTCTGCATCAAAATCGGCTTTGAGCCGTACGGACTTCAATGCGGAATTTACGGCTACTTGGGGGCGCAAGGCAGAGAATCCCACCCTAGTGGAAAAGCCCGATGCATTAGTAAGGACGATTGATGTACGAATGATCATTAGACTGAGTGGTTCGCAGAATAATTGTTGGGTGTAAACGCTTGTAGCAACAAAATCTTACGTGATCGCCGACTGCAGACCTAAAAATCATCGTTCATCTGCTGCATAGCCTTTTGTATAAAAAGGCCTCGTAATGATTCGCTGAATAGAAAGCAGTGGCAGAAGTGGTGACCAGAGGTGGTGATGTACCAATGAACCATCAAAAATACACGATTGTTCAGTGCACATGCATGCCAAGCGGACGACATACAATCACTACAACACTGCTCGGACCCATTAATCCTGCAGTGTTAAAGGGTCCTTAAACCTTATTCACTTAGATGCGCCTTTATGGTCCCCATAAAAATTGAACTGAAGAAACATTGGACAACATGCAGACCCTGTCGGCGTGCCATCTGATTTCCATGGAACTGTTACATTCAATAAGTTAGTCTTGTCTGTGGAAAAGGACCAAATTACCGCATACTGCGATTTTCTGAATTACAGCCGTGTGAATAATGTTTTGTTACAATGTTACTTTAATTTTTTTTTTTTGCTTAAGAATTAAGTCCATGTGGCAAATTTGCATCAAAAAGTGGCAGTGCATACCATGTAAAAAGAGAAATGGGAATGGAGAAAAGCCTGTACAAGTCTACATAGCCGGACTACATTATCAGACAAAAAATAAGACCACACCTCAATGAATAATGACAGATTGTGATCATATATTTGGAGGGGCTTCTGACAGATAGATTTACCCAGTCTCCACCTCTGCATACACAATATAGACTATTATATGGCATCAAGATGAGACATGGCCCGGCAAGCCGAGAATTGTACACTAGGCAGAAAACTTGCATAGGAGTAAAAAATAATTAAAAGCAGCAATTATATAGAAAGACCTTGAAGGGCTGTACAGAGAGAAAGGTTAAAAGCATGAGGCGTGCGCAGCAATAACTGCAGCCCGGGTCACGGCTCCACTCAGACTCATTCTCTACATATATCGGCGTGTAATCGGGAAATGAAGAAACAGAATCTACCCAAGTGAGAGAGAAGGATATACAGACAGCGCCCGGATCCCTTGCAGATCTACTCAACCATCACAGCACCCCATTAGTGATTCAGGACATCAGTAGATGCATTATTTTGCAGCCACAATATAGAATTATAACACAGATATTTCAGCGGGTCGCATCCTGCTTCTTAAGGCCCATTTACACGGAACGATGATTGCTCAAAATTTGCTCAAATGACAGCTTGAGTGACAGTTTTGAGCGATCATCTTTGCATAACTCTAAGGGAGGCTTCACACTAGCGTGTTTATGTGCGTACAGTTGTGCACACAAAAATACCCTCCCATTTGAAACATTGGTCCCCTATGGTCTGTTCACATGTCCAAGTTTTACAGGTGTGCAAACGAATGTACCTGCAAAACATAGGACATGCGTGGACCATAGGTCCATGGTGCACGTCAATATTCCCCATCGGGGAAAGCCCTTGTCACTGAACACTGACAGCACTGTCAGTGTTCAGTGACAAGGGGACTCCCCGCGGGGAGTAAAGAATCCTCTACCACAGCTGTGGCAAAGGATGGCGATGTTCTCCCATTGCTTCCAATGTGACCGCCACTTCTGCAATCCCATTGAAAGCAATGGGCTGCTGGCAAGCCCTGCAGGGATTTTCGGGGAAGGGCTTTAAATATAAGCCCTTCCCTGAAAAATCATCCCTAGAATGTGTTAAAAATAAAATAAAATTATATTCACCTTTCCTCAGCTGCAAGGACTCAGGCGCGTGTAGCCTGTCTTGTCCCTGCACTGCTCTGAAGCTCTTTCAGTAGGTGGCGATTTAAAATCCCTGCCTGCTGAAAGGGCTGTATCTGATTGGCTGAGCTCTCAGCCAATCACAAGCATCTCTCAGCCATTCATTGAATGACAGCTGAGTGCTGCCTGTGATTGGTCACAGCACTCAGCCAATCACTGACAGCTGTGGCGGGGGATTCTTTATTCCCCGCGGGGAGTTCTCTCAGCACTGATCACTGTGACAGTGCTGTCACAGTGTTCAGTGACAAAGGGACTACACGTGGGAAATATTTACACGGCAGCGGCGGAGAGGTGAAAATATTATATATATATTTTTTTTTTATTTTTTATTTTTTTACACAAACAGGGATGATTTTTTTTATATTTAAAGCCCTTCCCTGAAAATCACTGTAGGGGTTGCAGCAGCCCATTGCTTGCAATGGGGCCGTCAGCAGCAGCCATAGCCCCATTGAAGGCAATGGGCACGGACCTGCATGCACACATGTTCGTGCATGTATGTGGGTGCGCACTTTTGTGCGCACCTATGTACGGCACACGCACACGATCGTGTGAAGCCACCCTAAGTAGCTAATTAGCTCATGAGTTAATGTAGGCAGAACAGGATACCTCTTGTATATGCAAACAGCTGCATTGTTCTCTGACCTTTCAGCTGGCGTACCGCTGAGAACTGCCAGAGGGATACCAGCTGAAAGAATACTATCAGCGCAGCCCGCTGAAAGAATACTATCAGGTTGCAGAGCTGATAAGAGTCATCAGTGATTTCTAGCAAGCTAGAAATCACTGATGAATGAACAGTGCACGATGGCAGCATGTTTAGATGCAACGATTATCGCTCAAAAGATGGCTTTTGGGTGAATTTTGAGCAATAATCATTGTGCCTTTACTCCTGAAGTAGATGGCCAGTGGCTTCATTTTCCCCATTACCTCTCATACACTGGAAATAGAATAAAGGGGTATTCCGGAGATTCAAAGTGAAAGTTATACGCTTCATAAGGTGAAGAACAAGAACTTCTGCAATGCAGTCTTACATGTTTTCTAAAGCTGCAGAGATTGGGCTTTACCTGCGGTCTCCCCCTGTTTAGGTCTCCATTGGTATCCAACACGGAAATCTGAAACTGGTCGGCAAGAAAAGGTACTGGATGGATGTTTGGAATAATGGCAATAAGGGAAAAAATGTTGATAATTTTGCCCAGTCTTCAGATTACCACTCAATCCTGATATTTTAACTCCGAAAACTACTTGACATTTTTTTCCATTAAAACAGCTTTACAGATCAAGTCATTTTATGTTAAAAAAATTTAAAAAATCCCCCTTATCTCAATGACAGGATCCAATATAGTAAAATTTTCACCAGAGTTGCAGCTCCCCCCAAAATTAAGTTGGCACAACGATTGTCATACAATTTGCCTTTTTGTTACCTTGTAGCCCACGGGTAAATTTACGTGTGCCAGAAAGGACGCAGACTTTCAGTGTAAATTTGCGCACAAGAATTCGCAGTGCCAACCATGTTAAGACTTCAAATAATGACAGGTGAAGAAGGCTGACGGGTCGAAGCGCGTCCTGGACTTGTATATCAATATTTGCTAAAATGCACTAAAATAATTTGGAAAGCATTAAGAGCGTGCCGGGATCTATTTGAAACGATTGCTGGGCGTTCTCCACGACGTTCACCAGGAGGCGATCCAGGTAGTTAGTGGGAGACATCAAACAAAACTTTTTCATATGCAGTAGATAAGTTCCCACGTGGTATCTGACCAGACGTGTGGGTTTTAAAACCCATGGCATGTCATCTTCTGTTGTGGGCTTTTTCCGATGAGGTCAATAAGGGAGTCAAAATCTACAATGAAACCCAATTGTTACAGATTTTGCTTCGTTACCCGCGGATCTGCAGTAAAATCTGCAAACTCAGAATCCGAGAGATTCAGCCCCAAAATCTCTGACAAAACAGTGCGGCATGCTGTGCCATTTTGTCCAGGAAAATGCCAGAAGCCATAAGAGAAGCAGGGCAGACCCCACTATACTTAAAGGGGGCATGTTATCCAGTAACTGGACAACCCCTTTAATGCCCCCCATGCTGAAATAAGATGAGCAGTACTTACCTGTTCCATACCGCCACGATCCAGTGCTGCAGTCCCGCTGTGGTCCAGGTATTTGTAGTCAAGGTGTCGTCACTGGAAGTCAGGTGACTGTCAGGGGCAATAAAGGGGGCATGTTATCCAGTTACCAGACAACCCCTTTAATGGGGCTGTCACCATTCAATTCCATCACAGGACATATCCATTTTCAGCAAAGGTTTCATTTTCCTGCTCCCATTATGGAGGAGGAAGAAAACAGAACCCCAAAATTAAAAGAGCGCTTAAGAGAGTAAACGGATAGCGGTACAGAATATTAGGCTACAGCACTATGTAGCATCTACACATAATCACCCCCCATCACAGGGACTATTCCAGCAGTTCAGTCCTTCCTCTGATCTGCCAGAGTCCTGATGGTAAAAGATTTCCCCACCATTTTCTAAACAGGAAAGATGAAATAACCGCGTTCAGCGAAAGACCGAGCGTGACTAAAAGAGAAAACATATCAAAGCGGAATGATTAAAACAATACGGCATAAATAATTAAAAGGATGGAAAGAATCGGCTGCCATGAAAAGGAGAAGCTGTTTGCTTTGATGGACATCTGAGTTCCAGTAGCGGGGAAGGTGTGGATAATTTCAATTAATTTTTTTTTCATTGTACCAAGAAGATAAATGAGAAAGTATTACGCCAGCTGTGCCCGGGTTAAATGTTCTATTTAGAGCTAGATACTGTTAAATGGTTAGCCAGAGGACATCTCCAACATGGGGGGGGGGGTTAAAAAAGCTAAACCAACCATTCTTGTGGGAGCTGTATCATCACCGAGCTCAGCGAAAAAAGGACAAGTACAGAACTTCTACTTAACGTTTCTAAGGGGGAAAATGTATAATCATGCACAGATTATAGGGTTTTTTTAGTAGTATAATATTGATGACCTCTCCTCTGGATAGGTTATTGATATCAGATCATTGGGGGGCCGATGTCTGGCAACCCCTAATGCAAAGGAGCTGAGTAAATCAGAGCTGCAGTACCATTAAAAGCCATTGGCCGGGGCTGTACCACTCCCAGGAAAACCGTGGCAGCTGCAGAACAGCTGATGGGTGAGGGCACAGTCCGTCTGACCTCTGCCAATCCAATCATGAGAACCTCCCTTTAACTACCAGCTCTTCTAGCATTCTGCATTTTTGTTCTTTGACAGGATTCACTGTGCAAGATAAATAATGTGATACTTTGATAATTTAGGCTTTTTCATACGCAGCGATGACAATTATGTTCATCGTTTCGTAGAAAAAAGTGAAAAATATGATTTGTTTTCTTCCTTTTTTAATGTTTTTCAATTTCTTAATCTCGTAAAATGATGTTTCAATTATATTTTGTCCCCTCAGGGGACTTGAACCTGCAATTTCTGATTGCTTCTACAGTATACAACAATACTTCAGTATTGCAGTGTATTGTACTTTTTAACATCATATTAAACCTTGCCGTTACCAGCACTTAACTCTTTCATGACCGAGGTTCATTGATGCTCCAGTGTTTGGGTCACAATCTGCAGTTCTAGTATTTGCAATTCCAAAAAATCATAGCATTAGGTTTCGGGTGACATACTTGCATGAGGGATTTGTTTTTGCAGGAAGAGTTCTATTTTTTTACCATTTAACGTACCACATAAGGTATTGAAAGACTTTTTTTAAAATGTTCTAAGTGGGAAAATGACCCACAGCTGAACCATGGGGTGCAGTAAAAACAACTAGTTGTCTTTATTCCGTGAGTCATTAGGAGTACGGTAAAACCAAATTCATATAGGTTTTTTTTTTCATATAGTAACACTTCAAAAAATAAAAACGTTATGGGGTCAACAGATGTTAACAGAAAGCCATTCTTTATTTTTCAATCGATGGGGCTGTATGAGGGCTCACGTTTTGAGTCAGAGGGCTCCCTAACTAACAACTTTTATGCCGTAGTCAGGAATAACCGCACATGTAGGGTTGTCAAAACAGCTGTAGTCCACCCGGTATGCAGTGGGCTCAGCCCCACGAGCCTGCCTCTTGTCAACCCCACACCTCTGTGACATATATACATGTACGGAGGAGGAAGGCGTTGAAGGAGGTCTCCAGGGCTACAAAATTCAATATCAGATCAGCAGGGGTCCGACTCAGGATCCATCAGATCAACTGATGGAAGGAACCACAGTGTTCAAGAGAGCGACGTATTCCCTGCATCACCTACCAGTAGTGGCCGTGCCGGGTATTACAACTCACAGCAGCTTAGTTGTATTACCGGTCACAGACACTAATACATGTTCGGAGCTGTGCCGGGTGTGCAATGAAAGGAGGCGCCGCTTGCTGGATAGACTATTATGTCTGTAGTCCGGCAAATTCCCTTTACATTCCTTTTCATTACATATATAAATTGTCTGGGTCTACACTCCTGAACCATGTATTAATGGCTGGATCATAATTACAGATGATATTAATGAATTTTTCTGCCCATAGCCTGGAGTAATAGGCATATACGGTGCCCATGCCACTACAAAAGGACGGGCATGGCATGCATGCTGCTAATTATTTCTACTGACACTTGCATCACATTTTCAAAGAAATCCTCATAGTAAATCCAGAGGGGTACTGGGGGAAATGCTTCTTCATGACTATGTTAGAGCCTCCACATAGGAGGACATTATTGAACCGTGTGAACAGAACAATGACCGTCCGGCAGCAATGACAACACATGTGAAGATTCGGCTGGTCTCAACCGGACGGCATCACATCCAGCTGACCGGACAAGCCCCAGGCCCGGTGTAGAGGATGCAGAGACATGAGAGGACATTGTGAGGCCTGAAGTCCCCTCCTCCCATAGGAGAGAGCTAATTGCTGGGATCGATGCACAGGGGTGTGCTGCAGCTTCATGGGCGCGTGCTCCTGCATTTCAAAAGGACTTCTATATTGACCGTCTGACTGGCCATCAGCGCAGGTGATAATTACTGAAAATCTGACACCTGAGGCAAGATGGAAAGGACGAACCTTCAACCTTTACCCGTCTGGATAAGACATCAAGAAGCTAGGCACTAATTAAACATTGTTGCGAGATTCCTTCCAACCCCCAAGTAATTTAGTAATGTGAAGACAATATTTGTATCAGAGCTGGAGAAATCCGGCATAGCTTACTGCACTTCGCCCAATCATTCTTACCTTGCCAAAGGACAACCTGGATTTTAAAGTGAACTTTTAGGTCTCGCTCAAACGGGTGCATGGGTCGCCTGTTTAATGCACATAATATGTGGCGCTAAAAGCCAATTGATTTCTATTGGGCCACTCACAGTGGGGAAAAAACGCAGCATGCCCTATCTTTGGGCAATGGGGATTTAACATATGCAGCAAACATGCATGTACATGAGTATTTCCAGTGTGCAATGCATATTATGTAGTACACCCCACACGTCCGTGTAAGCCCGCCCTAAAAGGAGGAATGCCAGTAGTAAACTATTAACCAGTAGTCCCATTGAAGAACATTATAAGTATGAACTCTCTGGTCCCATGGTCACTACTTTATCTCATGTTATCGGCCAGGATCTGCCACTTGGGGTTTCCACCGATCAGCTGATCCTCCAGCCAGCTGTCAGCGTAGCTGGGCCAATGATCATCACTGGTGGTCAGGGACGGACTTGTGATAGATAGCTTCACTCCCATTAAAATATATAGGACCAATGCCTCCTATTCCATCTCTGACCACAATGAGGAGCTATAACAGTAATAGCAGGCATGGCTCCCATACATTTTAATGGGAGTGAAGCCATCTATTACACGTCCAGCCCTGACCACCAATAATGATGTTCGGCCCAGCTGCACTGACAGCAGGCTGGTGGATCAGCTGATCGGTGGGGATAACAAGAGGCGGAGCCATGTCAATCAACTATTGATGACTTAGGTTATAAATAGAAAATGTCTGGAATACGCCTTTAACTGTGGTGGTCACATGTCCTTGTGTCAGGAAGTCACTGCAGCAGGAAGTAGAGAGTAGCAGGCGAGCACCGGGGGATCGGGTGACCAGAGGAAGGCATATATATATATATATATATTTTTTTTTTTAATGTTTAAATGTTTTTACAGCAGCCTGAAAAACTTTGTGCCGAATAACTCCTTATTACGAACGTCTATTAAAGTGCTTACTGCCAAGCCAATTAATAAACAGAGAAAGGTCTAATTGGTTTCTTTGTGGACACGCTGCCTCGGGAGGCTTTATTCTCAGTTCTGTCCGGGTCCAAGACGGCCAGAACGGGTTTATTCACATGCGCAATTCTTCACTCAGACCGATAGTCCTTGTTTGACAAATTGCTGCATGCAGAAGAGATTAGGACACAAAAACGTGAAAACCTCTCACAGATTGGCCAGCGCACGGAAGAGGTGTCCGCGTACGGGCCCATACGAGTTGCTCTTGGCCTTGTGAATACAGCCTAAGGACGGCGTCACACAAGCGTTTACGCAAACATGCTCGCCACAGTGCGGTATATAAGCACATGGAGAACTACTTACTGTTGTGTTTCTGCACATATTCCTGTAATTAATGCGCTCGCAGGGCCGGTACACCCGCGTCTGACAAACCCTTTCCGTGGAATTGAATGGCTATTTGATCCTAATAGGGTCCCGCTGTCTTTTTAATGCGTTTTGCGCGGTGTCACACTCTTCCCATTGTGTATTTTTGCACCTGCCATAGACTTCTACGGGACCTTTTCTGCGCAAAACACAGGGAAATAAAGCAGGATCTACTTTTTTCACACACGGAATGAATGCGCAAAACACGCTTTTGAGAACAAACCCATTGAAATCAACAGGTTCTATTATCTGTGTGTAGCGTGTGCAGATTTAGCGTTACACAAATACCTGCGCGAACACAACCGTGTGGCGGAGCCCTAAGGGTAACTTCTAATGTGACAGCTTTCGGAAAACCACCAAAAAACCTCCGTATTTTGTGCCTTTGCTTTGTACATTCAGAGTATAGGCTGGTGGTCTTAACCGGTGGCTCTTGGGGTGTTGGAGACCTCCGGCTCCCAGCCTGACCGGACGGTGCAAGCTGTAGTTTTGCGGGAGCCGGACATCCCCAGATTGGCGCTGGAGAGCACTGGCTTATACTATGAATGTAATAAGTGCATGCACAAAACACAAAGGTTTCCCGTTGTGAAATCCCCATTGTTCTCCCCAGCATTGTTCCTCAAATGATCCCTGAAATAAGAGGATGTGGATAAAAAATATCAGTTTATGAGCAGGAAGATCTACTATCCATAACCAGAGCGCTGGGGCCGGTTTATGAGGGCTGACGCTCCCCCATCCCGATTCGGAGACATGAGCTGAGTACAGTCCTAAAATACGGCGTCTTGGAGAAGAGTAAGGTGCTGCGCGGCCTCCCAGACGAGCCGGCAAGCAGTGCTCAGTCATGGGTGTAATCGCATTATGTTTCCGCTCATGTTATATACTTGCCCTTCTTCCCATTATGACCACTTTTTGCTCAAGAGGTGATACAAGGTCAAATTGGTAATTTACTGCTCATCCCAGACCTGACATCTCTACTGGAGCCGATCTGTACGCCGGCGGTAAACCAGCGCGGACATGGGAGCAGCGCCATTCAGCACGGTGGTCATGCTCGGCGTACAGGCTGTCCTCCATAGGCTGATGAGCACTAATGACTAGTCACTGTAATAATGGGAACGCCTTCACTCCACGGAGACTCATTTTAGTAACCTATTCTGCTATGGTTAATACCCAAAAACATGACACGGACAATGCATTGTTCTTGAATGAAGCACGTTACCAACCAGAGGTTATTCATCGTACAATGGGAAGGGGCAGCGAGGATGAAGAGGAAGGAATTAACTCTTCCATCCTTTACCAAATGAAGTATGGGGCGCACACGAAAACGTATTGCGCAGCACTCGCAGTTTGTTGCATTACTATACGAATCCGCAAAGTGATATTCGCCGTTAATATGGCATGCGATTCTGGACTTTTTTCAGAAGGCAGAAAGGAGCCATAGAGTTTTGTGGAAGCTATATTCAAGATCCGTATAACCCAGCGGTGTGCATGAGGCCAAAAGTGAATAGTGGATCGACCGATATCATAATTTCAGATGACTAAAGTAGTTGTCTCACATGGACGGGTCGGATTCCGCATGCAGGAGTCCGTAGAGAAAGACGGCTGACCGCGGCCGGCGACCCCACATACCTGTAATTTCTTTACTGCGCATGACTGCAGCGGCTAGCCATCGGACATGCGCAGTAGAGGAAAAAAAAATTGCATTTTTCCACACCTATATGCAATGTCAATTGCGGAAGGGCGGCGGGTCAGACGACTTCAATGGAAGCCATCTATGAAATCCGGACAAAAATAGAACAGGCTGCCCCAAGGCCAGACCCCTGCCCCAAGGCCAGTGAGTGCATCCTAGTGGCCAGCCCCCAGACCCCTGCCCCAAGGCCAGTGAGTGCATCCTAGTGGCCAGCCCCCAGACCCCTGCCCCAAGGCCAGTGAGTGCATCCTAGTGGTCAGCTCCCAGACCCCTGCCCTAAGGCCAGTGAGTGCATCCTAGTGGTCAGCTCCCAGACCCCTGCCCTAAGGCCAGTGAGTGCATCCTAGTGGCCAGCCCCCAGACCCCTGCCCCAAGGCCAGTGAGTGCATCCTAGTGGCCAGCCCCCAGACCCCTGCCCCAAGGCCAGTGAGTGCATCCTAGTGGTCAGCCCCCAGACCCCTGCCCTAAGGCCAGTGAGTGCATCCTAGTGGTCAGCTCCCAGACCCCTGCCCTAAGGCCAGTGAGTGCATCCTAGTGGTCAGCTCCCAGACCCCTGCCCTAAGGCCAGTGAGTGCATCCTAGTGGTCAGCCCCCAGACCCCTGCCCTAAGGCCAGTGAGTGCATCCTAGTGGTCAGCCCCCAAACCCCTGCCCCAAGGCTAGTGAGTGCATCCTAGTGGTCAGCCCCCAGACCCCTTCCCTAAGGCCAATAACTGCATCCTAGTGGTCAGGCCCAAGACCCCTTCGTTAAGGCCAGTGAGTGCATCCTAGATGTCAGCCCCAAGACCCCTTCCCTAAGGCCAGTGAGTGCATCCTAGTGGTCAGCCCCCAGGCCCCTTCCCTAAGGCCAGCGAGTGCAACCTAGTGGTCAGCCCCCAGACCCCTTCCCTAAGGCCAGTGAGTGCATCCTTGTGGTCAGCCCCCAGACCCCTTCCCTAAGGCCAGTGAGTGCATCCTTGTGGTCAGCCCCCAGACCCCTTCCCTAAGGCCAGTGAGTGCATCCTTGTGGTCAGCCCCCAGACCCCTTCCCTAAGGCCAGTGAGTGCATCCTTGTGGTCAGCCCCCAGACCCCTTCCCTAAGGCCAGTGAGTGCATCCTTGTGGTCAGCCCCCAGACCCCTTCGCTAAGGCCATTGAGTGCATCCTAGTGGTCAGGCCCAAGACTCCATCCCTAAGGCCATTGAGTGCATCCTAGTGGTCAGGCTTAAGACCCCTTCCCTAAGGCCAGTGAGTGCATCCTAGTGGTCAGCCCCCAGACCCTATTCCATGCGCCAGAGCAGAGTTTTTAGCAGCCATCAGTGGGCACTTTGACGCACCTTGTCCAAACATGCATTTGTATTCCTGATCAGGAGGAAGTGTCTGGCTACTACAATGCCTATCCCAAAAATAGTTGTTTGTTGGACGCTTCAGAAGCTTATTTGTTCATTGTTTAATAAAACGTTTCAGCAACTTTCTAACATACTTTTGGTGGAATTTACAGAGTCACTTTTCTAACAGAAAAAAAAAACAACCACAAGCACCACAACCACAACAGGCCCCTAGAAGGAGTTGTCGTTTTTGCTGCAAAACCCGGCATGCAGTTATATCTCAGGCAGCTATTCAAATGATGAGAGTTGTGGTGTGATTAGATGAACGGTCTTCTCATCCGAGACCCTAAAAGTGGTTCCCCCCTTGGTCTATAAAAGGCTCTCAGAGGCTAATGTTCATTCTTACAAAAAAAAATAATAATCTTCATTTGTATAGCGCCAACATATTCCGCAGTGCTTACAAAGACGGGGATACAGAAAAACAAAAGTACAAAAATTACAGAACCATGGTTACATAGTAATCCCTTGATGTATCAACTAATGGGGTGATACAGAAGGTTAAAGGTCTGGAGATGTGCACGGTATGGCGAGGTGGAGAGTGAGGGATGTTATACACATAGATAATGGTCAGGCCGTATAGTGGCGGAATGGGGATGACTGCTGGGGGGCAATTGATGGTGGCTGGCAAGGATCGCAGTCAGTAGGTCAGGGAGCATGTTATCGAGTGGCGTACAGAGGGGTTTGTTTAGGGAAACAGAAAAGAAAATGGTTGCCCGGCTAATGCCGTACGTCACTAGATGTCAGCTATTACTCCAGCGACGTACTGCATTAGCTTCAATACTATTCAGAGATGCATTGTATGCTTACAATATTTATGTCACGGTACAGAAATTGTATTCTAATGTAACAAATATGTCAACTTCCTGCTATTCTCTGTTCATTATAAAACCCAATAAAAAACTATTGAAAATAAGAAAAAGCCCCTCGGAGGCTCCTTGTGTGTAGTGACCGGTTGTTGACCACAAGACGCCTCTACGACGCAGAGAAGAGATTTTAACCAGTTAAGAGTTTGAGAGGGGCGCGTTATTGGAATACAATACAATGGTCATATTAGTGAATTGTCCCCCAACTTGGGACATTCTGACCAGACTGTTAGGTGGTGTTGAAACACCATCGTTGCACCCCTGTCTGTCTGTAGGAACCATTTCCAGGCACTTGCTGAAAGACATTTGGTCTCATGGCACCCATTAGGTGTACGGCTTTTAAACACTCATCCACCGTCGCCTCCAGGAACGACGAAACTGGACTGCTACGGAGTGGAACTGGGTTGTCTTCAGCAATGAACCCAGGTTTAGTCTGGGCACAGAGATAGTCTTTGTGTCTAGAGATGAGCGCATCAATCACTTCGATCCTGCCTTTGCTGTGGAGCGGCACACTGCCCCCTGCTGGTGTGATGGTCTGGGGGTCATCACATATGACAGTCGGTCACCCCTAGTATTGGTACGAGGGACAATGACAGCTCAGCGATATGTTCAGGACATCCTGCCGGGTAATCCTCAGCCGCACACAAGGGGGTCACAGGAGTGACTCCACAACACTGTCACACTTCTGTGGCTGCCCGGTCACCAGATGTATCACCAACAGAACATGTATGGGACCATCTGCGACGCCAACTTTAACAGCCTGTGACTTTATAGCCTGTGTTTTATAGTCTCATGCATCCTCTAGTCTGAAGACCAAGGTATTTATATTTCTTCTATTCCTTTCGGGGAGATGGAGGGTAACTTCCAATATACAGCCCAAACAGGATATGAATGGAGCCTTAGCTTCCCTTTATACAACTAACACAGATACACTCAGCTGGATGAAAAGGGGTTGGAAAACAATCTATATGCAAAGGTGAATGGGTTAACCATCATCAGCATCAGGACCTGTGGAGCGCGAGTGCGGGATTGTGCCAGGAGACGCCGGTTCAGAGGCTGCCGAGAAGAATAACCCTCACAATTTGTTGCTCGTTTTCCATCCTACTTAAATCGATTTTTCCTGAGAAAGTATTCGGCCAGGAACAGCTGCGCCCAAGTCAAAACACAAATCAATGCTAAGCAGATGCAGGTCTGGGACCAGAAATAGCAGTCCGAGCGGCTGGACAAGGGCTGCATTAGTAATGTAGAGTCCAGCGCTGTGCCAGGCTGCCAGAAGAGGGGCTTCACATACTGGCACATGGCAGAGAGGGGGTGATGTGCACATAGCACCCGCCGGGCGGCGAGGGGGGGTCTGCAGGCTTCATTTTGGCTTTTCTTACTGCTTCAAACATATAAGGTGCTAAACACACAATGACTACAGGACTCCCATATACCTCAATGGAGGCAATTATATCCACCGCCGTAAATACCTTTCCTGAACCACAATTTAATTTGCCTGCTCAAATACTAGGTTATCGTGAGAATAGCATGGATAGTATGTTCAGCCGTGGCAAATTTGTGTCAATATACGGACTATCATAGCTAGGCGATAGCGGAGTGATGATGCTTCCTTCGTGTGCTCCGTAGGCTCTTTCACATGCTCCACCCTATAACTCTCCTCTGCAGCACTGGAATGTTCAGCAGACTGAGAAGAGGGTCCACGGACCACCCGGCTCCCCCTGGTGCTCGATACCTAACAGCTGCAGAGGAACGCAGCGCTCTCTCTAGTCCATGTAACAAGTCGCTCCAACTGCTGAGGAAGAGTAGGCATAGGTCTCATGCCTTCCTGCATCCCCGGATCTGTGGCTTCTTGGACATGTGGCCTCTTGGATCTGCCCAGGAGCTGTAGCCTCAGCTGCCTCTTCCTTCCCCAGAGCTGCAGGTGGTCTGGACACTCATTCAGGCCCTTGCGACCAAACAGGACTTCGATGGCCTTTTACACTGGAGGGAACATTCGCAACAGCGGGCTCTTGAGACTGAGGGGCGAGCTGCAATAGTTGGCTGCTACAGGCAGTTACCTCTATTTTCAATACCATGAGCCAGCGACCACAGAACACTACATATAGTATTGACCGGGTGTATTATATTGCCCGTACTGAATCCTGCCATTATTACACTGATTAAGAACCCATTCTCCACAGATTCTTATACCCTGGACTGTCCCTTTTGAGAACACTGAAGTCCGTCTGTTCCCAGATATCTTCCTATACGTTGTACTTGTGCAGGCTTCTACTACCTCTACTTTCTCAGATCCGGAGCTACATACAGATGGGTTCATCCATTCCATCTCCTTGTGAGGAAAAATAATAATATTCAACGGAAGCACAAAGCCTTAGATGGCCTAGTCACCTTCTTGAACTACTCGGATTGTCCCAGTTCCTAACTGGCTAGCCACTGAGATACCAACCCCAAGACAACAAGCACATCAGCCTCCCTCTCGATCCGAACCGGGTGGTGCCCCCCTCAGCGCCGGACTGATCTCTGCAGCCCTTCCTATAAGCCTGACCTACCCACTTGTTATTACCTAGCGCTTGATGATGATGATGATTTTCCCCCTGAACTGTTTTCGATTCCTTTACAGTACTAACTTAAGAGTCACTATTTATAATGCCTTAAGCTCCAACTCTTCACTTGGTTATATGATCACGGCCCTTCTCCTCACTACCCGCTTGCCAACTCCTAGTTTATTGTATCTGTTTACTTCTGTTCTTTGTACCTGGGTTCGGTTTTGTAAGCCATGTGCCCCCTTACCATTTCTGCTTCAAGGGAGCGGGGACCGTGATACAACTTCTCACGTGGCCTTGGGATGTATGGGCCCACCTCATGGTTTTCAGCACCACTAACCCTACTTTTTTTTTAGGAGTTGTCACAAACGTTGGTCTGTGATTAACATTTGCCTCCCACTTCTTGCCCCCTCTCTTTGGTTCCATTTCCCCATATTTGTTTCTTTTCAGCTTCCTTAGTTTTCTTACCCTTTTTCTTGTACTCTTCCCCCTCCCCCCCCCCCCTTTTCTTTCCTCAGATGCTTCCCCAGCACCAGACTCAGTCCAAACGTTTGCTAGGCTCTATTAATATTAAATTAAGGCTTACACAGTTTAGGCAAGCGCTCTATCGTATTGAATTTGCTCAAGTCTTCCGCTTACAGATCACCTTCCTCTTCCAAGCCTGTCAAATGATCTAACCCTTGGTTCCCCTATTCCTACCGCTCTTCAGCTCCTCTCCTGATCCTAAATCCCATGGTACCGGTTACTTGGCTTTTAGTTCACTGCCTTGGCAGTTTGTGGAGTCTCACGTTGACGGGGAGGGACGTAGGTTACTAATAAAAGGTCCCATTGCCTCACAATGACTTCTGCCTCCCTTTACCTTCTAAATGTGGGCCAATGGCGAGCATTAACCAGGTATACAAACTCCTCACCACAATTTTGCCAAAGAAGTGGTCATTGTGGGGGGTGATTTTAACTTCACTCCTGAACCTTTGGACACATCTAATGGGATCTCTCGTTTTAGGTTAGCTCATCTCAGACTTTTTAACTTCTTTCATTCCACTGCAGAGATCAGTTCCCTAGAAACCTTTCATAAGCACCTATGGATGATATTTGAGTTTCTGGATGGCAAAAATGCCCGTTGGAGCAGGATCCTCACCCTACTGTTTCCATCAATCGATTACTACATAGAACAGTGGTTTTTGTATCTGTCTCCTTTAATCGGTTCTCCCCTGTTTTGTAATGACTGCGGAATATATTGTCGCTATATATATATAATTATTATTATTTGCCACCATTGCGTACTCAACAGTAATGTACCTACATTCCCTTGACTCACAACTCTTAAGTAATATGTCAATTCTCACAATGCCCCTTTAATAGGCCTATCAGTAGGATAGGTGATAAAAGATTACTCAGTGGGGGGTGATCTCACTGAACCCGAGAACTGGGGTTCCACTGCTTCCTCACCGATTCCGAGATCAGGGGTACACTGCAATCCTCTCCTCTTCACCGCACCGTTCCACAATGAAGAGGACCTTGAATGGAGCGGCGGTGGAGCTTATGCGCCTCTGCTTCATTCATTTAATTACAGCAAAATCTAAGATGAAGTAACCACTTTACATAATAGAACGCAAACTAAAAAAAAAAAAAAAAAAAAGTTGTCAGTTGCTAATAGCAACCAATTTGATCCCTTTCATTTGGTGCGTGAGGCCAGGGTGTCCTGCTGATACGAGACAGAGATGGCACACACACAGCAGCTCGTTAGCTTGTCTTGAAGGATGATCAGGATGATCACTTCACAGCAGATACGGTAGCAGTGCTGGATAAACTGTGAAGGATCAGTGCCGGACAGCTGGAGACGATGCCAAGATCACTTGGGGAGACGCAATGGAGCACAATGTCCTACTACACGAGGGCCAGCGGCAGTGTGCTACAATGTAGTATCCGAGCCGCCTGAACAGCTACAGTAGTGCTGCGCCCCACAAGGTTTAGGGCCCATTCACACAGGCGTATTTTTTGTCCATATTACATCTGTATATTTTGAGGATGTAATACAGACTGCATATAACACCATTGATTTACAACAGTATATCCAGATAAGAGTTCACAGACCAATCACTTACGTAAAAAAATCAGGCATCATCTACCATTTACGTAGGTATTTATGGCCTGAAATCGCCCATTAAAGTCCATGGGATCACATAAAAACGCAGCAAATTTAGTTGCATGCTATTCACTTCATTTTTTATGCATTTTGCTAAGAAACAGTCGGAAAAAAAGTTATTAGTTGGTCTTTGTAGCATTTTTTTGCACTTGTGAAAAAACACAGTAAATATGGATGAAACGCGGTCATAATAAAACGTGTTTCAGAAATAGATGCAATGCGCACACATTGAAAAGTGACCGAAATTGCCCAAAGCTGTGCAGTCATACACAGCTGTCAATCACAGATAGCTCCTCCCATTGGACTGTTCAGCTTAGAAGGTGCAGAGATATAGATGAATGAAATAAAAGTTAGACTGAATCTTTCCCCATAAAACTATATATCCATCTGCTCAGCCCTTCCTGCTCTATAAAATCATGCCTGCAGATTGGACAACCGACAGACTCCCTTTAAAGATTTGCTATAAAGAGAGAGAAGTGGCAGAAGGGTTGACTACAGGCCATGATCCAACAAACAATCAAAACTACTTAATTATTGTTCAGTGTGAATGCATACCGAGCGAACGCTATACAATCGTTAGTTCATAGCTGATGCATGCTCCTCCCAACTTCCCTAGGGATGTAAAAGGGCCATAACACAGTTCACACAGAAACCACCGGGCTGCGCACACAACAAACCGATTAGTATTTAACCCCTCCTCTGCCACTGGGATCCAGCACTGCAACCCCACTGTGGTCCTGATGTCTGTTACAGCAGATGTTATCTAAGTCAGGTGACCGCTGCAGCCAATCAGAGGCTGCAGCATCACCACTCTTCCTCCTGGCATCAATGCTAACATCTTGGATGCTATGATGCCAGAACAGCCAAATGGTGATGCTGTAGCCGCTGATTGGCTGCACCAGTCACCTGACTTCTGGTAATTATGTAGTTAAATGAACAGGCCTTTTATCATTCTGGAAACTAAAAGTGGTCTAAACAGGATTCCTAGTTGTTGACTGCCATCAAGACAACCACAGTGTCAGGAAAAAGGTCAAATTCTCATTAAGAGCATAAATAATCACAATGACTTTCTCATGGGAAAACTGGTATATAAATAACATTACGTAATTGTTTCATTCTCTTGTGGATACGGTTCAAAGGTCATTCTGACTGTGGGCACAGCGCTGGGGATATACAGAGGAGTACGGCTGCTTTTAAAACATCATTATTTTTTATACAGTCCCCACTTGTACCGCCCCTTAAAGCACTTTTCACACCGCAGTTCCATGCAGCGCAGTCCCCCCTCCGCTTTCTTTCTTCTAAGGAGAAAAGTGCAAGGCGACAGAAACCATGTGAAACGGAGACCAAAGAGGTTACCGTCTCACCTCTTGAGCCCTATGGTTGCGCCCTGGTTTCAACCGCTATGCCATGTTCTGCGATGGAACGTAGAGGCAGAGCTTACGTCAAACCCAAGAGCGCAGCATGAAGAGAGTCAACCAGTCAAGAGAAGCCGCCACCTCTGCCAGGTCTCTTCTAGTACATACGGGCATTCTCTATGAAGTATTCAGTTTGGGGCATCCTTATTTTATAGCGCTCTGCATTATGCCGCTCATCTGTCATTCCTCCTGGAAGTGCATGAATAAAATTAAAACAGAGTAACCATTCCCTTTGTCAACAGGGTGAATGTGCTTTTGCAGAGTGTAAATGTATGTGAAGCCAGATGAATCTGGGTACCTATTCCAAATAAACAGGACATAGATAATATGTCTGAAGAGTTGCAGTAAATTTCGCCAACCTTTTCCTTCTCCGGCTCCAGAGTCCACAATGATAACAGCTGCGGGTCACGGCCGGCGTCAGCACATTATACCGCATCGGATTACATGCATATGAACACAATCTACAATGCTTCACTATATAATTCACAGCGATGATGAATATCTGGGTCAGTGGGCTCATAATCACAGGAATAGAAGATCGGTGCCATTTATAAGGAAAGAGGCTTGAGAATCTTGGAAACTGTCCAAGACTACTTACTCCATATATGTCAAACAGCTAAGACAAATTAAAGAGGTATTCCCATTTTATTAATCAATCTTTATTTTGTCTAAGTGAAATGAAGCATTTCACCAATTAGCTTAGATATCTTGCCTTCTCTAATCTCATTGTGTACAACTGGTTGCCAAGACGACCGGCCACCGCTCTAGAATTCATCTCAACGGGAGGGTTTCTAGGCATGCTCAGTAGCTCACAAGTCCTTCTCCAGAGGTCAGTAGATCCTCTCTGTTTAATCAGGGCTGTCCGCGTGCTCTAAGGGTCCTTTCACAGGAGACAGTCGTCCCAGAGACCACCACTCCTGGGCTTTCGCGCTGCAGCGAGGATCGTTCAGTGAATGTTAGCGGAGCAAGGAGGAGATCGCTGCAGCCACCCGCCTCCCTTCACAGTAAACAAGTAGTCGCTCATAGCAGCCATAAGAAAGAAAAATTGGGGAAGGGGTGATGGCAACTAGCATAGTTGGACGAACTGTGCAGGGAGGTGTTTATGGTGACAACACTACGCCTCAAGCCTACACAAGGGCAGGAGGAGTTTGCACATTTAGGCTGCCAATCAGGAGGCGAGAGCCCAGGAGAAAGCAGCAAGTAGCAGCCACAGAAACGGCACAGGAAGTAAGCCAGGGAGGTGGGAACATCCCTTTAAGAACACTTTCAGAGAGCCATACTAGTATAAGTATCCCGCAAACCAAGCCATTCTTAAAAGACCAAGCTCAAGTGTTTTAGGTCTTCTTATAGGCAACAGTATTTGTCTACAGGACTTTAAAAGTGGCCTTCAAGCAAATAAAGATGTATTTCAGCTGCAGTAATCAGACCTCCCGTGGATCTACTGGGCCAGACCTACATCCTACGGTGAGCCAAGTCCAATCTAGTAGGATTGCAGGTCGTCTGGATCTCACGTCGCAGTATGGATAGTCTAAGAGCCTATAGACAAGTCGTCTTAGATAGAAGTAAAAGACACAAGAGGCTTGTTGGCTTTCATCAGTATCTAAAGAGAGAGATACCTGTATTAACCCAATCCAATTTTGGATTCAGGGTTTCCTAAAAGGCTTTCTCGTTTTGCTGTTATACAACGGTGCCATCTGCTGGCTAAAGCCAGTGAGTGTGCACCAGAGAGGCTCCGACGGCGGAGTGGCTGGCAATAGACGGGAAGAATACCCCGTCGGACGTCTTCTGAAATTGGAGCTGTACAAGCTGCAATCAGAATGTAAGACGACGTCCAACAGTGGATTGAAAAGGGTTAAAGCGTCAGAGTATTGAGTTCTGTTCTGTAACTTTAGCGACTATATGTATATGTGCCATTCATAAAAAAAACCAAAACCTTACCACAAGAAAAAAACGGAAATGTGAACCAAGTTTAAGTCTTTATGCAGAAGGGTGTATTACAGCTCTGTACAGGAGCCGTATAGTTAATGCCAAGGTAAGGACAGGACCACATTCTATTCAACTGGGAAAACCTTTGCAAAACCGAATATAAAAATAAAAGGCGTAAAAGGCAACCCCAGGATTTCCTTTGCTAGATCTTTTATCATAAAGACATCTTATAAAAAAAAAACAAAAAACCATAAAAGGGTATTTTCAACTTATCCTTCTGAACTGCTAGACCAATCAAACTTCCATACACCACTTGTCACAAAAAGGACTATTTTTTGCTTCTAACAATTTTGGGCATTGTGATTCTTGATTGGAGGTTAATAATATTGTAATGTCCTGCAGAGGTACATCACACCTCACCCGCGCCTCATGTCACACTGCGAGACAAGGGGAGATACAACGGTATTCTTATTTTATTGCCATTGACTTGTACGCGCTTCATACATTTTCCTGGCTGAGAATTTCCCATGTGGGTAACATGGGTAACACGTTTTTGTAGCAATAAAAAATTTTTGTTCCAATTGAAGACAAAGAACGTTACATTTATGTCTTCTAAGACTGACTAAACCAATAATAAGAAATATCAGACCGCACATCAGATGTGATGAGAAGTGATTCCGGCTACGGCCCGGTTGTAGAAGGCTCGGCCACACTGCTGTAAGATAACACTAGTTGCCAATAAATCATAAAACCAACATTATGAAAAAGATAAGATATGGTCTATTGTTCCGGCACGGTTATCACAGCTGCAAACAATATCTAACCAAGCTTCAGAAAGACAGTGCTAGTATATACGGAGATAAGCTGAGTCTACAGCGCCGCCTTCAATGTGGATTTTGCTCAATCTTTTCTATGGCATAGCAAGGAAAGAGAATACATATTAGGTCATACCAAGGAAGCTACAGGAATTAAGTATTCTAACTGAGCAATTGTGTATGTAGGCAAAACGGTGACCTACACACAGTAACGCTAGCCATACATCTTAGACAGCAGAGAATACGTTCGACAGCCATCTTTGCCCATACCCAAAAACTCAGTTGAGCGTGTGTGTGTTCTGAACAGGGAGATGGGGTAACTTACCTCTAGTCGTCTCTGGCAGCAGCCTATCTCCGAGAGCCGAAAGATCATACGGTTGGATTTAAACGGCAGGCCCTTCTCTCTTACATCTGCCAAGGATGAGTCGAGAGCCCTTATGCACATCAGAGAGTTGGATAATCCAGCCGAAATCAACAGGTTTGGCCAATATTACTCCAATAATCTAGCCACAGAAGCTCTCAAAAAAGCATGAATGGGAGGAATTGGGCTAAGCAGCAACACATGTGAAAAAGACTTGGGTATGCTAATAGATCATAGACTGAACATGAGTCAACAATGTGATGCAGCAGCCAAAAAGGCAAACAAAATTCTGGAATGTATTAAGAGAAGCATCGAGTCTAGATCATGTGAGGTAATTATCCCCCTCTATTCTTCCTTAGTCAGACCCCATCTGGAATACTGTGTCCAGTTCTGGGCACCCCACTTTATTAGAGGAGAGTTACCAAGATGGTGAGCGGTCTGCAAATCTTATCCTATGAGGAATGGTTAAAGGATCTGGGAATATTTTGCTTGCAAAAAAGAAGGCTAAGAGGAGACTTGGGCTGCCTGTCCATGGACGGGTTTGAATTGCATTCCCCGCCGCGATAATCCGGCAGTGGAGAACGCAGTGAATGCTCTCAATAGCGTTGCTATGGAGAGCGCTTCCCCCCTGTCCACAAGCTGAGAATCATTGCACTTCTCCACTCGCAGCCGGCAAATCGCAGCATGCTGCGATTCTCCGCGGTCAGCCTATCTGTCAGATAAGCTGACAGCGGAGATCCGTCTGCCGGCTCCTGCTTCCTGCCGTGGACTAGCAGCCTTAATAGCGGTCTACAAATATCGGAAGGGTTGTTACACTGCAGAGGATTCAGCCCTATTCTCATGTGTACAAGGAAAGACTAGAAGCAATGAGATCAAACCGAAAGGGAGGAGACACAAATTAGATATCAGAAGGTGTGAGGGTGATCAATGAGTGGAACAGCTTACCACGGGAGGTGGTGAGTTATCCTTCAATGGAAGTGTTGAAACAACATATCTGTCTGGGATGATTTAGTGAATTCTGCACTGAACAGTGGGCTAGACCCGATGACTCTGGAGGTCCCTTTCAACTTTTCCATTCTATGATGGGTATACAAATGTGGACCAAATACACTGTATTCTAATTTCCTAGTCTTATATTTTAGGCTGCCTGCCCATGGGTGATTGTTCATTGCGTTACCCACGACGATAATCCGGCCGTGGGAAACACAATGACCGCTTTCCATTGCGTTGCTATGAGAGGCGCAGCCGCAGCGTCCACGAGCGGAGAATCATTGCGATTCTCCGCTAGCGGCATCTAAATCGCGTCATGCCACGGATTCTCCATGGTGAGCCTATCTATCAGATAGGCTCACCACTGAGACCTGTCAGCGCTCCCATTTGCTCCCCCGCGGCGGACTATCGCTGGCGATATTCCGCAACGACCATGGACAGGGGACCTTAGTCCTTGAGCATTAATCTACAGAGTTTATTCACTTATGGATAAGGGGATAAATACAACTGCCCTTCTCCACTCAAAAAAAAAAATGAAAAAAATTAACAATTCACCTCTGAAATTGAAAATATTCCCAACTTTATCAAGCTCAGGCCGGTTTCACACGGGCGAGAAAAAAAAATCGCATGAGATTTGAGCATTGCAAGATGCACAAATATGAACCCCATTCTTCTGAATAGGGTCATACACGAGAGCGATGGTTTCCTGTATGTCACCGCGATGCTACGCGGGAAACAAATGGCAGCATGTTCTATCATGCTGTGTGCTTTCACATCGCAGCGCCCATTGCTGTCAATGCGGCCGGCGGCAGCAGCGCGCTGCGTGCTAAGTGCATACAATGCAATACGAGGTCTCCCGTTTAAAACAATGGGAGAAACGCCGCGATGGGAATTCCCTTCATCCTCAAAATGATTAGGCCGTTTTCACATGGACGGCGAGCGCGATACGGGGGCCGGATTCACGTGAGGTTAGCCTCACTGTCTATAAGGCTGTATGAAGAGAATCCACTTGCAGAGGCCCGCAGCGGATTTCGGCTGTGCTCCTGCGTATGGCGGCGTAATATACTGCATACATCCTCACTGGCGGTCATGCGCAGTACACCGTTTTTTCCTTTTACATCCGTGACCATAAAGCACAATGGGCCCTATGTTGTGGATTTCGCAATAAAGTAGAACATTCTGCATTTTATTATCTGCAAGTGCATTACGCAATTCCAACCTGCTAGTGTGTATTGTGTAATCCAATGCGTTTAATTGATACGCGTATTACCACAGATCATACGGTCGCGGAATCTGCAATTCACATACAGTCGCGTGAGCCCGGCCTAACTTTAGTGATGGGGCGATTTATTTTGTTGATTTGGTCGCATAACGCATAGGTTAATGATCTATTCCAGATCTAATGCTTTAAGGTTAGAGTTTAACCCCTTCAACGACATCTCCCTGGCTTTATATTCCAAGAAGCAGGGCAGAGTCCACAATGATAACAGCTGACTCAGCACATCATACCGGTTTGGAGTATTTTCCTATGAAGACAATCTACAACGCTCCACTATGATTCACAGTAATAACGAATATCTGGGTCAATAAGCTCAGTCATAAGAACACAGGATCAGCGGTACTTGGTCTCCCACTAAGGAACACAGGATCAGCGGTACTTGGTGTAACATTAAGGAACACCGGATCAGCGGTACTTGGTCTGACACTAAGGAACACAGGATCAGCGGTACTTGGTGTAACATTAAGGAACACAGGATCAGCGGTACTTGGTGTAACATTAAGGAACACAGGATCAGCGGTACTTGGTCTGACACTAAGGAACACAGGATCAGCGGTACTTGGTGTAACATTAAGGAACACAGGATCAGCGGTACTTGGTGTAACATTAAGGAACACAGGATCAGCGGTACTTGGTGTAACATTAAGGAACACAGGATCAGCGGTACTTGGTGTAACATTAAGGAACAGAGGATCAGCGGTACTTGGTGTAACATTAAGGAACAGAGGATCAGCGGTACTTGGTGTAACATTAAGGAACAGAGGATCAGCGGTACTTGGTCTCACATTAAGGAACACAGGATCAGCGGTACTTGGTCTCACATTAAGGAACACAGGATCAGCGGTACTTGGTCTCACATTAAGGAACACCGGATCAGCGGTACTTGGTCTCACATTAAGGAACACAGGATCAGCGGTACTTGGTCTCACATTAAGGAACACAGGATCAGCGGTACTTGGTCTCACATTAAGGAACACAGGATCAGCGGTACTTGGTCTCACATTAAGGAACACAGGATCAGCGGTACTTGGTCTCACATTAAGGAACACCGGATCAGCGGTACTTGGTGTAACATTAAGGAACACAGGATCAGCGGTACTTGGTGTAACATTAAGGAACAGAGGATCAGCGGTACTTGGTGTAACATTAAGGAACACAGGATCAGCGGTACTTGGTGTAACATTAAGGAACACAGGATCAGCGGTACTTGGTGTAACATTAAGGAACACAGGATCAGCGGTACTTGGTGTAACATTAAGGAACAGAGGATCAGCGGTACTTGGTCTCACATTAAGGAACACAGGATCAGCGGTACTTGGTGTAACATTAAGGAACACAGGATCAGCGGTACTTGGTGTAACATTAAGGAACAGAGGATCAGCGGTACTTGGTCTCACATTAAGGAACACAGGATCAGCGGTACTTGGTCTCACATTAAGGAACACAGGATCAGCGGTACTTGGTCTCACATTAAGGAACACAGGATCAGCGGTACTTGGTCTCAAACTAAGGAACACCGGATCAGCGGTACTTGGTCTCACACTAAGGAACACCAGATCAGCGGTACTTGGTGTAACATTAAGGAGCACAGGATCAGCGGTACTTGGTCTCACATTAAAGGGACACAGGATCAGCGGTACTTGGTCTCACATTAAGGAACACAGGATCAGCGGTACTTGGTCTCACATTAAGGAACACAAGATCAGCGTTACTTGGTCTCACATTAAGGAACACAAGATCAGCGGTACTTGGTCTCAAACTAAGGAACACAGGATCAGCGGTACTTGGTCTCACACTAAGGAACACAGAATCAGCGGTACTTGGTCTTACACTAAGGAACACAGGATCAGCGGTACTTGGTCTCACATTAAGGAACACAAGATCAGCACCATCAAAAGCAATGGGAGAAGATCGTGATCCCATCTGGAGCTGTGACAGCTGTGCCAGGGGAACTCCTTCATCCAGGGGTTTAACCTTGTTCTCAATGGGGCCGGCGCTGCTGCCCCATTGAAAACAGTGAAAATATTGTCATCTCCTGCTGTTGCTGTGACAACAGGCGCAGTGGATTCCTTCATCCCCATGGGGAGTCCCTTCATCACTGAACACTGACAGCTGCAGTGGGGATCGCAATTTTCTCCCACTGCTCTCAATGGGGCCGGCGCTGCTGCAGCCCCATTGAAAGCAATGAGATAAAGGAATTTTCCGGAGAAATGCCTCGCATCCAGGGGCTTTTGAAGGTTTGTGAGAGCGATATTGGGTGTGAATCACGGCTAGATACCGCTCTCGCCAGTGTGCAGGAGCCCATAGGGATCATTCAGACGGGAGTGAGCAGTGTATTCACAGACTGTAAAACGCCTATTCTCTGCGTTATTTCGGCCGTTCTACAGTTTTTTGTGCACGTAAATAGGCGGTTTGTTTACGCGCACAGAAAAAAACAAAATACAGAGAAAGGCCCAGTGTTTTTATGCGCAAATACACAGTGAATGTGCAGGTTTGCGCTGGCCGAATCACATCCATGTCCTATAATACACACGTGTATTTATGTGAGTGAACACTGTGTGGCGAAATACACAGCCGTGAATGAACTACTGAGTTCAATGGGTTTTATTCACTGCTTATTATGGGCATAAAAAAAATATGTGAATGAGCCCTGAAATGGTTTTAGGGTCTTGAAAATTGTGTAACATGACTTACTTCATACTCCTAAAATAGCTTGGACACCTTAAAAACGCACCCAGAGGGCCGTGACATGGGCGCAATTTAGTGCCCTACAAGCTAAGCCATTCTTCAAAGACGAAATCAAGTGTCGGAGGCCATCTTCACACAGCGAGGAAATTCACGTATGATTTATATGTTGCTAAACGCACAAATCAGGCGCAAATATGAATATTCGTATGAAGAGCGCCATCCATGAGCGAGGTTCTCCTGCATCTCCTACCTTCCTCAGAACGCATCACCATTTGTTTTCAATGAAACAGTAAACCAACGGGAAACTGCTTTACAGAAGTGATGGAGGTTTTCTGACCGATTTAGCGAGCGATCAATGTATCTGCCTGTATAAATAGGCTATAGAGCGAACGCGTGGACTTCGACATCGGATCCAAGTGCACCTTCAGGGTGGTTCTTTCACCTGCTGTGATAGTCAGTAAAAAAAGCAGAATTAGGAAGCCAATGATTTACAATGTTTCATTCCCATCTGCGATGTTTTCACCGATGCGACGCTGAAGAGGATAAACAATCGCGGCGTGCTCCATCTTTCTGTGGTGTGCGATTTTTTAAATCTCCCATGTAATCATTCCTATGGAGGCTTCCTTTTATCGCATCGCTGCAAACGATAATATGACTGCCCACGGCCTATCTGCAATGTCAATGGCGGATAGACTGTGGGTCAGACGGCTTTTATTGACTTCAATGCAGGCCGCCCGTGAGAAGTCCGCACAAAAATACAGCATGCTGCGATTTTACCTTCGCTCGCGGAAACGCCAATTATGTTTTGCAAGTGTGAAGGTAAAAGCTCATCTCCATAGCATGCTTTGAACGGTGTTTGCTGCGAATCCTCCGTGCAGACACCAGCCGCAGATTCCGGTCGTGTGCAGCCGGCCATATTGTGCTTATTTTTCTTCGAGCTCCTCCCATGTTCTCCCATTGTTACCCATTGACATCTGTTACAACATTTTCCTTGGTTGAGTACTTATGTGGGGAAATCAGGCACCAATATTTTGCCTAAACAGAGCAAATTTTTGTTACAATTGTACCCAAATGTTACATTTATATTTATTTATATCACTTATGGGGCAAAATCGCTCCGTCAGGTTATGGAAAACTCAGCGCACTGCATAAGATAGACCGGTTGCCAATAAATACTAAAAGCAACTTTATGAGACAGATAAGATATGGTCTATTGTCCCGGCACTGTTATCACAGCTGCAAACAATATGTAACCCGCTTCAGAGAGGCAGTGCTAGTATATACGGAGATAAGCTGAGTCTACAGCGCCGCCTTCAATGTGGATTTTGCTCGGTATCTTGTTTGGCTGAGCGAGAAGAAAGAAAGAATACATACCCGATCACACCAAACAAGCCACAGCGGGTGGCAGGAATAGTAATGTGTCCAGCAGCCGAGCGGGGAGATCTGGAATTTAAATTGTGACATAAGCAGATAAAATACACCATATTTATACTCATATATATATATCCAGCTAGCCCTCCGCAGTATACAAGCGGTCATCGCCCGGACCGCAGATACAGGAGACGCGGTGGAGGACAGTCTGTGGTTCCATTTCTTTCATGCATGAGGAAGACAAATATAACCTCCCATGCAAAAATATTGGAAGAGTCACTGGAGCCCTCGCCACAAATACAGTCGGATTGGGGGTTTCAATAAAAAGAACATTGACCAAAAAAAAAAAAAAGACGATTGGGGGAGTTTTGGACACTTTTACTTCACCAATTTTTATTGCATTTTAAGAGTAAACAGCCAGAGAGGCAGATCACTTGCTTATATAGTCTTAATAAGGCCTTCTGCTCACAGGCGGATATTGGATGCAGAATCTGCGGCGGGCATCCACACCACGGATCCACAGCAAGTATCGCCCATAGACTGCTATGGGAAATCAATTCTTGCTGCACACTTGCAGAAACCAATTGCGGTTTCCAATGCAATACCCTCTGGTGCTCGCCTACTTCATCAGGGGCCATATTACAGCAAGACAATGATCCAAAACTATTTCTAGGTTATGTCAGAAGTACTAAAGAAGACAAGAAGCGGATAGGCTATAAAGAATGGAATGGCCTGTCCAGTCTCCAGACCTAGACCCCATTGGGCTTGTTTGGGATGAAATGGACAGATGGGTGAGAGCAAAGCATCTTACAAGTGCCGCATATTTGTGGGAACTTCTGTGGGAAGGAAATTCTGAGCAATATCTGATTGCAGTTGTAGAAAGAACGCCTGGATTGTGTAAAGCTGTTATATCAGCTGGAGGGGCTGCTGTGAAGAGTCACAAATCTAGATTTAGTTTGGTGAAAGTTAATCAATTATGTTTACTCCCATCACCACTGGGGAGTTCCATTTTCCTGCCTAGTTTGGCCTAACAGTTCTATGCCAAATGGACCCCCATTAACTATATTGGGGTTTGTTCCATTTCTCGCTAGCAGTCCAGCATTTTGCCAAAATAGTGCTGCTTGCTGCGCTATTTTTGGCTTGTTTTCTTGCGGAAATCAGCGACCACAATTCCGAATGGAACCTCTAACACTGTTAACAAACCCTTAATTTATCTGTTTTATGCTTACATTTCACAGTACATTTGAGGCATTAAACTGTGTAAAGATCAATAAAAACTGGATAAATCGAGGCGTTTTACAATTTGACCAGCAGTGCAGGCGTGCAAAAACCGACCGCTTTACATGCAATTTCCTTGTGTGTAATGCATTTTTGAGCAAAACCTGCACAAGTAGCATCAGATGTAATAGTTTTCCACGAGTGTGAAGAAAAAAAAAATTGCATCTAGGAAATGCTTTAAAAATGGATCACACTTGCATGTCATGCGGGCGCGATGTATTTTTTTTATGTTCCCATAGAAATTAATGGCTAAGTCTTCAACAAGAATCCAAGAGAAAAATAGCTCATGTGAATCAACCCTCTCAGATGAATGGGTTAATTTCTCCTGCGAGTTCTGTCCATGTAGTGATACACCCTAATATATAGTAAGGTAAACTTTATAGAATTGCTTTTTTTTTTTTTTTTAAGTCATTTCATTCCTCTACCAACAATGTGCAACAGGCGCAAGAAGAAAAAAAAAGTTTTAAAGTTGCTTGTCTCCGTTCTCCTCCTCACTTCACGCCTCGCGGACGCCGCCGCTATCTAAAGCCTGAGTTTCTAGGAAAGAAAAGTTTAAGATAAAAGCTACAGCAGTCAAAAGTAAAAGGATTTCTGCGGATTACTAGCGATTGGGATCCCTTGAGATGGCAAAACACAAGCCAATAACTATAATGCCCTCAAATTGCAGATATCAAGGATTACGTAAAGGCAAAAATAAATAAAACTAAATCTATTTCCCACTCCAGCCTGATCCCCCATAATCCCTTGTATGCACATTACTGGCATCTGGGGATCCACACAACTGCACTTCCCAGGGAACGGTTACAGCTCAAAAAGGGTCACTTTCCCATTTGCGTGACCCTCTTTGACTCGTGGAAACAAACTAAGTGATTGACTCTCTTGCAGTCGCACCACCCACGACACGGTGATCTGAGCGCACAGGTCCCCCACAGCTGGCACAAGGAGATAACATCCCAAGAAAGGAACAGCCACTTTTGAAGATCAGACTTGGGAAAGGCTTTAGAAGGAGAGAGCTGCGAATGGAGATAACGGAGACGGCCGCTCTTGGGAAGTGGTTAATCACGAGGAGGGGGGTAGAGGAATCTGAGCGATGAACAATAATCATATGCTGACAAAGTGCACAAACAGAGCAACTTCTGCAAAGTGAGATCAAAGTCTGCCTGTCCCAGACAAAGCAGAGGACAAGGAAAAAGGAAGACGTTTCTGAAGACGATGTTGGTTAGTCTCCAATTCTTCCATCTAGCAAGAAATCCCGGAGAGATGAATGACGAACCCAACTAAACGCAAGAACATCTCAGGGATCAGACTGCGCGAAGGGGCGGAATGATGTGATGATACATGCTGGCCAAGTGAGCTGCAATGCATCTATGCCTCCGGTTGGATGAAGACACGAAGCCTGGGGTCCCAAGGGGCGGAATAGTCGCCAATTTGCTGCGGAATTTCTGTGTGGAAATTCGCAGAATGTCCGCTTATTCGGCAAAACCGCTGACAAGCCTAGGTTGTTATTGCGTTTATTGTTGCGTATTATGTGCGGTTTTTCTGCAGGTTATCAAATCCGCAGCGCTTTTATAGTATTTCCAGCGTTTTCAGCCACGGTTTTTGCTATTTACATGGAGGCCTATGGACAAAAAACCACAGCGGAAACGTCCAAAGAATAGACATGCCGTGTCTTCAAAAACCGCGACGCAACAACATTTCCGTACTGCGGCAGAGCGGAAAAATTCCGCAACTGTGAGAACAGCTTTTTGCCAAAACACATTGACTTTGGCTTGCACTGCAAATGCAGAGGTTTGAAACAGCATAAACGCAGCAATTCTGCTCTGTGTGAATCCAGCCAAAGGCCCCTGTCCATGGCCGAGGCGGAAGATCGCTGGCGAAATTCCGCCACGGGTGATGAGGGGGGAGCGCTGAAAGGCTCACAGCGGAGAATCGCGGCATGCCGGGATTTAAATCCCGCGAGCGGAGAATTGCTATGAAAAGCTTCACAGAGTGTGGCCCGCGGGTGATTTATCGCCCGTGGGCAGGCAGCCTAAGATGTCAGTCTGCAGCGCTATTGATGAATACATTGTTGCAATGATGAGATCCATATCAATGGACAACCAAACCTGGTTAAAAGGGTCGTCCACCTTGGGAAACCTCTACATTGTAAAGAGATTCTCTTTACAGTCAGCTGAACCCACGGTATCATCTAGCCGTGAAATAAAAGCGAACGTGTATTTGCGGTACAAACATTACTTTATGTGCGTTTCAGCGTATTTTACCGTACTTTTTACACATGCAAGTCATACAGAAAAAATATGCACCGATGTTCACAGCCATCGAAATGGCTAATTAGTCTAATGAGTTCAAGATGGGCTCTTCTCCCTGCACAATCACACCGTATTACACGCATCTCCTAGGGTATTGCATGCGCCTTTACACATCCCCATTGACTTCTATGTGGACTTTTGGTGCACAGATGCGCAGGGGATGGAGCAGGCTGCATTTTTTGTTGCTGTTATTTTGTTTCCCGCAGTAAAATGCGAGCATGTGAACGACCCCAGTGAACTCCATGGGCTCTATTCACTGCATATTACAAATACGGCCTTAGGTAGTTATTTCTTGCACAGTGACAAAAGAAAATTGATCAAACTGGTTATCACACACATTCTATATTGTGTTGTACGCTATCCCAGATAGAATAGGCTTCGCCAGAGCCTCAGAACACAAAGATCTGCCCCATCTCTAGCACCACACCCCATGTTTAGGCCTACCCACAATATAAAAAGTAACGGATGGCAACTTGATGTAGTGACCGCGGGGCACGTGTTCACTAGTATGGTGCCGCTCGCTGGACTGCACCAGTATCTCCCTCACATTCTGCTTTCTTTGGTTAGCAACAGCCGTACCGCCTGCAAAAAGGGAACAATTTCTGTTATTAAACCCATGGTAAATATGAATCTATTATCATACAGGGCGGCAGCTGGAAAGTCAAATGCCTCGGCATTTGTCAGCAAAAGAAAAATCCAATCACAATCGCTTCCCTGCTATGCAGAACCCACTAATTAAACAGTAAGACCCCCGAGCGGTGGCTGCAGCCTGCCAAAGCTTTATCATAACTATGTCTATGCAAGAGATCTGCAGCTCTGGATGGAACATGAAGCTGAAGGGGATGTAAAGATATAGTGGAGGAAGAAAGATGGAGTCTCCTTCATGCCGTGGTAGATTGCTTTTGGGCTGTACAGCTACATATCTAAAACATATATACCTTAGCGTTGAAGCCAACTCGTCCAAGCCCTGTTCCTGGCAGTGTAGCGGATGGCAGCCCCGGTGTCCTGGGACAAGAACTCTGCCCTTAAGCGGATGCATTTTCTATCCCAGTCACTGTTTTACGGCAGGCTATCTCCGAGGATTTCACAATCATGAAGTCATTAAAAGGGATTTCCCAGGCAAATACTCGGTAATGTAGCCTCAGGATAGGTCATTAATAGTCGATCGCCGGGAATCCATGGCGATCAGCTGATTGCCCAGCCCGCTGTCACTGCAGCGAGACCAGATGTAGTCATTGGGGCTGGAGCAGGAAGTTTAATTGATTTCAATGGGCGAAAAGCAGCCTATTAGACTCCCTGCTCTGACCCAGATCTGGCCCCGTTACATTGACAGCAGTCAATGTAATTGATCAACTACTCATGCCCTATCCTGAGGGTGGGTCATCAATAGTATTTGCCCAGAAAAACCCTTTAAAGCAGCCATCAGCAAAGCACACAAGAGCTTTAGGTGGTTCTATGAGCGTCACAAGCAAAACAACCAATTCCTCTTACCCCCCTGCAGTTAAAAGGCTACTACAAGGAAAGTTTATTTTCATCCCCTGTTACTGGTCCCTCAGTAAAGATATGCCAGCTAGCATTACCTTGGTTAGTTATTATTTTCTATCTGGAACTTCCTAGAGTCCTCTTCAGGTGGGTCATGTGATCTCTATTTGACCACCTGAGAATTACTTGGCTGTATGTTCTCTCAAGAAGTCAGTTTTTCAGTCAGTATAATTCCTGTGTGAGGATATTACATGGACTTTACCTCAACGACTCTTAACAGAGGGAAATAGTGAAGAGGGGGCAGAAACTACATAGTTACCGCTGATCGTTGCATACTTTGGCCACAGGAGATGACCGCTCATCCTCCTGACTGAGCAATTCTGGTCTTTAGTTTATTTCAGTGAATATAAAAAATAATGGTGGTGTCCTCCCTGCAGGCAGAGATGATACTGGCTCCAGCTGGTCATGTGATGCTGTGTTGATGCATCATGGAAGGGTAAGCAGAGCATAGAGAAAATAATCAGTGAGAAATCTCAGCATCAAGATGATGCCTGATAAGTATTAAGACCGGAGGCTGCACTGCATGAAAGTGACTGCAAGATACAGAGGAGACCTCCAGGGTCTGACAGGCAATCATGTATAGGGGATAGGGACAGAAAAATGTGTTTTCACCGGAGTAGCCCTTTAAACGCTTGCTTGGCACAACACATGGCCCTGTCTATCTCTGACCATCTTCAGACTACAAGCCTGAAGGGCTACAGTGACATTCCTAGCATGTGAGGTGGAGATAGACGATCATTCAGTCCTCGTGCATTACCACATTTGTAGAAAACTTTCTGGCTAGAACTGACCTCTTCTTTAGGTCAAAAGCAGCCAGGCAAAGGTGAAAAACAAACCAAGCGTCAGCCACATAGCATGCATGCCAGCCTGACTGCGTTCTGTGCCAGCGACAGGTCACTGGCAGGATACAGGAGACACAACACTTCTGAGTGCCACATATCTGAGCAGTGAATCAGACGGTATTTATAACGGAGCAGAAAGTACAAACTAATGCCGTGTTACAAAGGTTCATGTAGCAGACAGGACTGCGCTGGGTATACGTATACGGCACATGCCAACACAGTTACCCAAGTGTGCCCGTTGCCTACAAACCAGTGGTAACTCAAGTGCTTGGACTGAAGAGAACTGCTTAACAAACAGTGTAGTCCAGTCTGCGGGCGGCAAGCTTTGGAGCAGAGCAGGCGGATATACAGGGGAGAATGTATCACTGGGGGACCTCACCATCAGGGGAATGCTTGATGCCACTTCTTGGGCAGCTTTTCTTCCTTTTTCCAAAGTAAAATGTGACAAATGTATCAACTATCATACAATGTTAAAGGGCCACTCACCTGATTGTCTCACTCTGGAAGTCCCCTCTATGCAGTGCAATCCCGTCGGATGCTCATCAGGCACCTTGTTGAGGCTGAAATTTTTTACTCTCACTTCCAAACCAATCCCATGATGCATCAGCCCAGCATTAGCTGAGACTATACCATTTTTGCCTGCACCGGGGACAGTTTTAATTATCAGTACCTTCTATATTCTAGGTGAGTATGAGCTGCAGACCATAAGTATACAGTCAGGAGGATGAGCTGTGATCTCCTCTATTATAACTGTAAGGCAGGAGCGGTGTGACCATCAGTAACGAGGACAGAAATGCCTGTACTCCCTTCTAGGCAATTTCTATTGTAGAATTCAGGCAACAGCATCACTCATACTGGGAGATTAACTATTTCAAGACATAACTCCAGCAGATCTCAGCTGGTCACAACTGAGATCACATGACCATCTGAGGAAGAAGAGGCCAGGCGTTTTAAACAGAAAGTAATAACTAACCAAGGTAGCACTAGCTCACATAGATCCTGGGGATAGGTACATAATGAGTGAATAAAAAAATAAATCACTGGAGTGTCGTTTGAATAAATCTGTTGCATATTTAGTCTAAATATATAGGGTCACTTTATATGCAACCCAGCTACTGGAGTATGTGCAAAAGAATTAGCAGCTTTATCAAGGGGTCCAGAGTTCGAAAAACATGGCTGCTTTTTGTCCACAGGTTGCTTCTGGTATTGCAGCTAATCTCACATTCACTTCAGTGGAACGGAGCTTCAATACCACAAACAGCCCTATGGACAAGGTTGGCGCTGCTCCTCCTGCTCTAGAACACGCCGCCTGCAGATTCAGCGTCACCATTGGATACTTATTATTGTAACTCAATATTGTATATTGCCCATATGTTAGATTAAAACTATTATACAGACAATCATGACCTTCAGAGTTAAACGGGTTTTGTTACCTATTCCTCCCCAGGCAGTCTTCTGCTCACCAATCTTCTCCTGGCTCCTGCAGACCCCGGGGTCACCACACCTCAAGCCGGCCGGCCCCTCTTCTAGTGTTTTGCAGAAGCTTTCTTCTTCCGGCAGGTTAGTATGTAGCAGGAAGCGCCGGATGCTATGCCGGGCTATGGAAGACACTGCGCATGCGTGCCATCTCACAGCGTTTGTATAGGAACTCTTGCGACCATAGCATCCAGCGCTTCCTGCTGGGCTGTGATCTCTACGTCACTAGTGACACAGGGTACACTGACCTGCAGGAAGAAGACTGCAGCTAATGGACGCTTCGTTTCTGGAAGATGAAGAATCGGCCGGCTGGAGGTGAGGTGACCCGGGGGGACTGCAGGAGCCAGGAGAAGATCGGCGTGGAGAAGGTGCGGTAAGTAGACTGACAGGGGAGGAATAGGTAAGAATAGAATTTTTTTTTTTTTTTTTAATGACAGAACCCCTTTAAGTCACCGACATATCCGTTCACAACACTATGGTAATTAGCATAGCCCTAAACTTAAATTATTTTCTCTGGCTCTATTCACATCGGGATAAAATAATGCAGTAAATGCTGTGGGACCTGATGGAAGCTCGGCAGACCCCATTATAGTCGGTAGGGACTGCATGCCTGGCGCCATTCTTTGCCATAATGTGCCGATTTTGCACTTCCATAACTTTTGTTATTTGGCTCCTATTAACAGCGGTATGAAAGACGGCCAAAGCTTCGTTCAAGTATGCATTGTGGCGTTCCATCTTACATTACTGCTCATAGGAACAGGAAAAAAAAGAATGCCAGCCAAGAACGGTATGGTCATGTGGCGGAAACAAGAAACGGCTGAGGGACCCATTAATTATAATGAGGTCTACTGGGCTTTCATCAGAACACCATTTTTTTTAATCAGCTCTGCACGAGAGGCTCCAAACGGAGCCTCTGACACAGATGTGAACATAGCCTAAGCAGTAGGTGCGAGGATGCAGCGGGCAGCCATAGAGTCAAACAATACAAAAGCAAAGTAATGGGTGCCAATCCATTTTCTTAACCCCACCCCAATCAGCAATAAATAATTAACAGTAACCTAACGATTAAATAGTATATAATGTCCATTTTCTAAAACCTTAATAAGGGGAAAAAAACGATAAAAACCAGGACATGCTGTAAAATGAGATGCAGCTGTCCATAGCAATCTTAGAGGATTCAATTACTTGTTCCTTTTTCTCTGAAAATTCCTGGTGGTGTTCTCTTTAGTTGAGTCATGTGATCTCATTGTGACTATCTGGGAATTACTTGTCTCTGCGACTTCTGCAGATTACAGGTTCTCTCACCAGGACTTACTGTATGAAATTACATGCACTGTTCCACACAGGCTCTTCCCAAGGAGGTGGAAACTCTTATCACAGTTCAGCCTCCAAGACTGACGGTCTTTAGATTATTAATGGAGAATACAAAGGGTAATGATAATCACAGTCTCCTCCCAGCAGGCAGAGATGGTACTTCCTCTATCTGGTCATGTGACACTGTGCTGACATATAATGGAATTGCTAGCACAGCACTGACAAGGAAGAATCTAAAAATCAAAATGGTATCTGATGACTATCAAACAGCATGGAAGGGAGTGCAATATACATAGGAGTCGTCCAGAGCGTGACAACCAAGTGAGGGGCGCAGCAATGGAAAAAGTTTTTTTTTAACAGAATAGTCAAGCTGTGTTGGCAGGGCACAGTACTACATGCTGCCACAGGGTTATAACCCCGCCACATATCTGTCCAAGGGATTTGGAAAGGTTTCCTCCAACTCCGGCTAAAATGAAACACTTACATGAGTCATTGTTTTGGTAGATTTTTTTTTTTTTTTTTTTTTAAAGTGCCATTTCATACTACAGAAATCATGGCTAAAAGCAGCAACAAAAACAACTTCTAAGAATAACTACTAAAAGTCATCACATGTTGTCAGTCCTGACGCCGTGCCATGATACATCAGCTGAGGCTGCAGGTTACAGTACCTATAAATATTCTTATGTATGAATTCAGTGGCCATCAGATAGGAGGACCGGCTAGCATAGAGTCATGGCGGGGATGGTGGCCAATAACTGTAGCCCAGGACTTCTCACCGCATTAGTGTTTGTTTTAGCAGTTGCCTGGTGCCTTTTGGCCCACGCCAAGTGTAAAGAGAAGACATAATGTGCTAGATACTAGAACTAATTTGCATATATTGTAAACAGGAATTATCTACAGCCCAGTTACTGCTACAATTTACATGCTGAGCATTGCTAATGAAACCTAATGGATGTCTAAAGTAAGAGCCGCCAAGATCAGCAGCAATCAGTGAGCTAGCGGTGTAATTGGACGAGCTTATGGAGTATGCCTGAACTTTAAACAACACAATGTGAAATGTGCCAAGCGTGCCGCGGCGAAGAGGGCATATTTATACCCAGGGCAAATGCTGCTTATGGGAGCTTTCCAGTTGTGGCCAGATGAAGCCAACAGAACTGGAAAAAAAATAAATTGTTCAAAGTGACAGAATTTAAGCAACGACCACGACTTTCTGTGTACAACTCCATGGCCTCATGTTGCCTGAGCACAGCGGCGCACTTACATCAGGGCAGGTACGGCCTCAGACATCGCATACCTGCAAACGGGCTGTCCTGCACCTTCATCTATAGGGAGATGGGTTAAACAAAACAGGTTTTCCATTGGGATAAATACTAAGATAATGAACGAGGGCTGGGCAATTTAATTAATTTGATTAATTGCCATTTTGCTGAGACACAATTCTACCTTTCAGCAGAATCGTGAAATGGAAATTACCCTGACCCTGGAGGCGGGGCCATTATTGGGTAGAGGGGTGCAGGACACCGGAGAGCGGGGCTGTGACGAGAGGGGCAGCAGACAGTGTTTGGAGATTGTGGTGGGGTGTGTGTATAGTACATGGGGGGCCTGGATGACTGTGGGGTATGGAACCTCACCCTTCATGTGTATATAACTAAAGTTCATACCCCATTCTTTTACCTAAGGGAATCACAGCAATTCCTTGATGAGTACGGATTACCAGGATTGTCCTGTTCCCGTAGTATATTAAGGAATTGATGTGCGTGATTCCCTTAGAAAAGTTATCTTGGTAATTTTTAGTTGATTCAGCAAAAATAAACAAAAAAAGAAAATCAAGAAGTTTCTTTGTAGGGGGAATCAAGGTTTATATTCTTGGGCCAAATTGCCCAGCCCTATAATGAACTATTTAGTTGCAAAATGTGGTGGAACTTATCTGTATTATCAGTATTCCATAAAAACGAACTACTAGAAAAACAATTTTGTTAAAATGTTTCAAATACCCAATTTTGGAGTAGACTTAAAAAGTAGGCTACAAACACAAATCAATACAGCAAGGTCTCAAACATATAACCTATTCAATTTAATAAAGTGATGGCACATTGTTAGGATGAGTAGTGGTCCGACCTCAGGGGCTTCCATAGGTGTTGAGAATGAAGGGGCTGCAGTGCTAGTGTAGTACTGTGTCCCAGGGAATTGTAGGGGGCGCCATTCAAGTTAATGGGAGTGTTGGTCAGTACCCTACACAGCTCGGGAACATTACTTTGCAAAGGAAGGGTGGGTGAGTGTGTGGGGGGGGGGGAGGTAGGGGATGCAGCAGTATACTAGTGTTGAGTTCATTTTCAGGATCGTTGCAGGTCCCCAGGTGGGTCCTTCAATGACCAAGTGATATGCCATGACTTTACAAGAAGGAAGAATCTCTGCTAGTGTTAGATCTGGTAAAATCAGGTGTCACGGTTGGGAGAGGCGAGACCCCGATCGATCCCACCTCTATCACCGATTTGTCACAGGTTGACTATTCCGAGCGCTCACACCTCTGTGAACATTTGTCATGTCAGAGCTTCGATCAATCACTCTATACGAATTGCAAGCACAGAGTCATTCGTAATCGGCGGATTTGAACACGGCTTTCCCAGGTTTCGGCATACATGCAAAACAAATGCTCAAATCACCCCCTGATCCGGTGTAATGGCTCCAGCACTCTACAATACCCACACACGCTCACTGCCATCAGCAGCTTTTATTTCCCAGGTAAGCTGGAACCCACACTTATGAATTATTATTAAGGTTTGTTTTAAAACAGACAAGATTTGACTAATAAATTGCAGATTTATTCTAAAAAAAGATTAGCAGTGCTATACACAAATATACAGAAAAAGAGGTTACAGTGGAGATAAGCTTCACAAGTATACACAACCAACAGTACTTAAAATAAAACAAGGAAGAAATAAAGAAGATACCAGATTTGGGATGTTCGGCCCAAGGTTCTGATCATGTGTAGTCACTGGAAGCAGCAGTAAAGTCCTTACACTGTGGCGTATCTCCGAAGGTCTGACACCCGATTTTTCTGACCCCACAGTTTTTAAAGTTTCCCAAAAACACACCTTCCCCACCCCCTTTGAGGTCATTCAGAGAATGGAGGGATAAATACGTAGGTACCTGTGAAAAACCATAATTTCCATTTCGGCCATATCTCTTCAGTAGATCCTGAATTATAACCAGGTACGCGGATACGCCATTTTGGGATAGTTCTGTTGCTCCGATCCCAACGAGTGTAAATGCATTTTATTCAGCTGTCCAACCAGATTCCGAAAACAGAATTCATATTGAGTTAGGACCTTCACACGACCAATAATGCTTAGTTAAAGATTTTTCCCTAATATACATCTTGGAACCTGGGGCGTCTATGAGAAACCAGCTCCTAGGTGAATGATTTTCCTTAGACTTCATTACACAATTTGGTATCCTCATGCTAATTCTAAACCACAGGGACAGGTGAGGAAGAAGAAAGGAAGGGGGTTATTTACATCACAGCACTGGTTCAGGGTGAGGAGAGACCAGTTACCTTTCTAAATTCAAATATATTAAAGGCCAGGCGTGTGGGGGGGGGGGGGGGGGGGGAGAGAATAGTATCTCTTGTGATTCTTTTTCACTGGTTTATATGAAAGATGATGTATAGATAGCCTAATTGGCCATTATAGGTCCATGAGCCGTCCACTGAACAAATGGACAAGCCAGACATAAATTATGCATGTGAGAGCCCGGCCTCAGGGGTATGTTTATGTGCCATTTAAATGTATATTTGCAGTACAAACCATGTCGCTGAGATTCTAACAAATATCATCCGTACGGTGCAAAAGAAATCTGCAGCAGAACCACCATATACTGTAGATTGTAACGCCGCAGCATGGCGGATTATCCCACAGATTTTCGAAGTGGATTTCACGCTTTCAACGCAAACTGTAACTTCCAGGGCATAATCTGCATGTTACACATGGATTTTGACGCAGATCCACCCAAAAACTGTGGCATGCTCCATCATGGGCTCATGTATACACAGCGCCCAATGGAGGCTAGAAGGCTCTCTACCGGGAAGATCTACAGTCATTGTGCGCGGGGCTCGGCCATGTGCATAAGACTTAAAATATATACAAGTGCTGAGCCAATTCCCATTATGTCATCTGCAATGGTCTAAAAACAAACTTGCAATAATTAGAAGTTATTTTAATGATGAGTTCGACTGAAAGGTGATAGATACTAACTGTCCTGACCGGCCAGCGGGGCCTGGAGATAAAATAGGCCCTAGGAGTTAATTTAGCGTGAAGCATGTCCTCGTACACAAACAAGAAAGTAATAGGGGAGAATTCTCGGACAACTCCCTCATGTGACACACTATATAACCAGTGAGGCGGGTGAGAAGTCAGTAAAAAATAGTATTCACTACATTAAATGTTTCCTAGCTTCGTGGCTCTCAAATAACTTCTTGACACCCATAAGTCATCGGAAAGACCATCCTCTTCATCCGCAGCCCCCATATGCTGTACAAGGAGTTTTTCCTCACTTTTAATCTTCATCCCTCATGTTTCTTGACTTTTTCTTAGAGGCAATCATGATGCAAATGTTGCCGTCTTGTGCCGTTCAGTAACTAATGAGCTCACTACACAAAGCGGCCTGGTGTGCGCCAGGGAGGAGGCGAGGCTGCGGGCACGCTGCGATGGGGGACGGCGGCCCCTGGAGTTGTTAATAGCATGGAACAATTAATCAGAACAGGGAATAATGGTGTGAAATTAAAACACAGCATCTGATCCTTACACACCGCTCACCTGGGAATCCCGCTCGTTATCTGCACGATTTGGGGACGCGTGCATTATCTTCTTGCCCGAAGTCATGGTTAAAGGAGGACTATAGAAAAAAATCTAAATGGAAGGTCATTACTGTACATTAAAAAACTGGGCTCTTCTAATCGGGAATGCCTTTGACAGCAGTTGGTAACTGTCCGCTGTCGCAGTACAGAGTTATCAAAAGGACTGTACAGGAGGAGGGAAAAAATATAAAACATTTTTTTTTAAATTATACACACACACACACACACACACACACACACACACACACACACACACACACACACCCCCCTATGAATTTGACTATATAGAATGCCTTTTCGCCTGTCTGCTGCACATTGGAGACTCATCTCTGTTGTATTGGCATATTGTTTTAGTTGTAAGTAATAAATATTGTAAACTTGTTTCATGTAAGCTTTGTGTGCTGACCCAATATTTTGAATATTGGGTGAAGAGGGGAGGGAAAAAAAAAACCTTACAAATCATTGGACAGGGGGCAACTTTCTGATCAGTGGAAGTCTAACAATACGAAGAACGGGAGTCCTATAGGGCCCGTGCATAAATCGAGCGATGGTAATGCATTACTACTGCTGCTCCTTTTATTTCAATGGGAACGCTGCAGATTGCAGACTTCAAGCACTTTTATTGGGCAAAAGCACTGAAAAAACTAGGGCCCATGCCCACAGCCGTGACGGACTCCGCCAGCAGAATATCGCAGCGGTGGAATTCTGCAGCGTGAACATTGCGCTATTAGGTTCAATAGAGCCTAACAGCTGCAGGGTAACGCGGCTTAAATCCAGCTGTGGGCATTAGCCCTAAACCTACTTCTGCAGTACTGCTGTATTCGTACGGACCCATGAAATAAAGTTACATTTGTTGTTGTAAGACATGGCAAACTGTGAACCAAAAGATGAACTGCTGGTTCTTTGCATTCCCCCCAATACGTTTATGTGTGCTCCGAAATGGTGCCATTGAAAACTACACCGACCCACCCCCCCAAAAAAAGTAATTACTCAGCTATATTGAAGTAAAATAAAAAGGTTACAGTCCTTGAAATCTGCCAGTGAACCAACAAGCCCATGCGGTGTTAAGGGGTTAACTCTTTAAAGGGTCTCATTACTGGACAGTAACAACCTCATTGTAGCCTTCGCCTTGCAGCATAATTCATTCGCAGAAGTATCAAGTAAAAACAGCCCCTCCAGTCATTGCACTTTAATGCCGGCCGATGCTTATTCACAGGGGAAATCTATCCCAAAAAATTACCATATCTCATCCATTATTAACAATGATGTAATGCCAACGGACCAGAAAAAAATGCTAAATTGTGCAGACAGTCAGAAGTCAGTGGAAGCTTATTGTGCACCCAAAAGTTGTATGGAGTGGCGTCATGCGGAGCCTAATGTTATCCTAATACTCAGTGGGGGAGCAATCTGTTCCATCGCCTCTGCGCAGCCAACTGACAGCAACACATTAAAGTTTAACCTAAGCGTTATATCACAGGTGGAAAGGAAGCCGGGATTCAAGTCCTGGATTCTAGGCCTACTACCAGTAGGCATAATAAGTCTTCCGTGGATCCTACTAGACTGTAAGCTCTACGGTAAAACAAGGTCAAAAACCAATTTTCAGTAATCATGTGAAACATCTACAGGAGTTCCTGTCTGCCGCCCCTCCGATCCGCTGGTTCCGGACCCAGTTTCCAACCGTGCAGGATGGCTGCAGCTATTTTCACACTGTGCGCTGCTCTCATCGGCCAGTATTGATCACCTGAGCAGCTCTAGCCAATCAGAGAGCTGGTTGTCTAACACTATTAGGATTAGTTCGTCTTCATAAAATGAGACCTGGAACTGGCAAATCAGGAGGGAGTGCAGAGAAGAACGTCTGCCCTTTAATACACCCCTCCCCTCTTTTGGTCCCACAATAATGTTGTCCCCAAACCAAAGAGTCACTTTAAAGGGGTTGTACCAAGATACACGTTTATGATAGGTGACCACAAGTCACTGCTGAGACCCCCACGATCCTGAGAACAGGGTCCTGTTTTAACTTTCATCTTCGCTGCGGGCTCTCTACAGTCCCCACAATGAGGAGGAGATTTAATGGACCTAAGGCCACGCATGCGCACTACAGCTCCATTCATTGTCAATGGACCTGCCAGAGATAGCCAAGTACAAGTGCTCAGTTATTTCCGTCAGCCCCATTGTAATAATTGGAGTGGCAGCCCTACATGCTCGGCCATAACGCCATTCATTCTGACATCTGGGAGAAGCATCCCTTCAGTGACCAGAAAGGGGGGACACAGAGCCCCATTCTCAGGATTAGTGGGAGTCTTAACACAGAGTCCCCGATCAGACTTTTCCGTAATAGTGTATTCCAGTAAAACCACCGACCCTGGAGGAGACATCTCAAACCACGTGGGAAGTTTTAGGGCTCTTCACACGTTGCACTTATTGCTGTGATTTTGTAAAAATCCTTGTAAAACCATCGCCTGTAGATAAACCCAGACCTGTCACCAACTAAAAGTACCAGAAACTAAGTTATGGTGCTGAAATTTTAGGTGACGTGGAGTCCGGGGAGCCCCTTTCATACTCACCAGCTCTCCTATTCCTGCTGTGTCCATGGCAAAGTCAGCGTGCGCTGCAAGAATGGCGCCTTTCAGAAGGTGGGGCACGCGCACTTCTATGGAGAAGGAAGGGAATATGCAATGCTGACTCGCAAGTGAGGCTGCAGGAACGGGGGGCCGGTTCAGCACGAAAAAAGACTTTTCAGTCACCTTCACTATAAAAACCAACCAATAACTCAAGTTCCCTTTAGTCCTCGTTCACACGGGCGACACGGCACCGCTGCGAGAAAATCGCATCGCTGGTCCGTGCGATATCGCTGCTATTTCTCACGGTGATACTGCAACGTCGCGCTACTGTTAGCCCGGCCGCACCTTCTCCCCGGGTCCCGGGCACAGATCATCATCTTCTCTTCTGGACGGGGAATCAAAAATCCCTGCCTCCTGCAAGCGCTGGCTGTGATTGGCTGACGCTTAACCAACCACAGCTAGCGCTCGATGAATGGCAGTGATTGAACCAATCACAGCCATTCATCGAGTGCTGACTGTGATTGGCTAAGCGTCAGCCAATCACAGCCGGCACTCGATAAATGGCTGTGATTGGTTCTATCACTACCATTCCTTGAGCGCTGGCTGTGATTGGCTGATGCTTAGCCCATCACAGCCAGCGCTTCCAGAAGGCGGGGATTTTTGAATCCCCAGCCAGAAGGAGAAGATCACTGCAGGGGACAAGATGCGCTTGGGCTGACAGCGTGGGACAGGTGATGTATGTGTGTTTGGGTTTTTTCTGCAGCCAAGGCTTGAATTTTAGCTTTGACAGTAGGATTTTCTACTGTCAAAGTTGCATTGCACCACACGAAAATCCCGTTTTGGTGCGATGCAACAGAGAGGAAGGCTCCATAGGGAAATATGGACTACAAAACCTCACGAGTCGTGTGCATATAGCGGGACCCGTGAGGCTTTGGTGTCGTTTTGTCGCATGCTACAAAAGATCGCATGTCTGAAGTAACCCATAGGTAAGCATGGGCTTCTCATTAGAGATGAGCGAGTATACTCGCTAAAGGCAATTGCTCAAGCGAGCATTGCCTTTAGCGAGTATCTCCCCCGCTCGAGACAGAAGGTTCGGGTGCCGGCGCGGGGGAGCGGTGAGTAGCGGCTGTCAGCAGGAGGGAGCGGGGGAGGAGAGAGGGAGAGAGATCTCTCTCCTCCATTCCGCCCCGCTCTCCCCCGCAGCTCCGTGCCCGCTGCCAGCACCCGAACCTTCAGTCTCGAGCGGGCAGGTACTCGCTAAAGGCAATGCTCGCTCGAGCAATTGCCTTTAGCGAGTATACTCGCTCATCTATACTTCTCATACATAGATTTGTAGCAACGCTACAAAATTGTGTGACTTTGTCGCCCATGTGAACGAGGCCTGAAGGCAATCTAGTGTTCTCTGTAAGCAGCAGCGCCAAGTAGTGGAGCGGCCAAGTGAAAAGCATCTTCATGAAAAACCTCCGTTATGTCCTGTACAGGAACTTCCAGAAAATCGCACATTTCCATCCCCAGCTTTCCTAATCCTTGAAGAGGTCAATGTGAGAACAGCAATTATAATTATGTCCCAAATCCACTTCCTGGCCCATTGTCACACTGCAGAAACCTTCAGACTGTTGGGATGGAAACCGCTTATATGGCAGCTGGAGAGCCCTGGAGACGCAGGTTAGACGGAGGCGATGGTGCCAGGGCATTGTGTTGTAATGCCAGCAACGACATCCAACCTCACAATGTGCCCACCCCTCCCCTGGTTTAGCTTGCGAAGTATTGATTTGGTATCATTTCTGAGGACTTTGGCTTTCTGAGCATGACATTTGCAAATTCCCTCAAGGGTCTACCACATAAAGGACACATCGACTGCTGAAGCTTGGCGGGTTTTAATTATACAGAACATAATGCTAATGTAGTTTGGACATAAAATGCAGAATAAGGGCAATATCAGGGCTGCTGCATCAGTCTAGTTCATAGGAAAAGCTATAGAGGCATCGGTGACCGGAAGAATATTGGGAATTTACACTGAGCGCCATAGGGGACAGGGAGGGCTGCCGAATATATCAGCGCTATATACGCAAGAGCGGTCGATGTCACAGGCAGAAGTAATTGCTGGGCTTTGGGCTCTAATTCCAGCCATCAGGCTTGATGCTCCCCTGACGACTGGGAACAGAGACTAATGAGCTTACAGCACAAAGTGATAATTTGAAGAGGTCTCAGGTCATCAGAAAAGATGCAGGGTGTAAGGAAGAGCAGCAGACCTGCAGTCATCACAGTGTCCAAGAGGTGCTGAGGAGGCTGGGGTTATAGGAAGAGCGAATATTACACATTATCAGATGTAAGCCAGCAGAGAAGCATTGTCGGCCATCATGGCCAGGGAGTTACCGAGTACAAAGCTGCCTCTGCTGCCAAATCACAGGCAAATCAGTGCAGCATGCTGAGATCTGTGGCCTGGGAACATGCTGGGAGGCACAAGGAAAGCCAACAGACCCCATTAGTCCCACGGGGCATTCATGTCCCGCCCATTAGTCCCACGGGGCATTCATGTCCCGCCCATTAGTCCCACGGGGCATTCATGTCCCGCCCATTAGTCCCACGGGGCATTCATGTCCCGCCCATTAGTCCCACGGGGCATTCATGTCCCGCCCATTAGTCCCACGGGGCATTCATGTCCCGCCCATTAGTCCCACGGGGCATTCATGTCCCGCCCATTAGTCCCACGGGGCATTCATGTCCCCCCCATTAGTCCCACGGGGCATTCATGTCCCCCCCATTAGTCCCACGGGGCATTCATGTCCCCCCCATTAGTCCCACGGGGCATTCATGTCAGTGGAGTGACAAATTCAGCACTTCCATGTTTTTCTCTTGTCTAGGATGGAGCCAGACAAAGGAAAGAAATGGCAAAAGTGTAAACAAGACCCTAACCATGGGCGGTATTAAAGTATCAGTCACTTAAATGGGATGAGCTTAAAAAAAACAGACACGAGCAATGGACAGACATGGCACCATTTCTAGAAGATAAAGTAGATCCTTTATTCTAACCCTGGACAATCCCTTTTAAAGGGATTCTGTCATCAAGATAATGCCCTACTACGGGCAGCCTGAGCCCAGGACAGGGCTGCCTGTCTTAGGGGGCAGGCAGCATGAGCCCAGGACAGGGCTGCCTGTCTTAGGGGGCAGGCAGCATGAGCCCAGGACAGGGCTGCCTGTCTTAGGGGGCAGGCAGCATGAGCCCAGGACAGGGCTGCCTGTCTTAGGGGGCAGGCAGCATGAGCCCAGGACAGGGCTGCCTGTCTTAGGGGGCAGCATGAGCACAGGACAGGGCTGCCTGTCTTAGGGGGCAGCATGAGCCCAGGACAGGGCTGCCTGTCTTACGGGGCAGCATGAGCCCAGGACAGGGCTGCCTGTCTTACGGGGCAGCATGAGCCCAGGACAGGGCTGCCTGTCTTACGGGGCAGCATGAGCCCAGGACAGGGCTGCCTGTCTTACGGGGCAGCATGAGCCCAGGACAGGGCTGCGTGTCTTACGGGGCAGCATGAGCCCAGGACAGGGCTGCCTGTCTTACGGGGCAGCATGAGCCCAGGACAGGGCTGCCTGTCTTACGGGGCAGCATGAGCCCAGGACAGGGCTGCCTGTATTACGGGGCAGCATGAGCCCAGGACAGGGCTGCCTGTATTACGGGGCAGCATGAGCCCAGGACAGGGCTGCCTGTATTACGGGGCAGCATGAGCTGACAGGGCTGCTTGTGGTCCCTGTGGATGTTTTATTCTGAAACGCTTCAGGATAAATGCACTTTGAAGTTTGACTTGGAGCCGAGCCCCAAGTCACAGGTCAGGCCGAACCAGCCTCTCCCGCCTGCTGCATGCAGAGTGACAGCTTTCTCCCCTTTGGTCAGAAAGGGAGGGAGCTGTCAATCTTCATGCAACAGGCAGGGAGAAGTCAGTGCAGCCCAGCCCCGTGACTCGGCTCCGAGTGAAACTTCAAAGCGCATTTATTCTGAAACGCCCCAACATTTCAGAATAAAACCTCTAGAGGGGCAATAGACATCCCTGTCCTGGGTGCATGCTGCCCATAGTTCGGGTAGCATGAACTTGATGACCGAATCTCTTTAATAACGACCAGTAAGCCCTTCTAACTGGCCCATTTTAGAAAATACAATGTCCCACAAAATTACCAATTCTGGATCATCTCTTCCTAAATTTATCTGTGATCACGATAGTGAAGTGTATCCATGTCAGATGGGTGGGGATCCGACTGTTTTCTGGAGGTGCAATGCCCAGGCTAATGTCATGGCCTTTCATTGTATATACTGCTCCGTAGACCCGCACGTCCTGCATTTAGTAACGCCTGTGCTGGGTACTAGGCTGGCATGGCAGCTGGGGGCTTATGAAAACCCCAAAGGCTTCAATGTTAGCACCCCTGTTACACCTGGAATAGTAAGGGTTAAAAAGAAAAAAAGTTTTAAAAGATTTTTTTTATTTTATTTTTTTTTAATGTGTAAAGAAACACTTTTCTTATTTATCAAAACGATCTGCGGAACCAAACAGATGCTCTAGATTATTTACTACAGCGGAGGCATAAAGAGAGGTTGTGGGTCCCCTTTAAAGAGCGGCTGCTAGCAAGACCAGCCCCATAAGATTGGCACATTGTACGGATGCCTCAGAAGAGCAGAACTTGTTAGCCTGTGCCCCCTATGTCACGCTAGCTATAGGCTGTTTCTCTTTATTATATTTTTTTTTTTTCAACAGTAGGCAATGGCTACAAATATTAAATGAACCCATCCCCACCCGTCGCAGACCCCGCACCACATCCCAGTTCTCCCTGTCGGATCGGTCTCTGTTAACAAGCTGCAGCGAGTCTGTATATGGAGCGTCGCAGACTGCTGCAGCCAAATCACAAGCCTCAGCGGTGCCCCCAATAGCTGGGTGGTCCCATTCTTCTCATCAATGGAGTGTGGCTCTATACAGCCTGACAACGTCAGACAATATTGGACACCGCCTACCGACAAAGGAAATGCCCAGTTACTTCATTGATACATTTCCATGAGGAGTAACAGAGGAGCGTCACTAAGAAGGGATTCTCCAGAACTGATTATTAAGGAAAATACAATTACTAAAAAAATGTCAGGAGTGCTGACTGGTCATCAGTAACATTTAATAAGACCCTACCAAGGCGGTGAAGTTACCAGGATACGGCTGGTTAAAATAGAAAGCCATTTTTTTCCCCAAAAACTCCTCCTGATAATAAACTCCTACAGACGGACGGGTAATAACCGTGGGATTTAGTAGACTACGCGATTGTATAAATCTATGTAATGTGGCTGCACGAATAGCTCGCCGGATGCCAGAACAACACACCCATAAATACAACGGAGGAGAGGAACATCCAATTTATCACCAGGCACAATGCGCCGCATCAATATCCTCATAAATACACGGCGTGCGCTGCCCGCGAGCTGCAGTAACGCCATGCGTATAATGAAGTTAACTGAAGAATCGGTCCGAAGCAGCTGGAAAGGATGAGAAGCCATTAATAGAAATGGGAGGAAAAATATGTTTATGGACTAACTTGTAAGAAATCCGTCTTGTGCAGCGGAGGGAGTCGCTGACTCCATGTTGTCTTGCCCGGCCCCCGTGGCATTCGCTCAGGTTCTGCACATATTACTGGCCTTCAGCAGGAAATAGAAGGTAATGGGATTACGGCCGGGCGCCTGTTTCTATTAAAAATAAACAAAAGCGCTCGCTACGATATTAAACGTCTTCAGTCCTGATCCTACTAAGGGCGCAAATAAAAGGAGAAAACCCCAAAGATGACACAGAATGACAGATGGAGAGCGCAGGGCTTGCGGACATAGACTGTATATAGATATATACACCGCTGCTCATTTTTGTCCTCTAAGAAAAAATATAGCACCCCAAGGCCTGCCACAGGACGGAAGACAACTGCAAGATGTATGGTGTCCTCAGACCGTACTCGCTCGTAGTTCTTGCTGACAGCTCCGTACTGACGCCCCTCTAGGGTCCTGGAGGACAGGCTTCATACATAACCCAGCAGTTGGTGGATGTCAGAAGCCATCATCAATCCCAGACACATACGAGTGATCTAAAGGTTGACCAGTTATTTTCTACCCCCCCCCCAAGCTTGAATTTAGGGAGACTGGGAATAAGCTGCTGCCGGAAGTCTGGGGGAAGAGTTGGATGGCTCGCACACCAGATCGCCACCAATCCCACCAAAATCGGTGGTTTGGCCGAGCTCTGTCTAATGTGTGTATAGCAGGTCCCGCGGATCTCCGGAAAAAACGTCCTTTTTAACAAGAAAAATAGCAGCCCCGTTCTTCACGTCAAAAACTAGAGAAGCTGCGGAGCGTCTGAGGGTTGTGTGCAGCGCTTTACCTACAGCTACATCGCAGCAAGCCAACGCTGCAGACATATGTGCTGCTGATTTACAGAGGACGGGGGATACTTGGATCTACGCCTCCGCTGCCAGATATCGGCTCTGTTTACCAGCCTCTCGATATAAACAAGGCGGCTCCGGCTCTATCCCCATCCGTGTCGGAGGCTCCGCTCAGAGTCCTCTGCACAGATCCAGCATGGAATACCGGATGAAGAAGTCACGCAGGAAGGGCTTTTATGTCTGGGAAACATGTCGGGCAGGAGCCGAAGGACCGCATGTTAGTCAATGGTGCCCGTTTGGTTCCGCTATGAGACGGATCCATTGATTGGGGGGATTCTTTCTTCCTGCTCCGATAACAGAGTCCCTAGCGCAGATGTAACTTAGCCTTAGTGGCAGAAAACGGAGATCTAGAAAACACAGCAAGATTTAGGCCTTGGCACTTAAAGGGGTTGTCTCGCGAAAGCAAGTGGGGTTAAGCACTTCTGTATGGCCATATTAATGCACTTTGTAATATACATCGTGCATTAAATATGAGCCATACAGAAGTTATTCACTTACCTGCTCCGTTGCTGGCGTCCCCGTTGCCATGGCTCCGTCTAACTTCGGTGTCTTCTTGCTTTTTTTAGACGCGCTTGCGCAGATCTATCTTCTCCATTCGGCTCGTCTCGGCATCACCGGCATTTTGGCTCCGCCCCCTTGAACGCGTCATCGCGAGGCTCCGCCCCGTCACATGTGCCGATTCCAGCCTCTGATTGGCTGGAATCGGCACATGTGACGGGGGCGGAGCCTCGCGATGACGCGTACAAGGGGGCGGAGCCAAAATGCCGGTGATGCCGAGACGAGCCGAATGGAGAAGATAGATCTGCGCAAGCGCGTCTAAAAAAGCAAGACGACACCGAAGTTAGACGGAGCCATGGCAACGGGGACGCCAGCAACAGAGCAGGTAAGTGAATAACTTCTGTATGGCTCATATTTAATGCACGATGTATATTACAAAGTGCATTAATATGGCCATACAGAAGTGCTTAACCCCACTTGCTTTCACGAGACAACCCCTTTAATGTAGCACCTCAGAGCCCCCATATAGCACCGTACTGGACACTAATAGTTCCAAGACAGAAATACGCTATACTACAGACTTTTTTTGCAGATTGCGCCGCTTGTTCTGGTGTTTAGTTTCTGAATGATATTGGTAGAAACCGTTAAATATGTTAAAGGTATAAATATAGTTCAGGAGGGAGAAGAAGAAAAAAAAAGTAGCATGAACCATCATGGGCCGATACTTGGCCAAGAATCACCCATTCAATTAAATGATTAAGTCGGTGGGTTAAAGAGCACTTCAGTGGCCAAAAAAATAAAAAATACAACATGATCTCATTTGGCTACTTTTTTTTTGTTTTTTAATAACATGCAGGAAAAATACCGATGACACCAGTGTGTTAAAAAAAAAAAAAGCTAAGGCGTTGGGCTATTTAACTTTTTAAACCCCAATATAAAAGAAAACCCCCTTTAATGAACTCGGTCAAACTTGTCAGGATGTTGCGGTCCTTCTCTCCTTCCTGATTTGTACGCAGACTACTATATATTAAAGCAGATGGGCAGTAACGTCCTGCAGCCCCTGTAATAACTCCTGACCCCCCTGATGAGGGACCACCGATCCCATGACATGCACATTACTCCGCAGGGGGAGGAGTCGACCCATTTCTGGCAGGTGATGTAAACCTCGCGCATCACTGGGGATGCTGCACAATGTCAGAGCGATCATGCGTGAAGATTACCATTAATGTATAGAGGCAAGGCAGCATCTAAGTGCTTTCTATTCATGGATTCCCACCTTCCCCTACAGAGGGGTATTAATGCCATCACTCTGCACAGCCAACACTTATTATTAACCCACTCCTGACCAAACTAAGGAAAGCACATACTAATCCAATCACCGGAAGGCCATGGTCACACAGTGGAATCGGACGTGGAATTTTTTTTAGTCTCGAAAACCGTGGCATTTCTGCCACCGATTCGCGCACAGATGTGTCAAGTCTGCGGATGGAAACCCCCTCGGAAATTACGCGCGTGGATTTGGTCCTTGGATGGGACCAAATCAGTGTGCAGATCCGTGGATTTTAGCCACAGTTCTAGAGGCAGTGGGATTCTGCTGTGTGTATATACCCCAAGGCGGTGTTCATACGTTTCAGATTTGGCAAATTAATTGCCACGCCACAACATTGGCACCAAGATCCGAATTAAAGTCCGCAGCAGAATTGAGGGGGTTAAAGTCTGCTGTGGTTCCGCATGAAACATCGCTCCAATGGTGCCGAATGTCATATGGATTTCTATATCCATTCCCGCTGCAGAGAATCTGTGCCAGACGGGCTGTGCAGACGCGCCCCTATAGAGGATGCCCGACGGGGGCTCTAATGTCCGAGACGGATGCTTAGGACTCTGAAGCTGAACGGCTCTGACCGCCACCCACCGGTATGAAGAACAGATCATCCCTTATCTTTTTAATAAAGCCGCTGAATGTCTTATCTCGGGGATGATAGATGACCTCAAGACAGACGCACAACAGCTTTATTGTGGCGGCTCAGCTACAATCCATACCACTTTTCAATCTAGAACACAATTGTGTATGCAGGGAAGGCGCGGGCCCAAAACATTACTGACCCTGTGAGGGGGCATAAGGAATACCAACAAGGACAGTCCCAGACCAGCTCCCTTATACAGCACCGACACTACAGAAATACATGGGGGCATGAGGAATACCAACAAGGACAGTCCAGACCAGCTCCCTTATACAGCACCGACACTACAGAAATACATGGGGGCATGAGGAATACCAACAAGGACAGTCCAGACCAGCTCCCTTAGGCCTTAGTCACACGGGCGTTTTTTCGCGCGATTTGCGCATGCGCATGCGTCCCGCGATTTTTTAAAACCATTGCTTTGCAATGGTATCGGACACATGAGCGCTTTTTATGCGCTCGTCCGATAAATTATAGAACAGAAATCGCAGATCGCACCTATCTGCGATTCCTGTTCTCTTCTCTATATGCGCTCAATGGGGCCGGCGGCAGCAGCGCCGACCCCATTGAGAACATATAGAAGACAAATCATTCTTCTCTGCCACAGCTGTAACAGTTGTGGCAGAGAAGAACGATGTTTGCCCATTGAATTCAATGGAGCCGGCAATACAACCGACTTAATTGAAAGCAATGGGCTGCCGGCGTGCGCGGCATGAATTGTCGGGAAGGGCTTAAATATATAAGCCCTTCCCTGCAATTCATCCAGAAAAGTGTTAAAATAAAAAATATATATATATATACTCACCTGCTCCCGGCAGCCGGAGTTCCGCGCGGCCGGCCTGCAGTGGGTGTGAAGGGGGTGTGAGTCAGACCTGTCCCCTGATTGGAGCCAATCAGGGGGCAGGTCTGACTCACACCCCCTTCACACCCACTGCAGGCCGGCTGCGCGGAACTCCGGCTGCCGGGAGCAGGTGAGTATGTATATATTTTTTATTTTAACACTTTTCTGGATGAATTGTAGGGAAGGGCTTATATATTTAAGCCCTTCCCGACAATTCATCCCACACTCGCCTGCAGCGCATTGCTTTCAATGGAGTCGGCTGTATTGCCGGCTCCATTGAATGCAATGCGCTGGACAGCTCCAGCCCGTTTCTAATGAAACGCGGCTAGGAGCAGATTTTCGGGCGATTTTCGGGCACCGGTCACGCGATTTGCGGATGGGCATCCGTCATGCGATCCGCAAATCGCGCGAAAAAACGCCCGTCTGACTAAGGCCTTATACAGCACTGACACTATAGAAATACATGGGGGCATGAGGAATACCAACAAGGACAGTCCAGACCAGCTCCCTTATACAGCACTGACACTACAGAAATACATGGGGGCATGAGGAATACCAACAAGGACAGTCCAGACCAGCTCCGTTATACAGCACCGACACTACAGATATACATGGGGGCACATTTACTAATAATAGTTGGACGATGCAAACTTAGACCGGCCAGTCAGAAAACACACCACATTTATCACAGTGACTCACGTAGACATTGGGTACATCTTTAGACATCTTTGCCTAACTTTAGACCACTTACTGGTTGGCATGGCCCCACATCTTTAGTGTGCAGTTTCAGTGTAGTCACACCCCTTTATAAGCCATACTCCCCTGTGGGGAGAGGCGTAGAAAGTGTCTAATACACCGCAACACCATACTGAAATGTACAAGTCATGCAGATCAATTTTTTTTGTCAAAAATTGGGCCAGAATTCTGGCACATTTAGCTTTCGATGTGTTATCCGGGACTTTGTTCGGCAAAAAATAAAAAAAAGAAACAATCCTTAGGACAGATTATCAGTAGATGACTGGCAGGGGTTCCCAGCAGATGGTTCGTTCCCGGCATCATGGTCAATGTGGTCAGCACTGGAAGCAGATTGCACTGTCAACACTTAACACTGCAGTGCCCTGGTTTGGTACTACAGCACAGCCCCCACTGAATTCAATGGGAGCTGTGCCTGCAATATAGGCCCAAGCCCACTGCACCACCAACAGCCCAATCTACTTTCTGCACTGTCTGTACTGACAGCAGTGGTGGGAATCAGCTGATCAGCGGGGATCCAGAGTGGTAGACCCCCCATTATCATCTATTGAGGAAAAACGTCTCTAAAGTCCTGGAAATCCCTTCAAGTGACTCAATCAGTTGCAGAACAAGGCCTGTGGCACGCAAAAGAGTTTACCCGCACGATACACAGAAAATAGATCCCATGGATTACAATGGGTTCGTTCACATGCACGTATTTCGGCCATTGAAAAAAAAACAAAAACACTCAGCATGCACTGTTGTCCTACATATTTGCTCAGGGGAAGAACACATCGTGAATTCATAAAACTAATTGGCCATTTCAATGGCTGAGCGCATCAGTGCTTTTTTTTTTTTGCATACACAATTGCGCATGACTTGCAGGCACAAAAAGTACAGTAAAAACTGCGGTTGTGCATGCAAATATTCAACACCGCCATGTCTACCGTACGGATTCTTACTGGCTGGCTGCACAATAGCAGGAGCAAGAGGGTCAGGGTGATTGGACTGAGCTACTAAGCATGCGTGACCACCAGCTCTGACAAAAGGTGGACATTCCAGGAGGGGATCAGAAGGACAGCAGGGGGCGCCATAACAAGCCTGCAACCTCAACAACTAAAGCACCAGTTTATGACTTCCAATGAAAAACTGATGTAAAAACATTTACCTTTGGAACAAGACCTCAAACTACACAGGCCTGAACATTAAAAGGTTAAAATTAGCAAAGCCTCATTAAAAATACTGTAAAAGAAAACCAGATCATCAAATTGTGATGTTAATTATAACCCTGAAAAGAAGACAAGGTGTGATTAGTTCCCATCGGCCACCTTCTAATGTCAGGGACCATTACCAGACAAGTCTACACAAGAGACTGCAGTGAATATTGAGCTTGGTTGAAGGAATCCTCTTCCTTTTTTATGGTCTCCTGTACAGGAAGCATGTCGGGGGGTAAAAACGGAACATATCGCTTACAGGTCATTTTGTAAACCTGTTTTTATCATGTAAACATATATAATAAAATATACAGTTGTGATAAAACATTATCATTGGAGCGTCTGGTACAGATCCGGCAGAACATTCGGGAAGAAACACGACAGCGAGCTGCGCTATTTTGTCTGGGAAACCTCTAGTTGGAATGCCGGAAGCAGGATGGATGGAGCCCATTATAGTCAATGGAGCCGTCCGATACGGCTCGGATCCGGTGAGTCATATTTTGTTGTTCGCAGTGACGGACATGACCCCAGAGTTTGGTGACAAGTGTGAATGAGCCCCTCCCCTCTGGGGCCGGCAGAGAACGGGGTTTTCTTCTAAGCTGCAATAGTCTAAATACAAAGCTCTATATGTACAGAGTTCTCTCAGGCCAAGCATACGCCATCAATCACACAAGGCCCACCGCAGTCCCACCACATCCATCATCTGTAGGACGGACCTACTGTACACGGTCAGACACTTGGATTAATCAGCGGAAGGCCACACGCGCCGGATCTCGCACACAAGGGTACTGAATCCCAGATCCTTTGTCCCTGATCACCTCTGGATTTATATCCTTATTGATCCTTCTTTAATCTCCGTACGAGACGCTTCAAACAGCTTCTTGTAGCCATAAACACAATTCAATTAACAAGCTGATTTTTTACGTTCCACAAACACCTATAATTCAATAAGTTGCCAACATGTTTCACGTGTATAAATACGGCTGCCATGACCCCCAGCTCCATAATTAGGAGCTTCCAAGGAAAACACTAATGAAAGAGACCTTCCTTGTCATGGAAAGGGGTGTTACAGGGGTTGTACCAGAATCCCACACTATTCCCTATCCAAGTATAGGAGATCACTTGCTGATTGGTGGAGTCTCACCATTGGGAGCCCCACCGATCCTGAGAATGAGGGTCCCCATGTACCTTGTCCTCCTTGCTGTGGGCTTACTGCACACCCCATGCCCCACAGTGAGACTGAGGAGACTGAATGTAGCGCTGGACGGGCAAGCACTCAATTAATTTTTACTGAGACTGCCAGAGATAGACGCGCAGCAAGCGCTCAGGTATTTCCATCAGCCCTACTGAATTCATAGGAGCGCCGGCCGTGCATGCTCGCATTCGTTCTGACATCCCCGCAGGGAGGGAACCACCCCAAAGTGACACAAGGGTCCCCCGTTCTCAGGAATGTTAGGAGTCAAAGTGGTGAGAACCCCACCAATCAGCAAGCATCCTGTGCATAGGGGATAAATAGCAATTCTGGTACGAACCCTACTGTAAAATACTTTGTTACAGTCCTCACAGCCAAAATTATGCAACAAATTCGCAGAATGGTAATCCATGGTATGAGCCGACGAGCTCTGGGGGAGAAAGAGCCGCATTACTCATTCAAGAATTGCTTATTTTCTATGAAAATGTACCAAAAAACTTATAGCATAAAAAATAGACATCCTTTACGAAATTCCCGTGTAGGATAAAACACATCTGTACGTCGAGCAAAACACACGAGTGGCTGCAAAAACACAGAACTGCATCAAATACTGCAGCTTAACGCACCTTCCAGATCAGTCTAACAGTTTATGGCTCTGTTCAACTTTGTGCCATGGCTTATGTTCACAACCAGCGGCGCCAAATCTACCCCATTTACTTAAGTGGAAGCGGTCAGAGAACTCTGCTGTGGGGTCCGGCAGCACAATGTATGTAGCAGGAGTTAAGAACTCTTCATCTGAGCTTCATGGCTTGTTAACGTTAGAATAAAACATTTCTTATCAGTCCGTTTTTGGCTTATTAAGGGAGTCTATCAGCAGATGCTATAGGCAGGGAAGAGGGGTGGAAATGTACCTCTAGCCAACCTTTAGGGGTCCCCAGCAATACAAGAAAACTTTGATGGATGCTACATTTATCAAGTAGCTCGGTGGAGAGGGAGGAGAGCACTTGGCGAAGTCCTACTTCAAAGAACTAGAGGCAGCAACAAAGTTAGTTTTATGACTGGTGTGGACCCCAAGAACGTGGCTTGAGGTACATTTGCACCCCTGTTCCCCTACAACTAACTAGTACAGTCAGAAGGTGGGCATCTCAAAAACTGCTGCTAGACCAACCTTAATAACTGTAAGGCTGGGTTCACAGGGGGCGGAATTGCCGCAGAATCCCCCTGCAGAAATTCCGCTGGCAATCTTAAACCCGAGATTAACCAGCAAAGTGGACGAGATTTGCAAAGCTCTCATTCACAAGCTGCGTAGAAGCCGTTGTGGTCAAGCTGCACTGAAGCTGACATGCCACGCGGAATTCAAAGCCACGCCATGTCAATTATTGCTGTTTCCACAGCAGCCTCTCTATAGGGAGAGATGGCTGCAGCAGAATACAGGCGGTGAAGCTGCTTCAAAACCCACGCGGGTTTTAAAGATGCATTTCTGCTGCGGAAATCTCACAATATTTCCGTGCGGTCCCGGTGCGGTCATTCCGCAAGATTTCGAATCACACTGGAGACCAGGACATAGATGGGTCTGTCCATTTCTATAGCATTGTAGAATATAATGGTGCTAAATATATTTTTTTTAAAAACAAAAAACAAATAGCCGCCTAAGGGTGGTTTCACAGTTACGTTGCAGATTTCGCTTCCCTGCCCTGTCCGGGAAACAGGAAAGGGGAATCCCCACAGCCGAATGGTTCAGTCTGGGGATGGAACCGAACAGCGCCCGGCGGACCCCATTGACTATAATAGGGTCTGTCGGCTTTCCACCCAGATGATCATCTTTTGGACTGAGAATAGCGCTGCATGCAGCGCTTTTTCTTCCACTGTTTTCAGCTGGCTCTGTGGAGGAACCTACAGACAGATGTGAAACCGGCCCAATATAAATCTGCCCAAGAGTGCTTATAGGAAAGCAATAAAGCAAGTTAAAGCCCCTGGCACAGACCCCCATGCGAGTGCATTCAGTGAGATGCTAAATATGTTAGCGCTATAGAAATATTGGATCACAAATACAACACGGAAAAAAAAAAGCAATGGGGGGGGTAGCATTTTGGTTCGGTTTGTGCGTTTAGCTGCATTGTGCGCGGCTGCATGTTTATACGCTCTTGGACCATATTTAGTGGCTCTTTTAACAAGGCTTTCTGATAAGATGCACTTCAGCCTCAAAACAAAGCCTATAAATGCAGAAATCAGCGCGTGGCAATGCATTAATAACGCATGAAAGGCACGCGAGAATATGAAATGTAATGTGTGCGGTCTCTTTAATGACACCCGAGCGCCGGGGCCACCACTTCATCTAATAAAGAACAGACCGCTGCGCTCTCAACACAATAAACTAAGTCAAGTCTCAGCTATAATATTTGCAATTCTCCATATTGCAGTTTTTATTGTTCACCATGATCAATTTAGTCCTTCATTGGGGGGAGAAGAGAGAAACAAACAGGAGATGCTAACAGAATTATGCCTCACAGTTTGACATGGCAACACATTTGTTCCATCAAGCACCCCCATCTGCCTGGATGTAGACTTGTGAGGGGCTTCGGGTGGTCTTCTTGCCTACACTGTTTAGCGCTGATACTTCGAGGTGAATTTTGCGCTTTTATAGGATAAACAAAAGGCGACATTGTGAAATATTAATAAATATTATCCGTCCACTTCTCCAGCCTGTCAGCGTCTCTCATCTGTAAAGATTGATGTTCTCTCAGCGATGTCCAACACCTTGGGAGGGGGCTGAGGAGGAAAGAGGGGGCCGAGAAGGTGGGGGGGGGGGGGGGGCACAAAAAAAATGCAGGAAACAGAAAATCGCCAGTGGACCCCGGGCAGTGAGGCAGATAATCACGATGAATAATTTACAGGCACGCTTTCATCCTGGACGCCCTGAATCCTAAGGAGTCTGGGGAGAAGGCAGCGCATCTGCTAAATGAGCAGAAGAATTGGAGAGGAGGGGGGAGGCACAATCCTGCGTGTGGTACCTATACAACCAGAGAGTATAGACATATTGTACAGGTAGGCCAGGGACTGGAAGCTTTACATGTCTGACAATAGGAAACTAAAAAAACACAACTGAAAAAAAAAACAAAAAAACACATTTTCACCAACTGCAAATAAGAAGCAGCTTTAGCAATGGGAACTGGTAACCTAGATCTAGATTTTCCCGACTCACTGAGGGAGGTAAACATCAAAGATTCCCTGGTGCAACAGATGCAAAATCTTGAGGAAAAATCCTATTACAAACAATGCGGCTCCATTCCTTGAAAACACTGGATACTGTTGATTTTCTTCCAGTAATACATTCATTCTGCACCAGGGGATGTTTGAGAAACGCTCCCAAATGGTTTAAAAGTAGGCGACATACTACAAACAAACACACTGCCTGTTCATAAGAGACTTTTCAGCAGCGACGGATTAGAAAAACACGGCTGCTTTTGTTTTTTTTTCCCCCAAAAGCAGCAGCACACGTGTCCGGGGGGGTCTGGTAGTGCAGATCGGCTCCCTACAAGTGATGGGGATGAGCTGCTATACCACACACAAACCAAGGACAGGTATGGCAATGCTTTTAGAGGAGAATAGCTATACTGTTCTCTTCCAGGACAACCTACTCATTGTGCATAGCCCTCGGTTTGTACCTACAACTACAAGTCCCCACCGGCACTATAGCAGGTCTACAGTCACCACCACTTATCTGGGGTAGGTGGTTTTTAGTTTTAATAGTATCCCCCGTCAGCACACAATTCATCTAATATATAAAGGGGCTCACTCCTCTAAACATATTTCACACATCTTGGCTGCTGCGCGCCTACACAGAAATCTACATCAGCTAAGAGCGAGCTGGAGTGGGTTTACAGTATTATTAATGCCAGTTTTTGGTATAACTTTTACATAAATGTGTCAGTCCGGAGCCGCCATACCGCCTCCAGACAAACCAAACCCCTTTTGAGGAAAGTGGCGTAGCACAACGTGCCTGTGAAAAGGGTTAACATTTTCTGCGCAAGCTCACATTGTACCCAATGTTGTGGATGTTGTACTCCAAAAAAGGCTTTATAAATCTCCCTCTACGTTCTTGTTCTGCTTGTACTGACAACGGGTTGTTACCATTTTACTTGCCAAAGGGTCGTGTCGCTGCACACTATTGTAGTGACATATCCCCTTAACAAGAGGGACAGAAATCACCAAGCTGTCAGCTAGGCCTGGGTTACAAGGATACATTTTGTATACTTTTTGTAGAATACAACTTTTTACCAGAGCAGACATGTCAAGAGAGCAAACAGCTCCTCTATTAAACCAGTGATCCATAGGCGACATCTTCATTGATTGAAGCAGTTCTTTTTCTTCTTCATCCAAAAGAGACCACATTGTCTTCTTCATCCAGCCCAGACCACAGCGACGACTTCTCCTGACAATTGGAGAGTCTGCTGTTAAAGACTCGAAACCAAACCAACTCAATAAATTCATGCATCAGACCAGACGTCTAATTTCTGAACTCCAGACCTTCGTTCAGGCTATTATCCTTGATTCTCCTCATGATCCCAGGCTTCTCCTCAGATCCAGGCATTGCCACACCAGGTCCCAACAATGGATGTTGTCAGGACACAGTGGGAAAGCACCTGGACCTAGGGTTGGGACATCGAAAACCGATATATCGAAATATCGATATATCGCTAATGCTTCAGTGAAACTTTTCATTGATATTGTTATGTCCGATATATCGGTAACATCGATAGTTTAAGGCGATATAATATCGATTTTTGTAAAGAAGCGTGTCTTGTGGTCCGGTGACCAGATTTTTTTTCTTTACATTCCGCCCTTTCCTTTGTGTTGTACAGGATGTAGTTTTGCTCGAGGCACTAATGAACTTATAAACAAGTTCTAGAAACTTTTGGAAAGTGTGAGGTGACTCTCTGTCACCGATAAGGTTTGCTCCAAGCACAGAGACTCCCCAAAAAAGTGGGGTCTTGGGTCCTTTTTCCACATGCGTTTGCTCATCACGTTAGAGGCAGGCTCTGAACGCTTGCGTCTAACGCGATGGCTGTGAGCAATGCTTTCTAAATGAAAGATGGAGGGCTAGGCTAAACGCATGAAGGTCGTGTCCAGAAAAGGAGACGCGACATGTCGTGCGTTCAGCGTCTACCGCGAACACAGAGCCCATAGAAAAGATAGGAGATCCATCTAACGCAATTACAGTTACGTTTGGGGCACTGCATTCACGTTACCAGGCCCTGGAGTGTTTACAAGTTGCCATGGAGACTGTTAGTCCCTCAGCGACAACTTGGAATGCTGAGTTTTCCTTATGGAGCTTTCATCAGAAGGTTGTAGAGGAGACCTGGAACCTCCAAAAAAATGAAGAACGTTAGATGGGACACCTGAACTTCCTTTGTGTCCCCCCCCCCCCCCCCCCCGGGTCGTTTAGGAGACAATCCTTTTAACATATGGAGGGAAATATGCCAACCCTCCTCCAATTTGTACCAGCTTGGTAGAAAATATCTTTCTGTAGTCGCTACTTCAGTTCCTGCGGAAAGAAGGTTTCCAAAAGCTGGTGAAGTTCTGTCTGCTGGAAGGAGCATTGCGAAGGGAGAGCATGCCAGTAAATTAATATTTCTTGGCTCATTAGATAACGGTTATTGGGGCCAATGATAAAAACATCATGAAAATATATTAACGTTACAAATGAAAATAAAAAAATTACAGATGAAACAATTAAAATTAGGTGTATGAGAAGCTTTTTTTAGTAGTTAGAAGTTAATAATAAAGTCAACAGTTTACAGTTTTAAAAGAAAACTATTTTTTTCTTGATTGTGTTGCTTTATTAACCCTCGACCTGTTTTATTTTTATACAGCATTTTAAAAAGTCGATATATCGAAATATCGATAGTTTCCCACCGATATTTAACAATAATCGATAGTATCGACTATCGCTGAACAAACTATGGACTATCGATATTTTTGTGTCAATGTCCCAACCTTACCTGGACCTGAAAAGGGAGCGAGGAGTTCAAGTGCTGCTGGCCTTTATTTGATTAATCCAGTAAATAAGGGCTCACACCCACTTGTTTTTTTTTAATGCAATTGCCAATGGGACTTTTTAATGTTAAAAACGCATCGCAAGTTGGTGCTTTGCAATTTTTGTGGGATGCGTTTTCAACATTAGAAAGTCCAATTGACAATCGCGCAAAAAAAAAAAACGTAAGTGTGCAGGAGTCCTACCATTCTTAAAAAAAAGACAGATGAAATGAGGGGCACTTTGGGCAGTAAGGGTCCTTGGGGGGGCAACCCAAACCGCCCATACTGTAACCTGCCACTGCTATTCAGCAAAAGAATGCACATTTTTAGCTACAAGATAAATAAAAAGTCTTATAATAAATGTTTTTGGAGCAGCTAGCCCTGATTTGGGAATAAGAATACATATAATAAATGAGGCTAAAAAGCAACAAAGACGGGAGTCAGGAGACCAACAGAGCAGTTGGTAATTGGCATCCTAGAGCTATAGTACCAGCTCCACCCAGCGCCATACACACGAGCTCCATCCGCCGGCGTTGTTAGAGCGGGGACAGCTTGTGCTCACGGCGAGATATTTCTCACATGCCTACGAACCTGCCACTATTACAGCACAGCTGTGATCCACCGTCTGCCGACCCAGCGCTAGGAGAGAAGCCAAACGGGTACTAGCAGCGAGGAGGGAAGGTGCGAGAGGAGAACAGCTTTCAGCAAGACTGGGGACACAAAGTCTCCATTAAATTCACATCGCTCTTGTAAATGTAAGGCGGCGCTCATCTACGTGACGGGTAATACATATAATTTACAAATCACACATTACAGCCACATAATAAAGGCCGTGCATTGGGAAAACATTAATGAGAAAGGGAGAAATTCTTAGACCAACCGAGCGGCAATTTTATGCAAAGTAGCAGATATGGATGACTGTGCGAGCAACAGTGTAACAACGCTCGCCGTATAGTGGCAGCCGCTCCGTATAGTCAGTACAGCAGACGCAAACACTCCTTGTCGTATTCTCCTAAAACAAGCATTTAGAATCAGAGCTCCGTGGATTAGTCTCCGTCAGCTCCTTCCATCAGAAATACTAGCAAAAAAAGAAAAAATAGGGCGGCACGCTGCGCTATTTTTTTAATTAAGCAACGTCCGGGGGGACAAAACCCATTAGGGGCAGTGACATACTTTGTTTGTATTCAGGTTGGTTTCACAATGCTGAGAATCTCGCGTGAGATTTGCGCGTTGCGAGACTTGCACAAATACGAATAGTCATAAATATGAGCGATGTTTTCCCGCAACGCATCACTGGAAAAAATAGGAATATACATCATTTTTTTGCGCTCCTCAGTCCGATTGTTTTCAGTGGGACAGTAGAACACGTCGCACGTCATGAAGCGTGAACACGAGTGCAATGCGAGGTTTTCCATTGAAAACAAGGGAAAACACTTGCAGATCCTCTAAAAAGCCTAAAAGGCGCGTCGGAGGACCGCTACTTCACAGACGTGACAGGAGGCGTTTCTGCCAGAAAAACGCCTCGCCGGGGCGCGAAAATGCACGTTAGCGAGTGCGATATTGAGCCAAGTTACTCGCCCCGATATCACACATAACCGTGTGTAGGTAGCCTCAGGCTGTTTTTTTACTGTCCGATTACGGAGAGCGGTTAGACCCACGTAATTAAATTGTATCCAGGCATCCGGTTTCATGTGGACTGAGGTCCTATTCTGGTCTGTATTCACAGATCAAATCACCAGTTCGTCTTTTGGGGTGTAAAAAAAAAAAATCAGCAGAAAACAAGTATTGGCATCTGTGTTCACTGCAGAATTTTAGTACCCCATTTTCTGCAGGTTGGGACAAAATTGGTATCACTTTAGGCCTTTGTGGGTCTTTTTTTTTTTTTCGGGCGTGAAAAACTAATGACACGGATGCAACATGGGAGAAAAAAAAAGAAGAAAAAAAAAAAAGACATGCACTAAAAACCGCACATATACATGCATTTTCCAGAGTCATGCCATGCATATGGCCGTGTGAAGGGTTCCATCCGGCGGCGCCGGGCTCTCGCATTCTGACTGATCCGGCAGCCCTTTTATTTTCAATTTTCTGTTCCATAACTGAACAGAAATACAGAATTCTGAGGAGTATTAGCAGCATTTTGGTGGCATTTTTTCCTGTCGTTTCTGCAGTCCTATAAAGAAGCCCGGGGGAAAATACGTAATTGAATCCATTTTCAGCGAGGTAAACAATGGCTGCCTGCATTTTTGTTGCCATGGAAATGTAGATATGGATAAATGTAATTACCCTTTTTCGGCTGCCACTGTAATATAAATCTACAGTAGAACTGAGGAGTTCAGTGATTATTGGTATATATGAAGAGGAATGACAACGTTACAGATGTACAAAATCCAGAGTTAGCCGCTGATCGCCATAAGGGCTTGCGTTCGCGTCGACGCTGTGTACACCGACCGTGTAGGCCACCATCGTGCCTCTGTACTTCAGTGGAGAATACCGTTCTAACATGGGATGTAATGGCGCAGGCCAGGATTTTCAGGACACGTATCCTTACTACAATTGTGTACTTGCAGCCTAACGGGTGTTTTTTTAGGCTGGGGAATTAGCTCTAGCAATATAACTGGACGGTGTACAGAAGAAATGATCAAACCACCATTAAAAAATAAATATTACCGGCACCGTTACCGCAGCGAGGAGCGTTACGATGCAAGTGTCCACACCTTCTATAATCACACGTTGTTTGGCCGCTTTCACACCTGTGTTTGGGTCAGTTCAGGGTTTCCGTCCCTCTGCTCATATTTTAGAGTCAAGAAACTGATTTAAAAAAAAAACAAAAAACATGATTCCGTTCTTTTAACTCATCGATTTCAAGGTGGTTTAAAAAAAAAAAAAAAAACGGAAAATAAATGGAAAGGTTTCTGTTTGCTTCCATCCTGTCGGGTTTCCTTTTTTTTTTTTCGGGGGGGGGGGGGGGGGGAGGGGGGGGGGGAATAATGCTGCAAGCTGTGCATTTTTCTGTCCAAAAAAAAAACTGACGGAATGGAAGTAAACAGAAGTCTTGTTTTTATTTTTGGTTTGTGTGGTTTTTTTTAAGCCCCATTGGAAATCAATAAGGAAAAAGGCTTTTTTCCCCATTTTAGATCAGTTTCTCTCCTCTACAAATAGAGCAGACAAACCCTGACCTGCGCTCTGATTCAGGTGTGAAGGTGGCCTTTGATGATTTACAAAGTCGCTCCATGTAGAAGGACATTAAACAGGGGAATCAGCCTCTCCCTGAGGCTCCTCCTCAGCTTCTATTCTACTTTATATGTTATTCAGTTTAATACTATACCCCCTAGATCCGCCACTAGAAGAGCCCATAAAGGCCTCGATACCAGAGGACAGTAGCATCTATCATACGGCTCTGAGGCGCTCAAAAGGAAGGACACACCATAAAGAACTTTATTAACCCATGAAAGGACCCCCAAACATTCCCAATAAAGCTCCAAACCCAGACTGCAGCGAACTATACCACTGCGTACCTCCCGGAATGAATCATAATAGTAGTTCCTAGGCTGCGGTCACATGGGGGGTAAATCCTGCGGAATAATCGCTGCAGGACAGTACTGAAATATCGGCGACAGAAATGCAGCTTCAAAACTCACGCCATTCATCGCGGGTTTTGAAGCGGTTTTGCCGCCTGCTTTCCGCTGCGGCCACATCTCCCCATACAGAGGAAAGACGGCCTCAAATTCAGCGCTGCACGTCAATTTCATCGCAGCTTGGCTGCAACAGCTTCTTTGGCAGAATTTCCGTGCAGAAAATCTGCATAGAAATTCCACGTCAATCCTGCCCTGTGTGAACCCAGCCCTAGAATTATGTTGGTTTAACCACTATCCATTCTGCCTCATAATCCTGTGCCTAGCCGCCGCCGGAACCTGCCCCCGCCCTGGCCGCCGCCGGACACAAAGATTATCAAAGAGATTTCCCCAAAACTTAAAATTGATTCCCAGCAGAGACCTTCTATAGCCAGTGATTGGCTGCAGCAGTCACATGTTCTGGTTAGCAGCAACCAGAAAGGACAGAGTGGATATGAAACAAATAGGTAGTACTAAAGAGCCAACTCTCTTCCTCCTGAATGGCAGCTTATGTGGCGCCTTTAAATTAGAGATAGGAAAAAAAAGTTACAACAGAAGATGCCCTTTTTATGCAGTTCCCAAAGGCAACAGCTGAAGACGCCATCACATGTCTAGGTGTCAGGCTTCTTGTCACGCTCCTCACTTCTGCATAGGATTGTGAATCAGCAGGACAGACAGGGAACAGATTACAAGATAGGCAAACAACCAAAACCGGCGTCCTGGTAAACTGCAGACAGGACAAATGAGTCAGTATAGGGCGAAGATGAAACAGACCTTCTGGGTCGGCAGGTTAATTCATGGCCGAGCTTCAGAAGGAGAACACAATGTATGTGTCTATAGACAAAGGTCAACGTTAGTAAACTAAGATCTTTCACATTCCAATCAATGGTCACAAGATGAATGGTCTTACCTTCTATAGATGGGGCTTGGTCTTGGGCTGCATACAGCATCTCCTTGAAAGCCTTAAAAAGATGGAAAAAAATAAAGTTAGTGAGATAGTCCAACGAGAAGGCCAGTGGGATAATGTAACAGAGGTGCTTCACAATAGGAGTGTGCTGTATGAGGGAGGTATGGTCAGACATAAAGCACGTGTGAGACCCTGGACTAAAGGATAGCCAAAAGACCTTAATATCGACATTCTATCCTTAGGATAGGGGTGTAAGCCATGGTCCCCCAACAAACAGATAACTTAAGGGGCCACCGTGGTGCTTGGGTCAATCCTCTTCATTGCTTACCGGACACACATTGTGTAGTGACTACATCCAGATTTGCATCCTAGCCCCAATCTCTTGAATGGACCTCAGCTGCAGAGAACTGCAGTACCAGGCACGGCCACTGCCAAACATATGGTGCTGTCTTGGTAAACAATAACGGTTTGGGCTGTGACTCCTCCAACTCAGCTGAAGGTTGAGGTGAAGGAGTGAGGGGGTGCTGGGAGTTGGAACCCCTGGCCAAAGGAAGGCAAATGGCTTATCCTAAGGATAGGTCATCAATATTACAGTCCCAGAAGAACTGTTGAGTACATGCCACACCCTGGCTTCCGAAAATAGGATCTTGGAAATAACAGACGTTACTGATCTCTGTGAAGTAGGAATGTAGAGCAGAGATGAGCATCTAGAGCACATCTTTGGTTGGGAACGTCTTCAGAACAGCTACTAAACATATTAAAGGGGTTGTCTCGTTTCTGTATAACATCCCTTTAATAGGACTGCCTATAGTAAAATAAACTTGCCCCTCTGCTGCCCCGCCGTGGTCGAGGTGCTTGCTGCAACAGCAGACATCAGCGGAAGTCAGGTGACCGCTGCAGTGTCACCACCGCTCCCATCCTTAACGCCATGATGCGAAAAGTTCGGAAAACGGACACTGCAGCTTATGATTGGCTGTACAGTCACCCATCTTCTGGTGAGATCAGCTGTCACAACAAATGCGGGGGAAAAAAGCAATTTCACCATTGTTTATTTGGAATTTATGTAAATGGTATTCACTGTGTGGTATAAATATTATGCTAATTTTACGATTATGTAAACACAAAATTTATAAAAAGGTTTTATTATGTTTTATTGCTTTTGCACAATGTATAAAAAAAATCCTCCCGATGTGGCGCCATTCCAGGAGCAGAGCCTTTGTATTTTTCAGTTGACAGCCTACCAGGCCTGTTTTTTGCAGGGTAATTTTAGTTTCCCGTGTTAGCATTTTGATGTATCTACAATTTTTTTTTTATTCTGTTTTGGGGAAGCAAGATGAACAGAAAATGGCTATTAGGACTTTTCTTCTAGTTTTTTTGTTTTAACGGAATTTATCATGCTGGAGCAATAAATAATAATAATTAAAAATGGATAATATTTTAGAGTCCGGACTGTTTATGAATGTGATGATACCCGTGATGCGTTGTTTTTGTTTTTCTCTACAACCGTTTAGATGCCCCGGTCAGCAATGGCTGCAGCATCTGCAGGGTTCAACGGTGTAGAGGAGTGATTAGATGGGCAAATCCTCATCATTTCACTCCTTTTTAGAGAAAAAATAAATAAACTTCATATGTGAAAATCAGAAAGCAAATAAGCTCTCTGATTAATAGGGGAGGGGGATAACGAATAAAAATTAACGCCACTCCTCCCCTGGGACAGGGCGAGAGACAGGACAATCAGGAGAATCACAGCCCCTTTTCTGAGTCTCCCCTTCCCGCTCTCCTTTAGGGCGCCTTCACACTGGTGAGAAAATGGTGTGAGATTTGTGCGTTGTGAGACGCACAAATAGCAAACTCATGAATCCCAGCCTGATATTGCCCTCAACAGCGTGAAGGAGCCCTTACACACTGACTGAAAAACAACAGCTGTAAATTCAGTATTCCTGACCCCACTTCAAACGGCTCCAGGTCTGTACGGGCTATCCACATGCTTCAGGTGTCATTTGAAAGCCAAGAGTCTTAGCTTTATAAAGACACAGCAGCCCTAACAGAACCAGAGCTACAGCCGTTTAAAGTAGGACGCGCATATGCCAAAAGGTTTGTCCCAGTGATAATCCTTCCTGTGCCTTTACACAGGAGTGGTCGTTGCTGCAAGTGAATTGAGGTAGATCGGACCGGGGATCGTTCCACTCGCCTTCATTCATAGTGAACAGGCAGTCGTTCATAAATGAACGACTGCCTGTTTACACGAGCTGATCCATTGTTCAATGTATGCATAAACTAAACGATCAACGAGAAGCTAACAGTCTCATTCGTCGTTCAGTCGAGGCATGCATTAAAACTGAACAATGGATCAGCCAGCATAAACAGGCACTCATTCATTTAGGATACCGGCTGGATACAGGAATCTCAATGATTTACCAGTCCGTGTGAAAGGGCCCTTTTTCCAATCTGGGACATTTACCAGTAGTATCATGTTTTTATGCTGCCCACATATCTCTCATACATCAGATGGCAGCCCTCCACACTACAGTAAGCAAGAGCATTTCGGCACATACAAAAATCACAGTATTCAGCTCGCCCGAGGTAGTAGGAAAGCAGGGAAAACAATTGCAATAACTTCTGTATCACATTAGGCAAACATTAGATCGCCCTAGGCAGCAGGACGTGCGAGTCACAGAACAGCTACTTGCTTCCTTCTCTCCCGCTTCTGATCCCGTCTATGCCTTCGTTGGTGTGTTTGCCAGGCTTCAGTCACGTTCAGCATCTTAGACTTTCTTCAGATTTCCATTTTCTTATTGAACAGAGGAACGAAAATACAACGGCCTGCCAGATGCGCCAAAATGACAGAACCCGGCGGCGCCTAACGGACCTCATTGACCCCAATGACTATAATAGTCTTCGCCCGGGCTCTGTCATACATTCCATCATTTTATGAGTGTTTAAGAAGTGGAAGTACCAAAAATATCTAAGGAGGAGAATGCTCCTTAAAAGTGACCCCATCCTAAATCTACTGAACTGTTTGTCGAACGCATCTTGGGGTCCAGAGAACTGGTAGTCAATATATGAACAACTGCAAATGTCAGAAACCCTTGGGGCTCATGGGCATATAGCACAAATGGCCGTATGGGCTCCGTCACACTCCAAAGACACCGAACCCAATGAAGCAACCACCTGCCTGTCCCACCCTGTAGGCCCTTACACTGAGAAGAAATCTGGGTTTGTGACGATCATACAGAACCGTACATAGCGGTATTCAAAGAACGAACCAATCACACAGCATTCTTAAAGGGAGCCTGCCATAAACCATCTTTAAAATCCTTCCAACATCTTTATATTTGACTGCAAAATTAAAAAGAAGCCAGACACAAAGATCACAGGATCAGACGACAACTGGAGCACTTTACCCTTAGAAACCCCCTCCCGTCCAACAGCATCCTTGCAGCGCTCCACTGCGAATGTGATGTGAGCAACCAGAGAATAAAGGCAAGCGGGTCTGATAATTGTTCTACCGGTAGCAAAAGTTATCAGACCTAAATGATTACATCACCGGTGGCGCTCATTGTTGGTCAGCGCTCGTGAAGCAGACACACAACAGGTCAATAAAGGAGTGCAGGCTGATGCCGGGGGCGAGCAGACGCTGAGCAGCTCCTTTGTGAGAGGCTCATCAATGTACCCGGAATGGGCTACAGATGGTTGGGCCACGTTCAGAGGCTCCGAATGAGGATCGGTGAATATTCCAGCACCGTCCCCCTGTTTGATCCTCATACACGGGCTTGAAAAACACTTGTGCTCCTGAAGCAACCTTACAAATTAACCTGTCGTTTCCTTCATGCTTACAAGCCGACGCGGGCGGCTCCGAGCTGACAGGGAGCCGAGCGCAAGCAAGAAGTCATTACAAGGACTGGAGAGTGAAGCGCGTCAGTGACAAAGCAGAGATCCTCGGTGAGGGCAGGAATATTGCTAGATGCAACCTAATACCATTCGGGTCTGGTGAAAAACAAAATAAAAATTCTAAAAAAAAAAAATTATTTTTTTATTAGGGTGGGTAGCAGCAAAGAAACGTCCGTGTGGCCCCAGACATTGTGTTCATTATTGTACTGATGGATTGTGCAATTAGAGGAGAATAAAATAGGCAATTACAAACTAATATAAAAGTTAAATTAATGCAACTTTAAAAAAAAATCCTAATTGAACAATTTAAAAAATTTAATTGAAACCAAACTTAAATTGTCTAAAAAGCCCGGTGGAATAACTGCGCTCGGCCGCTGTCAAGTCTTTTGCTGCAGAAATACTTTTTTTTTTGCATTTATGGGCCAAAATAAAAAAGCCAAAAAGCCCTGCGTAGGTCAACGGTTTTATTTTCATGGTGAGTGTGATGTAGGTCCGCGAACTTCTGTCTCACAGCGTATGGATTTATAAGCAAGTTTTCTGCTTGTAAAATGCGTTTTGGCGTTAACGCACAATTTGCATCAACGTATATGTGTTTTACCTAATTTTATAATATATATATATATATATATATATATATATATATATATATATATATATATATATATGTCACATATGGTTTCTAGTTATCACGGTAAAATAAACACATTACACACTCGCATGCAAATCACATGGACCGCGAGTGCGACGCATTTATTTTTTTACTGCCGTAGCAGATAAGAGGCGATTCTTCAACAAGAATAGAACATGCTGCGGTCTTTCTCTTTTTTTTTTTTATAAATCAGTTTTTATTGAAGTTTTGGCAATTAGACAGAAATATCAAAAGATACAACACGTAACAAGCATACATGGGAAGGGAGAGTACAACCTGCCAGTATTATAATTTCATACTCAGCTATTCGTTCTGCGATTGGCATTATGAAAAGATATTTGGCTGCAATCTTTCTCTGAGAGAAAAATCACTCATATGTAGAGATGAGCGAACATGTCCGTTACGGACACATCCGCACCCGGACACCGGCTTTGCCGAACACTGCAGTGTTCGCGCGTAAAGGTCCGGGTGCCGCCGGGGGGCGGGGAGATGCGCGGCGGCGCGGGCGGCAGTAGCGGGGAACAGGGGGGAGCCCTCTCTCTCTCCCTCTCCCCCTCACTCCCCACCGCACCCCCCCCGCGCTGCCACGGCGGCCCCCGAACTTTTACGCCCGAACACTGAAGTGTTCGCAAAGTTCGGTGTTCGGGCGAAAAAGGGGCGGGGCCGAACGTGTTCGCTCATCTCTACTCATATGTAAACAGTCCAAGTAAAAAAAATACATTATTTAATAATGTGTGTATATATATACTTTTTTTTTTTTTTTTTTTAAGTAAGCCTTCCGATAGCGAACAGACACCGATTCATTATTCTACATTACACAATAAAAGAAAAGTTTGGGAGAACAAACAAAGCAGCCGTGTTTATATAGTAATCCTCTCCCCACATGGCAGCGTACACATACGAGGAGACAAAGGCCTCCTACATGCGGCCACAGAACACGCTATGTACACGCTGACGCACCAGCGGCCTTTAACCTTACAAAGTAGCAATCTAAATGTAATCTCCAGAAGTGACCCGTACAAGGTCAACAACAGCCTGGCAGCGCCCGCTCTCCATAAGGCGTCTACCCGCTGCCAGGAAGATATATGCCCAAGAATAGGAATATTTCTTTGCAGGATGGAATCACCAAACCTGACACTCCGCTGTAACACACAGCAGGGGGGGGGGATATGGGCCTTTAAATCAATATTTCTATCTGCATTAATCTGTGTCTTGGGGGCTTTGTGGATGGGGCGGAGGGTCCCAGGAGATCATGGAGATATTACATGGGTCAACGAAGACTAGTTATTTGCACATATTGCAGATGCCCCACTTCTATGGGTGACCTGACATACTAGGGCCCCCAATACTCTTCACTAACATGTTGCTAGATCCCCCACATGTCCCCCATCATGTCATTCTGCCCACGCTGCACATGATAGAACAGGAGGCTGTCATACAATCCCACACACGCTACTTTATACAAACAGCCAAAATCAATTAGCCAATACAGCCTATTAGTGATGCTGCTCGACGAAGGAGGCCCCTGCGTGAATGAATGGGAATGGCCGAGGATGGAGATGATGCAAGGGGAACAGGTGGATTTGGCCACAAATTTCCCCTTACTGCATTGAAAATGGGAGATCTGCGGCGTTTTTGCATAAGGCGGCGCATGGCATCAAAGAAAGTGAACCGATTTTCATTGTTCTACTGACACTTGTGCATATTTATTGCATATGTTAAGTGCGTAAAAGAGAGAACGCTGCGTGTAATATAGATAAGTAGTATTTCTCCTTCCCTCGGTGACATCCCGATACTGGACAGTGATTTACGGGGGGCAGCGCTGCGCACACACGGAGCTTCATTTATGATCATTTCACTCACAAACAAGGCCAAAGATGGAGAAGTCGGCTTACAGCCCGGCACCTCGAATCAATACCCCCGCCCCGCGGGAGCTCCAGCTTTTACACATCATCATTGCTGGCTTCTCCGCTCAATTATTCCATGCATCGTACGGCTCGCCCTTTGTATCCGGCTGTCAATCACTACTTCTGCGCACGGTTTACGTGATGCCGCACCTTCCTCCCGGAAGATTTCCTGATGGACGGAAAATTCTGAGTCTTCTACACTAAATATTCCCTCCCATCTGTCCAAAGTTAGATATGGGGGGGGGGGTCACATTAAGTGCAAACATTTAAAGGGGTTCCTTCCAGCTTTGTTTTGGAGGGTGCCAGGAGGACGGGGATATGCTCCACACTTGGTGGTCTTGCCTGGAGGTTGTTAAGCTGTGGAAGCGAGGCCATAATTTGATAAATCAATTGTTTGTGGGCCCGATATCTAAACCTCCCACGGTTTTCCTTCTAGGAGACGGACCACCGAAGCTTAAATTCAGAGCCCATCGGCTCATTCAGGTCACAAGGATCCCTATCGCTTCAAAATGGAAAACCCCCAAGCCTCTATTCCTGAGGTGACCAATAGATTTCCACAATTATGCTCTATGAAAGGATCCACGCTATCAGAACGGACTCCCTACCCAATCTCCTAAATACATGGCAGTCCTGGATTGACCATTCACAGGTGCCAGGACTACGCTATAGCTTACCTTGTACCCACCCCCACCAGAAACCAACTCTCCACATATAGTATACAAACATTAGAGAATTGATTTGGGTTCCTGACGACCCCTTGTTATGGTCCCTTTGTTACCCCTTCCCAGTATGGTGTTTTTACAAATATGACGCTATAGTAAAATTTATAGTACTTCAAGTCAGCTATTCGCACCCTTGTGCTGACATTTTTGCAAAATACACCTGGGTAAAAATGGGGTATTGCAAGGGAAGAAAGAGTGGAGAAAATTTTTTTTTAAAAACGCGCACAATTTTTACCTGATACAATAGTCAGTAAAAAAAAGCAGACTCTGAAGCCAATGATTTACAATGGTTTCATTCCCAGTGCAAGGTTTTCACTCATGCGATGTTGAGGGGATTAAAAAAAAAAAAAAAAAAAAATCGCGGCGTGCTTTTTCTTTCTGCGATGTGTGTTTTTTTATTTTTTTATCTCCCATGTATTCCTATGGAGGTTTCTTTTAGATGCATTGCAACGCTACAAACGCGTGTTGCGATTCGATTTGAACATTACAAAGTCGCATTAATTTACGCAATAAAAAAAAGTTGTGTGATTTTATCACGGACGGCAGCGATGCGATATTATTGTAAAAAAAATGCTGATGCTGACAAATCGCAGTGAATAAAGAGGTGATTTTGTCGTGATTTCCTTGCAAAAAAATTACGATCGCCCGTGTGGATGATGTTAATTTGTGCGGCAGATTTTCCACCACAGATATCACTTGATGATCAGGCGGAAATCAATGTGTCACACATACAGATTTTGTCGAAGATTTCTGGGGACATCCACTAAGAATCTGTGGCAAAATCCATAACAAAAACAGCATTTTACAAACCACAAATCCACTACTTTCTTTAAAAACCTCCAATCTACACTTCTGTACCTGAAGGGTATATTCTTATTACAGATTCCAAGTGGGGAGGATTGTGACAGGGATTCATTATGGAGTGAGATCTGCTGCGAGCGCCCACAGCAAAAATGAGCCGTGTGATGCATGGTTTCTGCAATGTAAAACGCTGCAAATTTTCCACAGTCCCTTCCGCTGCAGGGAACCCCGAGCATTTCTGCCCCGTGTGAACATACCCGACAGCAGCGGACTCGAAGCTTCTGTACCTTGTGAGCCGCAATACCCGACAGCAGCGGACTCGAAGCTTCTGTACCTTGTGAGCCGCAATACCCGACAGCAGCGGACTCGAAGCTTCTGTACCTTGTGAGCCGCAATACCCGACAGCAGCGGACTCGAAGCTTCTGTACCTTGTGAGCCGCAATACCCGACAGCAGCGGACTCGAAGCTTCTGTACCTTGTGAGCCGCAATACCCGACAGCAGCGGACTCGAAGCTTCTGTACCTTGTGAGCCGCAATACCCGACAGCAGCGGACTCGAAGCTTCTGTACCTTGTGAGCCGCAATACCCGACAGCAGCGGACTCGAAGCTTCTGTACCTTGTGAGCCGCAATACCCGACAGCAGCGGACTCGAAGCTTCTGTACCTTGTGAGCCGCAATACCCGACAGCAGCGGACTCGAAGCTTCTGTACCTTGTGAGCCGCAATACCCGACAGCAGCGGACTCGAAGCTTCTGTACCTTGTGAGCCGCAATACCCGACAGCAGCGGACTCGAAGCTTCTGTACCTTGTGAGCCGCAATACCCGACAGCAGCGGACTCGAAGCTTCTGTACCTTGTGAGCCGCAATACCCGACAGCAGCGGACTCGAAGCTTCTGTACCTTGTGAGCCGCAATACCCGACAGCAGCGGACTCGAAGCTTCTGTACCTTGTGAGCCGCAATACCCGACAGCAGCGGACTCGAAGCTTCTGTACCTTGTGAGCCGCAATACCCGACAGCAGCGGACTCGAACCTTCTGTACCTTGTGAGCCGCAATACCCGACAGCAGCGGACTCGAACCTTCTGTACCTTGTGAGCCGCAATACCCGACAGCAGCGGACTCGAACCTTCTGTACCTTGTGAGCCGCAATACCCGACAGCAGCGGACTCGAACCTTCTGTACCTTGTGAGCCGCAATACCCGACAGCAGCGGACTCGAACCTTCTGTACCTTGTGAGCCGCAATACCCGACAGCAGCGGACTCGAACCTTCTGTACCTTGTGAGCCGCAATACCCGACAGCAGCGGACTCGAACCTTCTGTACCTTGTGAGCGGCAATACCCGACAGCAGCGGACTCGAACCTTCTGTACCTTGTGAGCGGCAATACCCGACAGCAGAGGACTCCAACCTTCTGTACCTTGTGAGCCGCAATACCCGACAGCAGCGGACTCGAACCTTCTGTACCTTGTGAGCCGCAATACCCAACAGCAGAGGACTCCAACCTTCTGTACCTTGTGAGCCGCAATACCCGACAGCAGCGGACTCGAACCTTCTGTACCTTGTGAGCGGCAATACCCAACAGCAGAGGACTCCAACCTTCTGTACCTTGTGAGCCGCAATACCCGACAGCAGCGAACTCCAACCTTCTGTACCTTGTGAGCCGCAATACCCGACAGCAGAGGACTCCAACCTTCTGTACCTTGTGAGCCGCAGGCAACTAAGCGATAGTCAGGTGCCACAGCAGAGAAACTTTTAGGCAAGGTCTACGCAGCAGGTTTTGGTGCACTTCACACAGCCTAAGTCCGCTCAATAAGTGATGCCATCACATTGTGGCTCGATGTAACTGCCCATGTACAGCATTTATTACGCACCCAAAGAGAACAATATACACAATAAAAACATGCAAGTGTGCATGAACCAAAAAAAAAAGTGCTTTCATTGACTCCATTTATCGTGTAAAAAGTGCGCATAATACGCATATAAATAACGCTTGTGTGAGCCCGCCCCGAGATGGACAGATCTCCAGAAAAAAATCAATAGGTTCAACTGACTGTAGCTTGTATGGCCGGCTGGATGGTCGCAAATTGTCCTATTTCCAGCTGGGTCTTCCAACTGGTTTATATCGCATAAGTGGCTTATGTCCGCTGCAGCATTCTCAGGGGGGCGGCGTTGTACACATATGGCGATTAAACGCAGTACCGCAATGCAGTTCTGTACGGACACAAGAAAGCCCTTGATTAATCGCAGCTCGCTTATGCGCAATATTTTTACTGTGTCCGGACAAATCGCCCAATGTGATTACCGCCTTATAGGGACGGAGCGATCAGGTGCATCAGCTCAGGCGGCAGAATCTGGTATCTATATACAGACACATATGATGTATCCTCTTTACAATGAGGGCGACCTTGGCTCCATAGTAACAACAGAGAACACTAATGACAACCACCGGAGCTAATGGCAATAATTACTAATGACATTGACGAACATACACAAGGCCTCGTTTTCATTTGCACTTTGGCGGAGCGCACCTCTGTTAGTCCGTGGGGAGATCGCTTTACTAATATGTAGCAAGTTCCAACATGCTGGATATAATGTATCTCCAGAGATCGGCATTGTCACACTGGGAGGGATATGCAGCATTTTATGTCGCCCGGACAAGATGTATATTATGAAGTATTGTAAAACAGCATTCAGCAGGCAGGATTAGTACATGGACATATATAACAAGCGGCAGAAAATAACCGCATCGGACGAACCACCCAACAGATTATACAACCTGCCACCAACTGACCAACCATCGCAGACCAAACCGTACAGTATCTTTCCAGATTTCTCCATTTTAATTACAATATGAGACAAAAAAGGACAAAAGGCAAGGATGAACTTAGAGCGCTTTCACACCTGCGCAGGTGATTCCACTTTCTTGCCGAATTTGGAGAGCAGGAAAGGGGAATCCCGCATCCCTGGACCCCATTGACTATAATGGAGTCTGCCGGCTTTCTGCCCAGCTGAATGGTTTTGGGCCATGCAGCACTTCTCCCGGTATTGCCAGTCGGACCTGAGAAGGAACCTCCAGATGGTTCCGACAGAGATGTGAAGCCCGAGCCCGGTGTCACACGACCAAAAATCTTGCGCCAGTTTCGTGCATTGCAAGATTGACAAAACTCGCCCGAATATCAACTCCATTCTTCTGCTGGAGCCATACTCATGAGCCACACACACGGCCATGTTTCCTCCCACTGAATCACTGCAGGTCCTATTTTTTTTAGTTCCTCGAAACGCATCGCATTGATTTCAATGAAACCTTAAATAGATGGCATGCCGTGCGATGTGCAGGTGAGGCGAGGTTCCCATGAAATTCGCCTCGCACCCCTTCTGTGAACCTCTGATCCTCTCACCTGAGCTTCACGCGCGAAAGCAAATTGGAATTTTACCGAAAGCATGAAGGGCGAATGTGCCTTAAAAATTACCTCACATCCACAGTAAACCGCAGGCTGCCGAGCGCGATATATCCCGCTGCCCGTGTGCAGGGAGCCTTACAAGGGAAGAGGGTTTGGGGCATTTTCTATATGGAGCACATTTGTTAAAAAAAAAAAAAAAAAATGCGCTTTTGTAATTAGCCAATCACGGCATTCATACATGGCGTCAGCGGACGATCATCCGAGAATAGCCAACATAATCCAGCGATGTTTTGGCGGACATTGGCCGGTCACATGAATACTGAAAAGGACAATTAACCAAAATTAGATATTTTGGCGGAGCAGATTTTTATGTTTCATCTGTTTATTGGTTTTCAAGAAAGGTTACAAAAGCAGACGAACATTAAATAAAGGCAGATTAAGGCCGGGCTCACAGGACCGTATGGCAATACGGTATCAAAACCACAACATTTTACCGGCATATGGAAACCTGCATTTTGTTGCCTTTTTACCGGCGTCTGCCTGCGCTCGTACAGCGGGTTTTATGCTCGCGCTCCTGCGCTGGATTCCTGGCTCCTTCTCATGCCTCCTAGCAACATACGTAAAAAACACAACCCATACACAGCGTAATTGTACAGCGTTTAGAACGCACCCATAGAGAACGACAGGCTGCTACGTGTGTAATACATGGGAAAATAGAACATATACATGGTGTACAGGGGAACAATGGGCATCAATGCCCCCTCAGTGGCGTCATTTAGCACCAAGTATTCAGCTGTCAGGGATGGCCGGAGACAGACAAGTATTGTACTCTGCCAGTCCCCTTTGTAATGCATGCAGTGGGCGGTCACATGCTTGACCCCGGCTGCATACAAGCTCCGCCTCACCGCAGGGGGAATGAAGGGGGGGGGGGGGTGACATGGGAACCCTAATCTCCAGGCTACTTGGGGGTCTACTGTGTGCATAGCTAATAAAAGTCCATTATGGTTTAGGTCTTCTTGGCTGTATCATCACACGCTTCTTTTTGCCTTGTACAATATGATTTTGCAATTATGGAATGTAACCAATGGTCTTAGGTTTCCTCCTTCAAGACAGCATGGGGTGGGGGGGGGGGGGGGAGACTTATTATAGATTTTACGCCAGAATTCTGGGCTAACGAACTCACAAATCTTCGCACAAGTCCAATTTGGCCATAAAGTCCAAAATGCTTATTACTTTCAGAAGCGGGCGGGGCTTGTCAGGTGGGGGGTGTGGCCGCCCCAGAGCACCAGATTTATGTATACATTTATGCCAGAAACGTATACTAGGTTGGACCTGGCATACATCTCCATGTAGGTGCACCAAGGTGTCTTGATATATTAGGCGAATCTCGAGGCATGCGCCCCTTCATGCATCAGGTGCTGGTGGGGCAAATTATACTAAGACCAGCTTGATAAATTTCCCCCATGAAGTCCATAAAAGACATAGTTCAAAATTTAGGCTCAAAGGGGTTGTACCACAATAAACTTTTATCCCCTGTCGGTAGCATAGGAGACAGAAGCGTGTTCGGGGGGAGTCTCAGCACTGTGTCCCCCATAAATCCCAACAACAGATCTCGCAGCCTCATCTCATCACCGTGGGGTTGTTGCCCCGACCTGCAGTAACATTGGGATATATGGAGCGACGGCCGCGCATGTGTGGCTTACGGAACTAGCGGAGTACAAGTGTTCGGCTATCTCCAACAGTCTCACTGAAAAGGCATGAAGCGGCATCATCCATGGGCAATGGCTGCTCCATTCAGCCTGCTCCTCACTGCGGCGGTGCAGTGGTCCTGCGGGACGAAGGGGAGGAAATGGGACTCTGTTCTTAGAATTAGTGGGGGTCTCAGCAATGAGACCACCAATCAGCCTTTTATCACCTATCCTATAAATAGATGACGAAAGTCTATTGTGATACAACCCCTTTAAAAGGAAGGATGAAATGCATGATGTGTCAGCCGGCCTTCACAGTCAACATACGGGCAACAGAACAGGCACTCCCTATAAACCAGTCCTGAGCCAAGAATGCCCTGGCAGCACTCAACTTCTGGCAACTTCCCAGCAATTAAAATGAAGTTCCCAATAATTCAGTGTAGTCATTAAAGCCGCACCTTCCTGCACACCAAGTGGAGACGGTTCATACTTCACACGTCCGCTCGCAGGCCTGGAATTAATAGATGAAACAATGGCTTCCCTGATGGATAGGAAAGTGGTGAAGAGGAGGGCACGGGCATGCCAAGCGGGCACTGCAGGAGCAAATGCCCTCCTACTCACCAGTGCCGATTACCATCTCTGCCCATTGTCTGGCTGTAGTAATGGCTCTGACATAAGGTGGGTGCAGCACTGAAGCTGCTCTTGCTGACATAGATCTCATTAACTAGCCATGACAGCCATGATGAAGAGCGGAGCCGGCTGCCGGGGACACGGCCATTTATGTGGCACTATTAAATTAGAAAGGTTAGACTGTTTATTTTGCATTGGGTGATCCCTGCAGGAAGTAAAGCATCTACTGTGGTGAATATTTAGAGACGAGGTCACATGATCTCACCCTCCGGCGGCAGGGATCGAGTTCTGTATGTACTAGAATGGAAACCACTGACCATCTCGGCTCTAATCACCGCCTTATATCCGTACCTGCACCGCCCTACAACCAGGTCTTGTAGCCGCCATTATATCAGAAAGGCAGCGGCCATATAGCGTGTCGACCAGCACTCTCTAGTGCCATATACATGGAGCAGATCACCACCAGCTTGGGGATGAATGATCCCTTCCATACAGTTTGTATAGCAAGATGTGCTGCCAAAAAGCCATCACTTCTTGCCTCCAAAACCTTTGTGAAATGCTGGCAATCTAGAGTACGTTAGCCAACGTTCATTTGCCCGATTATTGGTACAGGAAAAAGGGCCTTTCCAAGTTAAATTTATAAAAAAAAATTTAAAAAAAGTTTTTTTTTTTAACTTGGAAAACTTGTTCCCTTATGTATATGAACAAACGAGGAAAGGGTTAAAAAAAAAAACAAAATAGGATACCTGCGCCCTGCCATCCCCTTTTGGTCCAACACTTCCGCACTCCTTCTTACCACTAGTCTTGGCTGCAGTGTTGACCTTCTGCACACACGACAATTTCAGCCAATCGCAGGCCTCAGTTATACACAGCTCGAGACCCGTGATTGGCTAAAACGGTCACATGTATTTAAGGAACACCCCCACTGCAGTCAATGTAAACAAGAGCGGCAGTGCTGTACCAATGAGTGCGACTTACGTTACTGTTTTTAACCCTTTCCTGCCCTTTGCCCATTTACATAGCTTGGAAAATCATTAGTTTACATTCACACGGAGCAACAGGGGAAAACCCTTGGCGAAATCCACAGCGAACTTCAGGCCTTCAATTGTAAAAGGCGAAATCTGCTGCAGATCAATGGCAGAATCCGCGCCAAGAAGTGAAGGTCTTGATGCATGGTGGATTTTAGCGCTGATCCGTATCAACGCATGCTAAGGCCAAATTTTACATGGGGGCGTGCGATATTGGGCCATGAATTGTGCTCGCCAGCATGTGTTTTGTTCACTTCGGGGAAATAGCGATCATCAACCGTGGCAGCGGATCGCAGAGCGTCTCCCATTGTTGTCAATGGAAGACATTGCGTCCTACTGGTGTGCACCTAGCGCATGGTGCAAAGCCGCCACCGGCCCCACGAACACTATAGGCGATTTGAGGGCACACCCAAAGATAGGACGTGCCGCGATTTCTTCCTGCATCTCACAACTAACAAATCTTGCATGATTTTCTCGGCCGTGTGAAAGCGTCCGGCGGCCACGCTCACACACAGCGTTGACAGAGCGCAGCGATTTCAATCATGGCATTTTGCCACAGCTTTACAGCAGTTTTTAGACACGTTATTGCCTTTGGCAGCTTGTTTTAAGGCACCAAATCATTCTGATGGGTGACAAGGTGCATTAATCGCGGCAAAATAGAGCGGAGCGTTTTCTAACGCCTTGATCGAGCGCATTGAAATCCATGGGCGCCTTGTATCGCGATTACTGCGGCATCCAACGCGCTGTAAAAGCGGTGTGAGAGAGTGAAGGGCAGAACACCTGAAAATGACAGACGCCAACCGATGATCGTACGAGCTGGTCAGTAATGGTTTATTTACACTTATATGCTGCCATTACGGTGGCCATTCCCGTCCAGCCCCTCCCCGTACAATGAGTGTCCGCAGCACAGCGCTGTTGACATGAGGTGATGCGCTGCGGACACTTCATTATTATTGCTTGTGGTTCGATGGCTGGACCAGTCAGGGCAATGATCAGGAACCAATCATTGGGGTGATTACTGCCCCGTGTGAATGGCTATTACCTAGCGACTGATGTGCTGTGTGAACGGCTGCGGTCATCGATGGATATAATGACCCAACTATATAATAACCAGGATTCTACACCCTGAGGACAGACATCCCAGCAGAGAACCTGCTACATATCCCAATAATGTGGGCACCGCTGGCCCATCTCCAGTGATCCATAACCTCTTGGGTAAATCTGCCTGGCTTTAACCCCTTGTTTTATCTCTTCCTCAGCACGGAGCGGCACAATAAACTGTTATTACAGCCATTGATTTCCCATTCATCATTATAATTGTAGTCGCCTCGGGGGGGAACGACTTCTGCTATTAAACAGAAAAGATGGAATATTTACTTTAACCAGGACCTGATAGATGGGAAGGAATGGCTTTATACGCGCCGTGACCAACACAAGACGTCTTGTACATTTCCTTAGTAACTTATTTCCTAGTCCAACACTGCTCATTCCTCAGCCTTATTTCTGATGAGACGCCGTTCTGTCCGCGGCCGGGTTCATTAACGGAACGTCTTGTCTGCGCACAAAGGAGCGGCCGCTGTTCTATCCCCGGTACGTCTGACATCTGCTTCAGCGTTACTGAGCGGCGTGGAACAGCCTCAATCAACACAAATACTCCCGGACAGGAGTGCATCCCCGTCTACTTACTAACAGGGCCACCTCCAACCGGGGCATGCTGGGAGTTGTAGTTCTACAGGGTGGAGACCATTGTACTACAAGATCCTTAATGGTTTATGGAAGGAAACTATAAGGAACCTTTCACGGCGGACGGGATATATTCACAACACACCGCGGAATTTGCCGCTGTGGAAATCCGCACCAAAAATCGATGTGTTTAAAAGTGGAATTTTATGCAGAACGGCGAATTTCACTGCATTCTATGGAACAGCTCCGTCCTGTCAGAAAGGTTCCTCCGGCTTCATGCGAGCGGATTCACAGAGACTAATATCCATTGACTTCAATGGGTTCATTCATATTTCCGTATTTTGCGAGCGCATTTCAGTCGCCCAAAACAAATGACAGAATGTTCTATTTTCGCACCAAAGTCAGTGGGGGGGAGGGGCGCACAATACTTGTTTTTTTTTGCATGCAATTAAACATGTCTTGCGGGCGCAAAAAGCAATATGGTTCATTCCGCAAATACGCAGCACTTCGGTGTGTGCAAATCCATACACGCAGTTTCTTGCAGTGACAGAACCCTGAACATATATGATGCGTCCGTGCGGACTGGAGGGGCGAGCGCCGGGGCTCTTGCCGTAGAAGAGCATTTAATGGAACATTTTTTAAACTGCCCCTTGTGCCGGTGTCACACCATTTCTTCCCCAAAAGCGGACATTGGAATTTTCGTCGCAGGTAATTCTTGCAGCAAAAAAAACAAAACAAAACAAAAAAAAAAACACCTGATCCCTGATAGGAATTCTGAAACAGCACAAACACTGCGCTACTTTGTAGGGCTTTTTTTAATCTCATTGTTGACTTCTTTTTTTTTGGGGGGGGGGGGGTGACACCTTTTCAAAATTGCAGCTTGCCTGCATATAGCCTTTATAGGGAAGGCAAAAAAAATAAAATAAAACAGCGACTGAAGAACAAAAACATCACATGCAGATTTTCTGCCACAATTTCTCCTTTTACAGAAAGATTTTAAAAAAACACAAACGTGTAAGTGGTATAAAATACAATTATCGGGCACAACTGAGAATCCATATTTCAGGCACAGCCCCCTCCCCGCGCCTACGTGCCGCGCCGCATACAAACAAAAGCCTCCTACAGGTGGGGGCGCTCTCCATGCCCCAGGTGACACAACGGAGGCCGAGTCGTCACCAACAACCACCGCATGATCAATCACATATCAATACAACGTTCCACATCGTAGAATCGCCACTCAGCTTTCCAGTAATCCTGAACGGCAGCTCAGTCTCAGGAAGCATCCGTACACCCGGCACACCTGACCCACAAGAGCTGGGCGACACCCCGTAGGGCATACGACGGGTACCACAGTGCTGGACACCCAACTTTCCCAGAAACATCCAGCGAAACATCAGAAATGGAATATCTTAAAACAAGAGTTTTTTACTTCTATTTCAGGCTGTATTCACACAGGGGGGAGGGGGGATTGGAATTGTGGTCTAATAAATATATATTTTATTTGCGGTTTTTTGTGCAATTTTCATGTTTTTTTGCAGTTTTCGCACACAATCTCCATCCATTTTGCATAGTTCTTTTCACTTGCAATTAAAAACCCCGCATAAACACGCAGCAATATCTTTTTTCTGATCCCCATGGTTACATGCGCTAAAGATGGATGGCACGATGCGAGTGCTATCTGTTTTAGCGCATGCTGCTTTTCTTTCCCCGGACCGTCAGTCCAGGTTAGTAATGGCCCTCGTGGACATCCCGTTCAAATCAATCTCTTCTATTTCCCTGCAATTTCAGTCCGATTTTCTGGTACAAAAAAGTAAATAAGTGAAAAATAAATAAACGCCCTGCGTGAACGCGGCCGCGCAGGGGAGACGTTATTTGTAGAGACAGCCGGTGACAATGCGGCAGCGCCTCCCGTATATTCTAGTCGTCTCCCGCCCTCTGAAGGGTTTTGTTTCTGCCGGAGACACGTGGATTTCTGTAAAACCCCGTTCAGAGGAGTCGCGGAAATCTCTGCAACAAATCTGTGAGAATCGTCCCCAAATGTGTCACGCCGGCTGACAAGTGGCTGATCCGACCGCCATCTAGCAGCCAGCATGCTATTGTGTCTGTGGCAGAACTGATCTGTGGGGCGACTACAACTCCCAGCGTGCGGGGCATGATGGGGGTTGTAGTCCTGCAGGGATACAGCTCTGAGCGCTGAGGAATGCATCCATCTACGACTCGCCTGCTTCCCCGGAATTACTTTTTAAGCAATTTCCACAAAAATCTGCAGCAAGTCCGATTGTGGTCGGACGCTGTGACAAAAACCGCCCATTGAAGTGAATGTGTTAAAAAAAAAAAAAAACGGATCGCACTTGCGTGATGTGAGTGCAATAACCATGGGGACGATAAAAAAGAAAAAACGCGAAGCGCCGTATGATTATGGTTTTTTGTTTATTTTTATGCGCCAGAAAATAGGTGCAAAAAGGATGGAAATAACTCCGGGGAAAAAACATTAAATCAGACCATTTTTACGGATCACAACTTCGCCGGTGAATGTAACCGCGGGCGCATTTGTGCGCACATTATGCAAAGAATAAAACACGTTGATCTTTAATTGTGCGCACATTTTGGTGGCGCAAAAAAAAAAAAAATAGCACTCTGTATTTTTCTGCGTATTTGCACACCAAAGGTCTTAATAGAAGTCAATAGGCTGCGCAAATGTGCGCACAATACGCCATCAGATGCGTTACGCACTGCGGGGAAAAAAAATCATATCTGGAATTCATTCGCCATTTGAATTATTGCGTCTGTTTTTCGCACATAAACATGTACAGTAGAATACGTTAACGCGCACGCAAAAAATCATCGCTCATTCTGCAGACACGTTTACGCCGGCGTACATTCACACGGACAACCGCGAATTCAATCCGAAAAAAGCCGGTTTGATTTCCTTGAAATTTTTGTGGGGTTTTCGTGTGATTTTCTTCCACGCCGTTTCCATCCTGTGTGTGCGCACTTTTCACACGCCTGTAAAAAAATTCCCTTGCTCGTGTTTTTCTTTTAACCACGGCTGTCACGGTTACATATAAAACGCATCGCGCTCCCATCACGCAAGGGCAATCCGTTTTTTTTTGTTTTTTTATACGCACCTACAAACTTAAACGGGCAATTTTAGAACAAAGATTGCGGCAAAATACAACATGCTGCGATGATTTCTTTTCGCTCGTGTGATTATTCGTACCGCGACGAATGCGTTTTATTGCGATCCGAATTTGCGTCGATTTTTTCAGGCGGAAAACGGAACGGAAAAATAGTGGATGTGAACGTCCGCTTCTGGTCGGGGCGCTTCCTCCGCACGCAGCGATGGCGGCAGGTAGCGCCGTCCGCAGAATCCAGGGACCACCTGCCCTTCCGTCCGGCAGCGCTGACCCCCTAAATCTACGACTGATCCAATCCTCGTTAGGAGCTGTAACGTACCCCGCAGTAACGAGGGACCCCTCCGCTGACCTCTGAGCGATGACCTTCAGACAGCCCACCCCCCTCAGCCAGACAAGTGACATCGGCCGCCTTAAGCCCCTGCAGCCCCCCCATTCGGACCCCGCTGAAGCTTTCCAGAAAAGCGCTGATTCAGCAGAGCCGGCACAAAGCAGCGTCCCCCGGCAGCAGGTGTCGTCGCAGACGCCGGCCGTCACACCTTGTCCCATAATCGGATTGCCCTAATCCGGCCGTGTCCTTCTCGCGGGCGGTAATTACACCTTCACTAATAGTCCCAGCAGGTCGGAGCGACATCACGGTAAGCGAACGCTTCTGATATTACTGAAGGGTTGGGGGGAGAAGAAAAACGGATAAGCGGCGCCAAGGTAAACGGATGGCGCAAAAAACTGCAGTCATATATATTTTATATACTGATCCGCGACCGTTTTAGGGGTCAGATCTCCATGGCGGACGGCGAGATAACGGACGGATCAGTTACGGATCGCCAGAAGTTACGGAGGGGGTTATTACATAGAGGGGGATACTTTTTACGGCTCGTCGCCGCGACAACACGTTCGTCTGTCCTCGTTAGAGATAATTAATCAGCGTATTTCCCAATCCATACGGATTAACTCTTTCCTCCCCCGGGCATGCTGGGAGTTGTAGTCCTCACCTCATACTGGATGTACTGCTTCCTCCACTCCGGGGTGATGTGAGCCGACAGATGCTCGGCGAACTTCATCCTGAGCCCGGGCCCTCAAGGGCCCCTTCCCGGCCCTCAAGGACCGCCGGCTGTTCCTTCTTCTTCCGCCGGTGCTCCCCGGGAACCGCTCCGGCTCATGTGTCCCGCACTGTCCGGTAGCCTCCCGGGCTGTGGTTGCTGTGGTGAGCCCTTCTTGTGGTGTTCCGCCTCCGGGTAGCGGTCCTGCTGCTGTCCGTGACGCCGCTGTCCGCTCTCTGCTGCCTCACAGCATCTCCCAGCTCTGCCTCCTCACTGGCCCCGCCGCCATCTTGCCAAAACTCCCACTGCGTCTGCGCAGTAGCCGCCTCCTGCACAACGTCATTGTCATGGTAACCACCTCTGCCAGAGCAGAGAGGCGGTGGGCGGGGCTTACTCTGCAGCATTGCTTCAGAAAGCAGGGTGATTTACATAGGGCGGGGGTTGTGTCGTAGCCACACCTCTTTCCAACCTCTATAGGCAAATCATTGGCTGGACGATTAAGAGGGCGTGGCTGCCGCGCCCCCTTGTTTTGGAAGCCGGGTGTTGCTTTCTTGCTTCTGGCGGGGTGATGAGTTCCTTGTTGTCTTCCTTGTAGTTGAGGAGGGCTTGTATCATCTTATTGGATTTCTCTCTGCATCTACTAGTCAATTCTTTGACCTGAAGGCCGGTTTCACACGGACGTATTTGCGAGCGCAAGATTTACGCGCGCAATACGCAGAGAATAGATCGCATTGATTTCAGTTGCGTGAAAAAGCGCAGCTTGCTCAATTTTCTTGCATAATTGCGCGCCAAAGGTCCCCATAGAAGTCAATGGGAGGTGCGGGATACAGTGCGGAATTCCGCTGGGAAAAGAACACATCTGGAACATATTAAAATAACTCGCCATTTACATTGTGCGCGAAAAGTGCAGTAATTTCCATGGATGGGAGCGTTCTTATGTGTTTTTTGTGCGTGCAAAAGTGCATGATTGGCGCACGTAAAAAGTATAGTAACATATGCAACGCCCATTGTACAAATGCGCTGCGCAAATTCAGGTGTAAATGTGCCGTTGTGGCACCGACCTAAAGACATCCTGCAGACTTCAACCCTGTTAATATAGGCCGCCTGCACACAAGCGGAAATTCCGCATCGGGATTTCCCGCGCAATTTCCGCTGCTGGAAGCCTGCATAGGATTGTGTTAACAAACGCAATCCTATGCAGACGGCCGCGATTTGGCCGCGCGAAATATCGCGTGGCAAACAAATCACGGCATGCTCTAATTCTGAGCGGTGTTTGCAGTGCCTCGCACAGAAATATCACTCACCCGCCGCCGGCTCCGGTCTGCGCATGCGCCAGCTGCCCGGCAAGCCAGCACATTAAACAGCCGGAGCCGGCGGGCGCGGGTGAGTATGCGCTGGTCCTTGCAGGCGCTCGGGTCGGGTCCCGCGGCGAGAATTCTCGCCGCCGGATCCGACCCGCCCGTCTGCAGGCGGCCATAGACAGGTGAGATCCGCAGTGCGATCTGTATTGGTCCGGCTTCGCATCTCCATAAGATCCTCCGCTGGGAGGTTCCGTCGCAGATCTGGCTGCAAATACCGCATGCAGCGCTTTTTCTTCCGGCTCACAACCGGATAGCTGGGCAGGAAGCAGGCGGACCCCATTATAGTCGGTGGGGTCCACCTGGCGGTGTTCTGCTCTGTCCATGGACTGAACAGTTTGGCCGCGGGAACTCCCTTTTCCTGCTCCCCGAACGGAATCCCATCGCAAATGTGAAACCACCCTAAGGCCCCATGCACACGGGCAGAGGAGCCCGCAGAGGAGTCCAACTCTGTGCCCGGCTGGCGTCCGTGCGTACCTGCTTTTCTTTTTCTTTTCTGTGCCGTGGATGGTCCGCACGCCTCGCCATTGGACATGCGCAGCATAGATTTTTTCCGTAAACTTCTGCTTTTCCTGCGGAATCCGCGGTCCGCCCACAATGTCAATTACAGACGTGGCGCAGGTCAGACGGCTTCCATTGACTTCAATGGAAGCCGTCGCTGCGGGAACCAAAGTGAAATGGAGCATGCTGCGACTTTTCATCCGCAAGCGGAAACCGCAATTGGGTTCATCCACAAGTGTACGTACTTTGCATGTGCATTTCAGTCGCGCCAAAAAATATGTAGCATGTCCTATTTTCCTGAGGTTTTGCGCAAGGAAAGAGAACATCTTGAAGTCATGGTACTGATTCGCCATTTCAATGGCGGAGAGCCTTGTTGCATATATTTTTTTTTTGCACGTAAAAATTACTGTAAAAAACACAGTTGCATGCGCAAATACGCAACACGACACATAAACGCGTACAAGTACGCTTACAGTCGTGTGAATCCAGCATTAGGCCTTATGTCCACGGGCAGATCAGATTCCACATGTGGATTTCCGTAGCGGGAGCCCTGCGTAAACCATTGCGGGAGATTGCAGATGTAATGGGTTTCCTGGGCAGATGTACGTGGACGCACTGCGAATTACCTGCGCCGAAAAAAATCTGCAACCCCACCTCCCTAATTGATTTTAACCTTCAGTCCGCACCCATTGACTTCTATTGAGCCCGTCCGCATGGACTGCGCACTAAAGGGTCTGCAAATCAAATCTGCATGCTTAAATTCACTTGCAGATGCCAATGCTTCCCTATGGGCACTTTGAATTGCGGATCTTCAGCGTGGGTGACCCGTGCGGATTCCACAAATCAGATCCGCCCGTGGACATTGGGCCTTACTGTAGGGTGGAAGAACATGAGTGATTCACAGTATATTTAACTTCGTGTTTGTGGGAAAATACTAGATCTCATCTGGCGCCAAGATGAAATCCGAGGCCATCATTCCCTCTAAGTTCCACACAATTAAAAGGTGATTTGCAGGAAGTTTTAGGATAGGAACTGGGAGGCTCCTGTAAATGACCCGTTCACCCTCTTCTGTGAAGTGAAATGACAGGAAGAGATCCATCAGGAATGTTGAATCAGCATTTAAGTACATGATAACAGAAGTGATATCTCCAGTCTGGAGATATTTAAAGGGGTTTTCCGCGCACAAAATGAAGCTTCTGAAAATGCTGAAATCAAGGAGGTGCAGATAAGTAGCAGCAACCTGTAACCTTTGTTTGTCGCACTGGACTCTCTTCTTCATCTGGTGCGCAGTAAACACAGCAGCAGACTGTTGCCTACAATTTCCAGCATGCATAGAGCTTGTCTCCTGGCTAGTCCTGTAGCTCCGCCCACAGCTAACAGGTCCTATAACTTCCAGCATGCATAGAGCTTGTCTCCCGGACAGCCCTGTAGCTTCGCCCACAGTTCACAGGTCCTATAACTTCCAGCATGCATAGAGCTTGTCTCCTGGCCAGCTCTGTAGCTCCCCCCACAGGTCCTAACACTTCCAGCATCCATAGAGCTTGTCTCCCGGCCAGCCCTGTAGCTCCACCCACAGCTCACAGGTCCTACAACTTCCAGCATGCATAGAGCTTGTCTCCTGGCCAACCCTGTAGGTCGACCCACAGCTCATGGGTCCTACAGATTCCAGCATGCATAGAGCCTGTCTCCTAGCCAGCCCTGTAGCTCCGCTCACAGGTCCTACAACTTCCAGCATGCATAGTGCTTGTCACCTGGCCAGCCCTGTAGCTCCACCCACAGCTCACAGGTCCTACAACTTCCAGCACGCATAGAGCTTGTCTCCTAGCTAGCCCTGTTGCTCCACCCACAGCTCACAGATCCTACAACTTCCGGCATGCATAGAGCTTGTCTCCTAGCCAGCCCTGTAGCTCCACCCACAACTTACAGGTCTTACAACTTCCAGCATTCATAGAGCTTGTCACCTGGCCAGCTCTGTAGCTCCACCCACAGTTCACAAGCTCACAGGTCCTACATCTTCCAGCATGCATAGAGCTTGTCTCCCGGCCAACACAGTAGCTCCGCCCACAGCTCACAGGTCCTACAACTAACCAACCTCCCTCTGACTCAGAGTGCCAGAGAAAGCCTGCTGAAGTAGACGGACCGGGCCGTCCTGCACTGCACACAAGCAATACAGTATGGTGCTTCCAGTCCAGTCCTCCCATCATGCACTGCTCACATGACATGGACAGGGGAGGAAGAAGCAAATGCGGACAAGACGTCAGAGGAAGTGGAGATATTTTTCAGGCGGAGGGTCATGTGACTAGAGACATCGACTTGGGAGAGCCTTAAGCATGGTGATGGGAGTCACCTTTCAAAGGCGTGGCTAACCTAGAGGGCGTGGTTTACCTAGAGCAGGAAAGGGAATGAGAGAAAGAGAGAGTGAGAGGGAATGAGGAAGGAGAGTAAACAAGATCGTGTTGTATATTTAGAGGAAACACTACACTACACACCAACACCAAAGTCTCATCCCAACTGGGAAGCATGGTGAAGGGAGGAATGATTTGGGGCTGTTTTGCCGCTTCAGGGCTTGGACTTTTTGCAACTATTGAGGGAATAATGAATTCTAACAGGAGAATGTAAGGCAGCAGTCTATGACCTCAAGCTGAAGAGACTCTGGTTCACACAATGAGACAATGACCCAAAGAACACTAGTAAATCAATAAAAAAAATAGTTGGAAAAGGAGATTAATTGTTGTTTGGAATGGCTATGGAAGTTAGAGCTCTGTGCTTCACCCTATTAAGATGATATGGCATGGTCTGAAGAGAGCCGTACACACAAGGCATCCCAGAAATATTGATGAACTGAAACACATATGCAGGAAAAAATGGTCCAAAATTGCTCCTCAACATTGTGCAAATCTTATTGGCAGCTAAAGGAAATGTTTGGTGGAGTTGATTGAGTTTAACCCTTTCCAATCCAATTGGTGTGCTGATTTTTCTAGGGGGCTTACTCTTTTTCTGCCGCTATATGCTGGCTAAAGCCAGTACTGCATGAGGTGACACGTTGGATAGGCTCCAACAGCAGAGAGTCTGGCAATATACAGTAAGAGAACCCCAACGGACGTCTTCCAACATCGGAGCTGTACAGCCTTAAATCATAATGTCTTCAGACGTCAGACAGTGGATTGGAAAGGGTTAAAGGGAGATCTAAAGGTTATTCAATTCAAGGGTTCATTTACTTTTTCTCCCTGCACTGTGGATGTTTACTCAATGTGCTCAATAAAAGACATGAACAGTAGAACTGTTTGTGTTATTAGTTTAGTTAGATCGTGTTTGTCTATAATTGTGACTTTGATAGCAGACCACATTTTGTTAGCAGTTTATAACCTTTAGGCCGCCTGCACATGGGCGGAAATCCCGTGGCGGGATTTCCACCACTGAAAGCCTGCATAGGAGTGCATTACAATACACACTCCTATGCAGACGGCTGCGGTTTGGCCGTGCGAAATCTCGCGCGGCAAACAAACCGCGGCATGACCTAATTTGCGAGCCCCGCACAGAAATATCACTCACCCGGCCGCAGGCTCCGGTCTGCGCATGCGCCGGCTGCCCGGCAGCCGGCACATGAAAGAGTCGGGGCCACCGGGCGTGGGTACGTACGTGCTCCTCCCTGCAGGCGCTGGGGTCGGGTCCCGCGGCGAGAATCCTCGCCGCAGGATCCGACCCGTTCGTCTGCAGGTGGCCTTAGGCCTCATGTTCCTGGGCGGGTCGGATTCCGCATGCAGGAACCCACAGCGGAATCCCACCCTTCCCGCAGCCGAGGACCATGCTTACCTGTCCAGGTCTTTACTGCGGATGTGTTCGGAAGCGCCGTCCATCGCGCCACCGCACACACACAGTAGAGATTTTTTTGAAATCTCCTTTCCCAAGGACGGGCCACGGATCAGACGCCTTCCACTGACTTTAATGGAAGCCGCCCCTGTGGGAACTGCAGCAAAATGGAGCATGCTGTGATTTGTTTTCCGGACCAGAAGATCCGCAAAACAAATCTGCATGCTTTAGCTAAGCTGCGGCCGCCCATGTCTCCTGCAATTCAAATTTGCCCGTGGACGTTGGGTCTTATTTAGTGCGGAGAGCCAGGTAATTCTAAAGGGTTCATTTATTTTTTTCTTCCAACTGTACATCCCTTGCTTCAAAATCACTCAATGCCTAGATATACTTGTCATTCAGAAGTCTGAGAAAAAGGAATGATAACTTCCATGAGAACTTTGACAGTGACCTTATTAATGTCACACAACTTTTGCAATGACAGATACTAGGAAACTGCTGAATAGAATTTTGACAGAAGAAGACAAATTGAATGTTCCTTAAAGCATACCAAACTTTCCAGAATAGCACTATGTCTTGAATAGCAGTATGTCTGGCCATTATATGACTTGTGTCCTGCATTTTTAGCATTTCCTCTGCCTCCTCTGGCTCTAATTCTCAGTTTCCGCTAAGCTGGTGGGTGTAGACTATCTGCTATGATGTCCCACACACACTGCACACATAAAGAAGAGGAGATCCTGATCCCCTATCTATCTCTGACACACATAGAAGCAGCAACATTATGGAAGACATTATACAGCAGAAATGAGCAGGGTTAGATAAGCACTTGCTTTAAAGCTCCAACTGCATATTTATATGAGTCCCTTTGTTTCTGTCTCCCTCTAACAGCTCTCTCTTTGTCCCCCTTCACTCTTATAGATTTCTACAGGCAGCGTGAGACAGACAGCTCCCAGCCCCACTTTCTATAATAAGTCTCAATGTTTCTGTTACTAAAGACAGATTTCACATGACAATCGGTAGTGGACAGCAAATTAAAAGGAAGGGAGACCTCTAGTGGCCAACACTTTAGAAAAATTCTGCATAATTTTAGGCTGGCTGCACACAACCGGGTCAGATTCCACATGCGAGAGCCCGCAGCAAAATCTGACCCTGTGCCCAGCTGGCATCCGCACGTACCTCTCATATTTTCTTCTTTTCTGTACTGCGGATGGTCTGCACTGCGAGCAGATTTTTTTAAACCCCTTCTATTCCCACGTCATTGCCTAGCAATGATGTGGAATCCGCGACTTTTCCGCAATATCAATGGAAGCCGTCCATGCGGAGCCCACACAAAAATAGAACATGCTGCAATTGATTTCTGCTTATGTGCAGCGTTTTTCCATAGCATGTTATGGGCGGTATTTGCTGCGGAATCCGTAGGCAGACGCCCGCTCCGGATTCCGCAATGCAAAGATGCCCGTGTGCAGTTGGCCTTGGGTAACATGAGTTGCACTTTTGCTAGGTATCACGTTGGGTATCACATAAGCACAAGTTTGTTGAAAGGTTGGTGACCATTCAAGGAAACTGTGTTATGTGAACAAGCAATAAGGTGCTTTCCACAGCTAAATATTGCTGTTTTGTCAAAGAACTCTAAATTCAACTGTGAGAAATTTAAAGCGGTGTTCCAGCTAAATACTATTGATGACCTATTCTGGCCGATCATCTGATTGGGTGCCTGCTGTTAGTGCTGCAACACACAAGGGTACAAAGTGGAAGCTACTGCTCCAACTCCTGTGTAGTGGCCACTGCTTGTAACTGCAAATGCAACTACCATTGATTATAATGAGAGCTGCACCTGCAATTACGAGTGTCGGCCACTAAACAGGAGTAGGAGCAGTAGCCTCTGCTCTTACCCGTGTGTGTTGCAGCGTTGATAGAGAGTGCCCGATCAGCTGATCGGACGGGTCCCAAGTTGTGGACCTCAGTCAATCAACTATTGATGACCTATCCTGATAGATCATCAATGGTATTTCCCTGGAAAATCCAATTAAATGGTGTAGACATAACAATTTTTCAAATACTCTATTAACCCCTTAAAGACCATAGTGTTTCAGTCCTTAAGGGCTTATTCAGATGTGCGTATATCGGCCGGGTTTTCACGCCCAGCCGATATATGCTGCCCCTCTCTGCAGGGGGGCGGACCGGGAGCAGTGAACTGAGCTCCCGCCCTCTCTCCGCCCCTTGCCACTATTTGCAATGGGAGGGGGTGGGGGTGGAACTTAGATATGCCCCCTTTCCGCCCCTCCCATTGCAAACAGAGGCAAGGGGCAGCGAGAGTGCGGAGAGGGGCCCAGTGCACCGTTCTCCACCCATCCCGCCTCCTCTCCCTACAGAAAGCGATAGTGTTTATCGGCCGGACGTGAAAACAGAACAGCCAGCAGGGCGACAGGGAGGCTGCAGGAGATTCCTCTCCTCGCTCTCCCACGCCCTTCTCCATTGACTTAACATAGCAGCCGTTCAGTACTGAACGGCTGCTATTTACACTGAGCGATCAGCAATCAGCTCTTCGTCCATCATTTATGCTGCATAAATGTGGATGATGAGCTGAACAAACATCGATCAGTGTAAATAGCAGCCGTTCAGTATTGAACGACCTCTATGTTAAGTGAATAGAGAGGGATAGGGGAGAGCGAGGAGATAAATCTCCTCCAGCCTCCCTGCAGCAGCACGAGAGCGAGTATGTGCGGGGACGAGTGTCAGGCATAGTTTGCCAGACACTCATCCCGTCTAAATTGGCCTTTACATGCCGGCGGTCGATCATCGCTAGCTCCCATGCAAGACACAGCAGTTTCGCTTCCTGCATTCCCTACATAGTGTTCATTGGGTGCTATGTAGCCTCTGAAAGAGAACGCAAAAATTGTTAAAAACCCCTTCTGTCTTCTCCTCTGGGTCCTCGTCTGTGTCTGACAGTCGAGTACCCAACCTTCTCCTGATTGATTGCAGGAGCTTTAATCCCGCGCTGTATAGTTACTATTGGCAAGGATTAAATCCCAGGACCATTCCAGGAGCAGGAACTGGACATATTTATAAAGGGACTGGTTAATAAAGGGAGAGTAGTCATCCAGGACCCTCGTCTTTTACTCGGAGCAGACAGTGATTACAAGCATCTTCTCTTACTCTGGAGTGATTGTCATATAAATGCATTACACAGGCAGCCCATTAGTTTTAATGGGCAGTATTTAATGCTTAATTTCCCCTGAGTGGTGGTGGAAACTAATTGAACGCATGATGATGAGTTCCCTCACAGGTTACATTAGTAGGACACCCCGTGATCAGCTTTTCATTCAGGGACACTTCTAACAAAAGAGAATTTTCCATAATCCACAACCCCATTAGATAAAAACGGCTACTCTGCTTTAGGCTTGGTAGGGTATCAAAGTTCAGCTTGGCTTCATAAATCTGTATCAATGTCAGTTTACATTAGGCTTTCTATATAAGAAGGATGCAAATGAGTGATGGCATACTCCTCCACAGCGCCACCTATTGGAATGGTACTTACCCTATATGTCAATCTCCAATCTTTTCACAAGCCTTTAATATGACTATAGATATAAGCTTAATCAGAATATCCATGTGCATACAACTCTTTTGGGGGTACTTACCCCTCATCGGTGCTCAGTAGGTTGGCTAGGTGGGAGGCCATCAATATAAGCCCAGGGGGTAATGTAGAGAGAGATGTTTATAAAAATAATGGAAACCCCTAGGATTAATAATACTTATCTAGTAGTATGGATATGTATCAGATTGATAGTACTCATCCAGGAGTTTCCACTATTTTGATAAAACCTGTATCTCCTAGTGGAGATAGAGGGAGTCTCATGTAAGCCATGTGAATAAGTGATGGAATAATCTTCCGCAGCGCCACCTATTGGGATAGTAGCTGCCCTGTGAGTCCATATCAGACATTTTAACAGGCCTTACAATATGACTAAGGATGGGCTCACACAACCGTGTGAGCTGGCATGGCGCATGTGGGCGTGCAGCAACTACAAAATGAGATGGGCACTTGCTGCATGCCGCCAATCCCCATGTGCCATCTTGGCTTGTATGCACACGTAATACACGATACGATAACGCATGCTGTGATCATTCTTGCAAACGATGGTGTGAGTGGCCCAATATAAATCAGTGGGCCGTTGGCATTGCGTGTCACGCACAGGAAAATTGCAAGGTGCAATGACTATACGCCCGTGTGAGGGTGGCCCAAGGATTAGGAACAAGACCTACATTGTGCAGACAGATGGCTTCTTCCCAGGTTTTAGTTCTAGGTCACTATTTGTAGTACAAACTCGGATCTTAAAAACAGTTGTTAATTGACCCGTTTAGCTTGAATGTGACAGCATCAAATAATATAAACACTTCAGTGTTCACAAAACAAGTCGGATTGAAAACAGGACTTGCCTTGTATTGGATTTAGACATACCGACTGTTACCGCACCCTGTTGGTTCTCATATAGGTAGAGCATCATCGTTTCCTAGGATGAGTATTTCAGGGCCTTTTTAACACATACTGTAACTGTTCCAAATAAATACGTTTTCCCGCACGATCTCTGGGTGTTGCAAGAAATTGCACTGGAAAAGAATCCATTGTTTCTATTTAGTGCATTTACATGTGCAATTTTTTTTTTTGCAGCACTGCAAGAAGAAGTGAAAAATTGCAGCATGTCTTATTTTTGGGTGATTCTGTCAAAGAATTGCCCATTCTTCCCAATGGGAGCAGAAAACAAATCGCAGCATGCGTGCATGTATATGTGAGTTTTTATGCGACTGTGAGGTGCAATGTGATTTTCTTGCAAAATGCATGGCATTCGCATGAAAATCGTGGGTTTGTAAGTGCTATGTTGGTCCCAGTTTCTCGGACCAATATTGGACTCGCCCGTGTAAATGCACCCTCAGGAAGATTCAGGCGAGGGCGTTTTTCTCCCCTTATGCGACAGTGATAATCACAGCAGTATAGCAGGACACAATAAAACCACTGGTCTCTATGGGATTTCAGTGGTTTCTTTTTCACCACTTCTCCCGGCCGTGAGTTGTATGGCCAGGAAGAGATAGGACCTGCCCTATCTTTTCCCCATGTAGTGAACACCACGTGCGGGAGAGATAGGGCAGCCGCTGTCTTCCCACCTATTTTTTCAAACACCTGCTCTCTGGCGCAGAGTCTGAACTGCCAACGAGGGAGAAGAAATCTCCCCCATTAAGGTGCAGCTATGCTCCAGGCTGCCGAGCATAGTTGCGCCTACAACCATCTGAATGAACCCTAAGGTGTATCTGCTTACTCTCCAGATTCAGCGCCGCTCTTGTCAATGGACTGTCTGGTATTGCAGAATAGACAAATTTAAGTGAACGACTTAGAACTACAAATCCAGATACAACCTTTAGGTAATAGTATGGGTTGTTTCTCATCTCCGGACGGGATTCTGCTTTTCTGCTCCGTTTGGGAGAGATTAAGGGAAGACTTGGGGATTCCATTCACCTCCCCGGGGATTCCATTCACCTCCCCGGGGATTCCGTTCACCTCCCCGGGGATTTCGTTCACCTCCCCGGGGATTCCGTTCACCTCTCCGGGGATTCCGTTCACCTGCCCGGGGATTTCGTTCACCTCCCCAAGGATTCCGTTCACCTCCCCGGGGATTTCGTTCACCTCCCCGGGGATTCCGTTCATCTCCCCGGGGATTCCGTTCATCTCCCCAGGGATTCCGTTCATCTCCCCAGGGATTCCCTTCATCTCCCCAGGGATTCCCTTCATCTCCCCAGGAATTCCCTTCATCTCCCTGGGGATTCCCTTCATCTCCCTGGGGATTCCCTTCATCCTTCAAACAGTAAATCGTCTTATCTAAACGGATTCCAACTCAAACCCCGCATCTGCATAGCCAGTTTAGTAGAAGCCCTCTTCTTCTGTAAAAGAAAGCAACCACCGCTCTCCTCGGCAGCTTGCACCAAGCAACTCATAGGTTGTAATTTTGTTGTGCGCAATTTACATGATAAACATCGACAAAACCACTACTTAACTGATTGGATACCTTGGATGGCCATGGGCTCCCTAGAAGCTTCAGGTTGCCACCCAAAATGCCCTTATTATAATCTACCACTGACTATTCCTCCTGACCTCCCCATACACATACCAAGCCAAGCATGCATGTGTTTTCAACAGCGAGAGGGGAGCCACTGCCAGACCCCTCTGTCCCCTCTAGACTCCAACCGAAAAGCAACAACCTACCAAAAATATGGACTAATCAAAAGGTTAGATCGAAACGGGGCAGATGCCATCCTCTCCTACCTTTCCTTTATATATGAGTTAGTATTTTCTGTGATGGATTTCATTTCATATATTGGTATAATTTTTGCACTTTTTGCACCTCATCTTTATGTAATTCAAATATTTTCATCAAATACTTGCTAGAATAATGCTGTTAGGATATGTAATTCGATATGAGGACGATGGCAGTTTTCAGTGCTGCGATACCCTATTTTTAATATATTTTTAATGAGTGCTCAATAAAGTGGATTCATTCTTATTACATTGTGGTCTGCATATTTTTGGGAGGTTGTTGATAATTTATTTATGCAGCAGTTATATTATTAGTAAAGGAATTAGATGCAGACATTCTTCAGTTGTTGAACATTTTGTCGGTCTCTATGTTGAATTGATCCAATTGAAAAGCAGTATGCATGGCAAACTGGTGCATGTGCAATATCTATGGATGGGAGGTTGCTGATTGATATGGGGGTCACATACCTGTTATCAGCAGCCATGTCCAGGATGGGAGTGCTGTACAGTCAGTGCAGAAGAGGAGAACATTGATGGTGATCTTCTAATCAGTAAGATGCTTCTGCGATGGTTTCCAGCACATTTGGAAACTGTAGTATTAAAGGGAACCTGTCACCTCCCTACACCACTTTAAGTTAAGTTATGGTGCTGTTAGGGGACATAACAGGGGGCCGGGTGACGTATTTTTTATACTCACCAGGATACAGCAGTGTACCCCCTCTGAAGTCGGCATGCGTCACAAAAATCGGACTCTTTTCAGGGTTCAATCCTTGTGTTCTCCCATAGACTTGTACAGGAGAGTGCGCACACGGGATTCTGTAAAGAGTCAGATTTTTGTGCTGATCACCTACTTCAGAGGGGGACACTGCTGGATCCAGGGAGCACGTGAGTATAAAAAGACATCCCCCCGCTCCCTGTCACGTCCCATTAGGCCGCCTGCACACGGCAGAGCCGGATTCCGCATGCGGGTTCCCTCAGCGGATTCTGGCTCTGAGCATGGTCGATGACCCTGCGTACTTGTTTTTTCTGTATTGCGGATTGTCACGGTGAGCCACCGGACATGCGCAGTACAGATGTTTTAAACTCTTGCTTTTCCCGCATCATTGCTAGGCAATGACGCAGAATCCGTGACCTGTCCACAATATCAATTGCGGGTGGACCGCGGGTCAGACGGCTTCTATTGACTTCAATGGAAGCCGTCCGGAAACTTTGTTTATAGTGATGTGGAGATATGACAGGTTCCCTTTAAAGAGGGCCACCCATTTAAGTGTCCACATTTGCACGGTCCGCTAGAATAGCTGTAAGACTCAAGTTTACATTGCATGAAATAAGCTTTTCTCACATCAACAATGGTGATTTATCGAAATACTTAATATGTACAAACATAAAATAATGTTGAAATGAAAACATTCACCCATTTCTGATATTTGAGGTATGGGTTTAATATAAAATAATAGTTTAAATTGCAAGACATAATCAGTTCCATTAGATCAAGTGAAGATTTCCATATCACTGGTTATTATGATGTGAATTATTAAAATCTTATTATACTTGCATCGGAGGTGATTGGCAGGACTTGACAGAAACAAATCTTTCTTTTTTTCTTAGTCATAAAATATGCATGCTACTTCGAAATTCAGAGGTGTAGTACAAAATCTTCCTTTGCTGATGCTTAGCCTTCCCAAGAAAGACGGTAGAGCGAAAATGATAAAAAAGAGAGTGGTAGAGTTACTGATATCAGTGGCATACTCCCCGGCCGCCAGGGTTTTACTGGATTACCTGCAAACCAGGTCACAAACTGGAGTCGAATTGAAGTTACCCCCTCCTCACGGGATAGGGGATAAGTATTTGATTGGTGTCTGACCACCACCACTCATAAGAATGGGGTCCAGAAGGTCCTCGAATGAATGGAGCAGTGGTTACAAATGTGCAGTAACACTTCATGTACTTCAAGGATAAGCAAATATAAGCACTTGCCTATCTCCCTTAGTCCCATTGAAGTGAATGAAGCACTTGTGAGCCAATCCCAGGCTCAACATATGGGCCACGAGGAACTAGACCAACAGCTCTGCAATGAATTGCTTATGGCAATTGCAAGAGAATCCTACTTTATGAAACTATACCTGTTGTAAGATGTGTCTTGCAGAGTGAGGCGGCTCAGTAGAGGAGTAAAAATAAGACCACTAAGTGATGCTTGACGAACTTTAATTGAGAACTGTGGTGCACTGGGGATTAATAGTGCAGGCTAGCAAGGGTTGTAGTCACGTGGTAGGGTGGCTTCACTAACCAGAGGGTCCAGGACTCCACACCGTACCCTTTTGTCAAGGGACCTGTTTCAGTTATACAGAGTGCAATTACTGTAACTGGTTATGCACATTCAGGTTACAACAGTCCATTACAGCATAACTACACAACAGCAGTAGATGAATGATCATTTGGTTATCATGACTTTAAAGGTGATTGCTTTAGCAGAGTTACTGAACATACGGCCTATAATGCTTTGGGGAATGTCTCTTACTTGGTTGGTAACAGGAATATTTTTGCTATCAGTTATTGATTCAGTTCTTAACATGCCAGTCCAATTTAGATTAACCTCTGCTGTGGGGCTACACTGAAATTGCATTACAATATCCACTTGTTACTCACAATTAAGTTCCGTCATGCAGTACCTGGAAGGACACATGCGGGGACGATGCATCAGCGTGGTAGCTGACTAGCACTGTTTCCACCGGAGGTTAGTAAACACAGCGTATGCAGAGGATACTTGTACAACTGAGTTTATGCAAGGTTTGGCAAATATAAATATAAGACAGTGCAATCTAAGGTATAAACAATGTATATTATTATACATGACAACTTTGCACCCGGGTGTAACAAGAACTTTGGTTCTGGAACACTAAAAGATCAAAGAACTTTAGCAAACAATTTCTTGACTTGTGATACAGATGGTCTCTGGTTGGTGGCAGGGGAGTATGGTAAGTGGTAGTTGCTTAGCTTTGCACGACAACAACAGTCTCTGATCTAGTTCCCAGGCAATATAAACTCAGCTGGCTAAAGTTGATGGATGGCTCGACACTCTGTAGGGTGAAACCACAATCCCGGGCTGCGTCCACAAGATCACTCATGGTGAGCACAGGTCTACAGCTCTTCTGCATCCAGAAACTCTATACAGGAAATCTCTTAGGTAAAGTCAGTTAGCGTCTGCAGACCCCCTTAACACTAGAGCACATCCATGACCACTGCTCCATTCATTCGGGAACCTTCAGGGCCCCCTTTCTCATAATGGATGTGGGTGTCAATGGTTGGACCCCCTCTGGTCAGATAATTATCCCCTATTCTGTGGATACGGGATAACTTCATTTTGTAGGACAACTGCTTTAAATGGGTGTCTCTGGGAGATGTTGTAGGTGTTTCAAGTTGGACTGAGCCAAAAGCGTCCTGTAAATGGGGATGCACATGTTGGTAGACATGCAATGAGAGTAGTTGCAAAAAATATACAGTACATGTTTTTAACCCACTCATAAACGACATGCAACTTCTCGACACTTGATTTAAACATATATTACCTCCTACCATTTCAATTCCCATTGATGAGACTTTTAAATCCTCACCCACAAATTTCCCAGAAACACCCACAAAAGTTCAATAAACGCCTACTTTTAATACATTTGCATAACCCTACCCCCTTTGAGGTCCGTTTTGTTGGACCAGCCTACAAAAAACAGGACAGTTGAGAAGTAACACATGGGTTTAAACATCTATTGCTAAATCTGAGTAGTTAATGAGGCATTAAATATAAATTTGTCTTAAGGCCATTTTAGATAGACATTTAGTCTTTAGTTGAAGTGATAGAAAGTGTATGAATAATATTCTAAAACTGACAATACACATTAAATCAGTTGTCCATAAGCACCGATATAACCACCTCATGTCTATGGGGGCTGTCGGACAGTCCAACCAAGGGAGATGCATTTCAACATGCCCGACACTTTGTTTACAGAATAGATGACCAATCTGCAGAGGTGTCCGGCAGGAGGTTATTGCCATATTGGGAATAAACGCAATTACTTTTTCTCCAACTTTTGCACTTGTAATGTGCAGGACAAGAAGGATAATGTCAATACACTGTAAACATTGGTTATAGTTCTATACAAGGCTGTCTCGAAGAGTATAGCAGCCCTTGGATGACAAAGCCATAGTTGACCCTATTAACCAACCTCGACGATCATAGAGCATATTTATCAAAATCACAGTCGGCCTCCAAAAAGCCCAATGAGCCCTATGTACTGTAGATAGTAAGAAGAGCAGATAGATGGAGGAGAGCAATGGCCCACTTACAAGTAGCAATTTGCTCCAGTAGACAAGCTCCAATCAATGAGATTGGCGCTTGCTTACCAGGCCTTCACGCAGGCTCATTCAGACTCTACTAGGTAATGAAGACCATTAAAGGGCTATACTGGTGGAGAAGCGGATTTTCAAAAATTCCAGATATGAAATTGTGTTTCCGCCATGTCAATGCACAGCTGGTTAAGGACTATAAATTGTGCAGCCATTACCTTCTTATCTCGTCTTCCATTTCTGATGTTTCCCCACATCGCTATTTTTCAAGATGGCTCTTGTGTCCCTGCTGAAATGCAGTTTGAAACTTCATTTATCACAATTTCAAGACGATATGCATACTTTTCTTTCCATTTTTTATTTAAAATTCATTGGAGGAATACAAATAGTTAAAAATGTGCATATTCTTTAATTCAGTCTTTTAATATATAATAAGGTCCCAGTTTACACTCATTCTTTCTCCTATCTATAGAATCATCATGTGGGACCGTGGAACCTGTGTTTCAATTTCCATTACTAATAAACCCACAAGCAGGTTTGGAAATGTTGATACCGGATGAGTTATGGTGACTTGTATAGAAATACCATGGCATAAAGTTATGCTGGGCTCAAAGCGTTAGTTGATGGAAGGTGTTAGTAACTCATAAATAACACATATCAAAGGGAAGTGCTGAAACCATTGTGGACAGAATCAGCTGCTTGATCAAGCACAACTGTTGGCTCGGCTGTGACAATGTATAATTAATGATGTGGTGTCAGTATGACATACCCACCTAAAGCATCATGCACAAACATCCAGTGTTGGGATCAACAAGATCTAGTTGCCAATTTCCTAGTAAAGTTAAGGTAAGGTGACCAGATTTCGCCTGGGTCAAAGCGGGACAGAGAGGTGTGGTCAGGGGCGGGGCTTATCACAATGTATGATTTTACCTCTGTTGTTATAAAAAGTACAGGGCTGTTTAAAAAAAGTCAGGGAACAAATTCTGCAGCATTTCCGCATCCAGAAACAGTCATTTGACTGGAAATATTATGCGCACTCCTCCTCACCTTCTCCAAAGGCTTCCTGCTGTCAGCGCACCCCGGCTTCCAGTTCCCAGCAGCCTGTAATGATCTCATCTGACCAGGCCGCTTGGACCCGGAAGCCGGGAAGCGCTGAGTGCAGGAAGCCTTAGGAGGATGTGAGGGGAAGCGTTGTATGGTATAAAATCAGCTATAGATACGCGGCTGATTTCCAGTCAAAATCTGCAGCAGTAGTTTGGATTTTGACTGTTTTTTGGATGCTGCGTAATTTGCTGCGGAAATTTCCATTCCAGACATTCCATGGCGTTACCGCCACATGTAAACATATGCCATGTCAACTTGAGGTTTGCTGCCATGTACAAAGTGGCCCCAGTAGTAATAGTGTTCCCTATATCGGCCCCAATAATAATAGTGACCCCTACAGTGGCCTCAGTAGTAATAGTGACCCCCCATAGTGGCCCCAGTAGTGATAGTATCCCCTATAGTGGCCCCAGTAGTAATAGTGATCCCCACAGTGGCCTCAGTAGTAATAGTAACTCCCACAGTGGCCCTAGTAGTAATAGTATACCCTATAGTGGCCCCAGTAGTAATAGTGACCCCCAGTGGCCTCAGTAGTAACAGTGTCCCCTATATTGACCCCATTAGTATTAGTGACCCCCACAGCGGCCTCAGTAGTAATACTACTACTACTGGGGCACATATAAGGGACACTATTACTAATAGTGTCCCCTATATCTGCCCCAATATTAATAGTGACTCCCACAGTAACCCTCCCTGAGACCGATATACTTACCTCCTCCTTGTTTTCAAAGCACCGCTGATTCTCTGTTCAGCACTGCTGCGGGTGGACATGTGTGCACCCAGACTCCTCCTCTCCTCCTGCGGAACCAAGGAGCAGAGGTCAGAGGAGGAATCTGAGTGCATCCCACAGCAGCACCACTGAGTGATTACCAGCCGGGGAGCTGCGGCACCCCGGCTGGTAATCACCTTAATGGTGACCAGATGTCCCGAAAGCGAGACAAAAGGCTGTCCCGCCTAGGGATCCTGAGTAAAGCGAGAAACAGGGTCCCAAAGTGGACTGTCCTGCCTAAATCGGGACGTCTGGTCACCTTAGCTAAGGAATGCTTTACACAGGCGTATAGTAGCTGAGCAGTCATACCATAGAGCGATTACAGGCAACTGTTGGCCAATGTATACACACGACAGGCCAAGTGAGTGAGAATTTCTCACTTGTTGAAGACAATTGGTTTTCAGCCCATCTAAAAACCAAGTGACTATCAGCCGGTGTAAACAGGCAGTCATTCATCTTTAACTGCCTGTTTACAGTGAATGAGCGGCTGGAAGAGATCTCCAGTGTAATCCACCTTCTGTTGACTGAACGACTACCTCTCCTGTGTGGAAGCACAGAAGCAATAAGTCTTGGAACGACTGTCGGGTGGTTATGCTCCTGACAGTCGTCCTGTGTAAAGTCACCCTTAGGCCTCATGTCCACGGGCAAAAGAAGAATTAAAATCCGCAGCGGATTTTAACTCTTCTCCCACCCGCGGATCCGCACCCCATAGGGATGCATTGACCACCCGCGGGTAGATAAATACCCGCGGATGGTCAATAAAAGGGAATTTTAAAAAAATGGAGAATGAAAAAAAATGCGACATGCTCCATTTTCGTGCAGGTCTCCTGCGGGGACGGCTCCCGCAGGCTTCTATTGAAGCCTATGAAAGCAGTCCGGATCCGCGGGAGACCTAAAGTAAGAATAACTTACCCGCAGCGAACCGGGCACGTCTTCTCTTCTTCGCGGCCGGATCTTCTTGCTTCGGCCCGGCGGATGTGCCCGGCGCATGCGAGCGGCACGCTGCCGGCGTGCCGAGTACATCTGCCGGCCGAAGAAAGAAGATCCGGCCGTGAAGAAAAGAAGACCTGCCCGGTCCTCTGCGGGTAAGTTATTCTTATTAATTCTTCTTTTCAGCACTCATGTCCGCGGGGCAGGAGGGACCCGCTACAGATTCTCCATGTAGAATCCGTAGCGGGCCTGATTTTCCCCGTGGACATGAGGCCTTAGACAGGAGCCTACTATGATTCTGTTGCCAAAGGGCCACAACCAGAATGTCCTTATGTGATTCTTGAGTGTGTCTGATGTCTACACTGGGCAATATTATGACATTATATATATCTTTTCAATCTTAGAAGATATTTTTTGTTATTCTTCTGAGAGAGAAAAAGCTACAGGCCTTTGCCTTGGCATGATGACTGCACCGCACCTGTAGTTAAAGGGTATTCCCATTTTGGAAATGCTATTTAAATGTGTACGAAATTGCAAAACAGTCCATCCACCCATAAGATGTTTATTTCTAGTTTTGCTTGTCTTAATTGGCTGGGTGGAAAAATCACATTTCCTAAAATGCCAGAGTGTCAGAGTGCAGCCAGTCAGCAGGGTGCCTTGATGATGTCACCAAATGTGTCCTCCCTCTTTTATTTGGGCAGCAGTTTCATTGGATTTCGGCATCACATGGGCTAGCCATATATAACATAGGCACAGTGTAACCAGCAGCCATTTTGCAGATGAGCACAGGAAAGATGCATCATGTTTATATGCCTATATAAAATGTGGTTTGTTGTTAGGGGCAGATATTCTGCAGAGGATATACTGCGGCTGGTATGAAGGAAGTAGAGAAAGAAGCTGCATGATGTTTATATGTCTATATAAAATGTGCAAATTAATCACATCCATGTCTGTGCCTTGTCATATGTATGTGTGTGTGTGTATATATATCTTTGGATCATATTAGTTATGCTTGAGGAAGAACCCCAAGAGGTTTGACAGCTCGCTGTAACATCATGCATTTTTTTGGCCATTAAAAGGTATCATGTCTACAAGATTACTTGGTTTCTCTAGCTGGGAACAATCACATTTTATATAAAATGTGGTCTGTTATTATAGGGAGATTTATTTCTGCTGCTATCACCATATATATAGTAGCAAAGCAGACAGACAAACTGCACTTTGGCATGGGGAATATTGCAGTTCTCTGTTTGTGGCCTCAGATGAATTAAATTAAGCTTCACAAAACAGGGATAGTTCACAAAGATAAAAGCTATATTTTGTAGCCTGTTTTCACATATCATGCCGCCCACAGATTGCGACTCAGTTAGATCTCATGAGCACAGTCGTGGCGGACTCTGCTAGCGGAAAATGCAGCGGAGTCCGCAATGGTGCCCCCCGAAACCCTCATACTCCCCTCCCGGATCCGCCGCATTGTTCCCATCCCTTGAGCCGACGCGCATGACGCACCGGCAGTGCAAGATGACACGGGCAGCGGTGGGCGTAAAACGCGGCAGAAATCCAGCCATGGGCATTAGTCCTTAGTTGTCAGTGTTTTTTAGTGAATATAAGCAAAAACAATTCACATCTGGGAAACAGCAAATACACATAGTGCGTGTCAGCGGCCTTAGACGTTGTTCAAAGTTGCAAGTCCAATCACTATGATTTATTTGCTACCTGTGGTTTTCTTCCAAACTACAAAGTTAGCTGAAAAGATACATAAAACTACACTAAAAAGTAAATAAATAAAAGGGAACCATGAAGAAAGCATGGGGTAGGGGACGCGTTAGTAGTGGTGGAGGTGGCAGAGGATGGGCCAAGTTGGCACTTCAAGGGGCCCCCACTGAAGTAACAACTCCATGTTCTTGAAGAGGAAAGCCTGCTGCCATTCCTTTGAAGGGGTTCTGTCCATGTGTTACATGTGCAGCATGCAGAACAGGTCGTAGAGTGGAAGACACAACATGACTCAAGCACAACCACCCAGTCCTCCAAGCTGCAGGCTCACGGCAGTCAGTCTGCACCAGTGGGCCATCAGCATCCCCCCAGTCTGAGGAGCTATTTGATCATTCAGTGTCATAGACAGGAAGGGAGAGTTATCATAGCTGCTCTTAGAGGGAAGAGGAAGAGGCAGACGTTGTGGGGCAGCACCCTGCTAAGACTTGTAGTAGGGTGTCGCAGAAAAACCAAAGGTTCATACCATCACCACCAGCTACTACTAGTCACAGCAGCACCAACATCAGGCCCACAACTAGGTCCGCTCATAGGACTTGTGCAGCCTGGGCATTCTTTGAATCCACTCCTGATGACAGAAGAGCGGTCATCTGTAAGATCTGCATTTAAAATGCAGCAAGAACGTAAACAACCTCAACACAACGTGTATGAACAGTCACAGGAACTCCCATCACCGACTGACTTGGTGAGACCACCTGAGCCAGAGAGCAAAGAGTCAGCCTCACCCTGCTCCCTCTTCCGCTACTGTAGCTGCCTCTTCCTCCATCTCCCTCCTCTCTGTTCATGCAGTAGCCTCTGAGCACAGAGAGGCAGTTTTGTATAAGACCAGTAGCACAACTACTTCAGGCCTCTCCTCTACAATTGACCACCGGGCTAAAGATTCAGAGCCAGGGGAGCGAAACAGAGAGCAAAAGTTTAGTGCCACCATCACCACAACCTTCACCGACATTGACATCTACCTGATATTCCAGCATGTCTTAGGTCAGCATCCCTCCATTCCCCAGCTATGGGAACGTAAATAAAATACCACTGCAAGAGTCTGAAGGCAAATATTGTACAGCCTCTTGCAATGGAAATACTGTCCTTCAGGCTAGTGGACACAGACACCTTCCACGATGTTAACCCACAGTATCAGATGCCTAGATCCAATTACTTGGTCCAAAAAGCCATCCATGCCCTGCACTGCCATGTAAGCGATGACGTGTCTCTAGCATTGCAGAATGCTGTCAGTGGCAGGGTGCACTTAACCATGGGCGTGTGGTACAGCATACATGGCCAGGAGCTGCATTGGGTACCTTCTGGAGAGCAAATGAGTCACCTGATTTTTACTTTCACTGAGTCAGATCCGCCATCCCGACTCACGATGATGTAGGTGAAATCGGCCCGATCCCGATGCAAACCAATTATTTCACTTATCGCTCAGCAGTATCTATTTCCAAAGTGCTTCGTTCTCCAGATATTGCAGCTGTTGATTTCTCTGCCCTTTGTGCCAAAAGCTATTGGGCATGCGCTCCTGAGATTCCTGCCAACAGATTTAAATGAAAGAAGGAAGAAGTGCCGGCCTCCTCTGCTATTTCTTTTCATAGAAGAGCTGGTCAGATTTCCTGGCAGCAAATAGTAAACAACCAGAGGAATCAATATCTGCAATATCTGGAGAACGGAGCATTTGGAACTAAACATCTTAAGGGTGGGTGCATCGCTTTGCGATTCGGAACACACTGAAATAGGATTCACTAGATAGGAATACCCCTTTAAGGCCTCATGTCCACGGGGAAAATCAGATCCGCTGCAGATTCTCCATGTAGAATCTGCAGCGGGTCCCTCCTGCCCCGCGGACATGAGCGCTGAAAATAGCAATTTAAAAGCATTTACCCATCCGTTGCGGGCGGGGAAAGCCTTCTCTTCCTCACGGCCGGATCTCCATTTTCGGCCGGCGGATGAATTCGTCACGCCGGCGGCACGTTGCCGACGTGCCGCGCGCATGCGCCGGGCACATCCGCCGAGCCGAAGCAAGAAAGATCCGGCCGTGAGGAAGAGAAGACCTTCCGCGCCCGCTCCGGGTGAGTAATTCTTTTAAATTCCTATTTTTGGTCTCCCGCGGATCCGGACGGCTTCCATAGGCTTCAATAGAAGCCCGCGGGAGACCCGCACGAAAATGGAGCATGGTCCAGATTTTTTCATGCTCCATTTTTTTTAAAATCTCTTTTATTGACCATCCGCGGGTATTTATCTACCCCGCGGGTGGTCAATGCATCCCTATGGGGTGCGGATCCGCGGGCAGAAGAAGAGTTAAAATCCACTGCGGATTTTAATTCTTATTTTGCCCGTGGACATGAGGCCTAAGACTTTACTCATCAGTCGAATAAATCATATAAATGGCTAATTGCGTGCAAAGAGAAACAAAACTGGGTTTAACTTCTGTTTTTCTGTATATCAGGGGCGTAACTATAGAGGGTGCAGGGGATGCGGTTGCACCCGGGCCCAGGAGCCCTAGGGGGCCCATAAGGCCTCTGTTCGCCATATAGAGAGCCCAGTACTATGAATAAAGCATTATAGTCGGGGGCCCTGTTACTGGTTTTTGCATTGGGGCCCAGAAGCTTCAAGTTATGTCTCTGTGCAGCATGGTTTAGGTATGGGTACGGGTATAGAAACAGATAGAGAGGGCCCCAGCTCACCTTTTGCATCAGGGCCCCTGAGTCTTTAGTTACGCCCCCTGCTGTATATAATAATAAACACTCTGGGTCGGCTACACCGACCGGATTTGCATTGTGGAATTCAGAGCAGGCGTCTATGGAAAAGTGCTTTTTCCTGCACATGAGCGGAAATCAAGTGCATGAGCACACTGGCCCAGAAAACAGCTGGTCAGTGGAGGTCCTGGACAGTGGAGCCTAACCAATCTACTACTGATAGCCTATCCTGCAGATATGTGTATCAATAGTTTGCAACTGGCCAACCTCTTTGAGTGCCTATGTAATAATAGTAGGACTGAGAGAATCCAAAAATGAATTGCTTTAGCAAAGAAGGTACGGCAGTGCTGCCCAACCAGACTAATGCCTTGCTGGATGCAGGCATGAAGTAACAGTATAGGATCCCCAAAATAACTGGCAGAATGGCAGAAACTTGCTAAGTGCTAATAAGACACAGCAAGGCAAAGCAATTCTGACCAACTTCTCACAAATTGTAAAATCAGCAAATGTAAGTGCATAAGCTAAGTACATAAGTGCAGTAGCACAAAGAACAGCTGATCGGTGGGGATCCCTGACAATAAACCTCCGCCGCCGATCTGCTACTGATAGCTTATCCTGAAGATAGATTAATAGTTATCAACTGGACAACCCCTTTCATACTCCGTACACGGAACATACATATCATATAAGAGGGGTGTAAAAATAAAAGTGAAATACAGTTGCAAAAAAAGTTAATTGAAATTTTGGAATTATCTGGATTTCTGCATTGATTACTAAGAAAATGTGGTCTGATTGTCATCTAAGTCATAATTATAGACAAACACAATCTAAATAAACCAATAACACATAAATAGTTCTACCGTTCATGTCTTCCATTGAGTACATTGAATAAACATCCATAGTGCAGGGAGAAAAAATAAGTGAACCCCTGTGTTGAAGGACCACTCTGGTGTAATTCTTTTTCATTCGTTGTGCAATTAGTCCCCCGGTAGATACAAGTCGGCTAGCATTACCTCGGTTAGTTATTCCCTTCTATCTGAAACTTCCCGGAGTTCTTCTCCTCAGGTGGGTCATGTGATCTCATTCTGACCACCTGAGGATTACGTGGCTTTATGTTCTCTCAACAAGTCAGTTTTGCAGTCAGCGTAATTCCTGTGTGATGATATTACATGAACTCTACTGCAAAAATAGGTGGGGGAAGGAAGCAGTAACTTCTATGAGTTACTATGACCTGAGGCTCCAATCACAGTCATAATGAAGGAGATGACAGCTCATCCTCCTGATTGTATAATTATAGTCTGTAGTTTATTTAGGTGAATACAGAATACTGATAGTAATGGAATTTGCCTCCCAGAGATGGTACTAGCTCTAGCTGGTCATATGTTGTTGTGCTAATGCATCATGGTAGTGTTAGCAGAGCAAATAGAGAATGAGCTGGGAGACATCTTAGTATCAAGATGGTACCTGGTAAGTATCAGACAACAGACTGCACTGCATGAAAGTGACTACAAACATAGGAGACCTCCAGAGTGTGACAACCAGGTGAGGGAGTCCAGGTGGAAACATGAGTTTTTGTCGGTGTGACCCTATGATGACTTTCTAAGAACTAATTGGCAAAATGTCTTTCAATTACAGAGATTAGATTAGAAGTGTGTGCTTCACATGTGCTTTTCCCATTAAGTAAAGGCTCACAATGCTTGGTTACTGACAAATTGGTTGGTTCTGCTCAAGAAAGACAGGTATCAGAGATCATAAAAAAGGATGCCCTTATTTTATTTACACTGTAGGGCCCCCTTCCTCTATGTATGTCCCTGCAAAGATGGCAATATATGTGTACTGTACAAACCCCATGGCTTATATGATTTTAAAAAACCTCTACTTTACAAAAGAATCCTACACTGTATACACCAGAGAAGTCTATGCCAGCCTTTGGCTATTCCTAAAAAAAAAAGAGCAATGTAACCTTGACAATACTTTGACTTGATATTGTCAGAGGCTCTCAGTTGGCAGTTCAGACTGAAAGCTTCTACAGTTTCTGAGTCAGTCAAATGAGACCTGTGTTACAGCCTATGAAATAGAAAAAGGAAAATCACTGGGGATCTGCGGTACAAAGCTCACGGTATTACAGAGATGCAGATACTGAGAGCAGCAGCTTGTGTTTTGTCATTAGGGCTTTACAAACATATCACAGAATCCAGGCACAAAGAGGAACAATACGGATGACTAATGATAAGGCATATCTGTAAGACATATTAGCATGTACACGGGCAGCAGATAGAAATGTATCCTGTTGTATGCAATAATAAAGCCATCAAAGATCATGCCTATTCTATGACATTGCACAAATGCACTGGGTAAAAGGAACAGAAAAAGAGGAAAATAAATAAAGTATAGTGTAGTTGTACTACTAGTACGGTGTTTACTAATATACAATAGAAATTCTGCCAAAATAAAACAAAACACATGCACTAATTTACTAATATGGTACGTATATGTTACAATGTATAGTCTCAGGGTATGTTCACACACTGCCAATCTACAGTGTAAGGCTGGGTTCACACGGGACGTTTTCCCGTTGGAAATCCCGCGGTTTGGCCGCGGCTGCTTTGAAGCGGCCCGGCCGCTCGCTCTTCCGCTGCGGCCGGCGCTCCCATAGAGCTGCTGTAACAGGAGAGGCAGAGAATATGGAAACCGCTTACAGAGTGCCTATAGCCTCACCCCACAGCTACGAAAACAGTCCAGCATCCCAGTTAGTACAGAAGCTCAATACCTAACAACAGGACTGCAGAGGATCTGGAAGGGAGACCATCTATAAAACCCTCAAAATAATACAACTAAGACTTCAAATATCTGGGTTAAAATATCAGTTCCTTCCTGGAAGGCCTTCAAAATCTTGACCTACCATCCATGGGCACCTTTGAGATGTAGAACTCCAGTTTGTTGTCTCTATCAGGACTTCTATAGATGAGATGAATCTCTAAACACTTTGACATGGTCAGAATTCTTAGGGCCTATTACTAATGAGTGGTTGGCAGGCTCAGTGGAGTAATACTAATCTTTCAAGTCAATGTTTTTATTTCATGCAGTGTCCAGCACCAACCTTGCTGGAAGAAGCTTTGTACCATGAAAATCATTCACAGAATATGGAGATCACAGCAGAGTAGATCTAATCCAATATTTCCAACACAGATTCCCCTGTATTGGCATCAGAAAAATCCCTCAGTAGGACCTCCGACACATTAGCATATTTGGGTGCGTGTGCTGTTCATATTAATTCATAGACAGCACATCGACCTATGGGGCTATGCAAACTGCCATTTTTTTCCCCAAGGATGGACCTATGGTTCGTATAAAAAGACTCCTTGCATGTCCTGTTCTTGTCCTTATTAGGTTCTCTGATGAGTCAGTCTCGGGAAGCTATGAAACCTTGGCTACTGGATGGTGATAGCTGGAGAACCTTATGTAGCAAAGCAAGCGTTGTCTCCACTTCCTTTTAAATACAGTTGAGCATTTCTAGAGAATTTCTTTTATGCTTGTGGTAGAAATTATATTACTGCTTCAATTAGAAAAAGTTGTTTCATGTAGTGTCCTTAGATAACACAGCTATAGAAGAAACTAATGACTCATATATAAAAAATGAGTTCATTAAATTGAATCCGTTAGCAGTTGTAACACTGCAAAATTGCTAACAAAGCTAGGTAGGTGACCAGGAAACCAGTGTAGACATACAGTATGTGGATATTCCTAATAGGAGCATGGCTGAGGAAAAGACGTTTTAGTTTGTCTCGTGCCATCATGTCAAGTGTCCACTGGGCCCTCAGCAGTAAACACTTCCCAAACTCTGCCCTCTGCTCTTGAGTGCAGAAGTGAATATGGAAAAAAAGGCAATGCAGCAGAACCACAGTAGTGATTAAAGGGGTTGTCCAGTTGGAAACTATTGATGGCCCAATCCGCTGCCCGGAATCCTACAGGATAGCTGTCTTCCAGGTCAGTGTGCTTGTGCACTGAGCTGATTTCTGCTGAAAAACAGAGAGATCTGTTTCCCATTGCACTTTGACAGGTTTGGTATTGCAAGCCAAGTTGCCATTGAAGCAAATAAGAACTTTGCCTGTAATACCAAGTCTGACCAGTGAAGTGAGAACGGAGCTGTCTGCTTCCTGCAGAAATCACTTTAGTGCATGAGCACCCTGGGCTAGAAAACAGCTGAGCAGTGGAGGTCCAACGAATCTACAATTCATGGCCTATCTTGCGGATAGGTGCACCCATAGTTTGCAATTTGACAACCCTTTTAAGCGCCTACGTAATAATGGTATGTCTAAGAGTGCCCAAAAATGAATTCCTTCAGTAAAGAAAGTACGGAGGTACTGCCCAACCAGACTAACGCCTTGCCGGATGCAGGCGTGATGTAACACAGAACAGGATCCCAAATATGGCTGGTAAATTGGTGGAAACTTGCAAAGTGCAAATTAGAAGCAACGCGGCAAAGGAATTATGACCAACTTCTCATTTATTGTAAAATCAGCCAATATAAGTGTGTTTCGAGGTACAAGACCTCTTCCTCAGTACACACAGAATAGCTATAGCAGAAAGCCAAATGCAGCTGTGTTGAAGTATAAGAGATATGCACCACTTAGAAGGAAGCCATGTGCAGTGAGTAGGATGAGAAGAACGGATCCTACTCTGTTGTTGATGGCTCTATCGGTCTCCTGGATAGATGAATCCAAAATAGACCTCACATGGTTTTTCTTCATTTTGGAGCTGATAATCAGTGCAACATCCAACAAGAAGTATCTGGTAGTGCCGTATGGCTAGGGCAACTCAGTGACTTCTGGTTGCAGTAAACACAGGTTGAAAGACTGTTTCTGTAATAGGGAAACATTGAGCTTGTGTGACACCGAGATTATAATGCAATTATCTCCATTAAGTTATTAAACAGTTAAAAGTTTTTGGTACAGATGTGTCTCATTCTTATTTGAAGGGATTACCACATTTTATAGCTGGCTGAGGCCTTAAATGACGTAAAGGGACATGTTGGCTACTATATGAATATTTCTGCCTGAGTTTAAGATTTTTTTGTGTATTAATCCAAGTAGGTACAGAAGTTACAGAGATGAGACTATGGTTGTAGCAAAAGTAACACGCACAGTGGGAAAAGAGAAAGTATAGGAGAGAGGTATGTGGATATACTAGTAAACACACTTGGGTGACCTGAAGCTTCAGGTCCGTAACGCCACATAGCTGGAGATGTTTCCGATGCCCAAATTTCAATAAGAGCAGCTTTGCACCAGTCTACTTATTGATTGTTTCCATGTAACAAATTATGGAAAAATTTTTCCTCCAGAAGGTAAAATACTTTTACATACCAGCCAAATCCAAAACTTTTCCAAAAGTAAAGACACCTATCTGTAGAGAACGTCTGTTGTAGGGCTTTTGCCCCTCATCCGTACATAGTAGAGTACTGGTTGGCAAACCATTGCCTGAAAAACAAGTCTCCATACTACCTACATCTCTTCAATCGCAATCAGTATCCTCCCACTGTAGTGGTTTCAGGCACTGGGTTGGAGCCTCAGGTGTAATAGCTGGAGAGTAGTTAGGGATGAGCCAGGGCTCAGCAATGGGAGGTCTTGATTTGCAGTACAGAGGGATGAGGCGGGTAACCTAGTCATAAGGGAAGCCAGGGATCAGCAACAGGAGGTCTCAATTTGCAGTACAGAGGGATGAGGCAGGTAACATAGTCAGAAGGGAAGCCAGAAGTTGGTATCAGGAGGTCTTGTAGCAATAGCAGAGGAGCAGGAATAAGTGGAAATTGATCAATTTATGCTGTGGAGCAGCAAGGAGGGAGTGGCAGGCCATATGGGACAGCACATGGAGAGGATGGCTGTGTGCTATCTGATGTGAGTTGTGTACCAGAATGTCGGGCGAACTTTAAGGCCTTATGCACACAGGGGCGTGGCGGGCTCCGCAAGCAGAATACCTCAGCGGAGTCCATCACGGCACCCCCCCAAAGACCCCATACTCACCTCCAGATCCGCTGCTTGAAGTCCCGCATGACGCTGCAGAGCGCATGCGCAGTAAAGCGCATAACATGCCGGTAGTGTCATATAACGTGCCAGCAGTGTCACATGACGCGCCAGCAGTGCCACATGATGTGCCAGCAGTGTCACATGACCCGCCGGCTGCATCATATGATGCGGCTGGCGGTGGGCGGGGTGCGTATTCACGCTATACTTCCGCTGTGTTACAGCGGAAGTATAGCATAATGGGCGGCTTTCATTGACTACAATGGTAGCTGTCCACGCATATACCCACAGCAAATAGGACATGCTGCGAGTAATTCCGTGGTGGAATTCCACAGCATGTACATTGAGCTATAAGGTTCAATAGAACCTAATAGCTGCAGTGAAACGCCGCAGAAATCCGGCCATGTGCATTAGGCCTAAATTCGTTATTGTGCAGGCAGCCTAACACCTTAGTAATGGGCAATGTAGTTATACCTTTAACTAAAGCTTTAAAAATGCAAACTCAAGATAAACCGCTGATGTATTCTTCCAACTCAATTGCTAAGTTCTCCTATGAGCCTTTCCATTAGCTGGTATGAGATCAGAATAATCAATCTGTTACTTAGTTGTTTATGCTGTGTAAAAATAGATTTCTCATAAGTCCTGTTTTTCTGCATAAAAGTACCTTTAACTGTCGCGGATGGTGGGGATGCAAAACAGGATTCAAGATAGGACGGAGCAGATGGAATGAACAAAATGAACAATACAATAATTTCGAACAAAGGAATGAAAGTGAAGAAGGTTATGATAATAACTCAGCAATTAAACTGTTCCCTTTAAATACTGTGTCGCTAGCGACGGTTAACTATATCCTAGGAGTAATCAAAAAAGGGATCAAAACACCAAAAAAACACAACAGAACAAAACGTAAAATATCATATTCTTCAATTTATTTACAGCAAACATCTGTCCACAGGGGAATAAACCAAAAAAAGAAGTCTATAAATGCAAAGTTTTTCTTGACTCTCTCTCTCTCTCTCTCTCTCTCTGTAAACTCTCTCAGTTTATACAAATCTGGCATCAAAATTGCACCTTGAGTTTAATATGCGGTCAACAGAAAATATCATTGTTCGCTATTTCCTGCTTTTGTAGCACGTTTAGAATATATTTTGTGCACAGCATATAACGGGCTGGCAACCTGCAAGCTGCTGTGAAACTTGAACCACTACAGGCGTAGCAAAGCGTATCTTTTTCAGATAGCTGTTGACCAAACATCTCCTGATCCCCCTATACATGCCTAGCTCTGTGTATGTGTTCCAAATGTAAAGAGAGATGAAAGCCACTGCTAAAGGAGCTTATGTAAGGCAAGTGCGGTTTATCACTGTTTAATGATTGTATGATGTTGTTTTCTTTGTAATTGTACTTTAATAGGAAGAGGAAATGGAGGGACAAAGTTGAACAGGAAGAAGAGACAGGAAGTAGTTGTGAGAGGTGCTTGGCGCAGGACAGAGGTTGAAGCAGGAGTCTCTCCTTGTCCACTATAGTGTCACAGATACAGTCCTAAGGACGGTTCCCTCCGGAAAAAAGAGTCAGAGCCATTGAGAGGCTTTCAGAGTGTGTAGAGAGCAGCTAAGTTGTGGACAGAGAAATAAAGAAGCCTTCTGGTTTGTTCAATTTAGTAATTGTCCTATGGGCAGTTTTCCTTTGGTGAACAGGGAAAGGAGTGCTGAATAGTGAGGTCAGTGCCAATTGGTTCTTTTGATCCCTCCGTTTCAATGACATTGAACCCACGGCAGCAGACGTAGAAGGGAGTCATCCTTGGTCATCTAGGCATAGAGTTGTTACAGGTATCCCGCACTAATAGACCTAAAGACTGCTTAGGAAGACAATTATTGTTTATCGCTGATTCTGGTCAACCGGGCTAGGATTAACAACTGTTCATATGGACTCTTCAACTCGGTTGACAGACTAAGATACCCCAGATTACCTTGTCACAAGTCACCCTTTACCTGTTTTACAGTTAATAGAGTGCTTTTTTTTCAGCAATGGTGACTCCTGTACACCATGCCTGTCAGGTTGTCATCGACCCAGAAAACTCTAAAAGCCCAAACTTGCTGCCCATGGTTCCTTACACTTATCTCCAAAAGGATCAGACAGTTAAAATCCAATTGCTCTATTATCTCCCAACATCTGTCATCAAGGGAGAGTCAAGATGACCATATATATTATATATCGTCTGATCCCGCTGTAATCATGGAGATTGGCCAGTCTACATCTAACGTTGGGAGATAAGCCGCTGCCAGAGGTATCCAGCAGGGACTTTCTACCCTCTCTGCATTCAGAACACATGCATGCTTGGCTTCAGAACAGATAGCTATTGGCCAATCAAGCACTTGTACAGCAGTGATCTCTAACGTATAGGCAGCATTATAGACTCTTTAGCTCTCCTATATCTGTAGAACTGCCCTTGAAACATTTGACTGATGTTGGCCATAGATCTAACCATTAGCGTTCATGATCAAAACCATTTCACAACTGTTAGCGATAATAGTTTTATTTCTGGTACCAAATGTTGATGATACTGGCATATAACTCTTCACATATTCCCCTATGGCAGAAATACACTAAATCAGGTCAAAAGTGTAAAAACATCTCTTTTCTTTCTTTGCTGTCACAGCCGGCATGCAAAAGACTGATCCCTCATACAGAACTGCAGCAGTGCCCTCTGTCTAATAATTCATCAATATTAACAGTTACTGGCGAAAGGCATGACTATGTAAGAGGTTAAGGGAACTGTGTGACTCATATATGAAGCATCCAATGTGTATTAGTAAGCCGGGGGATCATGTGATGGCCAGGAAGAACACGCTATGTAATTTTCCATCTTCAACAGTAACCTGTGGTTACTGGATGATGCCTGGAAACTGAGGATTTCAAGTGTACCTCCAATATAACGTGCGTGAATTAAAGGACAATCTCTATCTATGAATATGGCTACTGAGACCCCCAACAGCTGATTTTGCTGGAGAAGCCGCCTTCATTGCTCACCTTTCTTAATGGTCCTTCTATGATGGTATCAGGGGCGTAACTAAGGGCTCCGGGGCCCGAGTGCAAAAGTTCAGCTCTATCTGTACCCATACCTAGAGGTGTAAACCTGAAGATTCAGGGCCCAAATGCAAAATCTGTAACAAGTTCCCTCACCTATAATGCTTTATTCTCGTGTGGCACAGAGTGTAAGCTCTCGCCTACGACCTGAAGGAAGGAAGTTCGATCCCCGCATGCGTCAGGTAGCCGGCTCAAGGTTGACTCAGCCTTCCATTCTTCCGAGGTCGGTAAAATGAGAACCCAGCTTGGTGAGGGGTAATAATTACCTGAAAGTGCTGCGGAATAAGTTGGCGCTATACAAATACCAAGATTTATTTATTTATTTTATTCATACTACTAGGTTCCCTATATGGAGATGATAGGCCTTATGGGCCCCCTAAGGGTCCTGGGCCCGGGTGCAACCGCATCCCCTATAGTTACACCCTTGGATGGTATCCACTCCAGCCAAGAAGAGGAGAGTTGGGCATGTCAATGGCTGTCTGCATAAAGCTACGTTCACATGACAGATTGTCATGTGGATTTCAACGTGGAGCATTTGCAAATTCTGCTCCGAAATCTGCGTGCAATCAGCTCACAGACGCCTCGCATTGACAACATTGAAGAAACCAGAAAGCATTTTATATAAAAAGTGATAGGTCACACACTTGATGCAGATTCGGCATGACTTCAGAAATCTATGTGGAATCTAAGTTATTCCTGCATGTTAAAAAATGGAAATCCGCCTAAAACAATCCATGGATACGGGTACATCTACACCACTGATTTCCATGTGTAATGCACTGCAAGATGCACAGAAATCACCCATGAAAAGAATCTATTATTTTAAATGGGTCTCTTCACATGTGCACTCCGTCTCTCACAGCGATGCTACAAGATAGAAGAATTGCAACATGTCCTATTTTTGGATGATTCTGCTCAAAAATTGCTCATTGTTCCCTATGGGAGCAAAAAAAAAAGAAAATGTAGTGTACTCGCATGTCAATGCAAGTTTCATGAATTTGCCAACACCCAGAAATATAATAACTGACAATATTCATATAGACATAGCAAACAATACAAATATCTAAAAACATTCAAATTGAAGGAAAGAATAATAATGTGAGACTCACCACAGCACTTAACAAACAGTCAATAATAAGACATACAAATAATGGATGCCATACAATGGCAGAGGGAAATGAATCAATAGAGCCAATGTATGAAATCATCAATAATAAAGCAACCGTACAAATAATTAATATTGCACAACAGACAAAATGAACACAAAATATACCAAAATGTTCATATATAAAGGACAATGCCATTACAGTGAAAAGGGTCTGAAGTGAAGTGTCCATCCAAAGGCCATTAGGTATTGTAGGGAAAAGATCCCACTAGGGGAAACTAGCAATGTGATATCTAACCATGAAAGAGAAGAAGTACTTAGATATGAAATCTATAGGGAATCGAAAGAATATAAAATCCTCAGAGCTATATAGATGCATTGAATATAAGGTGCTGTGAGAAGCTAAGCCCCCAAGCCTAATATCTCTTCATATATAAGGCACATCTCTGTCCATGCCCCTCACATAAACTAGCCAACTAGGAGATGGAGTAGATTTTTGGTATAATTTGCTAGCTTCTGGCATACAAATATTCTAGTTGAGTGACCACGCCTCCTCTGGCAAGCCACGCCCCTTTCCAGTAAGTGAAGTGTAATGGAAATTATTTGATTGTAAGGTATTATAATAATTGTATGAATTTAAAATGCGCAATGCGAGACACCATTGAAATATACCAGGTGAAGTTACTTCACAAACTAGGGACATATGTCTAGATGAGATAAGAATATCAAGAAGCTTCCACATGTTAGCTGAAGGGGCCCTAGGAATATCAAGATACTAAGGGAGGGGTTGACTCCTCACACTAGGAATAAAAGAATAATGTTCAAATATGTGGATGTGTATATATATATATATATATACACATGTATGTATATGTATATATGTGCATATGTATGTGTATGTATATATGAAGGTGCACATGTATGTATGTGTGCCTATATGTATGTAAATGTGGGTATATAAGTAATATTTAATATTACGCCACAGAGTCATATGAAAAGGACTACACAAAATGGCCGACCACATGCTTAGCTAAAGTACAAGGAACACATATGGTGAGATAAGATAAGGACTTCGAGCTACTTGGGCCTCTCAGCACTCCGTCAAGAGATATTCACTGCTGACTTGGAAGTTTCTGGAAGGTATGCAAATGAAGAATCAGAATGTATCCAGTAAATGCCATGTAATGTCTGAGAAGTAACCAATCAGAGGTCAGATTGAGAACTGTGCAAAGAACTATGATATTTCTTGTATTAATGAGGTGTAACCAATGGACACGAAGAAGGGTTAAGTTGACCTATGAGAAATGTTGGATTGGAAACTAACCAATAAACTGCATAGTTAATTGTCCAATGATGTTGCGACACCCCAATGTAAGGGGGCTATAAATAAAGAAGCCCGACATCGATTTGTTGGGAATTCTTTGATGAATCCATAACTGTGTGGGCTCTGTCATTTAATTCCTCCGTCATATGACGTACTGAACTCTAGGTGTGGCAGCCCTACTGCACGGGTCACCTAGACTTCGGTCGCAGGGTACACTCTGCTGTCCCTCATCAGGCTATCGCCGTAGCATGGGTCATATGACGTCATTCACAAGGTACACTCCGCTTTCCCTAGACAGCCATATATTTTTGCCGCAACATGAAGTAAGGAGGCATAAATGACAAAAAGTCTCAAAATGTTTGTGCCAGTGTAAGCGGGTAGCTGTGATGTTCAGGTGCTGGTTCAGAGCCCCGCGTTGTGACACGAGTGGACAGAAGGCGTAGTCAGTAAAGCTAGTAGTCGTAATAGTAGGTATCTGTACAAAGTAGCAGGCTGGTTGCATAGTCAGAGAAAGAGCAGGGGTTGGTAACGGTAGGTATCAGTTTGGTTGCAGAGGAGTAGGCAGGGGGTGAAGCTTGACCATGAGCTGCAAGGCACAATAATCATGCACTGAGGGAGGGGCAGGTTTTTATTAAAAAAAAGCCCAATCAGTGCAGGGTGGAGCTAATCAGGAGCTAGATTGCAGGAACCAGAATCTGGGCAAGGTTAAGCAGGAAAGCTGTCCAGCAGGCTGAATAGCTCACTAGGTAGAGATGCCGGCTGGAGCACAGGAGTTCCCAAGTTCAACCCTTTTTTAATCAAATGTTGTTATTGACCATTTTACACTATAAATCACACGTAAAACATATCTACTTTCTCCCCCCAAGGTCTCTCTCACAGTAACTGTTCCAACATCCAAGTTCAAACCCTAACAGTAGCATTGCCTTTTTTCTCCCTTACACCCAACAAAGGCTATACTGCTGTGAGTTCATGAGTTCCTACCCTCTTTGGTGTGGTATCTGGTCAGGGTTGAGAGAGAAGACTGGCGCTTGACAGTGTTACAGCTCTGTGTAACAAGCTCCCCTGTGCCGGCTAGTGTAGAGAACTAGAAAGTTAAGTATATTAAAAAGTTTATCGTTTTTCTATTTAAGGTTATTTGGAGCTTTTTTGCCATTTAGCAATGATTTATTTTGTAAAGATGGTATCCTATGGCAGTGCCATGATAAAAGGAAAGAAATCACTGAGCTATATATCTTAACCCAAATTTACTGCTAGTGTTTTGTCTATCGTGATTTGATACATAAGATTTTATACTTGTGTTGGCAGTGAGTATGGATGAAATAGCTGACCTGAGCAGATATGTCTATAGACTTTAGGACACAGGCCTGCAATCTTTGGCTCTCCAGCAGCTCAGGAGCTATAACTTTCAGCATGTCCTGATAGCCTATCAAGGAACAGTCAGAGTTATACCCCTACATACTCATTGCTAAAGGGGTTTTCAAACTCTAAACTATTGATGACGTATACTCAGGATACACCCCCCCCCCCCCCCACACACACACACACACCAATCAGCTGATTGCATGGGCCGCTGGGCTAGTTAACAAAACTGTTATATACCAGAAACAAACCGTGTTGTAAATTGCAATAGCATTACAGGCAATGTTCCCATTCACTTGAATGGGAACTGTGTCTGCAATACCATTCTGAGCTGCAGCACATTATACGAAGCTGTGAATTATGCCTGTCCATTATCGATGCGGAATACAAACAAAAACTATGGAGGTCTGAACACAGGGGCAGTCAGGGCAACATTTATGCGGGGGACTAAGGGTTGCTAGATGCAGGACTAGACAAGTAACAGAAGAAAACACAAAGTATAAAACAGAGCAGAACCCTCTGAACCTCCCCAACTGGACCTGACATGAAGCGGAGCACTTACCCTGAGAAGGGCAACCCCATTGCTTGCACGTGGCAAGATCCAAAGTCAGAGAGGAACCAGGGGACTGGACCAGAGACTACAGAAGGGCTAGAAGCATAGGGCAGGGCACTGATGAACAGACAATCTGACAACTGACAATAGACAGGAATACAGAGAGTATAAAACAGACAATCAGACAGGTATGCTGAGAGTTTTGGCAGGGCCAAAATACAAGGAGTATAACTACCATATATCATAAAAAAGTTGCAGACTGGCTAAGTGGGCTGTCAATCAACCCAACCAGACCATCAGCTAAACAACTGTAATGACATTAGTGATTAGTTGGCTGGGCTGTCAATCACCAGCCAGTCCTACAGCTAAACAGCAGCAGGGAGATGTTTAACCCTTGATGACCAACTGAAACATATATGCACAGTTCGGTGTATGTATATATATGCAACAGCAGGCGCACTACATGATCCGGAGCTGATGTAGTGACATCACCCCAGACACGATCTCGGAAGAAACAGGCGCCAGCAGCGCCGTGAGACTGTGTGCTTCTAGTGCATGTCATCTCTATTCACTAGTGCACTAGCCATGGTGAACAGTAGGGGTCCTAGGCTATGTTGTAACTATAGAGGATGCAGGAGATGCGGTTTCACCTGGGCCCAGGAGCCTTAGTGGGTCCATAAGGCCTCTCTTCTCCATATAGGGAGCCCAGTACTATGAATAAAGCATTATAGTTGGGGGCCCTGTTACAAGTTTTGCATTGGGGCCCGGGAGCTTCAAGTTACGTCTCTGGTCCTAGGCAGTGAACCCCCATGATCAACTGTTGAAGAGCTATCCTGAGTATACATTATCAATACTTAAAGGGGTTGTCCCGCGAAAGCAAGTGGGGTATACACTTCTGTATGGCCATATTAATGCACTTTGTAATGTACATTGTGCATTAATTATGAGCCATACAGAAGTTATCAGAAGTTATTCACTTACCTGCTCCGTTGCTAGCGTCCTCGTCTCCATGGTGCCGTCTAATTTTCAGCGTCTAATCGCCGGATTAGACGCGCTTGCGCAGTCCTGTCTTCTTCTTTTCTGAATGGGGCCGCTCGTGCCGGAGAGCGGCTCCTTGTAGCTCCGCCCCGTCACGTGCCGATTCCAGCCAATCAGGAGGCTGGAATCGGCAATGGACCGCACAGAAGACCTGCGGTCCACCGAGGGAGAAGATCCCGGCGGCCATCTTCACCAGGTAAGTAAGAAGTCACCGGAGCGCGGGGATTCAGGTAAGCACTATCCCGTTTTCTTTTTTAACCCCTGCATCGGGTTTGTCTCGCGCCGAATGGGGGGGCTATTGAAAAAAAAAAAACCCGTTTCGGCGCGGGACAACCCCTTTAAAAGCCGGAAGACCCCATTAATGGTACCATTATAATAAACGTATTTGTCAATTTAATTCTTGTAACAGACCAAATATGTAAAATATCCCCATAGGAAACTAGCGTGTTGGGTCCCATTTGATGGACATGTCACTCTAATTTGTATTATTAGTAGGCAATTGTATCACTATCACAGCTACAAAAAGATTGATACCAGATAATCCCAAGAGACAAAGTATCTGAACATTTCCTTCCAGGCCATTTAAAAAGAATAATTATTTCCTTTTGGCAGCAGCAACAATTAGAATTCATCCCTCAAGGAGAGGCCTAGCTGATAATACACTGTAATATACTGCGGTCGATGTTATAGTTCATATCCATAGGAAAAGTAAAACAAAGTGAATGGACCTAATGTACATTTTGATATAATAGTTATTTTGTGCCAAGTTCAAAGGCAACAACTGAATATTAAGATGTACTACATGTCTTAGTCTATCGTGTACAGTAAAATTGAAATAATTCGGCCCCCAGTGATCTGGAAATCCCGATAATCTGGCAAATGCCTGTTTCCGATATCATTGAAATGACTTGATATTCCGGTACTGCCTGTCACAACAGCAGATATAGATCTGTATCTCTTACCAATTTGACTTTGGGCTAAGTCTTGAGCTGCACCTGGGGTTCCCCGGTTTTAACCACATTGTTGGAATTTGGTCTTCACTGCAGGGTGCCCTAGATCCCTTCTCCAGAAATAGTCTCAGTTTAGAGATAGCTGACATTACAGTAATGCAGTACCAGATGGTGTAGACAGAGGCGTAGTCGAGGAACAAGCCGAGTTCGGAGCTGGCAGATAACTTGCATGGCCAAGGAACAGGCCAAGGGTCAGGGCAGGCAGAGGTCTTTGTTGGTTGAGAAACAGGCCGACGTCAGGACAGGCAGTAGAAGGAGAAATGCATAGTCAATAAACGAGCTGAGATCAGGAATAGAGGAATCAGGAAAGCTGGGTTGTTCAGGCACGACTCAGTTACCAGAGGATCAGATAGGAAACAACAAGCAGCTTTTCACAGGAGAGACTGAATACCCAGACACCTTCCAGTGGGGAAGGATACCCTATATAGCCTGGAACCCACTGAGGTAACTATAGGGGATGCGGTTGCACCTGGGCCCAGGAGCCTTAGGGGGCCCATAAGGTCTCTCTTCTCCATATAGGGAGCCTAGTACTACAAAAAAGCATTATACTTGGGGGCCCTGTTACAGGTTTTGCATTGGTGCCCAGGAGCTTCAAATTATGTCTCTGTGTTAAGGGGTTAAGAGAAGTTGGAGGCCCCCAAGATAAACTTTTCCACCCGGGCCCATGAGCCTTTAGCTACACCCCTGCTGGAACCTATCATGATAGACGGGTAGTAGAAAGCTCAGTGCGCACACTGACTCCGTAGGAAGCAGGTCCGGTTTACACATACACCCTACGGGTGGTGATGACAGCCAGGGGGTGCGCAACAAAGATGTGGCGACTGCTGCAGATAACCTGGAGACCTTGACACTGCCTCCTCAAGCAACTTTATCTACCTTACTGCTTCAAGTAGGTCTTAGAGCCAGATGTGATGTTTTTTAGCATATGTAGACCCCATGTAAGTGTCTGCATTACTCCTACAGGTCTTAAGATACATAGACACATAACATCCTGGCATAGGCATCAATGTGACAGGCATTCAGTGAATGTGATACATTTCCCTCCATAGCATTGCTGAGACCTAGTGAAGGAGTCCAAGGGGTGGGGCTATGATAACATTTTCTGAATAACAGTGCAATGGGCACTTAAAAGTGACAGACGGTTTTTAATGGAATTTCCCCGAGAGGATAGTATAAGATTATTCTGACATTTGGTAACATTTGAGTGGCTATTTTATCAGTATGACTACAAAGAGAGGATTTATACATTCCTAGTTCAGACCTTGTGGTGATAAGATTCAGTCCCTTCCATTCCTGTTCATTCTCTAAGATCTAAAACGCTGATTGTGAATATGTGTGACAGATGCAAAGATGTTTTTAACGGATTTGTGCTAAAGGATGTGATAGATGAATTACCATTTGGCCCTATTAACCTTATAATTAACGCTGAAAAGGAAAACGTGTCGAAGCCATACATCACAACCAATTTGATTCCTGTGTTTTTTTCTCTCCATATCCTCTACATTCTTGTCATTTCTTGTGATTTACCGAATGTGCTAATGAAAGAGATAATCTGGGGAAATGACAGCGCCACTGATATTTAAAGGAGACATGCAACCTGTTTGTATTGGGTTTTCTGCTTTTGTCATGCTCTGCTCACATTTCCGTCCCGGCCTTCTATCATGGCTTCCATCATAAACGCCATAAATAAGAAGTTTTTTTTTTTTTGTAAAATGATGGAAATAGAGATGAGCGAACGTACTTGTTTAGGGCGATTTCGCAATTGAGCAGCGCTTTTTTCGAGTAACTGACTACTCGGGCGAAAAGATTCGGGGGGCGCCGGGGGTGAGCGGGGGGGTTGCAGAAGGAAGTAGGGGGGGAGAGAGAGAGGGAGCTCCCCCCTGTTCCCCACTGCTACGCCCCGCTCCACCACGCCGCCCCCCGAATCTTTTCGTCCGAGTAGTCAGTTACTCGAAAAAAGCGCTGCTCGATTGCGAAATTGCCCTAAATGAGTATGTTCGCTCATCTCTAGATGGAAACCGTTACAGAAACTGGACGGAACCTATTAAAGTCAATGGATTCATCAGGTGCCGCTGGCTTCTGTCATTTGATAACTCTGACCTGCTGTATTTTTTGTTCTGTTCCATAGCAGAACGGAAGAAAGGAAAGTTTAATCAGAAATGAACGTAACCTTTATCTTTATCCGTTTAGTCGGAGCCGACTCTCGGACACATTATGGATCAGCACTCTCCACGCGGTTCTGATTCGCACTGGTTCTTTCAGTTTGATCATTCGCATGTTGGTGTCGGCTTTGATAGTATGAAGCCAGCTTGTTGTTTGGCGCCGGTCTTCTTTTACCGCTGACCACTCCAAGCATTATGTTTCTAATGAATTCGCTAACATTATGTGGCCGAAGTATACGAGTCTCTGTTTCGTAACTTTGCCCTCCAATGAAAACTTTGGTCTAGGACTGTTTTGTTTGCCATCTTAGTGGTCCAAGGAATTTGTAGGAGTTTCCTCAAGCACCAAAGATCAAAGGCATCAATCTTCATTCAGTCAATTTTCTTCAGTGTCCAACTATCGCAGCCATAGGCCTCATTCCCATGGCCAGGTCGGACTCTGACTGCATTGACCTCCCACATACCTGTCCGGCGTCTTCTCCCTCCGCTCTGTGATATGCCGGCTAGTGCAGAGCCGCGCATGTGCAGAGCAGAGCCGGTGCGTCAGCTGTGACGTTTCTGTGTTAGCCTCTGTGAGTCCTGCACAGAAATAGGACATGCCGCGATTTTAGTACCGGACGAGTTTGCACGCGGTCAAATCGCGGCTGTCAGCATGGATTGCATAAACTAATGCAATCCTATGGCAGCGTGCAATGGCGGAAATTCCGCGCAGAATTTTGCTGCAGAATTTCCCTCTGTGGGCATTAGGCCATAAGTTGTGATTAAGAAGATGATTGTGTTGACTATTCAGCATTTTGTTGCAATACTTATGCCTTTGATTTTCCAAATCGTATTCATATTTAACATTGCGCTACAACTTAGTGCGATTCATAGTTTTATCTTGAGTCGAGGATGGTGAAGTCTTAAACTGCTTTGATTTCTTCATGGTTGATTTTTTTATTTTTCCTGTACCGTTACCCGCTGTTCTTGTTATGCGTCACCCCGCTATCCCTGAATAATATGGCTTTTTCCTCCAGCACTGTGGGAGTTAATGTTAGGTTTTGCCCTGCCTGTACAATGTGGTGTTGCCTTTCAGCACTGTAGGAGTTAATACTTCCCAGTGTCTCCAGCCCAGCTCCAAACTAATGAGCTGTTACCCTCCTATTTAACTGGGCCAGAGACACTCCTCCTTGCCTGAGCTTTGATGTTCATTTGTGTCTTGCTCCCAGCCAGGAACGTAACTATAGGGGATGCAGTTGCACCCGGGCCCAGGAGCCTTAGTGGACCCATTAGACCTCTCTTCTCCATATAGGGAGCCCAGTACTATGAATAAAGCATTATAGTTGGGGGCCCTGTTACAGGTTTTCCACTGGGGCCCAGAAGCTTCAAGTTACACCTCTGCTCCCAGCTAAGGTGATCTTGATTTCCGTGCACCGACCCTTGGACCTGTTTACCAGACTTGCTTAAACTCTGCCAGCCCTGACCCTTGGAACTTTGACCTGGACTTGCTTGAACTCTGCCTGCCCTGACCCTTGGATTTGTGACCCAGATTTTGTTTATACACCGCCTGCTCTGACATAAGGCCCGTATCCAGACACTGCACTTTGGCCTGTATTGTGGTGCGTTGCACCAGTATCGCCGACCCCTGTGGTACAGCCGCCAACTATATCGGGAGAATCGCAGGACGTAGCGGACTGTTCGTTTTACCGCAGCGAAGGCCAGATCCCTGTACAGGGGTTAAAGTGTGAATACCAGGGAACCTTCAGAATAATGCTCTAAGGGTTATCCCACAGCCAAAATGATTATTTGGCATAGTGGGTCCATACTCACTGGTCGTAACAGTTGTCATGATCTTAGTTTTTTAGATATTCAACTATAGGCCTGCTTTTTTCCTTTCTTCTTTAACCTTTAGTCTTTCAGATAATGGAGGTGGAACAGGCGGAGATCTCTTCTGGCTGCCCGCCTGCATCCACAGTAAACAGGAATCATTCAAAGACTGAGCACAAAGCTGCCAGATAGTCATTCTGTTTCAGTGAGAAGACACAGAACGGCTATTAAGCCACTTCTCGTTCAGTGCCTTATTGGAGGCCTGTGTACGTGGGCCAGCAGTCACCTGTCATTGCTTTTCGGGTGACTATCAGCCTGTGTAAAGATATATTTACACTCTTTTGCTTATTTAGGAGAATGTAGATGTTAATGCTGCTCACACTCTCCTCCCAGCAGGCAGAGATAGCCCTGGCTCTAGCTGGTCATGTGATGCTGTTCTGATGCATCGTGAGATTACTACCATAGCATGGAGGAAGAGAAAGCAAGGAAAAATCTAAAAATCAAGATGGTGTTGGATAAGTATCAGACAGGTTGCACTGTATGGAAGCGAATGTAATATATGTAGCCGACCAACAATCAGTTGAAGGGTGCAGTGATGGGGAAAAAAATATATACTTTTTTTTTTTCCACTGGAGTGGCCCTTTAAGCATTGTTTTGTTACATTTCACATGTATTTTGAAATAGATTGAGATGCAGTTACAATTCCTATTGTTCTGTTTCATAGGAGCAGAACAATGAAAGCAAATGGTGGTTCCAATTCTATCATATGGCAGAAACTAACGGTGCGTAATGAACCCCATTGATTTGGATCTGTCAGGTTTTCGATATGGTGTCTGGCATTTTGCCAGAAAAATAGTGCTACATGCTGCGCCATTTTTTTCAGTATGTTTGATGGCATCTATGATGGAGATTCCTAATGGAACCTATCATTTCTTATTGCATATCTGATGCATATGTGAATGAGGCCTCACATATAGCATATTAGTTAGCAATACACTGAGTATAGAACCCATTGATTTCAATGGGTTCATTCACATTTCTGTATTTTGCATGCGCATATCGGTCGCGCAAAAAAAAAAAAAAAGGACATATTCTTTTTTCTACATATTTGCGCACTAAAAGCCCCATTGAAGTCAATAGGGGTTCGCAAATGCACACGCAACATGCAAGGACATGCATAAAAGAACACATCTGGAACTAATTAGCCATTTCAATCAATGCGTTTGTTTGGCGCACACAAATGTCCATGCCATGCGGGTAGAAAGTGTACAGAATAATACACCGACATGCAAGGAAAAAAAATACTATTTCGTAGCTCAAGGCGCGCACAATTGCGCAAACGCACGTGTGAAGCCAGCCTTAAGCTTCCATCAGCTTCCTCGCTTGTCATCAGAACGCTCCAGCATTTAGCATAATGAAGTTATTTTGTGGATTTACCGACATGTGAAAGGTGTCTGGAAGATGAAGCATCACTTTAAGGGGTCTTATAAATGGGCGTATTATCTAGAAAGACTAATTAATTCCTGTGATCATGATTGACACATCTTACAGAACGCAAGAAAAGAATACTTAACCTAATTTGACAGCAAAGTAAAGTGACATGGTGGGGGAGAAACCGAGCGTCTCCATAGTAACCGGGATTATTAATATTCTTCATCTCTAATTTCCTTATAAAGAACAATATTTCAGTGTATTCCACAGGAATCTTATACACATATAGACTCCGGATGATACAATGCTGCCTCCACAGTACTGCCGTATAGTAAGTGCTTGCTGTAAACAGAGATGCCCTTTGCCCCGGGGACGGCGGGACGACTTGTTCCTGACTGATTAATAATTTATTTAATTATCCCACCATTCTTATTCCCAGAGGAGACCGATGCAAAACAAGTTATTTCATGATGCTGCTGTAGCAGCGGGGCTGCGGAGTAATGCCGATACATTGACATACACATGGCTCCTCAGCATTTTACTCCTGGATTACTCCTCCTTCGATATTTGCAGAGTTTCCAGGTTACAATATGGAAAGAATACACAGCATAATATGATATATAATAATATGACACAATATAACATATTTCTATATTATGAAAGTACCCGCACGGTCTCATAGACTAGAAGAGTGTTTTCCAACCTGCAGAGGTATTGTTCCATCTCCCTTATTTGCATATTACCCAGAGGAGCATGAATGGCCTGATAAGTCTCCTCACTTATCTTCTAGGTGCTCTCCCTAAGGAGAAGTGATAGTGTTCCTGACCCATGACTATAGGCCTCTGGCTAGCCAAGTCAGAAACCTACTGCACACTGATGAGAGGCAAAACAGCTGTCTGTGTATGTATTCTTGCTTGGCTTTCAATTGTTACAAGGCTTGTATAAAGAGTCTAACATTGACTTGCAGTAATGCTGCCTATTGTTCCATCTCCCTCATTTGCATACTATCCAGAGAAGCATGAATGGCGTTATAAGTCTCCTCACTCACTCACCTTCTAGCTGCTCTCCCAAAGGAAAAAAGATAGCATTCCTTCCAACGCTAGAACACCCCAGGGAAAAAAGTTTTACTGCGGGGCATCCCTACTTAAAAGAGGTGAAGTCAGGAGGCATGGCTTATCATAACATATAATTTTACCTCTGATATATTGGGCACCCAGCGACCTCTAAGAAGTGGCCAGCGATGTTGCGCTCACGTGTCACCTGAACAGCTACACTGCGCTTGCTATAGCCCACCAGATGCCCGTGAAGAAGGTGCAGCTGATTTCATATGAAAATCCACATGGATATTTTGACTCTGTCATTCACAGAAAATCTGCAGCATTTCCGTTACGTGTAAACATACCCAAGGATGGGTTCACACGGGGTGATTTGCTGCGAAATATCTACAGCTGATGTTCTGCTGCAGATCGGCAGTGGAAAGTCTGCCCCAAAACCTGTACCAATTTTGCAGCTTAGGCTGCCATACACTGGGCCTTATGATCAGATTGCCACATGCTTAGTTTGCTTGAATACATGTGGGGTCGCTCTTGTCGGGGTGGTTGCCTTGCTTTTCCATATTTCGGGTCTGTTAGCCTGTTAGGGCTTAATAGGCTGAGTTTCTCAGTTGTTCCCTTGACTCTTTTAGATATTTATGCCGAGTACATCTTCGTGGGCACCGTAACTCCATGCTGTCTGCTCTTCTGAATGAGGACATTGCGGCACCTGGATGGTAAGACATTTTCATTTATATATATTTTGGATGTTATTGCCTGGCACCTTGAGGCAGAAGTATACAGGTAGCTATTTAAGAGTCAATCAGCCTTACTGAGCTTGGGGACCGATCTAGGCGTCTACTACATATTGTTGTATCACATATATTTTAACGCATATCAAAAAAAATGTGTATATTTCGATAAATAATTTGTCTCCTGTTCCTAGTTTTCTATGTTTATAGTGATACAATAAGGGAAGTATCTCAATAGATCCACATTTGATTCCTAATACACACAGGCTTCATCCTCAGCCTGTTGCAGATTCCATTATATTTGCCGGCAGCACTACTTTTTTATGGCAAAATGATGGACACCATGACAGATTTCAACAGACCCTATTTTAAGTTAATGGGGACCATAGGATGTCGCTGATCTTCGACATCTGATGGACATGTTACAGCTTGACTTCCATTCTTCAGTTCCTATGACGGAACAGGGTAATGGAATTCATTAGGGGAGTAGCTATAGGGGTTGCAGAGTTAGCAGTTGCTACGGGGCCCAGGAGCCTTAGGGCACTCAAAGGCCTCTCAATCATATAGGAAAACACCATTGTTATAAATAGCACATGGATGACTGGGGAGCCATATTACATATTTTGTCTTAGGGCCCCCTATATTCAGCCTCAGCTTAATATTTTAAGCTTCTAGCAATGTCCTTGTATGCTAGTGTTCCATTAATGGGCTTCTCAACCCCTTAAGGACCAAGCGCTGTAAATTTACGGCGCTTGGTCCTGGGCTTTAATCCCCGCCGATAGCGAAAAATATGGCATGGATTAAAGCTTCTGCTCCTGCAATCAAGCAAGATCAGTTCGGGTCCTCGGCTGTTAGTCACAGCTGAGAACCTGAAGGAGAAAGGAAAAGTGGTTTTTAACCGCTACCGTCTTCTTCTTTCCCAGGTAGGTAGCACTCAATGAGCACTATGTACTAAGAACTGAAAGTGGAAACGTTTCTTCCTCTATGCAATCTGGCAATCATGTGACCCCCGGGTCCACCTGTTACAGCAGAGCTGCAGGGTCCTAGCAGACTAAGATCAGCTCTGCCATTGGCTACTGTCACTACAGGGGAATATTTTTCTCTATAATTGGGGCTCCTATCGATGCCTCAGCTTCAGTGGAAAAGTGTGAAATAAAAAAAAAAATCATGTGAATGACCTCCAGAGGTCTTATATGACGTCATGGGGGTCATAGATGGTTAAAAAAAATAGTTACAAAAATAATTAAAAACAAAAATTACAGAATAAAATAAAAATCTAAGTATAAAAAAAGAAAATAACCCAAAACTGCCGCCAACCAAAACCATCGCTGTATGCGCCCTGTAATCCAAAACCATACGTATTATATATCAAAGCGTCCAAAACAAAATGAGGAACCCATCCCCATACTTTATTTTAGTGTAAACTTACTATTTTTAAAAAAACCAACTATAAATGTTTAAAAAAATAATTTTCGTAGTGTTTTACCTCCAATAAAACTAAGAAACAGGGAAAAAAAATCAGTAAAATAAGATATTTAAAAAAATCGCCCTACATGTTACGGAAAAAAATGCAGCAAAAATTATTTTGGTTGCTAAAAAAAAAAGGGGGCAGTAAAACCACTACATGGGTAAAATCCCTAAAAAGTGTATGGTCCTTTAAGTACAAAACAGCCTGGCCCTTAAGGGGTTAAGAGAGACCCAATGATACAAATTAAATAGTGGGGGCCCCTATGCTGAACGTTTGCATTGGGGCCCATGAGCCTTTAGCTACGCCTCAGGAACTCATAATGCAGATGTGAACAGAGCTTTACTGACTGCAGTGCCGTGTAGTTTCCCCTAATGGTCATATATGTTCCATATTGCTCTATAGGACCCCATCACCCTGCTGGTCTCCTATAGATGAACACTATACTGCCCGTTGTACGGCTTTATGCAGATGCCTCATCTGGCTGACATTCTCGATGCGTGTCACTATAGCAATGCTGTCTGATTTCTGGCCCATTGTTCATCGAATGTTCCATACAGTAAAATGTTGCTTTTCTCAAGCTGTCAGATAATAGCGCACAAAGCGATTGCGGGGGAGTTAAGAGGAACAGAATGTTAACCTGTTCAGAGCAAAAGGAATGTAATTAGCAGAAATCTATATAAAATAGAAGGCTACAGATGGCTTTTCATACGATGGTTTCACAGCCTATTTATATTAGTGATGTTTGTACATCAGGCCTTTTACCTGCTTTACCCGGTCCATGGTCACCTATAGCAGAGGCAAACACTCCCAGCAGGTCCGGAGCTTCTGCAGTTGACAGGGCATGATGGAAGTTATAGTTCCCCTGTGAATAGAAATGGGATGTGCGGAATTTGAAAATGTATTTTAGTTTTAAGGCCCTATTTTTTTTTCAGTTCTTAAAATTATTTTTGCAGTATTTTTTTTTCCCGTGACATATAGGGCTATTTTTTAAATATATTTTTTGTTTAATTAGGAGTAGCAAATTAAAAAACAATTCTTTAAAATTTACAATTATTTATTTTTTTAAATTAGTATATTTACGGTAAAATAGAGTACGGGAATGGGTTCCTCACTTTGCTTCAGACAATTTGATTTATAATTTGCATAGTCTCGGATTACAGGGCACATATCACGACAGTTTTGGCTGGCATCGGCGGTGGGTCATTTTTTTAAAATTTTATTATGTAAATTTTCTTTAAACTTATTTTTATAATTATTTTTTGTAACATCTGTGTCCCCCATGATGCCATTTTTCCAATGTAACTGGAGACCCAGTTACAGGTGGAAAAAAACCCTGTAGACCCATCAGTTACTAGCATAGCTGATCTGGTTCTGCTAGGACCCTGCAGCTCTGCCACGGCAGGTGACACTTGTGTTTGCCAAGTCGAATAGCGTGACACTTCCACTTTCTCTATCCCCTCCTTGAGGCCTATGTATTCTGTAAGAGTGAAGGCAGAAGCAGTTAAAAACTGCTTCTGCCTTCTCCTCTAGGTCCTAGGCTGTCATTGACAGTCGAGGACCTGACTTGCTCCTGCTACATTGCAGGAACTTTAATCCTGGTCGTATTTTTACGGTGCTTGGTCCTTAAGGGGTTAAAATACATTGAGCCTCATCACTGGCATGAATAACTCACCGCAAAGTTTTTGAAAAGTACAATATGTCAGTCAATTCTAGGAATAAGAAATAAAAAGCTGGTGAAATATATCGGCCGGGAAAGGGATATGGAGCTTAATGGAGTCACAGGGATGACAGCCATGATCTCCAAATGGAGAATGCAACCAGTGATATATCTTCCAGGAGTAGTTGTCATGTCTACTCAATCTATCACATGGTTAGAGCTGATCTGCTCAGTCAATCCCTGTAATTCAACAATCAAAGAAAAAGTTTTAGGGTGCAATGGGCACTGCTGTCACGAGACTTGACACAAGTCCATTTTTGGAAAGCTTTATTCTGGACTGTGCGTTTCGGTAACCTGATGAAAGAAGTGCTCTGGTGCTGAAAAACACAATGCTGAATAACGCATTTCCCATTTTTCGAGTTTTGTGCCTGATGACGGTAGTACCCATTACATCCTCAAACCTGCTCTTCAAATAATGAATTTCTTTGACGGCTATAGGACCTATTTGTCCAGGATCTAGAGGGAGCAGCACTTGACACCCTTGCCTGTGAACTACCTAATCACAGAGTTGTTCCTGGCTTGCTCATCTCTACTAGAGTATAAAAGGGGCCTGGATGCCTTTCTTGAGTGATACAATATTAAATGTTATAATCATTAACCCCTTCATGATGCAGCCTTTTTTTTTCCATTTTCGTTTTTTCCTCCCCCCGTAAAAAAATCATAACTCCTTTATTTATCCATCGACGTCGCTGTATGAGGGCTTGTTTTTTGCGGGACAAGTTGTATTTTTCAATGGTGCTATTTAATGTACCATATAATGTACTGAAAAACTTTTTAAAAATTCTAAGTGGAGTAAAAAGAAAAAAAAAACGACATTCCGCCATCTTTCAGTGCGTCTTGTTTGTATGGCACACAAACTGCAAAAAAAGTGAAGTGATAACTTTATTGTATGGGTCAGTGCGATTGCTAGGATACCAAACTTGTATTTTTTTTTCACTATACTACTCTTTTTTTATTTTCAAAGACATTTAATTTTTTTTCAATTATTTTCTGTGGTCATCTTATTTTCCCGTCAACGTAGTTCAGTGATGGCTCATTTTTTGCGGAATGTCCTGTAGTTTACGTTAGTACTAATTTGGAATATGTACGACTTTTTGATCGCTTTTTATTGCGTTTTTTCTGAGAGACAGGGTGACTGAAAAAGTGCATTTCTGGGGGGGGGGTTTTTTCGGACGGCGTTCAGCCTGCGGGGTAAATAATGTGCTAATTTGATAGATCAGACTTTTATGGACGCGGCAATATCAAATATGTATTTTTATTTTAATATTTAGACTTTTTAATTATAGATATGGAAAAAGGGGGTGATTTAGACTTTTGCTACTTTTTTTTTTACAATTAAGAAAAGTTTATTGCTCTTTTTTTTATAGCGGCATTCAAAGGGTTAATCATGGCTATTGCCCGCGGGTGTCAGCTCTACTAAACAGCTGACGCCCGCGCTGTATGCAGAGAGGTCGCCCCTCGACCTCTCTGCATACATACCCCAACGCTCCAGGCCGTAAATATACGGGGTTAATAACTTCAGAAGAGTCGGTGATCCTGGGATTTTTCTGATTGCCAGATTGGAATCAGGAAGGAATTTTTTTCCCTTAAATGGGGAAAATTGGCTTCTACCTCATTGGTTTTTTTTTTTTTGCCTTCCTCTGGATCAACACTGGGGAGTAATAGACTGAACTGGATGGACATATGTCTTTTTGTAGTCTTCCATACTATATTACTAGGTGGGCACCCTATTTTAATTCCCACCAATTCGACTATCTTTATTGTCTAATGGTTCTGCATTATGGAGCTCTATATTGTTTTCTTCTTCTTTGCTTGTTTGAGGTGGAAGTCAGGGTTGGGATAGAGTGGTCAAAAAGAGATCAATAAACTAAATATTCAACATTCGCAAGTAATTATTGTGGTCTTACTAAGACATCATGGTGCGGTGGTCCCCCAATCTGTTAGAAAACGAGTTTGCTTCATGAAAGTTCCTTTTTAAGAATTCAAAATTGTGACATGTATTACAGACCAACCCGAAAAGAATACTCAGTTTATAAGATAAAAGAACCCCCTATGACAATGATTAATGCCCTGGGGTTGCATGGCTGATTGAGGTCACTGAAGCAGCGGTGTGACATGTCTATCTGTAAGTAGTACGTCTGTATGCAGCAGCACGGTCTTAAAGCGAGGGGCTCCTGGCTTCATTGAGCTAGTAATTTGTTCAAACCGATGCCAGTAAACATTGGGTTTTCATGACGGCCCTAAAAAGAGGCATGTAAATGTGCGCCATCTCTGAATTTTCCATTGACTATAATTATGTTAACAGGCTAGTAGCGACGCACTAAATCGGTTGTTCCTCTGTCTTTCTTGCTTCGTTTGACAGGTACATGTCTAATAGAAGATATTTTCTTTGTTGTGCGTTTAGTTTGCACGTTGCTGACTTTGCGGAGGTGGAAAGAGAATCTATTGTCTGACTTGCATGGAACACATGCAGCATAAATCTCCAGCAGGGTGGCATTGCTATGTCACAATTATTACTGACAGTGACATGGTGCATATATTAATTCTGAAAACTGCAATACCATGGGAAAATGTTCCTTCAGAATCAACTTAGAGCACAGAAGATGTATAGGACATGAGATAGAGCAGGTGTATTTTATGCTAATTTATTCTCCTTCTGGATGTTCGAGATGACAAAAATAATTTTCGGCACAATTCCAAAAAGCTGGCAATTTTGACATCTGTACTAACTGGCTGCAAATGGTGTAGATTTAATAAAGACTTATGTTACCCTCCCGTAGGTCAGCTCTGCCGTTCTACGAAAACGAGGCTGGGTTCTCATTGTGGTTTTTCTCTATGTTTCAAAAATAAACTGATCATGATATGTAAATTGGCTGAGGGACATGGGATGAGGTTGTCTTCTACCGTCTCGAGGAGGGTGGCTAGCCAGTTGGGCTGCAGAAGGCATCACTGGGAGTTAGAGGCCCAGCTTCTGAAGGGTTATCATGGTTCTCCTGTCGGTGTAGGTGGGAGATGGGGCCAATAACACGTTATGGCCTTGCTCCGGCCAGTCTGGTTCGTGAGTAGGCTTTGACTAGAAGTAGGGCTTGATTAGAAGTAGGCCTTGACTTGAAATAGGTCCAGGCCATTGCAGTGTTCCTGAGACTCCAGAGAAACATGGTAATGGTGAATGACCTTGACTCGGACATTGCTGCTTAAGAATTCTAATAAACAATGTTGAATTAAAGGAGCAGAAGTTGCCCAATTTCAGGCCACAAACTAGGCATCTTTCCTTCCGTTTATCACATATAACAAGAATAACAGTTCCCGTTTACCGGGGGTTGGTTTGTCTCTGAATAAAGTTTCTTTAGGTCCTTTTTGCCAGTCCAGACAGTTAGCCTGGTACCAGGTTTTTATCACAATCTCACAAATACCTACCAGTGACCCGCTTGTCCTTGTGAGGGTGAACTTCATGGAGGCCAAAAGGCCAGATGGTCCAAAGAAAAGGATGGCTCCAGTCAAGTTTGCAGACATGGACACTTGGTTACACAATACTGTATGTAGGGCCTCTGTCTCTCAATTTTGCCAAAACTTCAGAGATACTTTGACAGCTTTCAACAATATCTCACCCTGCCACCTTCCGGTTTTCGGTCAGTGATAGTGTACCAGAGCCAACAGCTCCTTGAACCCTCCCCCTCTTAAAGAGTTTTCACCAGCGTGTTTCAAACAGCATCACAATAAAATAATTACACCTACATACCCCCATTACAGACAGTTCCTGTGTGTGTATATATATATATATATATATATATATATATATACACACACAAAAAAAAACACATTAGGGCTAAACAGATGAAGTCTTATGCAAGATAATGCACTTGGGGTCAATCTGAGTCCCATAGAAAAAGAATAGGATTTGGTTGTGATCTGTTTTTTAGCACACTCTATTTTATCAGTGTTTGTCCTTTTTGATGGCAAGAACAGCACAGCACAGAGTGCTATTCTGACTAACAAAGCGATGGAAACCTTTAATGAACCCTGCTGAACCCCATTATGAGTCTGCCATGCAATAATCAGGAACACCGCTATAGCGTCTGTCTTCTCCCACCTTTCTCTGTAGTGAATGACAGACTGCCGTGTATCTGTATCTTTACATGTAACTCATCAATCACAACTAAAAGGGTGGAGAAATCCCGGGGAATGCTCCGCTCATGGATATAGCAGAATCATGACCGTGAGCCTCCTCTTAGCTAAATGGCAGAAGGTTTCTTTGTGCAGCTCTGGATAACAGGAGAACAAGTACCTCCTGGACCTCGATATACTGGGAGCTTGGATAGAAAATGACAAATGAAGTCCAATATTGATAAATGTAAGGTTATGCACATGGGCAGGAGAAATGGAGGTCACCAATATACAGTAAATGGGGTACTGCTAGGGGAAAGTGAGATGGAAAAAGACCTGAGGGTACTAGTGGACTGTAGATTTAACTGGAGCAACCAATGCCAGTCAGCTGCTGGAAAACCTAATAAAGTCTTGGGGTGTATTAAAAGAGGTATAGGGGTGATAGACAAGCACATTATCCTTCCATTATATAAGGTACTTGTCAGGCCTCACATGGAATACTGTGTACAGTTCTGGACACCGGTGCTCAGGAAAGATGCTGCAGCGCTTGAGGGGGTTCAAAGAAAGGCAACTAAACTAATGAATGGAATGAGGGGACAGGAATACCCAGAGAGGCTATCCAAATTGGGATTATTCACCCTGGAAAAAAGCCAGTCAATAGGTGACCAAATAACCATGTATAAGTACATGAGGGGACAATACAAGGATCTCTCCCAGGATCTGTTTATACCCAGGACTGTGATGGTAACAAGGGGGCATCCTCTACGTCTAGAGAAAAGAAGGTTTCATCACCAACACAGAAAAGGGTTCTTTACTATAAGATAAGTGAGACTGTGGATCTCTGCTCGAGAACGCAGTGATGGCAAAATCGATAAAGGCATTTAAGAGGGGACTGGATGTCTGTCTAGAGCGCTATGATATTACAGGATATAGGCATTAAATACCAGCGGAGTTGTTGATCCAGGCCTTGTAGTTAGGTGGTAACTTTCAAAATGTTGATCCAGGGATTATTCTGACTGCCATTATGGAGTCGGGAAGGAATTTTTTCCTCCAAATGAGCTAAATTGGCTTTTGCCTCATAGTTTTTTTTTGCCTTCCTCTGGATCAACAAGGCTGCTGTGGAAACAGGCTGAAGTAGATAGACATTGTCTCCTTTCAGGCCTAACATACTTTGTTACTAAGTAAGAAGTAGAGGGTTGGTTATTCTGGCCAAGCAAAGGGCATTGCAGAAAGAAGTAAGTTGAAAATTATTAACTTGCAATGTAGTCTTTAACGGCGGTAGAAACCGGCCATTTAATCAAAACTACAGACAACATTCTCTGAGCAGACCGAGTGGCCAACAACAGAGGTGGCGTGATATCTGCTCTGGAGTCACAGTGCCCATTCATTGGCTAAAGCCACTCATGATGGTACAATTGGCTCTGCCATTCTACTGACTACTCCCTATACCCCTCACTTTTACACACTGGCACTCCTCAGAAGCTTCTGCTGCATTACTTCTGCTCTGTCTCAGCAAAAGCTCTCTGTACCCATTACTACCTCAATCCCTACACACAAGCGGGAATCTGTCTCTTTAAATATAGACTCTGCTACTGAATTGTGGGCGACATAATATTTTACATCAATGGCATCTCCACTGGTAGCTGTTTAAGGGTCAATCAAGCTTACTGCGCATGGGGAACTGTTGTTTTTGTGTCTACTGGGTATATTGACTGTTTTGGGGTGTGATCTTTGCTCAATTGCCAACCTGAATGAAAGGTGTGCATGAGATTTAGCAAGTGAGATACATCAACCCCTCACGGTTGCACCAAGTGTTGTGAGAGTATGGACATGATGGAGGTGCTCAATGAAAACAGTCCCATTGCTAGACTTCCGTGAGATCACATCATGGTTTAGTACTTTCACAGCCAAAAAAAGCATGACGTAGGGGGTCATTATCGTTATTGCCAAGTGTGAACAAGGCCATAAAATACAAACAATGGAGATGAACTTTACCCTGTGCAATTGATGGCAAATGTAATATCAATAAATATCAACATTATATAACGTTAATGTCTTTGGCAAATGTGTGCACAAGCAGCTCCATGCCCCTGTGCGCTTGATAGATGGAGATTTCATTTTACAGCCTTATTAGCACTTAATTGGCTGAGTAAGCTATGTCTCGGTGTCATGCTTAACGGAGTGATATGATGATTAGGGTAATGGAGCAGGATGGGACGAGGAACAGAGAAAGTGAAACACTAGCTTTCTGCGGGAATTCTTGGTTTCTCGGCTCCAGGCACTCAGGCTCCAGCTACAATTGTGTGTGGCCAACTCCTGTAATTTACCAGACTTTTATAGTCTTAGTGGTGTCTCTTTAGGATTAAAGGGATGGTACTGCAGGTTCTTACTTGAGTGAGAGAATTGCTGGTAAATGTATGTAATTTCTATATACATTGTCAGTAAAATGTACATGATCCTGAGGTGAAGAATAGGTGTTAGAAGTGCAACAAAAAAAGTACAAACTTTTGTGGCATCATTGCTTAAATGCTGTTCTGACAAGTTCTACAATGATATGGAAGGGGCATGAAACATTTCATAACTAGGCAGCTTTGTTGGGTGATAACCACCGCAGGATTGTAGCGGCACACAGAAATAATATGAGTGAGAACTGACTGAACAGTTTATAATGTAACTGTTCTTTCAAAAAAAACTTTTAGCATGTCATAGAGATATGTCAAAAGTTTTGATCAGTGGGGTCCGGGTGCTGAGAGGCACTCATCCAAGTGCTGTCACTGCTCACTACCTGAAGACAGGCTCATAGACTTTCAGTTTTCTGTTAGCGGGCAGAGACAGCACTCAGATGAGCTCTACTGATATCTCATTCTAGCGATCGGTGGGAGTCTTAACACCTTGACCCCCACTGATCACAACTTTTCACCTATCCCTATATGTCAAAAGTTGTTTAAAATAGAACAATGGGAAGATGGAGCAATACCTCTACAGTTCCAGTAATCTGCTGCGCACTGATGAGGGGCAATCACCCTGAAACAGCTGTCTGTATATGGTTTTCTTTCCCTTCTAGAAAAGAATTCTGTCTTTGGCTCATAATTCCCAGTCATTGTTACAAGGCTTGTTAAAACGTCTGACATTGACTTGCAGGAATGCTGCCTTCCAATAGGTAGAGCTGCCGAGGTATTGTTTTATTTTCCTATTTGCATGTTTCCTTTTAAGTCTCCTCATACCTTCTAAGTGCTGTCCCTGAGGAGAAACAATACCCTTCCTGACCCAGATTTTTTTAAAAGCACATTTAGACTTTAAAAGAGATAACTGAAGAATGTATTAAAGGGGTATTCTGGAGAATATGCCACACATACATGATTGGTGTCCCACTTCTGAAACGCTTGTCTATCAGGGTCTGTGAATCCCATTTAGTGATCCAATTTTATTATCACGTCTCAAATCTCTATATCTCATTGCTTTTCATCTATCACATTGTACTATATGTGTGTCAATTCACATTGCTGTCAGGGTTTGAACCCACAACCTCCTGTACTCCAGTTGGCAACGCTCTCCACTAGGCCATCCAGGGCATGGACAGCTCCTCTGCTGAAACCAAGCCATGCTCCTCTGTTTCCCTGTCTTGGCTCCCCCCCCCCCCCCCCTGTTCCTCATTAAACTTCCTATATAAACCTGGTTCTGTTCTGTCCTTTCTTGCATGATTATTGTGCTCCACAAGCCTTGATCAAGCTCTACTGCTACCTACTTATCTGCAACCTAAACTGAGACCCCCTGATATCGACTTCTGGCTTCCCTTCTAACAACGCTACCAACCTCCTCCATTTGTACCGTGACACGAGACCTCCTGTTGGAGACCCCTGGCTCTTCCCTGACTTTCCATACCTGCGGCTCCAATCTAGTGCCTGAAACCACTACAATTGCCTTTACTGTGGTCTTGTGGAGATCTTACTCCCTACAGAGTGGGCAAAATTAAGGCTGCACTCACACATGGATAACTAAAAATCTAATATTTATATACTATCAACCATCTCAACACATTTCGCTGTTAACATGCAGATCCCTATCCTTCTTTCAATGTCTGTGGGCATCAGTATTCAATCAAAGACTTTATTATCAATGAACAATCTAAAGGATAGTAGTTGATTAGCAAGGATGCGCCACTCAGGATCCCCACCAATCACTTGCTTGCCAGGCCTGCTGGAAGCTGCCAGCTCTGTCAACATTGCAAATGCCCCGGTTGGTATTGCAAGCACAGTTTCCATTAAATTCAATGCTTGCATTACCAATTCGGGGCACTGCAATGTTGATAGAGCTATCAGCTTCCAGCCTCATCTGCTTTGACAGTAGGCAAGACAAACAGCTCATCGGTGGGGATCTTGGATGGTGGACCCCGCCAATCAAGTATTGATGACCTATTCTGAGGATGTCATCAAATAGTAACATCCCAATAACCAATTTTCAAAATACTGGTTCTGTGATGCTTCAATATAGAAATACATTAAATTACATATAGTACCCATGTATTTTCCACACATTGATCTACCCATTTAGCAATACCCAACAGCGGCAGATGTTATTAATGTTCCCATTTTCTGAAGCATGTGGTTCCATAAATTTATGGATAAAACCCAATACACATATAAACCAATGTTTGGTTAATGCATCTGTCATTCTAGTTCTCATCTCAGCTGCTATATGCATTGCCTCCTGCTGTCTTAGCTCTGGAGTAGGGATAATGATTCTGTTGATTTTACATTCTGTAGGCGAGTAGTACATCCATTGTGGAAAGGGTTAAGTGGGACTTAGGAGAAATAATGTCTTTTTCAGATCAGAATTGTTCCTTCTCTTGATTACTATCATTATAATTATAATAAGGATGTCTGTATGGGGAGCAGCCAGAGACTCCGTGTCATTATGCTCTCTTTCGGGATCCCAATAACTACATGAGTGTGTCCAATCCATAGTCAAGGCTTATGCGACTTGCGGCTGCCCATTTCTTGCAGAACTGCCTAATCTTTTTTAATGCTTGAAAAAGAGGAAGGGCCGTGACAGCGACCATTCATTTTCATGAAAAGGAGTCTAGTTGTGTCCAATGAAAGGAAACTGTCAGTAGTACAGGTTTCCTTTATTTAAGGGCAATTTAAAGGGGTCACCCCTAAATGAACAAGACCTTGTCCAATGGAAGCTGTCCCTGTGATCAGCTTGGTCACACATTTGTAGTAGTTTACAGCACGCATTCAGGCGAATGGACAAGCATGTAATACCCCTGTTTCATTGATTCCGGCACAGTTGTCTTAAGGTGCTTTTAATTGGAATGATTACTGTTAAAAAAAATAAATCATTAGTTCGTTCGAATTTGAATGATGATCGTGAGTACAGCCAACGGTCAAGCGAAGAGTCCTTTGTTCATCGTTCATTGCATTCAAGCATGAAAATCATTGTTAGCTCGTTCGCTAATTGGTTAAAATATTGATCGTTCAGTCGCTCCTGTACAAAAAAAAAATTAACAATGTATCTGTGCATTTAAACTCACCCCCCCTTCCCTTTCCTTCCCGAGCGACCAAGCAAACTAACATAATTTGCTTATTTCGCTTGACTTCTCGCTCCGCCTTATTCCCTAAGGCTCTGTTCAGATTTGTGCTGTGAGTTCTGTTGATGACAGAAGCCAAAATGCTGTAATAAATCCATCATGCAACAACCCCCAATGGTGCCCTACGGACCCCACTAACTTTTAATCCTATCACAATTATTTTACTGGAAAGAATGACATCACATGCAACACTATTTCTTCCATCAAATGCTAATGGGAGCCTCCAACACAGATGTGAGCAGACCCTACTACAGCATATGGACAGAGATTGTCAAGAGGGACTAATTTGTACTACAGCATCCACTAAATAGTCCCTGTGTCAGGATCGGTGGACAAGGAACCACTGCATCACACACTGATTTGGCTTTGGGATCAAATCTTGAGGTGACACTTGAAGTACCCCAGTCTTCTCCCTTTAAAACCTCCCAATCAGGTTGTGGCCAGAGGTCAACTAACGGAGAATGGGTTCAGCATGGTCAAGCAAGCCATTGGTCAGGGTAAGCCTCAGACAGAAGTGTAATCAGTATATCAAGGCGGGGTCGGGAACCGAGATAATGTAGTCAGGGATAGCCAATGTCAGGACCTAGACAATCAGAACAAACTTTAGTAGCACCTTGAGTGAGACCAAAAGGCCTAAGGAACCCTGCATAGGGGGAAGATTTCTGATGTATCCAGGAAACACTGATGATTGGTAGGGGAGACATCAGAGAGATGTGCACTGGCCCTTTAACAACATGGCCGAGTGTGCATGCTCTTCAGGCTGCTGTTATTGTCCAAGCAGATGCTGGGGCAGGGTATCTGGAAGAGGAAGAAGAGTATGTGTGCCACAGCCACACACACACCTGCCCCCCACTACACCCCCGGTGATGTGTATAAGCAGCCACAAACACCCTTAATTGCATGGTAGGGAACAGAGTTGGTAAATGTAGCACTTCTCTGCAACTTCTTGACACATAAGATCGTCGGCCATGGCTAAATGGGGTACCGCAATAATATCCCATTTGGAAATTGTTATCTATGCAGATCAGTAATGCTGTTCATACACGAGATAAAAACTGGCCGGACTGGCCGATTTTTGTCATTTTAGCAACCATCGCTTAGAAATTTGACATGAATACCCGTTTCTAATGGTCAAAGGCAAACTTGAGTCTACCAAAAGCGTGAACCATCCAGATGGAAAATTTCAGCTGTAGTCAGTCACAAATACTAGTCTATGGCATGATCATCCTACTTTGCCTGATCATTTCCAATTTTGTGCAAACCCACTGTATATAAATGGCTACCGGATTGGCTACGATGGTTGGCTATGTTGCTTAGTATGAACGACGCCACGTTCCAGCGGATACTTCTCTCATGTATAGTAGCAGATTAAGTAGCTTCAGCGTTCAGCCTGAGGAGCTGATTGTCCTAATAGGACCATGAAACAAATGTAAGTTTCACTGACTATCTGGCCTCCTATAATGGGGGAAACGCCTTAATTAAAACATTTTTGTACATTTGAATTCCTTCCTTTGATTAAATACCCATGGAGTAAAGGAACGAGCGGGAAGGCGTCGGATACTAGAATTAAGCACATGCATTTTGCTGCTTCCTCTATGGAATCATCAATAAAAGCTGTATGTCACGCTTCCATATACCAGATCATCAATAGTCCTTACACATCCACAGTAAACAAGCTTGGACGAGCGTGCCAAGGCAACAAGGGAAATCCTGCAGAGACTGCAGCCTAAATGGCACAACAGACCTGCTTGGAACACATCTCTGCTGCCGCTGGATAAATAATCCTGACAGCCTTGTGTACTATGGGGCTGACACAATGCTTCACAGGTGCATCCGTAAAAATAGCTAAGGGCCTGCAACGTCAAACACGTAGACTCAATGTTTTTGTACATTTATTATAGGCGGCACACGCAACTGCACTGCTAGCGTGAGGTCAAACATTCACCTGGCACAGCTTATGAGCCCGGTCTCTAAATGCCCAAGAGGTCCATAATACTTTGGCGGAGTGAGTCGGATAATATTCTCATTTACATATTGGATGAAGTCTCCCATCAATGATGTGCTAAAAGCTTACAATATAAAGTGTAACTCCAGCTTTGTGATAGGACTCTCTAGATGCCAGTTTGTCTTGTGTGATGTTGCCTCTAGACTCTAGTGCCGCACATGAGTTGGAGTCCTTGGCAACTGATGGTGACTTTGAAACGCGGGCACAATGGAAATATATGTTAAAGAATGGTGCTCAGAATAAGTAATTCATCTGCATCTATAAAAAGGCAGACAGCTGTGGCTGATCTTAGATGCAAAGATGATTATTAAAGGGGTTGTGCCAAGTTATAAAGTTATCCCCAGGATATCGGTGGGGTCAACCGCTGTGACCCACAGTTATCCAGAGAACATGGATCTGGTCAGTACCCGAGTGAATGGAGCAGAGGTTGCAATGCACATCCTATGACGCATGTCCAACCCATTGCACTGCCAGCGGGTCAGCTCATTGCTGGGGATCCTGAGTGGAAGGTCCCCTGGGAACAACTATTGATGACTTATCCATTGGACCTGACCTGATGGGGCTGTGCTTATCAGGGCTCAACACCAAAAATCGCCCACTGAATAGCATATATGGCTTTCCAATCCGCCAGCTTCAACCCATGGTCAATCCAGGGAAGAGTCATCCAAAGCACCTCAACCCAATATAGAAAGTAATCAAAGAGATGAAAGCCACATTAAAGGTGCTGATGGAACACTCTTCTTATTTTAGCACAACAGATACTTAAGGGGGCAGTAACCATACAACCCATTTTAGGCTCCGTGTAGCTTTGAGTTTATCAGCTAACTTTTTATCAAGATTGTTAGTATCTTTATAATTGTACTTGTGTCCACCTCTTAATCAGTTCATAAAGTGTGCAAAGGCCCATTTAGACACAACGATTATCGCTCAAAAGCCATCTTTTGAGTGATAATCGCTGTGTCTAAACTCCTGCTCATCATGCACCATTCATTCATCTCTGACTTCAAGCCAGCCTGAAGTCAGCGATGAGCCTTATCTGCGCCACAAGCTGAGTTATCAGCGGAATAGCACTGATAGTTTTCTTTCAGCTGGTATCCCGCTCGGAGTTCTCAGCGGGATACCACTGATACCACTGACAGAATGCAGATAACAGCGCTCCTGCTGTAATCTGCATATAGCAAGAGCCTTCAATTACATGCTAATAAACTCTTAAAAAGTAGCTACCTAAAGGGGTTGTCCCGCGGCAAAATCAAAAAATTTTTTTTCTACATACCCCCACATTGTGCCCCGTTAAAAACAATCCCTTTGTTATTTAAAAAAAAAAAATCGCTTACCTGCATCCCCGTTCGGGCAGTTTCTTCTTTTCTTCTTTTAAAGATGGCCGCCAGTCCTTTCCGAAGGATGCACCGCGGTTTTCTCCCATGGTGCACCGCGGGTCTTCTCCCATGGTGCACCGTGGATTATCTTCTCCTGTCTTGGGTTCCTCTGCCGATTACAGCCAACTAATTGGCTGATCGGCAGCACGTGACGGAGGCGGAGCTACGATGGCGATGCGCAGACCAGCTCTCCGGCGCGAGCACGCCGGAGTGGCCCCAGTCAACATAGCAGAAGACTGGACAGCGCAAGCGCGTCTAAAGAAGCCAGAAGATGCAGAAATTAGTCGGAGCCATGGAGACGAGGACGCCAGCAACGGAGTGGGTAAGTGAATAACTTCTGTATGGCTCATATTTAATGCACGATGTATATTACAAAGTGCATTAATATGGCCATACAGAAGTGTATAACCCCACTTGATTTCACAGGACAACCCCTTTAAGAGTTTATGCAAAGTGATCGCTCAAAATGCCATTTGAAAGAATTTTGAGCGATCATCTTTCAGTGTAAATGGGCCTTAAGCCTTAACTTAGAAAAACTTTGATTGCCTTTGTTAAATATTAAGATGGTTAGCATTGATTTCCGAGTTCTAGTTCTTAAAGTTAAAACTCCAAGTTGGTCTGTATTTTTGAGGATGGAAGCTTCTGCAATCAAATCACCCTGTACCATAGTTTTTTGTGCTGCCCATGCCTGGGTTGGTCTCATCTGGTCGGTTATTAGTAAAGTTGTTAGTTAGAGCTGTTATAAAGATACATTGATTAATGGCGATACTCATTAAGACTCCAAGTAAATAAACAGGACAGAGAGGGGGCTGGGTGTTCTGGCTGGGAGTGGGGGCTAGATATTCATCACCTAGGATGCCTACTCCATGAGCCCTGTAGCAGATGTGTGGTCTGCCGCTATTGGTACCTTGCCACCGCAGTTATGACAACGTTGTGTACAACCAAGGGCATTAGATATGACAGGTATGTGATGTATGGCTCTGGGGCAGACCACAGGGTGGACTTATCCTGGCTCAATGGATCCTGCACTCATGCAATATTGAGTCTAAATCACCCTTCACCACAGTCTTGCATGCCCCAAAACATAGTTTTAAGGCTTCTTGAAACCCCCAACCTCTTCTCAAAACATCAGGGAGAGGCTGGCTGAGTAGATGCACAAATATTCCAGATGATAACACAATTCAATATTCCAGCAACATTTCCCCAGGGGGCGCTCAATGAGGGAAACTTTGGCTGCCATATTTCATAACATGAAGTTATCTACAACTAGACACCACACTCCATATGTAGAAGATGATTAGTCCAGCAAGTATCCGATTCCACGTATTCTGTAGATCACACAACATTAAATGCTGTTACGTCCGCTGGGTGCACTAAAGTGCCATGCCTCCATGCGGATGCAGGATTGTGTCCTTTTTAAAACCACAATCACATACATAGTATTGCAAGGGCCAATTGCACCTCTCTAGGCAGAGATAGAAGGACCTCTGTCCCTTACTAATCAGGAAAAGTGGGGAACCCCTGCCTAAAAGCGGGGTAATCATCCTGATAAGGTCGGCCCCATGGTCTTCTTCTGGAACCTGGCTATCCCTGATTAGGAACCTGGAGAAGAGTACAAAACACACGTATAGGACATGACACTGTTCACACACACACTGAACACAAAACAGGACTACACATAAAGCACATGTCTGGCCACCTGCAGAGACATACAACACATGTCACTGTTCACACCAACATACCAGGTTGTGCATGCAACATATAGCGGGAACCCCACCCAGAGCTCACATGCATATAGATGGTAAACCATAGCCAGTCTAAGTGTCCTCACACCACTGGAACAGAGAGTCAGCCACCGTGCTGACATAAGGAACAGTGTCAAGCATCACCCATCTGACACACACATAGGATATCAGACGTCTGGAGGCCACACCTGCCCAGGGATAGGAAGAAACCTGCGGGTCACCTGCACCTGTGTGGTCACCGTACCACACACTGCACAATGCATGCACCCCAGAACGCATGGAGGGGAGGGACAACAGGTGTCCAGACCGTCTTCAGGGAAGGAGAGATACACTTCAGACAAACACGCACCACACCAGCACTGAGTGGGATTAACAGTGAAGAACTAAAATGACCAGCAATCTATCCTAAGAGTTTGCTGGTATTTATCTGCAGGAGACAAGGGGGATTGGCTGGTGGTGAATACCACACCCAGACAGCTCAATTAAACCCTACCTGTGAAGGTGTGCACAAGGAAACCTGTAGAACCACAGCTCCCTGATGCACAACCTAACAAATGCATTGTGTTCACAATCAACTCCTGATTCTGAAAATTTTAGTTGGTTTAGGGCTAAACCTCTCGGTTTACTCATAATGCCAATTATTACATTTCTCCTTTAATCAATAGCAGTATTTAATCTCAGAACTGGAGGGGGGCAATGGTGAGGATGTTGCTCCATAGAACCTCCTATGTTGGCTGGTAATTTCATTACAGATCCAAAGAGCCATGAGCCAATGCTAATTGCCACATCCTCAAAGTTACAAAGACAGAGGATCTGGTTAGAAAACCCCTAAGCAGGTGTGATAGGAAGCCTAGTTAACTTTAATTGAGCTTTGCTTATGACAGGGCGCACACCTGATACCTGCATTTAACTCAGCTTTCTCAGGCATGAAAATAGCTGATACTAGAGAACACTAGCTGGCACACGAAGATGGATGAATGTCCTGATGTTATATTTCATACTGGTATACAAGAAGTAACTGAGTTGTAGCAAGGATCCAGTCAATTCTGCTACAGTGCTTAAAAGGAGCCTCGAATAGGGTCGTTGTGCTCCCTCCAACAGTCCGCGATTTGCATAGACTGGAATACTAACTGTATCTCCCTTTTGGATTTTGATGATGTTTCATTTGCTAATGGGAATGAATAGTCCAGATGGGCATTAAATGCGAAATGAAAATCTCCACACCATATGACAGAGTGGAATTGTAGATTTTCAAGGCTGCGGCACATTTGTAAGAAAAACACTGAGCTGTCATTTGGAGCGCAGGAGTTGGCAATACAAACAGGGTATCTTTTCTATGACCTAAATGAATAATATATATAACAGAAGATCCCTGTTGGTCCTGGAGAACTTCTGATGATGCAAAAGGGAAAGGAGTTGATAATAAGAGATCCCCCAGCTTATAGTCAGCAAGGTGGAATGGTAATGTTTGGCTTTAGTTTATCGTATTATAGGAGGGTTTTCTGAACACGTTCTATCTTTTTGCATTCCTCGGAACGCATCGCCCATTGTTTTCAATGGAACGGTAAAACACATTGCACGCAAATTCTGTGGCTCATTCCAAAATATATGTAGTACACAGGAACTGAAGTAATATTAAATAGAGATGAGCGAGTATACTCGGTAAAGGCAATTGCTCAAGCGAGCATTGCCTTTAGCGAGTACCTGCCCGCTCGAGATGAAAGGTTCGGGTGCCGGCGCGGGGGAGCGGTGAGTAGCGGCTGTCAGCAGGAGGGAGTGGGGGGGAGAGAGGGAGAGAGAGATCTTCCCTCCGTTCCGCTCCGCTCTCCCCCGCAGCTCCCTGCCCGCCGCTGGCACCCGAACCTTTCATCTCGAGCGGGGAGATACTCGCTAAAGGCAATGCTCGCTCGAGCAATTGCCTTTACCGAGTATACTCGCTCATCTATAATATTAAACCATAATATAGTCATAGCCCAAACTTAGAATAGACTAGAACCTGCGTGAAGATGGGGTAAAGGGGGTGGGATGGAGAAAGGTAAAAAAGAGGACGAGAAGACAAAAAAGAATGGGGGATAAAGGAGATAAACCATTACTTTAGACCTCAGGTATCATAATAGAGCTGTCACTTACAACACTCTTATGGGTGTAGAGGTGACAGTGAAGTCATACTGGTTCTACGTTAGGAGAATGGCCTCTGCTAATGTGGTGTAAGGTCAGTGGTGGAGGTTCAAGTAGGTCACTGTGGTAGTGGAATGGGTTGTGCTGGAACACGTACTTGAATGCCCACCCAACATAATACTTTGTAGCCTTTAGGCAGTATATTGATAACGTAGTTTGTGTTAAGCTGTCAGGCAAGATAAAAGAGGAGTCTGCATCTGTAGAGAACTGGGACCGTTGGTGATAGTTCTTAAGGCATAGCAATGGGTAAGGGTTGCAATTTAAATACTCTAATTGGATGGTGTTAGCCAGACCTGGGAGGGTACACAGGCCTCTGCATGCAGCTAAAAGTTGATCACAAGCTCTTCTGATGTTTTCGTATAGTTCCAGAGAGTCAAAACTCATTGAGGCAGATCAACTAAGGGGGTTGATTCAAGGCATATAGCCAATGTTATAAACAGTGTGGAACAAGTCTGGCAGGGGTGCCGGAGAGATAGGCATTGTCTTTCTGGGCAATTCTGGACATTATAGCTATTATGGCCACTGGCCATAGCTGACATATCCTAACCTACCCCTTCTGTTGCCAGCTGTAGCCAACTGTATCTTCTTTGCCTACTGTGCAGCGGACACCATAATGTCCCCTCCGTCAATGCCTCCTGTAGGATGCATGTACATGCACGGCCCACCTCTTAAAGGGCTAGCATGTGCACCTAGCTTTTCCATCCCAATCTGGGCAATTCCCTAGTTATAAAAGGCACCCCTACAGTGGAGGGTGCCTAAACAATAGTTCTTGTTTGTTCCTCCAAAGGTTTTACTGATTTCCGCCTGACTCCTGGTTCTGACCCATCTGTGTTTGCCCAGCTTTACCATCTTCTCATGTCCTGACCTCGGCTTGTTATTAACCAAGTTTTGTTGCATTGATGCCTACCCTAAGCTTCCTCGTGTATGTCCATTATGAAAGCATTTCATTTGTCCTGACCTCGGCTTGTGTATCAACTACATCTCTGCCTGTCCATCTGGTACCATGCTATGGAGACTACTCTTGGGGTAATGGCTTAGGGACCCCTGCAGCTAAGACCAGGTCCCACTTGAAGAGGTTAAAGGGTGAAAACTAGGAGACCCCTAAATGCTGCCCTCAATGTAGACCAAAGTCAAATTGGTCATTGGCACAGTGGATCCACAACTGTTGTGTGACAATAGCTTTCTTGGCCAATGAAGGGAATTGACGATTTATGAGACAAGTGGAAATATATCCCTCACAAGTCTGAAAGCTGCTGGCCAAGGTCAACTTCTCCTGTTTGGTATACAGAAATACATTAGGTGGAGCATTGAGGTAATAATTTGTGTTCTGGAATTCACAGCAGTGAAGTTCTTATGGAAGGTTGACGTGAAGAATGTGAAAATTGTATGCACTAAAAAACATGTGAATACTATATACAGTAAAATGGGATAACAGCTCCAGCAATAATACTGAGCACACCTAGAATTCTAGTTCTATCCAGATAATGTTATTGAGAAAATATTGGTCTTGATCGTAGATAAACTTAACTCAAGAACAGTTTAAATCTTACTCAGCAAATAGAAGTGCAGAAATGTCCTAAAAAGGACTTAAAACTGACCATATGGAGAATTGCAATAGTTAACCATCTGAATATACAGTATGTTCACCAATGTAATAACAATATGTTTGTTAAAGGGGTTGTCCCGCGCCGAAACGGGTTTTTTTTTTTTTCAACCCCCCCGTTCGGCGCGAGACAACCCCGATGCAGGGACCTAAAGAAAGCTTACCGGAGCGCTTACCTTAATCCCCGCGCTCCGGTGACTTCTATACTTACCGGTGAAGATGGCCGCCGGGATCCTCTTCCTCCGTGGACCGCAGCTCTTCTGTGCGGTCCATTGCCGATTCCAGCCTCCTGATTGGCTGGAATCGGCACGTGACGGGGCGGAGCTACACGGAGCTACACGGAGCCCCATAGAGAACAGGAGAAGACCTGGACTGCGCAAGCGTGGCTAATTTGGCCATCGGAGGGCGAAAATTAGTCGGCTCCATGGGAACGAGGACGCCAGCAACGGAGCAGGTAAGTATAAAACTTTTTATAACTTCTGTATGGCTCATAATTAATGCACAATGTACATTACAAAGTGCATTATTATGGCCATACAGAAGTGTATAGACCCACTTGCTGCCACGGGACAACCCCTTTAAGTCTATGAGGGTAAAAAGAAAAAACGTTTGGTACTGTGTTCGCTAACTCGGTACCAAACGTTTTCTCTTTTTCCAAAATGGAAGATACCAGAATATACTGCACACAGATGGAACTAAAGGCTATGATCAGTTCTGGCCGATGGACATTTGTTCTATAGATTGGAAGTACATTCTTTATTGTAGGTTTAATCATTTGTTAGTTATGAATATACATATGAACTGTGGCTTACATTTATTATTACATGTACGTCTGACTAGCTGATATACCCGGCTTCGCCCGAGTTAATTTGGTACTGGTGTTTATCTGGTGTTCACACGGAAAATCTTATGAAGTCGTGGTTACTTTAGATAAATGTGTTTTGTTTTGCTGAGAAGATAACTGTCTCATATATTGCGGGGTACAGATATGTTATTAGTTATATAACATAGGAATGGCCATGCCAAATTTCAAATTTGTGCAGTACAGATGTGTGTTATTAGTTACATTACATAGGGGGTCACTTACTTTTATGTATAGGATTGAATAATCAAGTTCCAACCCTTTAAATTTGCAATATTTAGTACGCAAAGAATGGTCATGGCAAATTTCACATTTGTGCCGTAAAAATTTGTGTAATTATTTGTTGCATCGGGAAGTGAGAGAATTAAATTACGTACGCAAAATTTGGACGCTAATTCTTTTGTGCTTAGAATTGAATAATCGAGTTGGGACCCATTAGCTTTTCCTATTTATGACATAATCAATGCTCGTGCCAAATTTCAAGTTTCTATGACATCAGAAAGTGAGAGAATTAGACTCCGTATGTAAAATTTGGACGTTAGTTCTTTTGCGCTAGAATTGAATAATCGAGTTGGGACCCATTAACTTTTCCTATTTTGGACATAATCTATACTTGTGCCAAATTTCATGTTTCTACTACATCAGGAAGTTGGAGAATTGTCAGCCAGTGAGTCAGTCAGTGAGTGAGTCAGTGAGGGCTTTCGTCTTTATATATATATAGATTACTGTGAAAATTGCACATTTTAAGAAGGAACATCTAAAATTATACCAAAACTGCCAAAGTGATGACATTTGTCTTCTCACCCCCCCCCCCCCCCCGCCCCCCCCAACAGATCAAAAAACTAGGTATGGTCTAACTGTAGCACTGGATTCTCAAGTTTTCACGATTTCAAGAACTCAGGCAAAAAAAACCTCTACACAACCACAAGCTGTGGAACTAATCTTAAAGGAATATTCCAAGATTATTAATGGGTTATACACAGGATAGGTCATCAATATGAGACCAATGGTGGCCTGACGCCCGCCACCACCTGTTTGTAGGAGCCGCTGTGTGCCGGAACAGACATAGTTTGTATGTTGTATGGTTGCCCAGAACTGTACAGCAGTGCTCTCTTATTTACATGAATAAGATTGAGTTTACAGTCCCATTCCTAGTCACTACTCAATGTATGAAGCTGTGCTAGTTCTAGCGCACAACTCTGGCAAACCTTATGGGGGTGCTGCGTGTTGGACCCTCAGTGATGTGATATTGATGGCCTATCCGGAGGATAACCCATCGGTTGGATAGTTCTGGAACACCCTTTAATGTAATTTTCAGCTCATTTGTTAAATGCAAAGGTTAAATTTATTACGTATGCCTTTTAATAAGTTACAGAACTGTCAAAGTGGCAAAAGTGTGACCTGATGATGTAATGAAGAAGCACAAATTCACAGGATAATTTGCCAGAGTTTTCTGTTTATTGGTAGTACCATCATTTCTGACGCGTTTCAAGGCAATGACGTATCTTCCTCAGCATAGCTGGACACGTTAGGTGAGGATGGAAGTGCCAAGACTTATGTCCAGGTTCCTGGTTTCTCTTTTCATGGACCTACTGAGAAACAGAAGTTGATGCCTCGAAACGCGTGTCATGCTGGTACTACTAATAAACAGAGAAGGCAGGCAAATTTATCCTATTAATTTGTGCTTTCTCCATTACATTATTAGGTTGGCCTTGTTCCAAGTACCTTCTGTTGCTAACATGCCCACCCTTGCGGGTCTGATCTCCGCCTGGGTTGGCTACTAGAGATGAGCGAACGTGCTCGTTTAGAGCAATTACTCGATCAAGCATCGCTTTTTTTGAGTAACTGCCTAATCGGGCAAAAAGATTCGGGGGGTGCCGGGGGTGAGAGGGGGGTTGTGGTGGGGAGTGGGGGGGGGGGGGGGGGGGGAGAGAGATAATCCTGCCATAAATGGTTCTGTACTTTTAATCTTTTACTAAGCAAATATTTTATCACAATGCAATTATTGCTCGCGGTGCAGCGTACATTGATTTAATGTCAGAGCTGTATTTTACACTTATTTATAAGGGAGGCGTAGAGGTGAGTAGGGCAAGGCTGTGGGGTAGTAATAATGTGCACTTTTTGATACGAGTAGTAGGAAGATAATGAAGCTCTTTGTTGACGTAAGGCTCGGTAGATTGTACATTGTGTCAAGTGATTAGTTACTTTGTGTAACTCTTATGGCTATCTCAATGACTTAGAAATGGTGGAAGCTCGTATGGAGAGCGCCAGTTGGTGTAGAGAGCATTTTAGCACAAGGCTACGCCTGGCCATTGTGCCCCCACTGTTATAATTGAGCTCAGTTTTTGCTTAAACAACCTCCGTCGTATAATGTAACCATGGAGGTTTCCCCCTCTGTTTATTTTAATGTCTGTGGGTGTGTAGAAGCCAATAATAAGCGTCTACTCAAACCAAAGTTGTTTTGTGGTGAACCATAATCAGCCTTGGTATGTGCCGGAGACAGACTGCAACCAGCCTTGTCTATACTCAGCACGCTTGGGGTCTAATTCCCTTCTGGGGCAAGTATAATAGATTTTAGTGGGGCTTAACATAATGCAAGTGAAAGCTGAATAATGGTCAGCAAAAGCTTTGATTTCAACTTCTAAGGCTGTAGTTTTCAATTATGCATTAGTGTCAAAGTGCACTCCAAAGAGCTGCCGGAGTTAACTCTGCTTTTGCCATAGTGGGCTTGCTTAACTTGACGTTTCTGGGCCTTGGAGCAAAATCTGTAAAAGGGCCCCTATCTAACCTGTGCTATTGCCTTAGGAGACAGAAGAGCCTTTGAGTCAGCAGCCGATGAGTCTGGATGAAACGGCTTTCACGACCGATAGGTGAACTGATTAACACTAGAGATGAGCGAGTATACTCGCTAAAGGCAATTGCTCGAGCGAGCATTGCCTTTAGCGAGTACCTGCCCGCTCGAGACTGAAGGTTTGGGTGCCGGTGCGGGGGAGCGGTGAGTAGCGGCTGTCAGCAGGAGGGAGCGCGGGGGAGAGAGAGGGAGAGATGTCCCCTCTGTTCCTCCCCGCTCTCCCCCGCAGCTCCCTGCCCTCCGCCGGCACCCGAACTTTCAGTCTTGAGCGGGCAGGTACTCGCTAAAGGCAATGCTCGCTCGAGCAATTGCCTTTAGCGAGTATACTCGCTCATCTCTAATTAACACTGATTATCTTGTGACAATATCACCTGTGAATGGATGTGATATATTAAGCACCAAGGGAACAGTCAGTTTTTGAAGTTAATGTGCTGGATGCTAGAAAAATTGGCGAATATAAGGAATTTAGCAATTTCGGCAAGGGTCCAATCGTGATGATTAGACTACTGTGTCGGAGAATCTCTAAAACAGTAGGTCCTGTGGGGTGTAACCGGAATGCAGTAGTGAGTACCTACCAAAGGTAGTCCAAGAAAAGTGGTCTGATGAACCTTTAACAGGGTAAATGACACCCAAGACTTACTCATTTACAAGCCCATTCGGTCAATTCCCAAGCAAGAGCTACTGTCGCACAAATTACTTAAAAGGTTAATGCTGGCTATAATAAAAAGGTGTCAGAACACAAAGGTCTTCGGAGCTTGCTGGGTAGACACAGACTGGTCAAGTTGCCCATGATGACCACATTCCTCTGCTGAAAGTACCTATGATGCTCATGTGAGTATAAGAGCAGGACTATAGAGCAATAGATGAAGGTGGCCTGGTCTGGAGAATCACATTTTCTCTTACATCTGGTGGACAGCCATATTTGTCACTTACCTGGGGGAGTGATGGCACCAGGATACAGTTGTAAAGAAGACAAAGCGGTAAAGGCAATGTGATGTGGCTGGCAATGTTCTTGTCGGGAGTCGAGCCGGGGGATTGCTCTCCAATCGGTGGCTCTCACTGCTGAGCCATCTAGTCTGTGGACAGTAACCCTTGCATTACTATCAGCCTTGTTCCATGATCCTAGTTAGTTAGTTCCTGCCTCTGTCCCCACCCCGGTCCCTGATTAGGCTCATTTTAAAAGCCTTACACTGCCACAGCACCAGTGCATGATTAATGTGCTTCGCAGCACTGTTGGGTCAAGCTCCGTGTGTTCCGGTATCCTACCCGATGATACGCCAGCCCGGGGTGCCCTAGAACTTACCCGCAACCCCTGTCCCTGCCTACTTGCCTCCACTCCTGGCTAACCCCAGGCGGGCAACTGCGCGACGGTCCCTACTCTCGCTAGGGACTGAGGAGGGACGCTGGCGTACCAAGATGGGACTGGGTAGAATACTGACAGGAAGGGCAGATGAATAAACCAACAGAAACTACAAGCAGACCAAGGCAGATGGATAACCTGGCAGATAAAGCAAACAAGCTGACAACAGGAGACTGTCAGAGCAGGAAGCAAACACACTGACAGAAACCAATAACTGGCAGTGAATGGACCTCACTGCCAGCCTTACAAACAGAAGCCTCTGCCCACAGGCGGAGAGGGGGAGGCGACACCACCCAGCAGAATCCCATAACAGGGACTCGTGCATAGAGCTGCACTCACAGGCGCGTGCGCAAGTCGTCGCCTGGACCCACGAGTGCGCACACCGCGCCGAGCAATCACCCATGGCCCCGGCAGCTGCCGTATGGTAACACCGTGTTGCCTGCTCCTTCGCTATTCCTGAAAGATCTCCTGCTCCTGTCTTCTGGCTTCCTCCCTAACTATGCTACCCGCCTCGTCCCTCTGTGCTGCAAACCGAGATCTCCCGTTGCTGACTTCTGGCTACTCCCCGACTACTCTCCAGGCCTGCGGCCATTGCACTTGAGGCTCCAGCCTTGTGCTCAAAACGGCTACAGTTCTGCTGGGAAACCTTGGGTCCTGGAGTTAATGTGGCTGTTACTTTGACACATGCCACTTACTTAAACATTGAACAGACCAAATACACCCTACACGGCAGTGGTATTCCCTAATGGCAGCGGCCTATTTCAGCAGGATAATGCATCCGGCCACACTGCTTAAAATTGCTCAGGTATGGTTTGAGGAACATTGAGTTCAAAGTGATGACTTGGCTCCTAAATTCCCCAGATCTCAATCCGATTGGCAATCTGTGGGATGTGCTGGAAAAACAAGTCTGATCCATGTAGGCAAAACCTCACAACTTACAGGAATTAAAGAAGCTGCTAGTAACCTTTTAGTGCTGGATACCAAAGGACACCTTCAGAGGTCTTATAGAGTCCATCCTTAATGGGTCTGAGCTGTCTTAGTGGAGGGAGACCTCTACAATATGAGACAGGTGGTTTTACGGTTATGGCTGAATGGTTGTAAATGCACTAGTATAAATATACAGTAAACCTCATAAGGGCTCATTCACATATGCCATGAATTTACGAATGATTTTTTTTTTGCGTGATTAGAACCCATTGATTTCAGAATGTTTATTAATTTTTGCATATTTTTGCGGTAAATTTCAGTCCTGTTAAAAATCACAGCATGTCCTATCTTTGCGCGTATTTATACGCCAAAGTACTGTATTAAGTATATGGAGCAGCGCAATTACGCAACCAAAACCCGTGATCCACCAATGTGAATGCACCCTATATTCTGCGGTATAGCCATAAGTACTAGTAGCCCCCTCCTCAGCATGCAGCACAGGACTGACAGGCGTTCACCATTAAAAGCTCCTTGAAAGCCTATAATCAAAGCACAAGAGAGCAATCAAGAGTCAAGGAACAGCGAGAACTCACACGGTAGAAGAAATTCAACTACTTCTTGCAGGAACACACTGAATCCCGTGTCCTGTGCCTCTGTAAGGAACATTTCCTCATTTTTACCATAATTGTCCTTTATTAAACTCCTCTATCAGAGCCAACCCAATGTTTGGCCAACGTCGGTCAACAATCTTTTAAAATCTGTAGATTCTTGCAATCGACACATGACTGATATCTGTTGAGTATCGATTAAAGGGGTTTTTTTTGTTGTGTTTGATGTAGCATGACAAACTATCTGAAATGTAGATGTTCGCTAGTCCTTGGGATTTCCTTGTCCATGTGACTCATTTGTTGAAGGTGCCATAGGCCAAATGTGAGCCTTAAATGTTGTTGCTGGGGTCAAGTGCGCCAATGCGAATGCCCGGGTTGTCCTATAACTGGGGCACTATTGGGTAATAACTTACCAATCAGCATTTCATTACAGAAGTAGATTCTTATTTTCCGATTTATGCTACAAATCTCACGTGCTTACCGGTCACATGAAGGTAAATCCTCCGGAAAGCGCATGGCCAATTTCACTTTATAATTGGAAATCAATTAGTCTTCGCCAATAGGAAATACCCACAGCTCACAGTCTGAAGCTCAATTTCCTCCTCCGTCTGATTCCAGAGAGCGGAAGATCTACAGCTTATGTAGCCCATTAATTGAGCTTAGAAGGGAACACCTGGAGTCCCTAATTGCATTTAAAATCTCCATATCCCTGGTAGTATTTGTACGCAGCTCTTACTGTTATTCTTTTTTTTTCCTGAGTACGGCTTGTCTGCCCCTCACTGACTAGGGGGACAAAAGAAATAATAGTCCATAAATGACATCGATAAGGGTGGAGGAGACGGGCATAAAATGACAGTGAGAAAGACGATAAACAGGACTACAGAGAGTGCAAGAGCTCCCTCTGCTGGTAGTTATTAGGAAACACATACCGTTTTCTACACTGTTGCAAACAGTAACGCTTTATATCTTATCAATTCTAACATTTAAAGCTATTTTTGCTTTTTGGTTGGAGGCTCTGCACAGATCTGCCCCAAAATGACAGACAAAAGAGCGCAGCATGTTGCACTTAGAATGCTGTAGAGCATTTTGGAAGGCGGACAAACCCCATCATTGTCTGTGGGGTTCGTCTGATACCGTTTGGTTTTGTCATGGGATGGATCGTTAGATCCATGACAGAACAGGAAAATGAAACCCATGAATACAGATGTGAATTGAGACTTAGGGACTGTTCACTCTTTCTACAAATCTGCCCCCATGTAGACCCAGCCTAACAGTAACAATATCTCGAGCCCCTTTTCAGATTATATTAGCTTCTACCCTTCATCCTTCAGTCCTGGCTATCTTATCCCCAGAGCAGCGATCATAGTAATGATCTAAGGCTTGACTCTCATCTCAGGCAATATTTGGCTATTTAAATCCCATCTTCCCAGGTATCGGCCCTCAGTTTTTCTGTGCAGTCCTGATTGACGGTTGGGATGTGTGCTCCATTTGCAGACATTGGTTCCCTTCTTGTTGTGTCTTGGCTTTGGTCAGCTTCTGTCTCCGTCACTTGGCTTGCTTCTGGTCTATTTCTTGGCTCCGACTTTGATTCATCTTCTGACTACGACTTCAGCTCCCATATCCCCGCTATGCTTTTGTTGGACCATTTCAGTTGTCAGGCTCTGGTTCACGGTAACAACTCTATATTGGGACATCTCCACCAGCTTCTTTCATTGCCTACACAAGTGTTTCTCAACTCCAGTCCTCAAATACCTCAAAACAGGTCATGATTTAAGGATATCCACCAGTGGCAATTTCAGAGGAACTGACAGTAATTACATCACCTATGTGTTACGTCTGCTGGGCGCACCTCACCGCAGCAAGGACGCAAGAGTGGTATCGCGTTCAAACAATACGTGCTGGCTAGGACACCAAAGAGGCAGTGAACTGCATACTGGGAACCGGACTCACAGACAGACATAACATAAGGACTGACAAACGACCCAAACACTCACCTTGCATACCAGCAGACATAACAGATGGAATTGCTATAAAAGTATGAGGTATTAGGTCGTGGACTGGCCAAGTCACTTAAACCCGCGAGCCCGAACTTCAAGAGTCCTCATTGTCTCACAGGTCCCTACTCTAACGAGACGACATTCACCAGAACTCTGCCTGCAAGCAGGGCGATCGCCCTGCTAAGGGCGGCCCCGCACTGGAACCTAAGGACCTCACTAGCCCAGAGATGATACACGATCCAGCAGGACAGGACACAGTTCACACCAACACACAAGGGCTAGCATGCAGGACAGAACACCATTAACACTGAACATGCCTGTTCCCACCTGATATCCGGCCACCCGCACAGACACTGAACACGACACTGTTCACACACATATACACTGAACACATATAACAGGCATGCAGGAAAACATGCCAGAGGGACTGGTGTGTGTATACATATATGCAGCAGATCCGTGAGGATTGGCTGGCGGGAGGAACTCCACCCCCAGCCAGCTCAATTATCCCTCACCTGTGAAGCTGTGCTCATGGAAACCTGTAGAACCACAGGTCCCAGAAGCATGCGCCTCACGTGTCCTTGGTGTAAGCCACCCTCTCCCTCATGGCAGGCGGCTGTGAGGTCCGTCCTGCTGGAGGCATCTAGTGGAATGTGACCGCATCAACTCTCCTTTTACTCCGACGACGGCGTCTCTCTCCCGGCCGGCGGAGGTCAGGTCCCTTCCGCCAGCTGCTTCACTGGTGTGTGACGCCGACGCCGAGCACCCTTTCTACTGTGATGGGGTGCAGACTCGTGGGCCGACGCCACCGGAAGGTAAGGCACTTGCTCCGGGGGATTTGCGGCTGGAGCACCGGCAAGCACTGTATGCCTCTTTTGTCCTTATCTTTAGTGAGCTTGCAGTACCTGCAGCCCAACTGCATGTTCAGCCATTTACGTTCAGGGGGCGTGACTCCCCTGTCAATCTTGACTCCACCAGGAATTCCTGGTGGCTTCAAGGTACACTAATACCGATCTGGTGTTGGTACTTAACAAGAGGAGTAAAGAAACACCGGTCTACAGAATGCGTCTGTCATGGCTCGTCGATGCTGCTCACCTACAACTTGTGATTGGACGCCGATGACTGTCACATGCTGATCACACCTTTGCTTCTGCTCCCATGCCTCTGTTTCGGGGGCTTGCACTCAAGCCCCTTTTCTTAAAGGGCCAGCGTACGCTTTCTAATCTCGTCCCCCACCAATCACCAGCCATCCCCTGTTATATTAGACATCCTAACCTCGTGAAGGATGCCTAAGCAATTTGGTATCATAGCCATTTGTGACAAAATTGGCGATCTTGTACTTTCTGGTTCTGACCTTTTGCCTGACTCTATTTTTTGGACCTTATTATTGCACTTGTGCTACAGCCTGTATTCCTGCAAGACTTCTGTTCAGACCTTCACATATCGCGCCTCGGCCCAATGCAGCGTCAGCAACCACATTACCAGGACTATCTGTGTGTGTGATGGCTTGGGGACTCTGCAGCAAAGTCGGTATCCTATTTACCCTGTTTCCCTGAAAATAAGACACACCCTGAAAATAAGACATAGCATGATTTTCCAAAATTTCTGAGGATGCAAAATGATTTTTCAGGCTTTTTGAGGATGCTTGAAATATAAGCCCTACTCCAAAATTATGCCCTGCTAACAGTTAATTAAAAAAGTCAATTTAAATAGTGTCCAGGCAGCTATGTAAAAAAGTTAAACCTTTTTGAACAAAAATTAATATAATACACTGTCTTATTTTCGGGGAAACACGGTAGATGGGTCAAGCGTGAAAACTAGGGTTCCCCCACTTACTCAAAGCCCGACCATCTGCCTGAGAGTCTCTATGGTACTCAATCTCCACACCTCTGCTACCACTTGCTGCACGCTCTCTCCTTCCCCTCTCACTTACAGTATTTTGCTGATGTCTTACCACAACACTAGGTCTTCCTTTTACATCCTGGTAACATTGCCTCTAGAGGCCTGGTGTATGTATTGCAGTTTTTCGAGTGACATGCCACATCAGTCAGGGGAAGCTCTAATTACGGATGTGTTTTAAAAGACATTACCTCCGTATGTCATCAGTTTTTCATCTGTATTTGCCTCCATATTTGTATTATTTCCTGTTGGGCAAACACTGAGCTTTATTTGACCGACAGAAAAGAATACAAATACGGAGGCAAACACGCAAAAAATAGATCATGTTGCGTTTTCAAAAAACAGCCATAAAAAATACGGTCATGTGATTAGCCCTATAGATTTACATCAGCTCCGTATTAAAGTCCCGTTGACATGGACCTAATACGGAGCAAAAATACACATGCCTGAATGTGGCTTCACTGATTTCCAGAACTGAAGTGTTGATGGCCAATTTCAGGATAGGAAATAGTTAATTTCCAAGCATCCACTGCCAGGGATCCCCAACAATCAGCTGATTGATTGGCCATATGGAGCTGATGTATTGCAGCAGAAGCACAGCGCCATACACACTGCTGTGGCCCAGGATGGTGTTGCGGGTAAGTTTCCATTCAAGTGCCTGTAGTACCATTTTGGACCAGTGCAGGGCGTATAGAGCTGTGCGTTTCTGGCAACACATTAGTCCAGTACAGTAGAGCAGTGGCTCGGCAAACAGATGAGCTTCAGTGTCCTAGGCAGTGGACCTTGACCAATCAACTGTTAATGACTCTATCCTGGGGATAGGCCATGAATAGTTCAGTCCTGGAAACCCTCTTTAAGAAAATCTTAAAAACTTCACTCAATGTAGCGCACAACTGTACAAATTTTGTACCATGTTAGAAGTCAATGAGCTCAGTATGACCCATTCTACTGAAGATTGTCTATAGAGACCTTCATGTAGTGGAAGTCAGTGGAGGTGGATCCACTGTGCCTCTAAACCAATTTTTCCTTAGAGGTGGATAAGAGAACGGTATCTGGGGATCCCCGGTATTCACCCTTTAACCCTACCAATCGGGATCTGGTCTTCTCTGCGGTAAAGTCTCGGTCAGGGGCAGCTGGTGCAACCTGGTCAGGAATAACGTGGTACCAGAGGGTGTAGACAGAGTTGTCGTTGAGTAACAGAGCTGCAGTCAGGAGAGGCGTATTTCTTGCGCAGTGGGCCAGGGCAAGCATTAGAATCGTGGTCAGTAAACTAGCCAAAGGGAAGAAGAGGAGAAACAGGGAAAGCCAAGCAGGTCAGACGGGAGTCACAAACCAGGAGACCAGACAGAAACACTCTAGCTCCTTGCACCGTAGAGGATTAATTGCTCAGGCACTCTCCATTGGGGGAGGGAACCTTAAATAGACTGAAGTCTATCCAGATTGAATGGGGACTGGAAAGCTGGGTGCACGAGTTGGCCCTCTGAAAGATGGACCGGACATGTGCATGCGCACCTTTTCAGCAGAAGTGAAAGGCGGAATGCGGGGAGAGGACGCGGCGTCACAAGTGACATGAGGAATACGGTGCCAGCCATGGCCCACGCCAGGAAACACCATTGGCCATGGCCAGCGGTTATAACGGGATCCTATGAGCCAGAACTGCTGTAACTGAAGACCACCTCTAGGAAAGGCCGTTTATCTAAAAGATAGACATCTAATTTCCCCTGCCGTGGTAACAGAAATCTCTGTCAGGCCACAGCTTGCCCCGTCAAAACTTACTATCTTCTGGGCGTGCCATGAGACCGACCAACGGCGATTAGCCAAGTGCATTGTCTATGACCGACCTACAATAAAAGTCAAAAATAAATAAAAAATATACAATCAATGATAGATCTCTGGATGTTGGGGTTTTGTAGCCACCAAACCTAAAATTAATTTTATTTGGATATCATCATGCCAGGCAACGAGATGGGCATCTCTTCCTTCCTCCAGGTACCAGAGCCCTGATCTTCATCTGTCCTGCATGAAAGTGAGAATATTTCCAGCTAGGCATTAAGACGTGGCATCTGCTATGTTATCCACCAGCTCCACGGGGCACTCGAAGACCCAGCTGGCATCGTTGCATAAGACATGTGTTCATCTGTATAATGTTCATGTCTTCTGCATATGATGACTTGTCTACATTTTTGGTTACTGTAGATGTTAAAGCCACGTGGGTTTTGGGTGAAACTTCTGTCTATTGACAATGTCGGCAAATCGTCTTCTATACCAAAGACTTATTATAACGTTCTCTTCTTTTCTGAAGAATATGGTGTTCAGAGGCTTCTCCTTCCAACAAGGACACGTTCTATGGGGGCAACCACATTTAGACCCTCGTGTATGAGTGGGCCCAAAAGGTCTGTATGTCATAGGGGACAACGATATTATAAATGGTAGGTGGGTGGCTATTATAAATGTTGCAGTGGAGCCCATGAGTTACATCTATGACTTCGGTGTACGTTGACCACCCAACAGTTGGAACAACCATGAAGTCAATGGCTGCTGTGTAGGGTTAGGTTTCACAACGTGTTGTATTGTGACACTGCAAGCTATGATTATGAAGGTGGGCGCATTGCAACATGTAACGGTGGTGCAACACTTGCAAAAAATCCAAACCTGCTGGATTTTGGGTCGTCAGTTGCGCAGGACTTCTTCAAAGTAGACCTCAATGTAAGTCGTGTGACAGCAACTTGCTTGTGACGTGTCTGCAATGTTGTGGAAGGTTTTTAATGGCAAGTTAGAAACAAATCACACATTTTTTTGTTGCATGGCTTCAATGTGACTCAATAGTGTTGCATTGTAGCCCAAGAATAATTCTACATTTCCAGTGCAGCAAAATACGGACATTTAGAGATCCCAGTATTAGGGTGCCCAAAAATCAGCTCATCTAATAGAAATAAAGACGAAAGCCCTCACTGACTCACTCACTGACTGACTGACTCACCACTAATTCTCCAACTTCCTGATGTCGTAGAAACATGAAATTTGGCAAGAGCATTGATTATGTCATAAGTAGGAAAAGTAAAGCGGTCCCAACTCGATTATTCAATTCTAGCGCAAAAGAATTAGCGTCCAAATTATACGTACGTAATCTAATTCTCTAACTTCCCGTTGTCATAGAAACATGAAATTTGGCACGAACATTGATTATGTCATGAATAGGAAAAGTTAATGGGTCCCAACTCCATTATTCAATTCTAGCGCAAAAGAATTAGCGTCCAAATTTTACGTACGGAATCCAATTCTCTCACTTCCCGATGTCATAGAAACTTAAAATTTGGCACGAGCATTGATTATGCCATAAATAGGAAAAGTTAATGGGTCTCCATTCGATTATTCAATTCTAGCACAAAAGAACTAGCGTCCAAATTTTATGTATGTAATCTAATTCTCTAACTTCCCGATGTCATAGAAACATGAAATTTGGCAAGAGCATTGATTATGTCATATATAGGAAAAGTAAAGGGGTCCCAACTCGATAATGCAATTCTAGCGCAAAAGAAGTAGCGTCCAAATTTTACATACGGAATCCAATGTCATAGAAACCTAAAATTTGGCATGAGCATTGATTATGTCATAAATAGGAAAAGTTAATAGGCCCAACTCGATTATTCAATTCCAAGCGCTAAAGAATTAGCGTCCAAATTTTACGTACGGAATCCAATTCTCTCACTTCCCAATGTCATAGAAACTTAAAATTTGGCACGAGCATTGATTATGCCATAAATAGGAAAATTTAATGGGTCTTAACTCGATTATTCAATTCTAGCACAAAAGAATTAGCGTCCAAAATTTACGTACGGAATCTAATTCTCTCACTTCCTGATGTCATTTTATATAAAGGAAACGTCACATGGTTACCTCCACATGGTGTTTCCTGGGTAACGCAAAGAACCATGCAAAATGGTGAACATATTTTTTTTTCGGTATCTCTAAAGTAACCACGACTTCATAAGATTTTCCGTGTGAACACCAGATAAACACCAGTACCAAATTAACTCGGCGAAGCCGGGTATATCAGCTAGTAGACTATACAAGTAACAGTCCTATATAGCAACAACTACACTGCCTAATAATAGTAGTATATGAAGCCGATTAAAAGCACTCAACTACTGATGTGACCAATGTTAACTTAACACATTATGATAACTAAACTGCATTGTATTACAATGCTGTAAATCAAGTTATCATGATGTGCCAGTCATGTTAACCCCTTAATGCCACAGAATGTAAGTTCACGTCCTGGCAGGGTGGTACTTAACGCAACAGGATGTAACCTTACCCCCTGCTGTTAACCCCCTATTGCTGTTGTAAGCAATAAGGCATTGCAGTGTAGAAAAAATGTAAAACAGTGTAAAAAACAGAAAAAAATCTGAAAAAAAACTTTTTTGCACAATTTCCAGTTTGTATAAAAAATGGTTATGTTGTTCATTCTGCCTCCCAAATTACGCAAAAAAACTGATAAAAAAAGATGTTTGTACCCCAAAACAGTACCAATAAAAAACCCTCACAGAGCTCCGTCCATGGAAAAATAAAAAAGTTATGGGGCTTTGAATGCAAAAATGTAAAAATAGTAATCATTTCCAAAAAAAAAAGGTTTTTATTGTGAAAAAGTGGAAAAACGTAAAGAATAAATAATTTTGGTGTCATCGTACCGACCCACAGAAAAAAATAGTTACGTCATTTATGCTGTATGATTAGGGCCGCTTTCACACATCTGAGAAAATCGCGCAAGATTTGCACGTTGCGAGATGCACCAATTTCGCCCGAATATGAACGCCATTCTTTTGAACGGATGCATGATGGACATGAGTGATGCTTTCAGCACCGCATTGCTGTACGGGAAAAAATCATGGCGAGTTCTAACTTTTCGCGTTCCTTGGAAAACATCGCCCATTGTTTTCAATGTGACAGAAACACATCGCACGGCGTGTGACGCGAGTGTGAAGCTGGGCTCCCCATTCAAAACAATGGAAGACCCTTGCCGATCCTCTGATCCTCTGGGATCGCAACCGTACTCAGGTGATGGAAGGCGTTTTTTTACATTAAAACTCTTCGCACCTACGGGTAATTCGGACGTTCACAAGCACGCTATCAGCCAAGATTCACGGCCCGAAGCCTTACGCTGTAGAAAAAAAACAAACCAATGGCAGAATCGATGTGTTTAATCTCCCTGCCCTCCGGAAATGGTACCAATAAAACCTACAGTTCGCCACGCAAAAGACAAGCCCTCATACGGCCGTGCCGACGGAAAAATCAAAAAGATATGGGTTTGGAAAGTGGAGATGAAAATCCCCCCAAAATCCTTGTGCCCGTATGGCCAAAATAGGCTGAATACCCGGCCGATATACGGCGTCCCTCTCTGCAGGGGGAGGAGGCTGGAAGAGCCGGGAGCAGTGCTCTGAGCTCGCGCCCCCTTCGCCACCCCCTCTCTGCCCCGCTGCACTATTTGCAACGAGAGGAGGTGGGACGGGGCAGGGCTAAGTTCCAGGAAGTAGCTCCGCCCCATCCCACCTCCCCTCATTGTAAATAGCGCAGAGGGGACGGGAGCTCAGTTCCTGCTCCCGGCTCTTCCAGCCTCCTCCCCCTGCAGAGAGGGACGCCGTATATCGGCCGGCATGAATACCCGGCCAATATACGGTCGTCTGAATAAGTCCTTAATGACACAATCCAGTTTTTCTGCGGCTCGGTACGATCACAACCAAAAACATTACACAGTTTTTAGGTTTTTGCACTTTTACACAATAGAACCCCTTTTTTTTAATTGTAATTATTTTATAGCGCTGCCTACAAAGATGTATACCTTTGTTTTTCCGTGGACGGAGCTCGGTGAGGGTTTGTTTTTTGCGCCACGAGCTGCAGTTTTTATTTATAAAATGTTGGGATAGACATGGCTTTTTTAATCGCTTTTATTGCGCTTTTCGGGAGGTAAAGTTAATAAAATAAGCATTTTATCTCAGTTTTTTGCTGCGCAGGATAGTTAGTGTGCTCAAATTATAGCACAGTTCGTTAAGGACGCGATGATACCACATATGTGAGTTTTTTCTTACATTTTTAATTTTTTTAATACAAATAGGGGGAAATTAGCAAAAAAGTTTTATGTTTATTTTTTTTTAATACTATTTCCTTAAGTTTTTTGACACCGTTTATGTCACTGATGGGGACCTGATCCATAGCAGCTATGATCGCTATGGTAAGGCATTGCAGGACTTCTGTCCTGCAATGCCTTATCTCTTGTAATAGTGATCATAAGCAATGGCAAAGCAGGACGCCTGTAGCTGGAATCCTGTTGCCATGGCAACCCGTCAGTCTTCCACGATTAAATCGCCGAGGTCCAATGACGTCACAGAGGGAGCGCCCTTCCTCTGTGGGCCCTTTACATGCTGCGATCGCAGCATGTAAGGGGGTTATAACAGCAGGGGTCGCTGTCCTTATGCAGCCCCGCTGTTGCTGCGGGAGGCCGGCTATGGGTATGGCGCGGGGTCTCTTCTGATCTCGCACTATCCACATGACGTAAGGTTAAGTCATGTGGCGTTAAGGGGTTAAAGCCTATTAATGACTGTTGTAAAAAGGCGTATTGGCGGTCACTAAGGGGTTAAACCTACACATACATCTTTTTAAGGCTTGACTGACAACTGACAGCCAGGAACGGGGAAAACCTCAGATCCTGGCAGTTTAACCCCTTACATGCCACAATCAAGAGCAATGGCAGCATGTAAGCATCTGACCAGAGGAGGCGCTCCTTCTGTCACCTAACAGCACTGGGCAATGGGAATGCAAGGTAACAATGGGTTGCCATGACAGCCTGAGGCCTGATGAAGGTCTCTGTGCCTGCCATGTAACATCAGCCTATTAGGCCTCACAACAGGCTGATGTCATAAGCAATGTAGAATGAAATCGAGAGCCATGCCTGCAGTTACAAGCGGCGGCCACTACAGAGAGGTCGGCGCAGAGACTTCAGTTCCAACCTCTGTGTATCTGTGGCGCTGAGAGGGGCACACAATTAGCTGATCGGTCGGGGGCATGAGTGACGGACCCCAGCAGATCAACTATTGATGACCTGTCCCGAGGAGCGGGCATCAGTGGTATTCTCCTGGGAAAACCCCTTTAAGTACTGCAGTGTACTATTGTAGCCATCAAACAATCACATCCAGAAGTTCTAAAAAAATAAGCAACAAAGTGCAAGAAAGTTCAATTTTTTTCTTTTAAATCCAGCTTTAAAAGAAAAGCACCTTTTCCCCACAAACCCCCTTTTTATGGACGAATGCACACGGGCGTATATCAGCTGCGGATCCCGCCGCGGCCTGCGGGTCTGTCCGTACGCTGCAATGCAAAAGGGATAGCTCAACGCACACGAGTGGAAGCCAACTGACATCTCCGCTCGTGGACAAAAATCTCCATTTTGGGGTGTTGCACGAACGGCTGCCATTGAAGTTAATGGAAGCCGTCCGATCCGCGGCTCTTACAGAATGGCGACGGCGCAGGAAAATGTGTACTGCGCGACTGCCAGCACATCCGCAATACAGACCCGGACAGGCGCGCAGGGTCGGCGGCCGCGGAATCTTGTTATTTATCTCACGCACTGGACGCCATAAGAAATATTTTAAGAATTCCAGAATTGCTATTTTTCTTTTGCTCTCCTCCGCAATAAAAAGAAGTCCAAAAGGCAAAACGGTACAAATAAAAACTTAAACTTTTCCCGCAAAAGCCAAGCCCTCAGGCAGCCATTATTTACTCGCCTGCCACATAACACGGGCTGCAGACACGGGCAGACCCCTCGGCACAGCGCAGTCCCTGCACTACTCTGCACCCACTCGCCGGCTTCTGCTCGGCGCCCCCGGAGCTGCACTGCGCATGTCCGCTAGACCGCAGTCCGCGCATGCTCAGCAGACGACATTTGTAGCGCATGCGCAGTGCTTGCTGGCAGTTTTGAAACCTCAGGAGGTCAGTGCGCGGTGGAGCATCCTGCCGGTGTGTCCGGCGCTGCGGGGGACTGGGCTGTTGGCCGGTCATGTGCACGGCGCTGCTCTGAGCCCCGACATGGCTTCCCCGGAGGTGTTTGAGGAGTCGAGCTCTGGAGAGGCCTGCTCTGGGGGCTACGGGGAGCTGGGGGACTTCCTGCTGGAGGAGCGGGCGGACGAGGAGGAAGACGACGAGCTGCGCCGACACTTCGAGCAGGCGGCCCAGCATGCCCAGAACCTGGCCCATGTGGCGACCACCCAGCAGCTGCTCTACCTGTACGCCAGGTACAAGCAGGTAAGGAGCAGCAGCGGCCCTCCATTGTTCTTCCTGGCACTGCCCACCCTAAGATGAGGAACTGTCTGTCCCTGGTGGATCTCTCTGTAGAACTGGTGCTCCCCTCCCCGAGATCAGTGACCCCCCAGTGATGCCAGGTACAAGCAGGTAAAAAGCTGCAGTGGTCCTCCGTTGTTGTTCCTGGCACTGCCCTATAGTATCCTGCCTGTCCCTGGCGGAGCTCACTGTGTACAACTGTATTGGTGCACCCATCCCCCATATCAGTGACCCCCTCCCCCCAGTGACGCCAGGTACAAGCAGGTAAGTAGCTGCAGTGGTCCTTCATTGTTCTTCCTGGCACTGCCCTGTAGCATCCTGCCTGTCCCTGGTGGATCTCACTGTGTACATCTGTATTGGTGCACCCCTCCCCCGTATCCGTGACTCCTCGCCCCAGTGATGCCAGGTACAAGCAGGTAAGGAGCTGCAGCAGTCCTCCATTGTTGGGCAACGCTAAGGGGCCAGGTCATAATTGCGACCCCTAGTGGTATGCCGGTGCAATATACAGTACCTTATCCATATAGCGGTATGAATGTATCAATACCAGGAAGTGCATATACATATTGTGGCTCCATATAGATCAGGCAAACATATACCGTACAATATACATTACCGTATACGGCTAGCACTACCATGTATATAGCGGTACCGGGCAGTACTATATACTGTATACAGGGCTCTCAGTGAAGAATCAATGCTGCCAGCAAGTACCAATAAAATGTTCTTGCTGCGTCCCAACAATCTTCATACTCCCTTGGCGTGTGCGCACGTGTACTGCGGCCCGGATGGCGTGTGCGCACGTGTACTGCGGCCCGGATGGCGTGTGCGCACGTGGACTGCGGCCCGGATGGCGTGTGCGCACGTGGACTGCGGCCCGGATGGCGTGTGCGCACGTGGACTGCGGCCCGGATGGCGTGTGCGCACGTGGACTGCGGCCCGGATGGCGTGTGCGCACGTGGACTGCGGCCCGGATGGCGTGTGCGCACGTGGACTGCGGCCCGGATGGCGTGTGCGCACGTGGACTGCGGCCCGGATGGCGTGTGCGCACGTGGACTGCGGCCCGGATGGCGTGTGCGCACGTGGACTGCGGCCCGGATGGCGTGTGCGCACGTGGACTGCGGCCCGGATGGCGTGTGCGCACGTGGACTGCGGCCCGGATGGCGTGTGCGCACGTGGACTGCGGCCCGGATGGCGTGTGCGCACGTGGACTGCGGCCCGGATGGCGTGTGCGCACGTGGACTGCGGCCCGGATGGCGTGTGCGCACGTGGACTGCGGCCCGGATGGCGTGTGCGCACGTGGACTGCGGCCCGGATGGCGTGTGCGCACGTGGACTGCGGCCCGGATGGCGTGTGCGCACGTGGACTGCGGCCCGGATGGCGTGTGCGCACGTGGACTGCGGCCCGGATGGCGTGTGCGCACGTGGACTGCGGCCCGGATGGCGTGTGCCGGGAGCTCTTTTGTCAGTACATTTTGCACGCTGTGTGTGAGGCATCGGTGAATGTGAGATCGGTACTGCACGATACGCGGTAGAATACATTCTATACATAATAGCGGTACTAGGCAGTACCATATACATAGTGGTACCAGGGAGTACTATATGCATAGAGCAGTACCGTATATAGAGCGGTACAAGGTATATACATAGAGCAGTACTACATAGCGTTACCAGGGGGTACTATATGCATAGAGCAGTACCGTAAATAGAGCGGTACCAGAGAGTACTATATGCATAGAGCGGTACCAGAGAGTACTATATGCATAGAGCGGTACCAGAGAGTACTATATGCATAGAGCGGTACCGTATATAGAGTGGTACCAGGGAGTACTATATACATAGAGCAGTACCATATATAGAGCGGTACCAGGGAGTACTAGATACATATAGAGCAGAGCAGTACTGTATATAGAGTGGTACCAGGGCGTACTATATACATATATAGAGCGGTACTAGGGAGTACTATATACATATATAGAGCAGTACCATATATAGAGCGGTACTGTATATAGAGTGGTACCGTGGGGGTACTATATACATAGATCAGCACCGTATATAGAGCAGTACCAGGAAGTACTATATACATAGAGCAGTACAGTATATAGAGCAGTACTATATATATAGCAGTCCTAGGCAGTACTATATACATAGAGCAGTACTATATATAGCGGTCCTAGACAGTACTATATACATAGAGCAGTACTATATATAGCGGTCCTAGGCAGTACTAGATACATTGAGCAGTATTATATAGTGATACTAGGCAGTACTATATACATAGAGCAGTGCTATATAGCGGTCCTAGGCAGTGCTATGTACATAGAGCAGTACTATATTAGCGGTACTAGGCAGTGCTATGTACATAGAGCAGTACTATATTAGCGGTACTAGGCAGTGCTATGTACATAGAGCAGTACTATATTAGCGGTACTAGGCAGTGCTATGTACATAGAGCAGTACTATATTAGCGGTACTAGGCAGTGCTATGTACATAGAGCAGTACTATATTAGCGGTACTAGGCAGTGCTATGTACATAGAGCAGTACTATATAGCGGTACTAGGCAGTGCTATGTACATAGAGCAGTACTATATTAGCGGTCCTAGGCAGTACTATGTACATAGAGCAGTACTATATAGCCGTCCTAGGCAGTGCTATATAGCGGTCCTAGGCAGTACTATGTACATAGAGCAGTACTATATAGCGGTCCTAGGCAGTACTATATACATAGAGCAATACTATATAGCGGTCCTAGGCAGTACTATATACATAGAGCAGTGCTGTATAGCGGTCCTAGGCAGTACTATATACATAGAGCAGTACTAGATAGCCGTCCTAGGCAGTACTAGATACACTGAGCAGTACTATATAGCGGTCCTAGGCAGTACTATATAGCGGTCCTAGGCAGTACTATATACATAGAGCAGTACTATATAGCGGTCCTAGGCAGTACTATATACATAGAGCAATACTATATAGCGGTCCTAGGCAGTACTATATACATAGAGCAGTGCTGTATAGCGGTCCTAGGCAGTACTATATACATAGAGCAGTGCTGTATAGCGGTCCTAGGCAGTACTATATACATAGAGCAGTGCTATATAGCGGTCCTAGGCAGTACTATATACATAGAGCAGTGCTATATAGCGGTCCTAGGCAGTACTATATACATAGAGCAGTGCTATATAGCGGTCCTAGGCAGTACTATATACATAGAGCAGTGCTATATAGCGGTCCTAGGCAGTACTATATACATAGAGCAGTGCTATATAGCGGTCCTAGGCAGTACTATATACATAGAGCAGTGCTATATAGCGGTCCTAGGCAGTACTATATACATAGAGCAGTGCTATATAGCGGTCCTAGGCAGTACTATATACATAGAGCAGTGCTATATAGCGGTCCTAGGCAGTACTATGTACATAGAGCAGTACTATGTACATAGAGTAGTACTATATACATAGAGCAGTACTATATAGCGGTCCTAGGCAGTACTATATACATAGAGCAGTACTATATAGCGGTCCTAGGCAGTACTATGTACATAGAGCAGTACTATATAGCGGTCCTAGGCAGTACTATGTACATAGAGCAGTACTATATACATAGAGCAGTACTATATAGCGGTCCTAGGCAGTACTATATACATAGGGCAGTGCTATATAGCGGTCCTAGGCAGTGCTATATACATAGAGCAGTACTATATAGCGGTCCTAGGCAGTACTAGGTACATAGAGCAGTACTATATAGCGGTCCTAGACTGTACTTTATACATAGAGCAGTACTATATAGCGGTCCTAGGCAGTACTATATACATAGAGCAGTACTATATAGCCGTCCTAGGCAGTACTATATGCATAGAGCAGTACTATATAGCGGTCCTAGGCAGTACTAAATACATAGAGCAGTGCTATATAGCGGTCCTAGGCAGTACTATATACATAGAGCAGTGCTATATAGCCGTCCTAGGCAGTGCTATATACATAGAGCAGTACTATATAGCGGTCCTAGGCAGTACTATATACATAGAGCAGTGCTGTATAGTGGTCCTAGGCAGTGCTATATAGCGGTCCTAGGCAGTACTATATACATAGAGCAGTGCTATATAGCGGTCCTAGGCAGTACTAGGTACATAGAGCAGTACTATATAGCCGTCCTAGACAGTACTATATACATAGAGCAGTACTATATAGCCGTCCTAGACAGTACTATATACATAGAGCAGTACTATATAGCCGTCCTAGGCAGTACTATGTACATAGAGCAGTGCTATATAGCGGTCCTAGGCAGTACTATGTACATAGAGCAGTACTATATAGCGGTCCTAGGCAGTACTATGTACATAGAGCAGTACTATATAGCGGTCCTAGGCAGTACTATATACATAGAGCAGTACTATATAGCGGTCCTAGGCAGTACTATGTACATAGAGCAGTACTATATAGCGGTCCTAGGCAGTACTATATACATAGAGCAGTGCTATATAGCGGTCCTAGGCAGTACTAGGTACATAGAGCAGTACTATATAGCCGTCCTAGACAGTACTATATACATAGAGCAGTACTATATAGCCGTCCTAGACAGTACTATATACATAGAGCAGTACTATATAGCCGTCCTAGGCAGTACTATGTACATAGAGCAGTGCTATATAGCGGTCCTAGGCAGTACTATGTACATAGAGCAGTACTATATAGCGGTCCTAGGCAGTACTATGTACATAGAGCAGTACTATATAGCGGTCCTAGGCAGTACTATATACATAGAGCAGTACTATATAGCGGTCCTAGGCAGTACTATGTACATAGAGCAGTACTATATAGCGGTCCTAGGCAGTACTATATACATAGAGCAGTACTATATACATAGAGCAGTACTATATAGCGGTCCTAGGCAGTACTATGTACATAGAGCAGTACTATATGCATAGAGCAGTACTATATAGCGGTCCTAGGCAGTACTATATACATAGAGCAGTACTATATAGCGGTCCTAGGCAGTACTATATACAAAGAGCAGTACTATATAGCGGTCCTAGGCAGTACTATATACAAAGAGCAGTACTATATAGCGGTCCTAGGCAGTACTATATACATAAAGCAGTACTATATAGCGGTCCTAGGCAGTACTATATACATAGAGCAGTACTATATAGCGGTCCTAGGCAGTGCTATATACATAGAGCAGTACTATATACATAGAGCAGTACTATATAGCGGTCCTAGGCAGTACTATATACAAAGAGCAGTACTATATAGCGGTCCTAGGCAGTACTATATACATAGAGCAGTACTATATAGCCGTCCTAGGCAGTACTATATACATAGAGCAGTACTATATAGCGGTCCTAGGCAGTACTATATACATAAAGCAGTGCTATATAGCCGTCCTAGGCAGTGCTATATACATAGAGCAGTACTATATAGCCGTCCTAGACAGTACTATATACATAGAGCAGTACTATATAGCCGTCCTAGAGCAGTACTATATACATAGAGCAGTACTATATACATAGAGCAGTACTATATAGCCGTCCTAGGCAGTACTATATACATAGAGCAGTACTATATAGCCGTCCTAGGCAGTACTATATACATAGAGCAGTAGTATATAGCCGTCCTAGGCAGTGCTATATAGCGGTCCTAGGCAGTACTATATACATAGAGCAATACTATATAGCGGTCCTAGGCAGTACTATATACATAGAGCAGTGCTATATAGCGGTCCTAGGCAGTACTATATACATAGAGCAGTGCTATATAGCGGTCCTAGGCAGTACTATGTACATAGAGCAGTGCTATATAGCGGTCCTAGGCAGTACTATGTACATAGAGCAGTGCTATATAGCGGTCCTAGGCAGTACTATATACATAGAGCAGTGCTATATAGCGGTCCTAGGCAGTACTATGTACATAGAGCAGTGCTATATAGCGGTCCTAGGCAGTACTATATACATAGAGCAGTGCTATATAGCGGTCCTAGGCAGTACTATATACATAGAGCAGTGCTATATAGCGGTCCTAGGCAGTACTATATACATAGAGCAGTGCTATATAGCGGTCCTAGGCAGTACTATATACATAGAGCAGTGCTATATAGCGGTCCTAGGCAGTACTATATACATAGAGCAGTGCTATATAGCGGTCCTAGGCAGTACTATATTCATAGAGCAGTGCTATATAGCGGTCCTAGGCAGTACTATATACATAGAGCAGTACTATATACATAGAGCAGTGCTATATAGCGGTCCTAGGCAGTACTATATACATAGAGCAGTGCTATATAGCGGTCCTAGGTAGTACTATATACATAGAGCAGTGCTATATAGCGGTCCTAGGCAGTACTATGTACATAGAGCAGTGCTATATAGCGGTCCTAGGCAGTACTATGTACATAGAGCAGTACTATATACATAGAGCAGTACTATATAGCGGTCCTAGGCAGTACTAGGTACATAGAGCACTACTATATAGCGGTCCTAGGCAGTACTATATACATAGAGCAGTACTATATAGCGGTCCTAGGCAGTGCTATATACATAGAGCAGTACTATATAGCGGTCCTAGGCAGTACTATATACATAGAGCAGTACTATATAGCGGTCCTAGGCAGTACTATGTATATAGAGCAGTACTATATAGCGGTCCTAGGCAGTACTATATACATAGAGCAGTACTATATAGCGGTCCTAGGCAGTACTAGGTACATAGAGCAGTACTATATAGCGGTCCTAGGCAGTGCTATATACATAGAGCAGTACTATATAGCGGTCCTAGGCAGTGCTATATACATAGAGCAGTACTATATAGCGGTCCTAGGCAGTGCTATATACATAGAGCAGTACTATATAGCGGTCCTAGGCAGTACTATATACATAGAGCAGTGCTATATAGCGGTCCTAGGCAGTACTATATACATAGAGCAGTGCTATATAGCGGTCCTAGGCAGTACTATATACATAGAGCAGTGCTATATAGCGGTCCTAGGCAGTACTATGTACATAGAGCAGTGCTATATAGCGGTCCTAGGCAGTACTATGTACATAGAGCAGTACTATATACATAGAGCAGTACTATATAGCGGTCCTAGGCAGTACTAGGTACATAGAGCACTACTATATAGCGGTCCTAGGCAGTACTATATACATAGAGCACTACTATATAGCGGTCCTAGGCAGTACTATATACATAGAGCAGTACTATATAGCGGTCCTAGGCAGTGCTATATACATAGAGCAGTACTATATAGCGGTCCTAGGCAGTGCTATATACATAGAGCAGTACTATATAGCGGTCCTAGGCAGTGCTATATACATAGAGCAGTAATATATAGCCGTCCTAGGCAGTACTATGTACATAGAGCAGTACTATATAGAGGTCCTAGGCAGTACTATATACATAGAGCAGTACTATATAGCGGTCCTAGGCAGTACTATATACATAGAGCAGTACTATATAGCGGTCCTAGGCAGTACTATATACATAGAGCAGTACAATATAGCGGTCCTAGGCAGTACTATATACATAGAGCAGTGCTATATAGCGGTCCTAGGCAGTACTATATACATAGAGCAGTGCTATATAGCGGTCCTAGGCAGTACTATATACATAGAGCAGTGCTATATAGCGGTCCTAGGCAGTACTATATACATAGAGCAGTGCTATATAGCGGTCCTAGGCAGTACTATATACATAGAGCAGTGCTATATAGCGGTCCTAGGCAGTACTATATACATAGAGCAGTGCTATATAGCGGTCCTAGGCAGTACTATATACATAGAGCAGTGCTATATAGCGGTCCTAGGCAGTACTATATACATAGAGCAGTGCTATATAGCGGTCCTAGGCAGTACTATATACATAGAGCAGTGCTATATAGCGGTCCTAGGCAGTACTATATACATAGAGCAGTGCTATATAGCGGTCCTAGGCAGTACTATATACATAGAGCAGTGCTATATAGCGGTCCTAGGCAGTACTATATACATAGAGCAGTGCTATATAGCGGTCCTAGGCAGTACTATATACATAGAGCAGTGCTATATAGCGGTCCTAGGCAGTACTATATACATAGAGCAGTGCTTTATAGCGGTCCTAGGCAGTGCTATATACATAGAGCAGTACCATATATAGAGCGGTACCAGGGAGTACTAGATACATATAGAGCAGAGCAGTACTGTATATAGAGTGGTACCAGGGCGTACTATATACATATATAGAGCAGTACCATATATAGAGCAGTACCAGGAAGTACTATATACATAGAGCAGTACAGTATATAGAGCAGTACTATATATATAGCAGTCCTAGGCAGTACTATATACATAGAGCAGTACTATATATAGCGGTCCTAGACAGTACTATATACATAGAGCAGTACTATATATAGCGGTCCTAGGCAGTACTAGATACATTGAGCAGTATTATATAGTGGTACTAGGCAGTACTATATACATAGAGCAGTGCTATATAGCGGTCCTAGGCAGTACTATATACATAGAGCAGTGCTATATAGCGGTCCTAGGCAGTGCTTTATACATAGAGCAGTACTATATTAGCGGTACTAGGCAGTGCTATGTACATAGAGCAGTACTATATTAGCGGTACTAGGCAGTGCTATGTACATAGAGCAGTACTATATTAGCGGTACTAGGCAGTGCTATGTACATAGAGCAGTACTATATTAGCGGTACTAGGCAGTGCTATGTACATAGAGCAGTACTATATTAGCGGTACTAGGCAGTGCTATGTACATAGAGCAGTACTATATTAGCGGTACTAGGCAGTGCTATGTACATAGAGCAGTACTATATTAGCGGTACTAGGCAGTGCTATGTACATAGAGCAGTACTATATTAGCGGTACTAGGCAGTGCTATGTACATAGAGCAGTACTATATTAGCGGTACTAGGCAGTGCTATGTACATAGAGCAGTACTATATTAGCGGTACTAGGCAGTGCTATGTACATAGAGCAGTACTATATTAGCGGTACTAGGCAGTGCTATGTACATAGAGCAGTACTATATTAGCGGTACTAGGCAGTGCTATGTACATAGAGCAGTACTATATAGCGGTCCTAGGCAGTACTATGTACATAGAGCAGTACTATATAGCCGTCCTAGGCAGTACTATGTACATAGAGCAGTACTATATAGCCGTCCTAGGCAGTGCTATATAGCGGTCCTAGGCAGTACTATATACATAGAGCAGTACTAGATAGCCGTCCTAGGCAGTACTATATACACTGAGCAGTACTATATAGCGGTCCTAGGCAGTACTATATAGCGGTCCTAGGCAGTACTATATAGCGGTCCTAGGCAGTACTATATACATAGAGCAGTACTATATAGCGGTCCTAGGCAGTACTATATACATAGAGCAGTGCTATATAGCGGTCCTAGGCAGTACTATATACATAGAGCAGTGCTATATAGCGGTCCTAGGCAGTACTATATACATAGAGCAGTGCTATATAGCGGTCCTAGGCAGTACTATATACATAGAGCAGTGCTATATAGCGGTCCTAGGCAGTACTATATACATAGAGCAGTGCTATATAGCGGTCCTAGGCAGTACTATATACATAGAGCAGTGCTATATAGCGGTCCTAGGCAGTACTATATACATAGAGCAGTACTATGTACATAGAGTAGTACTATATACATAGAGCAGTACTATATAGCGGTCCTAGGCAGTACTATATACATAGAGCAGTACTATATAGCGGTCCTAGGCAGTACTATATACATAGAGCAGTACTATATAGCGGTCCTAGGCAGTACTATGTACATAGAGCAGTACTATATACATAGAGCTGTACTATATAGCGGTCCTAGGCAGTGCTATATACGTAGAGCAGTACTATATAGCGGTCCTAGGCAGTACTAGGTACATAGAGCAGTACTATATAGCGGTCCTAGACTGTACTTTATACATAGAGCAGTACTATATAGCTGTCCTAGGCAGTACTATATACATAGAGCAGTACTATATAGCCGTCCTAGGCAGTACTATATGCATAGAGCAGTACTATATAGCGGTCCTAGGCAGTACTATATACATAGAGCAGTGCTATATAGCGGTCCTAGGCAGTACTATATACATAGAGCAGTGCTATATAGCCGTCCTAGGCAGTGCTATATACATAGAGCAGTACTATATAGCCGTCCTAGGCAGTGCTATATACATAGAGCAGTACTATATAGCGGTCCTAGGCAGTACTATATACATAGAGCAGTGCTGTATAGTGGTCCTAGGCAGTGCTATATAGCGGTCCTAGGCAGTACTATATACATAGAGCAGTGCTATATAGCGGTCCTAGGTAGTACTATATACATAGAGCAGTGCTATATAGCGGTCCTAGGCAGTACTATGTACATAGAGCAGTGCTATATAGCGGTCCTAGGCAGTACTATGTACATAGAGCAGTACTATATACATAGAGCAGTACTATATAGCGGTCCTAGGCAGTACTAGGTACATAGAGCACTACTATATAGCGGTCCTAGGCAGTACTATATACATAGAGCAGTACTATATAGCGGTCCTAGGCAGTGCTATATACATAGAGCAGTACTATATAGCGGTCCTAGGCAGTACTATATACATAGAGCAGTACTATATAGCGGTCCTAGGCAGTACTATATACATAGAGCAGTACTATATAGCGGTCCTAGGCAGTACTATGTACATAGAGCAGTACTATATAGCGGTCCTAGGCAGTACTAGGTACATAGAGCAGTACTATATAGCGGTCCTAGGCAGTGCTATATACATAGAGCAGTACTATATAGCGGTCCTAGGCAGTGCTATATACATAGAGCAGTACTATATAGCGGTCCTAGGCAGTGCTATATACATAGAGCAGTACTATATAGCGGTCCTAGGCAGTACTATATACATAGAGCAGTGCTATATAGCGGTCCTAGGCAGTACTATATACATAGAGCAGTGCTATATAGCGGTCCTAGGCAGTACTATGTACATAGAGCAGTGCTATATAGCGGTCCTAGGCAGTACTATGTACATAGAGCAGTACTATATACATAGAGCAGTACTATATAGCGGTCCTAGGCAGTACTAGGTACATAGAGCACTACTATATAGCGGTCCTAGGCAGTACTATATACATAGAGCAGTACTATATAGCGGTCCTAGGCAGTACTATATACATAGAGCAGTGCTATATAGCGGTCCTAGGCAGTACTATATACATAGAGCAGTGCTATATAGCGGTCCTAGGCAGTACTATATACATAGAGCAGTGCTATATAGCGGTCCTAGGCAGTACTATATACATAGAGCAGTGCTATATAGCGGTCCTAGGCAGTACTATATACATAGAGCAGTGCTATATAGCGGTCCTAGGCAGTACTATATACATAGAGCAGTGCTATATAGCGGTCCTAGGCAGTACTATATACATAGAGCAGTGCTATATAGCGGTCCTAGGCAGTACTATATACATAGAGCAGTGCTATATAGCGGTCCTAGGCAGTACTATATACATAGAGCAGTGCTATATAGCGGTCCTAGGCAGTACTATATACATAGAGCAGTGCTATATAGCGGTCCTAGGCAGTACTATATACATAGAGCAGTGCTATATAGCGGTCCTAGGCAGTACTATATACATAGAGCAGTGCTATATAGCGGTCCTAGGCAGTACTATATACATAGAGCAGTGCTATATAGCGGTCCTAGGCAGTACTATATACATAGAGCAGTGCTTTATAGCGGTCCTAGGCAGTGCTATATACATAGAGCAGTACCATATATAGAGCGGTACCAGGGAGTACTAGATACATATAGAGCAGAGCAGTACTGTATATAGAGTGGTACCAGGGCGTACTATATACATATATAGAGCAGTACCATATATAGAGCGGTACTAGGGAGTACTATATACATATATAGAGCAGTACCATATATAGAGCAGTACCAGGAAGTACTATATACATATAGCAGTACAGTATATAGAGCAGTACTATATATATAGCAGTCCTAGGCAGTACTATATACATAGAGCAGTACTATATATAGCGGTCCTAGACAGTACTATATACATTGAGCAGTATTATATAGTGGTACTAGGCAGTACTATATACATAGAGCAGTGCTATATAGCGGTCCTAGGCAGTACTATATACATAGAGCAGTGCTATATAGCGGTACTAGGCAGTACTATATACATAGAGCAGTGCTATATAGCGGTCCTAGGCAGTACTATATACATAGAGCAGTGCTATATAGCGGTCCTAGGCAGTGCTTTATACATAGAGCAGTACTATATTAGCGGTACTAGGCAGTGCTATGTACATAGAGCAGTACTATATTAGCGGTACTAGGCAGTGCTATGTACATAGAGCAGTACTATATTAGCGGTACTAGGCAGTGCTATGTACATAGAGCAGTACTATATTAGCGGTACTAGGCAGTGCTATGTACATAGAGCAGTACTATATTAGCGGTACTAGGCAGTGCTATGTACATAGAGCAGTACTATATTAGCGGTACTAGGCAGTGCTATGTACATAGAGCAGTACTATATTAGCGGTACTAGGCAGTGCTATGTACATAGAGCAGTACTATATTAGCGGTACTAGGCAGTGCTATGTACATAGAGCAGTACTATATTAGCGGTACTAGGCAGTGCTATGTACATAGAGCAGTACTATATTAGCGGTACTAGGCAGTGCTATGTACATAGAGCAGTACTATATTAGCGGTACTAGGCAGTGCTATGTACATAGAGCAGTACTATATAGCGGTACTAGGCAGTGCTATGTACATAGAGCAGTACTATATAGCGGTCCTAGGCAGTACTATGTACATAGAGCAGTACTATATAGCCGTCCTAGGCAGTGCTATATAGCGGTCCTAGGCAGTACTATATACATAGAGCAGTACTAGATAGCCGTCCTAGGCAGTACTATATACACTGAGCAGTACTATATAGCGGTCCTAGGCAGTACTATATAGCGGTCCTAGGCAGTACTATATACATAGAGCAGTACTATATAGCGGTCCTAGGCAGTACTATATACATAGAGCAGTGCTATATAGCGGTCCTAGGCAGTACTATATACATAGAGCAGTGCTATATAGCGGTCCTAGGCAGTACTATATACATAGAGCAGTGCTATATAGCGGTCCTAGGCAGTACTATATACATAGAGCAGTGCTATATAGCGGTCCTAGGCAGTACTATATACATAGAGCAGTGCTATATAGCGGTCCTAGGCAGTACTATATACATAGAGCAGTGCTATATAGCGGTCCTAGGCAGTACTATGTACATAGAGCAGTACTATGTACATAGAGTAGTACTATATACATAGAGCAGTACTATATAGCGGTCCTAGGCAGTACTATATACATAGAGCAGTACTATATAGCGGTCCTAGGCAGTACTATATACATAGAGCAGTACTATATAGCGGTCCTAGGCAGTACTATGTACATAGAGCAGTACTATATAGCGGTCCTAGGCAGTACTATGTACATAGAGCAGTACTATATACATAGAGCTGTACTATATAGCGGTCCTAGGCAGTGCTATATACGTAGAGCAGTACTATATAGCGGTCCTAGGCAGTACTAGGTACATAGAGCAGTACTATATAGCGGTCCTAGACTGTACTTTATACATAGAGCAGTACTATATAGCTGTCCTAGGCAGTACTATATACATAGAGCAGTACTATATAGCCGTCCTAGGCAGTACTATATGCATAGAGCAGTACTGTATAGCGGTCCTAGGCAGTACTATATACATAGAGCAGTGCTATATAGCGGTCCTAGGCAGTACTATATACATAGAGCAGTGCTATATAGCCGTCCTAGGCAGTGCTATATACATAGAGCAGTACTATATAGCGGTCCTAGGCAGTACTATATACATAGAGCAGTGCTGTATAGTGGTCCTAGGCAGTGCTATATAGCGGTCCTAGGCAGTACTATATACATAGAGCAGTGCTATATAGCGGTCCTAGGTAGTACTATATACATAGAGCAGTGCTATATAGCGGTCCTAGGCAGTACTATGTACATAGAGCAGTGCTATATAGCGGTCCTAGGCAGTACTATGTACATAGAGCAGTACTATATACATAGAGCAGTACTATATAGCGGTCCTAGGCAGTACTAGGTACATAGAGCACTACTATATAGCGGTCCTAGGCAGTACTATATACATAAAGCAGTACTATATAGCGGTCCTAGGCAGTGCTATATACATAGAGCAGTACTATATAGCGGTCCTAGGCAGTACTATATACATAGAGCAGTACTATATAGCGGTCCTAGGCAGTACTATATACATAGAGCAGTACTATATAGCGGTCCTAGGCAGTACTATATACATAGAGCAGTACTATATAGCGGTCCTAGGCAGTACTAGGTACATAGAGCAGTACTATATAGCGGTCCTAGGCAGTGCTATATACATAGAGCAGTACTATATAGCGGTCCTAGGCAGTGCTATATACATAGAGCAGTACTATATAGCGGTCCTAGGCAGTGCTATATACATAGAGCAGTACTATATAGCGGTCCTAGGCAGTACTATATACATAGAGCAGTGCTATATAGCGGTCCTAGGCAGTACTATATACATAGAGCAGTGCTATATAGCGGTCCTAGGCAGTACTATGTACATAGAGCAGTGCTATATAGCGGTCCTAGGCAGTACTATGTACATAGAGCAGTGCTATATAGCGGTCCTAGGCAGTACTATGTACATAGAGCAGTACTATATACATAGAGCAGTACTATATAGCGGTCCTAGGCAGTACTAGGTACATAGAGCACTACTATATAGCGGTCCTAGGCAGTACTATATACATAGAGCACTACTATATAGCGGTCCTAGGCAGTACTATATACATAGAGCAGTACTATATAGCGGTCCTAGGCAGTGCTATATACATAGAGCAGTACTATATAGCGGTCCTAGGCAGTGCTATATACATAGAGCAGTACTATATAGCGGTCCTAGGCAGTGCTATGTACATAGAGCAGTAATATATAGCCGTCCTAGGCAGTACTATGTACATAGAGCAGTACTATATAGAGGTCCTAGGCAGTACTATATACATAGAGCAGTACTATATAGCGGTCCTAGGCAGTACTATATACATAGAGCAGTACAATATAGCGGTCCTAGGCAGTACTATATACATAGAGCAGTGCTATATAGCGGTCCTAGGCAGTACTATATACATAGAGCAGTGCTATATAGCGGTCCTAGGCAGTACTATATACATAGAGCAGTGCTATATAGCGGTCCTAGGCAGTACTATATACATAGAGCAGTGCTATATAGCGGTCCTAGGCAGTACTATATACATAGAGCAGTGCTATATAGCGGTCCTAGGCAGTACTATATACATAGAGCAGTGCTATATAGCGGTCCTAGGCAGTACTATATACATAGAGCAGTGCTATATAGCGGTCCTAGGCAGTACTATATACATAGAGCAGTGCTATATAGCGGTCCTAGGCAGTACTATATACATAGAGCAGTGCTATATAGCGGTCCTAGGCAGTACTATATACATAGAGCAGTGCTATATAGCGGTCCTAGGCAGTACTATATACATAGAGCAGTGCTATATAGCGGTCCTAGGCAGTACTATATACATAGAGCAGTGCTATATAGCGGTCCTAGGCAGTACTATATACATAGAGCAGTGCTATATAGCGGTCCTAGGCAGTACTATATACATAGAGCAGTGCTATATAGCGGTCCTAGGCAGTACTATATACATAGAGCAGTGCTTTATAGCGGTCCTAGGCAGTGCTATATACATAGAGCAGTACCATATATAGAGCGGTACCAGGGAGTACTAGATACATATAGAGCAGAGCAGTACTGTATATAGAGTGGTACCAGGGCGTACTATATACATATATAGAGCAGTACCATATATAGAGCGGTACTAGGGAGTACTATATACATATATAGAGCAGTACCTTATATAGAGCAGTACCAGGAAGTACTATATACATAGAGCAGTACAGTATATAGAGCAGTACTATATATATAGCAGTCCTAGGGAGTACTATATACATAGAGCAGTACTATATATAGCGGTCCTAGACAGTACTATATACATAGAGCAGTACTATATATAGCGGTCCTAGGCAGTACTAGATACATTGAGCAGTATTATATAGTGGTACTAGGCAGTACTATATACATAGAGCAGTGCTATATAGCGGTACTAGGCAGTACTATATACATAGAGCAGTGCTATATAGCGGTCCTAGGCAGTGCTTTATACATAGAGCAGTACTATATTAGCGGTACTAGGCAGTGCTATGTACATAGAGCAGTACTATATTAGCGGTACTAGGCAGTGCTATGTACATAGAGCAGTACTATATTAGCGGTACTAGGCAGTGCTATGTACATAGAGCAGTACTATATTAGCGGTACTAGGCAGTGCTATGTACATAGAGCAGTACTATATTAGCGGTACTAGGCAGTGCTATGTACATAGAGCAGTACTATATTAGCGGTACTAGGCAGTGCTATGTACATAGAGCAGTACTATATTGGCGGTACTAGGCAGTGCTATGTACATAGAGCAGTACTATATTAGCGGTACTAGGCAGTGCTATGTACATAGAGCAGTACTATATAGCGGTACTAGGCAGTACTATGTACATAGAGCAGTACTATATAGCGGTCCTAGGCAGTACTATGTACATAGAGCAGTACTATATAGCCGTCCTAGGCAGTGCTATATAGCGGTCCTAGGCAGTACTATATACATAGAGCAGTACTAGATAGCCGTCCTAGGCAGTACTATATACACTGAGCAGTACTATATAGCGGTCCTAGGCAGTACTATATAGCGGTCCTAGGCAGTACTATATAGCGGTCCTAGGCAGTACTATATACATAGAGCAGTACTATATAGCGGTCCTAGGCAGTACTATATACATAGAGCAGTGCTATATAGCGGTCCTAGGCAGTACTATATACATAGAGCAGTGCTATATAGCGGTCCTAGGCAGTACTATATACATAGAGCAGTGCTATATAGCGGTCCTAGGCAGTACTATATACATAGAGCAGTGCTATATAGCGGTCCTAGGCAGTACTATATACATAGAGCAGTGCTATATAGCGGTCCTAGGCAGTACTATATACATAGAGCAGTGCTATATAGCGGTCCTAGGCAGTACTATATACATAGAGCAGTGCTATATAGCGGTCCTAGGCAGTACTATATACATAGAGCAGTGCTATATAGCGGTCCTAGGCAGTACTATATACATAGAGCAGTGCTATATAGCGGTCCTAGGCAGTACTATGTACATAGAGCAGTACTATGTACATAGAGTAGTACTATATACATAGAGCAGTACTATATAGCGGTCCTAGGCAGTACTATATACATAGAGCAGTACTATATAGCGGTCCTAGGCAGTACTATATACATAGAGCAGTACTATATAGCGGTCCTAGGCAGTACTATGTACATAGAGCAGTACTATATAGCGGTCCTAGGCAGTACTATGTACATAGAGCAGTACTATATACATAGAGCTGTACTATATAGCGGTCCTAGGCAGTGCTATATACGTAGAGCAGTACTATATAGCGGTCCTAGGCAGTACTAGGTACATAGAGCAGTACTATATAGCTGTCCTAGGCAGTACTATATACATAGAGCAGTACTATATAGCCGTCCTAGGCAGTACTATATGCATAGAGCAGTACTATATAGCGGTCCTAGGCAGTACTATATACATAGAGCAGTGCTATATAGCGGTCCTAGGCAGTACTATATACATAGAGCAGTGCTATATAGCCGTCCTAGGCAGTACTATATACATAGAGCAGTGCTGTATAGTGGTCCTAGGCAGTGCTATATAGGGGTCCTAGGCAGTACTATATACATAGAGCAGTACCTAATAGCGGTCCTAGGCAGTACTAGGTACATAGAGCAGTACTATATAGCCGTCCTAGACAGTACTATGTACATAGAGCAGTACTATATAGCCGTCCTAGGCAGTATTATGTACATAGAGCAGTGCTATATAGCGGTCCTAGGCAGTACTATGTACATAGAGCAGTGCTATATAGCGGTCCTAGGCTGTACTATGTACATAGAGCAGTACTATATAGCGGTCCTAGGCAGTACTATGTACATAGAGCAGTACTATATAGCGGTCCTAGGCAGTACTAGATACATAGAGCAGTACTATATAGCGGTCCTAGGCAGTACTGTGTACATAGAGCAGTACTATATACATAGAGCAGTACTATATAGCGGTCCTAGGCAGTACTATGTACATAAAGCAGTACTATATGCATAGAGCAGTACTATATAGCGGTCCTAGGCAGTACTATGTACATAGAGCAGTACTATATAGCGGTCCTAGGCAGTACTATATACATAGAGCAGTACTATATACATAGAGCAGTACTATATAGCGGTCCTAGGCAGTACTATATACAAAGAGCAGTACTATATAGCGGTCCTAGGCAGTACTATATACATAGAGCAGTACTATATAGCGGTCCTAGGCAGTACTATATACATAGAGCAGTACTATATAGCGGTCCTAGGCAGTGCTATATACATAGAGCAGTACTATATAGCGGTCCTAGGCAGTACTATATACAAAGAGCAGTACTATATAGCGGTCCTAGGCAGTACTATATACATAGAGCAGTACTATATAGCCGTCCTAGGCAGTACTATATACATAGAGCAGTGCTATATAGCCGTCCTAGGCAGTGCTATATACATAGAGCAGTACTATATAGCGGTCCTAGGCAGTACTATATACATAGAGCAGTGCTGTATAGTGGTCCTAGGCAGTGCTATATAGCGGTCCTAGGCAGTACTATATACATAGAGCAGTACTATATAGCGGTCCTAGGCAGTACTAGGTACATAGAGCAGTACTATATAGCCGTCCTAGACAGTACTATATACATAGAGCAGTACTATATAGCCGTCCTAGGCAGTACTATATACATAGAGCAGTACTATATAGCGGTCCTAGGCAGTACTATATACATAGAGCAGTGCTATATAGCGGTCCTAGGCAGTACTATATACATAGAGCAGTGCTATATAGCGGTCCTAGGCAGTACTATATACACTGAGCAGTACTATATAGCGGTCCTAGGCAGTACTATATAGCGGTCCTAGGCAGTACTATATAGCGGTCCTAGGCAGTACTATATACATAGAGCAGTACTATATAGCGGTCCTAGGCAGTACTATATACATAGAGCAGTGCTATATAGCGGTCCTAGGCAGTACTATATACATAGAGCAGTGCTATATAGCGGTCCTAGGCAGTACTATATACATAGAGCAGTGCTATATAGCGGTCCTAGGCAGTACTATATACATAGAGCAGTGCTATATAGCGGTCCTAGGCAGTACTATCTACATAGAGCAGTGCTATATAGCGGTCCTAGGCAGTACTATATACATAGAGCAGTGCTATATAGCGGTCCTAGGCAGTACTATATACATAGAGCAGTGCTATATAGCGGTCCTAGGCAGTACTATGTACATAGAGCAGTACTATGTACATAGAGTAGTACTATGTACATAGAGCAGTACTATATAGCGGTCCTAGGCAGTACTATATACATAGAGCAGTACTATATAGCGGTCCTAGGCAGTACTATATACATAGAGCAGTACTATATAGCGGTCCTAGGCAGTACTATGTACATAGAGCAGTACTATATAGCGGTCCTAGGCAGTACTATGTACATAGAGCAGTGCTATATACATAGAGCTGTACTATATAGCGGTCCTAGGCAGTGCTATATACGTAGAGCAGTACTATATAGCGGTCCTAGGCAGTACTAGGTACATAGAGCAGTACTATATAGCGGTCCTAGGCAGTACTATATACATAGAGCAGTACTATATAGCGGTCCTAGGCAGTACTATATACATAGAGCAGTACTATATAGCCGTCCTAGGCAGTACTATATGCATAGAGCAGTACTATATAGCGGTCCTAGGCAGTACTATATACATAGAGCAGTGCTATATAGCGGTCCTAGGCAGTACTATATACATAGAGCAGTGCTATATAGCGGTCCTAGGCAGTACTATATACATAGAGCAGTGCTATATAGCCGTCCTAGGCAGTGCTATATACATAGAGCAGTACTATATAGCGGTCCTAGGCAGTACTATATACATAGAGCAGTGCTGTATAGTGGTCCTAGGCAGTGCTATATAGCGGTCCTAGGCAGTACTATATACATAGAGCAGTACTATATAGCGGTCCTAGGCAGTACTAGGTACATAGAGCAGTACTATATAGCCGTCCTAGACAGTACTATATACATAGAGCAGTACTATATAGCCGTCCTAGGCAGTATTATGTACATAGAGCAGTGCTATATAGCGGTCCTAGGCAGTACTATGTACATAGAGCAGTGCTATATAGCGGTCCTAGGCTGTACTATGTACATAGAGCAGTGCTATATAGCGGTCCTAGGCAGTACTATGTACATAGAGCAGTACTATATAGCGGTCCTAGGCAGTACTAGATACATAGAGCAGTACTATATAGCGGTCCTAGGCAGTGCTATGTACATAGAGCAGTACTATATAGCGGTCCTAGGCAGTACTATGTACATAGAGCAGTACTATATACATAGAGCAGTACTATATAGCGGTCCTAGGCAGTACTATGTACATAGAGCAGTACTATATGCATAGAGCAGTACTATATAGCGGTCCTAGGCAGTACTATGTACATAGAGCAGTACTATATAGAGGTCCTAGGCAGTGCTATATACCTAGAGCAGTACTATATGCATAAAAGTAATGCAAACTTGAGTACAGAACTTGAGGAAATTATTTATGTATATTAAATATAGAAAAGTCGTACAAAGAAGAGACGCAGCAGCACACAGAAGTATAAAACACGTTAAATAAAAAAAATCCGCTCCTGATCATGAGTCACTGAGGGCAGAATACAGATTCACATCGATGTCCACCACTATATATGTCCAGGGCGACGGCCATCAGTGCATCCCCAGTGCAGCCCCCACCCCGGAGGAAGGGGTAGAGTGCAGAGCCTTGTAAACACCTACTAATGGTATACGGCTCCCCAGAGGTCTCCGTAATGTGGGGGCGAGACCCCTGACACGTTTCTAAAGAGGGCCTGCCACCGCCGACCGGTTGTACACATGAGGCGGGTAAGTGTATGATCGTCGGGGGTCCGACTGCTGGTGACAAGCATGGGGGTCCTGAGTGGTCTGGTGGTCACACATGTGCCCTACCTCTCCACTAGTTTCTGTAGAGCTGCTGGAAATACCAGGCTGCTTACCCTTGTCCCCCATGAGCAGAGCAGTAGTGCCCATGTGTGTCATGTGTCATCACCCCCCCTGCTCAGTGGGGGGCGCTCAGGACCCTGTTCTTGTCAGTGGGGGTCTCAACATTTCAACTCCTACCAGTCAGATACTTATTTACTATCCTGAGTGTACTTGAATAGGAAGGCATGGATGTGCTACACGATGGTGTGGGGCACGCTGGGGCCCTGGGACATGTGTTGTGGCCGCTGGAAGAGAAAGTAAAACACAATTACAAAGCTGAAGAGAATCAGGTGAGAAGCAGAAATCCACTTTCTGTATCTCTTGGGGGCCACAACACACAATTGATGCCCATGTTCCTGGGCCCTCAGGAGCCTGTACACTATGCCATCATGTAACACATCCATGTCTTCCTATACAAGTACTGTATTACTGCAGTCTAGGGCCCGTGTATTGGGATCTAGTGCTGGATCTGTCTGTATGACTACCCCCTGAGGATACGCCATCACTTCATAATCGGAGGGCTGGGTAATGCTGCCCCCGCTCCCCATTGGGGCTGCAGTAGTAATCTGGTGCTGTATACCCTGTTCCTCCTGCGCAGCGACGCTTCCAGCCACTCGCTGCGTTCACTTAAAGGGCCTTTCCCAAGGCACAAAAAAGTTAAGTGGACTTAAAATTAACGCTGCATCACCTTTATTTTCCGCGTGGATTCTGTAATGTCACAGAAAATCCGTGGCTATTCTGCCGTGAATGCAAGTCAACGGGCAAAATCTGTGTGCGGCGTTGTGTGGGAAAACAACCGCAGCATGCTACGTTTTTGTTCGGTTTTCCCGCACAAATTGTATCCGCGGTACAAAGGCAGCTGTCACTGCGTCTGTACTGCGGGAAAGCAGGAGTTGAACAAAAAAAAACGGCGCGTGCGCCTGTCATACCGTCGCCGCCGTCCCGAGCGTATCCGCCGGGCAGAAGAAAGATCATCTGGCCTGCACGGAGCAGAGCCCGGCAGCATCCAGACTGGTGAGTATAATGTATTTCCTGGCCACGTGTCTGCGGGCCGGGTGGGATCCGCTGCAGGATTCTGCACAGGAAAACCGTGTGGGACCGCGGACATGAGGCCTTAGTGGGGTCTTTCTGGCCCTGCCTTGGATTCCTGTGTAGTAATCTTCTGCATGCCAGTACTGCCGACTGAGCCCCCAACAGTCTGAACGCAGCCTAATTCGCATAGTTCTAGACGCAATCCCACCGCTGGAAGTTCCATCCAACCTGAGCGAATGCGTCTTCTGATAGTTGTGGCTAGATCTATGCGATGAGCCACAGGTAAATGCAACCGCAGTAATTCCTCGGAAAGGTTTCTTCTTGATAAAAAGGAATAGGACACGTGTTACAGATATTCACGCGGCGGATTAGTCTGTCAGGCTGTTTGCACGCGGCTGAGATAATCGCGTCAGATTTGTGCGTTGACATTCATTTGAATGGATTCACATACATGATAAATGCCTCTTCGCGGGTAAATCGCACGTCTGTGAGTGCAATATTGCGCCGAATTTGACTGCCTAATTCCGCGCTCCCCCATGTGTAGGTAGCCCGAGGTCTGCATCGGAGAACAGTTTCCGTACACCTGAGGAGGGGGGAAGGTTCTGCAGGCTACACGGCTCTACAAGCCCCTGTGAGACAGTAGTGGTAGTTTTTTCTATACGTCCGACCTTTGCAAAAGAGGATAAATCTGTAGAACACAATGTAGCGTTCGCTGTTATCTATTGCACGTTCTGCAGCGTGGCGCCCAGTGTGGCTCAGCGGCCGTGGCGCCCAGTGTGGCTCAGCGGCCGTGGCGCCCAGTGTGGCTCAGCGGCCGTGGCGCCCAGTGTGGCTCAGCGGCCGTGGCGCCCAGTGTGGCTCAGCGGCCGTGGCGCCCAGTGTGGCTCAGCGGCCGTGGAGCCCAGTGTGGCTCAGCGGCCGTGGAGCCCAGTGTGGCTCAGCGGCCGTGGAGCCCAGTGTGGCTCAGCGGCCGTGGCGCCCAGTGTGGCTCAGCGGCCGTGGCGCCCAGTGTGGCGCACCAACTAACTTACTTAAACGAAACCTGCTCAGTGGGACAGTTTGATGGACCCGGCAGTTCTGACAACGCGGGGCTCGAGTCTGGGTTAGCGCTTTATCAGACCGCTGTGCTACCAATACATAGACCGTAATCGTAAATCCAGCATCTGTGACTTGTTGCTGCCCAACTACTGCTTGCAGAAATATTTTTTATTTCCCAAGGCTACAAAAAACATGCTTAAGGGCTTCTGTCCACGGGCGATAATGCATTGCGTTACTCATGGTGATAATCCAGCGGCGAGAAACGCATTGCACGCTTTCCATGTTCCCGTGTCAGTTGGATCTGATGGGGACAAGTTTTTGGGTGCGTTCACAAGCACTGATATGCCATAGGCTTTTGTTGGGGATTTTGGTGCAGGTTTCACCCCTTTAATTTGAATTCCATTGAAAGGGTGAATGTGTCTCAGATCTGCAGTAAACTGGTGACCTGAAAAGTGGTTTTCTAGGGCTAAAGTGTCCAGAGGATAGGCCATCAGTGGTTGATGGGCATCCGATGCTCGGGGTCCCGCCTGTCTGAAGAGGCTTCCATGCTCAGCTGACCACCGCAATCTCTTCTCGGGTCTGTAACGCCACATGGAGTGAGAATAGTTCAGTCCCATTCATGTGAATAGGATTAAGCTGCTATACCAGGCACAGCCACTATATGATGTATGGCGCTGTGACTACTGAGGACTAAAGGGGCCATGGAGCTCACTCAAGCGCCGCTATCACTTCAGTCGAATCAGGAATGCTGCGTTATCATGGGATTCAACAAATCTCACATCATCCGCATCTCGGGCCTCCTGCACACGGTCGGGTCGGACTACTGCGTATCACACGTGCAATATGGGGTAATTCACAAGCTATCAAATATATTGCCTTATGCAGTTACGCTCACATTTGCGTATAGGAGTTGCGTAATATGTGGGCGCAAAAAAAATGCAGTATGTTCTATTTTGTTGCGTATTACGCAGCAGAGCCCATTGTTCTCTATGGGTGCGTGATCCACGCCACCCATACGCAATTACATCGCGTATGAGCCGTGTATATACGCGCCTTTGCAGGAAATGTAAACAAAACAGGAAGACTGCGCATGACGGCGTGCGTGAGAGTCACTTCCTATACGGTAAAGCACTGCGTGATTCACGCTTACGGCCGTGTGAGCCCGGGCTGCAGCTGATTTCACATGTGCATTGGGGATTCTACTTTCCGGTACTGTACAGGAAGAAGGGAAGGGGAATCCCCGTGGCGCAACAGTTCCGTCTCTGGGCGCAACAGTTCCGTCTCTGGGCGGAACCCATTGACTATAATGGGGTCTGTCTACTTTCTGCCCGGCTTTTGGATGGAAGAAAAAGCTCTGCATGCGACACTTCTGCTATTTGCAGCCGGATCTGCAATGGAACCTCCGACCAGAGGATCCAATCAATGTGAAACCAGTCTGACATAAGCATTAAGAACTAATTGTCAAGTATGTGAGGTTTGTGTGTATTTTATAGGCTTGTTGCCTCCATCGCTCAGTGACACGCCGGGTCGGGGGAACGTGCAAGAAACCACAGCCGCCATATTGCCTCCCTCAGTGCTGTAATACAAGCTTCAGTATGTGACGGTGTACAGCAGTTGGGTGGCGGCATACATCTCCCAGGTCTGCTAAGTCTTCGTAGTTTGTTCTTCTACTATGTTCCCCATCCTGCAGCCGTACAACCAAGTTGATGGGTGGTCTCGGGTAACTGAAGCCATGCTGACTGCATCCATCAGTTGCTGGAGTTTGTGGATAGAGAGAACCTGATTATTGGGGTGGTCCCACAGATGCTCAATTGGCTTGGAGTCTGGAGATTTTGGGGGTCAGGGAAGCACTTGGACATCTTGGCCGTGCTGCCTATTAAAAGTCTATGACGGAGCCTTCAGTGTAGATGTGAGCAGGACCTGAGGCCGCGTCTGTCACATACTGGGTGGAACACAGATTATCGTAACCTTTTACATGCAAAACGGATTGATATAGAACTTCATGTGATACTTTGTGTCTTGTTGGAGTCCTTGGAAGGTACATCGAATCTTATAGGGGATGCCAAGGCTCAGCCGACTCCATGGAACCAGTTCCTCCGCCAGGACTCCACTCCAAACGCCATGTGACAATCCAAAGGGGAGAAGAAAAATGTTCAACGTGGAGGACGGGAATATAACGTCAGCCAGCATGTAGTCCATATGTGTGAGCGCTGATGTGTGTTGTCCTTAGTCGTAGCTATCTCTAAGAACGATTCATCCGAAATGTATTAGCCCTCACTGATATGGACTATGTCTTGGCTTGCTTTTAAGTATTTTCAGATCCCTCCCATGCCTGTGTAGTGGCTGACGCTCGTAGACTTGAATGGGAGCTCCGCTGGCCACTACACAGGGGTGAGGGTTAACTGCCTCTCCATGTGTGTAGTGGTGCTGACAGCGGGCGCCCAATCGTTTCATCAGCCAGGGTCCCGAGCGGTGGACCCCAGACGATCAACTATTGACGACCTATCCTGTGTCACAGTGGTTCCAGCTCTGTCACCTCTTGAGACTTGCACCATCTCCTGAGATCACGCTCCCTTCAGACAGTGGCTGTCAGGATTCAGAAGCTAAGGCATACGCAGCAGAGGAAACCCATGACCTCCCTGGATCTACTTTGCTGCTTCGCTGCGTGCACCTCGGCTCCTAAATTGAAATAAACAATAGTTCAATTGAAGCCGTTGATGCTGTATGCAGTTAGCTCCCCCTAGTGGCGGCTGCTGATACAAATGGTGAAGGGAAGCACAGAATTGAAGCTCAGACCCAAGTTAAATATTCCAAAAAGTCCCCTGTATATTGTGGTCACAGATGCAGCATTACTTGTTTGTGCGAGTAGAGGAAAAGGAAAGTAGTCAACAAATAGAAGGGCATACTAGTGCAGAATACTTCTCCAGGCTACATAGAAAGCCGGGTGATATACCTACAGTATACAGTAATGGGGATTGTTACTTATTAACTGTGGCCCTTTATAGGAAATTACCACATAACCGATGATGCAATATGGCCTTAAATTTAAGGCCCATTTACATGCAAAGATAATCTTTCAAACGATTGAAAGATTTTGCGACCTATTTACATAGTGTTAATGGCCATTAACACTTTATCATCTTTATTTGCATGTAAAAGAGCCTCTAGGAGCTGTTTGCAATGCCTAGCCTCTGATCAATTACACTACCAGCTGTGCACACAGCTGCATTGTTCTTTTGCTGCTGACGGCAGGCTACAATGTTATCTGCCGGCTGCCGTGGAGATAACAGCGTGCGGTCTATTGCGAGATACTTTATCTCACTAGCTCAACGATGGATTTTAGGTTTACCTTAAAATCATCGTTTAGGCGTAAAGTGCACGATGCCCGTGTTTACATGTATTGATTATTGCTCGTTTTCGGGTATTTGAACACACTTTGAGCGATCATCGTTGCGTGTAAATGGGCCTTAAGGTTCTCATAAATGTATCAGGGTTCGTGAAACCACAACACGTCTTCCGTTCTTTTCCCTTACCGTATGTTTTGTACTTCGCAGGTAAAAGTTGGAAAATGCTCAACGTCAAAACCGGGATTCTTTGATTTTGAAGGAAGGCAGAAATGGTAAGATGATGAATGTATGGATGCGCTGACTCTGCGTTTGAGATGGATGGATAGATTCTATCTATCCCAGTAAATGTTGCAGTGCTGGTGATGTCAATCAGCATCCCATCTTGCTAAACGTATAGGGCAAGTAAACGGAAGACTTCAGCGCACCCGTCATCTCCGCATATTGATGTCTATGGCGAAAGCGGTTTAATTTCAGAGCCGTACAAACTCTTAGCTGAATTAATAAAAGATGGATGGATTTATTATTAAGCCATCATACATCCCATCATCCAGGTTAGGTTCTATGATCGATATTTACATAATAGCCCTGCTTAGAGGAACTCCATTTAAAGTGAAACCGCACTTTAAATGTTTTCTTGAAAATGCACAGACTAGGTGATCCTAAGCATTTTTGCAGTAGGTCCCATCGGCTTATTCTGTACATTCTTCATACAAAACCCCTATTCAGCTATGCAGCCAGAAGGTGCTGAGAAATCAGTCTTCAGCTAGATAACTGCCTAGCAGGGCAGGGAGCTCCAGCTATGCCCGCACTGCTATCTCTATGGCACACGGGCGTATTTGCATTGTGGCATCCAGAGCAGTCGTCCGCCTCTGTATTCCGCAGCAATTACTGCCTATAGACATGCTATGAAAAGTCACTTTTCCATGTCCACGAGTGAACCTCAATTGCAATTTTCCGCTTGCAGAAATATATATGCCTTTTTTATTTTATTACATTTGTATATATCTTCCCTATGGGGTCATTTATGCTGACATTATTATTTTTTTAATATGCTATATATCACTTCTGCCACCGTCCCCCTTGGCTGTGAAGTGAAGAAGCTGTCATGTGTTGGACCCCTTCTCCTCACAGTGTGCCCGTTCACTGCTGGACCTGATATACTGCACTGTCAGGGCCTCAGTGCATCATGTCGTGACATACAGTATGTCACAACCCAATGCACCGACACCCTGACAGTGCGGTATATCAGGTGTGGTGGAGAACGGGCACACTGAGGAGTAGATGGTTGCAACGTTTCACAGCGCTGGGGAATGGTGACTGGAGCAAAATACACTGTGTGTTAAAAAAACAAAGAAAACCATTTGGCAGACATGGGTTGTACCAATGGCGCCCCCTGTCTCTGAATGGTAGACAATGAAACAGTTGGAGCTGCTCATGCTTGTCAGATGATCCTCTCCACTGGTTGTCTGTCGAGGGGGTCCTGAGCCCGGTCACCTTGTATGTCATCATGCATCCACTGGTCCCAACACCACCTAACAGTCTGGTCAGGATGGCCCAGGTGGCAGTACTTTGTCGATCTGACCATCCAGCTTCTTGCATTCTTATAATGCCCCCTCTTCCTCAGACTCTATTAACTGGGTGAAATCTCTTTTGATTACGTCGTAGGGGCATCTAGTGGTCCACCAGCTCCTGGGTACTGTAGTCCGCCCATTCCATTTATTACTCAAGTTGTCAGTCTTTGTACCTGCTCAAGCTCTGACATGTCCTTCTTGAGTACCGGTGCCCAGAACTGTCCAATATTCTGTATATTTGGGCTCCCACCTGGTAACCAGCGTACCTTAAAGAAAAACTTTTTTTTTTTTTAAACTTGGGTTTCACTCTTGAAGACCCCTCCAGTCAATGAGCATTATTAGGACTTCCAGCTTGGGGTTCTCTCTAAGTTGTTGTGGAGAGCTGCTCAGTAACAGCAGCTCCTGCTTGTCTGCACCCCGCCTGTCTAGTATATGCTTGGCCATCCCAAGGTAATATACAGCCAAATGAAGTTACCCCTGCTAATAACCGATAACTTCTCAGGGTACTAGAAGACGGAGCCGTGGCGATCAGCTGATGGGCGAGGCGGCTGTTTTTAGAGAAGGGACTGCTTGTTAAGGGGAGGATTAAAAAGTTAGATGAACTTTTGTACACATCAGTTGAGAACAATCTAAAAAGTTAGGCCCCAGTACCAAGTTCGGGGTCTGCGGTGCCTCGGCTCTGGTGATTTGGCCCTCAGCTGCTCCACATTATTGTTCTTTGATGCGGTTTTGGGAACCAGGTTTGATGTGAAAGAAGGGAACGTATTCTGCTTCCCAGAAACAAGTCCCATTGAAATATGAGTAATGCTCCGAATCCCCGGCTTGTTCTTTAAAATCTCTTCCATCAGGTTAATTCATTGTGACAGGGCCGTTTGCTGAGAGAATTGCTCATTCACCCTGAATTATAGCTTCCATTTAATTAATTTCCAAAAGCCAAATTAATTTCAGGTTCTTACGTTTCCCTTCACATGCTCTCTCTAATTTGTTTTGTTATTAGTTTTTGTATTGTTCTCCATCTTCCCTGCTGCTATTGAAGTAGCACTTATAAGGACGGCCTATAGACGGCCGACTGGAGCCAACTAGCTTGTAATTTACCTGAAGAAAAGCCATACTTGCTGCAAATAATCTGCCGTATTCATCGATTTAGTGATATTTTAAAGTGTGCCTCCAGCCAAAAAGGAGAAGTTGACCATGCTCCTAAATCCTTCCATACCAGATGCAGTAGTTGATGGACGGGGGTTTGCCGATCGGGATCCCTATCCATCAGCTGGTCATCCCGCCTACTGTCCAGTGCAGTGGGCCTGATTGTCATAAGCGGATGGGAAGGCAGTGTGGGAACAGGCTCCAGTCCCATTAAGACCAATGGGGAGAGCTTCACTGCGTTGGCACTTCCTGCTCCTCCTCTGGTCAAGAATGGATGTGAGGTCGTGACCAGTAGGAAGTGCCGTAGCAGTGCGGCTCTCCCATTGATTTCAGTGGGAGTGAAGCTGGCGGACAAGCTTTTTGTGCTGACGGATGATGCCAACGTCCGCATGCCCCACTGAACAGCGGGCCAGACAATCAGCTGATAGACTCGATTCCCGAGCGGCAGAACCCTGCCCATCAGTTTCTGGTGGCCCATATGGAGGATGGGTGGTCAATGAAAATGTGGGTAGACAAACCAATTTAGGTTCCCATACACGTTAGTGGGACCAACCGGCCATCAACTACATAAAAAATACCATCATGCGTGTTGGTTTTTAACATGCCAAGCCTTTCTTCTTGCAGGAGATAAGCCGCTGTCAGAAGTGTATAGGGGTGCAGACTGAAAACCCCCTTCGCTTGACAAGTTGGTTCAACTGATGGCTACTTGGGGTGTATGGCACCTTTTTTAAAGGGGTGTTACCTTCTCAGCCAAGCATGGGAACATCTGTTCTCCCGGTGGCCCGGAGGATGAAGGGAGCACGGCTCAGCCATGTTTCCATAACTCCTGTTCGCTTCTCTGTAAATGATGGAAGCAGAATGTTTTCACCGCCCCCGATAACAGTCATAGTTTTGAGATGGGTAAGAATCCCACCTGGGACCCCTACCTATCAGACCTTTATAGCATAGCCTGTGGAGATACAAGGATACCCCTTTACGCTTCTGGGCTCACATGGGGCCTCATTTTTTGTAACCCTAATACCCAAAGGCTCTCTTCCACCCAAAGGCTCTCTTCCACCCCAAGTCACATTCTAAAGAATCCATAGGCAACATCTATAAGCCTTTTGGTTTCAGCATCTTTACCGCACTGTCTGTACAACTTGGACAGGTGAAAGTTATTGGAGTGATTTACACAAGACAGGACACGGACGAGAACATCGCACGAGATTTGCGTGTAGCAAGACTCACAAATATGAACCCACTCTTTTGAATGGGGTCCCACACATGGGTGATGTTTACCTGCACGGCACCGCGATGCAGGAAACAAATCGCGCCACGTTCTATCTCCCTGCGTGCTCTGGCATCGTATTGCCCATTGTTTTCAATGGGTCTGGCAAGAGCATCGCGCCACAGGCTTGGCACACGTGATTCGACGCAAGGTCTCCCATTGACTTTTAGGGTACGTTCACACAGTGGAATCTGATCTGATTGCACCATTAAAAGCGCGTCATGAATCTGCGACGAAGCCACAGACTGACACCAATTGACACGTGGATTTATCACTGAATTTCCAACGAGGATCTATGGTAAGAAGTCGCTTGTCACTTTGTAACATGGATCTGCATTAATAACTCTGCATACGGATTTTGCCCATTATGGGGACTGAATCCGCGTGCGACTCTGCGGCTTTGAGAGTTGCGTGGAACAAACCGGTTTCTGACGTTTGGACGTATACTTAGCAGCTGGACTTCCACTGACTTGAACTTCTGCCATGTCAGAAGTTTTCGGCGACGCACCCCATCCAGCACTCATCACTGCAACAAAGGAGTTAGAAGTTTTTGTTTTTCAAATTGTGTGTTTTTGTTTTTCTTGTAGGGAAGCGTGGAAGTCCTTGGGCGATTACAGTTGTCAGCAGGCCATGCGAGATTACATTGATACTGTGAAAAAGCTTGATCCAGACTGGAAACCAAAGGTGCGGTATGAATATAAAATACATACACCGCCTCTGGCCTTGGGAGTGCATGCGGCCCGTGATTACTGTGTGCGGCCTTGAACAGGGGGAGGAGTTTCAAAGCGCAATTTATGTGTCCTGTGTTGTCGCTGTAGTATCTGGCCTTGATGGGTCCTGCAAAAGACAGTTTTTTGAGCGATCATTTTGCATAGCTACTAATGGGCACTAATGCCTATTAGTAGCTTATTAGCTTCATCTGCATTTATGTGGAGCTCCCTTCGCATACAGCTCCATTGTTCTCCCGCGGGTCAGCAGCTGAAAACAATATAACCAGCGCTCAGCGAGAATCACAGCGTGCGGTCCCTGCAATCAGCTGGCCGAACGATGATTTATTTTTTTTTATGCTGAACTAAAAATCATCGGCCGAAAAGCGAATGATGGTAGCATTTACACGCAACGATTATCACTAAAAATATATGGTTTGAGCGATAATCGTTGTCTAGAAGGGGCCTTAACCTGCTGTTACCAGGAGGCAGTGATGCGGAGTTAATGTCCCATCGTGTCAGAGCTGCAGTACACAGCTCCGCTTCAGAGTTTAGTTGTGTAATCTACATAAAAAGTTGGGTCAGTATGTAGAAACTTTTAATTATTACTTTAGGGTCCGTTTACACCAAATGATTAATGATTTGAGCGAGCGATATCAGACTTGGCTAGTAACAGTCATGTCTCACTACTACCATTGGAGTTCTATTAAGTGCATTAATGGAGTAAGAGGGATGGGTTCCTCTAAACGCTCTACCTGCAGTACAAGCTGACCCTCCCCCCCCCCCCCCCCCCCCCCCAGCGCTGGCATCGGGGACCGTGGATGCAGTCAGGGGAGGTTGCTTGCTCTTATTCTGCACCTTAATAAGGTAGATCACAGCTGCAGTGAGTGATTGGCTGGTGGGCACATGCGGGTACATCGGGTCGCTGCTCCGGCCAGTGTAGATGGACTCTGACAAGGGTCCGTGGAGTATCAGGAGACCAGAAGGTAGGTTATTAGCTTTTGGTAAATGATGCCATTTGGAGGTAACATTTAAAGGGAACCTGTCAGCAGGTCCGTTCTGCCTGAACCAGTCATGTACAGTGCGTCCGTGTATGTACTATTGTGAAATGCTGTTGTAGGTCTGAATAAACGTACTCTGAAGTATGACTGAGCTGAACGGGAATGGAGCTCTGTTAAAGGGGTGGGTCGTGCCGGGCGAAGAGCTGTCATCAGCATGATGCGGGTGCAGAGAGGCTGGCACAGCCCCTTTGACTCAACAATGTATATAGCTCCGGCACTTCTCATAAAAAACAGAATCTTTATTAGAATATTTCTATGAAAAGGTAAAAACGCTCACATGTGCGAACAATACCGACGCATTCTGGCAAAAAACAAACCCGTAGGCTGGCTTTCACATAAATACACGCTCATTGTCAAAAAGAAAGATCCCTCCCCCAGAAGGAGTTGTCAGAGTCAAATGAAACTGTGTGATTGTAACATTGATATAAGTGATATTAGAGCAAAAGGACCACTTATTGCAGAAAACTGACCCCTTGTAGGGAGGCTCTAGTACCCTGTTGTACCGCCTCTAGCTTGGATACAAGATGTGATACAGTTGGTCATGGAGGCTCTAGTACCCTGTTGTACCACCACTAGCTTGGATACAAGATGTGATACCAGCAGGCATGGAGGCTCTAGTACCCTGTTGTACCGCCTCTAGCTTGGATACAAGATGTGATAGAGGAGCATGGAGGCTCTAGTACCCTGTTGTACCGCATCTAGCTTGGATACAAGATGTGATACAGTCAGTCATGGAGGCTCTAGTACCCTGTTGTACTGCCTCTAGCTTGGATACAAGATGTGATACAGTCAGTCATGGAGGCTCTAGTACCCTGTTGTACCGCCTCTAGCTTGGATACAAGATGTGATACAGTCAGTCATGGAGGCTCTAGTACCCTGTTGTACCACCTCTAGCTTGGATACAAGATGTGATAGTCGGTCATGGAGGTTCCAGTACCCTTCTGTACTGCCTTTAGCTTGGATACAAAATGTGATATGGGCGAGCATGGAGGCTCTAGTACCCTGTTGGGTCACCTCAACCATCCAGCTTCTTAAAATTAAATAATGCGCCCCTCTCAGACTCTGGTAACAGGGGAAATCTCTTCTCTGCGTTGTAGAGGCGTCTTGTGGTCAACAAGCTCTACACGAGCATAAGAGGAGGTCGCTACATACAAGGCACATCCAAGGGGGGCCCACTATTAGGGCCTCAGGTGACAAGACTGTTCATCTAATCACACCACAACTGTAATTCTCTGCCTGAGATGTAACTGCATGCAGAGTTTTGCAGCAAAATGATAACTCCTAGGTTTGTGTTTTTTTTTTTTTTTAATCTTTTTTATTAACTGAGTGTATTTGTGCGCGCAATAATTAGAACTGGGAGTCCAACATCTCCAGTGATGCTGTGGATCAGGTTTTCGGTGAGCTGGATTTTACCTTTTTACTGTTTTATATATAGTTCAAAGTATGTTCATTCATAAAGGCCACAACACTTCAGAATAAAGCTTGTACGGTCGCCCTGTACATGCCCGCCCACTTCATGGTGCTTGTGGTTCAAACAGAATGAACCTGGTGATGGGGTCCCTATAAAAGCCATAATAGTACAAAAAAACAATTGTATCGGCAGACAGTTTTACAGAAAATAGTTAAAAATTCTCCATATAATAACCGGAGTATGACCGCGGCACCACAGGTACATGTGTTGAAAATGGATCCGCCATGATCGATCTTGGGAACAGAGCCGATCAGCAAGGCAGTAACTGTAATCTAATGAGGGTGATGTTTGAGCAAGTCGGACTCTTCATACTCGCTCATCAACTCCGCTCACTTAATAATAATCCTCTTTATTTGTGTAGCGCCAACGTATTCCTCAGTTTAACACTTAGGATGAACCTGCATATATCCCACAAGCGGTGAAGTCCACAATGCGGCTTCCTGCGTTCTTCATGCTGGCAGGTTTCAGGCCCTCCTGGTCTTCGGCCTGGTTGTATCTTCAGGAGAGCCGTGTCCCTATCGGAAGTGGTTTTGAGTTCTCCTGCTGTATTAACTTTTTGGCTACTCCGTAGGAAGCGTTCCCATTAATCCAGCTCTTAGATCATCTGGAATTAGCTCTGTATCTGCAGTACCACTTGTATCCACTAGGTGGTGCTTTAGTACCAGACAAAGTCAGGAATTCGCAATTCCAGTAGGTTGCGTGTATCTGGTGTACAGCAAATGCCATTTTGACCTACGGATCGCGTCTCGTAACTTTACATATGGTGGCGAGTAGGCAGTGGCACGTTTTTCACTAGAGCTTTGTTCTGGGTGTTGCAGAAATTTGCCAAAATTACTATTAATAGAAGTATTCTCTAGACCTCTTAAGTAACCTGCAGGGGGCAGTAGAGCACTTTTTTTTTTTTCCCTTCTTCTTTTTTCACCCCTTCATACTCTCTTTTCACCTTTCTTACGATCTGGGATTCATCTATTTCCATATCTTCCGTATTTAAGAATTATAAGTCTGTCTTTAAAGGGAATCGGTCAGTCAGTTTCCCCATCAACTGTAAATATTGTGGGGGATCTGGCTCCCATCCCGAAAACACTGTTTATAAACCTCCTGTGCATTTATGCGAATTAGGCGCAAACCGTCTGCTGGGCGGCCCCTGCTTACGAATCATCTCAGCTTTCTTCTTTTGCCTCAAACCTATTTGCGGTTGATTGACGTCTCCAGCCAAAGACCTAGATGTCAATCGCGATCCCCAATGCGCCGATGGTGCGCCATCTTGAATGCACAATGTTCCTTGAAGTGGAGATGTTGGGGCTGATTGGCTATTAAAACAATAGTTTTTGGCGCAAATTGCATCAGAAGACTATTCTGTGCTTTGCACCATATTTATCGTGTTTTTAATTTGGCTAAGGGGAATGGCCTTAAATGTATTGTGTGCCAAACTTTGGGACTTGGAGAGGCCATCGCTGATTGGTGGGGGTCCAGAGCCCTCGGGCACCTATAGATGAGTAGAATGGAGGGGCTGTGGTGCATCGACTGCGGTTCATCATTGTCTGCTGAGTCACGGCAGCTGTATGTGTGACTATACTTGGTGTTGCAGGGCTCAGGCCTAGAGATGAGCGAGTATACTCGCTAAGGCACATTACTCGAGCGAGTAGTGCCTTAGCCGAGTATCTCCCCGCTCGTCTCTAAAGATTCGGGGGCCGGCGGGGAGGAACGGAGGGGAGATCTCTCCCCCGCCGGCCCCCGAATCTTTAGAGACGAGCGGGGAGATACTCGGCTAAGGCACTACTTGCTCGAGTAATGTGCCTTAGTGAGTATACTCATCTCTACTCAGGCCCATTCAAATGGGGTTCCTTCTTTGTGTTGATTGGTGGGGACCCCCTGTGGCCTATTTTAGGGCAGAGTATAGGATTTTAAATGGGATATCCTGAGGAAATGTCCTCAATAGTATTTCCCTGGGAAATCCCTTTAAAGCTATCTGATCCCTTTAACTTACCGCTGAATTAGCCTTGCTACAGGTACTGTGTGGCTTTCATGGTGACGGCCCTCCGGCTCAATCACACATCTTTTTATCTTATTTTTTGCCCGTTTTGGGCTGCGTTTACAACACATTGTTACCCTAATATAAGATGCAACTGTATATTGCCTCTGTATAGTGATGTCTTCTCTGTGCTGTGATATCTATAGACATGCACTTAAGTCTGTTCGCCAATGACTTCCATTGTTTAAAGAAAATATGAAGCACGATTCCATATACGCAGGAAAACCGTTGCGTACCATTGGGCCAGCAGAGCATGTTCCCAGTAAGAGACACAAATAACCTGGTAGATATCATGCATTTTAATGGCAAACAAAAAAAAAAAACAATGTTGCAGCAAGCTTTCGAGCCTCCTTGGCCGCTTTGTTAGGCTTAAACCTCATAGAGGCCAAGGAGCCTAGAAAGCTTGCTGCAACATTTTTTTTTCCTTGCCATTTAGCTTGGGTGTACACAGGGCGGATTTATCACGGAATTTCCCCGCGGCCGCTGATCTCGGGATTAGCCAGCCATGTGGACGAAATTTCTCAGAAATCTTGTCCACAAGGGACGGCCAATCCACTGCGGTAAGTCAGGCTGGAACCGCGGCTGCAGCCGCCGCAGCCACGGTTTCAGAATATGCAGCATGTCTATTTATTGTTTTTCTGCCGCGGCCGCGCTCTCCTCTATGGGAGCGCCGACCGCAGCGGAAAAGCCAGCGGCCAGGCAGCTTCAAAGCCACCGTGGGTTTTTCCCCGGCGGTTCTCCCGGCGGAAATCTCGCGGTTTTTGCTGCGGCCAAACCGCGGGGTTTCCGCCGGGAATACGCCCAGTGTGAACCCAGCCTTAATGTTCCATATCTACAAGATTTTGTTTCTCTTACTGCAAACAAGAACGTTCTGTATCCGCAGCACTTTAATATACCCCCACCAAATACATGGAAAGAATGATGCAGCAGACATTCTATATAACTTTGTATCGGATACATGTGGTATTACAGATGATGGTTGGAGTCTAGATGTAGTTTGTAAACTAGATAGCGACTGAGCGGACAGGGATGTGAATCTGTTCTGCATCCATGTTTCCTTTCCTTTACAGTAATATTGGATCTCTTACGGCTTCATGATGCCTTCAGCTGGCAGGGGGGATTAATCTCTGGCTGGATTGTCAAACTGATTAAAAAGTCATTAGATGCAATCGCTGATTAACCTTCTATAGAGAGGAGGACGACTAGCGCCGTGATGTCACAGTTGCTAGAAGAAAGACCAGAGGTGGCAGATTTGGTTAAACCCGAGTTCACAGCATTGCAGGACCTTGGATTGGGTTCTACTGCAGTTTGTGAGCCCAGCTGTGACCCGCAGGTGATATCAGAAGATACGGCGTTCACCTCCCAAGTCTCTGGCTGTTAACGCTTCCGTCATCGGGCGCCTGGCGACCTGTGCTTAGTGCAGCGCCACTAGTCGGGTGATGGCACTCACACGTCATCTGACCAGCGGTACTGCGTTCAGTACCGAGTGCCCGGCGAAGGAAGCGTTGACAGCCGAAGACTTGAGAGGTGAACGTTGTATCCTCTGTCATCACCTGCAGATATAGGCACCTGCTGGTTTTCGGGTTGTCTCGTGAAACAAAGTGGGTCTATACACTTCTGTATGGCCATATTAATGCACTTTGTAATGTACATTGTGCATTAATTATGAGCCATACAGAAGTTATTCACTTACCTGTTCCGTTGCTAGCGTCCCCGTCTCCATGGTGCCGTCTAATTTTCAGCGTCTAATCACCCGATTAGACGCGCTTGCGCAGTCCGGTCTTCTCCGTGTTGAATGGGGCTGCTCGTGCTGGAGAGCTGGTCCTCGTAGCTCCGCCCCGTCACGTGTGCCGATTCCAGCCAATCAGGAGGCTGGAATCGGCAATGGACCGCACAGAAGCCCTGCGGTCCACCGAGGGTGAAGATCCCGGCGGCCATCTTCGCAAGGTAAGAAAGAAGTCACCGGAGCGAGGGGATTCGGGTAAGTACTATCCGGTTTTTTTTTTTCAACACATGCATCGGGTTTGTCTCGCACCGAACGGGGGGGCTATTGAAGAAAAAAAAAAACCCGTTTCGGCGCGGGACAACCCCTTTAATGTGCACCAATGGTGGAAATTTTAACTCTATTTTGGATGTGGAAATGCTGCGAAATTTGCAGCCGACTCTCCACTGCGGACAATCTGCAGCGTTTCCACCCCATGTAAACCCACCCCTGACGCTCATTCAGACAGGTGTGTTTTTAGTCAGTGGATTCCATGGATGGCACACGGACCTATTCTAGCCAATGAGGCTATACACATATAAAGTACTTTCACACAGATGTGAAAAAAGGGTGCAGGGCATGCAGTCAAAGGGGATCCGGGATCCCGTATGCGGTATCCGACCCGCCCATGGACATGAGGCCTTAGGCCGGTTTCGCACAGGCTTATTGCAGCCACATATCTGCTTCTGTTATACATATGTAGGGACTAGAGATGAGCGAGCGTACTCGGAAAAGCACTACTTGCTCGAGTAATGTGCTTTATCCGAGTATCGCTGTGCTCGTCCCTGAAGATTCGGGTGCCGCTGCGGCTGACAGGTGAGTCGCAGCGGGGAGCAGGGGAGAGCGGGGCGGGAGAGAGGGAGAGAAAGATCTCCCCTCCGTTCCTCCCCGCTCTCCCCTGCAGCTCCCCGCTCCGTGCCGGCACCCGAATCTTCAGGGACGAGCACAGCGATACTCGGATAAAGCCAATTACTCGAGCGAGTAGTGCTTTTCCGAGTACGCTCGCTCATCTCTAGTAGGGACCTATTATTATGCTTCGAGTTCGCGTCCGTAAACCCTGCGGTGAGGTGGGTTAACACGTTTGTATTATGGATGACCGTAATGCGCTTGTGTGAAAATGGCCTTTATGAGAAGGTCCACCTCTTGTAACCAGGTCTATTTAAATTCTTCCAATGTGTGTAAAATAAAGAAAAATAAAGCAGCTTTCCCAATGGTCTTAATTAATAAATCTCATTTCTGCCTGTAACGTTTACGAAGACCAATAGGTTTCCATGATAAGACTACAACCCTAGTGTGCTCCTGCGGAGGACCGCTGTCAGCAGTCATACAAGGAAACCCACTTATCAAGATTAAGGAAGACTCTCTGCATTTTTCCCCCTTTTTTTAGCCTACTGTATTTTATCCTAACCTCAAGGCACTGTATGTAACACGAATGTCATAAGAGCGGGTCTGTGTGACGTCCCGGGGAATGTTCTCAATCCGATCGCTGTGATGGTGACACCCCTGCTGGTCCCTCTATGATCCCTCTTATTGGTATAAGTTGATTCAGAGCTCTGACTTATAATGGACACCGAGGGGTTAGTTGTCCGGGTAATTCAGCTTATATTGAAGAAAGTGTCATATTTTTAGCTAAGAGTTTGTGTAGAGTGAAGGTGCCAAGCCGGAGGACTAGGACTGTTCTCATGGGGTATTGCGGTGGGTTATCCAATACCTAGGCTATCCTTCTGTAAAATGAAATGTAGACTCGTACCATAGACTAGGTGGTGTAATCTTCCAAATATGGTCTAATGGGGTTACTTAATTTAGCGCAATGGTTAGACCGTTGTCTACTAATCCTCATCTCAGTATGTGATGCTACCATACCTCCTCGGCAGCACGCCCCAAGTCTTGCGGTCATATTGGACTCTGATCTTTTCTTTATTCACTATATTCATAACTCACACGCCCAAGCCACCTATATCTCTACAAAACTCTCCGAAATCCACCCTCTTGCTGTAGAAGTGGCAAAAACTCTTGTTGCTGCCCTGATCCAGTCTAATCTTGACTACCGTAGCTTACTGATAATCCCCCCCCCCCCCCCTCCAGTCCATCCTGATAGATGAATACAATGTATCCATAATGCTCTCCTCAGTGCTGCACCGCCCTCCTCTTCCTGTACCACCCTACCTCCTGCTCTCCACTTTAATGACCTTGGACTAAGTTCCTTTGTTAACAGAACTTCCTAGTGACGTTTCCAAGACTTTTCCCAAGCAGCACCAGTTCTGTGGGGTGTTACCCCACGCAATTTGTTTAATTGCCAATATCCACAATTTTAACCCCTTATTTACCAGCTATGCAGGTTTTTACAGAGCCTTGGGCTGTAAGCCGCAGTGTTATAACGGCGGCCTAGGTTGACACTGGACTTGGCTCTCCCCTGTACAGGATTCCAGAGTGTCAAATGACTACGGCATGTAAGCGGATGATGGGACAGGTAGAAGTACCTCTTCATATGCTTCCCGCAATGCAATCGCAGGGTGCTGATGGATTCCCATTACAACCGGAGGCCTCATTAAGGCCCTCGGATCTGCAAAGCATGCCAGCCTATCAGACGCTATAGTATAGTGTACCAGCGATTTGATTCTTTAGGTCCATTGGAGGGTCCAAAAAATGTTTTTAAAGTTTATTTGAAAAGGCAAATAAAAACTTTTCCTGCATACCCATGGTATGAGTATTTATAGTAATAAAATACTAACTATTTAATATTACGGATTTTAAAAAAAATGCAAGAACTGATTTTTTTTTTTTTTTTTTTTTTCATTCGCTTAATAACAAAAGGGTATGAAGGGAAACTGCAGCTCGTCTTGCAAAAAGCAAAGCTTCCCACAGCTTACTTGGTGGAAAAATGAGAGCCATGGAAAGGGGTGATACAAATATACTTTTTTAAATTAAAAAAAAAAAAAATTTTATTCTGCAAAAGTAATACTGAATTTATAGATTTTTATGTTTTTGTATTTCCATAATCGTATTGACCCAAAGAATAAGGCTGGGTTCACACGGGGCGGATTTGTCACGGAAATTCCGTGCAAAATTTCGCCACGGCAAATCCGCATGCGGCTGCTAATCCTGGGGTTAGCCAGCCATGTGGACAAGATTTCTCAGAAATCTCGTCCACACGGGACGGCAAATCCGCTGCTGCTAAGCCGGCAGAAACCGCTGCTGCTGCGGCACGGATTTGCCAACCGAAGCATGTTTTGTTTTTGTTTTTTTCCCCGCTGCGGCCGCGCTCTCCTCTAAGTGCGCCGGCTGCAGTGGAAGAGCGAGCGGCCGGGCCGCTTCAAAGCTGCTGTGGGTTTTGCAACAGTCATCTTCCCGGCGGAAATGTTGCGGGTTTTTCGCTGCAGCCAAACTGCGACATTTCCGTCAGGAATCCACCCCGTGTGACCGTGGCCTTAAGCTAGCATATACTAACTGGTAAGCGCAATAAAATAAACAAAAAATGCCAAAATTGCCTTTTTTTTCTTCTCTGTATCGCAAAATAATGCAATAGAAAGTGAAAGTCTCAGCTCCCCTAAAATGGCACCAATGGAAACTACAACTCGTCCCGCAAAAAATCAAAACCTCACACATGGGCAAAAAATTAAAAATTGTATGAGTTTGTGAATGCTGTGATGCAAATAGTGTTTTTTACAATGTTTTTGTAGAAAGACTAGTAACGCATACAAAAGCTACGTGTAAATTTGGTGTTTCGTAATTGTATTAACCTTGAGAATAAAAGTAACCTTTCATTAATACCGTACAGTGAACTGTAGGAGAAACCCTAAAATAAAAGGTGAGAAAAGGGCAGGCGTTTTTGTTTTATTTTATTTTTTTCTTTCAATCCTTTTACAAAAAAATTTTATAAAACTTAAACAATACATTATATGTTCCCCAAAGTTGTAGCATTAGAAGATGCAGCTTGTTCCATCAAAAACAAAGCCTTATATGGCCACGTCGACAAAAAAGAACAATGTTACGATTCTGTTAATGTAATGAAAAATATATAGGCTGGTCACTTAGGGGTTAAGTGTGCCCTTAAAGGGGTTGTCCCGCGCCGAAACGGGTTTGTTTTTTTTTTCAATAGCCCCCCCCGTTCGGCGCGAGACAAACCCGATGGATGTGTTGAAAAAAAAATCCGGATAGTACTTACCTGAATCCCCGTGGTCCGGCGTCTTCATACTTACCTTGTGAAGATGGCCGCCGGGATCTTCACCCTCGGTGGACCGCAGGTCTTCTGTGCGGTCCATTGCCGATTCCAGCCTCCTGATTGGCTGGAATCGGTACACGTGACGGGGCGGAGCTACGAGGAGCAGATCTCCAGCACGAGCGGCCCCATTCAGAAGGGAGAAGACCGGACTGCGCAAGCGCGTCTAATCGGGCGATTAGACGCTGAAAATTAGACGGCACCATGGAGACGGGGACGCTAGCAACGGAGCAGGTAAGTGAATAACTTCTGTATGGCTCATAATTAATGCACAATGTACATTACAAAGTGCATTAATATGGCCATACAGAAGTGCTTAACCCCACTTTGTTTCGCGGGACAACCCCTTTAAAGACACTTCCCTTTAAACAGGCCTATCACATTCCCTAACGCCTCATGTCTATCTTGCATCTATATCCCCCCGCAGAGTGACCAGTGACCCCCATACTATTAAAAGGGTCGGCCCTTTTTTTTTTTTTTTTTTTTTTTCTTCCTTTTAACCTGTCCTTGGTTTGTTTTCTACTTTTGGAGACGGGCGCGGAGGTGACACCGTCTGACATCGCCGCCATCACGTTGCTCTTTAATCTGCAAAATGATCCCGCAAGACACTGAGCCATCTGCTGGTGCTCGGCCCCCTCCTTCCCAGCCGGATACTTCACTCTGGGCGCCCAAGGGAGCAGTTGGTGAATTAATGTGTTATGGTTGCAGTGGGAGTTAGTTGTCTCTCTGTGTTTTGTTAACTGCCCATCTCGGGTCTCTGCACATCATTTCCCTTCTTCCCTATGGGACAAGTTAAAACCTGAGAGGGTACGTGGCCCGTGTCATTCCACCAGGCTGTCGCCCGCCGCCGCTGCCCGCTCTCTCTGCGCCTGGTTTTCTCCCCAGCTCACACACACACTCGCCCTCCTGTCATCTGCCAGAGAAATGCAGCGATTTGGGCCAGGAGAATGCTACTCCTGGGGGATCCTTTGCTCTCCAACTAATTGAATTATGGCTTTGGTGTCAGTATGGTAGGAATACAAATCATTTCTGGGAGGGAGGAGGACAGGAGTGACACTGAGGAGGGAGCCAATGGCTGCTGACGGCTTTATAGCAGAAAGCCTTTTACTTACAGCAAGATAGCGCTACACATTGTGCTGCACATTCTACTAATCTATATATCCGCTCCGTCCATTATTGGAGCCTCTCCATATCGGATCCTAGTACAAGGACGGCGCAGAATTGACATTTAATTCGATGCAGTTAAAAGGGGCGATGGATGTCCAGCTGGGGCTGTTGTGTGTGTGTGTGTGTGTGTGTGTGTGTGTGTGTGTGTGTAATTTTTAGAACTTCGGACAGAGGTGATTAATATTGATGTCTGTCAGTTAATGGCTTCTTTTGTAAATGGGTGAATTCGTTGTCTGCTCTCATATCTGAAGCTCCACGTCCCTTTCCCGTGACACACGCTTAGCCCATGTTCACCAGGGTTTCCGTTTGGGGCCTTCAGATCTGCCCAAATGCCTGGATAAAAAAAATGGCACAGCATACGTGCTGCACTATTCTCGGGCTCGTTCACATCTGGGATTTCCATTTTAATTCGATTTGGCTGTTCAGTTTTTGTTTTTGTTTTTTGCTCTAAAAATGGATTTCAAACAAGCGTATTTTCATTTTTTTTTTCTACGCTGATTTCAATGGGTTTTCAAAATTAATAAAAAAACAGAGAACAAAAAAAAAAACCCTGAATGCTTTAATGCTTTCTGTTTAATTCCAAACTGTTCTGGTTTCACTCTTTACACACAGCGAATAGAGCTGCACTATTATATTTAAACAAAGGGAAACATTCCATTTTTTGGGGGGAGGGGGGGGGTTGAAAACCTATTGAAATGGGGGTAAATACAAAACTGCTTATTTTCTGTCCAAATCCGTTTATTCTGGTCAAAAAAAACCGGAAGAGACGGACTCAATTCAAAGGGAGATGGCCAACGCAGATGTAAACGAGGTGTTGGATGATATGTTGGGTGGCGTGCTGGACATCCAATGGGCCCTTTTACACTCTGCATCCATCGGACGCGGTTTGTATCACTGAAGCGCCAGATTCAGCTCTTCGTAATTTTTTTTTGTTGTTCAGCTCCTCCAATGGAGTCGAGCGGAAAGGCTGAGCGCAGATGTGAACAGAGCCCTATATCTAGTGGTGACCAGATAAGGCATAAGGAATCATATGTGGCTATTTGGGGGGGACATGCATGGCTTCGTGCAGCACATAAAGGGAAAAAAAGGGGGGGGGGCAGTACATCCAACATTTACCATAGCTTTCATCATATTCTGACCACAAGTGCTAAAAGAAAATGGCGGTAAAGCTTCCATGTTTATACATTGTGTGACCCCCACCCCCACCCCTCCCCTCCCAGGGATCATGAGACCAGCAGTCCCTTAAGAGAATGGAGTACAGGTGCGCATGCGTGATCGCCACTCTATTGTCTATGGAGATGAGCAAGCACAGCCCTTAGCCATGGCTCATAGAAGTAAACAGAGGCGATCGTACATGCGGACCGCTACGCCATTCGCCCTGCAGACTCCAGAGGTCGGACCTTAACAATCATTTATAACCTATATTGTAAAATAATTTCACTGGTTTAACCCCCTTTTTACTGTGTTTTTTTTTTTTTTTTTTTGCATTAAACCCTTGGATATGCGATGAGTATCTAAGTAGTCGTGGTCCTACCAATCCCACCCAAATGGTCCTACTCCAGGGCACTGTTGGGCATTGCAGCACAAACCCTTATAATGTCCTCTTAAGGCGCTTTTTCTTATAACGGTCCATAAAGGTTCTGCTTTATTACTGCTATCGAGGTCCGTTCGCACTTTGCAATGGTTTGTGTCTTCCACAGCCGGACTGGCTGAGGCTGCGTATTGCGGTACCGCCACGTGAAGGCCGCTTAACAAATCTCATCCGCATCAATGGGGTGGATTTTCATTACGGATTTAACTTCACGCGGTGCAGAAATTCTCCACAGCATTTTTGACACGCTTTGCAAATTGTAAATCTGCAGCATGTCTAAGTAAGTCGTGGGATTCAGCCCCTGAAATACAAGTGTGAAATCCCGTAATAGATCCGCAGCAGAAACCGCAGCAACAGTTGCGTTCGGATTTGGCCACTGCCATTTTCCAGCGGAATTGCTGTCCTTCTGTTGCGCAATGCCTGCAGCGATTATGCCATGTGTGAAGGGATCCATAGGGACCTATCAGACGGTACGAAATATTCCGTAACCGCGTTGCGGACTGTGCCGCCGCTGAATTCCGCACAGCTAACTGTTTTATATGCTGAACTGCCGGCAGGATTCTGCCACTTTTAATCCCTCCTCACAGTCCGCACGAGAGCAGTATGGATTTTGGTGCTGAATATTCCGCAGGCGGGTATGTTCCGTCCCGTGTGAAAGGTCCCTTAAGTTGTGCATATGCCGAAGCGGGAACCGCAAGTTGTGAGCCCGCCTCATGCCAGAGCCTATCAGTCTGTGCAAACGCCACGTTTTAAGGGACCTACTTAAGTCGCTCACTTCAGCAGCGACTCTACGGAGGTAGTTTGTACCTCAAATCTCAGTAACGAGGCTTATTGCTGACCCTCTTAGGATTGGGCAACCCCCTCCACGGTGCTAGTTATGCCACACATGGCGTTCTCCTGCCCGGTTTTGTCATTGCTAGACTGTTTAAAAGCGGTCTGACACTAAAGGGTTGATCTAACATCTCCCCATGCTTTCCATTAACAGATTGCAGTGCCGCCTTTACTGGCAGCGAACGGTAATTTATAGGAATCGCAACCAAGTGTATAAAACCTCCTTGGCATGGAAGGAGTTACACAGCCCCCCCCCCCCCCCCCCCCCTCCGTATACTCATTGAACGTTGCAACCTGTGGCTATTATTTTGCTTGCTAGTTTATTGCCAAGCTCTTAGCTGCTAGTATTCAGGTATGTAAATGAGAGACCGGAGCAGACGCACATTTGCATAAAATAACAGCGCCATTTAGGAACATCTGTCACCAGGGAAGTCTGTAGAGACAGAGCCGCTTTATTGTTTATCAGGGCTGTATCGGACTCTTTAATCCATGTACCCCTCCCTCCGCTCATCTGGGAAGTGGACCAAGTCAGTAGCAGACATATCTCTTCTAGGGAAGGAAACCTGCCCCGCGCTGATCCGCACGGAGAAGGATGGTGCCAAGGCGTGTAATGGTACTTCCACCTGGGTCAGTGCTTGTAGAATAGTCACCACCTGTTGAGTAAACCAAGGCTGCAGATGGATGAAGAGATGACTTAAAGGGGTCTATATCCAGGACTGGGGAAAAAGGGTCTGCTGTGCTTTCAGGAATGGCGCCATATTTGTCCAAAGGCTCTGCCATTTGGTATTGCCGTTCAGCTCCATTCACTGTAATGGAGATGAGCCGCAGTACCTGGCACCACCCATGGAGAGACGTGGTGCTGGCTCTGGAGAAACCCTCTACTGATGGGGAAAGAATAGTCGCTAATTAGTCTCTGCGCATTGTTTTCGTCTGTATGCAGGGATTTTAAAACTGTGTATTTCCTCATCAGAAACGGCACCTTTCAAAATGTAGCCCCCAGGGCAATTGGCTGGTGGCCCCAAGTCCCACCTTTGCAAACGACTAATTATTGGTGGAAATGGTCGTCCTTCAGATGCATAGCTGGCTTTTATAAGGCTGGCTTGGCACAAAACCATTCTATGTCCAAGTAATTGTTCAATTGAGTGACTGAGATAGTTGTCCTACTTAGACTGCCGCCAACAGGGGGACCAGAGAATGTGTTCACTAGGTGCTAGTCATGTCAGCTCACCTAAAAATAGTCACTGGTTGATTATCGCCTATTGTAAGCAAGCAATTGTTTTTGTTTCAACACCTAGCCAATAACTTTGCAGGGAGGGGTGTGCTTAAGTGACCCAAGACATGAGACCTAGCAACCTAGTATACTAGGCTAAAAAAAGACAATGCCCATCCAGTTCAGCCTGTTTCCAACCCCACCTTGTTGATCCAGAGGAAGGCAAAAGATTTCCAGTGGGCAGGAGCCAATTTCACCTCATTCTGGGGGAAAAGAATCCTTCCCAACTCCATAATGGCAGTCAGTAATCCCTGGATCAGCATTTGAGATCAACAACCCTTCTGGTTATTTAATGTCTAGATCCTGTAATATCATAGGGCTGTAGAGGCATCTAGTCACCTCTTAAAATTTGCTCAAAGCCATCTTTTCAGTGAGCACCGTTGCATCTAAATGCACGGACATCAGGCAGTTTTCGTGTACGATTTCGTTCCTCGCTCAATTCTAGTTTTCCTGAATTGAGCGATGAACTCTTATCAGCGGTGCAGGCTGTTATCCCAGTCGGCAGCGCAGATGAGATTCCTTTAGCTCGCATCCCGCTGGTAGTTCACGTCGGGATGTGAGCTGTAATTACAGAGAACAATACAGCTGTTTGCTTATGCAAAAACAGCTGTATTGTTTGCCGAGTGATAGTGGCTGTGTCCTGCTCCTCCTGCATAGCTCTTAAGTAGCTACTTGACTACTATAGACTATGCAAAGCTGATAGTTTAAGTGACCGTTTTGAACAATCTTTTGAGTGGTCATCTGTCAGTGTAAATAGTCTTTAACTCCTCCCTTGATTTTTGCCATCACCACGTCCTCAGGCAGTTTCACAGTCTCGCTGCTCTTACAGTAAAGAACCCCCCTTCTATGTTTATGATAAAACCTGCTTTCTTCTAGACATAGTGGTTGCCCTCTTGTTACCATCGCAGTCCTGGATATAAACAGATCATGGGAGAGATCCTTGTATTGTCCCCTGATATTTGGTCACCCCTTAATTTTGATAGAATGGGAGGACTGGAATACCCAGAGAGGCTGTTTATTAATTCTGTTGCCCTTCTTTGAACCCCCTCCAGCGCTGTAACATCTTTCCTGAGCACCGGTGACCAGAACTGTACACAGTATTCCATATGGGGCCTGAGAAGTGTCTTATATAGTGGAAGAATGTTCTCATCCTTCACCCCTATACCTCTATTAATGTACCCCAATACTTAATTTGCCTTTGCAGCAGCTGACTGGCATTGATTGCTCCAATTAAGTCTACAGTCAACTAGTACCCCCAAGTCCTTTTCCATATCACTTTTCCCTAACAACTGTTACTGGTGCGCTATAACTCGCTGTATTGACTATATCAAGCAGTAGTAGTCCTGTATAAGTCCATTCTAAGGCTGTATCGATATTCGCGTTTAACATGTCCTTAGGCTGTCAGAGGAGTGTCCTGTAGGGCCAGTATATCTTGACTATGCTGTAAATGTAGTTTTTTGGGGGGGTTTTGTGTGTTTTTTGTTTTCTCGTGGGGCTTATGTATGTCTATTTGGTGTCACACGTCGGAGACCTCCTTGTGTCCGGAAGTCCTTCTTCGTACACTGCAATGTGTTGTGAATGCACCCCAGTACAAGGAGCTGCTCTTGGGGTGGCTTTACGTTCTGGTGTCTAGCAGGGGCTCTTATACCTACAATAAGGTGCACCATTTTTTTCCTACGCCTGCCTTAATATTTTTCAAAGTAAGAATGCTTTCAAAAATATTTGAGACCACCCTTTGCCTTCAGAACACCATCAATTCTACTAGATACGCTTGCTCAAAATCAGATTTTGTAAGATTATAGTCAGGTGTACAATAGCCAATTATACCAAACTGGTGGTGATCATCGTTTTCATAGGTAGGTTGTCAATAACTGAAACAGCCATGTAGGAGGCTTGAACCTGCGGGAGGAACTGCCAAACTCTGCTACGAAGGTGAGATTGTGGAAGACAGTTTTATGTCACAAGTCATATACCACAGTAAGACTGAGTACAGCAACAAGATACACGCTAGTTATACTGCATCAGCAAGGTCTCTTCTGGGCAAAGATTTTAAAGCCGATTGGGGGTTTCAGGATATGTTCAAGTTCTGTTGAAGCACAAATGAACGGACAACGTTGAGGAGCATAGATGTAGTGGTCGGCCAAGGAAACTTGGTGGAGCAGATGAGACTCATCATGCTTCCCTTAAAAATCAGCATTGACATCAGCTCAGAACTGGCAGAAACCAGTGGCATCCATCCACTGTCTGGACAAGTGGCCAAAAGTGGTCTTCATGGAAGAATTGCGGCCAGTTTGTTCACTGTGAAGGGCTGGAGAAATGTAGAAGTGTCTGCGGGCAGCAGTGAAGCATGGTGGAGAGCATTGCTATGAGTGTCTGCAGGTAGTAGTGAAGCATGGTGGAGTGCGGTACAATAATGAGTGTCTGCAGGCAGCAGTGAAGCATGTGGAGAGCCATACAATAATCAATGTCTGCAGGCAGCAGTGCAGCATGGTGGAGAGCGGGACAATGAGTGTCTGCAGGCAGCAGTGCAGCATGGTGGAGAGCGGGACAATGAGTGTCTGCAGGCAGCAGTGCAGCATGGTGGAGAGCGGGACAATGAGTGTCTGCAGGCAGCAGTGCAGCATGGTGGAGACCGGGACAATGAGTGTCTGCAGGCAGCAGTGAAGCATGGTGGAGAGTGGGACAATGAGTGTCTGCAGGCAGCAGTGCAGCATGGTGGAGAGCAGTACAATGAGTGTCTGCAGGCAGCAGTGCAGCGTGGTGGAGAGCGGGACAATGAGTGTCTGCAGGCAGCAGTGCAGCATGGTGGAGAGCGGGACAATGAGTGTCTGCAGGCAGCAGTGCAGCATGGTGGAGAGCGGGACAATGAGTGTCTGCAGGCAGCAGTGCAGCATGGTGGAGACCGGGACAATGAGTGTCTGCAGGCAGCAGTGAAGCATGGTGGAGAGTGGGACAATGAGTGTCTGCAGGCAGCAGTGCAGCATGGTGGAGAGCGGTACAATGAGTGTCTGCAGGCAGCAGTGCAGCGTGGTGGAGAGCGGGACAATGAGTGTCTGCAGGCAGCAGTGAAGCATGGTGCAGGTTCTCTGCAACTTTGGGGCTGCATTTCAGCAAATATTAGGGATTTGATCAGGATTAATGGTGTCCTCAATCCTGAGAAATGCAGCACATACTTATCCATCATGCAATATGATCAGGGAGGCGTCTGATTGGCTCCAAATTTATTCTGCAGCAGCACAGCAATCCCAGACATCCAGGAAATGTCATTTAATAACTCTTCAGTGTAAGCCTGGGTTCACACGGGGCGGATTTGCAGCGGTTTGCCATTGCATATCCGCACTGCGGCAAAACCGCTGCGTATGCAGTGCAAATGTGTTTGGGCAAAAAGCTGTTCTCACAGGACGGATTTTTTTCCGCAGTACGGAAATGCAGCTGCGGTGCGGTTTTTCAAGACGCAGCATGTCAATTCTTTTGACTTTTCCACAGCGCTTTTTTATCCATAGACCTCTATGGACAGCAAAATCCGCAGCAAAATGCGCTGCGGAAAATCCACAAGACAAAAGTAACCTTTGAAGCGGTTTTGTCGCAGAAGCAGTTCTTCTGCGGCAAAACCGCAACGGAAAAAACGCAACAAATCCGCCCCTGTGTGAACCCAGCCTAAATAACAAGGAGTCCTGGAAGTCATGATATGCCCTCCATAGAACCCTGATCATTCAATCTGTCTGGGATTACATGAAGAGACAGAAGGATTTGAGCGAATTACATCCACAGGGCATCTGTGGTTAGTTCTCCAGGAACAACCTCCCTGCCAATGTCCTTCAAAAACGGTGTGCAAGTGCACCTAGAAGAACAGATGCTGTTGTGAAGGTAAAGGACGGTCACATTATATAGTGATTTGATTTACATTTTGCCTCTCTTCGCTCCCTTTGTATGTTTGGTAAAAGTAAACTATTAACCCTTCTATTACTGAAAGTTTTCTTACTGATAGCAAGAGTTTTAGGCCGGACTCGCCTATATTCCTGCTGTGACCCTGTGTACGGTCACGTATGGTGGTGGAGTTGTACTCCGTACTGCCGCCGGCGTTCATGCACAGTACTGTTTTATCTTGTTTCCCATGCTATCGTTTAGTCTTGACACCCGCAGCCATTTGCAATGTACTCATGTATGGGCTGCTGGTATATCCGCGCCCATAGAAAACAACGAGCTCTGTCGCGGATATCCATGATAAACCTGTACACGCTGCGTTCTATTTTCCGCGAGTGGATTATGGAATTTCAACCCGCTAATGGGATCGGAACGGTGTAATTCAATGCATTCGATTGACCCGCGTAATGCCATAGATCAAACGCTTGCGCAATCCGCAATTCAAACCTTGTTGTGAGAGACCAGTATTGGGCAGCTGTGGAAATAATGCTGCCCAGTACTGTGTGGGCAAAGCTCTAATGGTGGTCAAATCTTAGTCACCCAGCTTCACCAGAAATGGGAAAAAATCAGCTTTTTGAGTGTTTTCTGGCACAGCCGGCTCACAAGCAGCATGTCCCCAGCCACACCGAGGATATTCTATTCATTGAGGAACCAAATCCAGGCTGACGGGTATTCGCAGCCCTGCTGCCTGCCGGACGTGTGCTTGTGTCTGGCCGGGGGACGGCGGAGGGACATAAGCTTTTCAGATTGATCTCTTTAGCTGTATTTAGAGTGTATTTAACGGCGCTCGTTTGCTATGTAAGTAGCAGCTTCATAGAAATCGGCTATATGGTTTTATTAAGAGGGCTTGTGCCGCCCGGAGGTTAATGTCACCCGCCCGGGGGGATTGTGTCGGAGGAATGGTAAGTGGAATCCATAATGTATTCTTCATCTGCTGCTTCCCGTTTACCTGACTGCCGCCTCTTAATGTCCCGCTCGCTGGGAATTTACAGCTCTGCAGCTTTATTTATGGCTCGCCGGCCGCTGCAGATGGACACTTGAAATATAGCATGGGCTGTCACCGGGAATGTGTGTCTTTAAACATGGGACCAGTCACATCCTTATTCCGGTATTACACCATGATGGATGGCTGCTAAGCGCTTAATACCGCCTCAGCCTTGTCCCTGCTTGCCGGCACAATCGTGCACCCAGATCCCCCGTATCTCTGGCCTTCGGAGTGCAACTTGTTGACTTCATTATGACCGAAGTCTAATCTTCCAACACGGGTTACATTTATTTTGCTCGTCTAATCTAAACTGCAAGAGTTTTCCTAAACTCTAAAACCTGCTGATGGGGGATTTCTGTGAGCCCCACTGGGTGCGGTGATGGCTCCTTCTCTACAAGGCCGGGGAACAGGTTTGTCTGATAAGAGCAACAGAAATAAATACACGGTCTTTGCCGCTACATGTGCATGCACCCCGAAAAGTCAAATGCTGATCCTTGTGTGCAGTCAAGATATTAAAGGGGCTGTACTGCAAAAGATAAAGGAGAACTTGATTGGTGGAGGTCTTACCGATCCTGATAATGGGGAGTCCCTTGTCGTCAGCACTGCGGGCTTACTACATGCCCTGCAGGGGGAAGGAGAATACATGGAGTGAAGGTTGTGTAAGCGCGCCGGCACTCCTTTCATTTCCAGTGGGACTGTGGAGAGAGAGCAGCAAGCGCTTCCGTGGCTTCCATCAGCCCCATTGAAGAGCATAGAGCTGAACCATGCTCAGACAGGGAGCCGTTCAGTCTGATGGCACTGTTGGTGGGGGAAGCGACTCTGCAGTGTCAGGCAGAAGGGATACGAGACCACCGCTCTCAGAGTTGGTGGGATTCTCAACACTGAGACTCTCGCCAATCAGCAAGCTACCCTCTATCTTTGTGGATGGGGGTAACTTGTAATTCCACTTTTGAGGAAGTTTTCAAACCGCAGGAAATGCTTTCCAGATAGCTTGGAGCTCATTCACACTTTCCGTCTCTGTTCTGTTTTTAGAGCAGAGAGATGGAATTAAATGCTTAATTTTTTACCAAAATTTATCTCAATGGGGTTTAAAAAAACAAAAACAAACGAAGCTTTCCATTAAATTTCCCCCCCACCCCCTCCCTCCAAGGAAGCGGCCCCGTCTGCAGCGCTCTTTGTTCTAATGGAATGGAAAGCTTTCCTTTTTTTTTTTTTTTTTATTTATTTATTTTTATTTTTTAGAAACCCCATTGCGTCCAATGGTTCTAAAGACCAAAACGTTTCATTTAATTTAAATTCTTTATCTCTGCTCCAGAAAAGGAACACAAACACTGAACAGAGGCGAAACGCTGGTGTGAACGAGCCCTCAGATGGTATAAAATAGGTGTAGTACTTGCATTAGCAGTACTCCGCTGGTCCCAGCCATGTTATGTCATCTCGGAGTACGACCACCACAGCCACCGTCCGTGGTATTGTCTGTAGCGGTCATGTATGCGCATGTGAGTGTGATGCCATGTTTCCCATTGAAATCCAATGGAAAACCCTTACGATCCTCGATCGCGTGTGTAAATAAAAACGCAAAACCTTCTTTGGCATCTGGCACTGAGGCCTTGGCAGCAGATCCTTCAGGCTACTTGATGACTTTGGACACAATGCCGGTGGCATGGCAAAAGATCACGCCGCTTTTAGCGCAAGCAGGTAAATGAGGTTATTTTGTAAATTGCAAGATACAAAAGTAACAAATCTAAACCTGATGGATTTCTTTTGATTGTGATATCGTACTTATGGCTGCTTTCAATGAAGGCACCGGAGGAACGGGCCCACATAGAATGCTGAGCACTGCCAACACTGCCATAGCGAAAACCTGAATGACTAGTTGAATTAGACTTGTAAAATGAATTCTTGAACTTACTGCACAAGAAAAGCGCTGCGGAGCCACGTGCCGCAATACCCAATGACTTGCAGATATTATGGCATGTTCTGTTTAGGCATTGAGGCCAACACGTGGTGTTCAGTTACTGCTGCTACTTGCAATGTTGGCAAGAATGCCTTCTATATCTGCACATCTATTGGCCGGACCTCTTCTGTGCATTCAGCTAGGTTACATTGTTACTTAATTCTCATTGTTTCCTGCTTCATTTCTTACAGGCTTCTGAAGAACCTGTTGAAAAGCACAAGACGACCTTTGGTGGCCCGGTGGTCAGCTGCCTGTACAAGGTGCAGGAGACGCTTAGGTAACGAATGCCATTAATTAATTTTGTTTTTTTTCTCGCGTCTTCACTTTTGCGTTCTCCATTTTTATGCTTCGTTCTCTCCACATAACAGGTCTCCCACATTCCTCTGTGCCTCTTCTCCTCCCTCTCCTCTGTCCCATGAGGCTTTGCAGTAATCTATCAGAATTGAATTAATCCTTCTCACTCGGGCAGCCATCTGTCCGCTCCTCTCCGCTCAGGCCCGACTAGTTCCACCAAGGATGATTGATGGGCTCTGCAATTGATTAGTTGCTCTGCCAGATAAATGGACTGTTTTGGCATGAAGTATCACAGGTCAGTCAGTGTGGTCAGGCAGTTAGGCTTTTGCTTTTAGGAGGAGATGTGCACAGACTAGCAGAAATCACATTGGCTTCAGATCAGACTATATACACATGCTTTCCTGGATCATGTGCATGAGCATGCAGGGAGGGTTAATATGAAAAAAATGCCAAGGCATAATTGCAATTAAGAAAAAAAAAATTGCAGTGCATTAAATATTTCTGAGATGCCTTTTTATGTTATATGTACATCACTACCTAACATGGACCTCCTAGGATACAACACTTTCCTGCGTTGGATGATCCAGACACTTGTAGCAATTAAACTATCAGAAGGTGAGGGTTTGATGTCCTGGCAGATCTCCTGCCTACTTAACATACTGGCACGTGCCGGGTAAGCGTGTGCCACTCCGTGCCCCCCCAAGACTCTGCCTCCCCACCTCCTGCAATGTGTTCAGCACGGTGCTCATGCAGCCATGGAGCAGCTCAGCTGGTGTGAATAATTGCATGAGTGTAGGGGGTGTGTGCGGCGCCCCCCCGGGGGACTGCAGCTCCCATCATCTCGCATTCCCCCATTCTTATGAAAATGATCACTCTCGCACCATTGCCTAATCACACTAAGCAATTAAAAGCTCACCGCGCTACGGAGGGCTGCGGACGCTGCTCTTAATGAGCTTTTGCTTCTCTTACCCCTTGAGAGGCGTTTAGCATCGGCTGATTAAAGAGTGGAAATAATTACAGGTGATGTGACTCCGGATCCCAGGAGGGAGGGAAGCAAGTTGTTAGGACCCTTCACATACATCTCCTCCCTCTGACACGGCGCTCTGAGGATCTAGTTTTCGGGAGCGGTTACTCTAAACTTCATCTTTTTATGTTCACTGAACGTAGTTACTCTAAGAGGGTTGTTGACACATTTTGATGTGTCTGCGCAGAACTCGTTTTAACCCCTTAGTGACTGGCCTATTTTGTGCGTTAAGGACCAAGCGACTTTTTTTTTGTCACAATGCGAGAGCCTCAACCGGTTGCTAGCTGTATGATGGCTGTTTAACTTTTTTTTTGGGGGGGGGGGGGGGGGGACAAGCTGTATAGTTTTAATAGTACCATTCTGGGGTACATATACTGTGATTTTCATATGATTTTTATTACATAAGGGGGGGGGGGGGCACATGGGAAAGATATCCAGAAAATATATCATTTTGGAGTTTTGTATTTACAGCGCTCACTATTCGGGAAAAATAACACAATAATTTTCTTGCTGGATCGGCACAATTACTGCAATACCGAGTTTTAATAGATTATTTTCTAGTACTTCAGCACAATAAAAAAAAAAAACCTGTTGAATCTACATCGCCACATTAGGAGATCCATTGTAAGATTTGTATTTTTCCAGCAATAGAGCTTTCTGGGGCTCATTCTGTTGCGGGGAGCGTTGTAGTATTTATCGCTATTTGTGACTTCTGGATTGTTTATTACATTTTTTCTAGACAAAAGAAAAACAGCAATTTTGGCATTCATTTATTTTTTAAATTAGCGTTTTGGCATTCACCATGAAAGATGGAGAACAAAATATTTTCATTGCTTGGGTCGTTAGAAATGCGGTAATGCCCATTACTTTTTTTTTTTTATTTTTATTTTTTATTTTATCCATTTAAGTCTGGTTTATGTAGGAAAAAATTATATGCGGTATATAGATAAGTGTTTTGTTTTGTTTTTTTTTTTCCCAACTGGATTTTCCTATTAATTTTTTTAGCTTTATTGAACTTTTTAAATTTTTTAATGCTGTTCTTGTAGTCAAATGAGGAGTATTTGATGTGATCATTTGATTACTAGGATAATACACTGCATTACTTATGTAGTGCATTCTACTAAGCCTGTGAAAGCAGCCAATTGGGCTCTGTGGGAGATGAGGTCTAATAGGCTGAGTTACATGGCAGACGTTGAGGCCTTTGTTAGGCTTCCAGCTGCCATGGGAATCCATTAGTACCCCTTGCGATTGCACTGTGGGGTGCTGATGGTCTGCAAAAAGAGCCCCCTCCCACTGACATGTACAGTAGTTCGTTTCTGACGCCCCTCCTGGTTTCTGCTGGTTTCAGGCCCCATTTCCAGTTCAGCTATTTTCTAATTAACTGATACACATGGTGTACTGTTCTCTGATTGGCCAGTGCTGATTATGCGAGCAACTGTGACCCATCAGAGCAGGAGTGGTGCATTGATAGTCTAATAATGCGCTGTAGGGGATCGGGTAGTCCGAAGATTGTTGGCCATTTTGGATGACCAAATAAAGGACCTGGAACTGGTGGATCAGGGGGCGGCAGAAAAGAACTGCAGGCATTATACCTCTACTCCTCTCCCATCCTGGGACAGAATTTTGTCGTCAACAGGGGGTCGTTTCAAAGTATTTAGTTTTCTAGGAAAGCAGAATGACCCATCAATATGGCTGCCAATTATTTTAAATACATTTGTCGCTTCTTCCTCCAGTGAGGTCCATATTAAAACCACCTTATGGAAAACTGGTCTTAATAAACTTCCTGCTGTATGTATAACCAAGAGCCTCCTTCAAAATAGCTGCCCAAACATAGTGGGCATTATATAGACATTAATGGTGCACTGATGCGTTCCCCCAAGCAGAGTGCCTTAGGCGGCTTCCACAGTAGACTTTCCCTCTACAGCGCTGGATTTGTTTTGGGTTCCGTCCTCCATGGGGCTACAACCTGCGTTCCTCTATGGGGAAGACATGGGAGCTAGAGATTAGAGATGAACGAGTAGTGCCTTAGCCGAGTATCTCCCCGCTCGTCTCTAAAGATTCGGGGGGAGAGCGGGGAGGAACGGAGGGGATATCCCTCTCCCCCCCCCCCCCCCCCCCCACACACACACACACACAACTCACCTGTCACCCGCGTCGCTCGAGTAATGTGCCTTAGCGCGTATACTCGCTCATCCCTAGTAGAGATCTCTTTGGTCTCACATAGTCTCCATATGGTGCCATCCTGGGTTCTGTCCCCATGCAGTGAACATACTCAATGGCTCATGGACTCCACTGCAGGTTTCAATTTCATCCATGTTCGGATAACGTTGATAAAGTTGAAAGTGGTGCTTGGATCACATATTATCAATGCAAGACCCGTCGCTGCTGGACATACGGACTGACCCCTGCAGTAGAGGAATTTAAGCAACCTTCCTGTTTCAGGACAAAGTTCTTTTTCGGGACTTGAGAAAGTTGGTATTTTTCCTGCAGTGGTTTTTCTCTGCCGCCCCTTTGATCCGCCAGTTGGGCTCCTGTTTTTGGCCATCCCAATGGCTGCACACTGCACTGATCTCTGATTTGGCCATTGTTGATCAGATGAGCAGCTCTGGCCAATCAGAGAGCAGGTATAGTTCATTGGTAGTTCAACAGTACCAATGCACTCTGGGGGTCAGGTAGTCTGAAGAGTGTCAGTTATCTTGGATGGCTGAAAACGGGACTTGGAGGCAGTAGAATGCAAAGCGGGTAAAGAAGAACTGCAGGTACTATACCCTTCCCTTCCAGCCCCAAGACAGTTGTGTCCAGAAACCACAGGGTTGCCTTAGGTTGTGCTGGTACATGAGATCTAGTGAAGGTGGTGGTAGTATCCTTGACAGGCAGAACTTGTATCCAACATATATTGCAAGTAGGGACACCTCCATGAGGAAATCCTGACAGTAGGAGCAGGTCATACATTGGATATCAAGGAGTCTGAAGATGAAGGAAGAAACATCAAAGGTGTCCAACAACTTAACATTTTAATAAAGACCACTCTGCATAACAGTCTATGGCAACTTTACAAGTGGCCAAATTCCATGATGTAATCCATTATTAACCTCTTAATGACGCGGCCCCCCTTTTTTTCCATCTGTTCCCCCCCCCCCCCCCCTTTAAAAAAACAAAAAAACAAATCGTAACTCCTTTATCAATGCATAAGGGCTTGTTTTTTGCGGGACGAGTTGTATTTTTCAATGGTGCTATTTAAAGTACCTTATAATGTACTGAAAAACTTTTTAAAAATTCTAAGTGCAGTAAAATGGGGAAAAAAACACGTTTCGCCATCCTTTCAGTGCGTCTTGTTTCTACGGCGCACAAACCAACAAAAATGACATAACTTCATTCTATGAGTCAGTATGATTGCTACGATACCAAACTTGTATAGGGTTTTTTGTTTTTTTTTTACTGTACTACTTTTTTTTCTTTTCGAGATTTCATTTTTTTCGTTTATTCTCTGCCGCCATCTTCTGAGCGCAATAACTTTTTTATTTTTCCGTCAATGTGGTTGAGCGAGGGCTCATTTTTTGCGGGATGTCCTGTAGTTTCCATTAGTACCAATTCAGAATACTTTTTGATCGCTTTTTTATTGTGTTTTTTTTTTTTCTGGGAGACAGGGTAACAAAGTGCATTTTTGGCGTTCTTTTATTTATTTTTATTTTTCCGATGACGTTCATTGTGCGGGGTAAATGCTCTACTTTGATAGGAATTTTATGCACGCGGCGATACAAATATGTATTTCTTTTTTTTCTTTTTTTTTTATAGATAAGGCAAAAGGGGGGTAATTGAACCTTTTCTGTTTTATTCATTGTAGTGAAAAATTTTATTTATTTATTTTTTTTTTTAATTTTAAGTCCCCCTGGGGGACTACAACATGCGATGCTTTGATCGCTCCTGCAGTATGACGTAATGCTATAGCATTACGTCATACTGCATTCTGACAGGCAGCCTATCAAGCCAGCCCACGGGCATGGCTTGATAGGCCGTCCCTCGGCAGCCCAGGGGCCTTTCAGAAGGCCCGGCAGCCATGACACCTGCACGGCTCCCCTGATATCACTGTGTGGGGGGCCATACGGGACCACCAAACATCATTTGGGGGATTTAAAGGGTTGATAGCCGCAATTGGCTGTATGGCCAATTGCAGCTATTGCAATAAACAGCTGACGCCCGCGCTGTATGAAGAGGTCACCCCGCGATCTCTCTTCATATATACCCCGACGCTCCAGGACGTAGATGTACGTCCTGGAGCCGGGAATGGGTTAAAGTGACCCTTCCGGAAAAAGTTGAAATGCCACTTTTGCTTAGAGAAATGCTCCCCTACCTCCAAAGTTGCCTGAACAGGTGGCCATGGTGGAGGAACCTTTATGAAGATGCTTGTGGATCTCTGGAACAATGGATATCATTGGGGGTATGAGGCGCACACACATAACAGAGGACACCTCCTTTACCCCAGGCCGCTTTAAACATAGAGAAGTCTTTTTTGATATCTTCTTCGTCCATCGTTCAAGATTCCCATCAGTTGGTCCTCTGGCCCGCTTGTCATTGCAGTGTAGCTGGCCATTCATGCTCCTTAGGCTAGCCACATTCAAGTTTACATTTGTTATAGCAACCCCTCTGATTTTACTTAGAGGGACCTCTCTTTTATGACTTTACTATGTAGTGGTTTGTGCTCAATATACAGGTAAAAGAAAGCACAACAGGATGAATGTTACTACAAATGAACCAGTGCTGACAGTGTGTCCATTACATCTGTTAATCTGTTGTGTGTTTTGTGATGTTACTGGGGGTACCGACTAATGTAGTTTATTTTTGTAGGGATGAAGATAAAGACATCTTTGATTACTGCCGGGAAAATGACGTTTCACGGATATCCCAGGCTCTGGCTTTGGGAACCATCGATGTGAATGTGGCAGACGATGAGGTGTGCAGTGCGTGTAACTATAGAATGTGTATATATAATATATATATGTTTTATTAGATCTATATCTTGATCAGCTATAACATCAAACCACGACCAGGTGAGGAGAATAACTGATTATCTCTTGACAATGGCCCCTATCAAGAGGTGGATACAGCAAACACGAAGTTGATTAGTTGGAAGTGCAAAATATACCTAAATGTAAGGATCTGAGCAACTTTGACCGAGGTCGTATTGTGAAGACTAGATGAGTCAGAGAATATCCAAAACCTTATGTCTAATGAGGTGGTCCTGGTGAGTAGTGGTCAGTACCTACCAAAAATGGTCCAAGAAAGGATAACCGGCAACCCGGTCATGATGTGCATGGGAAGCAAAGACTAGCTCCTCTGGTCCAACCCCACAGAAGAGCTACTGGAGTAGAAAGTGATGGAAAGTTATGGAAAGTTATCACGCAGGATATCGCAGCTTGCTGTGTGTATCAACAGACTGGCCAGAGTATCAGAACTGGGCTGTGGAGCAATGGAAGAAGGTGGCCTGGCTAATCACATTGTTGACACCTCGTCTGAACAGTCGGGTGCATTTGTGTTCCTGATCTGTGAAAGAGATTGCACTAGGATGCACTGTGGGAAGAAAAGCCAGCAGAGTTGACTTGATGCTCTGGGCATTTGGCCCCATTCACACTGACGGATGATCGCTCAAAAGTTGCTCAAACGTCAGTTTGAGTGACGGTTTGGAGCGATCATATTTGCATACCTTATAGTAGCTAAGTAGCTGCTATAGAGGTATGCAGCCGGCGCAGGACACAGCCGTGGCTGCTAATAGAACAGTACAGCTGTTTTTCATGTAGTGTTCTCCACACTTGCTGCCCGTGCCCTGCTGTGAATTCACAGCAGGACGCGGGCACAGAGAATCTTATCAGCGCAGCAGATGGTGATAACAGACTGCTCTGTTGATAACAGCTGATTGCTCAATTTTAAAAAAATTTGAAGTGAGCGATCAATGACTTGTGCACGAAAGCTGCACTATGTCTGTGCATTTAGACGCAATGAGAATCGCTCAAAAGACGGCTTTGAGGTTTTTTCGTTGTGTCTAAATGGGCCATTTCTCTCCTGGGAAATGTTCGGTCCTGGCATTCACGTGGTTGATAAACTTTGAGACCTACCACTTAATATTGCTTATCAGATACTTCATGGCCGCATTAGCGAGACCAGCCACACTGCGGAAATTGTTTAGCTATGGTTTGAGGAAGATGACAGATTTTAAGGAGATGACTTTGACTCCGGGGAATTTCAGGGCTGTCTGATCAAGTGAGATGTCCTGGAAAAAGTCTGATCCTTGGAGGGACTTGAAGGAGCTGCTGCTAAGGTCATGGTGCCCCATACCATAGAACACCTAGAGCGGTTCTGTGGAGTCTTGGAGTCTCCTCAAATGTCAGAGCTGTTCTGGTGGCGTGAGGGACCTACACCCTGAGGCTGGATTCAGACGAACCTATATCGGCTGGGTTTTCACGCCCAGACGATGTACGTTGTCTCGCTCTGCATGGGGGGAGGCTGGAAGAGGCAGGAGCAGTGCTCTGAGTTCCCGCCCCCTCTCTGCCTCCTCTCCGCCCCTTTGCACTATTTGCAATGCGGAGAGGTGGGATGGGGTGGGGCTAATTCACAACATTTAGCCCTGCCTCCTTTCATTGCAAATAGTGCAGAGGGGCGGAGAGGGGGCGGGAGCTCAGTTCCTGCTCCTGGCTCTTCCACCCCCCCACCTGCGCAGATGAGGACACCGTAGATCGGCTCGGCGTGAAAACCGAGCCGATATACGGTCGTCTGAATCCACCCTTAGATGGAGGCTTTAACATTATGGCTGTTCAGATGTATAGAATATAATATACACACAGTACCAGTCAAAAGTTTGGACACCCCTTTTTATTCTATAGTGTTTTCTTAATTCTAGTTTCATATTGAAGACCTGAAAACCATGAAGGAATATACATGGATTGAGAAACTGTGTTAAACTAGAATGTTTTACATCTTAGATTCTTCAAAGTAGCCCCCTTTTTGCTTTGAGGACTACTTTTGCACTCCTTGGCATTTTCTCAATTCACTTCTTGCGGTAGTCGCCTTGAATGGTTTTCCAGCAGTCTTGGAGAGTAGACACCATTCACTCACCTTCTCTGTTTCACAATGACCTGGTGATTGGTACCAAAAATCTCAAATGTTGACGCCTAAGATCCAAGAACAGATTTCCACCTGTCTAATATCCATTCCTTGTGTTGCTTGGCCAAAACAATTCTCTTGTTGGTGTTCCTCAGTCGGGGCTTCCTTGCAGCAATTTGACCACAAATGCCCGGTTCTCGGTGTCCTCTGAACAGTTGATATTGAGACATGGCTGGTATTTGATCTGTGTTGAAGCACTTATGTGGGCTGTAACCTGAGGTGCTAACTATTTGCACTTTGAGGCTGGTAACTCGAATGAACTTCTTCACTGCAGCAGAGGTAGCTTTTGGTCTTCCTTTCCTGGGCCAGTTTCATCAGTGTTTGGTGTTCAGGACTACACTTGTGGATACTTTCTAAGTTCTTGCAATGTTCCGGACTGACTGGCCTTAATGTATGAAAAATAATGGCCTGTCGTTTCTTAGTTGAGTAGTTCTGGTCGTATTGTAGACTAGAATAGTAGTTGAATAGGGCTAAACACTGTATGGAACGGTGTACCAACCCAACTTCTGTACAACACAACTGAAGGTCTTGAGCACATTAAGAAGGCAAGAAATTCTACAGATGACCTCTTGACAAGGCATACCTATTAATTGAAAATCATCCCAGATAACTACCTTACGAAGCTGAGTATATGCTAAGCCGTCATCAAAGCAAAATGGGGTCATTTTTGAAAAATCTAAAATCTTAAACTCTGTGGTTAAACACTTTTTGTCTACTACTTAATTCCATGTGTGTTCCTTCATAGTTTTCACGCCTTTAGGCCCCCTGCACACGGGCAGAATTTCCCGCAGAATTTCTGCCCATGGCCGCTGTCATAGGATTGCATTACAATACGCAATCCTAGGCAGACGGCCGTGACTTGTCCCCGTGAAATCACGTGTGGAAAACAAACCGCCGCATGCTCTATTTCTGTGCGGGGCTCGCAGAGAATGAAATGGAATGAAAAGGTGCGTCCAAATCTTTGAATGGTTCGGTCTGTGCAATTTTGGTTACCCAAAGGAAACGGGAGTCTCCTTCTGATAGGCCGGGCGTTACTAGTACAGGCTTCTGTTGGCGGTGTGCCAGCCGACATTGTTGGGGAAAGGTGCGTTCAGCTCGAGGGATTTTATCCTTTTTCTAACAAGAGGTGCAGTTTTTCGTCTATCTTGTGATGGCTGATTCAGAACAATAACTTGCAGCTGGGAAATTCGGTTTCCTTTTCCACTGCTTAAAGCACTCATGGAGAGGAATCAGATGACTACAGGGGGGGAAAGCAAGGGCGTCAGGCCATTTTTGGGCAAACAGGTGGCTGGTTCTTCCATCATGATGACCCATCTACCCACACAGCACTGAGTGTTATGCCGTTTTTGTAAAAAATTGTTTACACCCTTGCCTCACCCACCATAGTCACTCAATTTTTTTTGTTAACGAGTAGAGATGAGCGAGTATGCTTGCTAAGGCACATTACTAGAGCGAGTAGTACCTGAGCCGAGTATCTCCCCGCTCGTCTCTAAAGATTCGGGGGCCGGCGCAGGTGACAGGTGAGTTGTGGCAGGGAGAGAGATCTCCCCTCCGTTGCTCCCCGTCCGCCGCTGCCCCCCGAATCTTTAGAGACGAGCGGGGAGATACTCGGCTAAGGCACTACTCGCTCGAGTAATGTGCTTTAGCGAGTATACTCGCTCATCTCTATTAACGAGTGCTTTTACAGCTGCAGATTATTCATATGAATCAACCATTTGCAAAAAAACTGTTCATGACGCATCGGCAGTGTTATGATGCACCGGTAGTGTCATGTGACATGGACGGGGAAGCTTATTCACCCTATACTTCCGCTGACTACAAGGGAAGCCGGTCGGCAAATAGAACATGCCGCAGGTTATTTCACACTGCAGAGTTTCACGGTTGAATTCCGTAGCGTGAACATTCAGCTTTGGTGTAACGCCACGGATTTCCGCTGCTTGTCACGTGGCAGAAATCCTTCCATGGGCATTAGCCGTATGTATTTGTATAACTTTGTGCGGTGGCGTTAATGTCCTGCACGTCACTGTAGCTCTCTATCTTCTGTTGTATCCCTTATTCTCCTTACCCACGTTGTGAGCCAGTAATGTCCTGTCAGGCCGCACGGTTCCTGATTTTTGGCCTGTCTGTTTTCCTGTCACCGGTGGCTCCTAAATATGTTCCCTTTGAATAAGGGATGTAATTATCAATTCATAGCCTGAGACACGGGGAATTAATGTGCGCGAGGCGGGGCTACTTGGCTCTAACCATCGTGGGTAGAGCTCCCTGAAGTCAGTACGATATGAGCTGGAGTCGGAGATTCGGCACCTCTGGCTGCATATTTTACCGTAAATACGTTTGCGCTATATAGTAATTTTAGAGGAGTGCGTTTGACTCGTTCAGGCGTGGAATATAATCTGGCTGTTAATCTAGTTCCGGGAAGTTCCTGTGGACTGTTTTTATAAATGTTGCCTTTTAATTACTCGTTAGCATCCGCACGTTATGTACGTGTGATGGAGACTATATTGGAACTGGTGGTAATCGCGCCGGTGAGAAAATACTAAAGTTGATGGAGACACGGGAAAACTCATCAGCGTAGGTATTAAAGCATGAGCCAAGTGTCCTACTCTGTAAAACCGATTTCGCCCTGTTTCCATTTCAAAAATTTAACATTTTTCAGCGCACTATATGGTAAAGTAAGTGGTACCATGTTAAAAATGTAACTCCTCCTGTGGAAAACAAACCCCTCAATGGCTACGTTAAAATGGTATGGCTTTTGAAAGGTGGGGATGAATTAAAAAAATAAAAACTAAATTAGCTGGTCTTTAAGGGGTTAAAGCATAACATCCTCTCCTATAACGTTTAACGAAATGCCCAATTTTGCAAATTTGTTTTTCTTCAGTTATTCCAATTTACCGGTAAGCCCTTTACTATACAGGACGTACAGTTACATCTTGGGTGATCGGGGTTTGTACGGAGCGAGATCAAGAGCTGATCCCGCTGCATGCAATGAGCGCTGGCTGTTTTACACTGCACTGTCATAGTTCAACTCATCGCTCGTGCTGCATAAACGATGGGCGATGAGCTGAACGATGATCATTCCGTGTAAATAGCAGTCGTTCAGTGTTGAACGGCCACTCACTTTGTTAACTGAATGGAGAGGCAGGGGGGGAGCGGTAACATCGGCATTTACTCAGAGGATGACCTACAAAGCCATGTTGAGTGGGCATGGTTATGCTACACAGTTTATGAAGGCGGAGAGGGGAAGGGGTGCTAAGCTTGTGAGTGTTTGTATGAGAGACCAGCTGATCAGTGCTGGGAACGCCGAGAGCCAGAAACTTAAAAGTATGAGCCTTTCTAAATACAGGAGAAGGAAAACTCATGCACTTTTTTTTTTCCTCTTCTCTTTGTGTGTGTGTGTGTGTGTGTGTGTGTGTGTGTGTGTGTGTGTGTGTGGTTTTAATGCACAAAAGTTTCAATAGCCTTTACAGTTAAGAACAGTGTAACTTTTTAATTCGGGACTATATTCAATAGTTTTGTGAACAGCTCCTCCAGACACGTGTGTCTTCATGGTAATAGGAGACAGATGGAAGGCAACATGACTGTAAGAGGTATCCCAGGACCTAAACTAATTTTCTCTAGTGTTGAAGTACACCCTAACTAAATTCTCCAAATACATTAGTTACCTTCTGTACGCCATTCGACCCAACTTTCACGGCTGGTCACGTTTCAGTCTTGATGAAAACTTGTTTCTGACGTCATGTCCATACGGCTTCCAGAGCCTTGTTCCAGTCTGATTTGTGTGGTGGTAAGATCATTGGTGTTAGAACTTGCGAGGACAGAGTAACCGGACCGAATGCTGTAGGCTCAACCAAAAGCATGGGCAATGTAACTCTTGAAGTTCTAACATGCTCAGCCAGCCTGATGAATTGTGCAGGGAGTGTGTAATCTGAGGAGGAAGGAGGGGAGCGTGGGAGTTCCTTGTGCTGGCATAGAAGCTACCACAAGGTAAGCTGGGTAATTGAAATGAGAGGAAGAGGAAGTTGGCAGGTAAACGATACGGGCAGTGGGGGCACTTAAAAAAAACAAAAAAAAAAAACAATTCTATTGGAAAATTCCTTGAAGAATCAGACTAGGGTTAGTTTGTAGTCTGTTACCATGGAAACCTATAGATCTGCATTGTAACAGTATCCATAAAAGGATGGGATGTTTTTAATCAACACTTTGCAAGGTTGCGTCTTTTTCTACCTCCTTGCACTGGAGCATAAGACGACGTGAAGATGATGTAACCTTGCAGTTTTTGTTTTCTTCTGGGAAAATTCGTATTCTATATATTTTTCGGAGCATTTTTTTTACCCCAAATCTCTTCTGTATGTACAGCTGGTGTAAGTCATCTCAATAAGGACTGGCGGATCAGTCAGGTATCCAGTCTCTCTGGTCCTTGTCCCCGGATGGCAGATGTCAAGGACAGTCTGCCAGTCGATATGGGTATGAGATTATCGGCTAATCCCATCGACACACATAGATCTCTGGCCAACAGTTTTATTTTTCACCTGTTTACAGATGTGCATAATGTAAAGTTGCAGGTATAACACAAATGTTGGGTAAAGATGTGTGTTTTTTTTCTCTGTAGGGCCGTAGCCTCCTGCACTGGGCCTGTGACCGGGGACGCACAGAGTTGGTGTCTCTTCTTCTGTTTCATAACGCTCATATAAATATGCAGGTAAGCTAAAGTTACGAGAGAACAATGTAGTATTATCAGACTTACATCTCACGGAGATATTTGAGGTTCGCGAGCCCCTGAACAGCAGCACGCTGAGGAGTTTTTAGACGTGGAACTGCTTCTACCTTCAAGACTAAAGTAAATTATTTGGGTCCCCCTGGATGGGGGGGGACCCAAATTTTAATAAGAGCTGGGCCGGATGCAGACCCGTGCCCCTGCACAGCCCTGCGGCTCACCCGCTCCCGGCGTCTCCGAAGCTCTGTGATGTGCCAGCTGCTGCCCAGCAAGCGCAAGCGCAGAACTGAGCCGGTGGGTGTTTACTGACATTTCTGTGTGGGCCTCTGTGAGACCCGCACAGAAATGGCACATGCCGCGATTTGTTTTCCGTGTGTGTTTTCATGTGGACAAATCGAGGCTGTGTGCATAGGATTTCGTTTTGCAATGCAATCCTCTGCGGAATTTCTGCCCGTGTGTAGTAGGCTCTATTTTCATCTCATAGATATCTACCAGATATGATATAGGTCTCATAGATGCAGTTCCCAACTCTGGGATCTCATCACTATGTTGCCTTCCAGTAGCTGGCACTGCAGAGGTATTGTTTAATCTCCTTCATTTGCATATTACCCAGAGGAGCATGAATGGCCTTATAAGTCTTCTCACTCACCATCCATGTGCTCTCCCTAAGGAGAAAAAAATGTTCTGACCCACATCGCAGACACCTCTCTAGCAAAGCCAGAAACCTGCTGCACACTGAGGCGCAAACACCCCGAAACAGCTGTCTGTGTATGGATTCTGCCTTGGCTTCCAATTCCCAGTCATTGTTACAAGGCTTGTATAAAAAGTATAACATTAACTTGCAGGACTAAAGCCTTCTAATAGGTGGCGCTGCACGGGTATTGTTCCATCTCCCTTATTTGCCTTTAACAATATCAAAAACATGGCTGACTCCTGACCTGCTTGTTGATGCTGTCCACTGCTTTCAGTTGGAGAGGAAGTGGGCAGCTCTCTCTCCTTTTACTTCCATAGGAGTCGCAAAAACCACATGGCACGTTTGTACAGCTGTTCCCGTAACTCCCACAGAAGTCGATGCAGAGAGCTGCACATGCTTTCACTAATTATCCTGCTCTCCACGTACAACGACAGTCAGTCACTTATTTTAGTAATATAGACTACGGCGTGGATTCCCACTGAAATTAATGGGATGTGGAATTGGCGCAGAATTCGTGCAAATTCTGCCGCAAAAACGCACGGAGGGACAGTCGGGAACATATACTCTGGAATTTGTAATGAGGGATATCGTGAAGAAAAGTCCTGAATCCTCCCTTTCCCCCAGGGTCATTGCAGGCTGGACGGGGTAACCCTGTAGGCTCTCATACGCATTAGACGTCCAAATGTGTTGACTTTCTTGGAACCTGACAACTGTGTATGGGGCCTTCAGACTTCAAGCCACAGCCAAATATCTCTGGTGGAGGTCTAACTCCATGGTGGACAACAGGGTCAGGCGTTGAAATTCAACATGACCGATCCTTCTCAACATCCCTCCTGGTGACATTTCTTGGGGAAAGACATGTTGAATCCTCTTGTCCTCCCTGGAGAGAGGCCTCCACTAGAGATGTTTAGGACAATGAAGAAAGCTGCGACCAATGTGCAAAACGGGAACGTCCGCCCGAATGGAGCGTTCATGTGAATCTGGGAGCTGGGACAAATGACTGTTAGCCGAATGATTTGTTATTGAAGGTATATAGGGACCATAACGGGGTTGTACTAGAATATCAAGTTATTCCCTAGCCAAAGGAAAGGCTGAGACCTCTGCTGATCTCAAGAACCCTGCAGTAAGGAGGAGACTGCATGGAGCGCTGGTCACCCAATCGCAACAGTGCTCCATTCCCTTTCAATGGAGATGCCTGAGCAGCAACCGCTCGGGTGTTTCCGTCTGCCGCACCTGAAATGAAAGGAACGCTGACCATGCATGTGTGGCCCGGCGCTCTGTTTAGTGTGACGTCACTGCGGGGAAAGAAGGGACCCCTGCAGAAAAAGAGCGGGAGACAGGAGTCCCAATCTCAAGATCGGCGGGGCTCTCGGCCGTGAGACCCCCACTCATCTGTACGTTATCCCACATCCTGTGTATAGGGCAGAACTTGAAATTCTGGTACTGCCCCTCTAAAGACACGTTCATACGTAGCGGAAAATGATGGGGGGGGTTTCCGCAACTGAAAATCCTCACCAAAATCTGCCTAGTTTACGCTTGAAAATCTGCACGATTGGTGCAGAACCGCAGCAGATTGTATTAAAAGCCTGGGTTCACACAGGGCGAATTTGCCGCGGATTGCCGTTGCATATCCGCACTGCTGCAAAACCGCTGCGTTTGCAGTGCAATGCAGCACAAATGAGATTTGCCAAAAAGCTGTTTTCACAGGACGGATTTTTTCCGCACAGCCTCAGTGCGCAAATGCAACTGCGTCGCGGTTTTAAAAGATGCAGCATGTTTATTCTTTGGTCTTTTCCGCAGCACTTTTTTGTCCATAGACCTCTATGGACGCAGCCAAAACAGCACCAAATACGCGACAAAAGTAAAAAAGCGCTGCGGGAAAAAACGCTTGCGGATTTTTCCGCACGAAGATCTGCAAGCCCAAATTAACCTTTGAAGCGTTTTTGCCGCAGAAGCAGTTCTTCTGCGTCAAAATCGCAACAGAAAAAAAACCGCGGCAAAACCGCGACAAATCAGTCCTGTGTGAACCCAGCCAAAGGGTGAAATGTGCTGCTAATCTGCACCAAACTGCACGTCAAGATCCACACCGATGCTGAAGACTTGGACGCAGGAATTATACGGATTTTGGTACGAATTTTCCACTTATTGAATGTACCTTAATAGTCTCGGCTCTTGATGTGACTTGCAGCTTCCTTAGACACTCGGCTCTAGGCCTACTGTTATAGCCAAGCGTTTAAGCTCAATACGGATCCGTCCTTAGCAGTGGAAGGGTTGAAGGCGCCATATTCCTGGTTTCCGGGGGGAAAAAAATCCTTCCAATCCCGGTCCAGATCCCCTGATGTCTGATTGGTGCTTTGTAATAAAACTTTTTAGTAGTTTTTGTAAACCCTTTATGACTATTTGTGTTATAAACTATAGATTGCTGCGTTGTTTTATAACTGATGAGCATTTTGTTTCCTGCCTTATTAGTAAGCTTGCGCTATTGATTGATTGATGTGTCAGTGGGATCCAGGTAGTAGGTACAATGGATCTGATTAGTAACGGCACTGTGCTGGCTAAGGGATTCTTATCGCTTTTAGTCCAAGTCCTAAGTGCTTTGTTGTGTTACACCGCAGCTCTTTGCTGGACCTTTTTCCATCATATCTTACTTTTTTTTTTTTACCGGGGGAGATGGGAATTATTCTGTAGGCTGATTTCAGAGGTGACCCCCACACTAAGTAGCTCGCAGGGAACCCCTCACATGAGGCAGCTTGGTGAAAGTGGTTCTAAATACATTGCTTGGAGGGGGAGGGATGGCAGCAGCGGCGGCGGGGTGGGGGGCTTCTTGAAGCTTTCAGAGGAAGACAATCCAGAGATAATAAATAGCAGAGTGAGCGTCTCCACGGGGAGAGATTCTCACAAACAACATTATTATTGAGCGCTCAATCCATTGCCAAATCCATCTCATTACTGACAACAACCTGCAGTTGAGACATTCTTAAGTCTTAAGATTTTCCTGCTCCAAGACGTCGCTGCCGAGCCGCTTCATGTTTTATTTAGCTACTATGATGTCCGGATCAACATTGTAGCATTTGCTATTATAAAGATAAACTATATCTCAGGTACAGTTTGTGTACATTTTATAAAGAGTTGGAGTCTTTAAACAAACCCTTTAAGTCTAAGTTCAGTTACTAGCCAACATTGCCCCTATAGCTCCAACTGTGTTAAAAGAACAACAAAAAATGGGCGTTCTTACCCTTCTGCTGCGGGGATCCAGCGCTGTACTCCCACCGCCCTCCCGGTGTTCGTTGCGGAAGATGTCACCTGACTACTTCAGCAGCACCGCCCATACTCCTGGCATCCACACTCAAGTCCTGAATGCCATGATGCCAGGAGTTCAGAATGGTGATGCTGGCGCGGTCATGTGACTTATGGTGGTGACCTCTTCCATAATAAACACCAGAGGACAGCGGCGCTTCAGCACCGGATCCACACGGCGGAGGAGTGTTGAGTACTACTTTGCCCCTACAGCACCAGCGGTGTAAAAACAATGCATGATGATAATCGGGCAACACCTCTAAGTCCACTTCCAAGGCCATAAGGCCAGCTTCACATGGGCGTGTTTGTGCTCGCAAATATGATTTCAATGGGTTCACGTGTGTATTTTTCCTGCGCACCAAGTCAATGGAAAGGCACAAACCTGCCCAAAATACGTTAGGAGATGTGTGAAATACTGCATAATTGCACAGGAAGAACACCACCTCTGCAACTCGGACTAATTCGCCATTTCAAGGTGTGCATATTTTTTTTTTGCCATGTGGAAAAAGTACCGTAAAATACGCCGTTGCACCTGCAAAAAAACACCATTGTTCGTATTTTAAAAATGCTACACTCCTGCGTTCACAAATTTGCATGTGCTCATGTGAACCTAGGCCTAAAGCAACTAAACTTTGGCGCTGATCAGCGTTTCTTTACTGCTGTAGTGACCTAAAGAGGAGGAGGCCGGTCAGTTAATGGGACTTAGTGTTGTATGGGAGACCGCTAGAGCTTTTTGTTTTAGAACAAAGAAACCTTAAAAACAAAAACTATTGGGGATCAAACTGGGTGAAGAGAAACGCTGCCGTCCGCAAACCATCTTTACCCGTATCGAGGGAGGGGCGCTCATTCTAGGAGCGTCACACAGTTACTTGGCGCCGCTCTTCTCCCCAACTTCATCAGTTCATGGGGCTCAATATTCTTTATTATAAAATGTTACCTGTCAAACAATAAATATTTAGCGCGTTTCGAGGGGCTCGCGGTGTTCACGTAATACTTTTATATACATAGGAATTGCAAAAAAGTGTAATATTCCTAAGTCCTAGTTCCAACTTTCCCCAGTCCCTCGTGTCGTCCTCCGTAACGCTGGAAGGGATATAGGAGACCCATAACCAGACAACCTGTAACTGTTACCGGAAGGGTCCTCGCTAATGAGACCTTTCTATACCCTGAATAATATCCACTACCCTATGACAAGCAATGCTACACGAATCCGTTTTGGAAACGGTGGGATCCATTGCTGCAGCCCCGCCGCCTTCCCGATGTCTGTTGTGACAGCTGGAAAATTAGAGACTGCAGCGTCCCCATTCAGATCCCAGGCGCCATGATGCCAAGAGACATTCTGCTGACCGGAGATGGCAGCTCTCACAACGCGGCGGGGCTGCAGCGCTGGATTCCGGTGGCGGCGGAGAGCTAAGAACTACTCCTTTTACTACAGTGAGCGCTATTGAAGGGATGTTAGTCAGTAACTGGACGATCCCTTTAAGGGTTCTCACGCAGACTTCCTGAATAGCATAGAAGTAGTACATTTGCAGGGTCATTGCCTTTAACCTGGTCTAACCTAACAATGTAGACTAATCTAGTAGTCCAGGTCTGGGTTGTTACCGCTTTGTGCACTATAGCTGTTGCTATAAGCGGTTATCCCCCAGCACGTGGACATAGCCCTACAAGTGTAGGTAATCTGTTCTTTAACCCAATGTCTTTTGTTTTACAGAGACCCGTTATTTGATGTTTTTTGCCATGGTTATAAATTCCGCCGTTTGTTTGTTTCCTCCAAGGAAGTTGCCGCCTGACTCTATAAGGTGATGTCATGGCAGTTCGGTCAGTTGGTATTGGCAGTGAGTGAGTGATGCCCCCGGCCCGCCATCCGTCAGGATGCAGGGATTATGTCCGGGAGGGGGTAACGAGGTCTTGGTAACAGTAATGAGCGCAGGCAGAGTGAGGCACGGGGTCAGAGCGCCGGCTGTATTGGATTCAGATTCATAAGTTAATTGAGGGCAGAGTCCCCCTCCTAACTGCTCTCACCGCAGATCAATAACCATAAATATCTCTCCCGGCGGACCCGGCTCCACGGCACATCTGTACCTTCCCAGCACACGTCTCCGGCCTGACCTACAGGTGGAAGTCTAGGCCCCCCACTAATGGGATTGTGGAGGTCTTTGTCACAGGTGTCGGGACATCATTCGCTGTTACCTATAGAAACGACCCATGCTTGTGGGCAGCTTCGCTTACCTTGGCATCAGACACCAAGCACCTACATTCTGTGACGCGCTCCTTTCGAAAAAACAAAATTCTGACAAATTAGAGGCGTAGCCCATTAGGGCGCAACGATGCAAGATTTATAATTGTCTAGACTTTAGTCTTCCATAAAAAAGACTTCACTGCATGCAGCTCTGGAACAAAGCAGGTTTTCAGGTTTTGGGTTGTTTTTTTTTTCAAAAATTTTTTGTTTTCAGGCATTAAAATTGTGACAAATCGCAATATAAAGTATCACTGTCGATCTACTGTAAAGGTTCTCTGACTTGCTGTGATTGTTGCCAAGATTCTCCAGAAACTTCACCATAGCTACAAGTGAGTGACTTAAAACCCTCGGGGTGCGTTCACACGGTGCAGCTGCAGATTTTTTTTCTGCAGACTTTATTTGCAGAATTACGTTTTCTAGTTGTTAGAGATCTGCAGCAACCGTTCTGCGAGGCGACGGTAATTCCGCAGCGGTCGCCTTTTCCGCTGCTTAAGGGACCTTTTACACCGCGCTGCAGAACGCGGAACTCCATACTATAGATGTTGGTGCAGTATATACTGCAGGAGGGCATATTCCGCAACCCTGTGAAAGGACCTATAAAAGATGTGTGGTTTTTGAAATAGACATACAGATTTTAAATGTTGCGGATTTCAAGCCTCGTAGGCTAATATGGGGCGGGAGAATCGTCCACGTAGACTAATGCTGGCCCTAAGGGGCGTTCACATGGGTGGAATTAACCTGCATTACACACTGCAGGGTGCACTAAATTTTGCACCTTCTGTATAGATTTTGGTGCAGAATTTAAAATTGATAATTCTGGCATCAATTCTGCATCAGAATCCACAGGGTGACCTGCCGCTTTTGTAGCGGAATTCCCCGATGGCGGATGAAGACACATCTTTTGGTGTAAATTGCGCGTTAAATCTGCCAATGTGAAAGCACCCTAAGGCTGGGGTTCACACACGGCTGAATTGCCTGCAGCCTTTTATCCCGGGACTAGGCAGTAAAGTGGATGAGATATTTACAAAAATCTCATCCATGCGCTGCAGCCAAGCCGCGCTGACATTGACGTGGCGTGTGGAATTCAAAGACGCGAAATGTCAATTATTTCCCTGTTTCCGTAGCGGCCGCACTCCTCTCTATGGGGAGAGTTGGCCGTAGCAGAATGCAGGCGGTGAAACTGCTCCAAAGTCCACGGTGAAAGGCCACGGGTTTTGAAGCTGCGGTTCTTTGACGGAAATCTTGCGGTATTTCCATACAGTCATTCCGAGAGATTTCCGTGGCATTTCGGTCCCATGTGACCCCAGCCTAAAGGCTCATGTCCACGGGCGGTATTCCCCCATGTATCACGTGTGATGCGCGGCCACGTAATACACTGTTAATGAAGTCATTGAACTTTCATTGATCCATGCAGACACTGCGCATAGATACACGCGAGAAATAGATCACAGCATGCTCTATTTCTCAGTGTACCACGCAGCGTGAGCCCTATACTATTGTATGGGCAGCGTATGCAAACTCTGTCCATATGCAATACATTATGTATGGGCGGCAATTCTTACGCAAGCCAGCAATGAAACGGGGGAGAATTTAAAAGGAAAAAAGTAGTAACACTGCACATAACCGCAGGCATGCACTGTACACTGGCTGCCCATACGCAGGTAAAAGACTGCGGGGACACCCACTGCATTTTACCACAACACTGGTGAACAGGAGTTATAAGGGTGTTTCAAACTAGCGCAATATCTTCACAATTCGCCGTGAAAAACGTAGCTTTACAACTATGGAATCTCGCATAAGGCCACCTGCACACAAGCAGGTTGGACCCCGCATTCGGGATTCCCGTAACAGAATTTGACCCAGTGTCTGTCCGGTGACCCCAGATTACCTGTCCGGCGTCTTCTCCCCTGCCGCAAATGTGCTGGCTGGCACATGGGCAGTACAGAGGACACCGCGCTGTCACTATGATGCTGCTGCCTTCTTTTCTGCGAATGTGCCAGCCGCAGCGCCGGCCAGCACTTGCGCAGTTGAGAGCAGAGGGGTGATATGGACTCGTATACTTTTTATGAACCCCCTACATCGCTTACCCTGCTTTTCCAAGGATTACCCTAGCAGAGCTGAACAAGCTTATAAAGTCCCCAACTGAGTGTTGTTTCTGCACCTTCCTTTCAGCGGTTGGAGGGGGAGGGGGGGGGGGCATATTAGCACCCAGACCCTCACTGATCAAAACCTTTGCCATGACACTGGGGCATATCAGAAGTCTTCTAAAACTGTAGACAAGCTTGAAGAGAAGTATGTGGCAAAGTATAACCCGTATGGGCCGTCATGTGGTCCTCCAGCGTACCGCTAATAGGCGGTGTGAACAAGGCATTGGATACAATTGTATCGTTTTCTCAATATGTGGCGTAACTCACAAGTATCACTCCCGGTAATGTTTGTTTCCAGCGAAGCGTCTCTCGTTGATCTGATCGATAAGACCTGCCCCGGTGGTTCTTTCCTGGAAGGTTAGATTATGATTTTGGGGGTTGCCTTGTGATTGGGGTGGGGTGAAGGACGCCCTGGGATTAGTGTGCACAGGCATGTTTCTGTCCCGCTCTGATTGGCAAGGTTACTGCTGAGAGGCTGCAGCTTTCCCAGCTGATTTGATTAGACCTCCAGCTTTCCCCATCCGCGGCCCCCTCCACCAGCACCTTCTGATCCTTTTAGCACAGACCCTCACTCCAATAACCGCTGCAGCATCTTCTGCTCCCTTTTCAAGCTCAATTCTGACATCTCACAAGGCAGATTAGGAAACTCTCAGAGAGGATTAGCAGGCGATAGCAAAACATGCACCGTGACACTCCCTTTGAGCTTCTTAAAACCCCTTGCCAGTGCTTTTTATATTCCCAAATCCCAGCGGAGGCGGACGCCACTATTACTTGTAGTACACAAAAAGCTCTCTGCCGGCACGCTTCCTGGGATTAGCTCCTTCAAGGCATTTTACAGTTCTAGATCTGAAGTGGGACGGCAGACGGTTGCATCTAGTTAAGTGATTCCGCTCTGAACTTGTGTGTACATTTCAGGACTGAGAATCTTTGCAGTTGTCTGCATGGACGTTCTATAGGCAGGTGTAGCCTGCAGGTATCCCATCAGATGAAGGATCCGGTACCGGTTCACTAATGGCGCATGCATCTAACTTCATTTAACCCTTTCCAATCCACTGTCTGACGTCTTAAGACATTGAGTTAAGGCTGTACAGCTCCGATGTTGGAAAACATCCGTCGGGGTTCTTTTACTATATATTGCCAGCCTCTCTGCTGTCGGAGTCTATCCAACGTGTCACCTCATGCAGTACTGGCTTTAGCCAGCAGATAGCGCCATTGTATAACAGCAGAAAGAGTAAGCCCCCTAGGAAAACCAGAATACAAATTGGATTGGAAAGGGTTAAAGAAACTTTGCTCCCACTGGCATGTTGATCCTAACCAACACGGTACTAACTGAAGGGTTGTTCATCCAGGGATGATTCTGATGCCAGATTTGGGGACTGGAAGAAATTTTTTTTTTTCTCTCACTAAAATGAGGAAAATTGCCTTTTCGCCTCCATGGGTTTCCTTTTTGCCGCCCTGAGGACTAATATTGCAGGATAATAGGCTGGTGTAGAGAGGATTTCGAAAACAGAGTAAAATAGCGCAGCCAGCTGCTTTATTTCTTTCTGTAAATTCCACCAGGATTCTAGACGGCTGTCCAGAAATCGATTCGACCACATTATAATCAATGGGGGGGGGGGGGGGGCGTTGGGTCCCGTCATAAGATGGAACCATTTGGCCACGGGTTGGCGTTTCCCTGCTCCCTGAACAGAGGGAGGAAAAACTGCATCCCCAAATGGTGATGTGAACAAGCCCTCAGGAACACCTACTCGATAATGGTTTGGTCCATCTTTTTTGGAGAGGGTGGTTTTCAGACCACGACAATGTGCAGAATTCATCATGATGTTCCTGGCTTTTTCTGGCTGCTTTATCTGCTTAATTTTCTTTCATCTCCACTTTGTATTTTTGGTGATATTTTTGGGCTTCACACGAACTGCCAGCAAGTAAAAGCATCACACGCCCGGGAAGCAATCGCAGCATACTTCATTTTCCTGTGGGTCCTGCAGCAACTACTTCCATTGAAGTCAATAGAAGCTGTCCCCGCCGTGGCAGACCCGCAGCTGTCACTGTGAAGGTGCCGCGGGAAAGCAGGGGATTCAAAAACAAAAGACAGCACTGCGTATGCGTCGGGCACATTGCCCGATGCTCCCAGATGCATCCGCCGTGCTAAAGGAAGAAGATCCTGACGGCTCAGAGGAGATTTGCGCTGGACCCGGAGAGGTAAGAAACCTTTTCCCCTCCATGTCCGCAGTATCGCACGGATACAACTGCAGGAATTAGCTGTACTATCCGTGCGTGCAAGTGAGCATAAGGCCTTACCGCGGATCTGGCTCCATTTATCTCTATGGGAGCTTAGGATCCGCAGTGCATCCGCAAATACATTTTAAATGCATTTCTGGATCCGCTGCATATTTGAAGGTTAGAAGCAATTAGGGAGGAGAGAAAAAGGCTGGGGGTTGCAATTTTATTTTTTTTTACCCCGAGCGACTAAGCCGCAGTGCATTCGCATAAATACGCAATTCGCGATCCCCCACGCCTGCAAGGGGAATTTTTTTTTTTTTTGTTTAAGTTGACCCGCAGTGCATCCGCTGCGTAAATCTGCATGAAATATTCGCACGTGCCGTGGACATGAGGCCTTAAGGAAGCGCGTTCACATTCTGTGATGTAACGGATTATCAGAATTGGCCCATTCTATTCTGGCTTAAGGAATTGCTGTTTATGTGATTTCCTTCTGTAACAATAAAGTGTCCACGTATTTTTAGCTGCTTCAGTGACAAAAGAAGAAAACTTTGATCTAAAATCAAAAAAGAAAAGATGAAAAAAAAAATTGGAATCTTAATTTTCTGTCATTGCCCAGGCCTACTTCTAGGCATACAGTGCTTCCTAGAAGCACACAGATGTAGCTTCCATCATACTGACCTGAAGGGGCTCCACCGAGCACAAACATGCCAAACTAGTTTAATAATTTTATTTGAGTTGCTCCGCAGTAGTACTAGTAGTTGGTTATAGAGGTTGTACCAGAATTGGTTATTCCCTTTCCGGTACATGCTAATTAGTGGGGGGTCTCGCCACTGAGACCGTAACTGATCATGAGAACAGAGGTCCCGTTGTCCTCACGGTGGGAAAGCTGCATCCACCCCATAGTAAGGAGGAGAATGGAGTCAGTCGCTCCATTCATTTTCAGTGGGACGGTGGAGATGACCAAGCAGCAAATGCTCAGGTATTTGTAGGCCCCATTAATATGAATGGAGCGCCGACCACGCTTGCTCAGCCAGTGACCTCACTGTGGGGGGGTGGGGCATCCCTACAGCGACTAGAACAAGGGAACACGGGACCCATGTCTTCGGGATCAATGGGGGGAGTCTCAGCGCTTAGACATGGCACATGGCCGCTGCGGCCTCTGATCCTCAGGTGTCTCGAGCCACAACCCAATATTGTGCTGTAATGCAAAAACCTTACACAAGCTCTAGAATTGGAGGTAGATGGGAGTTGGTAATATGATCGTAGCCACAGCGTTCCGAAATGTAATAACTGGGCAGCTTCACCACATGTCAAAGTAATCTCACCTCCACAACCCGCTCCCAACATGTCAGATATTGACTGGTCACATAAAGCTAATTTTTAAATACCAGCGAAGGTAGATTTTTATTTCTATTTTTAGCCATTTCCCAATGGCCAGTATTTTAAAGTTTCCTGGCCCAACTTTAAATGCTAATTTCCGCTTTGCTACATCAAAATTCAAGACCAAGTCTGACTCCCAGAGCAGAGAATGGGCAGACTGATTCATGTAGGGAGAGCGGTATCAAAGCTTCGTGAAAGGTTGAAATATCCATTTTTTTTTTGTTAGAACACAGGAAGTAGACCTGAAATGCAGATTTAGGCACCCAGGGGGCTAATGCCGTAATCCAGGGTAAGATGGCTCTAATCCATATATACGTGCAGAGCACTTTTTGTTATTTTAACACATTTGCAGCTATAGTTGACAAAAAAATTGTCAAACTCCTTAAGGAACTTCTTGATAAGTACAGATTCTCTTTTCTATGTCTAGTTTATCTTACGGTTTAAAGAAACTGTCACCTACTTTTAGCCCTATAAGCTAAGCTCATGTGGCAGCAGAAATGTAGTCCTAAGCTCTCGCTCACGGCCTGGAGGTTGTGGGTTCAGGTAGCCGGCTCAAGGTTGACTCTGCTTCCTGAAGTTGGGTAGAGGGGTGAAAGATGACTGACACGTTTTTTTTGGCAGACCGTTTTTGACAATGTGACGTCAGACTAGGAGTTAGTCATGACTCATGCTTGTACTAGGGGACTTTATCTTTACCTATGGGCTAAAAGTACCGTAGGTGACCCACTAAATCCAGGGATGTGTTCTACTTACATACCAAGTCGTTCCCCTAGTGTCAGTGCTGGAAGCCGCTGATCAGTGCATTGAGTGACGCGCTAAGTACTCCTGTTCTAACTTTGAGAGAACGATGGGAGAGTTGAGGCCGAAAAGACACATGTCCATCCAGTTTATCCTCCCCCCTCAATGTTGATCCAGAGAAAGGCAAAAAAAAAAGAGGCAGAAGCCAATCCTCCATTTCAGGGAAAAAATTCCTTCCGGACTCTGAATTTATATGTAAATCTGATGTTCAACTCTTACATTCCCGTATTCTGTTGGTCACCTACTTTTGACTTGCTATGACTTGTAATAGTGTCTTCAGTAGCACTGTCATTGAGATGACAGATATAAGGTTGGATGACTATGAGATTGTATCATTCAGTCAAGTCATTTGATCTGACACTTATTGGTCAGATTGCTGAGAATATCGCATGGCCATCACCTGCTGAAACTACATGGGTTTGCACACATCTGTGGGCTTTTGGATAGCCAGCCCTTAGCCACTGAGTAACACAGCAGAGCTTGCTGGGGACCGAGCGCTCATCCGGGTGGGTGGGGAGGAGGGGTAATGGAACTGCTCTTGCAATGTCCCTCGTAATAGGATAAATACACTGCTTTACTCCAGCATGGTAAATGGGTGCAATCCAATTTCCGTGATTCCATCAGCATAGGCTGAGCACTCTCCGCAGCCACAGGATGAAAGTTATTCTCTGCTGACCCCTCAACCCGCCAGAGACAAACCAGGAGGAGGTGGCACGGCGACGGCTCTGATGCACATTCTACTATTGCACCAGTATTCCCACTTTACTCTTTCATATTTTTGTATCGGTCCTGCTGCCCGGTATATATTATGGCCCATTTCATCCCTAATATATGGCTCTAATAGGCCTCCCTGCCTTTCTCTGGGCTCTGCTAATCCACACCCTTCTCCCCCCTCCCTACTGCACTCCCGCCTCTGATATGGCACAGCCGGTCCTGAGCTGCGATTGTGCTGGCTTTATGCTTCAGATTATACAAAGCAGATTAACCCTTCTAAACCCCTTAGATTTTAATTATTTCTGTATGTATTTATAAAAGCTGCAGTCTGCTCTCTGCAGGTCCCACCTGTCCCCTCCTTCCATCTTCTCCGTGTCCCCATTCTGTGTCCTGGATTCAGAGATGAGGAGTAGGACAGATTAGTTGGTGGAGACCAGCAGATTCTCAATTTCACTCCTTCAAGGCCTTAACTGTTCACCCAAAATGAAACCGATTTGATGAACGTCGTACCAGTAATTTGGGGTTTGGGCATAATTAATATTGAGGGGGAAAAAATTAAAAAGCGGATGCTTTTTATGTACAACTGTTTCATGCTTGCAAGTTTTTGGTATTTTTTTTTTCTTTGTTTTTTCTTTTTGAGATTTAACTTTTTTTTTTTTTTTTTTTTCCTTCTTGGAATTAATGCAAAAGTTTCAGGAGTAAAAGTACCAAACTCTGTCCTCTGCTGGTCATATATTATTTCCTCTCCTCCAGCGTTGTAAATTATTGCAATTCTGAATCTATCGCTGCAAAAAAAGTCAGCACCTCCCAGAAATAAATTAAATGTACAAGCAAAAACCTGTGGCTATGGCATATATATATATTTTTTTCTCTTAATAAACATGCATAACTGTTATACATACTAACCACATAAAAATACAAGTTTTGGGGACTTTTTTGTACATATTTTGGTCAAAACATGTGAGCCCATCTGCTCCGTCCAGGCGACAATTTCCCTTTAGGTTCCTAACGCTAACAGATACCGCACTTTTGGCATAAGCTATAATGGATTCAGGAAAAGTAGGATACTAGGCTATATAGCCTATAATGCAAATGATATATAGCCTGGTATCCTGCTTTCCCTAAAATTGAGGCTTTTGCCCAAACAGAGGTATCTGTCAGCATTAGGATCCCATCCAAAAGCAAATGGTCACCTGGACATGGGCCGGCATGTTTTGAGCAAAATATGCACCAAGAAGCTTTGCATTTTTATGTGGTTAGTGTGTGTATATATATATCAGTCTTATGTATTTTTTATTCTAATATTAAAGGGTATTCCAATTACATTACATTGTCCCCCTATCTACAGGATAAGGAGTAACGAGCTGATGAGTTAAGGTCTTAACACTGGGTTCCCCACTGGTTGCCTGCGTAGGCTGAATCTGGAGGTGGCGAGGCTGCAGGCCATACGTGGCAGCGACAGGCCATGAGCTTCCACTCACAAACGGGCTCATATAGGTGACTAGGTAGTTGGCGGCACGTGCAGCTGTGACTGTCTGACTCATTAAGTCGCTCCTGGTCCGGTGAGTGGCCTGCGGCAACGATTCTCCTTCCTGTCCTCCCAAGTCCTGACCACTTCTATCAACGTGAGGATGAAAGACTGTGGTCTCATCGTGGTCATCCTACGCTGTGTACCTCTCCCCTTTGAATTCCCCCGCCATCAGTGCTGTGTAAGTAAGTGCTGTCATTGGATCGAGCACAAGTCAATCACAGCCGGAGCTCATAGAATGGTAGAGTTGGAAGGTACCTCCAGGGTCATCGGGTCCAACCCCCTGCTCAGTGCAGGATTCACTAAATCATCCCAGACAGATATTTGTCCGACTTTGAACACTTCCATTGAAGGAGAACTCGCCATCTCCTGTGGTAACCTGTTCCACTCATTGATCACCCTTACTGTCAAAGTTTTTTTCTAATATCTAATTTGTGTCTCTTCCCTTTCAGTTTCATCCCATTGCCTCAGTCATTCCTTGTGCAAATGAGAATAGGGCTGATCCCTCTGCACTGTAACAGCCCCTCATATATTTGTAGGCAGCTATTAAGTCTCCTCTCAGCCTTCTTTTTTGCAAACTAAACATTCCCAGATCCTTTAACCTTTCCTCATAGGACATGATTTGCAGACCGCTCACCATCTTGGTAACTCTTCTCTGAACTTGCTCCAGTTTGTCTGTCTTTTTTAAAGTGGGGTGCCCAGAACTGGACACAGAATTCCAGATGAGTTGAATGACATCACTGAATGACTGTGATTTGGTTTATCGAGCGTCGGCTGTGATTGGCTGGTGCTCGATCCAATGACAGCACTTACTTACACAGTGCTAACGGCGGGGGAATTCAAAGCCGAGCAGGGAGAATTCTCAAGCAGCTTGCCGCACCGCCAGGGAGACCATTGTGCCGAGGATACAGATGCTGGGTGGGAGGTGAGTATTGTCTCAGTTTTTTTGTTTTAGTTTTTTTTTTACCTAGTGTATATACTCTCGTATAGCTAGGCTAATACTTGAGTCAATAAGTTTTGCCAGTTTTTTTTTTTTGTTTGTGGCAAAGCATTTCAATATATTAGTCATCACAAGTTTGGGACTTGCTCATCACTTTTAAAAGACTTTCCGAATGGGCTTACTGCATGATTAGGACTATTATGAGAGGACTTTTTTACTTAGTGGTGGTGGACAGCACTAGTTGTGCACAGACCTTTCTTTTTTTCTTTTTGACTATCAGATTTAGTTAGTGTTTGAATATTAAATGTACAGCCCAAGACAACTCGTCTTCTTCCAATGTGGGCCGGAGACCCCACACCCCTGGTTTGTTATGTGGATTCTGGGGTGCCTGTTTTTGTACTTGTCTGGCTCCCCATTACAGCGTCGATTCCCGCATGGACAGCCAGCATTACTTTCTCAGAAGGCTGAGCATGCGCGCTCACATTTATCTCAGTGGGAATACTCGCACACAGCTTTCTGAGGAGTCAAGCTAACGGTGCGCAAACTAATTTTGCCGGGGGACAAAGTGGTAACAGGAAGCCGGATTCCATATCACTGCAACTATAAGCACCATAACATAGTTTATGGTGCTTATAGTTGGTGACTGGTTCCCTTTAACCCCTTAATGACCACCAATATGCCTTTTTACCGTAACGATTAAGGGGCTTTTAATCTGGTACAATTGCCTTTTTACAACGCTGTATCAGAAGCTTAGCATGGGTCTCCCGTGCTATGGGGGAACAAGTCTACGGCTGTTGGATAACCATTTGGCATTTGCTCAAACAGTGGGGACCAGAGACCCGCAGGGTCCCAATGGGTTGCTTAATGCACCTGGAGGCTTGAATATGGCCTCCAGGTCAGCCAGCTATGGTGGCCTATGAGGCTTAACATTCTTATACACTGCTATGCTGAAGTATAGCAGTGTATTACAGGTTAACATACAGTGATATTAAAGGCCGTTAGTGGGACAAAAAAGTTCAAAAAGTATTTAAAAAGTCAAAACTCCACCTTTTTTCTCCTTTTTACAATGTAAAAAAAAAAAAATCACCAATCTGGTATTGCCATGTTCGTAATAACCCAGCGAAAATAATTTTGGTATTAACGTAATCGTGCTGGCCTGCAGAATTAATTTAATATATTTATACTGCACAGTGAATGCCGTTAAAAATAAACTTCATCTTTCCTCCAGAAAAAATGGAATTAGAAGCAATCAAAATGTTATGTTCCCAAAAATTGGATGAATGAAGACTAGAGTTCACTCCGCAAAAAACCCTCCTAGAGCTCAGTCGATGGAAAAATAAAAATACTATGGCTCAACACAAAAGCAAATCTTTAAAAATAAAAAAAAAGTTTTTAGTTTACAAAAATTAAAAAGTTATGGCTCCTGAAAAACTAAAAAATGCGTTGGTAATTAAGGTGTAAACCGGCGTTGGCATTAAGGGGTTAAATTATTTTATTTGCATTTATGGGGTTTTACTGTTGAAGAACAAAAAATTTGTGGCAGGATGACTTTCTCCATTCAGTTTAGGGGGAAAAAAATTAGCATGCTCATTGGTAAGATGAAAGCGGACGTCTCTGGTACATCTCCGCCAAGTAGACAGAAGTTACGGTTCGTGGGGGTAAAAAACACGACCCTTTAAGTTTGTTTTCTGTAAGTGATTACTGAGATGCTCATCTATGTACCTTGGCCACAGTTGGCTTCCTACACGAAGATCTCCATCAGCATAGCTGCCGGATGTGTTTATGTACACGGAATGTCTGTATGGGTTGGCGGAGCACAATTACGTATCCATATAATATCCCATATGCTACAGGCTGTCCGGTTATTAGCGGCTGAGTTTAATGTAAACTGCCAACTTCCTATAAAAACCCAATGAGGCGCTCCTACTCTGACCCGGTTAGGCAGAGATTAGGGCATGACGGAAACTCTAACCCAATTTAAAACCAAGGTATTGGTCATGTAGAACGTATTACCCGCGCCGATGTCGTGCTCTCCATTATGATCTCATACTACGTATAAGTAAGTCTGGCATGGTTTGTTCTGCCGGAACACAAGAGGCCGGCTATTATTTTTCTCTTGCAAGACTACTCCTGTGGTTTCTGAAAAATGGCTTAATAACATTACAGTTCTAGGATAAATGTCGTGCGCCTTTAAATGCAGCCTACTGACATCGTCTGTGACAGAACTATAGAGACACAATCTATTTGATTTGCCGAGGATTGTCTACCCAGAGTTTATTCTTATTATTGTGATCTAGTTGTGGCAAAGCTGCAAAAGCAAACGACTGGAGCTCATGCTGATAGATAGAAATGCTCATGAGGTCGGGTGCAAATACGTGGTACAGGCATGTGCCAAAAACTCAATGCCCATTGTGATAATAGCGCAGATGCGTGCATGTGGAGCTGGCATTCCAACTGCATAGTATATAGTGTGTGTATACTTCTAAAGACTCTTGCTGAGCAGTTTTTGTGTCAGTAAGGCCAGCTGTTGGCCAAACGCTCGGGGCTGACGTGTCCTCCTGTTTTTGGCACTTCAGGTCACTTTGCTATGAGAGACTGAGATGTGACGGAGGAGCCCAGAGAAAGGAGGAAGTAGTTGGGCTATGTGCAGCAAATGAAGTTGTGCATGCGCTGGATGGAGTTTACTGCTTGGGGGCCAGCAAAAGGGCCAACATTACGTTGTGGAAGGTCGAGGGGGCTCTGTTATCTTGGGAGGGTCGACAATTATTTTGTGGGGAGGGGAGCACAGTTACATTGTGGAGTGGGCCACAGAGTGCACATATACTTTTTGGGGAGCCACAATAAGGGATCCTACTGTGACTTGACTGCCCAGGTATGTAAAGAGGGATGAAAGCTGCTACTGGACACCTCTGGCACTGGCTTGGCTACAGAGAGCAAAAGGATTGGGCACTTCAAAGCCACACATGTTTTGGGAGATGTGGATTTCGTCAATCCAGAGTTAATGTGTACGACCAGCCTAATCACAACCACCCTAATCGTCCGTCCAGTTGCTCCAGCTTTTAAATAAATAAAAATAAATCCTGTTATTTGTATAGCGCCATCTTATTCCGCAGCGCTTTCAAGTAATTTATTTATTCTCCCCCCCCCCCCCCCACCCACACACACACACACACACACACACCACCACCACCAAGCTGTGTCCTCATTTTACTGACCTCAGAAAGATGGAAGGCTGAGTCAACCTTGAGCAGGCTACCTGAACCAAGCAGGGATTGAACTTGCAACCTTCAGGTCATGAGTGAGCGCATAGGACTGCATTTCTGTGTTCTGCATCACACATAGTTAATATATAGCTTTTGAAAGGAACAGTTAATGGCCTTTATACTAGGAATTTACTAGTCATGCTTTTCCCTATAAAGTGGCTGCAAACCAGAGCTTCTGTGTAGTGCTGAAAAAGTCTGATGAGGGTAAAAGAGGTATATTAATTGACGTTGTTCTCTTTTGCCACACATCACATCTTCTGTTTCTTGGCCCCGTTTTTAGACATGATGCCAAGATGACTGCAGTAATTTTCTAACTACCTAATGCGCAGTGTGCACTGCTATCTGATTGGCCAGTGATGGTCATATGATCAGCTCTGGCCAATTAGGAAGCGGATATCATGCACAAGTAGTCTGATTACCTAATGCCCACAGTGCACTGGTAGTGTTAGACTATCTTGGATGCCCGTAAATGGCACCTGGAAGCGGTGGATCAGAGAACAGCTGCAAGTAATATACCTCCATCCCCGCCGGTCCAGGGACCGCATTTAGTCTCTAAACCAGAGGGTCACTTTAATAAAGAATCCTTCCATTGTATTATATTGATTTTGGAATTCTGTGGATAACTTGAGCATTGCTGCGGCAGATCCGTTGTGTAATTGGTTCAAACAGTCGCCAACATACCCCGTTGGGTTGTATTGGGGATCGCTAGACGTTTTGACAGCGAGTAGGGATTCCTGCAGTACTGTTCATGCCATAAAGTGTTGGAAACCCCCCTACAGATGTTCTGAATGTTGGCGTTAAGACTGAGGCAGTAAAACGCGTGTCCCTCGAGTGTGGAAAAACTAGTAAAATACTTCAATAGTGTAACCTATAGAATTGGACCTGCGGAGTACAGGCTGTAATTTTATACCTGTCATATGCAACTGATTAACCTTCTCAGAATGCATCAAGGTAAAACCAAACTCAAATCAGTAGTTGCCAAACCAAGAATTGAGAAGTTGTGGATGTACTTGAGATCTGTAGGGATGGTCTGCGAAATGCGTGGTCTTCGTGTTCTGCTGTATATCTTTAGGTTTGTCTCGTTCTCTACCTTTTTTTTTTCTAGAGCCTTTTGAAATGTCAGGCTGTTATTCCCCAAACCGTATACACAGTAGGCGATGGGAGAAGACCTTTGTTACCTCCTGTGATCCCATCAGACAAACTACTCATCTGTTGGGAGCTCTAAGATGTTAATCCAATCAGGAACGCGTGGCAGGCCTCAGATGCTTGGTTGTTTAAGGGCTGGCACGAGTTTGCCGTCCCATCCTCCCACCCACATCATCTGTCCCCTATTCCCTCCGCCCGGGGTCAGGTGGAATTCTGAAACACTCTGCAGCTTTGTGTTTCTTTGTATTCATTAACCTCTGTATTCGTTCTCCGGGGACAACCTATTAAGGGCACTGTCAGTTTAATTTAACCACTGCAGTACTGGGTGGTCTGCAGTCCATCAGCATTGTCACTTGTCGCATCCGTATTGCTGCAAATCACTTGAAATAGACACTGCCTATAAAAAGTCTACCCACCCCCGTTAAAATGCCATGTTTGACATGTTAAAAAAAAAAAATCTGCCAAAGATGAATCCTTTCAGATTTATTTCCACCTTCAGTGTGACCCGTTATCTGTACAATTCCATTGGAAGACCAACTGTAGTCTCTTAGGCTGGAAAAAGTAGGGAAAAAACGTAAAATAATGGGGTTTCATAAATATGCACATACTAAACCTAATACTTTGTCGTAAAGTCAAAAGGGTGCATCAACAAAGAGTGCATCAGTCTCTTTGGGTAGGTGTCTATCAGCATGGGATATCTTGACTTGGAAAGCTTTACCTACTCTTCCTTGCAAAAGCGCTCCAAATATGTCAGATTGGCATCTCGTGTGTAGCGCCCTCTTCAGGTCAACCCACAGATTTACAGGGGATGGCTGGGCCATTCCAAAACGTCGATCTTCTGGTGAAGCCGTTTCGTTGTGTTGGAGGTATGTAGGCTTTGGGTCGTTGTCTGCTGGAAGGTGAAATTTCATCTTCAGCTTTTTAGCAGAGGCCTGAAGGTTTTGTGCCAAAATGGACTGATATTTGGAACTGCTCATAATTCCCTCCCCTAAAGCCCCAGTTCCAGTAGAAAAAAAAATGTCACACAGGATAGTGCTGCCTCCGCCATCTTCACTGCGGGTCTGGTGTTCTTCTGGTGATGCGCATTGTTGGCTTTGCACCAAACAAATCTTTTGGAATTCTGGCCAAAAATTCCCCCCTCGGTCTCATCGGACCAGATCACGTTCTCCCACAGACTTTTGGCAGACTTGATGTAGGCTTTGGAAAAATCCAGCTAGACTTGGATGGTTTGCATTATTAGAAAAGGCTTCTGTCTTACCACCTCACCACCCAGACATATGAAGAGTACTGGAGATGGTTGTCACATGTACTACATAACCAGTACTTACCAGAAACCCCTGCAGCTCCTCTAATGTTGCTGTAGGGTAAATCAGAATCCCTGTAAATAATGGCAGCGGAGTGCTGACTACTATTACCATGAGTTTAAATGTGATTGGCTGATTATGAACACAACCACTTCCCAAATATTAGACGGTGTTCACACTTATGCAACCCATTTATTTTGGTTTTGCTTATTGTTCCACCCTATTGTTACACCCCTAAGTGTAATATTATCAATAGTATATCATAGCTTAAAGTGAGGAAAGACGAAATGATCCAATCCAAGCAAGGGTGGAAGGGTATATCCGTCCTTGGATGTGAGGCAGTATATGCGGACCAGCATGCCAGAGCTCCGATAACACATGAGCGGTCTGCGTTACAACCTGTCCAGCATCCATTAAAGGGGTTGTCCCGCGGCAGCAAGTGGGTCTATACACTTCTGTATGGCCATATTAATGCACTTTGTAATGTACATTGTGCATTAATTATGAGCCATACAGAAGTTATAAAAAGTTTTTTACTTACCTGCTCCGTTGCTGGCGTCCTCGTCTCCATGGTGCCGACTAATTTTCGCCCTCCGATGGCCAAATTAGCCGCGCTTGCGCAGTCGTGGTCTTCTGCTCTCTTCAATGGAGCCGCTCGTGCAGAATGCAGGCTCCGTGTAGCTCCGCCCCGTCACGTGCCGATTCCAGCCAATCAGGAGGCTGGAATCGGCAATGGACCGCACAGAAGAGCTGCGGTCCACGGAGGAAGAGGATTCCGGCGGCCATCTTCACAGGTAAGTATAGAAGTCACCGGAGCGCGGGGATTAAGGTAAGCGCTCCGGTAAGCTTTCTGTACGTCCCTGCATCGGGGTTGTCTCGCGCCGAACGGGGGGGGGGGGTTGAAAAAAAAAAAAAACCCGTTTCGGCGCGGGACAACCCCTTTAACTAATGTAACCATGTGTATGGAGCTCCACAACCACAGGTGGTTATTGGTAGATGGGACATCACTTATTTCTCTAATTTAGACGTAGTTGGACAAGTGATGGGATAGGTGATAAATAATTGACTGATGGGAACCCCCGATCATGAGAATGGCACACCCCATGTCTATGGGTCAATGTGAGATGCTTGATGCTATATACTTCTCCCAGGATGTAAGTGGTGCAGAAATGTCATTTGATATAAGAAAACCAAAGCCATTTCATATAAGTCATATGTGACTTAGCTGCTCCGAATAAAGAAGCAGAGCACATTTAATGCTTTCCGGTCTATGATGTGACAGTTTATCAATACATGCTAAAGCTCAGGGACGCTCCTAGGGATCTTTAGGAGACCTGCCAATCCATTTACGCCGTATGTTTCTATAAACCCACAATTGATCCTTTTTTTTTTTTAATGTCCCCTTCCAGGACGCTGAAGGACAGACCCCGTTACATTATGGTAAGTGTGATTTTCAGTTCTTCACCTTCAGTTTATTGTTCTCATCCCAATATATACATTTGTAACGGAGTTCATCATACCAAGGCATTGTATCTGTATGGGAGATTTGGCTCTATGCATTGGTAAAGCACAAGTCGGTCCCCGTCGGAGTACATGCTGGTTATGCGGATTTTGCCACAACTTCTGCAAAATTGTGATTGTTTCAGCCGCGGGAAGCTGCATAGTTATTTACAGAACTAGGGTTTTTTAAGGGAATTTTTATAGTGATTTCTGTACAATATTGGCCACCGGCATTAAAATATGCCCAGTGGCTTACAAGGCCAGAGAGGACGGTGCGTGACCTTTACAAGTGGTAGAAATACTTGCATTATTAAAGAAGATTTGGAGGGTCTCCTACTTGTGTGATGCCCTCCTGAGAGGTTTGGGTGGCCTGTTGCAATGTATTCCTCCAGTAGACCCACAAAGTAACATCTGCCTGTCCCTAAACCCTTTATACACGGGGCAGAGCCTTTCTCATGAGTTATCTACAACCTGACAACAAGAGGTAATAGCAAAGGTCAGGCACCCCATAAAACGGTTGTAAATCCATCTTTCTGGCTCGCGCCCGTCCAAGGTCAGCATCCAGCTCCCCTCCCTCTTGATCTCTGCCACTATGCTGAAGATGCCATGCAATAGGGGTTTAAAATACTATTTTCCACAACTCCCAGTGGAAATCAGTCGTCTTCCAGCAGTGGGAGAGGTTAGAATCGGACTAGTCCCCATCTGTGCAGGGGAGGAGGCAATATACATCTCTTCTGTCATCACCGTGAAAAGGCTTGCAGTCGGCATCATAAAGTGGTTGCATCGCTTAGAGGAATCACAATTGCTTTTCAAAAAAAAATCACGAATATGAAATGCTTTTTAAATGTCATCTAGTGAGAATGAATATACAGAATGACCATTATAGATTATACTGGATATAGGGATCCTACAACTTCTCAAACTTTCATGCACAGCCTTTAGTGTTGGGTTCCTGGTGGTACCTTCTATTGTAAGGCATGGATCGCACAAAAAAAGCAGGCAAGAATTGGTTCTGCAATCCTAATTGTCTAGGCCATTGTCTTAGTAGTGGTAGTAGTATGGTTTACAATAGACGGTCCTATGAGTTGTGCGCATATATCTGTAGAGCAGACTGGATGAATGAGATTACAGAACAGGTTGGGTCTTTCTGAACTTTTTCTCTTTTATAGAAGACCTTTTCACTTCTAATGGTTTTGGTCATTAAGCCATTGATTTCTCCCTAGAACTAGTTTGCTTGATAGGGGTTCCACAGTTGCAGGAAGAACACCTAGATGTAAAATTAATTTGTCACAGTGAGGGTTCTATTGTAATCTCTAAAACATAACTTTTATTCAACAAAAAATAAAAAGGATTTTGTATCTCAAAGTCCTAAATTCTAGACACACGAACGAAAATATAAAACCTAACCCCTATCTTAGAGAGGGGAAGGCGGTGTGTGAGCCGCCTAAGGAACTAATATTTAGTGCCTAAGGTATCGGATCTTCTATCCCTGTATCCAGTCATATACGTTCTGAGGCTGGAGATAGAATAAAGGTCACTAAGAATGATGTTCCCAACTTAGTTAAATTGCCGCAGCTATTCAATAGTTAGGAGACATAAAGAGCCCGCGCCTCTAGAGCAGGTGCATTGTTCCTCCCATAGATACACGCTGCCTGTTCTGTCAGAAAGCCGTAAGTGTGAGAGCAATCCCGCTTTTTATGGCCTGCCACAGAGGCCGGTCCTGCTGCTTTGTTGTTTTTGTTCCTGCAATTTACACTGGGGGAAACTGGGTTTATTTATTTGGTTTACCTAGTGATAGGATCGTCTATCTCCCTCATTCTTTGAGGTTAATTTCCCTACTTTGGGATTGACCGATTAGTTAGAAGCTGACTTATTTGTTCTCAATTTTGGTGGTTCCTGATGAGGCTACGCCATCCGTAGCGGAAACGCGTTGAACCCACGGAAGAATTTATTTGGCAGTTTGGTGTACTTCATTTTTTGGCTCCTGTTGGCCATGGCTCACAAAAAACTGTGTGGAGCTTGAGTTATACTTAGATGTCAGCGATACATCTGATCTTTTTTAAACTAGCCATAAAAAGCGTGATTGCTCTCACACTTACGGCTTTCTGACAGAACAGGCAGCGGATATCTATGGGAGGAACAATGCACCTGCTCTAAAGGCGCGGGCTCTTTATGTCTCCTAACTATTGAATAGCTGCGGCAATTTAACTAAGTTGGGAACATCATTCTTAGTGAGCTGACCTTTATTCTATCTCTAGCCTCAGGACGTATATGACTGGATACAGGGATAGAAGATCCGATACCTTCGGCACTAAATATTAGTTCCTTAGGCGGCTCACACACCGCCTTCCCCTCTCTAAGATAGGGGTTAGGTTTTATATTTTCGTTTGTGTGTCTAGAATTTAGGACTTTGAGATACAAATTCCTTTTTATTTTTTGTTGAATAAAAGTTACGTTTTAGAGATTACAATAGTTTGCTTGATAGGTGCTAAACAGCAGATCGCTGGGATACTCGTCATTCTGTTGTCCCTGCTTCCTCCTCACCATTGCATCCATGGCAAGAGTTGTATGGGTTAGTAGTAAATTGCAATACAACTCTATGGATGATACAGAAACGGGTGGATTGGCGCACTTTGCATTTTCTATATATTCCTAGAGTTTTTCACGCATTGACACACATGCTTGATCTATGCAGATTACTGGTAAGGAGGAACAGGGGCCCCCAGTATTGTAACATTTGGCACCTATCCCATAAGTTCTGCTTGTGGGAAACCCCTCTGAGGAACAGAAGTTGTTGAGTTCTTCTATCATTCACCGGTAGGCCTAGTCTCTATCAGTCGGTACGTATTAAAGCGACTCTCTGTTCCTGGACAAACGAAGATGGCCGTACCACATCTGACTACCGATTTATACCAATACACAGTGTACATCAGGTAGTCTACATGCGGCTCTGAATGGCCAGTGCTGCTCAGGGTGGCAGCACTAGTCAGTCAAAGCAAGTGTAGTTAGTGTCTTAGGGTGCGTTTATACAGAATGGCCGGTTAGATTCCCAATAGGTCCTCCTGCAAATGATCTCTCTTGTGCCTTTACACAGGAAGGACTATCACTAGTGAATGGAGACTGAGCAGGCCGGGCATCATTGTGGTCCGCCCAACTTCATTCACAGTAAACAGGCAGTCATTTGTAGATGAACTGCCTGTTTACACTGGCCGATCCATTGTGTTTTTTTAACTTTGTTTTCTTTTATTAAAGGAAGATTGCACAGTACATAGTAAAATCATAACGAAATTGACTCGGTGTTACATAGATTACATGCTGTGCCATAACTTGCTTAATCATAGTGGTAGAACAACGTTTTCCTTGTATATGTAATTATTGTTTAAACTCTGTGGGATAAGGCTCTGCATTTGCTATTTGTTAAGAAGAGGTGGACACCGGAGCACATGTAGTGGGGGGGGGGGGGGGGGAGGGGATATTAGTCCGGGGATTCAATCCGTGGATAAGGTGGAGTTGGTATCCAGCCAAATCTCCCATATTTTTTTAAATTTGGACATCCTCTGTTTTGATAGATGATTTTCTCGTAAGAGATTACTGTGTTTACTGACCGAACCCATCCTGAAATCGTTGGGACTCCCGCAGCCATCCAATGAGTGGCTATTCTTTTGCGTGCAAAGAACAGGGTCCTCTGTAGAAAGATGCGGGTGTAATGCGGCCACTCCTCCTCCTCCAGTAGGCCAAACAGAATTGCTTTGGGGTCCATCCCAATATTAAGGGGGGATGGTAATAGTGAGTTTATGAAGGATACAATCTCGGACCAGAATCTGTTTACCAGGGGGCCGATCCGTTGTTTAGTATGCAGAAACTGAACAAACTAATTTATCATTCTTCGTCTAGTCGTGCATGCATTAAGACTGAATAATACTCGTTCAGATTCTCTCTGATTGTGGGAATCTAAATGATTTTTCGGCCCGTGTAAGAGAGCCCTTAGACTGATGGTGCGCATCAGGTAGTCTGAGAAGCGAGTTCGGACATCTTTGTCTAGGCTCAGAGGATCACTTTTAACAGAGCTCTACCTCGACAGCAGTAATACAAGGACTGTCCTCTAACAATCTAGGACATTGTCATACGACTTGTCTTGAGTAGTAGATATGTGTGACTACTATAATAAGTCCTTATAGTCGCAGTGAGTGCATGCACTTAAAGTGGGTTAAGACCATTTAGACTGAAAGATGATTGCTCAAACGGCAGTTTGAGTGACCGTTTTGAACGATCACCTTTGCATAACTCTTAAATAGCTAATTAACTACTTAGAGTTAAGTGCAGGCAGAGCGACACACCGCTGATAACTCTAAGAACAGCAGCTGTTTTGTATATGCAAACAGATGCTTTGTTTTCGCAGTTATCAGCGGTGTCCCGCTGAGCTGAAGGCTCCGAGAAACAGCAGGAGCGCTGATGGCTGCTTTGTTCTCGGAGCTTTCAGCTGGTATCCCGCTGAGAAGTTCCAGTGGAATACCAGCTGAATGAATGCTATCAGCACTGCCCACTGAGAAAATCAGCGTGCGGCACTGATAAGGGTCATCGTGATTTCTAGCTTGCTAGAACGACTAGTGCACGAACAGCGCATAGTGGCAGCGCATTTAGACACGATTATTGCTCAAAAGATGGCTTTTGAGCGAATTTTAAGCAATAATCGTTGTCTAAATGGGCCTTTACATGTTAATGTGTAAGGGTTAATATGGCACTATAGAGACTTCTGTGATTGGGAACTGCAGTCTATATAGATCTGCCTTCAGCACAAACAGATGCAGTCTCTGCAGATTCTTCCCCTTTGCCATTAGTTTTGACGGCTCTCCCCTCCTGCAGTCCCCCAATAAGATGATCAGAGAGATCTTGGATTCTTACAGATGAGATTATTTAGACTGGCGGACCTATAAGATAGAGGGTTTTATAATTTGTGCTTTCCCTATCATACCATCCTCTTACGTAAATGCTTTGTCTCTTGCAGCCTCTGCTTGTGAGTTCACGGATATAGTGGACATGCTCTTGGACCACGGTGCCGACCCGTCTCTTGTGGACAACGATGGTTTCCAGCCATATGAAGTCACAGATAGCAAGGAAATTTCAGATATGTTAAAGCAACATGCCTCATTCGGGGAGCATGACAAACCTCCAAGCCTTTTACAAAGTGCGAAATAAAGCTCGGTGCAAGATTACCCTCTCTGGCCTTCACATGTACTTTTTCTGTTTTAAAGTGTACCTGTTGTGTTAAACTTTTTGCTCCCGATAAATCAATAATGCATGCAAACTTAATAAACTTTGTAATATATCTTTAAAGAACAATGCTTATTTGTACTCTTATCGGATGCCTCTTTTGTGTCTGTCTATCTGTCTGCCTGCCTGCCGATAGCCAAAACGGTCATCGCATACCTGGCACTCTTGTGAGCAATTACTTGGGCAACTGTTAGCCCGTGTAAAAGTACCCTCAGCCGCTCTCTTTTGGTGGCAGCTTATCTCCCTTACAAGAAAGGATCAGGCATATTGAAATCCAACAGTCCGATCCTTCTCTCCCCTGACACCTGTCCTTGGAGGAGAGTCGAGGCCCCAATGCACACATTAGGTGGTCTGCAGATATCAGCGGGTTGACCAACGTTAAAGGGTTTGTACCAGAATCGCAAGTTATTCCCTATGTACAAGATAGTGGATAACTTGATGATCGGTAGGGGTCTCACAGCTGAGAACACTCATCCTGAGAACAGGGGTCCTGTGTCCCCTATCGTCCTTACTGCTGGCTTACTGCACCCACCACAGTGAGGAGGAGACAGATTTGCGTCCTGTTTTCAATGGGACTGTTGGAGATTGCTGAGCAGTAAGACTTTGGGTGTGTTCTCCACCACAATGAAATGAATGGAGCGCCGACTGCACATACTCGGCCAGCACTCCGTTCCTTCTGATGTTATTTGGGGGTGAAGAGATCCTTCACTGAAAGGCAGAGGTGGACACAGGACCTCCAATCTTGGGATGGGTGGCAGACTTGGCGGTGAGACACCACTGATCAGCAAATTGTTCCCTATCCTGTGGACGGGATAACTTGTGTTCCTGCTACAACCCCTTTAGGGCTTATTCACATGTCCGTACATCGGCCGGGTTTTCACGCCTGGCCGATATACGGTGTCAATTTCTGAAGAGGGAGGAAGCAGGGTGGGTTGGAACAGTGCACTGAGCTCCCACCCCCTCTCCGCCCCTCAGCACTATTTGCAATGGGAGGGGGCAGAATGGGGCTGCACTCAACTCCGCCTCCACCCCTCCCATTGCAAACAGTGGCGAGGGCCGGAGAGGGGGTGGGAGTTCAGTGCACTACTCCCGGCCTGCCTCCTCCCCCCACGCAGAAAGGGACACTGTATATCAGCCGGGCGTGAAAATTTGGCTGATATACGGACGTGTGAATAAGCTCTTAAGGTGTATTGCAGTTACAGAGGACATAAGTGATTATCCATCACACTGATTAGGATTCTACTAGTTCATTAATATGAGTCTTGTTTGGCTCAGTGTTATGGTTGCAGGTTCAATCCCTGCATGGTTCAGGTAGCAGTGTCAAAGTTGACTCATCCTTCCGAGGTTGGTAAAATGAGTACCCAGCTTGCTGGGGGGTGGGGGGTAAAGATGACTGTTTGTTAATGACAAGAATATAATTACAGGTTGGTGGACCACATATAGTGCTCAGACAAAGCAGGCCGTTCCCATCCCTTCTAGAGCCGAACTCTGGAAATACTGACCGAGACCTTGTTCAACCAGCGCCGACAATGTCAGATGTTGTATGGCTACATGCTATTAGCAAGAGGAATGCGAACACCCAGTCCTGAATTTATTAATGTATTTCTAGGAGGAACAAGAGTAACAGTGTAAGAAGAAAATATCCTCCAGTACTGGTACTGCAGTGAGAATTACTAAAAGTCGCTTCAGAAGGGCTATCAGGCTCGCCTTAGAGGTACCTCGGTCATGAGACAAAGCTGTTAGACAACACTTTTATCACATGCCCAAAGTCTTGGTTCTTAGTATACAGCTGCACAAATGCTGCTTCTGGAATAGTGTGATCCCTATGATAAAGGCCCGTTCATGTGCTGCATTTCTGGCCCCTGTGCGCGGTCTGTGTATTCCACAGCAGCCTGTAAGATAATTCACGTGCCTGATTTTTTTTTTTATACTGGTCCAATTGTTCACTTTCACAGACCAGGACCACCACCTACAATGAGCGGAGGACTATAAATATTGGACCGCACACGGGCGTCTGTAGGCTTTCCACCCATTTATCATGGGCACTGATAAGACACTGTGAATACGGCCATAGCTGCTGTTAGGCCACATTCACATGGCCAGTCATGAGTGGCGCTGCCAGCGCATGAGCACCCCATCCACGTAATCTGCGGGACTGCTTGGTATCTGAGAATCGCACAAGAGTAGGAAACGCAGAAAATTTTCAAACCCTATTGGTCCGAGTGAAAAATCCCATAGACATGGGTCTTGCCATGGGAGTTCTGTCCATCTCGGGCAGAACTAGCGCAGAATAATCACCGGTGTGACTGCAGCCCTAGTTACTCATCATAGCTGTACCAATGAGGGCTTCTTCACACGGGTGAGTTCGATGTGAGACACAACTTGCACAGGTATGAAGCTCCTTCTCCTGCATGAGGTTAATCACACCATGTTCTATGTTTGGGCACTCCCACAGAAGGAATCGCTGTTTCCTATGGGATCTTGGCGGGGGGGGGTGATTGAACTCTCATACCATACAATATGCATGCGCGTAAGATGCGATTTTATTTCTTATTTCCCCCATTGAAGTCCATGAGAAGCGCTTGCGATCTTTTCACGCACGTGAAAATTGCAGCTTCACAGAAGCAATGCGTTGGTCTGTTTTTTTTTTCTTTTTAAGTAAGAATCCAACGACTCGCAGTGAACATTGCAAGTTTCCAGGTTCGATGATCTGCTGTGTGAATGTAGCCTGATGCCGGATAGCTGGGAACGACCGATTGGCATTCAGCTGGAAAGGACACTTGGATAGATGGTTAGACCTTTTGTTTGCCTGCTATTACAGGGCAGCACTAGTGTCTGAGTTAAGCGCACGTGTTTTGCATTTTTCATCACTGAGAATAATTAACATTGATTAAAAATGTAAAATACGCATCTGTTTTACAGGCATTTCTCAAAATACGTCTGTGGGTGGTTTTTTTTTTAAATGCAGACTGCAAAAACCATCGTAACTGCAGTCCTTAAATGGATTCTGGGAGCTACTAACATTTTCTAATTTAACTTTTCTTGGACCTTCCTCAAGTTTCCCCGTGTCTTAACACCGGACTGTTGTTAAAGTGACCCTCCGATCCTGGACAAACAAAGATGGCCGACCCTCTTCTCTGACTACCTGTTGCACACTGCATTAGTATGTACTGATAGCCTAAAACCGTGTTCCCCAACTCCAGTCCTCAGGGACCCCCAACAGGTCATGTTTTCAGGATTTCCTCAGTATTGCACAGGGGATGTAATTATAGTCGGTGGCTCAGGCATTGCCACAGGGGTTCTTACTATAGGAGATCCTGAAAACATGACCTGTAGGTGGTCCCTGAGGACTGGAGTTGGGGACCCCTGTTCCAAAACACTACATGCTACTCAGTACTTGTCAAGCAAAGTGAAGTGTCTTAGGGCTCACTCACAGGGGCGTATGTCACCCGCGTATATTTCATGCGCATAATACGAAGTGCCCATTGACTTCTATTGGGTTGCTGCTTTTTTTTTTCCATGCAAGTATTACTCGTGTGAAATGGCGCTGCATATCATACTTTGGTACATATTCTACACCAATATAGGAAATGGGGTTTCTAATACTTGCTATGTACTGTGCATTTTATGCACTTCCGTGGGACACATCCGCCTGTGTGAATGAGCCCACAGACTGATTGCATACTATTGCGCAGTGTGCATCAGGTAGTCAGAAACCGTTCGGGCATCTTTGTCCAAAGGTGGCTTTTTCGTGAAAAAAAAAATGGATGCGTTCTCATTTTGTGTTTATTATAATAGAGATATTACGGTGGTGGTGTTTAAAAAAAAAACAAAAAACGTTTAACTTAAAAATTTAAAAAACATGTCATTCGGCACAAACTTTCATAGAGCTCTTAAATCCCTAACTAACTTTTATAATGAGGCGACCGCCTGCGTCCGCTGCCACCGCTCCGCCTGCCTGCCAATAAATCTTTCCAGCAGTTTTCTTCGCCTTGCTGTTTTGCCTTTAGAAATGTCCGTCACATCCGTTTACCGTGAAACCTGCTTGGAATGACGTTCCCGTAGCAGAACTAATCCCTTTATGCACGAGTCCCCGTGCATCACTTCTGCATCCCACTAAGGGGTTAATTCCTCTCCCCAGCCATATGCATGCGGGTTGTGAGCTGCCCTAACCATTGCAAATGCCGCAGCCTAATCTGCTTTACAGCAGAACGCTCTGCACATATATATACTCTGACACGCACACATGCTCAACCATAATCCCTCTCCTTGCCCTTAACTACCGTTAACCAAAGTGCTTAATGCACAATTTAAGCTGGATCCACTCTAAAAACACTTTAATTGAGGAGCATTAAATGTTAAAATGATTAAAAAAAGATGATATAAATAAAACCCAAAGAGAGGCTGAGACCAGCATCTGCAGTGGTGGGGATGGGAGGGGGAGCGGGGAATCTGTCTTGTGGCTTACAAAGTTCCAAACATTAAAACCAGACCATCTCGCCGGTCTTCCGAGGGGCCGTGCCCTTTAATGCTCTCATAGAGGGGGTTTTTTTGTCCTCCAATCTAAAAAGAATTATTGGATTTTATTGACTGGTAAACTTAAAGGTGATGTCCAGGATCAGAAAAATCCAAAAACTTCAGCTTGCTTTTTTTAATTTTTTTTTTATTTTCTAGTCCTGTTCCTGGGTTGTCTGGTATTGCAGCTCATCTCAAAGTAAAAGGCAATGCTACCCTGTTTCCCAAAAAATATGCCCTACCCTGAAAACAAGCCCTAGCTGCATTACATTAAAAAAGGCATACTTACCTAGCAGGCTTGGTCCTCCTGCTGCTGGCCGGAGCTCCGCTGTGTGTCCTGCTGTCCTCGTTCGCCCACAGAAGATCACTTCCTGGTTATGCGATTCATAGATCCCGCCTCCAGGAAGCGATGGCTCTGTTTGGCTGGGCAGTGCTCGAGAACCAATCAGTGCAGTGCTTGATGGAACAATGCGATGGCTGTGATTGGTTCATAGTGCGCTACATTAATTGGCTGAGCAACGGTCAAAGAACCAATCACAGCCTTCGTGTATGGAGGCGGGATTTATGAATTGGCCAATCAATGTTGCAGCTCAGCACATAGGAGCTCCAGACAGTAGCAGGAGGGACCTTGACTGAGCCTGCTTGGTAAGTATAATAAGAAAAATAAGACCTAGCGCCTCTTTTTTTGTGGGGTATTTTTATGAGGCAGGGACTTAGTTTGGGGGAAACATGGTAAATGCAACCCATGAATAAGAGCAGCTCTGGTTTTTGAGGTTTGCGTTTAGGCTGATGCTCTATTCTTGCTTTATGAAACACCAAAGCCTTTTCCCTTTTGTTCCAGAACATGTTACCTCCCAAACCTAAGAGTTCATGCTGGGCATAGCTGCTTCTCATCTAACCTTATAGATGACCAGTGGCTATGTGCGCTACCTGAGCTCTTTGGAGAATGTCCATTAAGGGTATGATCACACAACAAGATCTGCATGCAGGTTTTCAAGCTGATTTTCACGACAGAATGAATGACCTTTGGAGTGAAAATCATATCACATTCTACACCCAAAATCCCACAGCAATTCTTCTGTGTGAACATGCCCTTAAAGGGGTTTTCCAGGCAAAAACTTCTTAGGATAAGTCAACAATAACTAATTTCGAACACCTGCCCATGAGCTGATTAGCTGTCCCGCTGTCAGCGTAACGAGGCCGGATGTCGTCATAAGAGCAGAAGTGGAATCGCTAGCTTCACTCCCACCGAACTCAATGGGATCTGAAGCTGGCTATTATACTTCCACCTCTGACATTGGAGTCGGATGTGGAAGTGTAATAGCTCTTTTCCTCCTGTCCCCTATGATGACGTCCGGTGTCACTGCACTGACTGTAGGCCGCGCGATCAGCTCATCTCCAGGGATCCCGGCTGGCGGGTCCCCAGCGATTAATTGTTGATGACCTATCCCATGGATAGGTCATCAATAGTTTTGCCTGAAACTCCCTTGAAAATGAATTTAATCTTTAACCTTCAACTGTGGATGTGATTTATTTGTTACACTTCCGTGGGATCTCGCAGTTTCCTATATATTGCAGTTGACTTTTTTTCGCAATAATGAACTGGGTGTTTACAATAACTTGGTTTTTTTTATTCATTTGCAGGTTATAAAAATTTTAAAAAGTAGAAATCAACTTTTGTTCAGATATATTTTAGTAATGTTACATGATAATGAACTCTAGGAACTTTTTAGTCTTAATTGACGACACAACCTCCTCTCGTACCGGGCTTTTCACAACTAAAATAAAAGCTACTGATCTGTTCGGTCGCGGGGGCGGGGAGTGGGGAAATAAGTGATACTCAGAAATGTAGAATGTGGAGGGGTCTGTGAGACTCCATGTCCTCAGTTAAAGGTTACTGCTTTGAGTTTGTCTGATCCTTGTGAAATTGGGGGGTCTACAACTGTTAGCTATGAGAGCATTAGCTCTTCTTGTGAACTTCTCGTTTTGTATATATAGTATGATGCCAATGATCTCCTTGATGGATTTCATCTGATTGGGGTCTACATTAAGGTACGTTCACACATAGCAGAATTAACACAAGCCTATTCTCCTGGGTGCCCGGCTTGTTTGCCTCACCAAAGTAGTGGTGTTCCTGCCGTTCCGCTGCTACTGGCACAGTCAAACCTCAACTTCCACCCTCTCTGTACCTGTCCCAGTGGAACTGAGGAAGGGGTTAAGCCTAGAGATGAGCGAGTGTACTCACTAAGGCAAATTACTTGAGCGAGTATTGCCATTTTCAAGTACATGCCCGCACGTGCCAAAAGGTTCGGGGGCTGGCGGGGAGGAATGGGGGGGGGGGGAGATCTCTCTCCCAGACCCCCCCCCCGCTTCCCATGCTTACTCCCACAACTAACCACTCACCCCTCTTTTGGCACAAGCGGGCATGTACTCGAAAATGGCCATACTCGCTCAAGTAATTTGCCTTAGCGAGCCCCAACATGTGTTTTATTGCTGGTTTTTAATGAGTGAGAAGTTGTATTTCACCACCACTCACCTCCTATTCGGACTTGGAAGGTTGCGCTGCTCTACCAGTTTTGTGTCATCTGACCTTAAAAGTAGAGCAATTTTAATTCTACCTGATTGTTCCCTTATGAACAAAACCAATTTAGTGTCTGAATGCCTGCAAAGAAGAAGTTTACACAAACTTACTAATACAGTCTTCTAGTTAGACATTGCAAACTTAGACTAGACTCCCTTAATGTGCCTGATTTATATAGTGGCTGTGGTGAATGATAAATTTGGCATATCTTTTGACTCCAGTCTAACTTTATACCAATCATGACTTTGTTTACAACAAAAATTGAACCAAACTTTAGCTCAATTTTTTGGTGCACGATGCTGCAGTTAGGGCATGCCCCCTTTTCACAAAGCCCCACCCTTAGATGGAAAAGTTGTAAAAAGTGTCCAAAAGTGTCTAAAAACAAGATAAATGTGGTACAAACCAATTTTCATCAGTAAACTTGAATTTTCACTAGTAAATCTTCCCCATTGTCTTTTGAGTCAACAAAACATTGAAATTTGGCAGTTTTCTAAGCAGAATTCTTCAATGACCAGGACCATGTTCAATGGGGGCTAGAGAAGTGCTGTATATGTTTTCACCCATATAAAAGTAGAAACAAGTTTTAATAATGCTTATTTTTTTCCTGCCTTGGATTCCCGGAGCTCTCGGCCTTCACGTCACAAGACATTCACTTGATGATCTGTGCAGTAGGAGGACTTGAGAAACCGACACTTTGTGCAAACCCGTCAGTGTCTGAATGTAAAGACACAACAGTAGCTGAATGTGTCATAGTGCATCGGGGAAGATCACATCGAGTCCCTCTGCCCCACATTGAAGGAGGCGAATGTGAAGGTTTAGAATTTTTGCTCTGGATCTTCACTTAAACTGCCATTAAAAATGTCAGCATGCAGAACATTACTGTAAGAGAAGTGCGGATGAGCGAGATTGTGCTGTGTCAGTAAGGAGCCGCGCCGTTTAAGATCCAGTGCTGAATCAGGTTGGCAATGCTAAGACATAAGGGCTTGTTCAGAGAAATGCATCACTGTAATGGGGTGTTGGTTTTACATACAGAATGCAGGAGGCATGCATCCCCCTATGTACTCACATTCAGGACCTCTAGTACGTTAGGCTGAAAAAACTATCCAACCAGTTGAGCCTATTTCCCCCAATGTTGATCCAGAGGAAGGCAAAAAAAAAACCCAAAAAATAAAAAGGTAGAAGCCAATTTTTATCCTTTAAGTGAAAAAATTCCTTTCAGACTCCAATATGGCAATTAGAAAAATCTCCGAATCAGTGACCCTTCTGAAGTAATCAGTGGTTATAAGTTATAACATGTTATATTCTACCACTCAAAAAAGTAATCCAGGCCCCTCCTAAACTTTCTGGAATTTGCCATCGCCGCATCCTCAGACAGAGATTTTTCATCTATTCTGTACCAGGATGCCAATGATCTCAAAAAGTGCAGGTTCAATGTGAAGAATCTGGCAGATGAGAGGGATAAGTATGATAGATGCCCTCTATGACCATAGCAGTCCACATATATGTAATAGATATATCTAAGTTTTTGTGTTGCACTTGGGACAGCTGGAGCCTGGATGGTTGCTTGGATTGTGGCTCACATATTTTTGTCTTTGTTTGGGTTGTTTAGCGAGGGGCTTCTGTGCTGTGAAGAGTTTAGTAACTAGTTGTTCTCTTTGCCATAGAATATGCCTAGAGATAAGCAAATAAAACAGGATGTTTTGCCAATCAATAGAACAGAAGGGAAAATAGTTTTGCAAAGTTTTTGACAAGTTCCTCTAAAAATGAACACAAAACTCTTAAGCCCCCTGCACACGGGCGGGTCGGACCCCGCATGCGGGATTCCCGCAATGGAGTTTGACCCGGTGCCCGGCCGCTGACCCTGCGTACCTGTCCACTGTCTTCTTTCTTCGCTGTGAATGAACCAGACGGCGTTTTGTCCCACATGCGCAGCTGGCACTAGGCGATGATACGGATCCCGCAATACTTCCGCAGTGCTCATTGCGGGACGGCCGGCATTCATTGACTTCAATGGAAGCCGTCTGTGCGTAGCCCACACAGAATCGCAGCATGCCGCGATTTCTTCTCCGCAAGTGGAAAATCGCAATCGATTGCCGCTCGTGGAGATGAAATCCCATAATTCTATAGCATGCTATGGGGTGGTATTTGCTGCGGAGTACAGAGGCGGACGCCCACCGTGGACTCCGTAATGGTAATCCACCCGTGTGCAGGAGGCCTTAGGCTGCCTTCATACTGCGAGAGTGAGTGACAATGTAGAGTTATGAAGCCAATGATTTTCAATGGTTTCATTCCCATTTGCAATGTTTTCACTCATGCGATGTTGCGAGATGTAAAAATCGCAGCATGTCCTATCTGTCTGCGTTTCGCAATTTTTTTTCTAGCCCATGTTTCTCTATGGAGCCTCCTTTTATCGCATCACAACGCACAAACTTGCGCTTTTTAACATTAGAAACTCCTATTGACTTTTGCTTGAGCAAATCACGTGGGCAGTAATGATGGGATGTGGGATTTTTCACAAGAAATGGCTTCGCTGATGCTCAAAAATCACCTGAACAAAGCTGCGATTTTGCTGTGATTTTCTCCTGGGGATACCGGTGCTCTTTGATTCCGTCCACTGACAGAACCGCTAAGCCGCAGGGATTCCCCTTTCTTACTATCTGAATGGAGCAGGAAAGCAAACCCCGTGTGCAGATGTAAAACCACCCCTAGGCTTCCCACACACGGCCTGTGCGATATCAGGCCATGAACCTCAGCCCGATGGCACGCTCGTACATGTGCGATGTGCCTGCGGATGCAAGGTGGTTTTCTCTAAAAGCCTCCCATCGCTGTGGTGAGGTTGGGATCAGCCACATCAAGTGTTTCCCATTGTTTTTTACTGTGCGATGTGTTTTCTGGCCCCATTGAAAACAATGGGTGTCGCGTTCAGAGGGAACGCCCGAAGATAGGACATGGCGCAACTTTTTCCCATACCGTGACGCACCTGATAGTATAGTATGTTCACATACAGGAAATCAGAGAAATACACTTACAAAATCCAAGATGGAACTGGGTTCCAAAGCACTCGGACTCCTCATCAGCTCTTTCTACGAAAGAGGTAATCCACGGATCGCAAATTCTGGTCTCTTCTTTTTGTTTTCCTTAGCTCAAGCTAAAGCTAAGGTCTGGAGAGAAAATAAGTTTGATTATCCGATATCTGCTAAGTGAATTGCGTTTTTTATTAACATTGGTTTATTCAGAAAATCCGCTCCATATGGATTTTTTTTAACTTCAGTCTTAAAAAGGGGGTTGTCCATTATTAGAAATAGCGCCGCCCCTGTCCACACGGTTGTGTCTGCTATTGCAGCTCAGCTCCATTGAAGTGAATGGGCTGTGCTGCAATACCACTTACAGCCACTGCATCGGTGTGCTGCTATGTTTGGAAAGGAGGAACCGTGTTTGTTTCTAATCTTGGACAATCCCTTTAAGGGACCTTTCACTTGTGACGAATTGTCCACAGGACGCAGAGCAGGTGTAGATTTTATCAATTATGCGGATGTTTGCGTTTTTAGCTACAGAATGCGTTCTGCGGAACGTCTTGCAGAATTTCTTGCATTTAAGAGCGGCTTCACGCAGCCGAGAAAATCGTGCGAGATTTGTATGTTGTGAGACGCGCAAATATAAACCCCATTCTTTTGAGTAGGGTCATACACATGAGTGATCGTTCCCTACACGGCACCGCGATGCTATGCGGGAAACAGTTCACGGCATGTTCTATCATTGGACGTGCTCTCATATCACAGCGCCCATGTGCTAGGTGCACGCGCTGCGAGATATCCCATTGGAAGCAATGGGAGGAACTCCGCGATCAGCCATGGTGGGGGGGGGGGGGGGTTCCCTTCGTCCTTGAAGTGATGGAAGACTGTTTGCACATGAAACCGCCTGGCATCCTTGGGGTTTTCACATGGATGACAAGCGCAATATGGGGGCGGGATTCGCTGCCTCCTATAGCGATCGCTTGTGTGACGTTCGCCCTATTCTACAGACTATAATTGCAGAATTCCATCTCCTGTATGTTAGAAATCCGCAACAATTCCGCAAGTCGTCCTTAATTCCTCAGCAGGAAGTTTTCCCGCTGCGGAATTTATCTTGTGATGTTGAAGTAAAGACGATAGGGATAACATCGGGATGCAGAAAGGTCTGTAAGGACTAATTTCGTCCCATGTGAAAGGTTCCTTAATAGAGATGAGCGAGCACCCAAATGCTCGGGTCCGCGTTATTCGAGTTGAGCTTTTCGTAAAATTCGAGAGCTCTACTCGAGTAACAAACCCCATTGACTACAATAGGAGACTCAAACATTTTTGTATGTGGAACGCAGGGTCCCTCTCCCCCCTCTCCCTCCTTCCCGTCCCCCCTCTCCTAAAAACTTTCAAATGACACACGCTGCATCGCGGTGGGGAGGGGCCAAAATAGGCACGTCATTGCGGGGAGGAGCCAAAAACTGGTGTGGGGTCAAACGCGATTTGATGCTCGTTCGAGTAACGAGCACCGAGTACGCTAATACTCGAACGAGTATCAAGCTCTCCAGAGTATGTTCGCTCAACTCTATTCCTTAAGGGACACTAGTACCAATAACTGTTGTTGCAGTTCTGTCTACAGAGCATCTCTGGCTCTCTGCTGCCTTTTCCCACCGGCATGAATCCCTACCAACAGAGGAGTAATATCCAGTTCAATTAGCAAGTATTCTGACTGCACATGAAATGTTGGTTATGTAAAACTGCCACCATTTTTATTGCACCAGCCTCCATGTGTACTGTATTTATTCTTTCACAGTTTTTTATGTGCATCCTCTATTAATTTGATGGGGTACCTTTTTTCTTTGAACCGATTTTTTACAATGCGTCTAACTCTTTTAAGTTGACTATATAGGATGTTTCTTTTCCAGCTAGTCGCATGACAGCTGCGATAATCGAGGTAGGAATTTTTATCAATTTTTTGAAATGCGTTTTGCTAATTAATTTATCATTAAAGGACATTAAAACTAAATCTAAAAAAACTATTTTCTCTCAGCTAAAATTATATGTAAATTTTAAATTATTGTTATTCTTATTTAAATTATCTATATAGGAAATAAGGCTCGTTTCGGAACCCTTCCAGACTATTAGAATATCGTCTGTGTATCTCCGATATAAAACTATATTCTCATCATTGTGTTTATCCTTCTCATAAAAGCCCATATACAGATTGGCTAACGCAGGTGCAGCTTTACAACCCATTGCCGTGAAATGATCTGCTTTTAACAAAATCAGTGTAACGTGGCAATACTCTTTCTGTTAGGGTGGCTACCTGCTAGCGTTGCGCATTGCTGCGTTGCGAGACAGCGTGAGCCTGTGAAAGTCAGGGACACATATTTCAATGGGTCTCTATTAGAGATGAGCGAGTATACTTGCTAGGGCACATTACTCGAGCGAGCAGTGCCTTAGCAGAGTATCTCCCTACTCGTCTCTAACGATTCGGGGGCCGGCGCGGGTGACAGGTGAGTTGCGGTGGGAGGGGGGGGGGAAAGAGAGAGATCTCCCCTCCGTTCCTCCCCGCTCTCCCCCGCCGCTCCCCCCCCCCCCCCGAATCTTTAGAGACGAGCGGGGAGATACTCGGCTAAGGCACTACTCGCTCGAGTAATGTGCCTTAGCGAGTATACCCGCTCATCTCTAGTCTCTATCCACCAGCGATGTTATTAGCTTTGGGTTGCGATTTTTTTAATATTGCATTTGCCAGTCCTATTTTTCTGCGTGGTCCTTTTTTTTTTCTTGCCTAAGAAAGTCTATGGCAGGCTCTGTAACATCGCAACGCGCATATCTTGCGTGTTTTGAGCTGAGGTGCTGCAGGTGGGGCTCTGTAAAAAAACGCAACGCAGCATTGTCATTTGCGCTGTGGAAACAATCCTAAGAATCCGGCAAATGCAGTAACATCGCACAAGACAGCAATGCGATATTGCAGCTTTATTAATGCAACGAGTTCGCTCACGCTAGTGGGTAGCCACCCTTACACTGAATATTTGAGTTGACCCAAAGGGTTCTATAAGAAAAAAGAAAGGCAAAAACATGCAGTCAGCTCAATGGCCGCCTTGCAGAGTAAATAGAATGCAAGTGATCTTCCAATGTCGGAATCGAAGGTGCACGGAGACCAAGACGCCAGGTCAGATCGTTGGCAAGTAGAGATGAGCGAGCGTACTCGCTAAGGCAAACTACTTGAGCGAGTAGTGCCTTATTAGAGTACTTGCCCGCTCGTCTCTAAAGATTCTGGTGCTGGCGGGGGAGAGCGGGGAGTTGCAGGAGTGAGCAGGGAGGAGTGGGGGGGGGCGTGAGGAGGGGGGAGAGAGTGAGAAAGATCTCCTCCCTGTTCCTCCCCGCTCTCCCCTGGCGCTCCCCACCGGCACCTGAATCTTTAGAGACGAGCAGGCAGGTACTTGCATAAGGCACTACTCGCTCAAGTAGTTTACCTTGGCAGGTACGCTCGCTTATCTCTATTGGTAAGCCCATATGGAAAAAGAAGGCGATTGGTTCCGGAACCATCCAATCTAAATCTTTATTAGAAATACAAGTATGTTGGAAGAAGGGGAATGGGCAGAAAGTTAAAAAACCTACACATTTCAGCACTATAAATAAGGCTCAGTTGAGCCAAAACGTAAGCGAACTTCTCAATTTTATATGTATTCCCTTTTTTTAATGTATTTCAAATAAAGATGAGAGTGCTGGAGCCAATCATCTTCCTATTCCATCCAGAAGGTTCTACACCTGAACATCTGCAGAATAGAGCTACAGTATATTCCCTACAGAATACGGTTTTAGAATCGGTTTCTCACGCTGGACCCTAATTGCAAAGTCCAAAAAGCCACAATACAAACTAAATGAGCTTTAATCTCTGCAATATAACAGCCTATTGCTATCTTCAAACTTAATTTTACCTCTGAGTCTGAGCTGGGTCAGTATACAATTTCACAAGCATCTGGGGCAAAACAATTAGACCTAAGGGGGTCTTTTACCCAAGTGTATATTTACTGTGTAGTGTGAAGCCCCCAAAATAATGAGTCAATGTTGGCCTATACTTACCTTTGTGACATGGAATGTTATATAGTAATCAGGGGCGTAACTATAGAGGATGCAGGGGATGCGGTTGCACCCGGGCCCAGGAGCCTTGGGAGACACATAAGGCCTCTCTTCTCCATATAGGGAGCTCAGTACTATTAATAAAGCATTATAGTTGGGGGCCCCATTCCAGATTTTGCATTCGGGCCCAGGAGCTTCAAGTTACGCCTCTGATAGTAATTATATATGAGGTGCATTCAAGCTCTAGGGTCTCATCGTTTTTCTTGGGAATAGGAGGAAATAGAAAACATGTGACATATTTTCGAAGACTCGGACATCCTTCAGGGATGAGCGGCACAGATGGCAGCATCGTCCAGTGCACAGAGCCCACGTGGTAGCGGCTAGAGTTTGTGGATTTTCATTGCTTTAAATGGCGATGTTCGCGTTCCAAGAACAGCGTGTCATCATCAGTTTTCTTCACTTGCATGGAATGAAATCCATCGACATTCATCATCGACTGAGTGAGACATACAGTGAAGGTGTCATGGGTGGGAAAATGGGCATTCGTGGATGCAACAGTTCAAAGAAGGCCGAATGCCATGTGAAAAGCAACCAAAGGAGCTTTGGCCACAAACCAGCCGGTCTGACAACATGATTGCGCGAGTGGAGCAAACCGGTATGGAGGACCACTAATTGACTGTGTAAGATATTGGGCATTCTTGTAGGATCTATGCACATCATCCTGCATGAAGAATTGAAGATATGGAAAAGTTTCCTGCAGGGGGGTGCCACAAATGTTGATGATGATCATAAGGCTGCTTGCGTGCCGATGTGTCAGGCAAATTTGACACATGATGACACCATGAATGGTGCCTTCATTCCATCAATGGATGAGATCTGCATGAAGGACTCGCTCAGTGCTCGCATATTTTGCAGTCATGCATCAGCAGTTTTCCAGTGGGCGAAACAGACCCTAGAAGTAGTATTTGCAGTGGCTATGCATGACTTGGCATTGGGAAAAATGTGTATGATAGGAAGATGATTATGTGGAGAAGTGACAATACTTTCAGGAGATCTTAGAACTTGAATGTACCAACATAGATACAGGACACACACACACATTTTATATATATATATATATATATATATACATATATACACACACACACACTTCTGTATCACAGACAACTTTCAAATAGAAACTTCTGTAGCTATCAACTGATCTTTGCAGGGGAGGCCATGGACATCTAGATCCTTACCCTTCAGTGACCACTGCAGATATTGCATGGTGGCCATTCAGAAGAATGGCTGTCAACGTAATACATGGATGGTTCATATTTCCCAAGACTGGAGCTGGCCTCTTCATTATGGCTTACAGAGCAGAGTCCCAAATGAGAAAGCCCACCCCCTCCCCCACACCACTATGACATCCATATGGATAAGTATTGGAATTATCCATATTGATGCAGCTCTACAGAAAACAAATTGGATAGCAGTTTATGTTATACCATATCAGAAATTCATGAATAATCGTGGGCTGATGGAAGAAGAGATGGACAATATCTCAATAGCTTTACAACTTAAGCCTTAAATGAAGTAGTGCCCTCCATAAGGCCTTCTGCACACAGCGCTGAGCCTGTAGTTGCAGCCTCACAGCCTCCATGTACGGAGGTCTCCTCTACTAGAAGCAATACTTCTTGGGCAGAGTACCTGCATGCATACAGAATACAGTAGAGTAGACCACGACTTTTTTTCCATCAGACTCATACATAATGTATGAAATCTGAGGTCTACAAAGCCACATTAATGGGCCAAGCAGTGAAATGAGAACAGGGCTACTTTTCTCTGTTTCCCATGTTCTCGTTTCCTTTCTTATTCCATTTGTCTAACAATTCTCCCTCTTGACATTTGTACTTAGTAGTAATGATCTCATATTGATTTGGACACCACGTGGTAGAATTTTACTAAACTGTCCCGAAATGCCTGCCTGAAAAAGCACTTACCATATTTAATTAGTGTAGAACAAGCACTATATTAGGACCAAAGTTAAAAACTTCACATTAAGGATGTTCTAAAGGCCCAATGTGATGGCAAAGTCAGTAGAAAAAATAACACATGTAATACATGGACACATATTCATAGTAATAAAAGGAAGCAAAAACACTATTTCTTATAATAAGCATAACATAAGCAACCTTCAAAATCTGTTTGGCAGTTAATGAGGGGGATACTTTCATTTAGGAGCCACCATTAATAAGCCAGAGTGTGGCCACAAACAATACCACTTTTGTATATGCATTACATAGACGGCTAATTTCCTCTTTGCAGAGAAATAGTAAACTTTGTTAGATGCCCTTAAAGGGTTTCTCCCGCTTCTAGCTGTTTTCAAACAGCTCTGTACATTGTGAAGTGGCCAGAGTTGGTACTGCAGGTTGAGTTCGATTTGCTTCAATTGGATTGAGCCTGTAATACCAACCCAGGCCACTTCACAATGTACAGCGCTGTCTGAAAACGGCCAGAGGTGAGACAACGGATAATGGCCAGGAGTTCCAGCAGCATGGTACCCTGTGATCAATTTACTTTCCTGGGTCCCTTCTACCAAAAGGGAATTGCCCAAAGCAGGCAGTTGCTTCAATCTTTGTATATTGTAGTATTTATGAATAATAATTCTCATCATAGCCAATGACAGTAAAAAAAAAAAAAACGTTTTTGCTTGATTCACAGTCTATAAAATCCAGTGGATGAATCAATTTGCTTACTACTCTCCTACGCTACCAACCGTAAATCTCAAAACTGGTAAATCAAATAGCCCAATGCATTCTTATGGCTGTCAAATCCTAAACTGATTTAGCAATTGATAAAGCTTGTATCGCATAAAACCACTCATCTCTGTTCAAAATGTTTTTAGAAAGCCATTTTGAATACTTCGGATCTAGCTTTGCATAAGGGTCTTTAAATACAACTTTGTCAATTGACACACCAAATCCTTACAGGTCTGTAACACGGACCCTTGGTGCAGAAAAATATATATATATATTATTAGTTAACACGATCTCAGATTGTTGTTTCCCCTTCCTGGTCCACAAATCCTTGGGAGGGCTGCCTTGTCCCGCCCACCCCCCATTGGTGGAGGAAATAATATGGAAAGTAGTCAAAAAAACAAGGGAAGCTGGCACTCAATGGTGCCATGAAGGGTACAACAGTATGCATATCCAACAATATAGGGGGCACTCACAAATTTGGAGGGGAGCCTAGGTAAAAACCTGGTTCACCCCCAGCAGAATCCAAGTACTCAAATCAAGGTATAAAATGCTCAATGAGTTTCAGGGGGCTATGATTCCCTTCCTCAAGAGTGGATCACTGGCTTTAATCTAAGCCCCTTGACTAGTGGAACTATTGCATGCTCGGATCCTGTGGGGGTGAGCTATTTTTTTATGTAAGCTCTCCTCCAGATTTGTGATCATCCCTTTCATTGCTGGACATACTTAGTGTTGTAACCTTCATGGCACCATTGAGCGCCAACCTTCCTTGTTTTGTTCCTTCTTGCAATACTAATTGGTTGCCGACATGAGGTATTCTACTTTCCCTTAGCAAGGCTTCTAGGGAAGAATTCCTTCATGTTATGACATTCAATTGGGCATACTAGGTCTTACATTTGAGGATTCTCAGTCAACCTGTGAAAACAAGCCCACTGTATGCCTCCATGTCAAATATCGAAGGCACAGTAAGAGCCCATTGCAGACTATTGGTGCTGTAAACTGGATCCATACAATACAGACCCTAATATGGAGGTGAGCATGCAGCCGAAAGGACCAATGGCCAACTTTAAAAAAAACTCATAATGTGTCCTATTCTTGTTTGTATCACGGATAAGAATTAGGACATCCAAATGCATGTCAATCTGCAGGTCATCCGTATATGAAACAGCACATAGACAGGTGTCCGTGTGGTGTCCAATGCGAATTGCGCCCTAACCTTTCATAGACAACTCGCACACAGTAAGTGCACGTCCAGCCTTACCCTGTGGACATTTGGTATAGCCTGTGCTGATATGCTTAGTAACCACATATTATAGACTTAGCAGCTACCCCTGATCACCGATAAACATCTGCTATCCATGGTATCCATTACACTTTGCAGGACATACAGTAGAGAATGAGATAATAAACTCAAATATGTTCATCTCACTATTTCATTTATTCAGAAACACATGATTCTGTCCCACAACAAATGCTGCATTATAATGGGTATAGATTGTCGGTTGCATGTCAAACTGATGGTCTGTGCCTTGTAGAAAGGCTGGTGGTTTCGTTGGTTGGATCCATCTGATATTTTCAAGTAGCAAGATGACACAAATACTCATGAGCATGAACTCTTGAGGATTGAGAAATGTGGGAAGACATGTCTCTTGATCACCCAGGATTAGGTAGGGAGATTCAGAACCCACAAAAGTGCAAACATTCCGTTTTTTTTCATATCAATACATGGTTTTACCGAGCATCATCTTGGAAGCTGCTGCACCCTACATCACCATCTCCAACTTGACCGAGTATGGGCATCAGTTTTGCAGGACTGTCCAAAATGGGGGAGCATGTGATTTTATTTAAGAGATTTCCAAAGGCTGAGTGTGGTGTCCGCAGAGTTTGGCAAACTCAATGATCATCTAGGTGGTGTGATCTATATCCTTTTTCTTTAAAATGGAGGATGGTCCATCTCATCTAACCAGGAACCTGGGCTGGTTGGGAAGTCTGGATAGCCCATGCTGCTTTCTGTGGAGATGTCAGAGGTTGGAGCAGCTGGTAGTGGTCGTAAAGGAGGGTGATTGAGAAGCCCGCCCGCATTGTCCATGTTGTACGGTAACCCATGGGATGGAAGGGATGAAATAGAAGAGGGCGACTGTGGTATATCATAGGGGCTTCCATCATGAAGTTCCTGGTAGGACTGTCCTGTTGCATCTATTGTAAAGCCTCCGTTGACTAGAGGCACATTCACAAGGTCCCCTCCTGTATTGTAAATACCAGCCGTTGATCCCAGCTCTGACAAAATCTGTTCATCTGTGGGTAAAAAAAGAAAAAATACATAATGTAAATGGATTCAGAATAATTATAAATGTCTGATTCATTTCAAACATACAAAAAGATTTTAGAAGATTGTATGCGGTTAAAGCAACTCTCGGGTTTCGAGACAAAATTCTGTCCTGGGATTGGTGGAGGTGGTTGGTTGGTTGGTTGTTCTTCTCTGTTGATCATCAGATTTGCCTGTCCCATTTTTAACCCTCCAAGATAGCTGCCCCAATCTTCAGACCACTTAATCCCCATATGGCATTGATAGTGTTGGACTACCAGTGCACTATACTTGTTCTTTGATTGGCCAGTGTCAATCACATGATCGGGACTGGCCAATCAGTGAGCAATGCACAGTGCGGATTAGCTATATAGAAAATTGCAGCAGCTATCGTAACCCTTTGCAATCCAATTTGTATCCTGGTTTTCCTAGGGGGCTTACTCTTTTTCTGCCGTTATACAATGCTGCTATATGCTGGCTGAAGCCAGTACTGCATGAGTGGACATGTTGGATAGGCTCCGACAGCAGAGAGGCTAGCAATATACAGTAAGAGAACCCTGACGGACGTCTTCCAACATCGGAGCTGTACAGTCTTAAATCATAATGTCTTAAGACGTCAGACAGTGGAATGGAAAGGGTCAAGTGGCCAAAACCTGGAACCAGAACCAGCAGATCAATGCTGGTAATATACCCTCAACTCCTTCGGACCCAGGACAGAATTTTCTCCTGAAACGGGGGGGGGGGGGGGGTCACTTTAAAAAAAGACAGGATTTGGATTATAGGTTCATCTATCAGTATGTAATGATGCAAAACTGTGGCGGCTGTAAAAATCCCAACCACAAAATGGGAACAAGTTGTCACTTTGCCTCTACGGAAGTAAAGGAACAGTTATCTCCAAGCCTATGTAGAAAACAATTCTGCGGAATCAAAAGCCCAAAAAACATTTTTTGGTAAGATTTTTTTTTTTGCATCTGCCTCCACATAGAAATATATTCTTTAAGTATAATTGGTCTGAAATGTATCGATCGAATTCAGACATTAGACTATAAAAATAAGAACAGTATAAACTATAAAACGATTTCTTCAAGTTGATATCTCGAATACAATATATACAGAATGGAGCGGTGTTTCTAGGTAGTTGAACGCCGGCCAGGGGCGAGGTTCCAGGACAGTCTTAGTACTGTATGTCATTAAACATGACAAGTCACAGTATAAAGCTCTTCTTTATAGTATACTAAAGCAAAGATATAATGAAGAAATTAGTCTGATATAAAATAATAGGCGGCAGCTTTGAATTATAAGCTGCTTAATATTCCACACGCACAAAAATCATCATAAACCAGTTGATGGCTGAACTAGAGGTATGATGAATCGTCCTTCTGCGCCCTTATTTATTTGATCAATTGCCTAGTTCACGGCCGTGTTTGACAAATGGACTGCAGGGAATACTACTCAGGTATTTACGGGAGATGGAGAGGGTTTTGTAACTACCGATTGCTGTCAGCTCCGTGGTGGCTACAACTTTCTTGCAGCTCTGGAAACTGGCCGACAAATACAAAGTTCATTACAATGCGCTATATTTCATCACAACACAGCATGAACTCCCATAATTCACTGGAACTTTAAGACTTTGGTGAATCGCTTTGCACTTTTTAAAATGGACCGTCTTCAGCATTCCAGATGTTGCTTGATTCTCAGCCAGCTACTGGCATCATGAAAATAATGGTGCGCAAGCAGAATTTTTTTTATAGTCATTTATGGCTATTGAGCTCCGCAGGCTTCTATGTGTGCTGCCATTTAACAGCGTAATGTCTCTAAGTCGGATAAGAATATACTAAACTGCACTTTAAAAGCGAGTTGTTAAACGCTCGAGAAATGGGACGGTTTTCTTTCGGCAACAGCGCCACAACAGTCTGTGGGTTGTGTCTGGTATTGCAGCTCAGCTTTGTTAAAGTGAATGGAGGTGAGCTGCAATATCACATAAAACCTGTAGACCAGTGTGGCACTGTTTTTGAAAGAAACCAGCCGTGTTTTCCTAACTCATTACGATTTATTTAACCCTTTCATCAAAAAGGACGTAGAAGTATGTGCAATGTTTGTATGGAGCGGGATTGGAAGTCGGCTGGCAAACAGTGGGTGCCAGCTGTCTTTGACAGCTGACACCTGTGATCAGTGTTCATGCTGATGGCAGCTGTTAACTCCCCAGTCCAGAACAGCCCCCACTTGAGATTGCAAGGTGCCTTTCTGTTGTCATGGCATACCAGGGCCTTCTGAAGGCCGCCAGAGCTGCCATGTATTCCTGCCTATTAAGACTAGCCTGTGGCCTGTACTAATAGAATGTCAGCAGAAATACCACATATTGCAATACTTAAGTATTGCAGTATATGGTAGAAGTGATCAAACATTCACAGGTTCAAGACTCCTATGAGGCCGCAAAAAAGTAAAACTAAGTGTCAAAAAAGTTTTTATTATTGTAAAAAAAATAAAAGGATACTAAAATGTTCAAAACAATCCCCCTTTTCCCATATTTATAAAAATTAAAAAAAATAAAACCAAGAAAAGGAAAATATATTTTGCACTGCCACGTCCATAAAAGGCCGGTCTATTAAAATAATGTGTTGTTTATCCCAGACGGTGAACATCAGGCAAAAAAAAAAAAAAGTAAATAAACAAACACGACCAGAACTGCATCTTTTTGGTTGCCCGATCGCCAATCAAAAAGTTGTATTTACTCCAAAATGGTACCAATAGAAAACACAGATCATCCCGCAACAAACAAGCTCTCACGCCAACTCATTGATGGAAAGATTAAAAAAAGTGATTCCAGTCAGAAGATAGGGACGCACATTTTTGGAAAAAAGATTAACATTTTTAAAATTGGTGCAGCAAAAGAAAAAAACTAAATAATTTTGGTATCATGGTAATAAATTATGTAATTTTTGCTGTAGTGTGTCTGCCATAAAAAGGATTCCTCCCCCTACCCTAAAGTTGAGGGAATTGCAATTTTTTCCATTTCGTTCCGCTTTATAGTACATTATATGGTACATTAAAGGGGTTGTCCCGCACCGAAACGTTTTTTGTTTTTTTTTTCAATAGCCCCCCCCCCCCCCCCCCCCCGTTCGGCGCGAGACAAACCCGATGCAGGGATAAAAAAAAACAAAAACGGGTAGTACTTACCCGAATCCCCGCGCTCCGGTGACTTCTTACTTACCTTGTGAAGATGGCCGCCGGGATCTTCACCCTTGGTGGACCGCAGGTCTTCTGTGTGGTCCATTGCCAATTCCAGCCTCCTGATTGGCTGGAATCGGCACACGTGACGGGGCGGAGCTACGAGGAGCTGCTCTCCGGCACGAGCGGCCCCATTCAGAAGGGAGAAGACCGGACTGCGCAAGCGCGTCTAATCGGGCGATTAGACGCTGAAAATTAGACGGCACCATGGAGACGAGGACGCTAGCAACGGAACAGGTAAGTGAATAACTTCTGTATGGCTCATAATTAATGCACGATGTACATTACAAAGTGCATTAATATGGCCATACAGAAGTGTATACCCCAACTTTGTTTCGCGGGACAACCCCTTTAAATTGTAAAAAAAAGAATAATAAAACAAATTAGGAATGTTTAGAAACATTACTCTAGAAAAATGGTCTAACTTCTTACTTACCTCTGTAGCTTAATTCACTGTCGCTGACTCCACAATCCTCTGTAGAGCTCTCCTTCCCCGGCTTCCCTACCCGTGATTTCCTAACGCTTTTGTAGAACTGACCCCATCGCTGCCGGCCAGCATCCTTTTTCAGCCTTTTCTCTTTAGCTCTTCGATTCTGGAACCAAACCTGAGGAGAAAAGGTGAACATCAAGCTCTGAACATACAAGAAAAGCAAGCCGGGGACATATCGCTCTATAATATCAAATTAACCCTGTCATTTCCAGATACTGATCAATAAAGCAAACTTCTTATTGGTTGCCTTGGTCTGATCTTCATTACGACTGTTGCCAGTATGAGATGGTAAAAGGGAATTTGTGACGAGACTCTGCATTTCTTAGTTCCTATTAAGATATTGGTCTTAGGTAGAAGTGCTTGAGATGCCACCTTCTCCGTAGGCTTCCAATGCCTTACAACTTGAGAAATGTAAGTGCCTTGTAATCTCCAACTCTATAAAATTCTAACTTCCAGGCATTTACTGATATTCACAAGACCAGGGAACACAGTAACATAGTATGTAAGGCTGAAAAAAGACATTAAGTCCAACCAGTTCAGCCTATTCCTCAACCATATAAAGGGTTATTGGTGGTGGTGGGGAGGAGAGTAAGTCCATCCAAGGAAAGATTAAATGAGCATAGGCATGGGATAACCATTGCTGGTGGCCAAGCACGCGATTTCAGAATGTGCTTCACACCCCTTGGTCCATGAGGTTCAACATGAAAACGATTGGATATACAATCATTCGTTTAATTGTTCCTTGTTGCACTTTTTCCCACCAATGTCTAGAGTTCTTATTTCTAGCAGGAAACACTGATTAGCACAAAATATAAAAAGGTAGAACATGACTAAATGTAGAAAAAAAATCCACAAATTTCACCTCACGTTGCACAAAGATTCCCAAGGCAACTGCCAATTCCACTTGTCTCACCCATAGATTTGCATGCTGAGATGGCATTTGGCACAACTGTGTATTTAGGTAGAGTGTCTGGTTGGAAGCCCACACTAGTTTGCCATCACCAAGTACCCCTCATTTCAACATGCATTTCCATAAGCCATCAATGGCTCTTGTATTTCCAAATCTCCAGTTAGTCTTTACAAAGAGTTGTACAGTTGTAAACTATTGATGACCTATCCACAGAATAGGCCATCAATAATAGATTAGCTGGGGTCTGCTACCCGGGACCTCTAGTAATCAGCCATTTGCCGGGTAAGTGTGTTCATACAATGAGCCAATTTCTACAGGAAGCAGACAACTCTGTTCTCACTGTAGTGGCCAGGCTTGGTACTGTAGGCAAAGTTCCCAATTCACTTGAATGCAAGCTGGGCCTGCAATACCAAGCCTGGCCACAGCAGTGGGAACGAAGTTGTCTGCTTCTTGTAGAAATCGGCTCATTGTATGAACACCGATTCAGTAAACAGCTGATTGGCAGGAGTTCCTAGTAACGGACCCTGCGTCAATCTACAATTGATGGCCTATCCTATCGATAGCCCATCAATAGTTTACAACTATACAACTTCTTTAAACACGCTGAGAATGGTATCCAAAACTATGGAAGTTCTATACCAAGGCCGATTGACATGTCATTTGACACCATCTGCAATAACGTTTTGCAAGGCCAACTACAAGCTCGAACAAGTAATGTCCTGACCAGCTGTTATATTTACATTGGATTAATGAATACAATAATAGATTGATGTAACATTAGCATAGATTTTCGAAGGTACAGCTCACATTCCATACAATTGCTACAGCAATGTTATATATACTTATTATATATGTATGTAATGTACCTGCACAACACGCATGTCTAGCCCAGTCTCAGAAGACAACTGTTCCCTCACATGTCGGGCTGGTTTCGGTGAGTTTTTGTAAGCATTCTTTAATGTCTCCAATTGTTTCGCTGTTATCGTAGTACGAGGCCTTTTGGCTCCACCTTCTGAATCATCTGAGTAATAGAAGGACGTAAAATGTCATCTGATTACATTTTCAACTTCCAAAAATGCTCACGGCATAGAATGTTATATGCATAGTATAACTTGTACGTAGAGCCACAACCCAATGTGATTGTTACAATAGTAGAACTCAGGAGGGCTACAGAGGAGTTCAGATTCTCACTGTCCAGTATACCTATCAGCAGTCTGTAGTCTGTCATCCAGTTATTGATAACCACAAGACCAGGTAACCCTTCTGTTGCTCATGGGGCAACATTGGGGCATTTTATGGTTGATGGTCAAGTCCATCCAAGGAAAGATTAACAACCATTGTTGTTGGCCAAGCAGGCAATTTTAGAATGTGCCACCAACCTCTCAGTCCATGAAGTTGAGCATGAAAATGATTGGATATACAGTCACTCATTTAATTGTTCTTTGTAGTTTTACCCACCAATGCCCAGTGTTCATATTTCTATCAAGAAACACTGATTGGCACAAAATATCAAAACAGAATTTGGCTTTAAATGTACAGAAAAAAATCTATAGATTTTGCACCATGTTGCACACTGATACCCTCCCTAGGCAACCAACAAGTTCGCTGTTGGGTATTCTAGGCAGCTGCAGTGAATTTGAACCTTCTCACAGCCCGATTCTCACCAAAGGCAGATGTCAGGGGAAAGAAGGGTCTGCACACTGAATTTCAAAATGTCCGATCTTTTGTACCCAAAGGGATTCCCCACCTCTCCCTATTGAGGATACCCACACACTGGGCTGAACAGAGCATGTATGTGTATCAGGGGATCATGAGGACTAGCCGTTGGCCAAATGAGTGTTCAGTTGTCAGCTATCTAGGGGGTATGGCCAGATCTACAAGGAAATCTTGTAGTGTTGACATCAGGGCCTTCTTGCCTACAGGGCAGTTATATATATATGGTAAGTCCACCCCTATAATCCATGATTAAGCACTGGGTCTTCCAGTCTCTGGAAACTGGAGTCATAAGTGCTATTGACAAAAGTGTAGGGTCTTCCAGTCTCTGGAAACTGGAGTCATAAGTGCTATTGACAAAAGTGTAGCTATAGAAGGTGCAAGTCACACCAGTCCCAGTGCCCGAGAGGGCAAAATGACACTTTGTCACATTACAAGATACCAGTATGATAAATGTCACATGGTAGGTGAGTGGCACCATGACAAATTTTGTATCAGGGCCCAGAAACACCTCTTTTGGGTTTAATATCGATGGCTTATACTTAGGATAGTTGGTATCAGATCATCAGGGTTCCAACATCCAGCATTTCCACGACCAACAAATAGCATATAAGGTAGAACGCTGTGGCTTCTCCAATATTTAACAGGTACCTGCAATTGGCTGATGGGTGAGATTGTTGGGAGTTAGACCCCTGCTGATCAGTTATTGATGGTCTATCCTAACAGAAGGTGACCAAAGTTCTGGAAAACCCCTTAGGCAAACAACCTTTTTCATTCAACATTCGTGAAAATACCAGATCGCCACATTACTGTGAATCCTAGCTGTTTACTTATATCATCAAGTCCCCCTAGCCTTGTAGTATATGAGGGGGAGCCACAAATTATCCACACGCTGACTGTAGAATATATTTTAATCAACTTTCTGAAAAGGCAAATACATTTTTCAACATAATCTCCCTGCTTTTCAAAGCACTTTGTCCATCTGTCAGCAAGCTTTCATATTCCCCAATTAAAAATGGTTTTAGGCTGAGCTGCAAGACACAAATGCACTGCTGTCTTCACCTCTTTATCAGACGTGAATCTTCATCCTCATAGGGCTCCTTTCAGGGGACCAAACAGGCGATAGACCAGTGGGGCAAGATCAGCACTATAGGTAGGATGCTTTACCATCTCAAAACAAAGTTTTATTTGAATTTTAGGCTGCAGATCTTCCGTGAGAATCTCACTGTAATAGGCACTGTTGATTGTTGAACCTTTTTCCTGATAGTATTCCAATACTGGCTCTAGAGAATCCCAGAAAACTGTAAGCATCAATTTTTAGGCTGATGGTTGACTTTTGAACTTTTTTTTTTGTGGTAGGCGATTGAGGACGTTTCCATTTCAGTTTACTCTGCAGCTCAAAAAACGAATCACTGCACACTGCTCTTCTTTCGTGCAAATCATAAGTGGGGCAGACATTTTTTCTTGCACGGCAGTCACAAATTAATTAACGTAACACGTTCAAACCTGCCCGGCAGTGACTGGGGAGACAGTGACCTACTATGGAAAGTGTTGATAATACAAGGCGACCAACAGAAGTTTTAATATAACTGTAGTGCGGATCATTTTTGACTCACCCTCGTAGTATGCCATGAAAATGTCGCAACATCAGTTTTTCTAAACTAGATGCAGTGAATCTCAAACTGTATTTCTATGAACGTGTATTTAATACTGTGTACTTGGATGGTACAAATAAGAAATTACAATGTGTTCCCCTTTAAAAGAAGTTATGATGTATTTATGAGCGAGGTTTTTTTTCTAATTCACAGATTGAAGGAATCATAATTCAAAACCCTCCTCATCATTCCTCACCGTACATGACAAATAGCACATCTGGGAAGAAGCTTCATCTATTACCAGAAAGTGGTAGTTCTCTGGTTCGATGCTGTCAGTGATGATGTCATAAAACCAATTACTACACTTTATTTCAATCAAACACTTGACTAAGAAAAAGTAGGAGCAGAATTTACATTCTATTGAGCTGCACAGACAATAATGGGATTGGCAGGCTTCACTATGGACTAAAATGCACACAAGACAAGCCTAAGGCTGGGTTCACACGGGGCGGATTTGCCACGGAATTACCCTGCGGAATTTCACTGCGGCGAATCTACCTGCGGACGCTAATCCCGTGGTTGGCCAGTCATGTGGACGAGATTTGTCAAAAATCTTGTCCACACAGGGCAGACAATCCGTCGTGGCAGTGCTGAGATTAGCTGGCGCTGCGGCACAGATTCACAGGACGCAGCAGGTCAGTTCTTTTTTTTCTGTTGCGGCTTCGCTCCTCTCTATGGGAGAGCCGGCTGCAACGGAAAAGCATGCGGCGAAGCCGCTCCAAAATCCACGGCTACGTGCGGCGGGTTCTAAAGCTGCGCTTATCCCACGGAAATCTCACGGCAAAACTGCAAGTCGGACGTAATTTGCTCCACGCTGTAAGTGTATCTCTAACGCACAAACCATCTTGGTGTGAATGCGCTCATAATACGCATTCAAGATAGTGCATGTCGCAATTTTTTTTGCGTGTGCATTTCTCGCGCTGTGTGAGAGGTACAGTTAAAGTCTATGGGAGATTGGCACTGCACACAATACTCAGTGAGCAAAGCTATTTTATAAATGTTACTTTAAATGGCATTTCATCTGTAGAATACTCTAATATCATAGAATGGTAGAGATGGAAGGGACCTCCAGGGTCATCGGGTCCAACCCCCTGCTCAGTGCAGGATTCTCCACAGTCATCATAGAATCATAGAAATATTGTTCTATCCAACAAATTAACACAGGAAAATAATCTACTGCAGGAGGCATAAATATACAGTTGCAAGATAAAGTAAGTGAACCCTTTGGAATTGCTTACATTTCTGCTCTGACTAATAAAATGTGGTCTGATTGATAACAAAGTCACAATCAAAGACAAACACAATCTAACTGAACTAATAACACAAACTGTAGTGCCGTCCAGGTCTTTAATTAAGGAAAAATGGAGTAACCATCCAAAGTACAGGGAGAAAAAGTAAGTGAACCTCTGTGTTAGGCCGCTTTCACACGGGCGACAAAATTGCACAATATTCTATAGCGATGCAACAGCGCTACAAATCACATGTATGTGAAGCCCATGGGTTCCTTCACATTAATGATGCTTTGTAGGCTGCTACATTACGAGAAAAAAAATCGTTGCATGCTCTATACAGCCGCGATTTGTAATGTTTTGTAGCCCATGTTTCCCTATGGAGCCTTCCTTTGTGCTGCATTGCATGAAAATGAGGTTTTCCTGCAGTGCGATGCAACTTTTACAGTAGAAAGTCCTACAGTTTTCCCTAAAATAAGCCTTAGCAGTATTAAATGCAATGGTTGTGATTGGTTTATCGAGCGCTGCAATGATTGGTTCTTGAGCGCGGCGGCTCAGCCAATCAGGCCAGTGCTCCCTGGAGGCGGGACCTCTGACAAGGTTGCGCTGGCTGAAGACTAAAAACAAGTGCCACAAAACTCCCAGAGGAGAAGTGCATCAGAACGGACAGCACCTGTTAGATGATGTATTTATTTTTTTTAATGCAGCTAGGGCTTATTTTCGGGGTAGGGTATTTCAAGCCCACCTGAAAATCCTAGCAAAAGGTTGCTACAAAGTCCTGTGACTTTGTAGTGCCACAAAAATCGCATGCAGCGAGAAAACGGAGTGATATTGCACAGAACATAGCGGCGAAATCAGTCATCCGTGTGAAAGAGGTCTTAATGGCTTCTCCAAGAGCTAATTGGCAAAAGGAGTTTTAGTTCAGCAGAGAAGATTAGAAATGTTGGTTTCTCAGGCGCTTTGGCCATGAAATCAAGGCATATAAAGCCTGGTCACTGACAATTCTGTTCTTCTGTAGAAAGACTGGGTAGCGTAAACCATACCTAGTTGCAAAAAAATGCTATAAAGACCTAGGATTATATCAATCTGTGAATAGACAAATTATCTACCAATCGAGAAGATTTGGGACTGTTGCAAGTCACCCTAGAAGTTGGCTTCCCGTTAAGATAACTCTAAGGCCGCCTTCCCACATAACAAAATCACTGTGGGCAATCTGAAATTGAATACCCGCAGCAGTTCTGCAGAAAATCCACGGTGGTCAAATCCATACCTAAGAGGTATGGCTTTGGCCACATTTTTAATTGAGGGACAGCTACAGAATTCAAACCTTGTATTCCACATCATATACAGACATGTTGCAGAATTAAGAATTAGAGTCTGCGGCATTTTTAAAAAACGCTGCGGAATTTTGTGGAAAATTTCCGCATCATGTGAAGTAGATTTCAGAAATCTCCACTACATGGCTTGTACTGTAAGCGCTGTGGAATTTCTGCAAAGATTCCACAAGCGGAAATTCCACAGCGTTTACTGCATGTGTGAAGGTGGCCGAAGTACACAACTGTGCATACTTTTACATAGATTTTTTCAATACCTCATAGATATGTTTACAGACATTGAGGTATATCTATGAAGGTTTGTACACCAGTTTTCAGGTGTACAAAAGTCACAGCTTTGATACATACACAAAATGTGTGACTTTTTGGGCTCTTACATCAGGGCACACTACTTTTTTAAAAAGTTCCATGACCGTGTGCTGCCTTTCAAATTATAATATATGCCATATAGCAGAAGCCTAGGTCAGCTCCAAGCTGGTGTAGGCCTTCTTTTGACACATGGAGATGGTGTCAGATGTGGACTAATATATTAAGAGGCGCAAGACCCTTAGGCTGGGTTCACACATGGCGGATTTGCCGCGGAATTTCCCAGAGAAATTTCGCTGTGGCAAATCCACCTGCGGCCGCTAATCCCGGGATTAGCCAGCCATGTGGACGAGATTTTTCAAAAATCTCGTCCACACGGGACGGACAATCTGTCGAGCCAAAGCCGGCATTAGCCAGCACTACAGCGCAGATTCCCGGGACACAGCATGTCGATTCTTTTTTTTTCCCGTTGTGACCTCACTCCTCTCTATGGGAGAGCTGGCCGCAACAGAAAAGCATACGGCAAAGCCTCGGGTTTTGAAGCTACGCTTATCCCGCTGCGGCAAAAGCGCGAGATTTCCGTGGTGAAACAGTCCCATGGGAACCCAGCATTAATATATTTGTTGCTCTTAGCTTAGCGCATTGTTTACCACACTGGCATATGAAATGCTCATCTAAGTAAATATGCCCCAATTTTCTTGTGCATAGACATACAGGGATAAATTTTAGGGAGGGCACATGTTCTCGAATATGTACCCTGGAGTCTCCAACATCCACCCTCCTTGATAGCCTTTGGGTTATCCTAGCTATTCGAGAAGAAGTGGAGAAATGGCCATAGCTTCCATAATCTACCATTGGTATGGCCATGTGAATGCACGGTCACCTCTCCTCTATGCGACTTAATTTATCAGTCTGGTGCAGTCTGGGTCCCAATGTTGAAATAGGGGTTCCCATCAACTTTAATCTAACCCAGGGGACGTGATATCTGTAAATAACAATTCCCAAAATACAGTCCAAGAACTGTGCTGGAGGAAATCCAGACTCAATAAAGCAAGAGAACCTGGTGTACCGAATTATATCCTAGAAACTACACCATGATACAGGTTTCACTCTTGCTATGGCCTAGAACTCACTAGGCTTTAAATACATAAACCTCCAAGGTTTCCTTCTACATAATCGCCTAATGCCAGTTTCCGCATATCTCCCAAACCTGCGGAGGAGGAAAAGTCAGAATTTAGCTTTTCCCTACGAGTGATCACACCCAAGCCAATCCTACACTCAAGCCACCATAGAAAATCAATATTTCTTCCATGACTTCCTTCAAAATCAAGATGTACCAACAGATGTCAAAAAATGGAATGTAGGATATATCAATAGAAAATAAACAATTTCTCACCATTCTGCTTTGCAGTTTCGTAGTCCTCTTTACAGACCAATCTGCCGTCCTCCATGAGGTAAAACTCATCTCCAGTGGCCAGCTGTCGACTACAGATGATACAGGAGAAGCAGTGTAGATGATATACAAAGTCTTGAGCTTTCCGTACTACTTGGGTTGGAGGGATCCCTTGTTGACAGGCTGTACACTTGGTGCCAAATCGCCTGGTGAAGACAAAAATACTTATTAGAGATCACTAGAAAATGTTGTAAAATTTGGTCAAGGACTTCAGTACAATGGATGTCTCTATCTTTTCGAACACTAGGGTTTGTCTACTGTAGGGGGGTGAAGCTTCAGACAAACACTGTTACCATGTGTGTATAGTTTTACTATGTCTTAGCAGACAGCCACCTACATAACGGCTCCTCCAAGAATTTGACACAGCTATGGCTCCAGACACAGCAAGACCCCAAAGATTAGCTCAAGACAATTAGCTTCACCTTCAAACCAACTTTTTTATTCCACTAGGATCTATTTAAGATTGACCCCCTTATCCCAAGTATTTTCTGCACTCATTAAGACCCCGCTCATCTCTATCCATACTATTCACGTCGCAGGTATGCTGTGAAGTGCCAAAAAAGGATCTCACAATACAAACAAGTAGACGAGCTCTATGCTTTTCTCCCTCTTCATATACAGAAAGTTTTTGGTGAGATTCGAAGAAGACGGTTGCAGCACACAAACCGAAGAATATTATTGAACTGGACATGAGGAATGGGCTAAGATTCCTTAGAAATGCTTGTCTGAAGCTGATGTCTTGCCAGGCATCACATTTGCAACATGTTCTAACAGCAACACAGTGCTGTACCAAGTACACTGTCCTACCAAAAGTAATTGCACACCTGATAAAGAATCAAAAGTAGTATTTATTTATATATATATTATATATATATATATATATATTATATATAAATATAAATACTAAGTAGGGGTCCTTTGGCCCTAATGGCACTAGATACTCTCCGTGGAATACTTTCTACTAATATCTGATACAATTCAGCTGGTATTTCCCTCCATTCATCCTGTAAACGTCTGGGAAATTCTCACAAAGAAAATGCATTGGCCCGTCTACAGTGGAACAAGGAGCATTGGCATTGGACAGTTGAGCCACGGGGGTGGAGCGAGAGTGGTCTGCGCCCATGGACAAAAAAGGCAATGAGCTTAATCTGGATGTGGCTCAGGTATTACCCATGTACCAAAATTTTCACCCCATTCCTATAGAAGTTCACATTCTTTGTTTTTTTACAATAAAATACAAAAAGTTGTTTAGCCTAGATGGTATGGCCCTTCGGGATATGTAAAACACTGAAAGACCACAATTATTAGAGACACTGGCCATTTCATGATCAGAGCTTTGCTGTAAGGACATTAGACCCGTGACCCCGGAGTGCAGCATTATATGGCGCAAACAAGTTTTTCATGGATCAGTTTCGGCATGAATCCACGTTAGATGGGAGACTTGAACAATCTGAGTGACTTTGAATGAGGCCGGTAGAAATAAAAAAAATGTGGCAGCATCCATGGATGTGAAGAATTTACAAAAAGTACTTTTTTCTCCCATAGCATCAACAGAAAAAGGCGACGTTTCAACCCCCAACTGGGCCTTTGTCAAGCACAAGGCCTGGTCATCAGTGCTAGATTAGCCAGGGCCGGGATTACATTGTCAACCTTGTGTGGTTTTCTTGTGCGATGGGCAAGGTTGCCAACCATCCATAAATTTATGGATAGTCCGTAAAATAGGGGATTTTTTCCAGTGTCTGTGAAAGAAAATTGATGTGTCTGATTTTTTTTTAGGCTAGGAGATCTTGTGCAAGTTATTGTAATTGTAATTATCATATCAGTATTCTGAGTTATAGACTTGCATTACTTATGTTCCTTATAATTCATTCTAGTTTCCGTAAAAAATGTCTGCTGTAATTTTTAGATAAATTGTCCAGAAAAAAAGCTGCTTGGCAACCTTGGCACTAGTGTGGACAGTATACCGAGGATGGTGTGATCATGGAGAAACATCCAGTGAAAGCAAATCCTGTGGATGTAAAGAATGAGTCGACGAAAGGGGTCAGAGAAGGATAGCAAGAATCATTCTGATTGGCACAGTCAAGCAAATTACAGCTGCATATATCACTGGTGCTCCAACTAATATGTCCAAATGCACAACTCATTATTCCTTGGCATGGATGGACTATATCAGCAGATGACCAGTTCAAGTGCAGATGATGTCTAGGAGAAAAACAGAAAAGGTAAGACTCTAGTGGTGCAAAGGAGTGCAAAAATTGGACCACTGAGCTGTGGAAAACCATTGCAGATCAGATGACACCAGATTTCTTTTGCACCGTGCTGATAGGAGGATCCGAATTAGGTGCAAGCAGCATGAATAGATGAACCCTTCCTGTCTGGTGTCAACAGTTCAGGCTGGTGGAGTGGAGTAATGGTAAGGGGGATGTTTTCCCGGCACTCCCCGAGTCCTCCAATAGCTGTGAATGGACGCCACAACAAATTTCTGCAATTCTAAAGATGTCCAACATGTTACTGGACGAGTGTCTCTAATAAGGAGCCAATCAGTGTATATACATAATGCAAGAAACCATTTTGTTAGCTGAACCAGCATTGATGAAAATGCAAACTATCAATGGGCCAGGAGATATCAGTGAGACGTTACAACCATAGTGAACATTGGCCTAATCGTGGGATTGGGAAGCAGAGGTAGCAGTCATAACCTGAACACTATGAAACATAATTGTAAAAACTAATCTAATCTTGTAAGATTGAGTTATGCTACTATACAAATGTACAGCTCATTCTTAAAGTAGGTCCCATACAACAAATTATCATATGAAAGCACCAGATGTTAATGGAGTTTCAGTACTGGGCCCAAGTAAAACTGTTGCACCAAAATATCCCGTTCCCTGAAAATAAGACCCATCCTGAAAATAAGCCCTACCCTGATTTTTTTTTTGGGGGGGGGAGGTTCGAAATATAAGCCCTACCCCCCAAAAAGCCCTAGCTGCGTTACATTAAAAAAGCAGTACATTACCTAGCAGGCTCGGTCCACGTCCCTCCCGCTGCTCTCTGGAGCTCTGCTGTGTATCCTACAGTCCTCGGCTGCCCACAGCAGATTGCTTCCTAGTTACGGGATTCATAAATCCTGCCTTCAGAAAGCGATGGCCCTTATTGGTTCTTGAGCACTGCTCAGCTAATCAATGCAACGCTTGATGAATCAATGCAATGGCTCTGATTGGTTGAGCAGCACTCAAGAACCAGAGCCATCGCTTCCTGGAAGCGGGATCTAGGAATCCTGTAACAGAAAGCGATCTTCTTTTGGCGGCGGAAGACTGCAGGAAGCCTGTTGGGGCTCTGGAGAGCAGCGGGAGGGACGCGGACCAAGCCTGCTAAGTATAATAAGACATCCCCCAAAAACTAAGACCTAGTGCCACTTTTGGGGGAAAAAATAATATAAGACAGGGTCTTATTTTCAGGGAAACCTGGTAGTAGATACAAATTTTAACTCCTATCTATTCAAGAAAGCAAATCTGTCAATTCCTTGGTTCTAAGCAGAGGAGAGATGAGAAGAGATTATAGTAAACAGCCTTAAAATGGAAATTTCTGGAGTTAATGGCTGCTATAATATAAAAGTATTTCTTGACTATTGATTCAGGAAATGCTAATTCACAGTGACAGGGCCGCTTTAAATGTAATTAAGCCTAACCTCGGAATAAATGTTCCTGACTGTTAAACTTGGCCACTGTCTCCGAATCCTTCCAAGCTTCTTGACATTCTAAGCATCAAGACGGTGACGGCTTCCAGCTATCTCACTACTTCCAAGGATAAACCCTGCATTGCTGGGATTACATTTTCAAGGCTGTGGAGAATCTGTTCAGTAACACAGGCCATTTGGGTATCAGTATTAGACTATAACAAAGGCAGCCTATAAATACTAGACAGCTATCTAGTGGTCTACGGCAATGATTAGAGAGGTTAGGGTGACCATCGGCGAGGAAGGGGTGCCAACATGAGAAGATTGCATTAAATATTCTGTGTCATAGGGCACAGCTGGGTTTAAACTGATTGTGAATGCCTCAAACCATGTACTGAGCCACTTGATGCTCTGTCTTTGTATATAGGTGAAAGGCTAAAAACACCCCTTGGAATATCACGGCTGTTCTTTCTTGTTGCCTTGCAGGGATACATTTCTTTCCAGTACTATAGGATATGCTTATGAGAGATAGTCATTGTATTTCTATAATCTCTGTACTCTGGCAAGGGGGGCATACTACAAGAATGATGCAAGACCCAACGTCAGCAGTGGCCCTAAGCATAATAAATACTCAGCACAGATGGATTCGCCATGATTGGCTGAGAGATATAGGCGATTTGAACCATTCATGTGATAATTACACCTACTCCTATATATCTTCTATAGAATGAAATACCCCATTGTTGTTTCAATGGCTCAGCCGTGTTTAAATGGGTTCTCAGAACATAAAGCTCATTTATTGTATAATGAAATGTTATTCAGTTCTCTAATATACTTTATTTATCCATTTCTTCTGGTTTTAAGACCCTTGTATAAGGGGGGACGGTTACACTTTTCTTATACAGTTTGGTACTCATTCGGCAGTATGATGATGAATGCTGTCTCTTTAAGAGGGGGCAGGCAAGCGGAGTCGGATGATGAGTAGAGCAAGCGGCGTACCATTAAGATGGGAGGTCAGCGTCGGAGTGTCTCCTGTTAAACTATTGTGGTGGAGTAACATTTGCCCTATGGGCGTAAAGTCTATCATGGGAACCTTGTTGCAAAGGTGATTGGGACATATCACTCCCTTGCTCCCTCCCCCTCTACACCCGATTACATTGGATATGTTGTAGAATGGAATATCTAAAGAACGAGGCCCTCTAGTGAAGAGGTTTGACCAGAACTGGCTCACGAGGCCCTGCTGGTGCCTGTACCGGCCTATGTGGACTACGAGATGATGACCCTGCAGTATGGTAGCTGGGCATATCACTTTCAGAGGTGCCTCCTATCCCTGAAATAGTAAGCCACTATCCTCCAGAGAGCAGGAGAGAGTTCGGGTGCCAGCAGCGGGCAGGGAGCTGCGGGGGAGAGCGGGGCGGAACGGAGGGGAGATCTCTCTCTCCCTTTCTTCCCCCCGCTCCCTACTGCTGATTGCCGCTACTCACCGCTCCCCCGCGCCGGCACCCGAACCTTCCATCTCGAGCGGGCAGGTACTCGCTAAAGGCAATGCTCGCTCAAGCAATTGCCTTTAGCGAGTATACTCGCTCATCTCTGATCCAGATGCAATATTTATTGTTCATGTAGCATATATTATAGAGCTGCAATCAAATGCTTCAACCCCCGTTGCCAACTCTAAGATTTAGAAACTTAACTGTTTGCAAAAAAACACACAAGCAAAAACTATTTAAATAGTTCAACACAACTAACATAAGAGGTTTCTCCAAACTCAACATAAAATGCAGTTGATTTGCGCTCGTGGGCAGGGAAGAATCTTTTAACATGGCATGTCTGTGGACGGACATTGCTGCGGAATTTGGCGCGGGTATCCAGCGATAATCCGCCCATGGGCATTGGACCTTAGTTACATCAGGTGCACTTGAGATAACGCACATCAAATACCTAGGCTAGGAAGGGCTTTGTTGACTGCATATTAGAAACACGGCTCAAGTCTGATTTAGACACAACGATGATCGCTCGAAATTCGCCCAAAAGGCATTGTTTAAACGATAGTCGTTGTGTCTATCTTGTGCCCGTCGTGCAGTTTTTGTTAAGGATTCGCTCATTGTTGTCTTTCAGTTTGCCTAAAATCCGTCATTCGGACGCTTGCTTTTCGTTTGGTCAAACTGACATCGTTCAGCGATTTTAGGGGAGTTTTCAATGCAAACACTGCACAACGATAATACAACGGCTGAAAAGCCCAACGATTCCAACGATTTTCGTTAAATAAAAAATGTCTATTTAAAAGCAAAACCATCGCTCACTTTTATCGTTATAACGAATTTCGGGCAATAATCTGTGTCTTAGGCTGCCTGTCCATGGGCGTTGCGGTATCCCGTGGCGGAGATTCGCGTAGGATACCGCCGCCCGTGAGCAGGAGCCGGCAGGTGGATCTTTGATGTCAGCCTATCTGACAGATAGGCTGACCACGGAGAATCGTGGTAAATTTGCAGCATGCTACGATCTGCCGCGCGAGCGAAGAATCGCAATGATTCTCCACTCGTGGACAGGGGGAAAGCACTCCCCAGAGCAGAGCAAAGCTATGGAGAGCTTTCACTGCGTTCTCCGCGGCCAGATTATCGCCGTGGGGAACTGAATTCAAACCCGCCCGTGGACAAGCGGCCTAAATGGGGCTTAAGTCAAGAGAATAGTCCAAAAAGTTAAGAGAAGAGATTGCTGCCCTGCACAAAAACATAGCACAGGCACTGAATGTTCATAGAGATACAATTAGGAGCGGACCACAAGTTCAAAGGTGAAGGAACACCAACTACACTACCTGAAAGTGGCAGAAAAGGGAACCACTAGATTTCTGAGGGGACAGGTGGCCAAAAACCCTCAAGTGGCTACAAAAGATCTGCAGCTAGACTTGTAAACCCAAGATTATTAGTGGACTGGAGGCCAGTGCCCATGAGGAATACCTAAGTGAATTATTAGTGCACTGTGCCCATGAGGAATGCAATAATAAACCTAACTGGCTACTCATGTTTCCAATTGGTTACAACAGCAAAAGGTGCTCCAAGTACTAAAGACGCTTGTCATGAAGACGTTGAATAATTCTAAGGCAACAATAGTCATTAAAGTGGCATTTTGCGTTGAATTTGGAGAAACAAGTTGTGTTGAGCTATTTAAGTGCGGTTTCACATCTGCGCTGGGGGTTCCGATTTCCTGCTCCGTTCGGGGAGCAGGAAAGGGGAATCCCGTGGCCAAATGGTTCTGTGCTATGACACAGTGCCGAACTGACCCCATTGACTATAATGGGTCCGTTCACTTTTCACTCAGCTGCCCAGCTAAAAAAAAGAAGCACTTCATTTTCTTCTGGTACTTTGTGCTGGACCTGTAATGGAACCTCCCATCACAGGTCCAACACAGCTGTGAAACCACTCGAAATTGTTTGTGTTTGATTATTTGTTTGCAAACAACTGCAAGTTTGTAAATGTTGCAAATAAACATAATTTGCAGTAGAGGTTGAACAATTCTGATTGCATCAGTACTAATGCTGGTGACCACTGTATAATGTGAGTCAGTTCACACCAGCGCTACATAATCAGATACCATCATTTTAAAGTAACGTGATCCTGCCCCACTGGCATACTTTTAAGGGAACCCGTCACCTCACTGCAGCACCATAGACTATGTTATGGTGCTGTTAGGCCGGTCTCACATGACCAGATTTGAATTGTGGATTCCGCGCTCGTCGTGCGCGGGCATGGAAAGGCATAAACCTTCGATTCTTCCTTCACACTTGCAGATACGAATTGCGTATTCTGTGAGCAGAAGAAAAATCGCAGCATGCTCTATTTTACATGGAAGTGAAGTGCAGCGTTGCGGAATAAGTATGCGCTATATAAAGGTGGATACATGTTTATTTCCCATTTATCGCACCTTTCGCAAGGATAACTTTCCAGGCCATTGGATTGCCCCCCGAATCTGTTCTAAGCTCTCATTTACATGTAAATACCATCAGTATTATGAGTGATGATCGTAGGATTTACTTTCATATCAGAACATATGCATTATGGCAGAACGCATTTACTGTTGCCTTTCTAACATTATCTAAGGTTGTTTGATATTTAGTAGACGGAGGTGCTGCCCAACTTGAGGTCAATGGGGCATATTTACATAGACCGGATTACGCTGCTTTGGGCAAACTATGCTCCGGCAGCAATGCAAGCCTATTGATACATTTATCATATGTAGTGGCATCTACATGCTCCAGACTGAAACCCATGCCAGCTACAAGTTGGCATAGATTGTAGCTTGAATTTACGCAATAAATTAAGAAAAACTAAACAAAACCCATTTCTGGTGTAAAGGATTGTAAATCTGACAGGCCACTTCTGGTGTTTTCCTCCACTGTGATGCTCCCGTCTATCCACACTCAGCTACATGGAGCTGTATTGTGTTACCCGGCACAGTGGGTGTCTGGGGGTACTGCTGTCCAGGAAAAAAAGACCCCTTTTGCATGGCCACGTCCACTTTTAGAAAAGTGTCAAAAGCAGGTTCAAAAAGACAAAGTTGCAAATGATGGTGTGTGAACTTTTTTACCCCAGAAATCTGGCGTACGGTAGTTAATAATTATGTCCCACCATTTCCTATGACAAGATAGATTGGTAGATAAAGCTGCGCCTGCAGTACCAGACTGCACAGAGTCAACATTACAATGCTTACATAATCCAAAGCCACCAAATCTAAATTAAAGGGTATTCTGGAACCTTTTTTTTCTATTGTTGACCAGCAGGAAGTCGCTGCTAAGATCCCTCCTGATCAGCTGATTCCCAGAGCTGCTGTCACCACAGGAAGCAGAAAGCGCTGATCATAACACAGTGGCCTAGGTTGGTACTGTAGCACAGCTCCCATATCCATCTATCTTGGATCGCCGCCGATCAGCTGATTGTGGTTGGTACTGCAGGCGCAGCTTATCTATCTATCGATAGACATATATACATACATATATACACACATACATAGATATATAGCTGCGCCTGTAGTACCAACCATAATCTGTTGATAGGGGATTTGAATGGAGATTCCCTGCCCCTAATCAATGGAAATGCTGTCACAGAAAATTGCAGGGCTGCAGCTCTGAATCGCCAAGGCGGAGGACGGGTAAGTACCATTGTTTAATTTTTTTTAAGGCATTTAAATTCTATTTTTAAAATGTGACTTTGTAAGCAGATAAGAACTTTGAAAACTTTATTTACATCATATTAGACAACCTCTATGAATTATAGGGGTTGTCGGTCTTCCGTTTAAACAGCCGTACTGTAAAGTATTGCCTGTTTCTGTGCCACACTAATGGGAATGACGTCCCTTCATAGACACAGTCAAACTTCTTAACTATTCAAACCCTCCAACATTTGCAAACTGAAGCAAGATACAAGCAAAGCAACAAAGTTTACAGAACACAGTTCTATCCTCCACAAACTAGAGCAGGCTTGGGCTGGCCTACCAAGGAGCTCTCCGGTGAGTCCCCGAACCATCATGTGGGCCTCCTTGTATATAAGGGCCCCAGACACTGCCCTGCCAACAAAGTCCTTTGTCACCTCTCCCCAGTCCTTGGGGCAGTAGACCCCCTGTACCTGTACTCTGTCATTAGTGACCAGACAGCAAGGCCCGTTGTGTCTCTCTATAGGCCTCCTGAATCAGACATTTCATGGCCTCCAACTTGCTTCTTGCTGTCTACCGCTGAGTGAGAATGTCAGGCAGCATATCCCCACCGCCAGCTGCCATCCTGATCCGCAGAGTGCGACAGCGGAATCAGACGTGTGTCGCTCTCACAGCGCCGAGAGCAGAGCTAAGGGCCGAGGCAAGGGGCTGAAGGTGACAAGCAAAGATTGTGCCCCCAGTACATTGCCCCTGCATTGCAAAAAAGGGAGATGAATGCTTTAATTGACATTTATAGTTGTCATCATGTGACAAGACTTCCGACCATTTGTTGGAGAACTACAACTCCCAGCAGCAGAGACGCTGGTCGTTGTTTTCCTTACAGCTGGGCAGCCCCAGATTCTCTTATCATACGGTCACACGGATCGGAAAATCTGCACCAAATTCCGCTGCAGGAACTGCAGTAAAATCCGCATGGGTTTTGAAGCAGAATTTACAGCGGATCTGCATCAGACTTCATCCTTCCAACTGAAAGGGTGAAATCCCCTGCGGCTCTACTGCAAAACGCATCAAACAGTGCAAATTTGGATGCGACTTTTGGTGCCTTTTTTCTTCTTTTCATTGCTGCCTCACAAGAGACTTCGCTTTATTTTTCCACCAACATAGCCATTGGAAGGCTTGCTTCTGGCGGTTTATTTATTAGTGGCGCCATTTTAATGTATGTGTAATGTATTGATCAAAGGGGTTGTCCGAGTTGTGGGGAGTTCTGGGGTTTTAACTAAAATGGCTTTTCTATGCAGTAGAACCCCTTTAATAGTACAAGCGAAACTTTATAATATAGCTTATGCCGTAAACCGAGCGGGACTGTGGCCTGCAAACCAACACAAAGGTGGAGGACTGAGCACCGACGCGGGACACAGCGGGAGAGCCGAGTATACGCCTCATAGCTATTTTACTGCTGACGCTCAAAAATCGCCGGAACAAAGATGAGATTTTGCCGTGATTTTTTGTGCTCCAAAATTGTGATCACGAGTTAGAAAATCACGCAATTTTCGCCTGATGCGATTGTCGGTAAAAAAAAAAAGATTTTGAGAGAACAAAAAAGTGCGTCATGCCCTATCTTTATGCGATGTGCGATTTTTTTTAATCTCCCATGTTTCCCTATGGAGGCGGCATTTGATCGCATCGCAACACAACAAACATTAGAAAGTCTGATTGACTTTCGGGATTAAAAAAAAACTACGATATCATCAGGCAATTTTATTGTGGGCGGCAGCAATGCAATGCGAGATTATTCTCAAAAAAAAAAAGCTTTGGTGATGCACAAAAGTCGCGATCGCCTGTGTGAAGCTAGCCTAAAAATGACAAGTCTGGCTTGAATTTTTTATGGCGTTCACTATTCACGGTTTTGGGTCTTTACAAATGTGGCTGTACTAATTTTTTTTGCTATTCTTTTGTGTAAAAATTAATATATAATTACTCTTTATTGAATATTTTTTTTTACACATATTAATCTCACAAGGGGACTTGAAGATGCAATTGCACGGTCGCTTTTAATACACTGCAGTACATATGTATGATTATCATATAGCTGTAGGGTGGGCCCCTAGAATCACTTTCACTGGTGGACCCTAGGTGCTCCAGTCCAACACTGACTAAGAGTCAATGAGTGAATGCAGTGGTAATGGCATCACCCGTGGGCATGCTGCCAGCTGAAGCCACGTTACGTGGAATAAATGAGTTAGGCTGCTTTCATATGAGCGTCTGGGTTCCATTTTCTGGCTCCGTTATGGGAGCAGGAAAGGGGAATCCCCTGGTTGAACTGATCCGTCTTATGACAGAACCGAACAGCGCCGAATTGCCCCCCTTGGTTTTTGCTCAGCTGTTCAGCATTTTACTGGACTTTTTCTTTGGTATTTTGGGCTTAATCTGCAACGGAACCTCAAAACAGAGTTTCCAAGACAGATGTGAAAGCGGCCTCATTGAAAGGGCAGACAACTAACAGATATTATATAAGAAATTAGTTCCCAAATGTTGACGTTGAGGACCGAATATGCAACTATTTGAATGGGATTTGTACATAGGAGGCATTTCATACACTGGTCACAAGCCTCTACATTTGTTGCACCTGATGGCCCCTCTGTGTGCCAGACTGCAGCCTACAGGTGTGTCAGCTAGAATTTACACCAGTTTCAGACATAAATTGTAGTAAACCTGATGGGCCGCATGTAGCCACACCCCCTGACACTAGGCACCGCCTATGTCTTGACAAAACGGCGGAACCCATTGGAAAACTTCAAAAAGAAAACTGGCTATAAAACATAATACATATACCCCAATGTATGTATCCCTTCTATACAGATCGGCCTGTAAGTATACAAATCTGCCCCCCAGTATTACAGCGGGCAAGTCCAGAATTGTTATGTAAAGAATGAAATTGGAAGAACAACCCATAAGACAAATGTGACAAATGTGACTATACAAAATAAATGGACTATAGAAAGCTCATCCTGTAAATGACCATATTATTGATTATTTTGCACAATAATACATTACAGATTTTTTTTATTGTTGGATCTGATGTCAAGGATTAGAGTATCAGCTCTTGCAAAATCCCATAAATTCCTCCACCTCCAATTTTAATGCAAAGTAAAAAACAAAACAGCTCCCCTCACTATCTGTGACTGCATATAATCCATATACGCTGTGGAGGAAGTCCAGCTCACCAGTATCTCCCAATACAAGCAATGCACAGACATGCAGGCAGTACCAGGATCATCTGAAACGGAGAATGTCCAATACTTGGCTTGTGGGATCAAATCTTCAACCTTTATTGATGTGTCCTTTAAAAGCAATCATAAGCAGAAAAAGCATCTCTAATGCGGTTCAGACCTTAGTCGGCCCTTAGTCATAGTGTAGACCTGGTTGTCTTTAGCCTTAACAAAGGTATAGAATGTGCAAGTGGTGCCTTCTCTACTCCTGATGGCTTTATAGGACGCATCTAATAAAGTTTAACAAGGCACTGCACTTTCAACAAACTTTGCATAACTGAAAGGGGTTGTACTAAAAAAATACTTTGGTAAGTAAAGAGTGCTAAAAGTCTGGTGAGACCCCCACCAATCCCAAGAATGGGGCTCCTGTGTTCACGCCCTTCTTCACTGCAGGCTTAGGTCCAATGTCCACGGGCGGGTTTGATCTACGGAATCCACGCGGAAGATGCGCAAATCAAGCTGCCAATAGGGAAACATCGGTGTCTGCAAATGTATTAAAGCATACAGATTTGTTTTAGGGACCCTTTGGTTCGGAAAACAAATTGCAGCAAGCTCTATTTCCCTGCGGATCCCCCATGGACGGCTTGCTTTGAAGTCAATGGGAGCCGTCCGATCCGCAGCCTGTCTGCAATTTAATTGCAGACGTGGCTGCCGATACCGCAGGAAAGCAGGAGTTCAAAAAAAAATACTGCGCATGGGCAGCGGCCGGCCAGCACTTCTGCACACATCCACAGTGAGGAAGAAAGAAGATTCGAACAGCACACAGAAGACCCGGACAGGACCCGCACAGGTAAAATAGGGTCCTTGGCCGCGGGCAGGGTGGGATTTCGTTGCGGGCTCCCGCATACGGAATCCAATCTGCCTGTGGACATGAGGCCTTACTGCACCCTCGGCAGTGAGAGGATTAAATGGAGTGGCGATTGTACATGCGTGATGCTGCTCTATTCATTTTCAGTGGGACTGCTGGAGATAGCCAAGTGCTTGTACGCCACTGTTTCCATTAGCCCCAATTAAATTAATATAGCAGCAGCTGTTGCATGCTCGGCCACAGATCCATTGAATCTGGCATCACTGTGGGTGGGTGCAGACAGCCCACAGTGACAGAAGAGGGGAACACGGGACCTTCAATCTTGGGATTGATGGGTACCTCAGCGGTGAGATCCCACCTATCACACTTTTATCACCTATTCTATGGATAATTGATAAATGTGTTTTCTAGTTAAAACCCTTTTAATAGTACAAGTGAAACTTTATAAAACAGCTAATCAGAAAAATACTTCTTTTTACCCTTAAGGCCCATTAACACGCAAAGGCAATCTTTCAAATGATTGAAAGATTGACAGTTTTAGCAATCGTTTTGCATAAAGTGTTAATGCACACTAATGTCCATTACAACTTTATCAACTTCATTGGCGTGTAAAATGGCCTCCGGAAGCTGTTTGCTGCGCACAGCATGTGGTCTGAGCTCTGCACACAGCTCCATTGTTCTCGCAGGGATGTTCGCAGAATACAATGTAATCTCCAACTCCTATGCAGAACACAGCATGCGGTTTGTGTTATCTCTCTCTAGCTGAACGATGGATTTTAAGCTCACCTTAAAATCATCAGCCGAAGAGTGAACGATGGCAGCGCTTACACGCAATGATTATTGTTCATATGCCATAGTTTTAATGAATTTTAAGCGATAATCATTGTGTGTAAATGGGGCTTTAGACTCCTTGTGCACTTATTTAGAAAAACTGCCAAAATCCGTCATAGCAGGCAAGATGAAGAGCTCACTGACATATAAGATTACATGCTGCCCATAGAAGACTATGAAGAAGAGAAGCGGAAAGAGGGAGGAGACAAGTGAGAGAGAAACTGTGAAACATACAAAGATGGTGCTTCAGCTAATAGATTTTTATTGTGGCGGGTTGAGGGTGGGAGCTGGTAAAAATGCAGGTTTTAATTCATTTAATGGCCAGATTTGTAAGTTTGTGTACCCACACTTTCAGGTGACTTTTCAAAATACACTGCCATGTGTTTCGATGAGGAATACTATTTATGGCCATTATGTGACTTGCATATGGAATTTTTCACCAGTTTTCCCATCTGGAGGCTCCATGTCTTATTTTCTATTATCCCTGAGCTGGTGGGTGGAGACTAACTGCCATGATATCTCCCATCTACAGCACACAGAGAGAAGGAGCTCCTGCTAGCATATCCCTAGTTCTCATACTCAGAGAAGTAGCAGTGCTAAATAGTGTAGTTATGAATATAGTACTGAGTCTCTCTGTCTCCTTCCTCCACCCCTCTCCTCTCTATAGACTTCTATTGCCAGCATCTGACAGCAACAAGCAAAGACACCCCCACCCCACCTACTTGCATACTATAATCTGACTCAGTGTTTACTGCTAGAGACAGACTTCATATTACAAGCAGTGGACAGCAAGTTTGAAATGTTCCTATAAGTTTAGAATGTTCATATATTGTGGTACAACAACCTGGTTACACTATAGCACAGAACCTCTATATTAAAGGGGAGCTCTAACATCGATAATAAAATACTATAATACCAAGTTGTCCATGATGCTGACTTATCAATGATCTACAGAAAAGTCCTTAAATATCCATAGGTTGGCTACAGGAAAAAAATGCTGTAAAGTATCTAAGTAGGAATGCCTCAAAATGCTAGAAAATACCTTCAGTGCTCAAATAATAGCTCTGTGCATATAGTAAGCTCATATAGAATATAAGGATTCATGGTGATCGCAAAGCTCGGCTAATCTGTAAAATCAATAAAAAACATACAGGGCAGTACTGCATAATACTGTTCGGTAAAGGAAAAACAATACATGATGGTGAGATATCTGCTCACCTGAAAAAGTTGTGCAAATGCAGACAGAACTTTGTTAACCCTTTCCAATCCAATTTGTATCCTGGTTTTCCTAGGGGGCTTACTCTTTTTCTGTCGTTATACAACAGCGCTATCTGCTGGCTAAAGCCAGTACTGCATGAGGTGACACATTGGATAGGCTCCGACAGCAGAGAGGCTGGCAATATACAGTAAGAGAACCCTGATGGACGTCTTCCGACATCGGAGCTGTACAGCCTTAAATCATAATGTCTTCAGAGGTCAGACAGTGGATTGGAAAGGGTTAAAGGGAGCCTCATTATATAATTAATTCTAATTTATAATGGGCGGACTACTTAGCGCTACTCAACACATTGAGTCGGGGCTTTTAGCGCTGACACAGGGGAGGAGCAACAGAGTAGGTAAGTATAACCCTTACATCCCTGGACTCAGTGGGTCACCTACATTTATCCCATAAGTTTAGCTAATAGGGCTAAAAGTAGGTTACAGGGTCTCTCAGCTTTAAGCAGGCACTGAAGAAATGGTACGAGGGACAACGACAGCTCAGCGATATGTTCAGGGCATCCTGCAGCCACATGTGTTCCTCTCATGGCAGGACTTCCAAGAGGCATTTTCCAGCAGGATAATGCTCAGCCGCACACACATGGGGGGGTCACAGGAATGTCTCCACAACATTGTCACACTTCCATGGCTGCCCGGTCATCAGATGTATCACCAACAGAACATGTATGGGATCATCTAGGATGCCAACTTCTACAGCCTACAAGTTGTACAATCTAGAGGCTCAGTTACAGCAAAAGTACAATGTATGCTGCAGGATACAATATGAAACCTGTATACTTGCCCACCCATATCACATCTTGTATCCAACCTAGATGTGGTACCACAGGGTACTAAATCTTCCATGCCCACCTGGATCCCATCTTGCATCCAAGCTATAGATGGTACAACAGAGTATTAGAGCTTTCATGCCCACCTGTATCACATCTTGTATCCAAGCTAGAGGTGGTACAACAGGGTACTAGAGCCTCCATGCCTGCTCGTATCACATCATGTATGCAAGCTAGAGGTGATACCACAGGGTACTAGAGGCTCCATACCACACTTTTTCCCATCTTCCATCCAAGCTAGAGGTGATACCACAGGGTACTAGAGGCTCCATACCACACTTTTTCCCATCTTCCATCCAAGCTAGAGGTGGTACAACAGGGTACTAAAGCTTCCATACCCACCCGTATCACATTTTGTATCCAAGCTAGAGATGGTACAACAGAGTACTAGAGCTTCCATGCCCGTCTGTACCACATCTTTTATCCAAGCTAGAGGTGGTACAACAGGGTACTTAAGCTTCCATGCCCACCTATATCACATCTTGTATCCAAGCTAGAGGCCGTAAAACAGAGTACCAGAGCTTTCATGCCCACCATATCACCATATCCAAGTTAGAGGCGGTACAATAGGCTACTAGAGCCTCTATGCCCACACGTATCACATCTTCTGTCCAAGCTAGAGGCGGTACAACAGGGTACTAGAGCCTCCCTTCAAATGCTCAGTTTTCCACAATAAATTATCCTTTTGCTCTGATATTGTAATCACTTACTTATATCAATGTTACAATCACAGAGAAAGTTTCGGCCAACTTCGACAACTCCTTTTATGGGACTTTTTTTTTTTGTAGTGTTTCTCCCTAGACTTTCTCATTTTCTTCCATGTATTATGTAAATAGCCCTAATCCATATACAGAATTTCTAAATCTATAATGGTCTATATGAGCCAATGAACAAGAAACCACTTCCAATGTACGCAATGCAGATCACAAAATACAAGCTTCGAATCATAAAAATGCAGTAAGATTTTGGATCAGACAATAAGTGGACAGATTACAGCATAATAGCAAAAGGAGTAGACGGAAAAGTCTATGTATAAATATTCAGAGATGCTGCAATGTGATTAAAGGTTTGGAACTCACTTGAAGAAGTCGTCTTTACAGTAAACATTTCCAGCCCGAGAGAAGCAGCGTTCAGCCAGTGGTACCTGGCACTCGCAGCACTTAAGGCATGCACTGTGCCAGTGACGATCCAGAACCTTCAGGATGAATTTATCTAATATGTGCTCATTGCATCCTGAGCAGCGAGGAATCTCTAAAAAGAAAGAGCAAAAGCAAGAAGCCATTAATGCATTGGAAATAAATACACCCCCAGCTTTACTGTAACACTTCTCATTTATTGTCAGTATATAGACCTGCCCCAAATTTCCAGCTCTGTTGCAAGAACGGATTACAGGGACCTTAGCTGGGAAGGGGCTCATGCAGGGGAGTAGCTATAGAGGATGCAGGGGATGCGGTTGCACCCGGGCCCAGGAGCCTTAGGGGGCCCATAAGGCCTCTCTTCTCCATATAGGGAACCTGGTACTATAAGTAAAGCATTATAGTTCAGGGCCCTGTTCCAAGTTTTGCATCGGGGCCTGGGAGCTTCAAGTTATGCCTCTGGGCTCATGTATGGAAATAGGAAAAGTAGAAAGATCCTTATTGATGTACTTGGATGACAGCATGAACCCCATGGCCACTGATCATCTTATTTCCACTGCTGCAGAGTGTGCAGCTTTACATAGGCTCTTCTATGGTCGTGGATTCAGAAGTGAACAAAAGAGGCTAGTATGTAGTGAATATGGATTTATTTAGGCAAATACATACTGTGAGGATGGATACATGGAGCAAACTTGAAGGAAATCAAGGCTCAATTTATTTGTAACCAATGTGTATGAGTAAAAATTATGTTCAATTGCCTTATTTGTGGCGAATAGAAACTAATGAGCTGTAGTATACATAATAAAAACACGCGTTTAAGCATGAAGCCGGCCATAGACGTACATATTTGGCCACGATATGACAAGCATTCTGCGCATTTCTATTGCTCTATATGTATTTTTGCAATGCAGTAATAAACTGCACACATACCCTGTTTCCCTGAAAATAAGACATTCCCCGAAAATAAGACATAGCATGATTTTCCAGAATTTTTGAGGATGCAAAATGATTTTTCAGGCTTTTTGAGGATGCTTGAAATATAAGCCCTACTCCAAAATTAAGCCCTGCTAACAGTTAATTAAAAAAGTCCATTTAAATAGTGTCCAGGCAGCTATACATGTAAAAAAGTTAAATCTTTTTGAACAAAAATTAATATAAGACACTGTCTTATTTTCAGGGAAACACGGTAACACACACATTAAAGGCTCGTTCATTCTGACACGATGTAGACGCTTCAAAAAAATCGCATCTAAAGCAACCAATGGTTTCCTGATTTTTGGATGCCCGTAAAAATTAAGTTGTTAAAAGATAGAAGATAGGCGCGTTATTTCAACACCGAGCTTTCTTGGTGCGCTAAAAGATAGGACATGTCTTTTTCCTGTGTTGGCCTATTTTTTGATGGACTAACACTGGAGACTCAATAGACTCCTATGGAAGTGTATGAGAGCCGGGCGGCAAAGGAAGGAGGGGGGAGTTTAGCAGCAGCAAGTGCTGCTAGGCAATGCAAACTTTTGAAACACCTAGATTTGCTCCTCCCAATAAGCTTGCACTCCCAATCTTTCAAGTTAACGTTTAACTGTGGATGTGGAGGCTCATAGACCCCCCCCCCCGCCGCCCCATTTTAGATTTTTTGAGAATTACGTATTTCACCACTTCCTCACTTTGATTGAACTGCTCAGTAACTTTTGTTTTAATTGCGACAAGACCAGTACAAGAGGAGGTTGTGTCGTCAATTTAGACGGAAAAGTTCCTATAGTTCTTTATTATGTAACATTACTAAAATATATAAATAAAAGTTGATTATTTCTACATGTTTTTTAATTACTTATAACCTGAAAATTAATAAAAGCAAGTTTTTGTAAATATCCAGTTCATTATTGTGAAAAAGGTCAACCACAATATATAGGAAACCGTGAGACCCCATGGAAGTGTAACAAATCATGTCTACAGTTGAAGGTTAAACAAGAAAGGGTCTGACTTTAACTGCCTGATAGAGTGTTTTGGTCCTAAATAGTTTGACACATTTTAGTAATTTTGCGCACATGGTGTTTGAATGGACCTAACTTTTTTTGAGCTATCAAAATAATGTTTGTGGCAAATCACTCCCTTCAACTTGATACCTGCATGTAATGCTGTTGATAGCTTGCTTTAGTAATGCTGTTGAGATCTTGCTTTACACTTTGGTGCCAGTTGACATCCAACAGGTTCCCATTAAACCCAAGTGCAGCAGGGGATTAATGGCCACAACCAGGTGTTGTACATGTATGATGCCTGGTCCTTGTCGTATTTACTAAAGGAGGGGTCTCATCACAGACAGCAATCAATAAAGGGGAAATATAGGACTATATGTGGATATTCAAATCAGTGGAATTTAACCCAGAACAAAATTAGCAGAATTCTTCTCTGGGTTATGCAGGGGGTCCATACTGAGCGACTCTATCCAAATGTCTAGGACATATGGAAAGGTGCCGTCAGGTTGAGCTAGCCCCTTTAATGAGTAATATGGTACAACACTATTGCCAAAACATGCTCAATAGATTTTTGTTAGCATCTCAACATGTTTGGTTTACAGTCTCCAATTGTTTAGCTACAAATGTTTATTGTTACAATGTTTCCAACTGACTGAATACTAAAATCATTCTGTCATTTTACATTGAATCTGCCACCAGGGCAGACCCCTTTACGTGGGGGAAAAAGAAAAGGAAAACCTGCATTTAGACATGTAGAGCAGACAATCTATGTATTTTTTCCTGAATTTTAAAAGGAATATCCACAAAAAAAAAAAAACTGTATACTATGTAACCATCGTCCATCTTCACTGATTACAATGTAAACCAACTGAAAGCAATATATAAGGGAGAGTCGATTATAGCAATTAGAGCTAATTTAACTTGTCTGAACCAAAATTGCACTGAAATTTTGTAACAGTGTTCTAGAAGATAAATCTGAGATGACACATTGCCTACCAGTTCCTTATAGGTCCCCAGGGCAATGAGGGATTAGGATTAAGGTCAGATCATAATCTCACCAAGCCCCCAAGATCTGCTACAAAAGAATTAGAGGAAAATCTTCCAGACACTGAAAGATGTGGAACAGAAATACATCTTAAGAAAATGCTGCTGTTTATCTGTAAATAGGATTTTGCCTAGTATTAAATACTGTGCAGTAAGCATATACTTTCTATGAAAGGCTGCAATATGCTAATGGATTGGCAGATTGGTGTACATCTGTATGTGAATGCACATACTGTATAGAGAGGAGCAGAGGAGGCTGCCAGGGCACAAACTAGTCTTCTTATTTACTAGAGAAGAACATGGTGTCACCTGGTCACAGATTGTTACCTGAACGCTCTCCATTCCACCCTCCATTAAATTGTATCACAGAAAGTAACATTTTCTGAACTTTAAGGTTTTTTTCCAATTTCTCTAATTATTTTTCATTGCCTATGTACAGGAATAGGATAAATGTCCCATTATTTCTCATTATGTAGGAGTAAATTATACTTTAGCTCTTATCTGTACAGTGCAAGAAATTAAAAGAACAATATGGTTTCTTAAAAGGTACATTACATATCAGCCATATTGAACTCAAGTCCCTGGGAACAGCCTTTTCCTTTATAAGGTGCAGAGCCAATTTGGTGTCAGTTTTTTTCCTTAAGTACCAAACCAGAGTTTTTAAGGATAGCAGCATCAAAGTATGAAAGCAAATGGTTATCTGCGATAGAAACGCTAGATCTAATTGGTTATTTAAAAACAGGGATTGTGATTGTCCAGTCACTACTGTCCCTGGGGTTATCATATAAATTAACCGAGGTGTACATAGAAGAAAGGGAGTCCCAGAGAAAAATCATAACAGTAGCCCCCACCCTTTTTATACCTCTTCACACAATCAGAACTGGCCTTAGCTTGAATGGCGTAATGGAAAAAAACTTTCTATTGATGCTCTATGTTTAAGTGTTACCATGTAGTGCTCCAAAAACAAAACTATACCTTGTGTAGAAGGGGGACCTATGTCACTCCTTGTCATTTTCCCTCTACAATTCTTTATTTTTTTATGTAGGATCTGTACCTGGGGGATTGTGCGTATATTGGCTCCTTCACACGAGCATATGCGTTTTTGCGGTCACCCGCCGTTAAATTGCGTGATGGAGAAATGACATGATTAAGTCTTGAGCTAAATTAGTGTTTTCTTGTCCATTCATACTGCTGGTTGCGATGCATTAGTGAAAAAATACGCCACAGCCAAGAAATCCCTCACTCAGCATAAACCCTCGAATTAGTTTACATGGCTAAAAAAAGGCACCTATAAGCTTTTCCCTTTGTTGGATGCTGCTAAACCACCTGCACCTCCCTATTTTTCCAGCTCCCATAGGAGTCTATGGGAGCCGCCAGCATATATCGGTCAAAAGATAGAACCAAAACTATCTTTTTCGGACGTGTATAAAAGCACTCGCGTAAATTCAGTTTTTTGAGGACCTGCAGCCTTCGATCCACGAGCTCTAAAGTATAGGGACTTGCACTGTGTGTCTTATGAACTGTTTCATTCATTTGCATTAAAGAGTTCATTTGGCAGCACAATATGGCATAGTGATGCATCATCTTACAGCCCCTGGAGCAGACAGGTGGTAAACATAATTAGAACATTGCATAGACCTGGAGCCTTTCCCAATGTGCGGGTGAGCTATGGTCCCTTAAGTCCTACCCAAAAAACCTGCCAAGGGCTGGGGTAGCATTCATCAAAACCTTTTGGTCCAGTCCTGTGTCCTTAGAAACTGTCCTTTACCCATGCCCTACTATACCATATACAAACAAAACTACCCAAATAATAAAACTAGGAAAAAGCTGGCTTTTACACAATTTTATTTCCAAAGGTTCAGGCATCAATTCACAGACCATCAAGATCTTTAGAAATGACAGGCTATGTGCACTGAACATTTTGTATACCCTTAAAGAGGTTGTCCCATGAAAGGCCTTATTCCCTATCCACTATCCGGTAGTTTCTCATGTGCACTGTCACTCCATTAATTTCAATAAGACTGCCACAGATAGCTGAGCACTTAAACTTGGCTATCTCTGTCAGTCCCATTGAAATGAATGATAGTGAGGGAAAAGGTGGAGTAAGCCCAGATGGTTCCTGATGGATATATTGCCCACGTAGTATAACTGAAGCTAGAAGACCGGATAGGTGAAGAAAATCTCCCTGCAGAAGCCGTGTGTTATGATCAATGTGATGTGAAAATACAAAAAGACGGGTAAAATGGTGCCACCGTTCCGCGCGTGAACCTCAGTCATGTGGATGGATAGGCGGCACTTTTCCTGCCCTTGGCAGCACCCTGCGCTCGGCTCCCCCTGCCGCAGTAACAGTTTACCTCAGCTCAACTGATGAAGGGGATTTAATGCCGCAGAATGTGTTTTATATGTTGGCTTTTAATATAATCCAATAAAAGAAATGTTAGTCATCCATCCACCAGACTCCACCGGTTTATTTGCAGAAAGGTTGCGCCATTTCATCAGTCTTTTTGTACTTGCACTTCACACCATTGAAATGAATGAAGCAGTAGTGTGCATGTGTGCTCACCACTTCCTGGGACCTTCAGACATCTTTGGGTTCACTGTTCTTATGACTGGTTGGGGTCCCAGCAGTCGGACCCCCACAGATAAGCCAGTTATCCCCTATCCTATGAATAGGGGATAATTTACTTTCATAGGCCAACCTCTTACATGCAGTTTCTGTACACAGCAGGTCCACCCTCTCTGGTCTGTAAGGTCCCTTTAACACGGAACGGTTATCGTTCAGTTTCTCACTAGGTTGCGTGAAACTGAATGATAGTTGTTCAGTGTAAACGCTGCCAGTGACTAAAGAACGAATGATATCTGCTTATTGTTTGTTGTTCAGTTTATTCAGGCATAAAAATCAAACAACTGGCCTGTGTGAACAGGCAGCAGCCATCCACGAATAACTGCCTGTTTACTGTGAATGGAGGCGGGCTAGAAGCGATCTCCAGCGCACTATGCCTCCATTCACTGAATAATTATTGCTCCTACGTGAAAGCACAGGAGCGATAATCATTGGGCCAACTGTCGGACCCTTGAGCATCCAACAATCATCCCATGTAAAAGGACTGTTTAAGAGGTAGGTCTGGCAGTTGTTAACCCCTTCATCTTCCCACACTTTGTAGAGGAGTATGGTGGAGTGATACTTCTATTTCATTTCCCTTATTTGCTGAGGTTGTCTCTTTCATTTCTTAGAATTAATAACAGATTTAGACATATTTTCAGAAGCTAAAGAGGAGAGTTTGATGTAATGGTGTTATGTTAGTAAATTGCCATTTAAGAAAATCGCCAATACGTAATTCGCTTTACCATGAAAATTCCATATACCACAGCAAAACAGTCAAGTTAAACTTAAATATTTCCCACATTATTCCTTGAGACTATTTGGTCAGTGTAGCTCTGATACATATAATCTATGGAAAGTTACATTGCCGAAATAGCACATTTTTACACAGCTCTGTGCACTGGGGACCTGCGCCCTGGATGATGAGAGGAGTCAAGGCAATAGATGGCAAGAACTCTGAAGTTAAACTGACTACAGTTGGTGATTAGAGATGAGCGAGCATGCTCGGTTAAGGCAGATACTCGAGCGAGCGTCGCAGGTGGGAGAGAGAGAGATCTCTCTCACTTTCCCCCCGCTGCCCCCCCCCCCCCCTGCATTTGCTCTGACGAGTATGCAGTTACTCGAGAAGATCGATGCTCGTCCGAGTATCTGCCTTAACTGAGAGTGCTCGCTCATCTCTATTGGTGATGCACTTCTATTGACTAAGGGCTCATTCACACAGGCGTTGACAATTTTTCCATGCTGAAGTCCCAAGCTTTAGGCATGATCTTTCCTCACTGAACAGGAGGTGCTGAAAATATGTGCTGCTGTAGAGGAAGATGATGGGGTCCCCCAGGGCTTCCCTTCATCTCCCTGGGGTTTTCCCCCATCACCAGGGACTCCCTTCATCTCAGCCAGTTGGAGGGGTTCCCCTGCAGGGGAGATGCAGGGATTCCCCAGTTGCACGGTTGGAGGGGTTTCCCTTCAGGTGAGAATCCCTCTATCTCCCCTGCAGGGGAACTCCTCAAGCTGCGCTGCTGGGGAATCCCTCTATATCCCCGGAAGGGGAAGCCCTCCAGATGAGCTGCTGGGGAATCCCTCCACATCCCCTGCAGGGGAATTCCCCAAGCTGCGTTGCTGGGGAATCCCTCCTTATCCCCTGCAGAGGAAGCCCTCCAGCTGAGCTGCTGGGGAATCCCTCCATCTCCCCTGCAGGCGGACCCCTCTAGCCCCACTGCTGAAGAATCCCTTCATCTCCCTTTTACGGCCGGCTCGCATAGTCTCCCATAGAAGACTATGGAGGCATCTGCGCTGTGTGCACCAAAGATAAGTCAGAGGCTATATTTTGTGCAGCAGGGAATTTCAGTTGCTGAATTTCAGTCACTGATGTCCTATCTTTTTAGGTGCGATTTGATTTTTTTTTTGCGCAACTAAAATTACTTCATCTGAAAATTTCCATAGGAAACCATTGGTTCTAATAGTTGCATAAGAATGTCACATGCGTGGACCACATATTGCACATGTGCAGTCATAGGCATTCTGGGGTGTGTAAATTATATATAATGCATTCTTTTGCCCACAATTTGAAAATGTTGGGCGTACATCAAAATTGCAACTCCTTGGAGTTTTACTCTGAGTCCCACAACTTTTTGAAAATTGTGGTTAAGCCTTGCACAGATTTACTATAGTTTACACCAGAAACCTGTGTAATTCTAGCAGAAACCTACTCCCGTTCATAGCTGGTGTAGGTTTCCATCTCATGCTCAGAGGTGTTGCAATAAATGTAATAGGAGGCTTGCACCTCTTAATACATTTGTCACAGGAACATTATTTACTTAGACTGTCGGATGAAACACTGGTCCAAGTAACAGTATGCCACCATGGGTGCATTGATGAGGCACCATCTTCACTCATAGAAGCAATGCCTCTAGAACAGAATACCTCAGTGATGGAGTATGCTAGAAGAGTATTCTCTAAATGGACAATAAAGCTGTACGTTTTGTACATATTAGAGAGAATTTATCAAGACTCGTTTCCTACAGCTGTCTTAATATAAGCTGCGCTGTAGTAAAAGTCACCTAATTTAGGCCTCTTTCACACAGGCGATAGCGATAACGCCACGAGAAAATCACATCTGTGCGATATTGCTGCATTTTCTTGTGGTGACATTGCGATTTTGTGTCGCTACAAAGTTGCACGTGGTGCTACACAGACACGCAATTTAGTAGCGCTCTTTTGCCAGGATTTTTGAGGGGGTGGGGGGCTTGAAATATAATCCCTACCCCAAAGATAAACCCTAGCTGCAGGAAAAAAAAACAAAAAAAAAACATCACCTAACAGGCACTGTCAGCTTCATTGAATGGCTGTGATTGGTTCATTGAGTGCTGGCTCATGATTTGCTGAGCTGTGGCGCTCGAGAACCAATGACAGACAGCGCTTCCTGGAGACGTGGATTTTGAACTTCCAAACTAGGAAGCGCTGAGGGAAAACTTCCAGCAAGTCTGCCGGAGCTTCAGGAGAGACGGCGCCTGTTAGGTGATGTATTCTTTTTTTTTCTGCAGCTAGGGTTTAATTTTGGGCTTTTACAGTAGGATTTTCTACTATAAAAGTAGAATCGAATTGCACGTAAACTGGATTTTCATGCAATGCAACTAGAGATGAGTGAACGTGTTCGGCTCCGCCCCTTTTCGCCCGAACACCGAACTTTGCGAGCAATTCCGTGCTCGGGCGAAAAAAGTTCGGGGGTCGCCGTGGCAGCGCGGGGGGGTGCGGCGGGGAGTGGGGGGGGAGAGGGAGAGAGAGAGGGCTCCCCCCTGTTCCCCGCTGCTGCCGCCCGCGCCGCCGCGCCTCTCCCCGCCCCCCGGCGCCCCCCGAATCTTTACGCGCGGACACTGAAGTCCTCGGTAAAGCCGGTGTCCGGGTGCGTAAGTGTTCGTTAAGAACACGTTCGCTCATCTCTAAATGCAACACATAGGAAGGCTCCATAGGGAAACATGGGCTACAAAGCCTTGCAAGTCGCAGTAATATTTAGCAATCCGCGATTTTTTTTCTCGCGATGTAGCAGCCTACAAAACATCGCTAATGTGAAGGAACCGATTGGAAAGCATTTTTTCTTCACATACATGCGATTTGTAGCGCTGTCACATCGTGAGATATTTGCGTGATTTTTTGGCCAGTGTGAAACCGGCCTAAAAGTTGCATGCCTTTCAATAACTAATGCAGATCTCTGGTTGTCCCATGCGTCCGACAAGCAAATCTACCCCAGCTATGAGCTGGCTTGATTTAGGCTATAATTTATGTTAATTTCTGGCTGAAAATATAATAAATATGTTGAGCTGTAGCTGCCCCCCCCCCCTCCCTACAAGCCTTGCCTACTTTTCAAAAAGTTGACAGATGTGGAATAAAATAGCAAAAAGTAATTTTTTTGTACAAAAACCCACTTCCTCTAAAATTGCATCTTTTTGACCCCAGAGTTCTGTCACAGTCGAATTAATAAATCCCCCCCACTGTGTGCCTGCAATGTTTGACACTATAGATACAAAAAGTACAAAGTTGGTTCACATGAAAAATCTGTGGGCAAATCAATGCCTCACAATGTGTTCTACATACGTGATGTTAGGTAAGTCTCCAGACGACGACTGTTCAAATGCTGTGTCGCCCGTACGGACATCATGTAGAAATCTATACAGACAGCGGCCAGGGAACCAGCTGGCTGCATAGGAATGGCAGGAAAACAGGGTAATTCTATAGTGTTAGGTCCAATGGAAATGTTTTCCATAGGTGCTACACATATACACAATACTCTACCCCAAAGGTGTTACTTGAAGCTCGTGGGCCCCAATGCAAAACCTGTAACAATCATAATGCTTTATTCCTTGTACTGGGCTCCCTATATGGAGAGGAGAGGCCTTATGGGCCCACTAAGGCTCCTGGGCCGGGTGCAACCGCATCCCCTATAGTTACGCCCTTGTACACAATACTCTACCACCTACTGAAAATGATGAATAAGGAAGAATATGAAGTCATTAAAAAGGGGCTTTCTAGGAAAATACTTTTCAGCCTCGGGGCACCCCTGGGGAAAAAATGTTAGGGCAGGACATGCCGATCAAAAATGAGGTTTGGTCAGGGGGCATGGCTAGGTGCGTAGCTTATCATGATATATGGTTTTACCTCTGTTATTCCAGAGACTCCTATATTAAGAGCACCCCCTCAGTGGACCGAGTGGTAAGAGCGCCCCCTCTCAGTGGTCCCATTAGTAATATTGTCCCTCTCAGTGGCTCCAGTAGTAATAGTGTCCCCCTTTTATGCCCTTTCACACATAATGCTCCCCCTTATTGCCCAATCCTTAAAAATGCTCCCTTTCTTTCCTAGTCATTAATAATCCCCTTGAGTGTTGCCCCATTATTAAAAATGCTGCCCCTTGTTGTCCTGTTAATAATGCTGTCCTTTGTTCCCCCTGTTAGTTATAAGGATCCCCCTTATTGTCCCATCATGAATAGTGTTCCCCATTATTGCCTCGTCAGTAATAATGCTGCCTTTTGTATCCCACCATCAGTAAAAACACTCTCCCTTATCCCCAACAATAATAATAATACTCCCCCGGACTCTCTTATGCTGTATAAATTTTTTTTTTTTAAAAGTCCTACAATATACTCACCTCCTTTGCGGTCTAAGTTGCTCCGCTCCGGCGGTCCTTCCTGACTTCTGGGTTGCACGGGCACATGTGACTGCTGTGTCCAATTGGCCACAGCAGCTACATACCACATGGCTGTACAACCGGCAGGATCGGACCAGCGAAAAAGCGCAGGAGGTGAGTGCACTGTTTTTTGCGGTTTTTAAGAATACTTTATAGCCTAATCCGGCCACCATGGAGACTAGAGGCTTAGGGGGATGCCTGCAGCAGCCACTACTGAGACATGAGCGGCCCTCCAGGATTTTTCACGGTGGACTGAATGATCAATCCGCAGCACACCAATTCGGAATCACTGACCTACTGTATCTTTAAGATAAGTCATTATTATTTGATCGACTGGGGTCCGCTAAGCGAGACCTCGGCCAATCAACAGATCAGGTGCCTACTGTCAGCGCTGCAACACACAGGGGTATAGAGCGGAAACTACTGCGCCGACCCTTGTGTAAAGGCTGGTGATTGGAATTGCAGACACAACTGGCAATAAAATCAATGTGAGTTGCATTTTCAGTTACAAGTGCTGGCCACCACATAATTGTGGGAGCAATAGCTTCCACTCCATACCCGTGTGTTGTGGCACAAACAGCGGGCATCCGATCAGCTGCTTGGCTGGGGTACAGAGCAGTGGACCCCAGCCGATCAACTATTGATGACCCATCTCGAGGATAGGTCATCAGTAGAATTTCCCTGGAAAACCCCTTTAAGCACTTTTTGACCATTTGAGAGGGTGAAGCCATCCCGCAGATCATAAAGCTCTTCTCTTTTTAAATAGATGTGCAGAAGCTAGACGGTTTATTATGAGGTTCTGCAGCAGCTGGATGTGTCCTAAAGCACAATAAAGTGATGATTGTTCCTCTGCAAGTCCAAGTGGGCCAGGGATCATTCCATTCACACTTTACTGGCAGTTATTCATAGAGGAGCGATTGACTGTTCACGCGGGCCGATCGTCGATCAGTTTTTATTAGAGATGAGCAAGTGTACTCGGCCACGCCCCTTTTTCGCCCGAGCGCCGCGATTTTCGAGTACTTCCATACTCGGGCGAAAAGATTCGGGGGGCGCCGTGGGTGAGTGGGGGGGTTGCAGCCGGGAGTGGGGGGGGGGGGTGGAGAGGAAGAGAGAGAGGGCTCCCCCCTGTTCCCCGCTGCTACCCCCCGCTCCGCCACGCCTCCCCCACCCCCTGGCACCCCCCGAATCTTTTCACCCGAGTATGGAAGTACTCGAAAATCGCGGTGCTCGATCGAGTAATTACTCGCAACGAGTAGGTTCGCTCATCTCTAGTTTTTATGTATGCAGAAACTGAATGCCAAATGAATTTATCATTCGTCATTCAGTCATGCATGCATTTAGACTGAATGATAGTAATTCCCATTCCCGCTGATCGTGGAGATCTGAACGATTTCTTGGCCCACGTAAAAGAGTCCTTAGTTAGTGCAAACTTTACTTAGAAAAGCATATGACATGTAAGTAAATATGCCCCATTTTCTTCTCATTTAGGGCTCGTTCACACTAATTCATGGCCCGATATTGCACTTGCCACCATGTGAAAGCCCCGTGGATGTGATGTGTTTTCATGTGAAAACAACGTCGCATCACTGCGGGGCTGAAGGAATCCCCCAGCGTGGATATCACAGAATGGCGGAATTCCCCCATTGCTTTCAATGGGACCAGCACTGCTGTCGTCAGCCCCAGAGGCGCAACTTGAAGCTCCTGGGCCCCAATGCAAAACCTGGAACAGGGCCCCCAGCTATAATGCTTTATTCATAGTACTGGGCTCCCTATATGGTGAAGAGAGGCCTTATGGGCCCCCCAAGGTTCCTGGGCCCGGGTGCAACCGCATCCCCTATAGTTGTGTCCCTGGTCAGCCCCATTGAAAAGAATGGACGATATTGCAGAATGATAGGACATGCAGTGATGTGTTTCCCGCATCACGGGAAAACATCATTAATGTGTATGAACCCATTCAAAAGAATGGGTTTCATATTTGTGGGAGACTTGTGTGTCTCATAACCTTTATGGTGGATGGAAACCAGCTCAGCCACAAAGGAGGTAGGGTTATGGATAGGAGGGCAAAGTGATGGGAAATGGCAGAGCAAGGAGTAAAGCAGGCTGCATCAGGTAAAGTTGGGGTAGATTGACTTTGACCAACATGTCATCCACCAGTCTAAGTAAAGTTTGTGCTGTTTGTAAGTGCAGCAAATGTAATAAGAAGCTCAGGTTCCATCTGTGGGGGAGCTGTGCACAAAATCTGAAGTCTACATCAGCTACTCGTTCAGTCCTTCTCATTCACTTATACAATGAAGGTGAAAAACTGGACGATTCTGGTTTGAATGAGGCAACCATATGTTTACCTGTCTAAATAGGCTACATAGGGGCCAATGAGTTAGTGGTGACATCACTCTTGTTGAATCGGCTTGTTTAAAGGGCCCTTAGTTTGAACTATGATTGATACTATATATATATATATATATATATATATATATATATATATATATACACACACACACACACACACACACACACACACACACACACACACACACACACACACACACACACACACACTATATATAATATAATTTTTTTCTTATATAATGTGCTGTAATACAAAGCCCCTCTCAAAAAGAAGTTATGATGCAATGTGTACAACTACCGGTAGTGCTTCCTGATAGAACCAGCTGATTAGATGGTGATCTTTACAGTCCAGCTTTTATATTTAATACAGATTTCAGTACTATTAATAACACTAATATATAACAAGAACTACCATTTCCAGGCTAGTCTCACACAGGCAATAGTAAAAACGCCACATTTTTGAACGCAGCATTTTACAGCGCTTTTGATGCACCCCATCATTGCAATGGATGATGTAGTGTATTAACAATTGCTGAAATGCACTAAAATGGAACAGAGAGCATTCGAAAAGCATCACGTTAGAAATGCTGGACAAAACACTCATCTGAGAAGCCCCATTGAAATCAATAGGCTCGGTACAGCGTTTCTAGCGGGTGTTTTAAATGCCACGCTAAACGCTATAAAAAATGCCTGAGTGCGAGAGTGGCAAGGACCTATATATGCTGGTAAATCCATGATATTACACAACTGGTTTATGTTGCTTTATGTATCCCCTGCTTCAGAGATCAGCCAAACAAAAGTGTATGTGACCCCACATAGGGTTACTATAATCTACTAGTGAACGTCAGGACTGATCGCCTTTACTAGATCATGTGATCGCATCCTTGCCATTTGGAAAAAGAAGAAGATGTCGGAGTTTAATTACCACTAAATTATGAACTTCTAAATTAGAATATTGTGTAAGGAAAAATCTAATTTGTATCTCACATCAACCTATTTTACACGGATCCATATCAAATCAATTCATATCATATCTACATGTATGTCATTCTATCTTAAATGTATTTACCCATCAAGTCATAATTATCTTTGTTTGTCCATTTTCCCTATGTCATATATCTATTCTCTGTCTATGCTTCATCTATTTCCTTTTGTATAACTTCTGCTCTTGCATCTTATTAGATATTCAAACAATATACAGATTCTATAAAATGTAACAAGAATTGGACACGTTTATTTCTGATGTTGCACCAGAATTCTGGTGCAAGTTAAGCCTTTTTTAGCACAAATCAATGTAGACAAGTTTACTATTGATTTGCACCGAAAACAACAGATGCTACTCCTCTCTCTCCACTTTTTAGAAGTGTCTACAAAAAGTGGCGGAGTTTGACGGAAATGAAGTTTTTATGCAGAATTAAAAATTGCAACTTTCTAAAAAGCTGCAATCTCACTCCACTAGCTGGTTGGCGTACAAAGTGATTCCACATCTCTGGACAGATTTAAATACATGACAAATTTATAAACATTGTACCACATTTGATTAATTTGTCACATTTTGCACTAAAGAAGGGGAGAAAATGTGGGAGAAAAATTCCCCCAATATGTTAGTTTGGATGCTATATGCTGATAGTTATGTATGGTTTTCTATATGACTGCAGATATAACTACAAAGTCTGAATAAATGAATATATATATTATATATATATATATATCCTATTATCCATTTACTATTACTTACACCAAACAATTAATGTAGAGTGTAATAGAAAGTAATTGAAAATACTGCAGAAGTGTAAACACTAGACAAAGACAGAGAGAAATCTATCACACCTAATCATGTGTATCAGGACTATATGCTGTATGTGCTGCCTTACTACTTCTTGCTGCATTTGAAGTCCTCTAAAATGTTTTTGCATTATTTTTGTAGCTTCCATAGAATATTTTCCGATGTCCTGTACATAAATTGCATGCAGATTAACAAGACAAAAATATTATTTGTGTTTTCTGCATACTACGAACAGCAAGACAGTTTTAGGGTACTGACTTTGTCAATATGGTTTAAATGTGCAAATCTACATTAAGACTCCACATAATAGCTATGAAAAACAAGTTTATTTTTTATCCACTCATACAGTATTTAAAAATTAGGTAAATTATTATGCATGTAAAGAGGAAATTATCTGATACAATGCAAGGCTTATTACTACAGATCTTTTTCCATTGTGTAAGAAATCTCCCAAACTATATCTAAAACCTTAACAGGAACTAGTGGGAACCCTGCATCCTACATAATAATAATTGATTGCCAGATTTGGAGCTGGGAAAATTGATTTTTCCCTAAAATTAGGAAAATTGGCTTTTACCTCTGGACCAACATTGCAGGATAATAGGCTGAACTGGATGGACATGTTTTTTTTAGTCTTATACACTGTTACTATATGAATAATAACAACAGCAAAATATGTTTTAATAGAAAATATCATTTGTGTTAAAATAGATATACTTCTTATCAGCATATTACATAAAATAACAGTAATCAGACTTCTGTTGCATGGACTCTGAATTTTTATTATGCTCTTGTAAGGAGATGTAATAAATTATATTTCAAACTCATAAAATCTTATGTAACTTCAGAGGCTTTCTTGACATTGATCTCTGCAGTAAATCTGTGATGTGACAGTACAAAAAGTTCTATGTGCAGCTTGTGTTATATAGAATAGAGTTTGCAGGCAGTAAATATGTATATATTTTACACACAGCTAGACAGAATCTTAAACGGATTACTTCTGCTAGTATACTGTAGAGCAGAGATATAGACAGTCAATACATGGTGACTGCTGGTGACACAATACTGCACTGGAATACCTGATACAATCAGCTAATGAACCAGGATTGATGTGAGATTTACAGACGTCCATCAATCTATGTCCTCATGTAAATGAATGTATCAACAACATCTATCAATCTACTTATCTGTCTTTCTCTGTATACATGGACTTGTGTGCAGAATATGTTCAATTGCAACATGTGCCCCTGCTTGCTAGTTAGTTCTTTGTATTTGCAATCTCCTACAGATCTGAATCCCATCTGTAATAATGAGAATAAAGCACACGATGTGCAATGTAGCCCCTGGTGTAGTGAAGAGTCATAATATATCCATGAATTGTACGGAAGCACAATTTATGTGGCTGCCCAGTGCCCGCCTGCCAGTCAGTGATGGATAGCCCGGGGTCTAGAGGGCACTGGCCATGTGGAATATTCAGGAGCACCATCTACTGCACATGGAAAGGAGGTTGCAAATGTGAACAAAGCTCCTTCACTAACCAGATCTGCTGCCTGTTACACAATATACACTGACTATATAGCTATATGCACAGCACAGTGTACTATATAGACAGAGCACATGTCATTCTCACATTGGTCAGCTTCCAGATTAAATAGTCGGACCAACCTCAGGTTGTGAGGCAGACTAAGCAGCAGCACAGATATCCCCTATACTGAAAACAGGGACAGATGTGTCTAGATGGAGAAAGACAGAAATGCAGTTCTACAATAGCCAGAGAACAGCAGCAATGTAGATAGATAGATATGGATAGATAGATATGGATAGATAGATATGGATAGATAGATATGGATAGATAGATATGGATAGATATAGATATAGATAGATAGATAGATAGATAGAAGTTACCTAATAACCATTAACAGTGAGATGACATAGGGTATTAATCAGTGGCCTGTAATTTCTGTACAAGACTGATAGACAGAACTCAGCAATCATACATAGTGTACAGGAGACAGATTGATTGTAGTTTGGATACATGAAAAAAGAAGAAAACGAATACTTTTATGACTGACATTTGCTCAAGAAATGAGACTGATCTTCTGCAGCTTCTCTAATCATATAGAAAACAGACCATTAGATAAATAGAGGCATTTACAACACAGGGAACAACAGAAATATTAATGAATAGGGAAGGTAATGGCTGCACTATTGATTACAGCAAGAGAAAGAGAGAGATCGATTAATGGGCTAACTAACTATTCCACATATGAAGAGATAATAATTAGGTAAATTAGAAGAAGACACATGCATAAAAAAGAACAAAACACTAGTCTTATATAGATAGGTACAGTCTCCTATATCACATACATAAGCATGTATATATAGGTATCAGCACATTGCCACTCGATGTAATGTATATGTTCATCATACATCTCTAGCAGCTGTGTGTCTGCAGTAGACCCAAATACAAACTGTACTAACATTACAGGTCTGTCAATACATTACTAATAATCTGATAAACTAATAGCTGGCTTTCCGAAAGAAAACAAATTAAAAACAATAAGTTAAAAAACTAAATTGAAAGCACCACGCAATACAATGTTATGATAGAGAGATAGATAGATATGAGAGAGATAGATAGATAGATAGATACTCAAACATAATATTCTGTGTGTTGTATGTAGTGTTCATATGATTATGTGCAAGTGTGCATCCATTTCGTTAGGAGTGTACATAAATGCGTGCTTCAGTGTGAATGAAGTGTATATACTTTGTACTTGACCTTAGAACTTGTGACTGCTTTTGTTTCAATATTGTAAAATCACAATATACGGCTTTTAGTATAGATGTAGAATATATATGTATTTAACATGTAAGATGCAATAGGGAGAGCTGGAAGAAGGCAGAACAGGCGGGAGCAGACTGTGTGCTATATGTGATATATGACAGTAGCTCCCTACACTTCACCTCTGGGTTAATATCCACGGAAATAGGAGAGAATATAATGTCAGGACTCCAGAAACTCATTTCCACTCTACAGATAAAAAGATCAACATTTGTCATAGAGTTTTTACTGGAGAAGAGACGACAACCCAACTAGTCCAGATTACTGATCACTGCAGTTATCTACTGTTCGTTATCATTACTAGAGGACGGATACTGGTAATAAGGGGTTAAAAAACAGATTTTAACAGGATGAGTCCTTCCATTCAAATTAGATACATACATAAAGAGACATGTACTGTACACTCACCGTCCACAGTGTGAAATATTTTTTCCCTCCTTCATATACTATTTCCACAAATTTTATAATTGCTACTCACTGATTTATTTTTGTATATGTTCTCATTTTTGTATATTATAAATATTTTATTTACCTAATTTGTATATTTTATTTAAATTAGCTTCTATCACTTAGCAGTATTGTGCATTGTATAGTATTTCCTTTCATAATGTTATTTTTGCTTATTATTTATTATTTTGTTAGTTATGTATTACAACTACTATTTCCTAACTTACTTCTGCATCATTTATGCATACAATTCCATAATACTCCACATTTGTATTTTATTGTATTGTAAATTACTTTTTCCCCATTTACGTTGAAACTTTACATAGTGCTGAATGTAAAGATGGTTGCCAAATTTAAACATTTTGCATAGAAATAGAAATGTGATGCTTCCATCAGTGTAGTTTATTTTCTCATCTTTTACAACTGGAAAAACAAATATTTGTGTAAAAAAAGTATTTGTATGCATTAATTGATTTTCTGCAATCTTGTTTACAGAAGACTATAATCCAAATATAATCAGATGTTACATTTTGCCTCTGTCCATCAAGTGAAAGGCACGACCTTTGGCTTGATGCAAATTGTATTCATTTAATGTACTGGATGCTAAATGAAACTTAAGTCCTATACTTTATAAAGTTATATAGGCAAAGTACACACACAAATTAGCATAATCTTTAAAAAGAATAAAAATCTATTATTTATCTAGAAATTGGCTACAATAGAACAATTACCATTTAAATCATACATACAATCGATCACTGCGATCGTACAACGTATGATTAGGGTTGAAATTCAGCAAGTAAAAACTATGATGTTGACTGTCACTTCCATCACTATTGCAGCTAGTAAGTGTTTACAAATGACAAAATAGCAGATCCTCCAGCACTAGGATGTAATTCTCTAGATTGCTCCATAAAACATCCTTATTCCTAAATGATGCTCCTGTTACTCTAGTTATTGTGAGAATACAAATACGACACAATTCAATTACACCAACGAGTTCTGCTCTGAAGGACAATACACATTATTGTCAACACCTCCACTTAACCCTCTTCAGAAGCCCTGTGGAGACCATTCAATCCATGACCTTACGCAATAAATCCGATGCCCGTTGTCATTAATACTAGAAACCAGGCAAGACCATCCAATATTCGATGAGTGATACATATAAACTTTAGTTTCATCGGAGTTCTATGTATTGAATGTGTTAAATGGAAACTACCATCCTATCGACACCATATTATGTCTTAATTACACATTTCATCCTATACGTCCGTAGTATATTGTATAAACTACTTTAATCCATTAGGAGTATACATTTTGGGGTTTTTAAATTATCAGTAGATCATATGGGGTATGTGGAAACTTCCACCAGATAAGTAATATCCTATATTCTATGGGTTATATAGAAACTTCCATTCCATAAGTATTATGTAAACCTCTGTGAGTCATATGCAAACTTCCTTTTACTCAATATTATACTGTATTCTATGGTTTATTAAGACATTTCCATGGCAGCAGTATTATCCTATGTTTTATGGTTCATATAGAAACTTCAATTCCATAAATATTACATAATATTCTGTGAGATATATAGAAATGCTCTTTTCATTAGTAATATTCTATATTTCATGGGCTATATAGAAAGTTACATTCTATCAATATTATATTCTGTTCTATAGGTATAAAAAGAAAACTATTTCATTAGTAATATTCTGTATTTTAGGATTATATATAGACTTAAATTCCATCACTATTATGTAATATACTTTGAGTTATAGAAAATGCCCTTTTCATCAGTTTTATACTGTATTCTATGAGTTATATAGAAAGTTCCATTCCAGCATTCATATACTATGTTGTATTGGTTATATAAAAAACTCTATTCCATAAGTATTATGCAATATTCTGTGGGAAATATAGAAATACCTTTTTCATCAGTAGTATGCTATATTCTATGGGCTATATAGAATGTTCCATATCATCAGCAGTATCCTATGCTCTATGGAATATATACCAACTTCTAATCATCAACATTATGCAATATTTTGTAGGTTATATAGAAACATCAATTTCATTTATAATATCCTCTAGTTCATGGTTCATATAGAAAGTTCAATTTCATCAGTGATATCCTGTATTATATAGGTTACATACAAGGTTCAATTTAGTCAGATCTATTCTATAAAATATGGGTTAGAAAGTTCACTTTCACCAGTAATATCCCATATTCTATGGATTATATAGAAATTTCCATCTCATTAATATTCTGCAATTTATATTGGTTGCCTAAAAATGTCAATTTCTTCAGTTCTATCCTATTATGCATGGATTATATAGAAACCTCTATTCCTTTAGTAATACCCTATACTCTATGGGTTATATAGAACCTTCTATTTTCTCAGTGTTCTACTGTATTCTATGGGTTATAGAAAAAGTTCAATTTTATCAGTAATATTCTATGGTTTATATAGAATCTTCCATTTCATTAGCATTACATTGAATTCTGTAGGTTATAGAAAAAGTTTTATTCTATCATTATTATGTAATATTCTGTGGGCTATATAGAAATTATTTTTTATCAGTAATATCCTATATTCTGTGGACTATATAGAAAGTTCCATATCATCACCAGTGTTCCCTATTCTATAGCTTACATACCAACTTCCAAACATCAACATTATGCAAAATCTTGTGAGTTATACAAAAATGCCCATTTCATGTGTAATATATATCCTTTATTAAATGGGTCATATAGAAAATTCAATTTCATCAGTAATATCCTCTATTATATGGGTTATGTATAAACTCCCATCTCTTTAGTATCATACAGTATATTGCCCATGCAGAGATTTCGATTTCATCAGTTCTATCCTATATTCCATGGATTCCATTATATACTTCCATTCCATCAGTAATACCCTACATTGAAAGATTAGTATAGAAGCTTTAATGGTTGCTATAGCTAATAGCCATCCTATTTTCCACTGGAGGATGGAGCTGCAGGGCAATGAGGATGCAGCAGGTGAGAGGTGATCAGCAGAAAGTTTGCAATAAACTTTTTTTGGGGGGGTGACAGGACATAGGGGATTTGAAGAAAGACCCTTATCATGATCTCAAACAAGGGACTGCTTTCTATGTACATGACCTCTAGCACCCCTGACCCCTGCCCTATATAGTCTACATCAACCAAGACTCTAAGGAGGATGAAGAAAGGGGGGGTGAAAGGTATCTGCAAGCTGCATGCCGTCCCCATACTGCTGCACATCCCACTCCCTGCAGCACCAGCCCTCCATAATGCCAGATTTCTTTATGATTAAATCAATGGATGAGGAATAAAATGCCTTACGTTGCATTGGCAGCCCAAGAATTTCTGGAAGCCCCTTGACTGATGCATCTGTGGCCAGCGCTGCTGAGCTTTGCATCATTTTATGGAGACGTCGCTGGAGAAATCTCAGATGGAAATGGAATAAAAGGTAATAATGTAACGGGACGTGGAGGAAGAGGAGGCTGTCAGGAGTCAGTGCATGGGGGCAGCAGGGCTGCGGAGGCAGGCATGGGGGCAGCTGACAGGTGGCTGGAGCTGGGCCTGGCCGGATCTCCTCCTGCCGTCCCGGGGTAGCGGTGGCTCCGGGGCTCAGTGATGCTGCAGCACTTCCAGCCTGAGTGCCGCTTACACCCCAGCCTGTTTGATTCATTCACACTGCAGGAGCTGCTGTGACGTCACCGCCCGCTGGGAGGCCACGCCCAGCAGCCAATCAGAGGCAAAGGGGAGTGTGCAGACGGGCTGTAGGCATCTACCAGGAGGCGTGGTTTACATTTAAACTGGCGTGGTCTTCTAATGGCCACACCCCCCTCGGGCTACAAGAGCTGTAGCAGGTATCTCTGATTAGAGCCGATACCCCTTTCCGATGCTGACCGTTCGGTAAAACAGTCCATCGGCTCTGCCATCAGACTGCAGGATTCACACGGCGAGACGCATAGAACTCGCATGGGAAAAGAAGTCTGTATTGTCTTCAATGGGTGCAGTTACACGTGCAACAGAAAAGTACCGGATCCTCCATTATTTGCTATGGGCAAGTAAAAATCGCATTGCACTCGTATGTACACGCGCGTTTCATTGCAGTGGGATTTCATATTTTTTTCTTATTGAAACAACATGAGATTTTCACTCAAAGTGGGAAGAAAAATCCCATTTCGAGGCTACATCCCCACAGGCGAGTACGAAAGCAGTTAATGTTTGCTGTACTTAATTAGCGATGCGATCATGATGAGGTTTTTTTTTTCTTTAAACAAAAACACATCGCATCTATGTACTTGGGATTTTCACACGTGTGTTTAAAAAAAAAAAATCACAAGTGCCTACAAAAGTTTCAGTGGTAAATTTGTATGCGCAGTGTGACTGTTTTTGTTTTTAAATCCTAAGGAAAATAATTGCCGATTCCTTGCAAGGAAAATCAGTGATAAATCCCCCCAAAAAGACGACATGTAGCGATTAATTTTTTTTAATTTTTTTTTTAAATTTATTTATTTTTTTAACATTTTTTTCTAAATCACGCAGCATCGCTATGAGGAAAAAAAATCGCTTATGTGAATAAATGAAATCAATGTGTAAGGGCGAAAACACACTGCCGTAGGCGCATAGTTGTTGTCTGAACAAGGGAAATTTCTTTCCCTTCTTCGGCTGTTCAAACTCTACACCAGTCCTTATAGAAGCCCTTTTTCACGTGCCTCTAATGTGCGCAGACCGTGCCCGTGTGAAGGAGGCCTTAGGCTAAATTCACACAGGCAAGCACGATATGGGGCTGTGAATCACGCCCCCCCCCCCCCCCCATATAGTGCTCCCCACCATGTGAATTCCCCACGGATGCATGAAACAAGTGCAATCCTTTTTTTTTTTTCATCACAGCCATAGATTTGCATTGGTGAATTTTATCCAAAATTAGCAACAAAATAGGACATGCAGTGATTTTTTAATTTTTTTACTCTTGGATTAATCATCCAATTAAAAGATCACACCTGTGAATAAAACCATTGAAAATTCTATGCTTTATTTTCACCTATTTTGGTCCAATTTTTTTTTAAACCGATAGATCGAATGGAAAGATCGTTTGCGTGGAGATACCCTTCTGCGCACATTTTGTACATGCATAATATGCAGTGAATGAAGCCCATTGATTTCAGTGGGATTATTCACATGTGCGTATTTTTCATGTGATTCTCGGTTGCGTGCAAAAAATACGCACCAAAACCGGTAATTGAAGTGAATTAACTGCGGAAATACATATGTATTCATTGCGTATTTGTGCAAGAAATGAATGGGCTTTCTTGCATGCGCACAAAAAATACAAGCCTGGCCAGAATATGCAGGGAATAGGCGATTTTTCAGTCCGCGAATGCACTGCGTATTCAGGGACTGAAATACATTCACATAAGAGCCCTTAAGATGCATTTACACGGGTGATTCAATCATGAGAGTTTTGTGTTCTGTGAGATGGGATGTCCGTGCGCTGTCCAATCCGATTTGCGCCTGAATATCACACGCAACGTTTTACACATCTGTGTGCGTGTATCATTACATGAGTGATTCTTCTCTCGCAGTTATTCTGCGAGAAAATACTGATTCAGCAAGTTCTATTTTTGGGCGATATTGCCCATTATTTTAAATGAAGCTCCTAAAAACATAACATTGCACGCGGGTTTGCAAGTGCGATACTTGCTGTGAGATGGAAAAATTGCAAAATGCTCTTTTTATGTGAGTCTGAGGGGGCCTTCATAATGGCAAGAAAATAGCGCGATACGAGAGTAAGTGAAAACTCATTATTATGAAACCAATGATTTCAGTCAAAGATTTGCTTTGCAATGTTTTCACTCCTGCGATGCTGCATGGAACAAAAAAATTGCAGCATGTCCTTTCCCTTTGCGATATCGCCCATTGTTTTCAATGGGGCTGGCGGTAGCCCTGGCCCCATTGAAAACAATGGGGGAACATCAGGATACCCTCCTGCAGCTGTGACAGCTGCGCCAGGGGAGTCCATTCAGAAGCGGTGGGGGAAATCCCTTCAGCCACGGCAGGGTTAAAGGGATTCCCCACAGTGATGCAAGGCTGTTTTCACATGAAAATGCCCTGCACCCAGGGGCTTCATATGGATTGCGAGGGCGATGTGGGGCGTGAATCACGGCCCGATTTCACGCTCGCCCGTATGCATTTTTCCTGCAGACGCAAGACCTTTTTTCTCTCAAAACTGCCTCGCATCACTTCAGGGAGGTTCCATCAGCCCTGGTCTTCCTGCAATCATTTTCAAACTCCTATGCTCTGGCGCAGAGTTTAAAAAGCTGGCGAAATGGATGGGATTCCCACCGAACAGGCGCAACTAATCTCCGTGCTGGTGAGCGTAGTTGCGCCTACGGCAATCTGAATGAGCCCTTGGTGTGTTTTTTCTTTCTTCTGGCATGTTTAAATAGCCTTCTCTCTGGGACATGAAGAAAGATAGAAACTAAGAAAGTTAAGGATTTCTTTAACCCCTTAGTGACCACGCTATCGTGTTTTTACATCCTGCCGTTGCAGGACGTGTATGGAGGGAAATCGCACTGCGAAGTTTTTTAGTACATTATATGGCACATTAAATAGCTCCATTGAAAAATACAACTCGTTCCGCAAAAAAACAAGCCCTCATACAGCTATGTCGATGGATGAATAAAGAAGTTACGATTTTTTAAAAGGGCGGAGGAAAATAGAAAAAAGCTTGGTCACTAAAGGGTTAAATACAGATTCTTTTCTGCTATTTTTGAGTGGAAAAGCCAAAGAAATCGCATATTTATTTGATGCTTCATGTTTTTTGTTTGTTTTCTTTAGTCCCACACGTGTTTTCTCTTTAGTGTTTTTTTATGCCTATTGGAAAATGCTAGAATACAACCTGAAAAAATAGACCGAAAGAAGCCCGCCACTACAAAAAGAAGCAGCAATATGTAGGGTGCTTTCATATGAGCAGAATATTTTCACAATGTGTACCACAAGAAGCAGCTTATTCAGGGACTGGAATACATTTATGAAAGAGCCCTTAGGGTGCACGGGATAGGCCATCAATAGAAGATCAGCTTGGATCTGCCACAAGAGACCCCACTGATCAGCCAGCCCGGTAAAGCTCAGGTACTGAGATGATTTCTGCAGGAAGCAGACTGCTCCATTCTCAATACAGAGGGGAGCCTTAGTATTACAGATCCTTCACTATAGTGGAAACTTTACTGTAATACCAAGCCTGGCCACTGCAGTGAGAACAGAGCTGTCTGCTTCCTGCAGAAATCAACTCCATAAACAACCACAATGGCTTGGCAAACAGCTTATTGGTGGGGCTCTCGGGTTGTGGACTCCAATTGATCTACTATTGATTACCTATCCTGCAAATGGCTCATCAATATCTTAGAACTAGACGACCCCTTTAAAGACTTTCCTCCACGATAACAATTGCAGTAAATAATGAAATCCTAGACACAGTCAATAGCCCAACAGCATCTTTCCTGATAGGAGGGGGTGTCAGTGACTAAGATGCTTTCGATTGTCAGGTTTTCAACTGGTTAAGAACCAAGTGTTGTAAATAAAAGGTGCTTGGTCTTGGGCTTTAATCCTGTGCCATAGTAAAAATATGGCCTAAGGCCGCCTGCAGACGAGCGGGTCGGATCCGGCAGCGAGAATTCTCGCCGCGGGACCCGACCCGAGAGCCTGCAGGGACGAGCGCGTACTCTCCCGCGCCTGGTGGCCCCAGCTCTTTCATGTGCCGGCTGCGGCGCAGCCAGCGCATGCGCAGACCGGAGCCGGCGGCCGGGTGAGTGCGTGCCCCGCACAAAAATAGGACATGTCGCGGTTTGTTTGCTGCGCGAGATTTCGCGCGGCCATCTGCATAGGAGTGCGTATTGTAATGCACTCCTATGCAAACTTTCAGTGGCGGAAATCCCGCGGGAAATCCCGCCGTGGGATTTCCGCCCGTGTGCAGGCGGCCTAAGATTTCTAGCAGGAGCAGGTCAGGTACTTGGCTGTCAGACACAGCCGAGGACCAGGAGGAGAAAACAGAAGGGATTTATAACTAGAGATGAGCGAGCATACTCGCTAAGGCAAACTACTAGAGCGAGTAGTGCCTTATGCGAGTACCTGCCCGCTCGTCTCTAAAGATTCGGCTGCCGGCAGGGAGCGGCGAGGGAGAGCGGGGAGGAACGAGGGGCAGATCTCTCTCGCACTCTCCCCCCCTCCCCCCCCGCCCCTCCCGCCGGCACCCGAATCTGTAGAGACGAGCGGGCAGGTACTCGTATAAGGCACTACTCGCTCGAGTAGTTTGCCTTAGTGAGTATGCTTGCTCATCTCTATTTATAACCACTTCTGCTTTCTCTTTTGTAGGCTACATAGCGCTCAATGAGCACTATGCAGAGAATACAGGAAGTGACAGTGCCATTTCCTATATGGGACCTAGTGATCACGTGATCGCCGTCGACCCCCGACATGTCAGAGCTGCAGGGTCTTCGCAGACTCCTGACCAGCTCTCACAGTGATCAATGTCACCGTAGGGTTTGTTTCCTTCTGTAACTGGAGCCCCTATGGATACTGCCCCTATGGATGCTGCCGCTACTACAGTGGAAAACTGTGAAATACAAAAAAAATACGATTGAATATCCTCCAGTCGTATGTAATGTCACGGGGAACATAGATCTTAAAAAAAAAAATTTACATAATAATAATATATATATATATATATATATATATATATATATATGCCAACCTAAACCATCACTATATCTGCCCTGTAATTGGAGACTATACAAAACATCCAAAACCAAATAGTGAACCCACTCCTGTACTTTATTTTAGTACAAATCATTTTAGTAATACCGACAATAAATTACATTTTCTTTTTTACTTTTTGTATACATTTCCGCTACAGGTACATGCACACGGGCGATTTAAAATAGCTTTCCTTCAATTGGGTGTTTGCACATGGTGGTCCTAGAATCCGAGAAGAGATGGGTCAGTAGCCAATCCCTCCAGGTAACTAGAAGCGCTGTCCCTTTGTATATGTGAGCTGCAAAAAATGGGGTTTATAAGCTGTGATCTTTGGATAAATGTTTCAGCATGTCCATACAACAAGCTGAAGTAATACAATAAATGCAGCCCACAACTCGCCCTCCTGGTGTGTTTGTATGGCATTGGCAACATAGTTTATGAAGTGACTGATTAAACCTTCTATTCACATTGGGAAGCGATATCTAATCTATCCATCTTTTCTAAGTATAAGCTTGCTTCACTTTTTAGTTGTTACAATGAAATATATGATTCACAGTGTAGATGCCAAAACTGACAATGCAATACCAATGTAGGTGTATTCACACATGCATAGTAAATTGCGGGCTGAAAAAGACCACATGTCCATCTAGTCCGCCTTAGGCCTCATGTCCATGGGGAAAATCAGGCCCGCCGCGGATTCTTCATGTAGAATCCACAGAGGGTCCCTCCTGCCTCACGGACATGAGGACAAAAATCAGAATAAACTCACCTGCTCCGGACAATGCGGATCTTCCTTGCTTTGCGGCCGGATCTTCCTTCTTCGGCCCGGCGGATGTGCTCGGCATGCCGGCGGCAATGCAGGACAGCAGACTCTGGCACAAGAGCTGGTATCAAGAGCTGGTATTAAAACATCCAAAGATGTGTCTTTATTGGCTCACATATCGTTAAAAGATAGCAACGTTTTGGCTACCCACTGTAGCCTTTGTGAAGCTCGACAAAGGCTACAGTGGGTAGCCGAAACGTTACTATCTTTTAACGATGTGTGAGCCAATAAAGACACCTCTTTGGATGTTTTAATACCAGCTCTTGCATCTGACTTTGCAGCTTTGTCATAATTAACCTTTGTAATGTTTTACTAGAAGAGAAGTATCACACATGCTGTAGACTTTGACTTGTTGATTTTGTGGGGGTGCCACACTGTATAACCTCGTGCATTGCAACAATAAAACTGAAGAGCTTAGAAACATCACTTGAGGTTTCTTATTTTCTTCTCCGATACATCGAATAAAAATTAGGCATACCTGATTGATAAGGCTACCATACCTTTTGAGTATCACCTAAAGTGATAACTTTAGCACCTGTAACATATATAAAGGTTTCCATCAAGTTCCCCCTCGCCCTTCTTTCCTCCAGGCTATGTAAGTTAACTTATTTAAGTTTTTTCCTTGAGACCTTCCACCATCTTTATAGCCCGTCTTTGGAGTCATTCTATTTTATTAATGTCTTTCTGCAGAGGAGGTTTCTGAAACGGAACACAGTATTCCAGATGTGGTCTCACCAGAACTCTATATAGCGGGATCACAATCTCCCTCTTTCTACTGATTATACCTCTAGCCTGGCAGCCAAGCACCCTCCTACTTGTTTTCTTTGCTGCCAGGCCACACTGTGGACTCATTTTGAGGCTGTCAGAAATCAGAACCTCTAATTCTTTATCTTCTGAAGTCCAAAATAACACAAAACAGCCGATATGATACTTAGAATTTCTTCTCCCCAAGGGCATTATTTGACACTTGCAAACATTGAACTGCAGATTCCATTGTTTTGACCATTTATCTAGTAAGGGGAAACTGTTCTCCATGTTCAAGACACCACCACATGCGTAGCAACCGTATTGCACACTTTTGTGTCATCAGCAAACAGACGGACCTTACCTGCTAAGGCTTCTCCTATGTCACTTCCCAACATGCAGTATCTTCCTTACGTTCTCCTAAAATTCTGAGCAGGGAATGAGTGTAAAATTAAAAAACAAACATACAAAACATAGAAAACAATACTCGGCTCTTAAAAAGCCCCACTGACCCCACCACTCCAGTCCCAGAAGTAGCAGAATTGGTCATGTGCTTTTCATAGAAGCATCATGATCACTGAAGCCAGTTGATGGCTGCTGCGGCCATGGGCACAATGGATGGCACAACTGCTGCAGCAGTTTTTTGGGTTTCTTTGTCACCTTAACCTGCCCTTACAATTTATTTTCAGTTTCTGAACATTCTTTAACCAAATGCAGAAATGTATTATAAAGAAAGAAAAAGCATATATCAAAGCCTAAACTGTGTCCTTTTGTGTTAGGTTCAAAAATGTGCACCAAAAACTGTGTAAAGGCAGCCATAAGTCCGTATGGCTGCCTTCACACACAAAGTTTTTGGTGCACTTTTTGCGGGGGACAGAATTGTTCTGCAGGACACAGCAGGATTTACGGTCCTGCAAGTTTAACGTATGGATTTAAATGCATCATTGAAAATGTCTTAATTACGCATCAAAATCCATGTTCAGATATGCGGATTTAGATGCAGATTTTGCTGCATGTTGCAGAGATATTCCATCCTGTGTGAACGGTCCCGTCCACTGCTGGATTTGTGGTTGCAGTTATCTCGGATATCATAGATGCGTGCGCACATGCCGTGTCATTCAGTTAACTAATTACAGAAATAGACTTCCTTCCCGCAAGTGTATTATATATTACAATAAAGGCTAAAAAAATTGGTCAGGTGCTCAGAGGATTCAGTACAATTAGGTGTAAAGGATGACACTTACCAGTGGGGGAGGTCGTTTTGGGAGGTCTCCAGCTGAGAGACCCCTACTAGTAAGTGTCATCCTGTACGCTTATTGTACTGAATCCTGTGAGCACCTGACTAGAGATGAGCGAGTATACTCGCTAAGGCACATTACTCGAGCGAGTAGTGCCTTAGCCGAGTATCTCCCCGCTCGTCTCTAAAGATTCGAGGGCCGGCGACGAGGGAGAGCGGGGAGGAATGGAGGGGAGATCTCTCTCTCCCTGTCTCCCCCCCCCCCCCCCCCCCCCCGCTCCCCGCCGCAACTCACCTGTCACCCGCGCCGACCCCAAATCTTTAGAGACGAGCGGGGAGATACTCCGCTAAGGCACTACTCGCTCGAGTAATGTGCCTTAGCGAGTATACTCGCTCATCTCTACACTTGACCAATTTTTTTTAGCCTTTATTGCATCTGTGCCTGGATCGCCCTCTGTGCTCTCTGCCTGAGGTGGATGTGGAACGAAGATACAAAAAAAAACTTTTACGGGGATGCCATCAAGGTTTGCGGTCAACTGTTTAATTAGGGTAAGGCCGCACATGCAAGGTAAGTCCTAATCCTACAATGATATACTTACTATACATAAGCTACTCCATTTCCAGAGCGTTGTCCCTCATTTACATTTGTATTATATATTACACACATATACATTCACATAGTAGATGACAACTTAGGATCAATTCATGCAGTTCGTTGTATATGCTGCAGGTATTGGGAAGATTTTCTAATGCATGCCATTGCCTGCAGCATATGCCACTGCACAACCATACGGAGGTGTATTTCAGTCACAAGCTCCTATGTTTAAAAAAAAAAAAAATTACACATATATATCACATGCTATAAATCGTTTTGCATGATGTATGGGATAGTGTGGCAGTCTACACCATTCCATAAGTCAGAAAAAGTTATACTCCCATATACAGACTCTACAGAGGCAAAGAACACTTTTTGCACCCCCATTGGATGAACAGGGGCCTACGGATACATTATATGTATGACGCCTATGGATATGTTATATGCATGTGTTGGGATATGCTATTACTTTATGAAATGGAAATACCCCTTTAATGAGAAATTGCTCTACCATTGATACAGTTAGTCCTGATTACTTAGGATTTGCTACAGTATTCTCGCACTTCTGATTAGCTTCCTTCTCGGCGTCTTCTCTTATGGGTCACGTACAGTTTTACAAGAATTTTTAAGATGATTCTGAATTTCCTTCAAAATTGATGTTGTGGTTTCTTATTGATCAGAAGATTTCTTTTCCTCATTTCATTTTTGATCTTCAATCACAGAAAGACCTTTTGATTTATAGTATTGATCTTCAAATGGAACATATGCTTGCCAATGAGGAGAAGAATGACAAATATGTTAAAGGAAGGCAAAACACTTTAAAGTAGAATGACTTTAAGGGGTTAGATGGGATTAGAAAAAAAGGATATGTTCTTTTTTTTCCTTGGAACGGTCATTTTTGTCCATATATACCTCATGTAGTGCGGTTTGTTATTAAAACTACTCATCATCACCATAGCATCTACAGGGTGGGCCTTGGAAAAGTAGCCCACACCACACTCTTATGAAAGCTTCCTAAAAGTAAAATCTGTCTTTGTTGCCCGTAGCAACCAATCACAGCGCAGCTTTCATTTTTTTATACTGCTGAGGTAAAATTAAAGCTGTGCTGTGATTGGTTGCTATGGGCAACAAAGATTTTCTTTTAGAAGGCTTTCAAAGTGTTCTTTTAGAGTGTGCTGCTGGGCTAATTTTCCATGGCCCTCCCTGTGCAACAAACTTTATTGGAATGTTGTTTACTGGGAAACATCAAATGCGTTAAAAATAAAATAAGTCTACGAAAAATTCTGCCAATGTCTACAAAAATAGGCCAGTGGGGCAACATGCAAAGGGACCTCCACATTGGTTTGCTCAATTTCATATATCTGAATTAATTTACACCTTTGTATTATAACTATTATAATATAACTAATACAAAGCTGCAAATTATTTCAGATATATTATTATCCTAATTCCAATTAATAATGTTCCTGAGCATCGATATTTATATATAGAGTGCAGTCGCTCTCCTGGGATGGGCTTTCTGCTAAAATATATATTACCCATATACACACACATACAAACTATCATTCAAAAGTTTTAGAACACCTCAATATTTTTCACTTATTTTTTCCATTAACAGAGCTGAAATCCAGCAAATAATGTCAAATGGTTCAAAGGTTCGAAAGTAAGTTAAAAAATATTATGAAATGTTTACCTGAAACGCAACAATAGTCTGAATTTATGATTTTAACCAAAGGGCTTTTTTTCAGGAAACACACCCAGGAAAGCTGCTCTGCAGCACAGAAAGCACATTATGGTTTGAAATTGGATGCAAACTATTCCTACAGATGTCTCAACTTTTGTAGATTACTTTCAAACCCTCTGATTCTATTTAACCAGTCTTGGAACAAACTACATTACAACCCTCATTACGTCGGGGTATGGACAGTTTTGCCCTTCAGAGCAGCGCATATTGTTATCATATCGGCAAGAAAAAGGTAATTAACCAAAGAATACAGACAATTATAACCCTTAGAAGTGAAGGTTTGTCTTACAGAGAAATTGCCAAGAAAGCCAAGATGGGCCTCAGTACAGTTTCCTATACCATCAAAAGGAATTTGGAAACTGGAGGAAACGGACAGGAAGAGGTCTAGCAGACAAAGGGCCACTGCAAAGTCAGATGCCAAGTTTTTATGAGTTAACAATTTGCGTGATCAGCGCCTCACAGCACAAAATATTCAAGCAGAACTTAATGCAGCAAAAACTAACAAGTTTCAATTTCAAATGTGAAAAGAAGACTTCTATCTGCAGGTTTGACAGGTAGAGTATCAGTAAGAAAGCCACTGTTAAAATTGCAAAATTGAAAAAAAAAACAACTTACCTGGGCCAAGCAGCACCTCCAGTGGACTACTGAACAGTAGAAGAAGGTCTTATGGTCTGATGAATCAAAATTTGTCATCTTTGGTATGCAGGGCTCTTGTACGCTGTTGGACAGAATGGATGCTTCCTGCGTGTGTGATACGAACTGTCAAAGGAGGAAGCATGGTGGTCTGGGTGAATCCAGAGTTGGCAACTTGCACAGTGTGACTGGCACACTGGACAAAAAGGGCTATCACAGTATTTTGATATGGCATGCAATACCCTCTGGTGTACGCCTAGTTGGTCATGGGTTCATATTATGATAGCATAATGATCCAAAAGCAACTTCTAGGTTATGTCAGAACTACTTAAGATGACGAGAAGATGCCGATAGGCTTTAAAGAATGGAATAGTCTGCACAGCCTCCAGACTTAACCTCATTGATCTTGTTTGGGATGAAATGGACAGGAGGAAGAAAGCAAAGCAACCTACAAGTACCGCATATTTGTGGGAACTTTTTCAGTACTATTGGGAAGTAAATTCTGAACAATATTTGAACTGTAGAAAGAATGTATTGATGGTGTAAAGCTCTTATATCAGCTAGAGGGGGCTACTTTGGAAAACTTAAACTGGAAAACTTTTGACTGGTAGTGTATGCATGTATGTATATTACGCACATATAAATACACATACATACACAAATGAAGGGATACCCAAAAGGACTCTCCCTCTGGTGGGTGTGGTGTTATTAGTACAGGCTTCTGTTGAGGCCTTATGTCACCTGACGACATTAGGGAAGTTTGCGCTCTGCTCCAGCGATATTTTTTTCAACAAGTTATGCTTTTTGTTTGCCTATTTTGTGTTGGCTGGTTCATACAGCATTGTGCAGCTGTGGAAATTTGTTTCTTTTTTTGCTGCTAAAACCACTGGTAAAAATAAATCACATGGAGCAAATTCAGGTGAATAGAGAGGGTGAGGTAAGGCCCTCTGTCCACGGGTGTTGAAGTCCCACGGCGAATCTGCATTGCAGGAGCTGGCAGACTAATCTCCGCTGGTCAGCCTATCTGACAGAAAGGCTGACCGCGGAGAATTAAGGCAATTCGCAGCATGCAGCGAATTGCCGGCCGCTAGCGGAGAATCGCAATGTTTCTCCGTTCGTGGACACGGGGCCGGTGGTTTCCATAGTAGCGCTATGGAAAGCTTCAGCCGGCGTGATCTGCTGGCGATTTAGCGCCCGTAGACAGGGGGCCTAAGGGTGTCATGCTGTTTTTCATCAATAATTGCTCCACAGCCAGGGCTGTGTGGGCAGGTGACTTGTCATGATGGAAGAACCAGTCGCCTGTTTGCCCACACAGCACTGAGTGTGAAGCAATTTTTAATGACAAATGGCATGCCACCCTTGCCTCACCCTCCAGATTCACCCTGGATAGGTTCTGTAGACCTTCACGGTGCAACAGAAGCCTGTACTAGGAACGTCCCACCCGCAAGAAGATTCCTGTCTCTTTTGGGTACCCCCTCATATTATATATATATATCCCCAACTCAAAAATGTTGGAACGCTCTGTGAAATGTAAAGGAAAAAAAGTAGGCAATTATTTGGAGACCTCATATAACCATATTGTATTCACAATAGAACATAGGACACATATCAGAAGTTAAAGTGAGAGATTTTTCTGGATCTTTTAAAAATAAATTACTTATTTAGAAATTAAGGGCAGCAACACATTTCTTAAAAGTTGGGACAGGAGTAACAGAAGGCTGGAGAAGTAAATGGTACTAATGAAAAACAGCTGGAGGGTCAATTTTCTACTAAGTCACATGACTGTCTATAAAAGAGCATGTCAGAGAGACAGACCTTGACTGTGAAGCCTTCTTTTACAACACTAAACATGCACTACTTTCTTTATATTCTTCTAAAGTTTAACCCATGCCACACATTTCTCACTGAACCCCATCCTATGAAGAACAGCCCACAAATAATTCCATTCGACACTGTCAAAAGTTTTTGCAATGTTGAGTGAAAAAACAGCCCTTCTCCCACAAACTTGATGATCCGCCTGAAGATTCAGATATAGCCTCCTTGAATTAATAGCAGTTGATTTGTTTGGCATGAAGCCGGGCTGATCCTCATGTATTAAATGAGTCATTACTAGAAGTAATCTATTCGCAAGTACCTTCGCCAAGATTTTAACATCAGTGGTCAACAAAGATATTGGACGATAGGAATCAGGAAGAGACAAATCTTTTCCCGGTTCAGGAATTAAAACAATCACAGCTCTCTCTCTGATGGTGAAAGTATACCTTCATGCAATAACTCATTAAACACCATCAAAAAGTGTGGCAGAAGCCTATCCTGGTAACGCTTAAATACTTAATTTGGAAGTCTAGCCAACTCAAGTAACTTTTCATTATGAAGTGCTTCTACTGCACCCCTTAAAGCACAGGTGTCAAACACAAGGCCCGCGGGCCGAATCCGGCTCGACACCTCATTATCTGTGGCCTGCCGGCTGTACAGCAAGTTCCCTCACCCTCGGTGCTGCTGTCGGTATGCAATCTTCTATTGGCTTGTTCTGTCTAGTGCAGACAGTAATAGAGGAGTGCCGATAGCACACTGACAACAGCCGCGGAGGAGGGAAGAAGACTGCAGAGAACATGATCTCTGGTGCGAGGACAGCGGCGCTGAGGAGGAGCAGCTGCAGGGTGAGAGCTTGGTCAGCGCTGACCTCCTCTCACCGGCCCTCCCTCTGTTCATGGCTGCAGGCCTGGGAGACATCAGGGGGCCCAAGTATGCAGGAGGGCCCCAAGAAGGACTGAGAGCAGTTGTTATATCTGCCAGTGGGACCACATTGGATACAGGTAAGTATAAATATGTCTATAAAAATGCAGAAGTGTCCTTGTGTGCATATGTATGTATGTGTATATATATGTGTGTGTATATATAATATATGTATGTGCACGTGTGTGTGTACGTATGTGCATATATATATGTATGTGCACGTGTGTGTGTCTGTACATATAAGTGTATAATAGTGTGTGTAGAATGGTGTGCGTCTGTGCGTATATATGTATAATAGTGTGCGTATATGTGTAGAATGGTGTGCGTAAATATGCATAATAGTGTCCGTCTGTGCATAAAATATGCATAAGTGTCCGTCTGTGCGTATATATGCATAATAGTGTGCGCCTGTGTGTGTATATATGTATAATAGTGTTCATCTGTGCGTATATATGTATAATAGTGTGCGTCTGTGCGTATTTATGTAGAATAGTGTGCGTCTGTGCGTATTTATGTAGAATAGTGTGCGTCTGTGCGTATTTATGTAGAATAGTGTGCGTCTGTGCGTATTTATGTAGAATAGTGTGCGTCTGTGTGTATTTATGTAGAATAGTGTGCGTCTGTGTGTATTTATGTAGAATAGTGTGTGTCTGTGTGTATTTATGTAGAATAGTGTGCGTCTGTGCGTATATGTGTAGAATAGTGTGCGATTGTGTATACATGTATAATAATAGTGTGCGCCTGTGTGTGTATGTATGTATGTGTGTATGTGTGTGTGTGTGTGTGTGTGTGTGTGTGTATATATATATTACACACACACACGTACAATAGTGTGCGCCACTGGCCACTATGGGGGACCTTATTACCAATCGAGCCACTATAGGGTTCACTTTTACTATACTGTCTTACAATTAGAATCGGCCCTTTGAAGGCAACCATAAGGCTGATGTGGCCCTCGGTAAAAATGAGTATGACACCCCTGCCTTAAAGCTTCCTGCACATGGGTGTATTTGCAATGGGTTCGTTCACATGCACATATTTGCCTGCACATTTGGGGTCAAAAGAAAATGCAGCTTGCTTTGTGTCTCCAAACTGTCATCCTCCTTTTATAGCCAAAGAATTATTGGCAAACAAGGATCCAGACAATTCTTAAAATCGCCTGCAATTAAAGTAGGAACAGTAGGGGACAAAGCCACAAATTCCATCACCACCTTAATACGTTTGCTGGAATATGGAGAGTGGATATATATTGCCACCACAAAATTCTTTGTGCAATAATACATTTAAGACAAACAAATCTCCCCATAAAATCTATTAATCAACTTTGGAACAGGCACTGTAAATTTACGGCGCCCAGTCCCAGGCTTAAAGCCCAGCCGCATGTAAGATTACGGCAGGGATTTAAGCCTCCTGTCTCTGCAATCAATCAAAGGCAGGACAGGTTGTCAGCTGTTAGTAACAGCTGATAACCCGGAGAAGGCAGGAAGGGTTTTTAACCCTTTATGTCTTCTCCTTCCCTGAATACACAGCGCTATAGCAAAGCTACAGGGTCCTAGAAGACCCTGATCAACTCTGCCAGTGACTAATGTCACTACAGGGGATGTTTTTCCCTGTAACTGGGGCTCCTATGGAGGCCCCAGCTACAGTAGAAAAATGTCAAATAAAAGAAAAAAAACACATGAATTTCCCCCAGAGGTCTAATATGATATCATGGGGGACATAAATAGTAAAAAACATAATTACATACATCAGTAAATAAACATTACAGAATACAAGAATATATACATAAGAAAGAAAATAACCCACAGCCGACGCCAACCAAAACCGTCGCTACATGCGCCCTGAAAACCAAAACCATACATACTATATATCAAAACGTCCAAAACAAAATGAGGAACCCGTTCCTGTACTTTATTTTAGCATAAATATACTAATTTAAAAAAATAAATATAAATGTTAAAAAAAAATCTTTTTTTACACCCAATAAAACTAAAACACAGGAAAAAAAATCAGTGAAAAAGATATTTAAAAAATAGCTTTATATGTCATGGAAAAAAAACCGCATAAATTAATTTTGGTAACTGAAGGAAAAAAACAGGGAAGAAAAAAGTACCACATGGGTAAAATCCCTAAAACGTGTCTGGTCCTTAAGGTACAAAACAGCCTGGTCATTTTTATTACATTTTTATTACATTTTTATTACTAACTTAATAAACACAAATAACGAGTGCACAGAATGAAAAGTGTGTGCTCATACAGAATGGTGAAGCAGGTGTCCAGTATCTCCTGCTTAGTGTGTATTTAATAAACAATAGCTGGTTGAAATCATTAAATACATGAAAAAAATAACATATCTTTTAGTTTTATCCCCATGTCCCACAGATTCCACAAAATTATATTATGCTATTGAACCATGATAAATGATATGCATTATTTATGCTTTGAACCTATGTAGTCGCCCATCTTTCCTGGCCCCCTCCATAATGTCATACATGTATGTCTTATGTAGATGCTCTGTGCAAAACGGTCTTGTCATTCTGTTTTGTGTATTGTACTGCTGCAGCAAATGAGAGGTTAATGTCTGCAAAGTGTGAGCTGACTGTCTGTAAATGTATCAATTTCTATCCTGTTACATGGTATGAGAGAGGCTATAAATGTGAGTGCTTGAGAGCGGGAAAGGAGTTCAGAGTTCCATCTTGTCTGCTGTCCGGAGTTCCATCACAGAGGGTAAAGCACAGAGGCACATGGGAGCACCTTCAGCTCCCATGTTCAACTCCCAGGAGGAGAGATTTCCCGAACACAAGGATCAGCATGATCAGTAAGTGAGCCCCCAGGAAGAGAGAGGGAGAGTGTGAGCCAGTCCTAAGCTTTTCCTAAACAAGGCCCAGTGCAGAAGTACTCTTCTACTCAATTGTTCATGCCCAAGCATCCTAAAGTTTGGGACCGCTGCGTAGAGGTATGCATCTGCAATTGTCACACACACACACACACACACACACACACACACACACACACACGTCCTGAAGCCTGGGATAGCTGTGTGGAGGTACTCATCTTCAAGTTTGTATGTATATATTTCCAATTCTATCTGCACTTGGAATACTGTCTATTTTTGTCTTGTATTGTTGGAGTGTTTATTCAAGTAAAGTTATTTCAGGTCCTGACTGTTCCTGGGGACTTGAGGTACTATACTCCTGTCTGTGGCTCACTTATTCCCCCGCTAATGTTCATATGGGGGGGGGGGGTGTTACAGGAATGGTGGCGTCACCAGTGACAACTGTAATGTCTGTTCTACCATCCATTGGGCATCCCTATCCTAGGGGTGTACGGAAGAGGCCCAGCGCTGCCCTGGCCTTGGCTGCGTGTGTCCCTCCGAGAGGGTGCGTGGTAAATGCCGCCGTGACAAGGCAACATCTTGCCCTCCCAGCTCCTTAGCGTATGAAGGCAGATGAAGCATATAAAACAGGGCCATGCTTATCCTTCTCTCCAGAGTAAGATACTGTATTAAAATTCCTATCACAGGAGGCAAATACAACTGTAGATGTTTCATGTGCATTTCTTATTGAGGTTCCAAGATGAGTGCATTTCTTATTGAGGTCCACCAACCTGTTCACCACATTGCAGTATTTCTCAGTAAAGCAATCACAATGGTCAAAGTGTTCTGTATATTCCGCATGATCACCCAGCTCAACATTCAATATTGCCTTTGATGTTGTGTGGGCAGCTTCACGGTGCACAGTATTTGCAGTAACTTTCCCAGAAGCCTGCACCTGAGTGCCATCATGAAGGAAACATGCACCACCGGCTTATGTCCACCACGTCCGCACAACTCAGTTAAACAACAGATAGTTGAGGCAACTCTGCTGTGAGGCCTATCACTGCTCCTCCGCTCCCCCACAACAGGAACTATGGTGCAGCACAACCAGGGACCAACAAGGCAGCTAGCATAGCAGAATCATTAACACTGCCTCCGGAAAAGAACCAAGCATAACAGATGAGCGCTCTCCTTGTATGTCTGCACTGTTCACGTTACGCTCCAGGCCACACTACACATCAAATGTTCCTATACCAATACATGTACCCCATTATTTGGTGGCATTTGCCTCTCAAAAAAAAGACCATTGATTGTTCCAAATTAAATTTAGTCTTTTTTTTTTTTTTTTAAAGTCCTATTTCTGTAAAAACTGGATCAAACCATTATGGCCTCCATTTACAGCTCCCGCAGTGCTGGTCATCCAGCTTTCCTAATCTTCTGAATGACAACTTTTCCTTAGAGTACATTCTCCCATATTGCAGGATAGCAGACCAGAAATGCTGCTCACGACTTGCATCCAATATTATAACACTACATCAGTGTCAGAAAATATGCACAGGAAGCTGTGTCTGTTTTCCACTGCTTCTAGAATGAAATCTGTATACTGCACATCAAATCGGATTGCCCCCTCCAGCTCTTAATAGAGTTGATTAGCAGCCGCTCCGTTATCCCTATGTATCCACAGCAGGGCAGGAGCCGGATTACCCAGGATAACTTGTTCCATAATACCATCCAATTGGTTACATGAGGATTTAACAGATGGGCTCCTCTGTGAGTGCAAACATTGGATCCCCCCAGTACCCAGATTATCATGGGCCAGAGATATGACTAGTATAGACAGCTGGCACGGTGACATAAGGGGCTTCACACAAACAGGACAGATTGTAGCAGCAAAAAAGATGGATTCCCACCTTAGTGGAACACGTGTGCCGCATGAGGCTGACACATTGTCACGGGGGCGACGTCATAGACATTCTATTTAGGTTACAAGGAGTTTAAAAGAAAATGGAATGTGAAATTTCGTCCATGCTGAAGAGCCGATAGGGAACATTTCATGCAGAATGTGCTTGCGATATTGTGCCAAGCAGATTTCATGCTCGTTAGAACCATAGATGGAGGTCTCTGCTCGATTACAAGTGGAGATAAACAGGGAATTACTGTGTCCACCACTCGAGAAAGGGCAGTAATTGTTGATCACTTATGTTCCACTGAATGGAAAGTCTTGAATGTGCAGAATATCTTCCGAGATGCTCCTTGTGCCATGAGCATAAGGATGAGAAGGGTTTTGCTCAGCACCCAGGAGGACGTATAGATTATAGGATGTCTCAATGACTACAGAGATGGTTGCCTTTGTCTCTACTACCCTGAGTGACAGAGTCTGGAAGCGGTCTGCAAAAATATATAATGGAGCCCTGATATACTATGTACCACTTACAATACTGGTGTTTTATGTGACAGATCAGCTTTTAGGACTGGGTGCAATTACTACCTTATTGCTGTGCCCCTGCTTGTATAACTGCAGTATCATAACCACCTTTTCACTTATAGGGGTGTTCTGGGATGTTGTTTTTTAAATTTTTCAGCCATCCAGTGGATGGGTGAAAACTGATAGATCAGTGGTAGACCCCCACTTATTCCAAGAATGGGGATCCCTGCCGCTCCCTATTCTACTGTTGAATGTGCAGGCTCCTATTTCTGTAGTGTAGTGGGGGTAATTTAGCCACTGGTTGCATGTGCGCACCAGAGCCTCCATTCCTCTCAATGGCGCAGACACATAGGCAAATGTTGTGCTCGACTATCTCTGTCTGCCCCATAGAAATGAGGAGCGACACCGAGCCTTCTCCATACATGACGGGTGTAGTTCATCTTTGACAGATGATACATGCCCGCAATGGACATGATCAGAGATACCACCAATTGTGGCCATTGACCCTTTAAATGCCACTGTCAGTGGCATTTAAATACTTCACTTGGGACTCAGATGTCCTGACCAGCTCCTCCCGCAAGGACTACTGTATTGTATTATACTATAAAGGTGATCAAACAACCACAAATTCTCTATAGGTACTAAAAAGTGCAGAAATAAGTAAAATTAAAATTTTAGAATATTAGAAAAAATAGTAGAAAAAAAAAAATCAAAATTTAAAAACTGTTTTCCCAGTTGGATCATCAAAAAAAAAAAAAAGAATTGGCATTGCTGCCTCCGCAAATGTCCAGTTTATTAAGCTATCACATTATTAATACCATAAAGGTTGAACACGTTGAGAAAAAAACTGAATGCCAGAAATGCACTTTTTTGGTCAGCCGGTCTCCTAAAAAATTTGAATAGAAAGCAAATTTCAAAATGGTAAAAACATTAAGACTACAGGTCACCTCGCAAAAAACAAGCCCTTACACAGGTGTATCAACAGAAAAAAGTTATAGGGGGTCAAAAGATGGTGACAGCAAACAATGTTAGTTTTCTAAAAAGGTGTTTTTAAAGTAATACAACATAATAACCGTAAATTTGGTATCGCTGTAATTGTAGTGACCCACAGAATAAAGAGAACTTGTCATTTCTACTGCACAGTGAATACTGTACCCCCCCCCCCTTCCCACACCCTAAGAAAATGCTGTTGATTTTGCAGGTGTATTTAAGGACATCTATAATAGTAAGTCCATTAGAAAAAGTTTGCAAGCGAGCTAAAAAGTTGCATTCTGTGCATAAAGTTAGCCAAAAAAATAAAGCCTTGATCATGTAGAACCCGCCCAATCCAATACAAGGCATAACATTTTTCTTGATTCCTCCATTTTCTGCAATAGAACGGATGAAGGAAAAGTAGAACTTACAGTATGAGAGGAAGCAGAGGGCAAGACAAGTGGAAGGCGAGAGCACTTGACCCAAACGGAATTCAATTATGGTTAAACAAAACTAATGTGTTGTGTCTTCTTGTTCAGACTGGTCTAATTCCTGCTCCATGGATTGACTGTTCTTTGCTTGATTCTATTTGGCTACTTATTGAATTTAGTGTATATAAATCCAGGCAATATGTTTAAGTATGTATTGTCCTCAGAGTCTGGTCAGATACACAAGGACTTGGATATCTTTCAAGCCTTGGACAAAAATGACAAAGAATCATAAACACACAAGTCAGCAGGTTGCCCACATATGTATTCTTATTTAACAAGCCTTGCAAGGAGGAAACTGCACAGCAGTCATGCACTATTCTAGCCTGTGCTATTTTCTACTTTAGTCAATACCGGAGGCCTAACAATATGGCCAGAATTGCACAAAGTTTCTATTAATCCTCAGTTATATTAAAATGTTACCATAATTTTGCTGCGTTTATTTAACCTCAACCTTTAGAAGCCTTTCAGGCCTGCTGCAGTGATGTGTTCCCACAGCCTGGTGCTGGCAGTACCATGTTGTAACGACTGTGGATGTGGAACCACTGTGCCAACTTACCAGGTAGGTGATGATCCAGTCCAGCAGGGTTGACAGCTGAGCCCAGTGTGGAGTAAGATACCAGATGTACGAACCCAGTATGCAGATGGAAACTAGGGAAGATATCTTGCCCTGAACTAATAACCAAGAGAGGGAAACCCCTGCCTATAAGCGGAGCACTCGTCCCGATAGGGATAACCCCACAGTCTGATGACTGACCCGGACAGGACAGAACAACTATAAAACAAACAGAACAATACCGGGGCATACAGGAACAAAGGAGGTACAGACTGACAAGGATAAACAGAGAAGCAGACTCACGAGGATAACAGACAGCTGCATACATGAACGGAGGACACAAGACACAAGCAGAAGGCAAGGTAGCAAGGAAACTGCCAGAGCAGCGGCTAAACATGGAGTTATGGACACAAATCACACAACAACATAACAGCGCTGACTGAAAGGCCCAGGGCAGCTATATAGGGTACTGATGAGAAAATATGCATCAGTTGAGCAGGAGGCTCAGAAGCAATTAACCATAGGAGTGTTCGAAGAGAATAAATGAAAGTTCAATGAACAGGGAGAGCAGGATGACACCCATGCCTGTCAGACACAGAGGCAGAGGATTGTGTCTGACCAGTGCACCTAACAGTACCTCCCCCTTATGCTCCCTTCCCCTCCTGCCGGTTCTCTGCAGAAATTCCTGAATCCGATGTTGGGCGTTGATGTTCTCAGATGGCTCCCATGATCTTTCCTCCAGTCTGTAACCCTTCCAATCGACTAGGTAAAAGGTTTTGTTCTTAATCTTCTTAACATCAAGAATATTTTTCACCTCGAAAATGTTCTCTAAACTGACCCGAGTGGCATCTGGTCGGGAATTTTGGGAAAACCTATTGAGCACAAGTGGTTTGAGGAGAGAGACATGGAAGGAGTTGGGAATACGCAGGGAGGGAGTCGCAGCCTGTAACAAACAGAATTAATTCCCTCCAAAACTTCAAATGGACCCAAAAAATGTGGAGAGAGCTTATAAGATGGAACTCTCAGCCTGATAGGTTTGGAGGAAAGCCATACTTTATCCCCTGGGACAAATTGCAGAGAGGACCGACGCCTGCAAATCTGCAAAGCACTTCATGGAAACAACTGACCTCTCCAGATTCACGTTGGTCTCCTGCCAAATCTTGGCAAAGCTCTTTGCTGAAGAGGCTCTGGCTGGAATCTCAGAAGTAGTGGAGACTGGCAGGGGAATTCTGGGTTGATGCCCGTATGCTATGAAGAAGGGAGAAGTCTTCGTGGAGTCACTGAC